>NC_081330.1:27060000-28310000 GCF_026419965.1 Kogia breviceps | reverse complement strand
TTTTTTTTTTTTTGCGGTATGCGGGCCTCTCACTGTTGTGGCCTCTCCCATTGCGGAGCACAGGCTCCGGACGCACAGGCCCAGCGGCCATGGCTCACGGGCTTAGTTGCTCCGCGGCATGTGGGATCTTCCCGGACCAGGGCACGAACCCGTGTACCCTGCATCGGCAGGCGGACTCTCAACCACTGCGCCACCAGGGAAGCCCTCACAGTGTACTTTGAATTAATGTTGTACCAATTCACATAAAATGTAAGAGCCTTATAACAGTACACTTCCTTTTACTCCTCCTTCCCATTGTAACATTGTTTTCATGCATTTTTACTTCTAAATAGATTACAGACCCCACAATACACTGTTATTCTTTTTGTTTAAGACAGTCAACTGTCTTTTCAGTACATTAAATGAAAAACAAGCCTTTTATATTTACCCAGATATTAACCGTTTCTAGTGCTCTTCATTCTTTCACGTAGCTCTGAATTTCCAGCTGGTATAATTTCCCGTAAGTCTGAAGAATTTCCTTTAATATTTCTTATGGAACAAGTCTTCTGGGGATGAATTACAATTGGTTCTCATTAGTTGAAGTACTGTAATGTTCTATAGAGTCACCACTGCAGGCTGAGTTAATGAATCCTGAACCAGTGCCCCTAGGGGAAATACAGGGTTAGGTTTCTCCTAGCCTCTGGTCAAAGAATATTCATCAGTGGATCAGTAAGTCACCTTGTTTTATGTGTTTCTGCTTAAAGATACCTTATTTAGGGCTTCCCTGGTGGCGCAGTGGTTGAGAGCCCACCCGCCGATGCAGGGGACACGGGTTCGTGCCCCGGTCCGGGAAGATCCCACATGCCGCGGAGCGGCTGGGCCCGTGAGCCATGGCCGCTGAGCCTGCGCGTCCGGAGCCTGTGCTCCGCAACGGGAGAGGCCACAGCAGTGAGAGGCCCGCGTACCGCAAAAAAAAAAAAAAAAAAAAAAAGATACCTTATTTAATATACAGTTGATTCATTAGCATTGAACTCATGCCTAAACAAAACTTCTCTAACACATGGACTTTCTCTGTAAGGCACATCAAGCCCTCTTGCACTTGGGACTACGAGACAGCACTTCAGCACTACCCTTGGGGTCATTTTAAATAGCAACATCACCAATAAAAATGTGGCACTAAACAGACCACAGAAATGACATTTTCGTTTTACAACATGAGAGCTGAAACAAGAAGGCATTGCTTTGCTTGACCTCAGCTGGGAATGTACACTTCTGGCAACTCAAATTTTTGCCACTCTGTGCGTGGCGTGCCCCTGAATGACTTCAAAAGTGCCACAAGAGGGAATTCCCTGGTGGTCCAGTGGATGAGGGTGTTCACTGGAGCATTTCTTGAAGTAGTGCAAAACAGGAGCCAATCTAAATGGCGATCAACAGGGACTGGCCAACTGATCAAGATTCAACCAGATGATGAAAGAAAGAGATCCATCTACATGTATGTTGATATGTGGTCAAAATATACAGTTCAGTGAGAGAAAAAAAACAGGAGCAGAGTAGTATAAATAACATGATCTCCTGTGTTTGTGTGTGTGTGTGTGTGTGTGTGTGTGTGTGTGTTTAAAAGGGATACACACACACACCATATGCTTGTATATAAAGCAAGTTTTCTAGAAGGATAAACAAGAAAATGGTAACAATGGTTACCTCCAGGGAATGGAGCTAGGGATGAGGGTGAAGGGAAAGACAATTTTACTTTTCAATTTTGAGGGCTTATTTCTATTTTGGCTTATTTTCTCAATAAAAATAGGGTGCTTTTTTTTCCTTTTTGGTTCTTTTCCTGATTATATAAGCAATATATGTTATACTTTTTTCATATTTAACTCAGTTTTTGAAATAATCTCAGACATATAAAAGGCGCAAAACAAGAACAAAGAATTTCTATACCTGTCCCCCAGCTTCCCCAAATGTTAACATCTTACAGAACCACAATCAATTATCAAAACTAGGAAGTTAACATTGATAAGATACTTTGGACTAACCCACAGACCTCATGCAGAAGTTGTCAGCTGGCCCACTGCTGCTCTTTTTGTGGCCCAAGACTCAATCCGGGATCCTACTTTGTATTTAGTTGTCATTTTTCCTTACTCTCCTCAGTTCTGGGACAGCCCCTCGCTCTTTCTTTGTTTTTCATGATCTTGACACTTTTGAAGAGTAATGGCCAGTTATTTTGAAGAAGAGCTCTCCATTTGGGTTTGTCTGATGTTTTCTTGTGATTAAGTTCAGGTTATGCATTTTGGGGAAGAAAACCACAGAAGTGATGGCAGGCCCTTCTCACTTTGTCATATCAGGAGGCACACGATGTCAATATTCTCATTCCAGATGATGTTCACTTTGATCATTTGGTTAAAGGGTGTCTGCTAGGTTTCTCTATTGTGAAGGTACTACTTTTTCTTTTGTAATTAATAAGTTCCTTGTGGGGAGATAGTTTGAGACTATGTAAATATCCTTTTTCTCATCATACTTTGCCCATTAATCTTAGCATCCAGTGATGATTCTTTTTTTTTTTTCTATAGTGAAAGTTTTAGCAAGTGTCATGGAGATAAATGCCTCCAGGACCAGGCAAGGTGGCAGGCGGGGCTGGTGACCCACAGGTGAGGTCTCATCTAGAGGGCGTGTCTCAGGTGCAGGATGCAGACCCAGGGCTGCCGGAACTTATTTTTTAAGAGAATTGAGAAACCCAGATTTTTATATGGGAGGTCCGTTTTTTTTTTTTTTTTTTTTTGGCTGCGTTGGGTCTTCGTTGCTGCAGGCAGGTTTTCTCTAGTTGCGGTGAGTGGTGAGTGGGGGCTACTCTTCCCTGCGGTGTGCGGGCTTCTCATTGCGGTGGCTTCTCTTGTTGTGCAGCACGGGCTTTAGGTGCGCGGGCTTCATTAGTTGCTGCGTGTGGGCTCAGTAGTTGAAGCACATGGGCTCTAGAGCACAGGCTCCACAGTTGTGGCACGCGGGCTTAGTTGCCTGGTGGCATGTGGGGTCTTCCCGGACCAGAGCTTGAACCCGTGTCCCCTGCATTGGCAGGCAGATTCTTAACCACTGCGCCACCAGGGAAGTCCAGCTCTTAACACTTCTATATGTAATAGCTCAAAACAGAACATTCCAAATGTCCAGCAATAGTAAACATAACTAAGTTGTGGTATATTTCTACAATAAAATATTATACAGCAGTTCTTCTTTAAAATGGGATCTGTGGGACTTCCCTGGTGCGCAGTGGTTGAGAAACCGCTTGCCAATGCAGGGGACACAGTTTCGAGCCCTGGTCTGGAAAGATCCCACATGTCGCGGATCAACTAAGCCCGTGCACCACAGCTACTGAGCCTGTGCTCTAGAGCTCCTGCGCCACAACTACTGAGCCTGTGCACGACAACTGCTGAGCCCACGTGCCACAACTACTGAAGCCCGCGCGCCTAGAGCCTGTGCTCTGCAACAAGAGAAGCCACTGCAACGAGAAGCCCGCGCACCGCAAGGAAGAGTAGCCCCCGCTCACCACAGCTAGAGAAAGCCCGCCTGCAGCAACGAAGACCCAACGCAGCCGAAAATAAATAAATAAATAAGTAAATTTATTTTTTTAAAATGTGGTCTGTGGACCCCTGGGGAATCCCCAAAACCCTCATAGGGGGTCCTCAAGGTCAAAGCTCTTCTCATAATAATACTAAAAGGATATTTGCCTATTTCACTACATTGACATTTGCACTGATGGTGCAAAAGCAAAGGTAGATTAAAAAAAATCTGCTAGCGCCTTAGCACAGATGAAGGTAGTGATACCAACTGTACTGCTATTCACTGCCTTCTTCACCCCACATGCTCACAATAAACAAAGTCCTTGATGAAACAGTAAAAAAATTAATTGTATTAAATCTCAACCATTTAGTACGTTTAAAAATTATTTTCCATGTGATAAAATGGGAAGCATGCATAAAGCACATCTGTTACATATCAATGTGCAATTATTGCCCAAAGGAAAAGTACTTGTTTTTGTGAGCTGAACTAGATGCTTCTTTTCATGGAACACCAATTTTGCTTGAAAAGAGGACTGACAGACAAACTATAATTGTTCAGATTAAGGCTTTTGGCAGATAGTTCCTGGAAAATGAACGAGGTGAGTCTGTTACTTAACTGACAGTGTTTGCTTTCAAATAAAAATACAAATTTTGGAAAAGCTATCCACCACCATGAACTTGACAGCTTCCCAAATGCTTAGACTTTGCTGATGAGATCTGCGCTAATACTAACAAATGTGATTTTTTTAAAATAATCTATATAGTAAAATGTGTCAACACTTGGAAGGTCTGCATACCTGAGTGAAACAATATTTTCCAAATGACCAATAGAGAATGTTACAAAATCAAGCATGGGCAAAAGATTGATCGAAGTGCAGGATAGATTAATGGATTTTTTTAAACAATTGTATTAAGAAATAACTGACACACAATAAACTGTACATATTTAAAATATACCATTTGATGTCTTGACACATGTTGACACCCATGAACCCAGCACGATAATCAAGATAATGAGCATATCGAAAACCCCCAAAGTTAGCTTATGCCTCTTTGTAATCATTCTCTTGCGCCTCTCTCTCCTCCCCACACCATCCTAAGGCAACCACTGATCTGCCTTCTGTTACTATAGATTTGTTTTCATTTTCTAGAATTTTATATGAACAGAATCATATAGTGCATACTCTTTTGGTCTAGCTTCTTTTACTTAGTGTAATTATTTTAAGATTTATCCATATTGTTGCATGCAGTATTCCATTGTATGGATACACCACAATTTATCCATTCACCTATTGATGGACATTTGGGTTGTTTCTACGTTTTGGCTATTATAAATAAAGCTGCTACGGACATTCTTGTACAAGTCCTTGTATGTACATAGGCTCTTATTTCTCTTGGGTAAATACCTAAGAGTGGAATGGCTAAATTATACGGTAGGTGTAACACTACCATGTGTAAAACAGATAGCTAGTGGGAACCTGCTATATAGCACAGGGAGCTCAGCTCGGTGCTCTGTGACGACCTAGATGTGTGGAATGGGGGAGAGAGTGGGGGGGAGGTCCAAGAGGGAGGGAACCTCTGGAAGCCAGGCCTTCCCAGCCCCACCCAGTGTCAGTGTTCTGACATATTTGCCAAGACTCTCAGTCATACTCACTACCACATTTCTCACTAATTCTTTTTTGTTTTGTAAAAGACAACTATTTTCATTAAAATGTGTTATATATATTAACATGTAATGAATTGGTTATTTTTTAATTAGTTAAATAATTTTTAAATTTCTCAGTTTTCATTTCCAATACAGTAAATATCAATAGACATAACCCACAGAAACAAAAGTTCTTTAGGTTCCTCAATAATTTTTATAAATGGAAAGGGGTTCCAAGACCACAAAGTTGGAGAACTGCTATACAGAAATGAAAATGATCAACCACTGCTATTCACAACAACATTTATAAATTTCACACACACATACACAAAAGCATAGATCCTGGATATTCCATATATATGTATAAAGTTCTGAAACAAGAAAAACTCATTTATGATGTCAGAAATCAGGATGGTGGTCATCTGGGGGAAGAAGGGGGTAGTGGTTCAGAAGAGGGGCACTAGGGGTTCTGGGACATTGTCACTGTGCTGTTCCTTGGCCTGAGTGCTAGTTACCCAAGAGTGTTCAACTGGTGATAATCCACTGGTGTTTCATGCATTTTCCTATCCATGTGCTTGGCTTTGCTTTTTTAAAAATTGAAAAAATATGTCTCTGTGAATCTTAGCTCTGCCATCTTCTTGTTGTGAGTTGGAAAAGTTACTTGGCCTCTCTTCATTGACTCAACCAACAATTCTTGAGGACTTCCTCAGCACCAGGCAGTGTGGTACACAGTTTGTCTAGTGCAGTGCAGGAGAGACAACCATTAAAAACGTCATCACACGGCTGCTAAGTCTTGCAAAAAGAGAGGTACGGGGGCTATAGAATGTAGGAGACTTAAGCTTCACAGTGAGTCTGGGATGAGGAGGCGACACTTAGCTGAGCTGTGAAAGATGAGTAGGAGTAAGCCACAAAAGGAATGGAGAGAATTGCCACTTGACATCTCTGCTTGGCTGTTTAATAGGCGTCTCAGTCTTTTTTTTTTTCCTTGCATAATATTTTCTTTTTTTTTACTTTTTTTTGATTGAAGTATAGTTGATTCACAATGTCGTGTTAGTTGCAGGTGTACGGCAAAGTGATTCAGTTATATTGTTTATCTTCTTTTTCAGATTCTTTTCCATTAGGTTATTACAAGATATTGAACATAGTTCCCTGTGCTATACAGTAGGTCCTAGTTGTTTATCTATTTTATATATAGTAGTGTACATCTGCTAATCCCAAACTCCTAATTTAGCCCTCCCCACTTCCCCCTTTGGTAACCATAAGTTTGTTTTCTATGTCTGTGGGTCTCTGTCTATTTTGTATATACGTTCACTTGTATCATTTTTTGGCATCTCAGTCCCAATACGATCCTGCCAAACTCTTGGTCTCCCCCTCCCTTCCCCCACCACTTGACCAGCCTGCTCCTACCGTCTTCACCACATCAGAAATGGCAACTCCATCCCTCTGAATCCTCAGGCCAAAAACTTTAGAATCATCCTGGGCGTTTCCCTCTGTCACACCCCATATCCAGTGCCAGCTTCTCTTGAAGCTGAAAAAGTTTTAGTTTCAGGGACCCTCACATTCCAAGGCCCTGGACACGTCCCTAGGAATGTGTTCACATTGTCATATATTTTTGTATAATTGGGAAAGATATTTTAACTGCGGTCAGTTAAGAGCACTGTCTCCTTCCACTCCAACTTTCCTTCCATCACATTTCCCCTTGTGTTGCATGGTATTGGAGTGACCATGGACATTTTGGGGATCCTGCTTAGGGGAAGTTAAGATGGGGACACATTTAGCTGGGCTTTGGGGATGTACATTTATGTGGTTTGCATTCACTACCTGGTGTCGTGACAGAACACTGGAGGACCAGAGGTCATATTGGAATAGGAATCTGTCCTATGGCACTTGGCACGGACAATATAAAGGTCATAGAAGTGACACAAGGTTTGATATGTACACAGCCAGAACCTAGTCTATGGAGAATTCTCCCAAATTATAGAATTGTATGCAGAGTATTTGGTTCTTATTGATGTCTAAATAAAAAACAGAATTTCTCTGGGGCTTCCCTGACAGTCCGGTGGTTAAGATTCTGTGCTTCCACTGCAGGATGCACAGGTTCAATCCCTGGTTGGGGAACTAAGATCCTACTTGCCGTGAACCCAAAAAGAAAAAAAAAAAAGATGGAATTTCTGTCTTGTTAAAAATATACTGGATAGGGACTTCCCTGGTGGCGCAGTGGTTAAGAATCCACCTGCCAATGCAGGGGACACGGGTTCAAGCTCTGGTCCGGGAAGATCCCACAGGCCGCGGAGCAACTAAACCCGTGCGCCACAACTACTGAGCCTGCGCTCTAGAGCCCACGAGCCACAACTACTGAGCCCGCGAGTCACAACTACTGAAGCCTGCGCACCTAGAGCCCGTGCTCTGCCACAAGAGAAGCCACCGCAGCGAGAAGCCTGTGCGCCACAATGAAGAGTGGCCCCTGCTCGCCACAACTAGAGAAAGCCCGTGCATAGCAACGAAGACTAAATACAGCCAAAAATAAAATTAATTAATTAATTAATTAATTATATACTGGATAATGCAGCAAACACAACTGTAAGTGAAGCCTGCTCTTTTTTTCTTTTTGATGGAAATCCCACGAAAGTAAAATGGACCAGAATCCCTATGTTTGTAGGGCACACACCTGTAGCAGTACCACAAGCATTGAGCATGTGTGTGAAGTGATATTTGCTTGATGAATCTCAGCACACAAAATCATGTCTTAGAGTATGTGACCCATCCGTCTTGTCTTGAGAAAGCCTGACTCATTGTTGTGATTTTTTTTCCCTCAGTTTAAATACATACTCACTTTCGTACTTAATTTTGTACTTTTTTTTTTTTACAAACAAGGTCCCACAAATCTTATAAGCTTCAAGCCCTACATATAGACTGCAGCGCTACTCATACTCTATATCCAACCAGCAAGTCCAGATGGCTGCACTGTCAAAATATATCCATAATCCAACCCCTTCTCACCACCTCAACTGCTACTACCCCAGCCCCAGCTGCCACCGTCTCTCACTTGGCTTACTGCATGCAGGAGCCTCCTGACAGCCTCCCTGCTTCTCCCCCATCCTCCCCCACCCCAGACAGTCTATTCTCCACATAGCAGACAGAAGGATCTTTTCATGACATAAATTCGATTATTGAACTATTCTGCTTACAACCCTCCGATAGCTTCAGGTATCTTGCTCGGAGAAAAAGCAAACTCCATTAAGCAGCCTGCCTGCCCCTCCGTGATCTGGCCTCCAGTGGCCGATTTAGCATCGTCTCCAATCACGCTTCTCTGTGCTCACTGCCCTCCAGCCAAACCATGCTCCTTGCTGTTCCTCAAACGCAGCCCACAAGGTTTCCTCCTCCCCACCCCTCCACAAAAGTCCTTCCTTCGGACATCCGTATGGCTTTTTCTCTCACCTCCTTCAAGTCTTTGCTTAAGTACCACCCTCTCAGTGAGGCTTACCTTGATCGCTGCATTAAAATTGCGCCCACCCGCCCTCCTTTGCGCCCTTGGTCGCTCTTACTCTGCTCTCCACTTCTCCTTTGCCTGTAGTGTTCATCCCTTCCTAAAACACTAGGAAGTTTACTTATTGGTTATGTTTATTCTCTTTCACCTCTTTCCTCCTAGACTGCAAGCTCACGAGCACAGGAATCTTAACTTTACTCACTGGTATATCCTCAAGACCTAGAATAGTGTCTAGCACCTAGTAGGTACTCAATAAATATTTGTTGAATGAATGAATGAATGAACCAAGAGTGGGAAGAGCATGTGCAAAGTTCCAGAGATGAAAGATGTGTGGCTTATTCAAGGAATTCAAAGAAGTCTCAAGGAGTAAGGTCAGAAAGGAAAGTGGCTCAAGTTGGAGTCAGGCAAGGCAGGCAGGAGCCAGAGGGGGAAGGAATCTGTAGACCAGAATAAGGATATTGAAGTTCAGAGCAGGGAAGATCCATTGAGGAGTTATAACCAAGGGAGTGGTGTGATTGTAGTTCAGAGACATCATCGGCAGTTGTATAGAAAAGGGGCCCTGTGATGGTGACGGCAGGGGTGGGGGAGGGGGCAAAGGGGTGAAGACTGGAAGCAAAGAGACCAGTTAAGAGGCTATTGAAGTAGTTCAGGCAAGAGGCGATGGTGTCTCAGACTATTTTGGATGGTGACAATGGATAGGAGAGAAGTGGAAAGACCTTTTATTTAGGAAGTAGAATCAGAAACCTCTGATGATAAACCAAAAGGAGAAGGACGTTTGATAAGAAGGGTGTGGTCATCTGTGCTGACTGCTGCTAGGCGGTCAAGCTAACAAGGACTGAAAAGTACGTGTCTATTGGAATTTAGTGACACGGAAGTAACAGGCGATCTTGTCAAGTGCACGTCCACAAAATATAGATGGTTAAAGTCAGCCTGGCCTGAGTGCATGTACAAGTGAGTGGGGAGTGAGGAAGTAGAGGCCACTTGACATATCGACAAAGCCCCTGACACCTAGTAGGCTCTCAATCCATACCACTTTCCTCCCTCCTTTCCCTGCATCAATGATGTTGCATAACTGCGATAATATTGCTAATTAAACTTTAGGTAAAAGAAAGAATGTTAAATTAAAATAATATCGTAAGTAGTTAAATATTTACTGTTCCTTTGGTATCAGATTTCTTATGGTAAAATATTAAATTCAAATATTAATAAGGAAAACAGCTGGTTCTGAATATTCAGACTCCCAGAGGAACACAGTAATGAATCATTTTTAAAGCCGGACAGCTTCACACTTAATCTGCTCAAGGAATAGGAACACAGTCATTTTTCAATAATCGTTTTATAAAATGAATATAAATTTCTGATTAGTCTGTTCCCAAAATGGAAATGGCCTTTTAACATCATTATGATAAATATTTGTTGTAAGAAATTCAGGCATTAACCCAGTGTATATAGAAGAAAGGAGATTCAGAGTTTCAGTTTTGCAAGCTGAAAAATGTTCTGTAGATGGGTGGTGGTGATATTTGCATAGCAATGTGAATGTATTTAATGCGAATCAGCTGTACACTTAAAAATGGTAAAAGCAAATATCGTAAATTAATGCATATTGGTGGAATCTAGAAAAACGGTACAGATGAACCGGCTTGCAAGGCAGAAATAGAGACCCAGATGTAGAGAACAAACGTATGGACGCCAAGGGGGGGAGGGGGGTGGGATGAATTGGGAGATTGGAATTAACATATATACACTAATATGTATAAAATAGATAAGTAATGAGAACCTGCTGTATAGCACAGGGAGCTCTACTTCACTTCGCTATACAGTAGAAACTGTCACAACATTGTAAAACAACTATACCCCAATAAAAAAAATTAAAATTAAAAAAAGATGGTTTATAGGGTAAATTGCATGTTGTGTATACTTTATAATTTAAAAAATAAATAACTTCTAAATAAAAGAAGAAAGGGAAGATAGCCCTCTAATCCCACAGCTTAAGTTGGCATATAGGATTCATCATTCATTCATTCAACAGATATTTCCTGAATGCCCGCTATATGCCAAGCACATGTCTAGGTGCTGAGAACACATTAGTGAACATTAGTGAACAAAACAACGTCCTTCCCCTTGTGGAACTTACTCCTAATAGGAAAGAAAGAAAATAAACAAACAGGAGAGTATGTATCATGTCAGATGGTGATAAATGATAGAAAAATAAGGCAAAGAAGGGAGATAATGAGGCATGGGGAGGTTGTAATTGTATATAAGGAAAGCCTCACTAATAAAGTGACATTTGAGCAGAGACCTGAAAGAAATGAGGGAGCGAGCCATGCAGACATCTTGAAAGAAGAGCTTTCCAGGCAGAGGGAATAGCCAAGGCCAAGATCCCAAGGCAGAAGCAGGTTCGGCATGTTCAAGGAACAAGAGAAAAGCCAGGGTGACTGGAAGGGAGTAAGTGAGGGGAGAGGAGTAGGAACGGAGGTCAGAGAAGTGTGGAGGCTCTCTGAAGGCCATAAAAAGGACTTTGGATTTTACTCTGAGTGAGGATAGAAATCATTGGAGAGTTTTGAGCAGAGGAAAGACCTGATATGGCTTCAGCATAAAAGACATTACTCTGGCTGCTGCGCTGAGATTGGACTGAAAGAGGGCAAAGCAAGAAGCAGGGAGGAAAATTAGGAGGCTATAGCGCAGTTATCCAGGTGGGAAATGATGGTGGCTGAGACCAGGGTGGCGGCAGTGAAGATGGGGAGAGGTGATCAGATTCTGTACATATGTGGCTGGTGGCGCCAACAGTGTTTGCTGAAGGGCTGGATATAGGCAGAGGTCAATCTAGGCTTTGAGAGGCCTGAAGCTTATACAATTTGGGGGGTTCTCTGTTAAGAAGAAGGATACAAAATTAGATACAAAATGAATATTTCTTTAAAAGGAGAAAAGAAATCACAATATATTACAAATTTATAAAAGCTAACAAATACTACAAACATCAGAAAGTCTAGAAAATAATATTAACTTCCTGACACACCCCTATAAAGCCTTTTACTATATAGTTTGTTGCATACTATTTATTCACCTGTCCATATGATAATTTTATAATATCTTCTATAAAATAACAGAAAGATAATTTTCTCTTCTAGCATAGTTGATCAAAATTTCTATTTTATCATCAAAAAGTCTACAAACAATAAATGCTGGAGAGGGTGTGGAGAAAAAGGAACCCTCGTACACTGTTGGTGGGAATGTAAATTGATACAGCCACTATGGAGAACAGTATGGAGGTTCCTTAAAAAACTAAAAATAGAACTACCATATGACCCAGCAATCCCACTACTGGGCATATACCCAGAGAAAACCATAATTCGAAAAGACACATGCACCCCAATGTTCACTGCAGCACTATTTACAATAGCCAAGACATGAAAGCAACCTAAGTGTCCATCGACAGATGAATGGATAAAGAAGATGTGGCACATGTATACAATGGAATACTACTCAGCCATTAAAAGGAATGAAATTGGGTCATTTGTAGAGACATGGATGGACGTAGAGACTGTCATACAGAGTGAATTAAGTCAGAAAGAGAAAAACAAATATCATATATTAATGCATATATGTGGAATCTAGAAAAATGGTACAGATGAACCGGTTTGCAGGGCAGAAATAGAGACACAGATGTACAGAACAAATGTATGGATGCCAAGGGAGGAAGGTGGGGGTGGGACAAATTGGGAGATTGGGATTGACATAAATACTTATCTAAAAAACAGAAACAGACTCACAGACTTAGAAAACAAACTTATGGTTACCAAAGGGGAAAGGCGGAGGGAGGGATAAATTAGGAGGTTGGGATTAACATATACACATTACTATATATAAAACAGATAAACAACAAGAACCTACTGAACAGAACAGGGAACTCTACTCAGTACTCTGTAATAACCTATATGGGAAAAGAATCTGAAAAAGAATACACACACGTATATGTATAACTAAATCACTTTGCTGTATACCTAAAACTAACACAACATTGTAAATCAACTATACTCCAATATAGGGCTTCCCTGGTGGCGCAGTGGTTGAGAGTCCGCCTGCCAATGCAGGGGACACGGGTTCGTGCCCCGGTCCGGGAAGATCCCACATGCCGCGGAGCGGCTGGGCCCGTGAGCCGGGGCCGCTGAGCCTGCGTGTCCGGAGCCTGTGCTCCGCAATGGGAGAGGCCACAGCAGTGAGAGGCCTGCGTACCGCAAAAATAATAATAATAATAATAAATAAAATTTCTGTTTTATTGATACTTTTATTTCATTTTTATTATCGCTAGAGTTTTTAATTGCCATTGTGGTAATAATAAGACAGGTTTTGACAGGTGAGTCTTCTTTCTTTCTTACATATTAACTTCCTTCCTATGATATTTAAATTCTTATTCAACAAAAATTCCAGAAAACAAATACAAAATTCACCTGAAAACAAGATATTTATATGAGCGATATGAATGTATTTAAAAATTGACACTGCACCACATTGAGTTATGTAATTGTATAAAAATCACTCAATATTCCATACATTGAGTTATTGATTAATATGTTTTGGCTTTTCGTGACAATAAAACTTGTTTCTTCAGGCTAGCTGCTGTGTCCATGATACTTTCATGTGCCATTTCATCTGAAACTGCCAGACTTCATCAGAACAAGATGAGTCAGATACACTAAAACATGATCCAATATATTAAGATGCATAAAATATGCAAATTCATACATAGACAAAATCACAAATTTGTAGTACTGCTACAGGCTGGTGCTCTGCAAAAACAGGATTTCTGATAAATTCTATTTCAAGATTCCCAGAAAAACTTGCTGTAGCCACTATGGAAACAGTATGGAGTACTTAAATGTAAGACCTGAAACCATAAAACTCCTAGAAGAAAACATAGAAAAGGCTCCTCGACATGGGCCTTGACAATGATTTTTTTAGATATGGTACCAAAAACACAGGCAACAAAAGCAAAAAAAAAAAAATCATCAAGTGGGATGTCAAACTAAAATGTTTCTGCACTGCAAAAAAATCATTCAACAAAATGAAAGGGCACCCTACAGAATTCGAGAAATTTGCAAATCATCTATATGATAATGGGTTAATATCCGAAGTATGTAAAGAACTCACAACTCCATAGCAAAAAACCAAAACAAAACAGAACAAAATCCAATTTAAAAATAGGCTGGACCAAAAAAGACATACAATGGACAACAGTTACATGAAGAGATGCTCAACATCACTAATCAACAGGAAAATGCAAATGAAACCCACAATGAGATATTATCTCATATCTGTTAGAATGGCTATCATCAAAAACACGAGAGATAAGAAGTGTTGGCAAGGATATGGAGAAAAGGGAACCCTTGTGCGCTGTTGGTGGGAACGTAAGTTGGTACAGCCACTATAGACAACAGTATGGAAGCTCCTCAAAAAACTAAATATAAAACTACCACATGATCCAGCAATCCCACTTCTAGGTTTATATCCAAAAGAATTGAACTCAAGATCTCAAAGAGATATATGCACTCCCATGTCTACTGCAGCATTATTCACCACAGCCAAGTTATGGAAACAATCTAAATGTCCATTGACAGATGAATGGGTAAACAAAATGTGGTAGATAGAGAGATAAAGAGATAGACGCACATACACACACTCAATGGAATATTATTCAGCCTTAAAAAAGGAAATCCTTTCACACACTAGAACATGAATGAGCCTTGAGTGAAATAAGCCAATCACAAAAAGGTAAGAATTGCATGATTGAACTTATATGAGGTATCTAAAATAGTCAAACTCGGAAGCAGAGAGTAGAATGGTGGTTGCCAGGGGCTGGGGAGAGAGGGTAATGGGGAGTTGCTCTTCAATGGGTATAAAGTTTCAGTTATACAAGATGGGTAATTCCTAGAGATCTGCTGTACAACACTGTACCTACAGTCATCAAAAATGTATTGTACAGGGCTTCCCTGGTGGCGCAGCGGTTGAGAATCCGCCTGCCGATGCAGGAGACACGGGTTCGTGCCCTGGTCCGGGAAGATCCCACATGCCGCGGAGCAACTAAGCCCGTGAGCCATGGCCACTAGGCCTGCGCGTCCGGAGCCTGTGCTCCGCAGTGGGAGAGGCCACAACAGTGAGAGGCCCGCATACCGCAAAAAAAAAAAAAAAAAATGTATTGTACAATTAAATATTTGTTAAGAGGGAAGAGCTCATGTTAAATGTTCTTGCCACAATTAAAAGAATGGATGGTGCATTGAGTTGCATATGCCACATTATTGCATATTCTGTCACATGAGTGACAGGAGTCCCATTCTGACTAGGCAGTACTGAATCCTCCATATATAGTTTTACATGTCCAGTGAGCGGAAGGATTTTCCACAGGCTGGTTTTTGCTCTGTACATTCCCAACCTTATTTCTTCTCAGCTACATGTATCTCCAGGGCTGGTGCTGCAGGACACATTAGTTCCAAGATATGATCATTGGCTCTACACCATTAGTCAGCATAGTGAGAGATAAGAGTGTTTCCCGGATGACATTCTTATGCCGGGATGGCTAGCAGTGACATAGAAGTGACTGCAAGCCATGTAAAAATATCTGATCAAACCCCAAATAAATGTAAACCCAATTCAACTTCTCCTTTGTATGACCCCAAAATGTCCACAGCCATCCAATACCAACCCTACCACAAGGGGAAGAATGACAGAGGGGAAGTTGGAGTGGAAAGAGACAGCTACCTTTTTTTTTAAAAGATTTTTTTTCATGTGGACCATTTTTAAAGTTTTTATTGAATTTGTAACGATGTTGCTTCTGTTCTATGTTTTGGGTTTTTTGGCCTCGAGGCATGTGGGATCTTAGCTCCCTGACCAGGGATCGAACCCGCGCCCCCTCTATTGGAAGACGGAATCTTAACCACTGGACCACCAAGGAAGTCCCGAGACACCTATCTTAACTGATGGCAATTAAAATATTTCACTTTTGCAAATTTTACAAAAGCGTGTAGCGGTGTTATCCCATTGTTGGGGCCTTGTAAGAAGCTGCCGCAAGTGAGGGGCTGCTTAAGCTTCATTAGCGTCACAGTAACTGTAATACTAGATGTGGAGTGAGAGAGAGGAGTCGAGGATGATGCCCAGGGGCTTCCCTGGTGGCGCAGTGGTTGAGAATCCGCCTGCCGATGCAGGGGACACGGGTTCGTGCCCCGGTCCGGGAGGATCCCACATGCCGCGGAGCGGCTGGGCCCGTGAGCCGTGGCCGCTGAGCCTGCGCGTCCGGAGCCTGTGCTCCGCAATGGGAGAGGCCACAACAGTGAGAGGCCCGCCTAGCACCAAAAAAATAAAAAATAAAAATAAAAATAAAAAAAATGATGCCCAGGTTTTGGGCCTGAGTCACTGGGTGAGTAGAGCTGCCATTTACTGAGATACGGAAGATTAAGAGAAGTTTCGGGGGGAAATCAGAAATTCAGTTTGGGATAGGAAAAGTGTAAGATGTCTATTAGACAGCTAAAGGAGAGATCAACTAGGCAGTTGGATATACAAGTCTGGAGCCCACAAGAGAGGACTGGCTGAAGAACTAAATTAAGGCGACAACAGTACATGGGATGTATTTAAAGCCGTGAGATTGGATACGGAGTGAGGAAAGAGAGAGAGATTAGACCTAAGGTTCAATGTTAGCATCATTGAGGTCAAGGTAACAGAGAATTTGCCAAGAGTTGGCTGGAGTGAGTCAGAGTATGGAAGGAGTAGAACTAGAGACAGCGGTCATACTTGGTGTTTTGGAAATGACTTTTCTCAGTAAAAGCTCTTGGGGTTGTTTCCTATTAGCATATATAGATTTATTTCATTATTTTAAAAAGTTCTTTAGTGTAAGGATCACTATAATTTATTCCTCCAGTTCTCTTTTGATGGACATCCAGGCTGTTAATCTTGGTGATTATAAATAATCCCATAATGAATATCTCTGAACATACATTCTTCTGCACGTGCAAAATATGCCTCTAAGATTCTGAATTCTGAAACTGCTAAATAAAGAGTACAGTTTTCCCTTGGTATACACAGGAGATTGGTTCCAGGACTCGCTCGGATACCAAAATCCTGGGATGCTCAAGTTCCTTAATAAAATGGTGCAGTATTTGCATATAACCTACACACATCCTCCCATACACTTTAAATCATTTCTAGATTATTTATAATACCTAACACAATGTAAATGCTATGTAAATAGTTGTAAATACAACATAAATGATATGTAAATAGTTGCCAGAGCAAGGCAAGTTCAAGTTTTGCTTTTTGGAACTTTCTGGAATTTTTTTCCCAAATATTTTCTATCTGCAGTTGGCTGAATCCACAGATGCAGAAACTGAGGATATGGAGGGCTGATTATGTGCACATTTGCAGTCTCACACAGACTGCAAAATTGCCTTCAACTGACTTTCTTATCAGTAATATGAGAAAACTGCTCCTTCCCCACACCTTTCAAAGCACTGCATACTAATAATCTTTTCATCTTTGCCACCCTGTAGGTGTTTTAAATAGCAATGTTATTTTAATTTGCATGTCTTTGATCACCAGTAAAGCAGAACAGCTTTTCATATTTATTTCCATTTGTATTCCTTCTTTTGTATTATAACTGGGGCCTTTGCCATTTTTCTGTTTGAGCATGTCTTCTTTTTATTTTAATCAATTTGTCAGAAACATGTCATAAATGTTGCAAATATTTTCTCCCCAAAATGTGTTTGACCTGCAAAATTATTTATGGTGTTAAATGTCCATCAACAGATGAATGGATACAGAATGGTACATATATACAATGGAATATTACTCAGCCATTAAAAGAATGAAATAATGCCATTTGCAGCAACATGGGTAGACCTAGAAATTATCATACTTAGTGAAGTAAGTCAGATAGAGAAAGACGAATATCATATGATATCACTTATATGTGGAATCTAAAAAAGAATGATACAAATGAACTTATTTACAAAACAGAAACACTCACAGACTTAGAGAACGAACTTATGGTTACCGGGGGAAAGGTGGGAGATAAGTCCGCGCCCCCACCACAGTGGAAGCACAGAGTCTTAACCATTAGACCACCAGGGAAGTCCCCACACACTATATTTAAAATAGACAACAACAAGGACCTACTGTGTAGCACAGGAAACTCTGCTCAATATTCTGTAATAACCTAAATGCGAAAAGAATTTGAAAAAGAATAGATACTTGTACATGTATAACTGAATCACTTTGCTGTATAACTGAAACTGACACAACATTGTAAATCAACTATACTCCAATATAAAATAAAAAATTTTTTTAAATTATTTATGGTGTTCTTATAGAGTTTGGTTTTTCTGGGGGGGGGTTCTGTTTCATTTTTTGTAATGTGTCCCAAGCTTTCATTGTTTTCGTTTAGTGGCTTCTGCCATCTATGTCACATCTGATTGTTTTTTAACAAGAGCAGCAGAAATAGATTTTAAGATTATTAACCCAAAGCTTAGAGATAACACGTTCTCTTTTCATAGCTAATCAGACATCTGTAATGGGGACAAAATTACCCCTTCCCACCCCCAACTTTAATCAAGATGTTTTTCTTTACGTTGTTGGCAAAGACTACTGCCTAATTGAGACTTCTGTGAATTCAGTGAATGCTTCTGTGTATTTGGCCGCACAAAACCCAGGGGCAAATGGGACCATGTGCTTTCTCTAACAAACACAAGAACAAACACAAGTAAGGCAGCCTATTAGGAGCTTTTTCAGCTCTTTTGTAAAATACATATAACATTTTCAGCATGCAATTTGCATAAAATGGTAGCAATGCGTTTTCTAAGTTTGAAGGCATTTCCGTTAATTCCGTATATAAAACACACTTGAAATAAACTACTTCTATTCTAAAATACTTTTTAATCATGGGTTTTTTTAAAGCTCTTTAGGTAAGAGGTTTTTGCCTTGCATGGGTTAGAAACCACAACTGGTCCATTAAATCAAGTGGCTTCCACAGTATTTGAATACTGCAAGTTGAACTTTCTTTAAACCTAAAAGCTGAAACAAAAGAGTTTCAGTATGAACTGAATTGTTAACAGTAATTTTCTTAATGATTAACAAGTCAACTCAAAAAATTGCTGTCAACTACCCACAGAAGAAAGACTCCTCAATCTTGTTTCTTTCCCAAAGTACTGCAGGTGTTTCAGAGGTATATTTTGAATTCAATAAGTGTCCAAAATAAGGAAAACCAAATAAAGCATCTAGACTCAATTATTGCCCCCCCAAAAAAGTTCACAAAATCTTTCAAATCACAAGAAACTGTGAAGTTGTTAAACTATCAGAATGCAGAAACAGACACTTCAAGCATTCTTGTTAGGGAAGCAAACTAGGAAAAAGAATGTTCTCTATTTAAATGTTTTTCCTCATACTTATTATCTGAGATGGCTGGTTGAGATTATCATATAAAATAGATAACCAGTTAGAACTTACAATAGAATAAATTATCGCATTCACAGTAGTAGTAAAACCCATAAAATATCTAGAACTAAACAAGAAATGAGCAGGAGGGGGCTTCCCTGGTGGCGCAGTGGTTGAGAGTCCGCCTGCCAATGCGGGGAACACGGGTTTGTGCCCCAGTCCGGGAAGATCCCACATGCCGCGGAGCGGCTGGGCTCGTGAGCCATGGCCGCCGAGCCTGCGCGTCCGGAGCCTGTGCTCCGCAACGGGAGAGGCCGCAACAGTGAGAGGCCCACATACCGCAAAAAAAAAAAAAAAAAAAAAAGAAAGAAAAGAAAAAGAAAAAAAGAAATGAGCAGGAGGACTTCTACAAAGAAAACTCTTGTGGGATATAAAATAAGACTTCAATAAATGGAGACATATTGTATTCTTAAATAGGTAGACTCAACATTATAACAATTTATGTTCTCCATAAATTGATCTAGAAATCCAACACACACCCAACCAAAATTCTAGAAAGGAATTCTCTGAAGGGAGAGATGGAGAACTTGACAAAATCATCATAAAATATGTTAAAATCTGGAAAAGAAAGGTAATAAGTGGGCATTAATCTTACCAGATAGTGAAGTGTATTATAAAGCCACAGTGATTAAAAGAGTGTGATACAGGAATTGACAGGAACTGACAGTTTAATGGATCAGAATGGAGTACAGAAATGGGACTTAAATATATGGGAGAACATAGTCCTATGTGATAAAGTTGGCATCCATTCACTCAACAAATATTTACTGAGCTACATCTGATGGAGACATGCAACACTCAAAATTTCTGCCTCGAGTGGAGCTTAAATTCTCATGCAAGACACCAACCAACAAACAAACAATAAATAAAATATATAGTACATCAGACAGTGATCAGTGCTATTGAGAAAACTCAGGCAGGAAAGAGAGATGCGAGTTGGAGGGAACTGCAATTTTAAATAGAACAGTCGTCTCTGACAAGGTGACATTTCAACAAAGACTAGGAGGTGAAGGCATAAGCCATGTAGATACCTAAAGAAAGAGTAGATCAGATACGGTGAGGTTTCTCAACATGGGCAGTATTAACAGTTTGGGCCAGATGGTTCTTTGTTGTAGGGGAGGCCATCATGTGCATCATAGGATGTTTAGCAGGATCCCTGGCCTCTACCCACTGGATGCCAGTAGCTACCCTCCTCCCGGGTGTGACAATCACAAATGTCTGTAAACATTGCCAAATGTGACCTGGGGAGCAAAATGGCCCCCAACTGAGAACCTCTGGTTTGGAGAGAACAGTGAGGGCAAATGTCCCAAGTGGCTGAGGAGAGTAGTTGGCATGTTAAAGAAACAGCAAGAAAGCCATTGTGACTGGAGTGGAGTGAGCATGGGTCAAGGATCGAGGTGGATGGGGGGCTGGGAAGAGAACTAGTAGAATATGACGTAATATATTTGGGGGGAGGGCGTGGTCTGTGGCAGATCATACAGGACCTCGTAAGACACTGTGATGACTTTATCTTTTATGTAGAATGAGATGAAAAGCCATTGGAGGATTTTGAGCAGAGGAGTGATTTGATGTCTTCTACTTTCGGAGACCCAGTCAGTCTGTTGTGTTGAGAATAGGTTGTAGGTGAGCAAGGGAAGATGCAGGGAGACCAGTTATTGCGATAAGCCAGAGAAGAGGTGTTGGTGGCCTCAAAAAGGCTTGGAGGCTTCCCTGGTGGCGCAGTGGTTGAGAATCCGCCTGCCGATGCAGGAGACACGGGTTCGTGCCCTGGTCCGGGAAGATCCCACATGCCGCGGAGCAACTAAGCCCGTGAGCCCGTGAGCCATGGACGCCAGGCCTGCGCGTCCGGAGCCTGTGCTCCGCAATGGGAGAGGCCACAACAGTGAGAGGCCCGCATACCGCAAAAAAAAAAAAAAAAAAGAAAAAAAAAAAAAAAAAAAAGGCTTGGACTAGGGTGAGAGAAGTGGACGTCAGGAGAAGTGGTAGATTCTGGATATATTTTGATGGTAGAGTCAACAGGATTTGCTGACAGATGTGAATAAAAGAGGGGCATCAAAAATAACTCCCAGGGACTTCCCTAGTGGTCCACTGGTAAAGAATCCACCTTCCAATGCAGGGAACGTGGGTTCGATCCCTGGTCGGGGAACTAAGATCCCACATGCCGCGGAGCAACTAAGGCCACGCGCCACAACTACTGAGCTCATGTGCCTAAACTAGAGAGCCTGCGTGCCGCAAACTACAGAGCCCACACACCCTGGAACCTGCATGCCACAACTAGAGACGAGTAAACCCACATGCCACAACTAGAGAGAAGCCTATGCACCACAATGAAGATCCCGCGTGCCACAACTGAGACCCAATGCAGCCAAAAATAAATAAAATAAATAATTAAATATAAATATATATATTTTTTAAAAGACTCCCAGGATTTTAGCCTAAGCAACTGAGGGGTTGAGTGGCCATTTAGTGTTATGGGGAAAACTTCAGGGGGTGCAAATTTTTTTTTTTTTTTTTTTTTGCGTTACGCGGGCCTCTCACTGTTGTGGCCTCTCCCGTTGCGGAGCACAGGCTCCGGACGCGCGGGCTCAGCGGCCATGGCTCACGGGCCCAGCCGATTCGCGGCACGTGGGATCTTCCTAGACCGGGGCACGAACCCGTGTCCCCTGCATCGGCAGGCGGACTCTCAACCACTGCGCCACCAGGGAAGCCCGGGGGTGCAAATTTTGAGGGAAGGTTACAGTTGGGTTTTGGACATGTTGACTTTGAGTGGTCTTTTGGGCATCAGAGTGGAGAGATGCAGTTGATTGGATACACGGCTCTGAATTTCATGGGAGAGGTCAGGGATGGAAATATAAATTTGAGGTCACTAGCATATAGGTGGTATTGAAAGCCATGAGACCAGATAAGATCACCATGGGAGTAGATCAGACAGAGAAATGTCTAAGAACTGAGCCCTGGGACAGCCCAATGTTAAGAGGTCAGGTGTGGGAGGATGGCATGGGAGGGGGTGGTAAAGGAAAAGTGGTAAAGGAAACTTAAAAGGCAAGTCGGGAGAGATGGAAGAAAACCGGGAAAATGTGTGTCCTGGGAGCCAGGTGGAGAAAACGGTTCAAGGAGGGAGAAGTAATCAATGATGCAAATGTCACCAATAGGTCGCTGGATTCAGCAACAGGGAAGTAATGAGTGACCTTTAGAACAGCAGTTGTAGCAGAATGGTGAGCTGAAGTGGGTTGAAGAGAGAATGGGAAGAAAGGAATTAGAGACCACAAGAACAGGCAACTTTTGAAGGACTTTTGTTTTAGAGGGGACCAGAGAAAGTAACTGGAGGAGGAAGTGAGTTCAAGAGAAAGTTTTAAGATGGGGAGTAGAAATAGCATCTTTGTACGCTGATAGGAATGACACAATGGAGAGAAAAGCTGATGAGGTGGAGAGAGAGGGAAGCTGCTGGGGGGAGGTCCTTGAGCAGGAGAAAGGGGATGAAATCTAGTGCACACACAGAGGGAGGGGCTGTACACAGAGTCACGGACAGTTGGTTTACAGCATCAGGAAGGACAGCAGTGAATACAGACAGAGTTGTAGGTAACAGGGCAGGTGTGACAGTGAGAGCTTGTGGAAGTTCTCTTTTGATCGCTCCTATCTTTTCAGTGAAATAGGAAGCAAGGAGAGAAGATGAGAGAGGGGGTGCAGAGGCTTAAAAGAAGAAAAATTATGTGGGCTGTGAGGTTAATGCCAGTAGGTCTAGTAGGTCCAGTAGGCCTGACCTGTTTTACTGAAGCTCCTGCATGGCACTGACCCCTCATCAAGGCACGAAGCATACTGATTAATGGTGTTGCTATGTAACCATGGATCTGAGGAGATGTAAGGGGGTTTGTACACGTTATGTATTGATAACAGTGAGATTAATGGTTTGCACGTGGCCTCAGTATGACACCTGCCCCTTCCTCCCAGGGCTCTTCCGTTGAGGCTGGAATACGTCCATATGACTGGCAAACAAAATTTTTTTAACCCCAAACAAGACTCCATTTTTGACTCCCTGGTTCTGAGGTGTTCCATGCACACATGTCAGTGGCTCCTGGTCCGAGTGAAAAGATGTCTGGCCACCACACTTATAGAGGAGGGCAAGAGGACCCCTTGCTGTATCCTTTTTCTGTAGTAAACTGTACATCTGTAAGCACTGCCATAGGGTCCTGTGAGTCTCCTTTAGCAATTGAACCCTGTTCACCTGCCACTGTGAATGGAACGTGATATAGTTACCCAGGAGAGTGGGAGAGACGTTAGTGGGGAGAAGATACATTTTTCAAATAAGGCACTGGGACAAATGGTGTAGTAGACGTGTCTGCCCAAATCAATTCACAACGATTCCTCCTAGAGAACGCCCACCCTCTAGCTTCTCCATTCCAGTCCACAGGGTCTCAGGATTGAGTTCACAACAGCCATGTTTATATTAAGTGACCCATGTCACTGATCAAATCAAAGGTGAACCCCTGACCTAAGCTGAACTAATCAGAGTCTCTGCCAGTGTGAAGAGCTGGTGTCTAGAAGGGAGGAGGCCTAAAACCTTAATTGTTGAGCTTTAGTATGGCTAGCCTCCACCACAGAACCAAGTAGCAGAGATAACCAATCCACAGAGAGAGATGAATGAAGCCAATGCTCAGAGAGCAGCAGAGATGAGAGATGGAAAGAAACTAGTACTCTTTGCATTCCTGACACCTTTCCCTTCCCAGATTCCAACGCTTTTGGAAATTCAACTCCACCCTAGAACTAGGGTTTCAGGGAAATACTCCATATTCTCATAGTAAATTTTCTTTTTTCCCATCTAGTTAGCTTAAGTTAGCTCCTTTACTAGCAGCTAAAGATGTTTAACTCATTAGTCATTTAGAAACATAAAGCTGGATCCCTATCTTACTTACCTCCTACACAAAAATGCATACCAGATAGAGTTAAGGTTTCAATTTAAAAATAAAACAATACAGGGAGTAAAATAAAATATAAGATAATATTTTTACAATCTTGGAATCCAGAAACCAAAATGGAAAAGATTTAAACATTTGGCTATATACAATTTTTAAAAGTGTAAACAGCCAAAACATCATCAACAAAGCCAAAGGGCATAAAATTGGGGGAAATATTTGCAACAAATGTGAAAAGCAAATGACTGACATTAGTAATACACAAAGAACTGCCATAAGTAGGTAAGAGAAGACAAAACAAAAGTAGACAAGTTGGTAAGGGACAAAAATTGGTAAAGCACAGAAAACCAATTATAAACGGCCAACAAACAAATGAAAAGATGCTCAACCTGACCCTTAATTCAGAAATAGATGAAAACTATAGATCAGCAAATATTAAAAAGATTCATAACCCTAGTGTTATAAGGTTTTGAAAAAAACCTTACTATTTTGAAAAAACCTTTTACCATTGGTTAAAAGGTTTGAGAGTGTAGTTTGGCAACATCAATCAAAATCCTAAATGCACAAAACCTTTTGACACCAGCAAGTCCACTGCTAGGAATTTGCCCTACAAAAATATTCACATAATTCATGTAACAATATTTATAAGATGTTTATTATAAAATGGTTTATAATAGTAAAATTTAGACATACCCAAATACCTAACACATTGCATTGCATTTAAATATATATATATATATATATATGGTATATCCACAGAGTGTAATGTGCTGCAGCAATTTAAAAAGATTGAGGAGGGCTTCCCTGGTGGCGCAGTGGTTGAGAATCTGCCTGCCGATGCAGGAGACACGGGTTCGTGCCCTGGTCCGGGAAGATCCCACATGCCGCGGAGCGGCTGGGCCCGTGAGCCATGGCCGCTGAGCCTGCGCGTCCGGAGCCTGTGCTCCGCAACGGGAGAGGCCACAACAGTGAGAGGCCCGCATACCGCAAAAAAAAATAAATAAATAAATAAAAAAATAAAAAAAAATTAAAATAAAATAAAAAAATAAAAAGATTGAGGAAGCATTGTATATGCTGACACGGAAAGTTACTCAGGAGATATTTAAAGTGGAAAAAGCAAATTGCAGATCACATGAAAAGCATGATCTTACTTTTTTAAAGGGGAAAGAGGAGGACAGATAAATTAGGAATATGGGTTAACAGACACAAACTACTGTACATAAAATAGATAAGCAACAAGGACTTACTGTATAACAGGGAACAATATTCAATATCTTATAATAACATATAATGGAAAATAATCTGAATATATATATATATATATATATACATATAAAACTGAATCCATTTGCTGTACACCGGAAACTAGCACAATACTGTAAATCAACTCTAATTAAAGAAAAAAGAAGGGGGAGGGGAGACTAAAACACCACCTGATGTCGTAACAGTCATGGGCGGTGGGAATGGGGCAGGAGATGGGAACAGAAGAGTTTAATTTTTCCTTTTTTTTTTTTTGGCGGTACCTGGTCCTCTCACTGCTGTGGCCTCTCCCGTTGCGGAGCACAGGCTCCGGACGCGCAGGCTCAGCGGCCGTGGCTCACGGGCCCAGCCGCTCCGCAGCACGTGGGATCTTCCCGGACCGGGGCACGAACCCGCGTCCCCTGCATCGGCAGGCGGACTCTCAACCACTGCGCCACCAGGGAAGCCCTAATTTTTACTTTATACAGTTCTAAGCGGTTTAAACTTTCTACAACAGACATTTATTAATTTGTAATAATGTTTAAACCAAATATTTTTAGAAGCCTCAAACTTAAATAGAAAGACATACCATATTTTCAAATAGGAAGATACAACATCAAAATATGTGGGATAGGGAGGGTGGGAGGGAGGGAGACGCAAGAGGGAGGACATATGGGGATGTATGTATATGTATAACTGATTCACTTGGTTGTAAAGCTGAAACTAACACACCATTGTAAAGCAATTATACTCCAATAAAGATGTTTTAAAAATATATATGTCCATTCTTTCTAAGTTAATTTATAGATTTAACATGATCCCAGGAAAACTGCCTACTTTGGGGGCTCAAGAAGCTTCTCTAATGTTCATATGGAAAAATAAGCAAGGAAGAGCAACCAGAGAACTGCTGAAAAGGAAAAATAATGGGGCAGGGGAGACTAGTCTACTAGATATTAAAGCATATGTAATATATATAAATAGCAAAGATGTTTATTACAGCAATGTTTGTATTAGACACAAACTGTGGACCCCTGAAATACTTACCAAATAAGGCTAGTTAAATAAAATATGGTATGTCTGTGTTATGGAGTACTAAACAGTCATTAATAATAATGAAGTACATGCGCTGATGTGGAAAGATGCTCATAATATATTGCTAAATCTAAAAAACAAGTTGCAAAAACATAATGGAATCCCAGTTATGGAAAAGAGGAAAGTCATATGCTCATATGAACACACATACATCACATGTATGTAAATATATGAAAAGTAGGTGGGAATTACACCCACTGAACTGATAACAGTGGTTACCTCTAAGCAAGGGACTGGTATTCAGATGGTGGGAGGGAGGGTAACATGGACTTTTTGTTCTGTATATTTCTAGAATGTTTGAATCTTTTATGATGAGAATGTATTCATGTAGTACCTGTGTAATTTGTTTCAGAAGAAGCTCATAACTTTACTGAAAGAGCAGTTACAACCTGCTTTCTTGTGAATGTTTAGGCATATCACATCACAAGCAAAGTTTACAAATGAGTCTTCAGTGATTCATTCAATCACGTGTTCATTTCCTCAATCATTCAACAAATATTTCCTGAGTTCCCACTATATGCCAGGCACTTGCCCTGATCCAAAGCAGCTCACTCACCTGGGTGATCGCTGAAGGCAGCAGTCAGACAAAGTGACTGAGCCACAGGAGCAGCTGATATGGCCCTGACCAAGTGTGTATGATTAACGGCCACCAATAAAATAAGAAGTTAATGCTGATCACAAGAATGTCCAAAAGTGAGACAGAACATGTCAGAGGCAGAAAATTTGGATCTAATGATGCCAAAAGCAAGCAACTTTGAAAAAATCCAACATGTTTCTCGTAAAACTTTTGCCTAAAGCCTTTCTGGCTCTGGGAACCGACTATGGAATTGACTTTGCCGTTCCTTGTGCTTTCTGGGTTGCCAAAGTGGCAACCCACCCATGGAACTCTGCATTTTCCTTCTGTATCATCACAGATTCAGGGAGTAGAGAGGGGCAGGGTCTTGCCAAGGCAGCTGTGGGGAACTTAGAAACCATAGATTTGTGGCTAAGTGTCTGAATCCTCCCTTCCTGGGGAGGACTGGGTTTTATGGGGCCAGAGCCAGAGTGTGAGGCTTCTAGAAGAGGCAGCAGAGGCTGCCAAGAACCTGAAGATCAGGTCAAGTGGTGGCGTAGTGGTTAAGAATCCACTTGCCAATGTAAGGGACACAGGTTCGAGCCCCAGTCCGGGAAGATCCCACAGGCCGCGGAGCAACTAAGCCCGTGCGCCACAACTACTGAGCCTGCGCTCTAGGGCCTGCGAGCCACAACTACTGAGCCCGCGTGCCACAATTACTGAAGCCCCCGTGCCTAGAGCCCGTGCTCCACAACAAGAGAAGCCACCGCAATGAGAAGCCCGTGCACCACAACGAAGAGCTGCTCCGCTCGCCACAACTAGAGAAAGCCTGCGCGCAGCAACAAAGACCCAGTGCAGCAAAAATAAATAAATAAGTTAATTAATTAATTAATGTTTTTAAAAAGCCCATAGGAGAGAGCCGAGGTCTGATCACCAGGATGACCTCCGCCAGGCCCAGATCCAAAGAGTCGGAGGCAAGAGTCAGACTGAGCTAAGAATTTGGCATTGTGTTTCCTCTCAGCTCGCTGGCCAGGTCCCTCTGAGCTACCAAATTCCCTCCTCATGTTCCCCTCTCTGTCCTCCCACATCCTTTGGATTCAATTCACGATGTTGGCTCTCCTGCCAGAACCCTGGCTCTTCTCCACATGGTGCCTGGCCCTCTGCCTCAGGCTGCAGTAAAGTCCTGAGACAACCCAGCCCCTGACACCCTGCTACCAGAAGTCAAGCCTGTGCCACCACTCCCACCCCATGTGCCCTGGTCCCTTTTGTGGCGGGGGTAGACCAGGACCCAGACTGTGGGCATGAGAATCTCACCAAAGGACCCCTGGCAAGGCGCTGCCTGAGCAGCTCTTCCTTTCCAATATTGCTCTCTTGGCAATATTTACAACACTTGGAAGGCATATTTCTCAGTGTAAATTCCCAAATTGGTATTCCGGATTAGCAATCAACCCCTTGTAAATTCAGACAGGGGAATTCTGACCCTAGACCTGAACACTCCTGGGGATGCCAACAAGACAAAGTTTCTGAATCCTTGAATCTGAGAAACAAACCCTAGGCCCCTGGAGGCCCTGCTTGTACAATCAGCTGGTTTCTTTCTTTACCACCTCATTATGCAACAGGCAGAGTCCAAGGGATGATCCTAAAATAGGGGACCCTCTCTGGGAAGGTGGGCTTAAGGAGGGCCTCCAGGAGGGTCCTTGGGCAAAGTCTAAAGGTTGTGCAAGCATGGTGGTGGGGAGAGGTCAATGGCCAGAAGGAAGGTGCAGAGTAGCAAAATAGTTAAGAATGTGGCCTCTGCCTGTGTTTGCATCTCAGCCTGGCCACTTGCAAGCTGTGAGACTCTGGACAAGTTAATTAACCTCTCTGAGGTTCAGTTTCCTCATTTATTTATTTTTTTATTTTTTTATTTTTTATTTTTTTGCGTTACACGGGCCTCTAACTGCTGTGGCCCCTCCCGTTGCGGAGCGCAGGCTCTGGAAGCACAGGCTCAGTGGCCGTGGCTCACGGGCCCAGCCGCTCCGCGGCACGTGGGATCTTCCCGGACCGGGGCACGAACCAGTGTCCCCTGCATCGGCAGGCGGACTCTCAACCACTGCGCCACCAGGGAAGCCCAGTTTCCTCATTTTTAAATGGGATCATCATAGCACTTACCGCTATGTTACAAGAATTAAAGGAAATGGTACCACAGAAGACTTAGCACAATGCCTAGCACATAGGAAGCACTCAGTAAATATCACCTGCTTCTGGAGGAGAGTATAGCTAAGGAGGAAGAGGGGAATGAATGAAACATAAGAAAGACTCAGATAAACTTTGCCTAATTTCCACTTTTTTCCTAGGGCCAACCTTGAATATTTCAGGTGCTTAACCCAGAAACATATTTGCATGCTTTGTACATTTCCCTGTCCCAAATCAGTAATCTGATTTCCAGTCCTAACTCTGTCCTTGTCTAGATGTGTGACCTTGGGCAAGTCTCCTAATCTTTCTATGCCTCAGTTTCTCCAAATGTAAAACTAAATGGTCATTGTAGAAAAATGTTAAGATCATTCCTATTCTAACATTCTGGTTCTATCTTACATTCTTGTCTTTCTCTTTGGGAAAGTATAATTGGGTTGAATTGTTTCCTCTAAAATATATGCTGAAGTCCTAACCCCTGCTACCACTGTGATCTTATCTGGAAATAATTACAGATGTAATCAAGTTAAGATAAGGTCATTAGGGTGGGCCCTAATCCAATATGACTGGTGTCCTTATAAGAAGCCAGTGGGAACCTGCTGTATAGCACAGGAGCTCAGCTCAGTGCTCTGTGATGACCTAGGTGGGATGGGGGATGGGGGGGAAGGAGGTCCAAGAGGGAGGGGATATATGTATACATATAGCTGATTCACTTCAAAGTATATCAGAAACTAACACAACATTCTAAAGCAACTATACTCCAATTTAAAAAAAAGAAAAAAAAAGAATAGAAGATATACAGAAACACAGGGAAACATTTAGCTTTGGGAAAATAGGTCAATGGGCACATAAAATAAGTGATACATTCCATTTTTACACTCATAATCATGCTTTCATAAACAACTTTCTGAAGCATCAAAGTTAACATGCAGATCAATGTGATCCAAAAATACTTTTAAAACTTATCAAACAACTTGATATACCTTTTAAACTCAATATAATATACCGTGAAGTAACGTTTCTACCCTGAAATTTTCACAAACTGAAAAAAATAACCTTTAACAAATTCTTTAGTCTTATTTTTCTGACTTCTTGGGCATTTGACAGCAATTTTGAAACATTCTCTTTTATAGCAGCCTGAAAATTTTGACTTCCTATTCTTTATTCATAAAACAAACTTTCTAATTGACTTTAATGAACTTTGTATTAATACAGTAGAACGTATATAAAATCACACTGCTTCTTGGGTTTAGGTTGCTGAGTTGAAAGTAAAGCTACCGATTGTTAAATATAGTGTATTTAATCAGGGTGTCTGGAAGGTGGTCTTAGTCCATACGCTTTTTCTATGAAATAGTACTAAGAGCAGCCAAAAATTATAACCTCAAGGAAACCATAAAGTTTAGAGTGCATTAATTTTTAACATTTCCAATAAGATGTTTTAACACATGCTTTAGTTTAATAAAAAAAGGAGGGGGACTTCCCTTGTGGTCCAGTGGTAAAGAATCCACCCCCCAATGCAGGGGACACGGGTTCGATCCCTGGTCAGGGAACTAAGATCCCACATGCGGGGCAACTAAGCCCGCGAGCCACAACTGCTGAGCTCTCGCGCCTCAACGAGAGAGAAGCCTGCGTGCCACAAACCACAGAGCCCACGCGCCACAACTAGAGAGAGAAAACCCGCACACCACAACTAGAGAGAAGCCCGCGCACTGCAATGAAAGATCTCACATGCTGCAACTAAGATCCAACGCAGCCCAAAAAATTAAATAAATAAATAAATGTTTTATTTTAAAAAGAGAGAGGGGGAACTTCAAAAGAGAGAGAGAGAAAGGAAGGAAGGAAGGAAGAAAGAAAGGCACAGGGAGAAGGCGGCCGTGTGGTGATTAGAGGCAGAGATTGGAATAATGCACCTATAAACCAAGAACACCAACCAGCTGTCAACTGCCAGCAAAAGAAAGAAGCTAGGAGAGAGGGAATGAAAGATTTTTTCCCTACAGGTTTCAGAAGGAGCATGGCCCTGGTGACACCTTGATTTCAGACTTCTAGCCTCCAGAACTGTACGAGAATAAATTTCTGTTGCCTTAAGCCACCCAGTTTGTGGTACTTTGTTGCGGCAGCCCTGGGAAACTAATCCAGAAAGTTTTCCCAAAAGCATGTCTATCTTGTGCTATCAAACCATTGTTTGCAAGGGTCCCACCTGCTTTCATATCTCTATTTCTAATTAAAGAAAGCTTAAGCACAGCATTCTAAATTCCTGATTTAGTAATTTCATTAAATGTTAAAAATAAATGCATGATATACCAGATATTCAGAAAATGTAAATTACTAGAAGATTGTTATAGCAACGCCCATACTAATTAACATGTCTTAAGAAAGGCCGTGCATGTTTATCAACTAATTAGAATCACACAATCAAAAGAATAAAGAATGCTTCCTTGGGGTATAAAATAAATAAATAACTACAATATTTTCATTAAATAGTTGGCAATGTTCCTTTGAACCTATTCGAGTGTGAGAAATTGATGTATAAATGAAATGCTTTTATAGTTCAGATTTGATATTTAGAAGAGACTTAGACCATTAGAGAAAATTGTTTTAAAATGTACCGTATGTTTGAGAAAAGCTATGATGCTTATGATGCTATGTGAAGAAAATAAGATGTAACACATTTCAAATTTTAAAGAATGTTTTAGAGACTCATTTCCATATTCTAATGAGATCTGAAAAATTATCAAAAGTTTAGATGGTTTGATTAAAAAATGCACCAATTCCTACATCAGGGATTGCCAAGTATAACCGACAGGCCAAAATTCATCCCACCACAGTTTTTGTATAGGCCATGAGCTAAGAATGGTTTTTATATGTGTAAACGGTTGAAAAAAATCAAAAGAAGAATATTTTGTGACACATGAAAATTATATGAAATTCAAATTTTAGTGCCCACAAATAAAGTTTTATTGGAACACAGCCTCCCTTGCTCATTCATTTACCCATTGTCTATGGCTCCTTGCATTCATTTTCTATTGTTGTATAACAAAGTCTCACAAACTTAACAAGCTTAAAACAACACCATTTGATGACCTCACAGTTTCTGTAGGTGAGAAGTCTGGACAGGACTTAGTTGGTTCCCTGTTCGGGGTCTCCCCAGGCTGAAATGAAGGCTTTGGCTAGGGCGGCAGCCTCATGTGAGGCTCAGAGTCTTTTATCAAGCTCATGAGGTTGTTGGCAGAACTCAGTTCCTTACAGCTGTAAGACCGAGGCCTCCTTTCTCTTATTGGCCATCAGCCCAGAGCTGCTCTCAGCTCCTTGAGGTCACCCACATTCCTTGCCACATGGATCTCCCATCTTCAAAGGCAGCAAGAGCCTCTCCCTCACAGCTGAGTCTCTCCTCTTATCTGATTAGGTTAAGCCTACCAGGGATAGTCTTAAGGTCAACTGATTTGGGATCTGAATTACATCTCCAGAATCCCTTCACAGCAGCACCTGGATTAGTGTTTAATTGAACAACTGGGATAAAGTGTATGTACATCAGGGGCCAGGAAGCTTGAGGGCCATCTTGGAATTCTGCCCACCACATTGCTTTCCAGCTACCATGGCAGACTTGAGTAGAAGCAACAGAGAACATGTGGCCCACAAAACGGAAAATATTTACGAGCTAGGCCTTAACAGAAAAAGTTGGCTGACTCCTGCCCCAAATTAAGCTGAGTTTCAAGTTCAAGAACTGTGTGATCCCTGTTCAGCAAATAACTCTAAAGCTGAGATAGTATAAACAGAAAGAGGAGGCCATGAGGGTGGGAAAATAGTAGCATTACCAAACTGGTTAAGCATTTAACTCACACATACCCAAACACAGATGATACTGAACTAATGGTAATTTCTCCAAATGAATCATTTCAAGCACACACTAAGGGAATAATGAAATTACTACTCATGTCATGTCATGATAGGATCACTACCCTCCCATCTCTGTCAAACTTTAATATATTTGCTTCTTCTTAAAGTAAAAAAACACAGACAGTTGAAGCCCCCTGTTGTACTCTCTTCTAGTCCCACGCAACTCCCTCCCACTTCAGAGTTAACCACTACCCTTTGACCACATGTCCATCTATACATAGACAACATATGGCACAGTTTATCATATTTTGAAACTTTACATAAATGGAATTATACAACATGTATTTGGCAATTTCCTTCTTTTGCTCTGTGTGTTTATGAGATTCATCCACAATGATGTGTGTAGTTATACAGTTGTTCTTCCATATCCACAGGGGATTGGTTCCAGGACCCCCCATATATATCAAAATCCATGGATGCTCAAGTGCCTTATATAAAATGGTGCAGTATTTGCATATAACCGACACTATCCTCCCCTGTACTTCAAATCATGTAAGTATATAATACCTAATGCAGTGTAAATGCTATGTAAATAACTGTAAATACAATGTAAGTGCTATGCAAATAGTTGCTAGTGTGCAGCAAATTCAAGTTTGGCTTTTTGGAACCTTCTGAAATTTCGTTTTGAATATTTTCAATCCGAGGTTGCTTGAATCTGCAGAATCGGTGGTTATGGAGGTCCAGCTGTAATTTGTTAATTTTTATCGCTATAGAGTATCCCATTTTATGACTATACCATGGTTTGTCTATTCTACTGGTGGTATATATTCGGTTTATATCCAGTGGTTTGCTATTAAATCAATGCTGCTGTAAACATTCTTGTGTAGTCACTTGACTCAAATATGAAAAAGCACCTCTAGCATATTTACCTGGGAGTAGAATTTCTGGGTCTTAAGGTAAGTGCATGATTATCTTTATTAGATATTCCCAAATTCTTCTCCAGGACGGTTGTGAACAGAGTTCCTTTCCCCTTAAGTCCATTCTGACAACCAGCATTATCAGACTTTTCGTTTCTGCCAGTCTCTTGAGTGTGAAGTTATCATTTAACTTTGCATTTTCCTGATTGCAAATGATATTAAATCTTTCCATATTTTTATTGCCCCTTCAGGTGTCCTCTTCTGTGAACTGCCTGTTCAGGGCCCTTAACAATTTTCCTATTGAGCCATTTGTTCAAAGTTTTCTAATTGATCTGTAGTGCTTTACATATTCTGAATAGTAATCCCTTGTCATTTATATTCATTTATTATCCACCTGAAAAGTAAAGTATATATTAGTATATACGATGCACTAGACATTGTTTGAGGTCTGAGAAATATGACAGTCAGCAAAACAAAGTCCCTGCTCTCAAGGAGTGGAGAGATGGGTAATAAATAAATGAGCAAATAGACATGGAATGTCAGATAGAGGAGGTGACATTTGAACAGAGGCATTACTGAACTGAAGTAGAGAGTGAAACCTCTATTTGGATGAAGATTGTTCTAGGCAGAGGAAGATCAGGTGCCAAGGGTCTAAGGCAGGAGCAAGCATGTTGCAAATATTTTTCCTAGGCTGTGGCTTGTTTTTTTTTTTCATTTTTCATTTTGTTCATGATTCATTTCTTTACCCACAAATTTTTTAATTTCAGGGTAGTGGAATTTATCAAGCTTTTACTTACGGTTTATCTCTGCATTTTGTTTAAGAAATTCTTCCCTACCACAAGGTTGTAAAGATATTTGCCCGCATTATCTTCCAAAAGTTTTCAAGTACTTGTCACATTTAGGTCATAAAACCACTTTGAATTCGTTTTTGTAAACAATGGGCAGTCAGGATCTAAGTTGACTAACTTTTTTCCATATGGATAACCAATGGTTCCAGTAACATCTGTTAAATAATTCCTCCTTTCCGCATTGCTATGTATCAAGTTTCCATTTATGCTGTGGGTTTGTTTCTGGTCTATAGTGTTCCACTGATCTCTTTCTTTTTCTGTGCTATATCTTAATTACTATAGCTTATAAGAAGTGTTGACATCTGGTAGGGTATTTCGTGCTACTTAATACTGTCTTTTTTATTCTTGTTCCTATTTAGAATTTTAATTAGAATTTAATTAAATCTCTAAGTGAATTTAGGGACACTTGACACCATTACTCACTAAGGCCTCCTATACATGAACATATTTTTGTCCCTCCATTACCTTAGGTTTTCTTTAATGTCATTCAATAAAGATTTCTACTTTTCTACATAGAGGCCTTAACACATCTTTTATTAGATTTATTCCTGGGTGTCTTTTAGTTTTTGTTGCTACTGTAAGCTCTAACTGTTGCACTGTTGATTTTTTTATATTGCTCTTATATCCTCAAACCTTATTTGTTTCAACAGTCTGCATATTCTCTTGTATTTTCTATATAGACAATCATGTCATCTGTTAATAATCTTTGTTTCACCTTTGATACTTTTCATTTATTTTCTTTTTATTACTATACTGACTGGAACCCACAGTACAAGGTTGAATAGAAGTGCTAGTTTTGCTCCTTTATTCTATTATAGTGGTGACTTACTAGATTTTTCTTATCTGAAAACATTTCTATTACTGAGATAAATGCAACTTGGCCATAATGTATTTTTTAATACATTATTGTTTGATTGCTAGTAGTTTATTTTGGATTTTTGCATGTATATTCATTCATGAAGTTAGCCTGTAATTTTCCTTTCTCAATAGCCTTGCCTGGTTTGGCATCAATGTTATGCTAGCCTTTTTTTTTGTGGTACGCAGGCCTCTCACTGTTGTGGCCTCTCCCATTGCGGAGCACAGGCTCTGGACGCGCAGGCCCAGTGGCCATGGCTCACGGGCCCAGCCACTCGGCGGCATGTGGGATCCTCCCGGACCGGGGCACGAACCCACGTCCCCTGCCTTGGCAGGCGGACTCTCAACCACTGCGCCACCAGGGAAGCCCCTATGCTAGCCTTATGAAATGAGTTGGAGAGGATTTACTGCCACAGTTTATATAGTATTGAGATGATCTTCTCCTTGAATGTTTGCTAGAACTCACACTTACAACCAACTATTTACTGGGTGTGTGGTGAGCTGTGTATTGTGCTTGTTTGTTGGTTCCTTAGTAGATTTTAATGACTGTTTCAGTCTCACTAATAATCATGTGTGCTCAGTTTTCCCATTTCTTCCTGAGTCAATTATGGTAAATTGTAGTTTTATATGAAATTATCCATTTTATATAAGTTTTCAAATTTATTGGCATAAAGATGTTCAATATCCTATCTAGTGTGTCAGTTACTTTACAACTCTTGTGTTTTTATTATCTGTGCCTTCTCTTTTTTCCAGAGAGTTGTCTGTTTTATTCATCTAGCTAGAGAGTTGTGTGCTTTATTCATCTTTCTCAAACAACCAGGTGTTCATTTTTTTCTGATTTGTAAATGCATTTACAGGATAGACTTGCAAAGACTGAGTCACATTTAATTCTCTATTTAATCGATGACATTTATTAGAATAAAATTACACAAGAAGAAATACAAACTTTAACAAGAGTAATTATCTGTTAACATAACAGTTAGGCACATGAGATCAAGCCCTATCTTGGCATATCCAGCATGTATATATGTCATCTTTATATTTATATAAAAACTAGTGTTTTATTCTGTTGTTCCTCTTGATTTGGCTTGGTGTTCTATTTTATTAATTTCTGCTCTTAACTTTTTCAAATTCTTTCCTTCTACTTTCTTGTTTTCTTTCTAACTTCTTGAGTTACTTTTTAGCCTTTCACCTTTTCTAATATAAGAACTTAAAACTATACATTTTCCCCTCAGGACCACCTTAGCTGCACCCTCACAAGCTCTGATACTTCATAGTTTCATTATCATTCAGTTCTAAATATTTTCTAGTTTCCAGTACAATTTCTTCTTTGACCCATGTGATATGTGATTATAAATATCCAAGTATATGTGGCTTTAAAATTATCCTCTTGGACTTCCTGGGTGATGCAGTGGTTAAGAATCCACCTGCCAATGCAGGGGACACGGGTTTGAGCCCTGGTCCAGGAAGATCCAACATGCCGCGGAGCGACTAAGCCCATGTGTCACAACTACTGAGCCTGCACTCTAGAGCCCACGAGCCACAACTACTGAGCACGTGCACCACAACTACTGAAGCCAGCATGCCTAGAGCCCGTGCACCATAACAAGAGAAGCCACCGCAATGAGAAGCCCGTGCACAGCAACTAAGACTCAATGCAGCCAAAAATAAATAAATAAATTTATTTTAAAAATTATGTTCTTGTTTATTATTTCTAACATAATTTCACTGTGATTAGAGACTATGATTTCCATGATTAATATTCTTTGGTATTTGCTAGTTTGCAATTTAATGATCAATTTCTTAAACTGTTATATTTGTGCTTGAAAAGAACATGTATTACCTAATTGATAAATGTAAGTTTCTATATATGTCCAGTAGAGAAAGCCTCTTAATTGTGCTTTCAAATCTTTTATACACTACTAATTTTTTGTCTGCATAATCTCTCAAATATGAAGAGAAGTATGTTAAAGTCTCTCCTATTTGTTTGTACTTCTCCTTTTCTCCTTGTAATTTTGTCCATTTTTTCTTTTTTACAATAATATAATTAGATTACATACAGGTTTAGAATTTTTATACCTTCCTGGTGGATTGTTCCTTTCATCATAATGTAGTGACCATATTCATGCCTAATGTCTTCTACCTTAAAGTTCATTTTGTCTGATATTAACATTATGGTACCAGGCTTCCCTGGTGGCACAGTAGTTAAGAATCCACCTGCCAATGCAGGGGACACACATTTGAACCCTGGTCGGGGAAGATCCCACATGCCGCGGAGCAGCTAAGCCCGTGCACCACAACTACCGAGCCTGAGCTCTACAGCCCGCGAGCCACAACTACTGAGCCCGTGTGCCGCAACTACTGAAGCCCGCGCACCTAGAGCCTGTTTTCTGCAACAAGAGAAGCCACCGCAATGAGAAGCCCGTGCACCGCAACGAAGAGTAGCCCCCGCTTGCCACAACTAGAGAAAGCCCGCACAGCAACGAACACCCAATGCAGTCAAAAATTAATTAATTAATTAACTTTAAAAAAAAATATCATGGTACCAGTTTTCTTTTGGTTATAAATTTCTGGGCATATTTTCTTCTGTCTTTTACTTTCAAACTTTCTGTGTCCTTATATTTTAGTTATATCTTTTATAAACAGCATAGCTGGATCTTTGAAAATACAATTTGTCAGTATATGTTGTTTAACTTGTAAGCTTCATCTGTTTACACCTGTCATTGCTAGTTTATTGGAATTCTTTCTACGACTTTAATTTGTGCTTTCTACTTACCCTATTTTTCCTTTTTTTTCTTTTTTGCTACTTCTCTGAGCTTGAAGTATTAGTGTTATTTTTAATCTATGGCTGGGTTTGTGGGGAGGTTGAGCACAGGGGTATTTATTTGTTTTTACAGGAATCATTTTAATCTACTTTTACATTTTGTAAGGGTTAATTAAAACAAGATCATCATTCATGAATTCACTTAATTTGACACAGCAAATGGCAAAACGTTGCAATACACTAGAAGTAAAAGGAGGAGTATGACACCACTGCCAAACCCTCTGTATTGTGGAACTCCCATTCTTGTTTCAGGATACGAACTTTGTATCCTGTTTCTGACACCAACTGTCAGACATAAGACTAAGTCAGCATGCTCATGATGTAAATTCACATGTTAAATATTAATACCTTACTTCCTGATTTAAAGATAAAAATAGATATTCTCATATTTTCCCCCCTCCTCAAAAGGGCTGGAGTTAAAGGTTGAATTATAGCCCCTCAAATGGTTTGTTGAAATCTTAACCCCCAGTACCTCAGAATGTGACCTTATTTGGAAATAAGACCTTTACAGAGGTAATCAACTTAAAAATGAGGTCATTAGGGTGGACCCTAGTCCAACATAACTGGTATCCTTTAAAAAGGGGGAAAATTTGGACACATAGACAGAGACTGAGACTGAGGGACAATGCCATGTAAGGATGAAGGCAGAGATTGCAGCAATGCACCTCCAAGCCAAGGAACACCAAAGATTGCCAAAAAACCACCAGAAGCTAAGAGAGAGGCATGGAAAAGATTCTCTCCCACAGCCCTCAGAAGAAACCAACCCTGCTGACACCTGATCTCAGACTTCTAGCCCCTAGGACTATAAGACAATAAATGTCTGCCCCCAGTCTGTGGTACTTTGTTACTGCTGCTGTGTTAGTGATATTAATATTAATATTATTAATGCAGTTGGGAAGCATTGACCATGTCCACTATATTACTGGAACTAGATGTCCTTAAGGGTACTTCTTTATCTCCCTAATCCACAAATTTTTAAAATTTATTTATTTTATTTATTTTATTTTTGGCTGCGTTGGGTCTTCATTGCTGCAGGAGGGCTTTCTCTAGTTGCGGCGAGAGGGGGCTACTCTTCGTGGTGGTGCGCAGGCTTCTCATTGCAGTGGCTTCTCTTGTTGCAGAGCACGGGCTCTAGGCACCCAGGCTTCAGGAGTTGTGGCTCGCAGGCTCTGGAGCGCAGGCTCAGTAGTTGTGGTGCACGGGCTTAGCTGCTCCGCGGCATGTGGGATCTTCCTGGACCAGGGCTGAAACCTGCGTCCCCTGCATTGGCAGGCAGATTCTTAACCACTGCACCACCAGGGAAGCCCCACAATTTTTTAAATGATTTTATTCAGTGACAGAAGACAACAAGTGGTTGGAATTTGTGTGTGTGTGTGTGGTACGCAGGCCTCTCACTGCTGTGGCCTCTCCCGTTGCGGAGCACAGGCCCCGGACGCGCAGGCTCAGCGGCCATGGCTCACGGGCCCAGCCGCTCCGCGGCATGTGGGATCTTCCCGGACCGGGGCACGAACCCGTGTCCCCTGCATGGGCAGGCGGACTCTCAACCACTGCGCCACCAGGGAAGCCCCTGTTGGAAATATTTTTAATCCATCTCTTCATCTGATAAGTATTGCACACTTACTATATGGCACTTATTGGGGATACAGTAGTGAACAAAACAGGCAGGCTCCTCTCATCATGGAGCTTATGTGCTAATGAGGGAGAAAGACACGAGACAAACAAATATATAGGGACCAAAAACGTGATATGAAGGAAAGTACAGGGCACTATGAGAGAGTATAAGAGCATTTGTGGTAGTTCTCTCTGGAGAGAGAATCTTCAAGCTGAGAGCTGAAGTAGAAGGACCCCCATATGAAGACAGAGGAAGCTCACTGCTAGCAGAGGGAACTGCATATGGAAATACCTTGGCACGTCTGAAGAACAGAAGGGATAGCAGAACTTATTAATAAAATGGATATGCATGGGAAATAAAGGAGAGGAGACCATCAAAGATGGCTAACTTGCAAACTGGGTGAACAGTGATAGCTATTTACTGCGGTGAGGAAGACCTTGGAAAGAACAGATTGGAACAGGGTGAGAATCAAGTGTTCCACTTTGGACATGTTGAACCGGAAATCTACTAAGTCTTCAAGTGGAGATGTCAGTTGAATATACAAGTTTGGAGCTCAGGGGAATGTCTGGGCTAGATTTTTATTTTGAGTCATCAGTATAGGTGGTATTTAAAGCCATGGGACTGGAAGAGATTATTAAGGGAGTAAGCGAAGCTGGAGAACAGACGTGGACCAAGGACTGAGTCCTGGAGCATTCTAACATTTTGCGATTAGACTTTGTCAGATCTGCATTGTCATCTGAGACTCACCCTTCTTAATTCTCCTGCCTCGCCTCTCTCTGTTGACAAGTGTCAGGTCTGCATCATGGTCTGAGGCACTTCCTGCCCAATCTTGCTTCCTCCTGCTTTGTATTTCACAGGTAGTACCCCCAATAAACCTCTTGCACTCCGAACTCTGTCTCAGTATCTGCTTCCCAGAGGACCTGAACTGACGACAGCTGGTACTAGGATTGGTCTGAGAAAGCAGACGTAAGGTGGGGCTTTGGGACTGGATCATTTACTACATGAAATGAAATGAGAACATCATCCCAAGTGGTATGTGGGCCAAGGCCCAATTGCTAAAACTTTCACTGGTAGTGAGTTGGGAGAATGTTCTGGTGAAAGAAAATGTTCTGGCAGATGCAATGAAAAGAAGATGTGGATAACATTGTTTGCAAGGACAGTGGAATTGGTTGGCTCTTATTAAATTGCATTGAGACCCTATGGAGGAATAATAGAACTACTGAGGGCAACTAACATTAGAAAACTAAGTGTAAAAGCCAGGGTGCCTCTTTGGTAACTCACAACGAGGTCCTTATCTTCTTTTTTTTTTTTTTTTTTTTTTTGCGGTATGCGGGCCTCTCACTGTTGTGGCCTCTCCCGTTGCGGGGCACAGGCTCCGGATGCACAGGCCCAGCGGCCATGGCTCACGGGCTTAGTTGCTCCGCGGCATGTGGGATCTTCCCGGACCAGGGCACGAACCCGTGTCTCCTGCATCGGCAGGCGGACTCTCAACCACTGTGCCACCAGGGAAGCCCCCTTATCTTCTTCAATGAGTGAGCAGAAAAATCTAAAGACAAAACTTAGAACTTAATAATTAGAGTCACTAAGCTTCAAAGATAACTGAATGCTTATCCGAAGCAGATCTGTTATGCCAGGGTCAGGGCTCTAGCTGGGAAAACCCAGGATCCTGGCAAATGGCATAAGAACATCTAAGTAGATGCCTCCAAAGATTTTTGGCTCCCCGGACTTCTCTGAATCCTCAGAGCGTGCAGAGGTAACCCATTCCTCCCTATTAAGGGCTAGCATTCACCTCACTTCTTTAGGGAAGACGGTAAAAAGGCCTCTCCCCTATAAGGCACAAGACCTGCCTTCACCTCTTCTCCTGGTTATCAGGCCAATAACTAGGGTATAACCCAGCCAGGGATGTACGGGACTTTGTAAGAAAGAAAAGGGTCTATATACACCAAAAGGGCTGCCAGACCTTCCCGACATATGCTGGAAGGAGCCAGAGAGATCCCATGGATTGGATTTCAAGGGTGTTTCAAGTTCTGGGTCCAGAACTTAAGACTGGATAAGGGAGGGTTTATTGACTTGATACAGGATACAGGTCTTAACACCTTGGCAAGGACCCTAGGGGTAGGTACAAACCCACTGCTATGGTGGCTCCTAGAAGCCTGGAGAAAGTGATAAACCACACTGAGTGAGGTTAAAATGCCTCAATTGCCACAGTAGATGGTAAAGAAAGGAATTCAAACGTTCAAAGAAGTAAGCATGCTGGAGTGGGTATGTTACCTGAGAGCAGAAAACCCACCAGAGAGTAATGCGGCATGGGGGGGGCTCTAGGAAACGTACCACTGACCACAGCCAAGAGGAATGCGCTGGTGAGAGGGGGGCCAGCATCACCAAGAAGTTCTGTGGTGGCTCTTCTTTGCAGGCCAGGGGAGATGCTAGGAGAGGGAATCACAGAGTTGGGTTCATTAATAGAGGCCACGGTAATAAGGACCGCAGCCTTGGCTGCGTTTAACTGCCCAAAGCCAGGAGGCCACAATAAGTGTAACGACTAGCAATGTCAGAGGGGCAGCCAAGAGAGCTTGACCCTCAGGGAGTCAAGAGGATTAGTAGAGTATGGTGCCCCTAGGGGCAAATATATGGACAACCAATAAGGATGTTGTTTAATTATATAATTTTTAAAAAGCAGCAATAGAAAAGAGGCTGAGGGTTAACACCCCCCGAAAAAGCCATGATGCTCTGCCCAGTTCCTGGACCTGAGTCAGTTTTCAGACCCAGAACCCACTGACTGAAGAAGTGGCTAGGTCCCCAGGAGGAAGGACACTGCATCACCATGGTAATTACAGACCATAATCATAGTTCCAGTCCTTCCCTAAAGAGATCTATGGCCATTTACTTCGGTGAGTGTATGCTGGGGAAAGGGGAGACATTTAGAGGACTGCTAGACATTTAATACCCAGAGATCTAAAGTGTCTCTCTAGGAAGGGGTTCCAAATAATAAATAGGGAGGTAGAACACAAATTTGGATAAAAGATAGTTTGTAAATATAGGTGTATTCTCCTGGGATACAGGATTTAACACCCTGGCGAGGTCCCTGGAATACGGTGCAAACACACCTTGAAGGTTGGATCCTAGAAGCATAGAAAACATGTTGGTTGATATTAACTTTGGGTAGAAATGCCTGAACCGCCATGACAGACAGTGGCTTAGAAGGCTCCGGGAGGTGGGCATGCTGCAATGGATGTGTTATGTGAGGTCAGAATATCCACCGGAGGATTATATTGTACAGAACAGCTCAGGGAACACACTGTTCACCAAGGCCATGTGGAATGTGCTGGTGCGAAGCACCACTGAGAAGTTCATGTGGCTCTCCTCTGCAGGCCAGGGCGGACAGTAGGAGGGGCAAACACGGACCTGCTCTCATAACTAGCAATAGGGATGACAAGGCCTCTTCCATCCAGTAAGGACCAGAAATTCACTCTGGTGGTTTTGACTTTCCTGCCCACAGAAACTCAGCCACCACCACAGTATCCAGGGACCTAAGGAGTGCCTGACTGTGCACACCATGGAATCTGACACAGCATAGCAGCTGACCAGGGACTTGCTTCAAAGGAAGTGTGGGAGTGTGCCTGTGACCACAGGACCCCCTGGCATGTTACCTTCCACACCATTCAGAAGTAGCTGACCTGATAAAGCAATGGAATGGCCTGCTGAAGGTGCAGCAGCTGAAGCACCAGCTCAGAAGCAATACTCTGCAAGGATGTGGTACCATCCTCCAGGATACAAAGTAAATGCTGAATCAGAGACCTCTATATGGCACCATCTCCCCCAGAGGAGAAGTACATGGGTGCAGGAACCAAGCAGTGGAAGCAGAAGTCACCACATACACAGTCATTCCCAGTAACATAATTTTGAGCTCTGCACTGTAAGAGGTACTTGTCCTCAAAGAGGGCGCACTCTTACCAGGGGCACAGCAAGAGTCCCACTGAACTATAAGCTGCCAGCAGTGTACTCTGGAGGCCAGAGGGATGGGAGGTAAGAATCAAAAATACTCTGTTATAAGGAACTTGTACTACACATGAAGCAGTATGGTATTATTTGAAGGCGGACTTAGATTAGTTAAAAATGTATATTATAGGGGTTTCCCTGGTGGCACAGTGGTTGAGAGTCCGCCTGCCAATGCAGGGGACACCGGTTCGTGCCCCGGTCCGGGAAGATCCCACATGCCACGGAGCGGGTGGGCCCGTGAGCCATGGCCGCTGAGCCTGCGCGTCCGGAGCCTGTGCTCCGCAACGGGAGAGGCCACAACAGTGAGAGGCCCGCATACTGCAAAAAAAAAAAAAAAATGTATATTATAGAGAATTCCCTGGTGGTCCAGAGGTTAAGACTCAGCACTCCCAATGCAGAGGGCCCAGGTTCAACCCCTGGTCAAGGAACTAGATCCCGCATGCCGCAACTAAAGATCCCACATGCAGCAACGAAGATCCCGCGTGCCACACCTAAGACCCAGCACAGCCAAATAAATAAATATTTTTTTAAAAGGAGTAAGTTTTTTAAAATGTATATTATAAAGTCTAGGGCAACAATTATAATTGGTACACTAACAGGAATAAAAGATAAAGAAACACAAAAAGAAAAGAAAAGATAAGAATTGGCATACTAAGAGAGTAAATAAAATGGAATCATATAAAAAGCTCAATTAGGGCTTCCCTGGTGGCGCAGTGGTTAAGAATCTGCCTGCCAATGCAGGGGACACGGGTTCGAGCCCTGGTCTGGGAAGATCCCACATGCTGTGGAGCAACTAAGCCCATGAGCCACAACTGCTGAGCCTGAACGTCTGGAGCCTGTGCTCCACAACGGTAGAGGCCGTGACAGTGAGAGGCCCACGCACCGCGATGAAGAGTGGCCCCCACCCTCCGCAACTGGAGAAAGCCCTCGCACAGAAACAAAGACCCAACACAGCCATAAATAAATAAATAAATAAATAATTTTTTTTTTTTTAAAAAAAAGCTCAATTAATACCATAGAAGATAGAAAAAGAGGGTGGTGATGAAAGATAACAAATGGAACAAATAGAAAACACTGACAAAGATGGTAGATATTAATCTAACTATATCAATAATCACTTTAAATGTGAATGGTCTAAATGCACCAATTAAAAGACAGAAATTGTTGGAGCGGATAAAAAAATAAGACCCACTATATGTTGTCTATAACAAACCCACTTTAAATCTGAAGACAGGTAGGTCAAAAATAAAAAGGATAGACACAAATATACCAAGAAAACATTAGCCAAAAGAAAGCTGGAGTTGCTACATTTCTATCAAAGTAGCTTTCAGAACAAGGAATACTATCAAGCATAAAGAGGAGCATTACATAATGATAAAGTGGTCAATTCCCAAGAAGAGATAACAATCCTAAATGTATATGCACCTAACAACAGAGCATCAAAATAGGTGAGGCAAAAACTGACAAAACTGAAAGGAGAAATGGATATACCCACTATCAGAATTGGGGACTTCAACATCCTTTTGTCAGTAATTGATAGATCAAGTAGACAGAAAATCAATATGAATATAGAATGGATAGTGGAGAAGGGAGAAGATGACAACCAGTGGAAGCCCTGAGACCAACTGCAGCAAGGTGTAATTCTTCCCATTAACCTCCTCTACTATGTTTCCCATAGAAAGAGAGGCTCACAGGAAAATTGTGCAGTTTTGGAGAAGAGAATCCAGGCAACACAACGGGAAAACAGGGCAGGTATGGAGGTGCACGGCTTAGATCACTCGTCAAGAAAGAATTTGCCATATATCTGTAAGGAGTGAAGTTAGCTGATAGCCTCCAGCTGCAGCACCTTCCAAGATCAGCTGCAGCATCATTGACAAGACCATGCTTTCCCTTGGAAGATTACAGCCAATGACAGAGCATGGTGGCAATACTAGGGCCTGGCCATTTCTGTCCAACTTCAGACTCTTCTAACAGGCCGTCTTTCCTCCAGAACTCTCCATTGGGTTGATCAAGACTTTGTCACATCTGCCTTGCAGCCTAAGTTATCTCTGCCCAATTCCCCTTCCTCCCCCAACCCTTTCTCATGTGTCAGATCTGCATTATGGTCTAAGGGTTTTCCTTGCCCAGGCTTGCTCCCTGCCCTTTTAGCTTTCACAGGCATTATCCCCAGTCAACATCTTGTATTCTTAACTCCATATTAGCATCTGCTTCCTAGAGGACCCAAATTAGCACAATTAGCCACTCACCACTGCCATCCACTTTGAGAAATTCTGCAGAAGACACTTAATGAAGCATTTCAAGAGTCTCTTCATTATGATCAAAATGTTTTCAGCAAGTTCTTCAGTTGAATTCACAACTAGGTAATCTAGACAATGAAAATCATTTAATACCCCAAGCTCACAATCTCCATCAAAGCATATGTGCTACAGCTACAGTTTTTGCAATCACTGCATTCAGTTTCTCTTGCATGGTACTACAATGATGAAGCTTGTCATAAAAGCATAAATTTGGGTTGTTCAATGTCAATCCTAGTCATGCTTATGATCATTCAAATTGAAGGTTTTTTTCCCAGAAAGACACAGATTTTTCTTGACACTCAACTACTCAAGAGATGACTTTTCCTTATGAAAGTCAGTGACTTTCTTGAGCAAAAGTAGTCATTTATAGTCATTGCCCGTCTCTTCATAAAGCTGAGGAAGAAAATCCTTAACATAACTGACAAGCATTAAGTGCTTCTCTTGAATCTCCATGTGTAGCTCAGGTAGAGAGAGCTTTCCTGTGGATAATAGTCTGTAGATAGATGTGTTAGTCAGGGTAGATTAGACTCTGCTGTGGTAACAAACAAGCCCTGAAGTTTCACTGACTTAACACAAAGATTTATTTCTCACTCACACAAAGTCCTATGAGATCCAGGTTCCTTGCATTGTGCTCTGCCATCTCAAGTCCTTTGCTTCCAGCTGTGGCAACAGCAGAGAGTTTCAGCATGAAAAATTATGAAGGCTATTGGATGGGCCAGGCCTGGAAGTGGCAGTTATCAATCCCATCCACATACCATTGGCCAGAACAAAACCACATGATCCCACTTGGCTAAAAGGAAAGCCAAGGGGAAATACAGACGAGCACATGGATACTGGTGTACAATCTCTTCCATAATAGAACTTTGCTTTTGGTGTAACAGCTTGAATACTTGAAACAAGGCCTCAAGTTGGATTTACTACAGTTTTAACACCCTTCATACTTTATCCTTATACATCACTTCTAGTCTAAATTATTCTCATGATGTCCTTCCATATCTCTGTTAATTGCATCACCATCCACCCATCCACTCAAGTCAAAAATTTAGAAGTTATCCTTGTTTCTTCTACATGAAAAGCAGAAAAAAGAGAGCCAAAGAGCCCAATGCAGGGGTGATTCCAAATCAGCTTCCATAATATTATGGTCTTAAAGGAAGGCATATTCCTACAATGAATATGGGTTTACCACATTTACCTGTAAAGAGTATCTATCCTAATATTCCCCTAACTTCTCATTCTAGTATGATAGCTCATTAATACTCCCCTAAAGGGAAGAGGGTGCCTTGAATATCTAATGTGAGTATTCAGGTCTGCTTAGCAGTCATACTTCTCACAGTCAATTAAGAAACAGACATTCTGGGCTTCCCTGGTGGCGCAGTGGTTGAGGATCCGCCTGCCGATGCAGGAGACACGGGTTCGTGCCCTGGTCCGGGAAGATCCCACATGCCGCGGAGCAACTAACCCCGTGAGCCGTGGCCGCTAGGCCTGCGCGTCCGGAGCCTGTGCTCCGCAACGGGAGAGGCCACAACAGTGAGAGGCCCGCATACCGCAAAAAAAAAAAAAAAAAAAAAAAAAAAAAAAGAAACAGACATTCTGATGTATATTATCAGTATCATATGACTCGGTTCATTCATTCATTCATATATTAAACAAATATTTAGTGAGTGCCTACAAGCCAATGTGTCATGGCACCGTTCTAAGACCCAGAAATACAGAAGTTTACAAAATAGACAAAACCCCTGCCCTCATGGAGTTTACATTCTAGTGGGCTAAAGGAAGACGGGTTTTTAGGGAAAATACATAGTATGTCAGATAGTGATAAATTCTATAGAGAAAAAGAAAGCAGAGAAGGGGGCAGTGGTGGGAATAGAAAGGCCTGTTAGGAGGAAATTCCAATAATGTAAGGGAGAGAGAATACATTTTAAAGGGAAAAATGAGTGCCAGGCACAACTACAAGATTTTTGACCTGAGTTACCAAAAAAAAAAAAAAAAGTTTCATTTACTGACATGGGGAAGACAAGGGGAGGGGCAGATTTGATGGGGAAGAGCAGGGGTTTGGTTTGAGACACATTAGGCTTGAGATGCCCATTAGATGTCCAAGTGGAGCTATTAAGGAGGAACCTGGGTATGAGAATCTGGAGTTCAGGGGTGGAGTTCAGGGGAGGATTACAAGCTGGAGATACATATTTGAGAGTCATCAGGACATAGATGGTATTTAAAGCCACAAGACTAGATGAGATCACCATGGAAATCAGTTTAAACAGAGAAGAGGCTCAAGGACTGAGCCTGAAGCACTCCAATATTTAGAGGTTGTGGAGATGAAGAAGAACCAGCAAAGAAGACTGAGAAGGAGTGACCAGTAGTTATCAAGAGTCAGCCCCCAGAATCAGCTTATGGCAGGGTACACTGACAACGGTGAATTTCTGGATCCGCAAAGCTAAGGAGTAGATAGCAGGGGCTCCCACCAAGGTACTACTGGCCTGTGAAATCTGGCCGATTAGTCAGTCAGCTTTTCCCTTTGCCATCTTCAAAATGCAACAAACCTCATGCAAATTATATGCAAAATAGCAGCAGCATGGCAATATTGTGGGCGATACGGCTAGTCTCTGGTTGAGGACACTAAACACCAGAACCGTGCATGCCACACTTGCAGGAGGAGCTCAGCCCTGTGACCCTCCAACCAGGCTCTCAGGCCCAATCTTGGAGAGCTTCCAGAAGACACAATGAAAACCACTCCCAGTGCCCCAATGGCAAAGGTCTACACAGCTCATTGCAGCCAGCTGCTGCTGCTTTCATTGCTGCTGCCAACACCAGCTGATCTAGAAGGGACACTTTCCCCGACAACGGCTGGACCTTCCCAGCAGGTTAGGGTGAGGATGAGGTTAAGTTAGTGTTCGGGTTGGATTAAGGTTAGAACTTCCCGTCTGTGATGGGCTAAGTCCCAGTGGCCTTGAGCCTCTCCTCGGGATGTTCCCTCCACATCCTGCTGTAACTGAAACCATGGCTGTCTGCTGACCCCTCTAAAGTGCAGGCTGTTTATTCTCTCATCTCCCCACAGCTAAATGCCTTAGAGAGGGCCAAGAGGTGGAGTTGGAGCTCTCCTTGCTCCCCGAGGCCACTTCCTGATCTTCGTTCCTCCCCACTCTTGAGAAGTCTCTGGCTCCTCCTTGACTCACACCATCCTGTTATTTCACTCTCTCCCCACCCTGCTGGCAGTCTTCTGTCACCTTCCTGGTCACTGCCCTCACTCATAAAGGCTTTAGTTCTTGACTATCTGTCCTCTTTGTCCCAACTTCTCTCATCATTCTCAGTGATTTCGACATTCACACCGTCAACCACCCAGCACCCTGGCCTCTTATTTCCTCAATCTGCCCGTTGCCGGCGATCACTGCCATTTTGCGGAGCACTTCACAATCTGAAGCAGCAGTATGGGGCCCTGTATCTTGAAGGTCCATGGACATCAATGCACTTTTTTCATTCACACAGCCACACATGATTTCCAGAAGCTGACAAACCTTTAGTACAGGAATTATGTAAAGGCGCATATAATTTACTAGGAATTAGGCCTGTGCTTCCTTCTTTTCTGTTTTGTTTTCCACTGAACTCACCATAGGTCAGCATTTACAAATGGGATTTTAAAGTTTAACAGTGGATGCAAATAAACCCCCAACAATACAAAAATACACATGCAAGAGATTGTTCATTGTAACATTGTGTATAATTGCAAAATATTGGAAACCACCTAAATGTTCGTTCCTAGGAGCGTGGCTAAATAAACTATGGTACGTCCATACAATAGAATACTATGTGGTTATAAATAAGAGTGACAACAATACCTATGAACTGAGTTGGAGTAACCCCTAGGATACAGTATACAGTGAAAAAGGCAAAGTACCAAAGATATATCTATAGAATATTACCTTTCATGTAATAAAAGGAGATATTTTCATGCAAGCACCTGTACACAAATGTTCATAGCAGCTTTATTCATAATAGCCAAAAACTGGAATCAGCCCAAATGTCTACCAATGGATAAGTGGATGACCAAATTGTGGTACATCCACACAATGGAATATGACTCAGCAATGAAAAGGAAGAAACTATTGATGAACACAACATGGGTGAATCTCAAAGGCATCGTGCTGAGTGAAAGAAGCCCGTCTCAAAAGGTTACATGCTCTATGTTTCCATTTATATGACATTCTCAGAGGACAAAACTATGAGAACAGAGAACAGATCAATGGCTGCCAGAGCTGGGGGTGGGGGAGGCCTTGACTACAGACAGGCAACACAGGAGAATTCTGGGGGCTGATGGAGCAGTTCTGTATTCTGATTGTGAGGGTGGTCACGCAGATGTATACATGTGTTAAAAGTCATATAACTGGGCTTCCCTGGTGGCGCAGTGGTTGAGAGTCTGCCTGCCGATGCAGGGGACACGGGTTCGTGCCCCGGTCCGGGAAGATCTCACATGCCGCGGAGCGGCTGGGCCCGTGAGCCGTGGCCGCTGAGCCTGCGCGTCCGGAGCCTGTGCTCTGCAACGGGAGAGGCCGCAGCAGTGAGAGGCCCGCGTACCGAAAAAAAAAAAAAAAAAAAAAAAAACCACCTCATAAAACTAACTCTACACTGAAACAAGGTAATTTTACTGTACATAAATGGCAAAAAGTGTAGAGGTTGAGCTGGTGATTAAAATGTGATGAGTTTAGGGAATTCCCTGGAGGTCCAGTAGTTAGGGCTCCACGCTTCCACTGCTGGGGGCACGGGTTCGATCCCTGGTCAGGGAACTAAGACCTCACATGCCATGTGGCCAAAATTTAAAAAAAAATGTGATGAGTTTAGCCCTAAGTCTTCAGATAGATATTAAAGGTGTATCATTTCATCACCTGGACCATCTCTTAGTGCTTTAAAAATACCAGCTGCAAAGAAACTAAAAGTATTAGGTGACTACCAGGCACATGGCACAGGGAGATCAGCTCAGTGCTTTGTGTCCACCTAGAGGGGTGGGAGGGAGACGCAAGAGGGAGGAGCTATGGGGATATATGTATATGTATAACTGATTCACTTTGTTGTAAAGCAGAAACTAACACACCATTGTAAAGCAATTATACTCCAATAAAGATGTTAAAAAAAATAACCACATTATCATCCAGGTAAAAAAAAAAAATTGAAATTTGGATTACCATAGCCTGGTAATGGAAGCAAATTAAATTCCATTATGTGAAATATGTATCCCCAACACAGTTCCTGATACAGAGTAAGTATTCAATAAACATTTGTGGAATGAATAAATGAGTGAGAGAATGAAAGAAAGAAAAGCCTCACACATTTTGATATGAACCTTCCTGCCTCAACATCATCAAAAATTTTGAAGCAGAATGCAAGGAAATTCAAGCATTGCTTAAAGTTAAATACAGTGTGCCAAGGGAGAGAAATGCAAAAGCTATGGAAGCCACACTTTATAGTGTTATATTTAACTGTAAAGGTCAGAGCTGCTGAAGTCATTGTTGACACACTTGCCAAAACTGCTGCTCAAGACATGGTGAAAATGATGACTGGGGACAAAGAGTCTCTGTCAAATATCACAGTTCACTTTAGAATTACAGATGTGGCTGGAAATTTAAAATGGCAAACATGCAATTTCTGACAAAGCTGATATTATTCACTGGGAATTGATAAATCTACCAATCTTGTGAATCTAGTTAATCTTTTGCTATTTATCATATATGACCTAAATAAATAATTTCGTGAAGATATTATGTTCTGCTAATCTTTTCCAACTTGTAGAACTGAAGAAGATTTCCTTCCTTCTTTCCTTTCTTTCTTCCTTCCTTCCTTCCATCCTTCATGCATCTAACTAATGTTTACTGAGCACTAACTATGTGCCAGCCAGTGTTCTAGGCACAGGGGACACAGCTGTGAACAAGAGACAACATCCCTTCCCTCATGGATCTTACATTCTGGTAGCTGGAAACAGACGATAAGCCAAGAAAAGAAAAAGAGCGGATAGGGATAAATGCTATACAGAGAATTGAAATGGGGCGATGTGGAAGAGTGAAGGGGAGCTGTGTAGACTGGGTGGTCAGGCGAGCCCTCTAACAGGAGATAACATTTAAGCTGAGCTTGGAATGACAAGGAACCAGGTCTGCAAATATCTGAGGAAAGAAATTTCCAGAGAGAGCAGATAGAGCAGTGGTTCTCAAAAGGAATGGCACTGTCTCCTAGTGGGCATTTTGGACACTGGGGAGAGAGGGGAGCCAGAGTGATTGGGGTATCCTACTGGCATTTAATGGGCAGGGCAAGGATGTTGCATATCTGCAATGCACCAGACTGTCCTGCATCCTTCATGGCTTTCAAAGATCCCACCAGGCATCCATGTAGGTGGAAAAGCTGCTTTTAATTATCAGAGTTGAAAACTTAACTCTGCTTAACTCTAAAATACAAAACATTTTTCTCATAGTGTTTATGTACACAGAATTTACCAAGAATGCAATTACCATGTAAATAGAAAGCAGATTGTATTTTGTTTCATTCAGAACTTCACCAAAAGTTGTTCAACATTTCAAAACCAACACCTCCCTCATGGCAAGGCAAATATCACCAGAAACACTGCAGCTAATGGGAAAGTTTCAGGGAAAATTGATGATGGCGGAGAGATTTTTTTTTTAATAGATAATACATACCCGTGGTAAAAAGAAAAGAGGGGAAAAAGCAAACAGTACAAAAGTGCACACAGTCAAAAGTCAATCTCCCTTCCACCTCTATTCCTACCTCTCCCAGTTTTCTTCCCTAGAGATAATCTGATTATCAGGGTTTTTTTAATATCCTTCCAATGGAATTATCTTTTTTCTTTAGAAGGGAGGAAGGGAGGGAGAGAGGGGGAAAATCCATACAAATGAATATTTGCCTGAGCCTTAAAAAAAAAGATGAGGAAAGATGCAAACAGCAGGGGGGTAGAGTTCAGTGGTAGAGCATTTGACTGCAGGAAAGATGTAGTCACACACACACACACAAACACACACCAAGCTCTTAAGGTTGGTTGCTCTAACGTTACCTCAGAGGATGCACAGGGGGACTTAATTTTCTTTAACACACTTCTATACTGTTTTTCTCGGTATGACAGGTATATTCTACTTTTGCAATTTACAAAATTCCATAAGGTTAAAGAATAAAATATAAATTAACAGAGCAGGAATCAACCAACATTGGCATAAATATAGCAAGATAAACTATCATCTTAGAAACATCAGCAAGTTAAACTAAGGTAATGTACTAACAGAAGATTTAACTCAGTGAGAAGAGAAAAAGTGAGAGTTGGAGAATCAAAAACTGTGAGCATCTCCCAAGGCCTGATGAGGAGGACAGGAGGCTGCCTGCTGGCCTGAATCAGCCAGTCACCCTTTTTCCTCATATTACAATACTACTTCTAAGATTACTTTACTTACTGCCTCTTTCCTGTTTTTCTTTTTTTTTTTTTTTAGTTATCATAAATTTATTTTTAACACAGCGGTCCAGTTTCACATTGTGTGCCTTTTCCAAAGTTGGAGATCCTTAACTTACTATGTTCTTCACAGACTTTTCAACAAGTATGAAAAAGAGGTAATGAGATTAGCTTGAGTCTACAAATCACAATCCAAATATAGGACACCCTCAAGGACTGATTTATGTTTAAGATCGATCTACATAATGTTCCCAATGCTTAGCAAATGAATGAGACTCTGGCTGAGTAAAATATGAACAAACCTTGTTACGTTAGCACATCATCATGAAAAGACAGAAGGCAGCAAATAAGTACTTTGCTGCTACTCATTTTACTGTGCAAGGTTCCGGTTGTGAAAAATTACTTTTGAGGTTAAAATATACCATCAACTCACCATCTCTCCTGGCCCGCAGCTGTGAAGATTAAACTGGTTCTTCCTGCCTCTGGCTCACTTGAACATCTTATTCCTGCTGAAGACAAAAAGAACAGCAGTGCTAAAGAAAAGGGTATACCTGGTTCCCAAGGTGGATGCAATTGAAAGCTCACACAAGTTGCCTTAAAACCAAACAAAACCAATACAACCCAATTGAGCCAATCTCCATACAATGGGGTTATTGTATCAACTGTTCCATTCCCAAGGCAGAGCTCCCTGAAGGACTTTTAGGATCTAGTCCTGTTGTCCAACGGAGTGCTTTAGGACAGAGCTGGTAACTGAAGATTCCCTTACTGTAGTCCCCAAATTCCAATTCAAACCCTCTTAAAGTCCAGTGTCCTCTGGTCTTTAGAGGCATCAACCTACTTTCTCCAACCTCCCACAGCCGTGAAATTAGCTTACAGCAAGACAGGCGAATTCACAAAACAAGAAAAATAAGCATCCCCAGTGGTTGAGAGCAGAGCAAGGCTTCTGTAACTAGAACAAGTCCTCTTTTTCCATTTCTTTTTTTTTTAATTGAAGTATAATTGGTTTACAATGTTGTGTTAATTTCTGCTGTACAGCAAAGTGATTCAGTTATACACATATATACATTCTTTTTCATATTCTTTTCCATTATGGTTTATCACAGGATACTGAATATAGTTCCCTGTGCTATACAGTAGGAACTTATTGTTTATCCATTCTATATATGATAGTTTGCACCTGCCAATCCCAGTCTCCCAGACCCATCCCTCCCCCACTCCCCATACCCCTTGGCAACCACAAGTATATCCTCTGCCTGTTTGTTTCATAAATGGGTAGAACAAGTCCTCTTGATCTAAACCCTGCAATGCCGTTTAGAAAAGGATCCTTTATCATCATGTGTTGGTAAATGTAGAAAGTAACTATACAAGCCTAAAAGCAACTGTGTACCTGGGATGTCTTCTACTAATGGACTGCTAGACTGCCTTTTCACTATTATTACTGATATGGCTTTTTAAGAAGAGAAAACAGGGAGAAGTTTGGAATTTTTTAACTTATCAAAATCCTTCTTAGACTCTGGCCAAGTCACTCTTAACCCTTCTTTGCCTCTGTTGTCCCCTTAGCTCGCAGAACCACTGAAAATGTCTCTACTTGAGAGACACTCTGCAGTCGCCGTGGACATGTTAGTGTAGCTGGTAGTGGACGTTGGCATAAAATCGAACTAGATTTGAATCCTGATGGCGTCTAGCAGCTGTGCCTAGAGCAAGTCAACCTCTCTGTCTTGGTCTCCTCTTCTGTAAAATAACATCTAATCATGGCTAGCAAATCTGTAGTGTTATCTGCATCATTTTTCATTTAATACTTACAACAACCCCTAAAGGAAGAAACTATAGATGAAGCAACTGTGGCACAGAGAGGTTGAGTGACTTCCCCAAGGTCACACAGGTGGTAAACTGCAGAGCCAAGACTCTAACGCATGTTGGAGTCCAGGCCCTAACCACCACACCTACAGCCTCTCCGATTGAGAGCTATAAATGAGGACACACCTACTAAGGGCTGTTTTGAGGATTAAAGGAGTAAATGTATGAAAAGCCTAATTCAAGCGTCTGATATCGTGTGTATGTTAAAGAAAGTTTTTTTCCTTCTGCACTGGGAAATCTGTAAGGCTTTTTCCTGGGGCAGAAAAAAAGGTTGGAGGGATGAGAACAGAGGCGAGGGGAGGAAGGGGGCAAGGTGGAACGTGGAAAGGAAAAGAGGAGGTAAACAAGGCGGTGGGGGGGCACTGAATATTCAGGACGCAAGAAGTGGAGCAGGCTAGGCCTTGAGAGAACGCGGTGACTCTTTCTCAACTGCAAACAGAAACGTACCAGCCGAAGAGCAGACATTAAACCGGCGCGGCCTCAGCCCGGAGCTGGCATCCTCAACCCCGCCCCGGCCCCAGGCCGGCTCGGCCGGGGCGCGGACCGGCTTCCCGTCCGGGCCGCGGGTCCGCCCTACGCCGGGCGGAGCCTGGCCCGCCCCCCGCACCGGAGGCCGGGAGCCCCAGGCCCGAGACACGCGATCTGCGGGCCGCCAGGGGCTCGGGGCCGGGGACGCGCGATGGCGACTTGGCGGCGGGACGGCCGTCTTACGGGCAGCCAGCGGCTGCTGTGCGCGGGGCTGGCGGGGGCGCTCAGCCTCAGCCTCACCGCGCCGCTGGAACTCGCCACCGTGCTGGCCCAGGTCGGCGTCGTGCGCGGCCGCGCCCGGGGGCCGTGGGGCGCGGGGCTCCGCGTCTGGCGGGCCGAGGGGCCCCGCGCCCTGTGGAAGGGGAACGCCGTGGCCTGCCTGCGCCTCTTCCCCTGCAGCGCCGTTCAACTGGCCGCCTACCGCAAGTAAGAGCCGGGCGCGGGCGGCGTGGGCGGGGCCCAGGGCCCGGGGCCCGGGAGGCCGCCGCTGGGGGTCCCGCGTCCCGACGCCGCCCGGGTGCCCGGGATCAGGCCAGCGGCGCGCCACAGCCCCCTTCCGGAGCGCGTGGGAGCCCCTCGGGCCAGAAGGCAACCTCTCTGGCCTCCAAAGCGCAGTCCCCACCTTTTCCTTTTCACCTTTTCTTAGGATTCCTGCCCCGCCGGGTGCAGTTTTGTGGGGACGCAGCTCTGGCCCAGAGAGGCTGACCGGGTTGGTCGGGCGAGGAGGTGGAAGGGGGGCAAAGGAGATTTGGGGGAAAGGAGTGAAGAGATCTCCGGAAAGATGGCCCCTAATCCTTCCCACCATCCGCCAACTTGGAAATTTTGCTTTGGCTGGCTTGGGAGAGAGACCCTTTTGAAGATGCGTGTATGGAAGTGTGTCAGAGCCCCCAGAAGAACGTGCTTGGTAGGGGCACAGGGCCCAATCCACTGCGACAAAAAGGCCACGGAGTTCGGCGCTCCCCACCCCCCAAGAAACTGGACTTTAGGGTCCTACTGAGGCTGCAGCTTCCCCTCCCCAAACTGCAAGCAGCTGCAACCTCGCTGCTCCCTGGACTCCTTCTTTGGGCTTTTAACACATCCCCCCAAAACAGCTGCATTTTAGGAAAACATCTAAAGAGGTAATGCCAGATGACTCAAAGCTTCCTCAAGAGCTCAGAGATACTTGCATTTTAACTGGAAACAAAGTCTAAAATAATGAAGCGGTAATGATGGCATTTCAGGTAGTTCTGCAGCTGGAGGGATGTTCCCCGTGTTCCTCATTCGCTGGGCACACTGCCAACTCGGAAGACTGGCCTTGGCTCAGAATTAGAGAAACACAGCCCACAGTCTTGACCACGTAGGTAGGCCTTGGAGGCTAACAGTCAAAGCATTTTGCCTTTGGCTCTGGGAGGCCAGAGCTGGCAGTCTCACCTGACAGCTGACAAACAAGTCCGATGGAATCTTCCTTATCACTGAGTCCCCGAGGCCAATGCTCATTTCACCTGTGCCTGGGAATAGAGTTGCTTTCTCTTTCTCTAGGAAGGGAGGGTAGTGAGGTCGTGGGGCATTTCTGTCAAGGCTCTCTTTCTTCCCCAGCCCCCTTTCCCTCAGCAACATCTGGCTTGCAGTCTGTAAACAGTTCTCCTCTGAATTTTAATGACTCAGTTTCTCCCCACTTCACTCTGCTCTCCACAAAGTATGGAACTCCTCCTTTGGAATGTGTACCAAGGGGAGGGAAGCAGAACTTCAAAGGCTGGTTTAAGTACTGAGGCTTTGCTGCTAACCATCTAGAATATATACAGTCATCCCTCCGTATCCGGAAGGGCATTGGTTCCAGGACACGCCCCCCCAACCAAAATCCCCAGATGCTCAAGTCTCTTACAGGAAATGGAGTAGTATTTGCATGTAACCTATACAGTCATCCTGTACACTTTAAATCATCTCTAGATTGCTTATAATACCTAATACAATGTAAGTACTATGTAAATCTCTGTAAATACAATGTAAATGCTATGTAAATAGTTGCTGATGTGCAGCAAATTCAAATTTGCTTTTTGGAACTTTCTGGAATTTTTTTTCTGAATATTTTCAATCCGCAGTTAGTTGTGGAACCCACAGATACGGAGGGCTGACTGCATATCATTGGATTTTTAACAGCTTTACTGAGATATCATCGACATAAAAATTGTATATGTTTAAGGTGTACAACTTGATGTTTTGATATATGTATACATTGTGAAATGATCGCCACGATCAAGCTAATTAATATATCTATCACCTCTACCTAGTTACCATTTCGTGTGTGTGTGTAAATCGTTGGAGTTTTACAACACCTGCCTCCTGCCCTGTAAGGTCCACAGGGCACGAAGTATTATGCCCACTTTACAGATGCACAGTTGGGCTCAGATTGGCCACGCCACTCGTCAGTGACAGAGCTGAGCTCCACCACCTGGCCTTCTGACTCCAATTCCCAGGCCCTATTACCTCATGCTGCCTTTCTCTCTGCCTTCATTAAGTGACCACGGTGTGCATGATGCTGGGGACGATGCAAGATGAAAGGGGCATGGTCCCTGTGCCCCAGAGCTTACAGAGCAAAAGAATGAGACTAGTGTGTCCATAGCATGTGATTACTAAGGATAAAGTGCCATAGCAATTCACACCTCTGATGACGGAGGAGGAGGAGAAGATGTGAAGATGTCACAGTGGAGAAAAACCATCGGAGTTTGGTGTTGGGAGAATGAGTAGGAGTTTTCTGGCAAAGATGGGGAGAAAGATACTGCAGATAATGCCACAAGCAAAGGCACAGAGGTGGGAAGGCATGCAGCGTGACTGGAGCATAAGGTGTGTCTCTGGCTGTAATGGGAAATACAGCCAGAAAAGCAGGTTGGAATGAGATCTTAGAGGGCCAGATTAAGGAGTTTGGACTTTACTTGGAATGCAAGGGTAGCTGTGGGGGATTTTTGATGGGGGAGTTCTGTGACTAAAGCAATTCAGCAGGAATTGTTGTCACCTCCTGACCATGAATTTGCAAAACAGTTGGTTGGGGGTAATGGTACAGCCTATGATTATGGGTTTGAACTAAGCATAAACCTCCAGAATGTTCAGAAAATGGAGTGGTTCAGTGACTTGTCCACAAACACAATTAACGGCAGAGCTGGAGCTTGAAACCGGGTCTTCGAGCTCCTTAGTGCAGGGCTCTGCCCAACATTGCGATGCTGAAGTGTCTCCTTACTTGGATTTACAGTTAAAAGAATCCACTCAGCAGAGTCTATTAGGAGCTAGGTCCTTGTGCTAAACAAATAAAACCTAACACAATGGATGGCTTTCAAATATATCAAATAGTAGACCCTCACCCAACTTTATGCCACAACTGTTTGTCTAGCTGTATAAACACTGGTTTGGGTCCCTGAAACTCTGAAATTGCTCATAACCAACACCATTTCCTTATCGTGTAATTGATTCATGAGTTTGTGTTTGGCTGCTAACTTGGGTTAGGTTGTAGTGTTGACAGTTCTACCTACATACATCCAGGGTGTGTATAATATCCATGTGCCTGAAAGGAAGGGGTTACTGCTGTTCACCAGCTTAGCCGGTTTCGCTGGAAAAAGCTTCTGCACAGTGTGTACAAGAGAGAGGAAGAGCAGGAAGGGGGACACTGCTGCTGCATCCAATCAGACAAGCACTTAAGATGTGGGGACCAGGATGATGTAATTAATGGCCTATCAGGGGTGCCCTGCCTTGACTCTGATTGTAAGAGGAACGATTTGTAGTCTCTGTATAGTAAAAGTCTGAGAAAAAGGACTTTCTTTGGTTCTTCTTTTTAATTTTGAATATTTGATAGCAAGACCCTACATTATAAAACAAACTCATAGAAGACAGAACTCCTCTTCCTAGTTCATCAAGTCATTCAGAGAACCAAGGGTCTAATGCCTCTCTTGTTGCCCCTATCAGTCATCTCTTTGGCAGGGCTGTTGAACTCTCTTAAGATCTATGCTGAATGCTAGCGCAGTGTCTGGCACAGTGTGGATGCATTAATGCATTAATGCCCTGGGAGTGTCGAGCAGGATGGGGAATAAGGAGGAGGCAATGAGAATGAATGGTGTTTCTTTTGGCATTCGAATTCCTGCTGCTTCTTGATTGTTCCCGCTTGCTGCAGACCACCCCTCCAGCCAAGCATTTCCACTTCCTGTCTCCCCTCCCCTGGCTAAGGTTCCCCTGCCACTTGATTGGCCAGGGGAGGGAGGAGGGAGGACCGAGGGAGTGTGCAGGCAGCGAAACCGAGGCAGACGGCCCACTGGTGAATGCCAACTTAGTTACCTGCATCTTTCAAAGGTTGCTGGTTCACTCAAATGACTGTTTCAGTTGGTGCAGTTAAGGTAGGGTGACAGAATGAAGTCCAGACTTTCCTACAGCTTGAAGGAGATGTTTTTAATCGATCAGTGTTTACTTGGGAGCAAAGGAGCGGTCCTAGAAGCCCTTCAGTGGTTTCACCTGAACTCTGGCTCGTCTTATTTATCAGAGAGGGGGCCCTGGCCTGCTGCCAAACTGAAAGAGCGGGAAATACACAACTTCACTGGAGCTTGGAAAGCCAAAGAACTGGGGATGCTCTCATTTTTAAAAAGATACAATACTTTTATTTTAGCCTAGCTCTGTCCACTTTCTTTTTATTCAAATCCTTGCTATCCCTCTCCTTCTCCCCCTCCCCACCCTCCGACAGAAAATATTATTTTTCCTGGTTTCCAAGCCTTTTTATTAAATTTGTCCTCATCAGCAAGAATGAGTAAAATTCCTTTGCTTCCTGGCCAGGGAACGTGCACCATGTAAAAGTCCCCTTAGAACAATTTCTGCCGAGGTGGGCCCTCATGACTGGGGATGCACTGCTTCCAGAAAGAGGGATTGTAACGGAGTGGCTTTCTATTCTGCATTTAGAAAAGTCCACCCAAAGCCCTTTTTTTTTTTTTTTTTTGTGGTACGAGGGCCTCTCACTGTTGTGGCCTCTCCCGCTGCGGAGCACAGGCTCCGGACGTGCAGGCCCAGCGGCCACAGCTCACGGGCCCAGCCGCTCCGCGGCACGTGGGATCCTCCCGGACTGGGGCACGAACCCGTATCCCCTGCATCGGCAGGCGGACTCCCAACCACTGCGCCACCAGGGAAGCCCCCAAAGCCCTTTTTTTTACTAAATTGTGAAACTGCAGAGAAACACAGAGAATAGTCTAGCAAACATTCATACACCCACCATGCAGAATTGACAGCATGAAAGAGAATTAGTTTAAAAGATACTTCAACTATCTTTTTTTTTACACAAGAAATAAAATATTACAGATAAAGCTGAAGTCCCCTTCATTCTGATTCCCAGTCCCATCTACTCTCCACCTTCCTGGGGGTCTATTTTATACTTTTTTATATGTATCTATATCTATCCATGATTAGTATAATATATGGTTTTATGGATGTGTTTCTTAATTTAAGTGTAGTCAGCCCTCTGTATCTTTGGGTTCTGCATCCATGGATTCAACCAACCACAGATTGGAAATATTGGGGGGAAAAAATTCCAGAAAGTTCCAAACAGCAAAACTTGAATTTGCCACACTCCAGCAACTATTTACATAGCATTTACATTGTACTAGGGATTATAAGTAATCTAGAGATGATTTAAATATATGAGAGGACAAATAGTATGCCATTTTATATGAGCGACTACTTGAGCATCTGCAGAGTTTGGTATCCGTAGGGGGTCCTGAAACCTGTGGATATACAGAGATGGCTGCAAATGGTTATCATACACTATAGGTCACTCTACAACTTGCTATTTTCACTCAACTTTATGCTTTTACGATTTATCCGTGTAAATACATAGTTCTAAGCACATTCATTTTAACTAAAGTATCATTGTATCACTGTTCTACAATTTATCCATTCCCCTACAGATGGACATTTAGATGGTTCGATTTCACTTACAAACAACGCTGTATGTGTCTTCATATGTACCCGTGCAAGAGTTTCTCTAGGACATGCACCTAGAAATGGAATTGCCGGGGTGAAAGTAGGCATTTTTCCAATTTTACTAGATACTGCAAAGTGACCTACCAATTTACACTTCTCACAGCAGTGGGTGAGCGTTCCTGTTTCCACAGTTTCTCACCATCACTTGATGTTATCAGACTTTTTAATCTTTGCCAGTCTGCTGGTTGAGAAGTGGTACTGTGTTATTGTGTTTATTTGTTATTTCCCTGACAGTTGGTGGGGTGGCACATCCAGTATATTTTTATTTATTTATTTATTTTTATTTTTTTTTTTTTTGCGGGCCTCTCACTGTTGTGGCCTCTCCCGTTGCGGAGCACAGGCTCCGGACGCGCAGGCTCAGCGGCCACGGCTCACGGGCCCAGCCGCTCTGCGGCATGTGGGATCCTCCCGGACCGGGGCACGAACCCGCGTCCCCTGCATCGGCAGGCGGACTCTCAACCACTGCGCCACCAGGGAAGCCCTCCAGTATATTTTTAAAAACTCAATTACTGGGGATGCTCAAAGTCATCGTTTCAAGCAATTTCATTTACGTTGCAACAGAATCAAAGGAGCACATTCCAGTTCCGTATTTACCAAGTGTTTCTGTTCATTTACACCCCACAGGCAAGCCAGTGTTGACAGTTACGCAGATAAAAGGGGGAAATGCTTGAAATGAAGTGAGGACTTAGGGTAGGTAGAAATAAGAGGGTTAGGTATCTCTTCCTTATAGCTGTTATATAAATTATAACAGCTAATTTTCTATAATTAGAATTATATTCATGAATATGAACATAATTGAATGTGTTATTCATTAATCCTAATACATTAGTAATTTTCATTTTGTAAAGCATTTCCAAATGCAGGGAAATGTTGCAATAAGTGGCATCGAGCACTCTAGCACAATCCATGGCTGATTCCCTTGGGCTTTTCTCCCTATTTTCTCCCAGGTTTGTTGTGCTGTTTACAGATGACCTGGGCCACATCTCCCAGTGGAGGTCCATCATGGCTGGGAGTCTTGCGGGCATGGTTTCCACCATCGTGACATATCCTACAGACCTCATCAAAACCCGGTTAATTGTGCAGAACATGCTGGAACCATCTTACAGGGGGATCCTCCATGCTTTTTCTACTATTTATCAACAGGAAGGGTTCCTGGCCCTTTATCGAGGGGTTTCCCTTACTATTTTAGGTAAGATTGAACTTTGCACCTTGTCCAAGAAAAGACTGTGTTCTTTGATGCATGCAAATGACTTGTATACCTTTGTTGGTAACCAGTTAAATCCATTTTACTGAGTTCAAGGGATAAATATGTATATGAATGTATTGTATACCTTTGTTTGTAACCAGTTAAATCCATATAACCGAGTTCAAGGTCATATGGATTCGGTCCACACAGAGTCGATTAGCTTCATTCTATTCCATAGCCATACAGCCCACTCCTAACTCTAGTCTGTTATATCCCAGGGAGGGAGTAGGACAGAGTACATGTGGCTCAGCACAAATTGATAGGAAGACAGTCCCACACACTCCCCATCTGACTGCACGAAAGAGTCTCCGCGTGCATCAGTACACATATGAGCACAACCAGGGTGGCAGCTGTAGCTTCTGTGGTCTTTGGAACCTTTGCCAGGGCTACACATGCACAGGTCACCAGGACCCCCAATTGCCAGTCCAGTAGACCTCTGCCTTTTATCCAACCTTTGTTGCAGCATTTGATGGGATTGATCACTCTATTCTGGAAACTTGGCTTCTAGGACCCCACTGTCTCCTAAATGTCTTTCCCACCTCTCTGCAGCTCGCTCTTATCTGGCTCATCTGACAATGCCAGCCCCCTGTGTGTCACTATCCCCCAGCTCCTGCCTTAGCTTTCTTCTCACCCTCCATACCCTCCCTGGGTGGCCTCATCTAAGCTAGTGGCTTGAACAAGCATCATTATACTCTAATGACTCCCAATCTCATCTCTATAATAACAATGACTAATTGCAGTCTACTATGTGCCAGGCCCTGTGCTAAATGGTTGGCATACGGTTCCTCATTTAAGCCTCATTTTACAGATGAAATAGATGCTTGGGGAAGCTAAGTGACTTGCCCGAGCTCACAGATAGAAAGTGGAAGAATCTAGCAGTATAACCCCAGAGCCCTCTCTCTTAACCACTGACTACTACCACTTCCCAATGGCAGTACAGATGCCTGCTATTGGACACCCTCACTTGATGCTCCCTTGGCTCACTGAAGTCAAGAGTAAACCTGATGGCCTCGTTAGTCGCACACCTGCCCCCCTCCTGTATTCCCTAATGAACAAGACCGCCTTTCTTTCACCCGGTGGCCCAAGCCAGAAGAAACCTAGAATCACTTCAACTTCAACTCCTCCTCTCACTCCACGCCCGCTTCAATCACAAGGGTTGTCAATTTCACCTCTTTTAACTCTCAAGTCTGCCCCCTTCTCCATCCCCATCTTCTCTGCCATAGGTCACACTCTCATCATCATCTTTCCTGCAGACACTTACGAGAGGCTCTTACCTAGTCCCAGTCTTGGGGCTCTGCTGCCCTAGTCCGCCCTGTGCCCTGCTGCCAGGGTGTGATGATCTTTCTAAGTGCAAGTTGATCATTTCACCAACCTCTTTCTTTCCACTGCCCTCCTTAAAAGCCTTCACTGACTCCTGTGAGCTACAGGGAAAAGCCCAGATTCCTTGTGGCATACTAGATCCTTCAGACCTGGCCCTGCCAGCCCCTCCTACCTCATCTCCTGTCACGTTCTACCTGCACTCCTGCTTTGGACATCTAGAAATACTTGCATTTCTTGGAAACACCACTCTCTTTCTACATGCTGTTCCCTCTGTCTGCTCTCCCAATGTCTGATGAACTCCTACTCATTCCTCAACACCCAGTTGAAAAGCTCCCTCTTCTGCGAAGTCCTTCTTGATTCCCCCAGGCAAAATTAATCCCTCTGATCCTTGTGTACCTAAAGTACTTTGTATAGCCCCCTTACTATGGCATATATCATCTGTCTGTCTCTCCCACTAGATGGTGAGCATCTCCAGGAATTAGCCTACTTACACCTCTGTATATTCCTGGCACCTGGCATAGGGCCCATCACATAGCATAAGCTCCACAGATGTTTTCTGAATGAAGGAAAATGTAGGGTTGGTGTGTCATTTTTAATGTGTTTATTAAATAAATATTACATTTTTCTAAAGATGAGCAACCCCACTAGTGTTAGCCCCTCTTTTAAATCTCATTTTGAGGGAGAAATTGAGTCCCTGCGTAAACTTCAGATTGCTCCCAAAGTTTCTGGTAGTTTCAAAGTGCCAACTACTGCACTACTTGCTCACCATCTTTTCCTAGAAAGGTGAGGCTGCCATACAGTGCAGGGTACCCACTGAGCCCTGATATGGCCACATCTCATACTATCTCACTCTTCAGGTTTCACAGAATGTTTCCTTCTCAGCTATAGATCAATTCCCCCTAGTCTCCAAAACTTGATTAAGTACCGCCTACTAACTATTTTTTTCATGGGAGTGATTTTTTTCCCCAACACTCTATTTTTTAAAATTCAAACACCCACAAAGGTTAAGAGAATTGGAAACAGCCTGGATAAACAACAAGGTCCTATTGTATAGCACAGGGAACTATATTCAATGTCCTGTAAAAACCATAATAGAAATGAATATGAAAAAGAATATATATGTATCACTGAATCACTTTGCTGTACAGCAGAAACTCACACAACATTGTAAATCAACTATACTCCAATAAAATAAATTTTTTTTTTTTTTTTGGTACGCGGGCCTCTCACTGTCGTGGCCTCTCCCGTTGTGGAGCACAGGCTCCGGACGCGCAGGCTCAGCGGCCATGGCTCACGGGCCCAGCCGCTCCGCGGCATGTGGGATCTTCCCGGACCAGGGCACGAACCCGTGTCTCCTGCATCGGCAGGCGGATTCTCAACCACTGCGCCACCAGGGAAGCCCTAAAATAAATTTTTTAAAAAAGAATTGGAGGGGCTTCCCTGGTGGCGCAGTTGTTGAGGATCCACCTGCCAATGCAGGGGACACGGATTCGAGGCCTGGTCCGGGAAGATCCCACATGCCACGGAGCAACTAAGCCTGTGCGCCACAACTACTGAGCTTGTGCTCTAGAGCCCGAGAGCCACAACTACTGAAGCCTGCGCGCCTAGAGCCCGTGCTCCGCCACAAGGGAAGCCACCGCAATGAGAAGCCCACGCACCGCAACGAAGAGTAGCCCCCGCTCGCTGCAACTAGAGAAAGCCCTCCTGCAGCAATGAAGACCCAACGCAGCCAAAAATAAATAAATAAATAATTTTAAAAATTGGAAACACCCATATACCTACCATATACCAGCTCCTTCAATTAATGTTTTTGCTTTATCTGTCCCTCTAACCATTCATCAGTCATATATTTTTTGATGATTTCCATGGAAGTTGCAAACATCAATACACTTCACCCCTCAACCCTTCAACATGCATATCATTAACTGGAGTTCAATATTTGTTTATGGCTCTTTTAAAAGTAAAATTGACATAGAGTACACAGATATTTAGGGAATCTTTGGATGCATGCATTTTGATCAATGACACAACCCATATCAAAATATAGCACATTATCATCACCCAAGAAAGTGCCTGCTGCTTCGGTTGGAGTGACTTGTTTAACAAGCCCAGAGCCGGTCCTGTTTACTTTCTCTGGATTCCCCACAGGCATTTATGTTCTCAAGCCAGTGTTTCCTGAGACATCACAGCCTCTCCCTGGCCTTGTTTTTCAGGTGCTCTCCCTTTCTCTGCTGGCTCCCTTCTAGTTTACATGAACCTGGAGAAAATCTGGAATGGACCTCGAGATCGGTTCTCTCTCCTCCAGAACTTTGCCAATGTCTGCCTGGCTGCCGCGGTGACCCAGACACTCTCCTTTCCCTTCGACACGGTGAAGAGAAAGATGCAGGTGAAGAGTTATGTTTGGGGGGGGGGGGGTTGTGGGTATGTGGGAGGGATGGCTTGCAGTGTTTGTGGGTGGGTAACAACAGCAAAGAACATGGAGACTGAGCGATGCCAGGTTTCCAAGGAGCTCGTGACTGCTCCTACAAACACTCTGCAAACCCTCACTCCGTGGCATTTCTGCTGCTAACCTCAGGGCAATGGACTCGAGCCCAAGCCGCCTCCCCATTCTCATCCTCTGCTTTTTTAGGTCTTTTATAAAGCACTTTTCTTTCCTCTCTTCATAGCTGCCACTGCCCATTACATCAAGGCGGCCTCCACAGGAGGACAGGGCACCCTTGCCTTCATAGCCTGTCCTTACTTCAGTGAAACAGACTGGAAAGAACCAAAATAAGCCAGGAACTATCAATAACAAGGGGCCAGTAGTCCCTGATTCCCCTGCTGAGGAAGTAACTGCATTTGAAACGGGCCGGTGTCTTAGTGGGATTGGCCCTGCATCTTCCTAATTGTTACCTAGGAAAACTCACAGTTTCTCTACAGACCACAGAGACAAAAGCCTGATATCTGAAGTCTCAAAGAGAGGAATTGGCTTAGCCTAGAATCAGCCAATTTTGATCCAAGAAAAATCAGAGTAGTCCAAGTAAGGTTGGGGGTTACAGGCAGGTCCACACAGGGCAGGGGTGGGAGTCAGTGGACTCAGAATCAAGCAAGGCTTCGCATCTGCCCTGAACCCTGCTCACTCTCCGCCAGCCTCCCTTCAGACTCCACATCCACAGGCTTGCCTGCCTCCCTGGCCTCTTCCGGGCAAATCTTGATTTATACAATTGATGTATTCCTGAAGAGCTGCTTGGATATTAATTTGGGGGAGTTGGATCCAATTTTAAATGATCAGTCCCCACTGAGTTTGTTTTTCCCCATGTCTCTAACTTGTCCCTCTGCTATCTCAGTGGCCCCCGGCTTCTCCACGTGGTTTTCTTGGCCAGGCCAGGCCAGGCCTCACTTGCCTCAGCACTGAAAAGCCCGCAAGTACTTATCTCAACCTATAGAGAAAAGCTGCCTTCAGAACAATACACATCACAATTACACCCAATTCTGCTGCTCCAACCCATCACACTTTTCATCTGTCTGGGTTGCGTTCCTTTCCTGTCCTTTGTCCAAACACATTTTTTAAATTGTCACGTTATTGTAATTTTAACACAGATGCAAGTTTAAAGCTTGCTTAGTGCATGCTTATTTATAAAAGCCATTATTCCTCATTTTAAGAGTAATGTACATACACTTAAAAATGGTTAAAATGGTCAATTTTATGTTGTGTGTTTTACCACAATTTAAAAAAAAGGAATGCACATAGATTATAGAAAATTTGGGAAATGCAGAAAAATACAAAAAAGAAAACAATAATTACCTATAAGCCCAACACCTATGCATTATGATGATTAATAGTTTTACTTCTGTGTATGTTCATATGTGTATGCATATGTGTGTGCGCATAAATATAAGTATATAATATATGCATATGGAAAGTTATTTTTCACAAAATTGCATTCCTACTGTATATAAAAATGAATATCTTTTTTTTCACTTATTTTATAATGGATAGTGCCTCAGGCCATCAAGTATTAAGAGCATCTTTTCTAATTGTCACATGTATTGCACCATATGGATGTGCCATAACTTAAAAAAATAAAAAACACATTTATTCCCTCAAAGTTCCGGAAGCTAGACATTTAATATCAAGGTGTTGGCAGGGCCATGCCCCTTTTGAAGGCTCTGGGGGAGGATTCTTCCTTGTCTCTTCCAGCTTCTGGTAGCCCTAAGCATTCCTTGGTTTGTGGCAATACAACTTCTATCTCTGGCTCCATCCTTCCATAAATAACAATTTCTGTTTTTTAATATTCAGGCTGTTTCTAATTCTTCAGTGTGATAACACCACATTAAAACCCCTGTATTTTTTCACATTTGTGATGACACCCTTTAGCTGTATTCCTAGAAATACAGGCCACAAGATAAAAACAATTCTAAGGCTCCTAATGAAGTTTGCACCCCAGAAAGGCTGTAAGTTTACGCCTGCACCAGCAGTGGGTAGGGTGGTCCATCTCAACTCCCATAAATAGTAATGACTATCACTTTCTAAATCCTTGTGAACCTAATAATAGCCGAAAAATGCTGGCACGTTACTTTAATTTGAGTTTCACTGATTATAAGCAAATTGCATGTTTTTCATTTATCAATTTGTCCTTTGTATTTCTTTGTAAATTTTCTGTGTCCATTGCCTATTTTTCTAGGCTAGTCAGCGTTTTTTACTAATTGGTAAGAAGTCTTGATATGTTAAAGATATTAACCCTTTGTCGTACACTGCATGCATTTTTCCCAGTTTGACAGTTGGCTTCTACTACTGTTTATGTGGTTATTATACATATTTTTAAATTTTTATGCAAATATATATATATATATATATATATATATTACTATTTGGGGGTTTCTAACTTTGCTCTTCTGTGTAAAAGGCCTACCCCATCCCACAGTCATATGACTATTCACTTATATAGTTCTTTAAATATTTCTGTTGTAATTTTTACACTTATCACTTTATTTAGAATTTACCTGAGGTATGATGTGAGGTAGTCATCTGACTTTAAAAAAAAAATAGTTTACCAATTGTTTAAGCACCATTTTTGGAATAATCTCTTTTCCCCACTACTCCGTGCTGCGACTTTTACCACATCCTAGATATTTGTATATGTTCTAGAGTCTGTCTTGGGGCTGTGTATTCTGAGCTGTAGTTTTGTCAGCCTGTCCTCGTGCCAGTCCTACACTAGTTCAATTCCTATAGCTTTATAATACCTTGTAACGTCTGACAGGGCATCTACCCCCCTCACCCCTCCTCTTTTCAACATTTCCTAGATTATTTTCAGTCATTTGTTCTTCCTGATGAACTTTAGAACTACCTCGTGATTATGACTGGAGTTCAACCTATATACTTGGAATAATTTATGTAAAATATTCTGTCTTTATTCAGGAATACTGTGTATCTCCCCTATAGCTTCAGTCTTCTTTCTTTACATTGAACCCATATGACATTGCCAACATCCTACCTTTTTTTGACTTACCCAAAGGGCAACTTCATATGGTTAACTCTTATAAAAGTTGATTTCTTCATATGATAATTATGCTCTTTCTAAAAAAGATAGCTTCTTAAAAAAGGTGAGGTTGCGTGGGAAGGAGGTATGATATACTACAAGCTTTTTATTCATTTTTTTAAACATCCTGGCCCTAGGAATTTATCTACCTGTCAGGAGTGAGAATGGGCTCTCGCTGGAGGTGGATGAAACTAAGGCTGCTTATATCACTGGCTTCCGTGCTTTGAGGATTGCTTTTTGAAATCGTAGAGCCAGAGGCGTCTCGCCAGCACTTTCTGGCACCTCTTATAATTTAGTGTTCCTTATGCAGAGTTCAAGGTTTAGTGAGTTCACTTCCTCCCCATAGCAAGCCTGCTCAAACCCAGGGCTTTGAGCCTTGGGGTTGGAGCAGTCAGTGAGAAAGGGTAAGAGTCTAGGACCAACTCTGGTGTGTGGGTTTTTTCCCTGCACCAAGGAAGTCTCCAACGGCAGCTGAGTGTCCTACAATTCCACTCAACTCGGACACTCTCTACTCGGAGACAGCATCAAATTCCACAGGCCAAGGGCTCAGTCCCACAAGACTGTCCCCCCACTTCAAATGCCGATGTCAAGTCCGGGTTGTCACCTGTGCTTCTGAAGTATAAATTAGAGGTTCCCACAGCCCCATCCTTGGATTTAATTAATTAGCTAGAGTGTCTCACAGAACTCAGGAAACCAGTTGACTAAGTAGGTTACTGGCAACCAGGCCCCATCCTTAGGTGCTTTTCAAAAGTCACTGTATTAACATAAACTCAGACGTGGTTGAAAGGGGTTTGTTATGAATATCAAGTCACCTGTATTGCTCTCATCACTTAGGTAATGTCAAGGATTATAGAAGCTCTATGCCAGAAATGAGGACGAAGACCAAGTATATATTTCTTATTATACATCACAATATGACAAAGGGTTTCAGATGAAATTCAGTGACATCTAAATGTGAGGGTGGAGGTTTCAGTCTTCTCTGTAAACTTTTAGCTTTCCTTTTTCCACCTGAGATCTAGAACAATGACCTCTTATGGGGTAATCTAGCCACCACTACATTCTACCCTAGAATATATACCTACCACAACAATCTGCTGTACACTAGAAGTGGGTATTTGGGGGTAAATTTGATCATATTTTCCCTGGTATGGAAACTTTATGCATAATGCATACACAGAGCTTCAACAAGAAGCTTTCAAATAAGTGCAAAGTCATGATGGTTGTAAAAAAAAAAAAAAAAAACAAAAAAATCCAGAGAGGCAATTGCATGGTTTTCACAAACTATGATCAGCATCCAGTTATGAATGACAACATAAATGCCATCCAAAGATACGGGAAGCGAAATCTTACGGTTGCGATCAAAGTGTTATTTTACAGGAGTTAATAAACACTCAGTAATACCTTGTCCCGCCTACTTAAAAAAAATGAACTCCGCAAAACAGAACCACAGGCTGCTTTTAAATGCAAACATGCGTTACTTTCTCTGGCCATTAGATGTCGCTGCAGTAACGGGGCTTATCTGAGCACTACCTGAGGGTATGGGAGCCTTGCAGCTGGTGATCACCGACTAGTTAACAGCCCCCTAATCCCTGCTCAAAATACATCTTCAGTTCGGAGAGTAAGGAACCTAGAAACAACAGGCTAACCCTAAATTCTACTGTGGCTGTTGTTCCTGCAGAGCACTCAGTCCAACTTCTCCAAGAAGAGAGACCTTTAATAACAGTCTCCCCGCCACCCCCTGTGGGGGAGCAGGCAGTGTTTGCCCGCAGAATTTAAAAGGAGAGAGCTTTGCAGGGCGGCCGGGCTGCTCTGACCTGAACACACTTAATGGTAACATTTGCATTCCATCGGCTTTCCTCCTTACACTGTCCATCAGGAAGCAAATCAATGTCAGGTGTCTGTTAGATAACAAGCCGGACAGGGAATTTCCTGAACCCACATACCGACTGGCCACTTTGTCTGAATGTCTCATTCTCCTAATGTATGCTTTATCCAGACACACACATACACACACAAAATCTGTCCGTTGAATGCCGCATCAGGTTGGAAGTCTCTTGAACACTAATGACAGTAATCATAAGTCTTGTTTAACCAGCTGAGCCCTTCCTTCACCGTGCTTACACTCATTTTATTCCCTTTTCTTTTTCTCACCCCGGCTCCTGGCTGGCATGCTAGAGACTGGAGAGGTAAATAAATTATGCATGTGCATGTTTTGATGGGATGGTTTCTGGTGGGAAGGGGGTGAGTCAGCCCTGCGCACAGATAGGATGAGGTGCCCCCATACCTGGGGCGCTTTCATGGCCCCCAGGAACACGCTGCCTAAATGCCCTTGGCCACACTTCAGCACATTTCAGCTCGAGCTCTTCCAGGTATATACCCGGCCTTTCCACTTTCGTCTCTCCCACACCTGGCCCTGAGCTTGGGACCAAAGAGGCTTGCAGCACTTAATGTATTGGGAGGACAAGTAGAACAGTAAAATACTGATGGAGATTAGTTTGATGAATCTGTGGGCTCTCCACAAGGACCAGGGAGTCCTGAGCAAATGGTTCTCTGGACAGTTCATGTGGATCAGGAGGGAGGCACCAGGCACAAGCTCAGTCTCCCACAGCTCTGCCTGACCCCCCTCCCTGCAGCCCGTATTAGGTGTCTCCGTTTCATTAAACATAAAACCAAGTGGTAGCCTGTTGCTTTCTACCCAGGGGACTTCGACCCCATCAGGGCTCACAAGGCAAGCAGGATTAGGCCAGGTCAGCATTTGAACTGAAAGCACATAAGATGAAGGACAGAGGTAGTATCCAAGGGGCACAGCTGACTGAGCAGAAAAGGCACGGTCCCTGAGTGAAGAGAGGGCCCCAGCTGTTCAGACAGATGCTTGAACCTGCCTGAGATGCTGAACTGGGCACCGCACGTAGCTTCATCCTTTCCCGCCAGGGCGCCCCGCCCCTCTCGTGGTTCCTCCCGCTCGGCTCCACATCCTCAGCCCTGAGCCACGTTTCCCGAGCCCTGGTCCCACACTTCTCATTGTTTACCGGACACTGCCATTTGGCTGTCGCCTCTCCAGGGTCACCTCGAAGTATGTATCAAACTGTCTTCCCAAGGTTCTGCATTTCACTGCTGTCATTGCCCCAGCCACCCAGGCTGCAGACCCGGAAGTTGTCTTTGACTCTTTTTCTCTTCCCCCTCCCCCAGTCAACCTTGAACCCAGTTGGGTCTTCATTCCTAACGCTCCCACGTTGGTCTTTCTTTTTGTCACTGTCCCTGCGCTAATCTAGGACCTTAACAGCTCATACCTAGGCGACTGCAGTAATCCTCTAATTGGTCTCAGGATTAACTCTAAAACTGATCATAAGCATTGGGTACTAATGTACCAGGCACTGTGCTAAGGGCTTTGCGCTCATTATCTCATTTAATCCTGGCAACAAACCTGCCAGGTGGGCACTGTGCTTATCAAGCCCATTTCACAGAGGAGAAAATCAAGGCACTGAGAGGTTCTGTAACCTGCCCAGGTTCACGCACTCAGTCACTGAGGAACCTGAGATGTGACTTATCACCAGGGCCAATATTCATTTCAGTCCCCTCCAGCCCAGGTTTCTGCCAGACAAATTTTCTTAAGATCTGCCTGCGTTATGTCCTTTATTGCTCTGAGAGAATAAAGGCTGAGCCCCTTGGCCTGGCAGGCTGCCCTTACCAACTTTGCCGCGCTCGTTGCACAGAGGCCCCGTATATCAGGAGTCGCAAAATCAGATGCCGGCAGGAACTTGGAAGTAACGGGTAAAAGAGAAAGTAGGGAAACCCAGGTAACATAACACTCACCCCCTAGAGAATAAGGATTCCGATGCAGTCTGAGCCATCCTGGCTTTCAGAAGCATTCTGGAGCGCCAACTGCACTGTGCTCGCAAAATGTGACCAGCATCTAAGTATGAATTGCAGCGTGGAACAGGGGAGGCTGCAGCAAGTTCCTCTTCTCCAAAGGATAGATGCCATTTAGAAATGTGGGCCCACTTTTCAAGGAAGCCTGAAATCCAGATTTTTATGTAAGATCCCAATTTTTCAATGTTGGCAAATAAAAATTGTTAAATCCTGCCAGGGCTAAACAGAACATGCCTTTTTCTGACCTCTGCTCTGTTCCAGCCTCCAATTCAATCAAAATTCTCTTAGCCCCCCTCCCCCATCCCCCTGAAGAATAAGTGTATTACACATTCCTGTCCCCTCTGCCTGGAGCATCTACCTCCATCTCACCTGACATCTGCCTCGTGGTGGCTGTCTCTTCTGACGTACAACAGCACACATCTGCTGCTTTCGTTTGATAAAGGAGTTGGCTTTTCCTACCCCTCAAACAGCTATCCTATCGTGATGGATAAAGGCAGGTGTTTTGCCTCTGTAGAACCACAAATGGGGGTGTTCCCCACGGCCTCGGAGGGGATTCGGGGGTAGGAGAATCAAGGTTAACTAACAGGGTGCTCTGCCGATAACTGCAGATGCTGTTTTCACTGTCACTCCCACCCCACCCACAAGGGCATATTTTGTTCCAAAAGCTTTGTGGGTGAACAGCCCCTTTTAAATGATGCTCTTAGCCGGTATGTGTGCTCTGGTCCAGCTGGTTTATTTTCCGCAGCATTTCTCCGCGTGCCCCACCTTCTGTCATCTCTCCACCACTGCAGCACATGTCCACCCTGTCTGAGCCCCCTCCTGAAGCCTTCTCTCCCCTCCTCAAGAGGAAGAAGTCTCCCCATTCTGAACGCCCAAAGCTCCCTCTCGCTATAGCTCTCAGGCCCATGTCACATGCTTCCTTGTATCGTAATCTTCTGTGTCCATTATTCCTTCTAGACTTTGAGCTCTCTGCCTTTGGGACGTATGTCTTACACATTTGTATGTCCCCACAGCACGTAGCCTCATGTAGCAGGCACTCGATACTTGTTTAAAAATGAATGAAGTTCAGGGCCGGCTTCTGAGATCTCACTGCCTTGTGAGTACAGAATTGAACCTTAGCTGCTGCTGGGTGAGCCCCAAGTCTGTGTGCTTGTCCCTGCCCCTGCTGAAGGTAAGAACAGCCTGCCCTTTCCCCGGCCTGCTGACCTAGGGAAACCTCGGCTTGTCCCATGTCTCAAACTGCCTGCAATCCGCTCTCTGAAAGTGCGCTATCTCCCACCCCCTACCTTAGCTCTCCAGTTGTGTATCGCAGCTCCAACAGCTGTTACCATTTCAAGATAAGTAAATATGCTAAAAGGACAGAGTAAAACAGCCTTGATGTACACCCCCCTCTTCGTGGCAACCTCCCACCGCTTTGTACAGCGCCTGGAAATGCCTGATGAATCAGCATCATAGCACTTGTATTCGTCAGTTTGTTGACTTCAGTAAATGTGATATGAATGAACAGGTCTAAATCTGTGCCCTCCTTTGGTGGGGAGGCGTTTGTCAGGGGTAAGGATGGGGACAAAAATATGTCTGGAGGAGGTAACGAAAGGAAAGTTCCCCCTGGGAATAAGAAATTGTAATAATGTGATAATAACTACCATTTATTGGTCATGTGATACAGCTATCATCCCATTCCATCCTCTTTATCCACCCTATTAAGTATTGTTATTATTCCTAGTTTCTAGGTGAGGAAATGAGGCACAGAGAGTGTAACTTGCCCAACAGTCACTTAGCTAGCAAGCGGGGCGGGGGGCTGGGATTGAACCTACGTCTCTCCTTTAGGCCCATGCTTTGTCCACCAGGACTGTAGGGGCTTGGTCCTAGATGCTAGGTAATCGGTTATTTTTTTTTTTTTCCAGTTCTCTTGCCCTGGGTGTGGGAGTAGAGGATGAGGGAGAGGGAAACCTAACCTTGAGATTTGGGAGCACTCGGCCTCCTCGGTTGAAAAAAACAGTAGTGAGCAAGCTCAGAAACAGGCCAGGGAATGGTTAACTCAAGTTGGAGAAAAAAAAAACCTTTGGAAAACCAGGCTGTCAGCGGCTCTGGCTTTCTTTGGTCACTGGCAACCTGACAATGGAAGGCTTGAAGCTGGCAGGTTGGAACGAGAAGCAGAGAACATTCAGCAGCCATGGACCTTTGGCTGCTGCAGACTGGCCACTCCGCTCGGACGGACTGGGAAGAAAGCCCCTCCGGCTCACCAAGCCCCTAGCAGAGCAGGTGCAAAGCCCCAGGAGGGGAAAGTAGATCGTTCTCATCACACCTGCTAGGAAGCGCTAAGCGAGTTTCAGATGTACCACCTAGTTCAACATTTCTTGGTTGACATCGTTGTCTATCGTCAGTAGGAATAGAGTTCTATTTCCCCAGCACAGCCGACTTGCCCGATGATCCTGAAGTACAAACACTGCTGGGTTCTAAGCTCTCAGGGTCATGGGAGAGGAGGAGAACCTACCTTTTTAGTTCGTTGCATTTTTAACTCCTTGCCGTCATCTTGCTCTGGGGGCTGGCCCCTCTGGGGACTGACTTCTTCTGCCTAAGTCAGTAGCATTGCCTTGGCATTCTGAGAAAAAAGTATGCTTTTCGGATCCAGGTAGATGTCTGGACATCCCTCAGGCCAGGTGGCTTCGTTTGAGCATCATCGTTAAGGTGTAAGGAAAGGAAAAGTCTCCCCTTTGTTTTTTGCCAAAGGTGTAGAGTGCCCTAAATACTTTAGGGATGGCCGTTGTTGATCATGGAAAGGAGACTGTCCCCTAGAGGGCAGGCAAAAGGAGGGAGTAGAGGGGAGCCTTCCTAATCCCACTCATTGTGAAATCACTCCGCCCTTTCTCTTGACCTGAGATGAAGTCTGGGTATCAAAATGGCCACCCTCTGCTAAGCAGACTTCTTTGAGCTCCAGCTAAACAATAACAGCAGCTAAGACAGGCGTTCCCCTTCCCCCTGCCTCCAGAGTGGGGGTGAAGAGAGAGAGGTAGGGGAAAGGGAAAGAAAGGTCCCAGAAAAGGCCTGCTGTCAGCCAAGAAAGGCCCGCAGCTGTGAGCAGTCATCTGCGGCTCCTGCTGTCAGGGGATGAGCCCTGGGGTTTGCCCTTCCCTCCGCTGGCCTCAAGCCAGCTTTAGAAACGCAGCACCAGTTTTTACCTCCTTTCCTCCACAGAGCCCTTGTTCATTTGTTTTTGACAGCCGTGTTCATCTTAAAGCTTTCATGGGCAGATTAGCTCATTGGTCCAGAGTGTGGGCTTTGGATGCCATCCCTGTCCCTTACTCTTTCCATGAACTTGGGTAAAGCCACATCGCCTCTCTGAACCTCGTCTTCCTCATCTGTAAAACACGGGGAGAAGCCTAATGCCTGGCTCATATCCCCATGGAGAAGACTGAATTGGGTTAATGCAGATACAGAGCCAGGCACAAGATAAACACTCAATATAAATACTCAATAAAACCGAGGTACTATTTTTATTGTTCTTGAAGCATCTCTTCAGAATCTACGCATGGCGTTGAAGGCCTGATTAGAACCATAAAAGCCGGGCCAGGTGTGTTTATGCGTTTCCTGTGATCACTGTAAACACACAAATGAGCTAGCATCGCAAGACCTCAAAAGATCTTCCGTCTCTATAGATAATGGTGGTCAGGGATGGTAGGGGAGTGGATCATTCATTCGTTGGGTTAATTTAACAGGCGTTTACCTAGAGGCCACCCTGTGCAGATACTGCCTATGTCTGTATTCCCATCCTGCAGAAAACTGGCATCTGCCAAATCTTCTCCTGGACCCTTCCCACCCAGTCTCACTCCCAATCAAGGTGACACTAGGGTTCAGTGGTTAGGACTCCGTGCTCTCACTGCTGAGGGCCTGGGTTCAATCCCTGGTCGGGGAACTAAGATCCCTCAAGCCGTGGGGTGCAGCCAAAAAATAAAAGTTAAAAAAATTAAAAATTAAATTTAGGGCTTCCCTGGTGGTGCAGTGGTTGAGAGTCTGCCTGCCAATGCAGGGAACACGGGTTCGTGCCCCGGTCCAGGAGGGTCCCGCGTGCCGCGGAGCGGCCGGGCCCGTGAGCCATGGCCGCTGAGCCTGCGCGTCCGGAGCCTGTGCTCCGCGGCGGGAGAGGCCACAGCAGTGAGAGGCCCGCGTACCGCAAAAAAAAAATAAAAAAATAAAAATAAATAAATTAAATTTTAAAAGGTGACACTAAAAGTTGGCTCTTGGGCCACTGCCGCTCAGCATGCGCTCCCAGGCCTCTCTGCTGCTCCGCTTGCATGCATCTCAATTGCTTTCTGGCCCGGTTGCACTTTTAATTTCCCCGCCCCCGCCCCCAATCGGCACATGGGAACTGTTTCTTCTCTTCCCAAGCAAAATACTAACCTGTGGTCCATTTACTCGCTTCCCCCGTGTCATTGCGGGCTTTCCGAGCAGGTCCTCGGGCACCTCGGCCAGGATGGGGGGTAACTTGTAGGCTTGCCAAGCCCAGGGAAGCTGCCTGCACCCGTTTGTGTGGACGTCCCCACCACGGAGCCAGGGTGCTTCTCGGCTGTATGAGGATAACTCTTGGGGACCTAGCTCTGCCAAGAGAAACTTGGGCCATGTGGCTCACAGGACATAAAGGTCCTTTTACTTCAATACCATTGGCTTTTTTTTTTTTTTGTCTTGTTTGACTATTGGGGATTTGCCAAAGGACAAAAGCCTCCTACCACAACTGCCTTCCACGCATGTATGTCCTCAGATGGCTTGGGAAGTGGACCACATGGTCTTCAGGTTGCGTCCCATATGGCTACAGAAGATAAAAGTTGTTTCCAAATAACAAGTGAAAGGTTCTGAGCTGTTTGCTCCAACTAGCAGACTCTCTTTTTTTGTTGTTTTTGGTTTTGTTTTCTTTCTTTGGTCTCTCCTTTTAAATGCTTTTTTTAAAAAATTAAGACTTTGGGGGGTTTTTGGAGCAGTTTTAGGTTCACAGCAAAACTGAGAGGAAGGTGCAGAGATTTCCCATATACCCCTTCCCCACACGTGCGCGGCCTCCCCCATTACCCACAGCCCCCACCAGAGGGGTGCATTTGTTACCAAGGATGAAGCTACACTGACACATCAGAATCACCCAAAGTCTGTAGTTTACCTTAGGGTTCACTCTTGGTGGTGTATATTCTATGGGTTTGGACAAATCTATACTGATATGTATCCATCATTATAATATCATACAGAGTATTTTTCTCTGCCCTAAACATCCTCTGTGCTCTGCCTGTTCATCCTCTCCCCCAAACCACTGATCTTTTTACTGTCTTCATATTTTACCTTTTCCAGAATGTCATATTGTTGGAATCATACAGTATGTAGCACTTTCAGATTGGCTTCTTTCACTTAATAATATGCATTTAGCTTTGCTCTGTGTCTTTTTGTGGCTTGGTAGCTCATTTCTTTTTCATGCTTAATGATATTTAATTGTCTGATACCACAGTTTATTTATCCATTCACATACTGAAGGACCTCTTGTTGCTTCTAAGCTTTGGCAATGATAAATAAAGCTGCTTTAAACATCCGTGTGCAGGTTTTTGTGAGAACATAAGGGTTTTTTTTTTTTTACCTACTTTAGGTAAATACTAAGATCTAATGTAATCAGTACAATTGCTGGCTCCTATGGCAAGAATATATTTAGTTTTGTAAGAAACCACCAAACTGTCTTTCAAAGTGACTGTAGCATTTAACATTCCCAGCAGCAGTGAATGAGAGTTCCTGCTGCTCCACATCCTCACCAGCATTTGTTGCTATCAGTGTTCCGGATTTTGGCCATTCTAATAGGTGTGTAGTGGTAATTGGGTTGTTTGTTTTCTTATTGTTGAGTTTTAAGAGTTCTTTGTGGGCTTCCCTGGTGGCGCAGTGGTTGAGAGTCCGCCTGCCGATGCAGGAGACACGGGTTCGTGCCCCGGTCTGGGAAGATCCCACATGCCGCGGAGCGGCTGAGCCCGTGAGCCATGGCCGCTGAGCCTGCGCGTCCGGAGCCTGTGCTCCGCAACGGGAGAGGCCACAACAGAGAGAGGCCCGCATACCGCAAAAAAAAAAAAAAAAAAAGAGTTCTTTGTATGTTTTGGATAACGGTCCTTTATCAGATATGACTTTCACCAATATTTTCTCCTAGTCTGTGGCTTGTCTTCTCATTGTCTTAATTAATGCTCTTTTAAAATTAATATTCTACCTTTTGCATAGGTAACATATGCATATGATACAAAATCCAAAAGGTACAAAGAGTGTCCATTGAAAAGTAAGCCTTCCCCAACCTTTGTCCCTGGGACTCCCAGTTCACTGCAGAGAAAACACTGGTTGTTTCCAGTTTCTTACCTGGTCGTTCCAAAGGTGGTCTATGCAAAGATACACATAAACGTGCACATTTATGTTCTTTTTGTTTTTAGATAATCAGCAGCACGCTACATATACTCTTCTGCACTGTTTTTTTTGTTTTGTGTTTTGTTTTTTTTTTTTTTTTTTTGCAGTATGCAGGCCTCTCACTGTTGTGGCCTCTCCCGTTGCGGAGCACAGGCTCCGGACGCACAGGCCTAGCGGCCATGGCTCACGGGCTTAGTTGCTCCGCGGCATGTGGGATCTTCCCGGACCAGGGCACGAACCCGTGTCTCCTGCATCGGCAGGCGGATTCTCAACCACTGCGCCACCAGGGAAGCCCTTCTGCACTGTTTTTTTCACCTAAAAATGTATCTTGGAGATGGCACCTTATCAGTCCAGATGGAGCTGCCACGTATTTTTAAATGGTGACATAGTATTCCATAGTCTGATGTACTGTTTCTTTAACTAGCCCTCTATTGATGGATATTTAGATTATTTCCAATTTGCTGCTGTTACTAACAATACTGCAACAAAAATCCTCGTAACACATCATTTCCCACAGGGGCAAATATATCTGTAGGATAGATTCCTAGAAATAGGATTGCTTTGGTCAAGGGTATATGAGTTTTACATCTTCATAAATATTGTTTAATTATTTCAGAACTCACGGAAAGAATGAACAACCTAAAATGTTGCCTCTGTTGGAAGGCCTCTATGGAGTTTATCACAGAAACAATCAAGCACATTGCTTTGAAGAATTTACCTTTCATTTCCATCAACTGCAAGTTCGTTCCCCCTTTTCTTCAGTATGTATTAAGCACATACTGGATGCCTGGCATATTGGTAGATTTGGGGGCTAAAACCACATACAAGATAGATAGACATGGTCACTGCCCTCATGGTATTTATAGTCTGTGAGGTGGGGGGAGACATGAAAGAAATAATTATACACTAAATCATTACAAACTGTGTCACGTGCCAGGAGAGAGAAGTACAGGGTAACCCAAAGTGTTCACTAGGCTCCTGACTTAGGCTGGAGATCTGGGGAGACTTCTCTGAAGAAGTGGTGTTTAGTCTAATTAGTAAGAGAGACTTAGCTAGGCAGAGGAAACGGCAGGTTTGAAGTCCTAGGGGCAGGAAGGAGCCCTGAGTAGGACCAACAGCATGGATTAGAGGAGCAAGAAAGGGCCTTCAAGTTCATTTAGTTCCAATCTCCTTACCTGACGTGTGAGGAAACTAAGGTTCAAAGAACTAAAGGACTTGGTCAAGGTTATGCAGATCGTGGCAGAGCCAGGACCAGGACCCGGCTTTCTCAGATGATGTCTGCTGCAGATCTGAACTAGACGCCATGGGATAGTTGCCTGGGTTTGTGTGGAGGGAGGATTTAACTTCAGAGCCTTGTAGCTAGTAACCTGACATGTTTTGTGTCTCTTTGCTAGGAAGCTATGGTTCGGGCAAATGGCGGTCTAGCGTTCTAGTCTACTGGGTTGGTTTAGTCTTCAGCATATTTTTCTCCAAGTTTTGGTTTTTGATTTTTTGGGGGGTTGGGGGATATTTTTGTTTGTTTGTTTTTTGGCCATGCTGAGCAGCTTACGGGATCTTAGTTCCCTGACCAGGGATCAAACCTGCACTCTCGGCAGTGAAAGCGCAGAGTCCTAACCACTGGACCACCAGGGAATTCCCTCTTCTCCAAGTTTATTTATTTATTTTTTTTTGGCGGTACGCGGGCCTCTCACTGTTGTGGCCTCTCCCATTGCGGAGCACAGGCTCCGGACGCGCAGGCTCAGCGGCCATGGCTCACGGGCCCAGCCGCTCCGCGGCACGTGGGATCTTCCTGGACCGGGGCACGAACCCGTGTCCCCTGCATCGGCAGACGGACTCTCAACCACTGCGCCACCAGGGAAGCCCTCTCCAAGTTTAAATACTAAATAATAATGATAATGGTGGTTACTATAGGTCAAATGCTGTTCTAAGCACCTTACATATGTTTCATTTAATCTTGACAGCAATCCTATAAGGTACGTGTTATTATTATTGTCCCATTTTACAGATGAGGAAATTGAGGTTCAGGAAGGTCAAGGCATTTGCTCAAAGTCCCAGAGCTAGTGAGTAGCAAAGTGAGGTCTCCATCTAAGCCGTCTGGCCTCAGGACCCATGTGCTTTCCTCAGGCGTTCTCACTGTCAGCAGCAGATTGATGTGCTCAGGTCTCAGCCTGAGCTGCCTTGTGCTATGGAGGGCCTACACCAGTGATCCTCAACCTGTCTGCATGTCAGACGCATGTGAGGAGCTTACCAAAAATGCTGACGTCCAGACCTCACCCTAGGTCAGTTAAATCTCAGTCTCTGGGGGTGGATCCCAATCACTGATGGTTTTGAAAAGCTTCCCTGTTTCATCTAACATGCAGCTAAAGGTTGAAAAGCACTGCTGTTTAGCCTTACCATTCCTTCTTTCTTTGGGGGTATTTTAGTTGGAGCTGCTGTAACAGAAATCCATAGACTTGGTGGCTTAAACAACAAGCCCTTATTTCTCACAGTTCTGGAGGCTGGGAAGTCCAAGATCAAGGTGCCAACAGATTTGGTGTCTGGTGAGAACCCACTTCCAGTTTGCAAATGGCCACTTTTTTGCTGTGTTTCCCCCATGGTGGAGGGAGAGACATTATCTCTCTTGTGTGTCTCCTTAAAAAGGGCACAAATCCCATTCATGACAGTTCCACCCTCATGACCTAATCACCTCCCAGAGGCCCTCACCTCCAAATACCATCACAGTGGGGGTTAGGGCTTCAACATATAAACTTTGGGGACGCACAAACATTTAGTCCAAGGGGCAGCCAGCAATATGGTTTGCCTTTGTGATCTGGGTATCTGTTTAGTATGACACTTGGAGAGGCATTTATTCAAACCACACCATGAGATCCAGCCTTAGCATAAAGAATTCATTTGGTGTGCATGCTGTGGCACCCACATTCAAGGACGATGTGTGGAAACAAGTCTGTCGAGGGCTGAGGTAGTCATCTCAGTCCTGGGCATCAGGAAACAGTGTAGCTTAGTGGGGTAGAGCTTGAATCTGAGTCGAACAGACCCAAATTCAGGTTGATGCTTTTTTTTTTTTTTTTTTTTTTTTGCGGTATGCGGGCCTCTCACTGTTGTGGCCTCTCCCATTGCGGAGCACAGGCTCCGGACGCGCAGGCCCAGCGGCCATGGCTCACGGGCTTAGTTGCTCCGCGGCATGTGGGATCTTCCCGGACCGGGGCACGAACCCGTGTCTCCTGCATCGGCAGGCGGATTCTCAACCACTGCGCCACCAGGGAAGCCCGGTTGATGCTTTTTTTCATACAGTCTGTGGTTTGGGAGATTTATCCTTTCTCGGGCTCCATTTTGCCATCTATAAAATTGGGCGAATAAGATAATACCACCTATTGCATGGGGCTTCTGTGAGGATTAACCGAGCTGGTACATGTCAAATGCTCAGTGTAATGCCTGGCACCTAACACTCTGTAAATATTGGCCATTATTTTACTTCCTGGCCATCCATGTGGCTTACTTGAGCCTGGTCACAGGTAAACAGTTGTATTTGGGAAAAACTACTAGTGACCCTGATATTAAGCAGAATTTTGTTGGACATTTAATGAGTGCCCAGTATGTGCAATGAAGGGTGTTAGACCCCAAAGAGCTAGGATGGTGAAGAAGGCCTAGTGCCTGCTCCCATGAGCTTGCTGGCTGCCAGCCCAGAGATTGCATCCAGATAACTCATACCAGGTAGGCTGGACCACAGCAGAGGTCTAACCAATAACTAAGGGAGCACAAAACAGGAAAAGAACCTCGATTCAAACAAAGAAGCTATAAACTAATTATAAGGCAATCAAGGAAATGTGAACACTGATTAGATACATGATGATATTAAGGAGATATCATAGGTGTGGTAATGGTATTATATATTTCTATATATGTAATATATTTTATTTTATATTTTAGAGAAGAAGCCATTATATTTTCGAGAAACATAACTAAATGTAAATTAAACAGATAAATTAAAATGATGTCTTGCAAGGGATAGAGATGAAAAAAGATTGTCAGTACACTGCTAATTGTTGAAGCTGGGTAGTGGAACTTTCCATTCATTTTACTAGCCTCTCCACTTTTGTATATGTTTGATATTTTCCACAATAAAAAGTGTTTTTAAAAAAGACAATAGGGGGCTTCCCTGGTGGCGCAGTGGTTGAGAATCCGCCTGCCGATGCAGGGGACACGGGTTCGTGCCCTGGTCCGGGAAGATCTCACATGCTGCGGAGCGGCCGGGCCCGTGAGCCGTGGCCGCTGAGCCTGCGCATCCGGAGCCTGTGCTCCACAATGGGAGAGGCCCTGGACGGGGAACTGAGATCCTGCATGTCGCATGGCGCAGCCAAAAAACAAACAAACAAAAAACACAGAGAGAGGTAAATTTCAAGAGAAGGTGGGAGGGAGACAAAGGGAGAGGGAGCAAGGAAACAAGCAGTTCCAATCGCAGCAGCAAGAAGTTTCAAGATGAGGTGGCATCTGACCTGGACCTGGGTGAGGAGGATTTTGCCCATCAGAAAAAGTATGCGTAATGTTCAGGAGGTAATGGGTGTGACTTGTAGGGTTCCTGGGGTGGGGGTAGGTATTAGTCAAGGTTCTCTAGAGAAACAGAACCCATAGGATGTATGTATGTAGAGAGAGAGAGAGAGAGATGGATTTTAGTTACTTGGCTCATGTCTGAAATCCGCATGGTAGGCCAGCAGACCGGAGATGTTGCAGTTCAAGTCCAAAGGCAGACTGTAGGAAGAATTCCCTCTTTCTCAGGGCACCTCAGTCTTTTTGCCTCTTAAGGCCTTCAACTAACTGGATGAGGCCCACCCACATTATGAAGGGTCATTTGCTTTACTCAAAGTCTAGTGATTCTTTTTTTTAATTGAAATATAGCTGATTTACAATGTTGTGTTAGTTTCAGGTGTACAGCAAAGTGATTCTGTTTTATATATCTTCGTCTTCAGATTCTTTTTCCTTATAGATTATTACAAAATATTGAGTATAGTTCCTTGTGCTCTACAGTAGCTCCTTGTTGGTTATCTATTTTATATACAGTAGTATGTATATGTTAATCCCAAACTCCCAATTTATCAAATTAACAAAGTCTAGTGATTTAAATGTTAATCTCATCTACAAAATACCTTTTTTTTTTTTTTTGCGGTATGCGGGCCTCTCACTGTTGTGGCCTCTCCCGCTGCGGAGCACAGGCTCCAGACGCGCAGGCTCAGCGGCCATGGCTCACGGGCTCAGTCGCTCCGCGGCATGTGGGATCTTCCCGGACCAGGGCACGAACCCGCGTCTCCTGCATCGGCAGGCGGACTCTCAACCACTGCGCCACCAGGGAAGCCTACAAAATACCTTTACAGTGACATCCAGACTGGTATTTAACCAAATAGCTGGGTACTGAGGGCGGCCTAGCCAAGTTGACACATGAAACTAACCATCACGGGGTGATAGTGGGAAATGATACTGGGAAGACAGGTGGGGGCCAAACTGTAGGGAGTTTCGAATTCTGTTAAATTTTCTTAGGAAAACACTCCTTCTGGAAGTCTTTCTTTGGAAGATTGGGGGTTGGTGAAGGTTTCGAAGCAAAGCAATGACAGCATCTGATGAGTTTTGAGTGGTACTTGGCTGCTGTGTGCAGGATGGATTGGAGAGGGCAGAGACTGGAGACGAAGGGACGGGTAAGCAAAGTCTGGTCCTCACTCAAGAGAGATGAGAGGTACTGGCAGTGGAACTGAAAAGTGTCTGAAGCACAGAATGTAATGCAGGAAGGAGCAGGAGATGAGACTGAGAAGCAGGCAGAGACCAGGTCACGGAGGGCCTGGTAAGCCAGATGGAAGAGTCTGGACTTCATTCTGAGGGCAGCAGGGGCACCCTGAAGAGTTGAAGTCAAGGAGTAACCAGGTCAGATCACGCTGGCCGCTCTGTGGGGAATAAGGGCAGGTAGACGAGCTAGCAGAGGTTGTGGTGAAGGTGAAAGATGATGTGGCTTGGACAAGGGCAATGATAGCGGGAGGAAAGAAAAGTGGACAGATTTGGGACACATTTGGAACTAGCTGGTGAGAGATGAGATAGCAGAAGGTGAGAGATGAAGAGAACTTAAGGGTGACTCCAGTTTGGGGCCTGATCAAATAGGTCAATGGCAGTGCCATTTCCTGACCTGAGGACAACTACAGACAGTCAGGGTTGGGGTGGAGTTCTGAGTAGGACATATAAAGTTTGAGGTGTTTGTTAGACTTTCGAGTGGAGATGTCAAGTAGATCGTTGGTTACACAATCCTGTGGCTCAGAGGAGAGAGGGGGGCAGAGGAGAACAGAAAGAAGGCCAGTGCAGTTGAAGTGTAGGGTGTGAGCAAGAGAGTGACACAAAATGAAACTGAAAATATGTACGGCGATAGGTCACTCAGGGCCTTGAGCCTTTGAGTCGTGTGCTACAGCCATCTCCTACTGGCTCAGGAGAGCTGATTATTAAATTGCAGCAAATCTGGGAGCTGGTTGACCTCACAGTTGGTAGCCTGCAATCTGCCACGGTGGGAGTATTTACTCCATTGAGGTCAGCAAATGCTACAACTCAGGGCTTCCCCCGCCCACAGAACCAGTTGTTAAATATTTACCACTATATTACCACTGCAGCTTACAGGCAACAGTAAGAACTTTATATTTTATCCTAAGTGGCTTTAATAAAGCCATTAAAATATTTTAAGCAGGTGAATAAAATGAGTTGATTTTTTTTTTTTAATCACTCTAGCCGCTCTATAGAGAGGGAGGGCAAGGAGTTTCAAACTTTTGATGTCCCAGGGAGACTACTAAGGAAGCTGCTGCTGTGGTCCACGTGAGCACTGATGGTGGCTTGGCGGTGAAGGTGGAGTGAAGGAAAGACATTTGGAAGATCGTTAGGGTCCTAAGATTGACTACAGATGGCCCCCGATTCCTCACAAGTTGATTATAACTGACCTGTCATATAACTCATGTATATGAGTTATGCATGAGTTAGACACTTGGTTAGTGTCTTCTGTTTTAGTTGTGGTAGGGGGTCTCGGGTTGCAAAATTATTACCTTGACTCATGACTGGGGGCTTTTTGCAGTCTTACTGGAAACCGGCAGAAAACAAATCAATAATATTATCTCATAGCAGAATAAGACAGTTAATTTCCTGCATGAACATAATCTCCTTTCTTCAATATTTCAGTCTTACAGTAGCAGGAGGAGCTTCAAGTCTTGTGATTAGGCTGATTCTTTCTAAGGGAAAGGAGGCTTAATATCTGTTTGACAGCAGTTCTTTCTCGATGGGGTAAGAAGGAAAGGAGGCCGAGTCGGAACAGTGCTAAGGTAAATGCTTTAAAATAAGACATTTGCCAAAGCCCTCTGACCATTTTGGTTCCTGTAGCTCCAGGCTGGAGACTCAGCTTGTTCATTTCATATCCTGTTTCTCATACTCTAGTCTGTGCCTGGTTGTTACTGTACCTCAAAGGGAAGGCCAAACCCCAAAGTTCACCCTTCGCCCCGATGGAGGACAGAAATCCCTTCTCCTACAGAGCTGAACTTCTAGTTGGGGGTAGGAGCAGACCAGTAAAGAAAGTAAATAATTACACCAACTATTAAAAGGCAGGGAAAAGACATAGGCCTGGTCAGAATGACTTCAGTGAAGTCATGGAGACAGATGCCACAGTGAGTGGGTAGAGCAGTGAGTGGGGAGGTGGGAAGGGTTGTGCCTCAGCAGGTGAATGGATAACCAAACATCCACACAATGGAATATGACTCAGCACTGAAAAGGAAGAAACTATTGATGAACACAACATGGGTGAATCTCAAAGGAATCGTGCTGAGTGAAAGAAGCCCGTCTCAAAAGGTTACATGCTCTATGTTTCCATTTATATGACATTCTCAGAGGACAAAACTATAGGGACAGTACAGATCAGTGGCTGCCCGGGGCTGGGGGTGACCTTGATTATAAAGGGGCAGCACAGGAGGATTCTGGGGGCTGATGGCGCAGTTCTGTATCCTGATTGTGAGGGTGGTCACGCAGATCTATACACGTGTTAAAACTCGTATAACTAACTCTACACCGAAACAAGGTAACTTTACTGTATGTTACTTTGGGGATGAGATTGGGCAGTGTCTATAGAACAAACATTGGAGGAAAGAGTCATTTTTAATTTGGGAGGAACTTGAGTTTATTCCTCTGCTAGGGGGGGAAATCAGGTCTCTTGGGAAAGGTGCCCAAGAGGAATTGAAAGGTGTGAGATCCAGGGCACCAGTGGGGAGAAAAGATGATCTATTTTCCCTACGAACTGGGAGGCAGGGTCGCCTGTCTAGGGCGGAGGACACGGTGTGGCGTGTGGGGCATTGAGGGATGTGGTGAGGTTGGGAAGAGCCACTGTGAGGAATGGGAAAGGATGCTTCCAGGGCTCGCTCTGCAGTCTGAGGACCCAGCAGAGGTTAGAGAGCTCAAAGCTTTGGTGGCACCGACCTGCCTCTTTGTGGATTCATGTTCAGCGACTTGGAGCAGAGAAGGGGTTGGTGGGGAGGGGGGCATGGAGATCAGCTGAAAGACAAAGGATTTTGAGACTAGGAACAAAAAGAAGTGCTGGGAGGACAAAAAAGGAGGACTGTGAAGCCAGCAGGGAAGTGGTGGCCTGGGAGACAAGGGAGAGGGCGTGTGACTAGAGGGGTTGGTGATCTGAATGATGACAGTTATGAGGCATCAGGGGGCGGGGGTGCTGGATGGATGAGGACACTGGTCCAAGCAGTTCTGAAGTGTAAGATTTCAGAAGTGGAGACAGAGGACTAATAGGTCAGGTAAGGGATTTGATTGATATTTAGAATAATTTCTACATAATAGTAATAGCAGCACTAGCTCATATTTATTGATCCTTTCCATGTGCCTGACACTGCTGAGTGCTTTGCATGCACGTCTCATTCATTCTCACAGCAGATACTATTCTTATTTTCCAAATAACAAAGCTGAGTCTCAAAAAGGTTAGGTGAGTTGCCCAGGGTCACATGGCCAGTAAGTAAGGGGGGGCAGTCATGGGCTAGAACCCAGCCTGTCCAACTCCGGAGTTTATGCTTTTCCGACTCGTATACTCTACTGCCTCTCCCACATGGAAGAGCTTGATTCCATTGCAATAAAATGCTATACTAGCCTCAGCTAGACATTTCAGAAACGAACCAAAGTAGGTGCGTAGCTTGAGGTAAACTTGTCACCATTTCTGAAAGCCAGCTATGAGGGGCTGTCCCCCTCACAGTGAACAAATAGAGTCCATTTGCATATAGATGGTATACTGAAAAGTTATTTCATCTGATCATAAAATTGTTTTTCTACAGGACAGAAAAGTTACTTTCGAAGATGGGGCATTTTGGTGGTCAGTCAGGATGGTACTGGGGGTGATGATGAAATCCATGGGGTGGCCAAAGGGGTGTAAAGGTGAGGATCACTGAAGCTGAGGTCCAGAAACTAGGTATGGGATGGCTTGTGACTACAGGTGCCGAAGTTCCCTATGACGGTGGTGAGTGTGGAAGATGGGGAGATACCAGGTGTCACCGGCCTCAGTGAAAGTGGAAGAGTGGCCAGGAGGCCAGTAGCTGAGAGCAGGGACCAGGAGTGTGGTTCAGTGGCACGAGCCCCAGCTGAGAGCTTTTAGCATGAGAGCAGCAGAGTCAGGGTCTGGGAACAGAAGGAGGGAGCTGGAAGAATGCCCTGCCCTCTGCTCCCCAGCCTGGGACATCTGTGATGTGGGGAGATGAGCAGCCCCCACTTGAGAACTTCACAGAGGAGGAATCGGTTAAGACAAGGAAACAGAAGGCACTTAAAAAAGATGAAGGGCCTGAGAGGTGTCTACCACATCCAACGGGCATAGTTTGGGAGGCAATGTTAAGTGTGAAGTCGAGTCCATCCCAAATGGCTGCTTCCTTCCAAGAAAAAAATAGCCACAAATATGTGAATGGGGTGTCATGGCTTTACTGCATGTTAATATTCATTCTAAGCCCACGGAACAGGTAGAGCCCCGTGGCAGCCATTCTTTATCATCATCTTGGCCAGGATGTTGCATCCAGAGCCCAGACTTGAGACCTTGGCTACTTGACTAGAACCGTTATTTCCCAGTGACTAAATCACCTCATCCCATCTTCTGTTTCCTGCCAGGCTCAGAGTTCCTACCTTCCCCACTGTGGAGGAGTAGATGTCCATTTCTCAGGAGCAGTGGACTGCTTCCGGCAGATAGTGAAAGCCCAAGGGGTCCTGGGGCTTTGGAATGGATTGGCAGCCAACTTACTGAAGGTGAGAGGAGTGGTGAGTCTACTGCTTGTCTGCCTCTTTCACTTCTACCCTGTTCTGTGCCTTTGCCGCTTCCCCTACAGTCTGCGTGGAAACATCTCCTCTAGCACAATGCAGGCTGGTTGTCAGCCCTGAAGAGTGGGGACCCTGTGCAGTGTTGGGGCATCTGACACCCCATCACAGAGGAGCTGAGCATTCAGTGTAAAGGTTCCCAACATGTAGGTTCATGGACTCCAAAGGGAACTTAACCCCCTATCCTAAATTGTATGCAAAAATGTGTCTATATGGGCATCTGTGCATCCCTCTGTGAAGAGGATCCATAACTTTCATCATTTTTCCAAAGAACTCCATGACAAAAAAAAAAGTTAAGAACTGTGGACTAACCTTGGACTAACCTTGATGCAAAGTGATTCCTGATTCCAATCAAGAGAAGCACATGTTGGGAATTCCCCAGCTGTCCAGTGGTTAGGACTCGGTGCTTTCACTGCTGGGCCCAAATTTGATCGTTGGTTAGGGAACTAAGATCCTGCAAGCCACGAGGCGCAGCCAAAAAAAAGGACAAGCATATGTTGACAGGCAGTGTCAACATGCATATCAACCCAGACCCTGGCTTCGCCAGGGTATGCCCTTCAATGGTTCTTCCATTCCTCTCCCCAAGCCTCACTGGGCCAGCTTGCATTTTGCCATCTTCCCTGATTCCAAAAAAGAACGACCATGCTGTATTGTCTACAGCCTTTATCTTAGTTTACCCTGATCCAAGTCGATTACAGGGCATTGATGTTTTCTTTTCAGATTTTAACATGATTTTCATTTTCTTTTTAAACAGATAGTTCCATATTTTGGAGTTATGTTTGGTACCTTTGAGTTCTGCAAGAGAATCTGTCTTTACCAAAATGGTTACATCGTGTCTCCTCTGAGCTATAAATTGACCCCAGGGGTGGATCAGAGTTTGAAGCCCCAGGAATTACGGGAATTAAAGAAGTTTTTCAAAACTGGACAACTAAAGTCTAAAAAACCAACTCTTTAAAACTGGATGGAGCTAGAAGTGCACTGACTGAAGGTGTGTTGCAATCAGAGAGAAATGTAGCCTCAGAATTGTGCACGCGTGGAGTGACAAGAGGGTGCTCCTGTCTGCTGCTCTCGGAAATGAGAAGATTCAGCCATACCTGAGCTCCAAACTGATGGCCCTGTAAACACCTACGCCACCGAGGCTTTCCCAACATGACCGTCGCAGGATGGCAGCCCACCAGGTTTTACAACAGAACCTAGCAGTAGTGAAATGTGCAATTTACACTCTGAATGTAAGTAGGCAATTTACACAACACCAAAGAAAGGGCATTGCCATGACTCCTCAGAGCAACATATAGTTGAAGTGACTGGGCAGATAACACGCGGGAGCTCTGCCACAGGCTCACATCTTACACCAGCCCACAGCAGCCTAGTTTCACCCAGATTCACTCCAGGCTTCCTGATACAGTCCTGGAACTCATAATCTTTGCTGACTTCTGAGTGCACACACCATGGTGTAAATTATGCCTTATCAAAAACTACATGAAAACATTTAACATTTAAAAGTTACCACGGTTGAGGAGGAAAACAAGATGGCGGAGTAGAAGAACGTGCTCTCACTCCCTCTTGCGAGAACACCAGAATCACAACTAGCTGCTGAACAATCATCGACAGGAAGACACTGGAACTCACCAAAAAAGATACCCCACATCCAAAGACAAAGGAGAAGCCACAATGAGACAGTAGGAGGGGCGCAATCACAGTAAAATCAAATCCCGTAACTGCTGGGTGCGTGACTCACAGACTGGCGAACACTTATACCACAGAAGTCCACCCACTGGAGTGAAGGTTCTGAGCCCCACATCAGGCTTCCCAACCTGAGGGTCCAGCAACGGGAGGAGGAATTCCTAGAGAATCAGACTTTGAAGGTTAGCAGGATTTGATTGCAGAACTTCGACAGGACTGGGGGAAACAGAGACTCCACTCTTGGAGGACACACACAAAGTAGTGTGCGCATCAGGACCCAGGAGCAGTGACTCCAGGGGAGACTGAACCAGACCTACCTGCTAGTGTTGGAGGGTCTCCTGCAGAGGCAGGGGATGGCTGTGTGTCACCGTGAGGACAAGGACTCTGGCAGCAGGAGTTCTGGGAAGTACTCCTTGGTGTGAGTCTTCCCCAGAGTCTGCCATAAGCCCCACCAAAGAGCCCGGTAGGCTCCATTGTTGGGACACCTCAAGCCAAACAACCAATAGGGAGAGAACCCAGCCCCACCCATCAGCACACAAGTGGATTAAGTTTTACTGAGCTCTGCCCACCAATGCAACATCCAGCTCTACCCATCACCAGTCCCTCCCATCAGGAAACTTGCACAAGCCTCTTAGATAGCCTCATCCATCGGAGGGCAGACAGCAGAAGCAAGAAGAACTACAATCCTGCAGCCTGGGAACAAAAACCACATTCACAGAAAGATAGACAAGATGAAAAGGCAGAGGGCTATGTACCAGATGAAGGAACAAGATAAAACCCCAGAAAAACGACTAAATAAAGGGGAGATAGGCAACCTTCCAGAAAAAGAATTCACAATTATGATAGTGAAGATGATCCAGGACCTTGGAAAAAGAATGGAGGCAAAGATCAAGAAGATGCAAGAAATGTTTAACCAAGATCTAGAAGAATAAAAGAACAAACAGAGATGAACAGCACAATAACTGAAATGAAAACTACACTAGAAGGAATCAATAGCAGAATAACTGAGGCAGAAGAACGGATAAGTGACCTGGAAGACAGAATGGTGGAATTCACTGCTGCGGAACAGCATACAGAAAAAAAGAATGAAAAGAAAAGAAGACAGCCTAAGAGACCTCTGGGACAACATTAAATGCAACAACATTCGCATTATATGGGTGCCAGAAGGAGAAGAGAGAGAGAAAGGACCCGAGAAAATATTTGAAGAGATTATAGTCAAAAACTTCCCTAACATGGGAAAGGAAATAGCCACCCAAGTCCAGGAAGCACAGAGAGTCCCATACAGGATAAACCCAAGGAGAAACACTCCGAGACACATAGTAATCAAATTGGCAAAAATTAAAGACAAAGAAAAATTATTGAAAGCAGCAAGGGAAAAACAACAAATAACATACAAGGGAACTCCCATAAGGTTAACAGCTGATTTCTCAGCAGAAATTCTACAAGCCAGAAGGGAGTGGCATGATATATTTAAAGTGATGAAAGGGAAGAACCTACAACCAAGATTACTCTACCCAGCAAGGATCTCATTCAGATTCGATGGAGAAATCAAAAGCTTTACAGACAAGCAACAGCTAAGAGAATTCAGCACCACCAAACCAGCTCTACAACAAATGCTAAAGGAACTTCTCCAAGTGGGAAACACAAGAGAAGAAAAGGACCTACAAAAACAAACCCAAAACAATTAAGAAAATGGTCATAGGAACATACATATCAATAATCACCTTAAACGTGAATGGATTAAATGCTCCAACTAAAAGACACAGGATTGCTGAAAGGATACAAAAACAAGACCCATCTATATGCTGTCTACAAGAGACCCACTTCAGACCTAGGGACACATAGAGACTGAAAGTGAGGGGATGGAAAAAGATATTCCATGCAAATGGAAATCAAAAAAAAGCTGGAGTAGCTATACTCATATCACATAAAATAGATTTTAAAATAAAGAATGTTACAACAGACAAGGAAGGACACTACATAATGATCAAGGGATCAATCCAAAAAGAAGATATAACAATTATAAATATATATGCATCCAACATAGGAGCACCACAATATATAAGGCAACTGCTAACAGCTATAAAAGAGGAAATTGACGGTAACACAATAATAGTGGGGGAATTTAACACCTCACACCAATGGACAGATCATCCAAACAGAAAATTAATAAGGAAACACAAGCTTTAAATGACACAATAGACCAGATAGATTTAATTGATATTTATAGGACATTCCATCCAAAAACAGCAGATTACACTTTCTTCTCAAGTGCTCATGGAACATTCTCCAGGATAGATCACATCCTGGGTCACAAATCAAGCCTCAGTAAATTTCAGAAAATTGAAATCATATCAAGCATCTTCTCTGACCACAACGCTATGAGAATAGAAATCAATTTCAAGGAAAAAAATGTAAAAAACGCAAACACATGGAGGCTAAACAATACGTTACTAAATAACCAAGAGATCAATGAAGAAATCAAAGAGGAAATCAAACAATACCTAGAGACAAATGACAATGAAAACATGAGGATCCAAAACCTAATGGATGTGGCAAAAGCAGTTCTAAGAGGGAATTTTATAGCTATACAAGCCTACCTCAAGAAACAAGAAAAATCTCAAGTAAACAATCTAACCTTACACCTAAAGGAACTAGAGAAAGATGAACAAACAAAACCCAAGGTTAGCAGAAGGAAAGAAATCATAAAGATCAGATCAGAAATAAATGAAAAAGAAATGAAGGAAACAATAACAAAGATCAATAAAACTAAAAGCTGGTTCTTTGAGAAGATAAACAAAATTGATAAACCATTAGCCAGACTCATCAAGAAAAAGAGGGAGAGGACTCAAATCAATAAAATTAGAAATGAAAATGGAGAAGTTACAAAAGACACTGCAGAAATACAAAACTTCCTAAAAGACTACTACAAGCAACTCAATGCCAATAAAATTGACAACCTGGAAGAAATGGACAAATTCTTAGAAAGGTATAACCTTCCAAGACTGAACCAGGAAGAAATAGAAAATATGAACACACCAATCACAAGTAATGAAATTGAAACTGTGATCAAAAATCTTCCAACAAACAAAAGTGCAGGACCAGATGGCTTCACAGGTGAATTCTATCAAACATTTAGAGAAGAGCTAACACCCATCCTTCTCAAACTCTTCCAAAAGATAGCAGAGGGAAGAACACTCCCAAACTCATTCTATGAGGCCACCATCACCCTGATACCAAAACCAGACAAAGATACTACAAAAAAAGAAAACTAGAGACCAATATCACTGATGAATATACATGCAAAAATCCTCAACAAAGTACTTGCAAACAGAATCCAACAACACATTAAAAGGATCATACACCATGATCAAGTGGGATTTATCCCAGGGATGCAAGGATTCTTCAATATACACAAAACAATCAATGTGATACACCATATTAACAAATTGAAGAATAAACACCATATGATCATCTCAATAGATGCAGAAAAAGCTTTTGACAAAGTTCAACACCCATTTGTGATAAAAACTCTCCAGAAAGTGGGCGTAGAGTGAACCTACCTCAACATAATAAAGGCCATATATGACAAACCCACAGCAAACATCATTCTCAATGGTGAAAAACTGAAAGCATTTCCTCAAAGATCAGGAACGAGACAAGGATTTCCACTCTCACCACTCTTATTCAACATAGTTTTGGAAGTCCTAGCCATGGCAGAGAAGAAAAAGAAATAAAAGGAATACAAATTGGAAAAGAAGAAGTAAAACTGTCACTGTTTGCCAATGACATGATACTATACATAGAGAATCCTAAAAATGCCACCAGAAAACTACTAGAGCTAATCAATGAATTTGGTAAAGTTGCAGGATACAAAATTAATGCACAGAAATCTCTTCCATTCCTATACACTAATGATGAAAAATCTGACAAGAAATTCAGGAAACACTTCCATTTGCCATAGCAACAAAAAGAATAAAATACCTAGGAATAAACCTACCTAAGGAGACAAAAGACCTCTGTGCAGAAAACTATAAGACACTGAAAGAAATTAAAGATGATACCAACAGATGGAAAGATATACCACGTTCTTGGATTGGAAGAATCAATATTGTGAAAATGACTATACTTCCCAAAGCAATCTACAGATTCAATGCAATCCCTATCAAATTACCAATGGCATTTTTTACAGAACTAGAACAAATCATCTTAAAATTTGTATGGAGACACAAAAGACCCTGAATAGCCAAAGCAGTCTTGAGGGAAAAAGACGGAGCTGGAGGAATGAGACTCCCTGACTTCAGACTGTACTACAAAGCTACATTAACCAAGACAATATGGTACTGGCACAAAAACAGAAATATCGATCAATGGAACAAGATAGAAAGCCCAGAGATAAACCCACGCACTTATGGTCAACTAATCTATGACAAAGGAGGAAAAGATATACAATGGAGAAAAGACAGTCTCTTCAATAAGTGGTGCCGGGAAAACTGGACAGCTACATGTAAAAGTATGAAATTAGAACACTCCCTAACACCATCCACAAAAATAAACTCAAAGTGGATTTGAGACCTAAATGTAAGACTGGACACTATAAAACTCTTAGAGGAAAGCATAGGAAGAACACTCTTTGACATAAATCACAGCAAGATCTTTTTTGATCCACCTCCTAGAGTAATGGAAATAAAAATAAACAAATGGGACCTAATGAAACTTCAAAGCTTTTGCACAGCAAAGGAAACCATAAACAAGATGAAAAGACAACCCTGAGAATGGGAGGAAATAGTTGCAAATGAATCAATGGACAAAGGATTAATCTCCAAAATATATAAACAGCTCATGCAGCTCAATATTAAAGAAACAAACAACCCAAATCAAAAATGGGCAGAAGACCTAAATAGACATTTCTCCAAAGAAGATATACAGATGGCCAACAAACACATGAGAAGCTGCCCAACATCACTATTTATTAGATAAATGCAGATCAAAACTACAATGAGGTATCACCTCACACCAGTTAGAATGGATATCATCAGAAAATCTACAGACAACAAATGCTGGAGAGGGTGTGGAGAAAAGGGAACCCTCTTGCACTGTTGGTGGGAATGTAAATTGATACAGCCACTATGGAGAACAGTATGGAGGTTCCTTATAAAACTAAAAATAGAATTACGTATGATCCAGCAATCCCACTACTGGGCTTATACCCAGAGAAAACCATAATTCAAAAAGGCACATGCACCCCAGTGTTCATTGCAGCACTATTTACAATAGCCAGGTCATGGAAGCAACCTAAATGCCCATCGACAGACGAATGGATAAAGAAGATGTGGTACCTATATACAATGGAATATTACTCAGCCATAAAAAGGAACAAAATTGAGTCATTTGTTGAGACACGGATGGATCTAGAGACTGTCATACAGAGTGAAGTAAGTCAGAAAGAGAAAAACAAATATCGTATATTAACGCATGTATGTGGAACCTAGAAAAATGGTACAGATGAACCGGTTTGCAGGACAGAAGTTGAGACACAGATGTAGAGAACAAACATATGCACACCAAGGGGGGAAAACTGTGGTGGGGTGGGGATTGTGGGGTGGTGAATTGGGCGATTGGGATTGACATGTACACACTGATGTGTATAAAATTGATGACTGATAAGAACCTGCTGTATAAAAAACAAACAAACAAACCAAGAAAACAACTAATACTAAACTCTCTTTGGGTTATTTGTATGGAGATATGTTAATATAAATGTTTCAGACATTACATGAAATTCTTAAAAATCTTATATGTTCTGGTATAACGTAAGTCATAATGCTAGTTATTACTTTAAAATGTATATCTCAGAAATAACTAAATTTCCTTGTCAATTGCATTATTATGAACTTCCATCAAATCTTTAACCATGGTCATTTTTAAGTCTTTTGTTATTTACAGACAGTTCTGGGTGTACTCTGATGCTTTTGCAAAAATGTTCCTATAGAAGGGTTTCATCTTCAAGGAATTCATGGAAAAGACTGACAAGTACAGGTTTCTGATAAGTGACTATACTGCTGAACTGAATGAATAAGCATTTTCAGAACTCTAATGGAAAACTGATGAATTCATAAAAGTGCTAACAAAAGATCAAGATTTTAAAAATTACTTACATAGGACTGAGTGAACTGATGAGGATGATTGTAATTTTTGTGACTTTCTGTTTGAATAAAAAAAAAATCCCACAAGGACTCAGAGGCAAAAAATATACAAATCAATTTTCACTGCAAAGTAAAGGAGCTGTTACAGTGTCCGATTACTGGACTGCATGTCAACATCATGACATCATATGAGTGTGTTTCATGTTTGGTAATTGCAATCATTGCTGCTTTTGTTGTGGTCATCCATTTACAATGCTTGGTGTCAGTCTATCTGTTGTAAAAATAAAGTACAGTGTGTGTATGTGAAAAAATAAAAAGTAAAACTGGGGAACTGAGAAAAAAATTAATTACAAACAAAAAAACAAAACAAAAGTTACCACTGTCATAATAGAACCATCCTTCTTTATTTAATTTGAAGCATCCTAGGCTTAGAATCTTGTGTTTCTGGAAGGTAGTTTATACCATGACCTTTCAGTTGAAGTCATGTATAGTTCAAATGGCCTGAATTCTCTGCCTTTTTAACTACAAGCCTACTCTGAAAATAAATTATTTAGTCAACTTATTCTCACAACATGTCCCAGTTGCCTAGAAAGGATCAAATAGAACATTGGACGTATACACATACACATACACACACACAAAATGTAACTGTAACTCAACAAAAAACACTTCAGTCTAATCATCTCTACTAGATTTTTTAAAATCGAATTTCGGGTTTATTCCACCTTGGGGATTCTATGTCAAGTTTATGTAACTGTACCTTTTGAATAGTGCCTATCTATGCATTAAAAAACTATCTAATATTAAGTTGTTAATTTATACACAGACTTGCAGTATGTTGAAAGTATTTTTCCCTATTAAATTTATTTTCCAAAGAAAAATGATGTTGGTCATTTATTACTAATCTGAGTTGTAAAACTATGGCTATCTATATATACTGGTCAAAATCTTTAAACTCTCAGAAACCTGTCCTATTGAAATGTATCAAAATAACTCATTTTTCCAACCGCTGGGCAGACTGTGTTTTATGGGGAAGAGCAGTTAATTCACACATGAAAATCTCATCTGTAACCCAATCTGTTAGAGTTTAGAGGGTAGCAAATTCTTAACCCAGAGTGAATCGTTCATGTTAGTTACTCTTGATTTTCCTTGAGGTGAACAACTTCTTAAAAAATTCTGAAAGCTGCAAAAAATTATTTTAAAACTCTAGTTCTGTTCCTGAAATGAACTTCCAGCTCTTTGCATTTTCTCAGAGGTATGAAGGAAGTGTTCTGCTTTTCCTCCTCATGGCTGGCTGTGGGCACCACCAAACTGGGCTAAGTACTTTAGGAGGATTGGACAGATGTGTGATGCAATATATAATTTTTTTATTTTTTTTAATAAATTTATTTATTTTATTTATTTATTTTTGGCTGCGTTGGGTCTTGCTTGCTGCACGCAGGCTTTTTCTAGTTGCGGCGAGTGGGGGCTACTCTTCTTTGTGGTGCGCGGGCTTCTCATTGCAGTGGCTTCTCTTGTTGCGGAGCTCCGGCTCTAGGCACGCGGGCTTCAGTAGTTGTGGCTCGCGGGCTCTAGAGCTCAGGCTCAGTAGTTGTGGCGCACGGGCTTAGTTGCTCCGCGGCATGTGGGGTCTTCCCAGACCAGGGCTCGAACCCGTGTCCCCTGCATTAGCAGGCGGATTCTTAACCACTGCGCTGCCAGGGAAGCCTGTGTGATGCAATATTGACCCAGGAGTAACTTACAGCCTTAAGGAACAAACATACCTACGCATATGAAGTGACTATAATTACAAAGCAAATACAAGCAAGGGCATGATAATGCAGCAGCTACTGTTTACAAGATTACCGAGGGGCTCCATATATATTTAGTGAATCGACGATTAAAGGGATAATCTCAGGTGAGAGCAGGCAGTTTGGGAGGGAATGAGTCTTGAACTAAGTTTTGAGGGACGTGAGAGGATAATAGTTGGTGAAGAATAGGTTGGAGGGAGAGTAGGTTGAAGGTTGAAGGCAGGGTATACGCGGTGTCTCAGAGGTGGAAGGAAGCAAAAGGTATCTGGAATAAGCTGAGAAGACTGGCTTCGTGCATTCGTTCAATGACCGCTTGCACTCCGGGCACAGTGGCACACAAGCCAGCTAAGGTCCTTGCCCACGTTCTAGTGAAGGTGGAAGTCAATAAAAAACTAATCAACAAGTTAGGTAAGTACAGATTGTAATGTTATGAGGGGAATAAACAGGGTGCTTTATCAGAGAATTACGCAGGGAGTAAAGGAAATATTTTAAATCAGGGAGCCAGGGAAAGCCACTATGAGAGGTGAGATCTGAAAAATAAGAATGAACCAACCACATAAAGAACTAGGGAGAAGAACATTCTTGGCAGGGAGTACAGAAGATGCAAAAGTGGTCCTGGTAATGGGAAAGTCTTGGTAAACAGCAAAGAAGTGAGCGTAGCCAGAGTGTGGTGAGTGAGAATGGGTGAGATGAGGTTGGAGAGAGGGCCAAATCATATGTGGCCACTTGGCCCTTAGTAAAAAGTTAGATTTTATTCTAAATGCAGTGGGGAGTCATTGAAGGTTTTTATGCAGAGAAGCTGTATAATCTGATTTTCATTTTTAAAATATCCCTCTGCTGTGTGGATAATAGATGGGAAGAGTGAGTGGGAAGACCAGTTAAGAGGCTATTACAAAGACCAAGTAAGAAATGATGGCTTCTGGGGAATTCCCTGGCCGCCCAGTGGTTAGGACCCAGTGCTTTCATTGCCATGGGCCCGGGTTCAATCCCTGGTCGGGGAACTAAGATACCACAAGCAGCGCAGCCAAAAACAAAACATTTTTTTTTAAATTTTTAAATGATGCCTTGGACTAGAATGGTGACAATAAGGATGGAGAGGAGTGAATGGGTTCAAGATATATTTTGGAGTTTGGACTCAGCAGGATGTGCTGAGCAATTGAATGTAGGGAATAAAAGAAAGAAATCAAGGATGGCACCTAGGTTTTTCTCTTTTGACTTGATTAAAAAGGTAGATAGGGCTTCCCTGGTGGCGCGGTGGTTGGGGGTCCGCCTGCCGATGCAGGAGACGCGGGTTCGTGCCCTGGTCCGGGAGGATCCCGCATGCCGCGGAGCGGCTGGGCCCGTGAGCCATGGCCGCTGGGCCTGCGTGTCCGGGGCCTGTGCTCCGCAACGGGAGGGGCCACAGCAGTGAGAGGCCCGCATACCGCAAAAAAAAAAAAAAAAAAAAAAAAAAAAAAAAAAAAAAAAAAGGTAGATAATGTTGCCATTTGCTAATGTGGGAAAGACTGGTGAGGGCTGGAGTTTTGGTGGGAAAGGAATTTAAAGTTCTCTTTTGGACATGTTAAATTTGAAATGCCCATGAGACATCCAAGTAGAGAAGTCAAGTAGACAGTTGACTGGAGCATAGGCTGTTCATGTAATTGTCCAAACCAGTTGTGGTAGACGAATAATGACCCCCCACCCATCAAGGGTGTCCACACCCTAATCCCTAAGAACCTGTGAATATTTACCTTACATGGCAAAAGGGACTTATCAGATGTGATTAAGGTTAAGGATATTGAGATGGAGAAATTATCATGGCTTATCTGGGTGGGCCCAGGTAAAGTGGAAGAGGAAGGTGGAAGAGAGACTTGAGGTTGCAAAAAGAGGCAGAAGAAATGGGGCATGAGAAGGACTTGGCTGGCTTTTAAGACAAAGGTGGCCAGGAGCCAAGAAATGGGGGTGGCCTCTAGAAGCTGAGAATAACTCTCAGCTGACTGTCAGCAAGGAAATGGGGACTTCAGTCCTACAACCACAAGGAATTGAATTCAGCCAACAACCTGAATGAGCCAGGAAACAGACTTTCCCCTAGAGCCTTCAGAAAGGGTTGCAGTCCTTCCAGAAACCTTGATTTTAGCCCAGTAAGACCTGTGTCAGACTTCTGACCTCCAAAACTATAAGATAATAAATTTGTGTTGCTTAATCCACTGAGTCTGCAATAATTTGTTACAGCAGCAATAGAAAACTAGTACACCAGAACACTATTGATGTCAGGGTAATAGGCATAAACCTATACTGTCCTGGCTGAACAGGACAAGTCTGTAGTTCAGGAGGGAGTGGTGGCTGGAGGTAGAAAGTTGGGTGTGGTCAGCAGATAGATAGCCTTTAAGCCAAGAGACTGAAGGAGACAACCGAAGGACACAACCAAAGAAGTGGATGGAAAGAAACTCCTGGGAGAGGGGGAAGCAACAAGAAATGACACTGAGGAGATGGTGGCTAAGGAAAGGCCTCAAGATGTGGAGGAGCTGAAAATCTTGTACCCTGCTGTTGGGAGTGTAAAATGGTAGGATCATTTTGGAAAACAGTCTGGCCATTCCTCAACTGTTTTAACACAGAGTTACCAAATGACCCAGCAATTCCACTCCTAGGTATCTACCCCAGAGAAATGAAAACATATGTCCACACAAAAACTTGTACAGGGATGTTTATAGCAGTGTCATTCATAATAGGCAAAACGTAGAAATAACCTGAAGGTCTATCAACTGATGAATGGCTAAACAAAATGTGATACGGCCATACAATGGAGCTACTTAGCAATAGAAAGGAACTGACTATTGACACACACAAAAAGCATAGATGAATCTCAGAGTATATACATTGATACATCAAGTGAGAGAAGCCAGGTGCCCCCATCCCCAAAAAAGGGTACCATACTATATGATTCCATTTATATGAAATTCTAGGAAATGCAAACTAATCTATAGTGACAGAAAGCAGATTAGTGGCTGCTTTAGTGTGGTGATGGATACTGTTCACTATCTTAACTGTGGTGATGGTTTCATAGGTGCATATGTATGTTAAAAAGTATCAAATTTTATACTTTATGTAACTTTCATTATATATAATTATACCTCAATAAGACTGATATTTTGTTTTGTTTGAAGCAGTTACCCGAGGATGGAATCCATCAAACGCTTTCTAAGTCTGCCCAAAGGGGTCAGAAACAAAGTCCTTGATTGGGGGGCAGGGGGGCTTCAAATGCTAAGCTGAGGAATTTAGGATTGATCCACTAAGCAAAAGGGAATCACTGGTTTCTTGAGGAAACCAGTGATGTGATGAAAACTGGATGTGAGCAAGATTGTTCCAGAAGCTGAAATAGAAATGAGAGACTAGAGACAGGAAGATTGGCCAGCAAACGAGGGGCACTGTTTTCTCCTCAGTGATTACACGGGTTTGGTGTGTGTGGGGGGGTTGTTGTTGTTGTTTTGGTTTTTGCTTCTTTGTTTGTTTGTTTTTGGCTGCACTGCGTGTCTTGCTAGATCTTAGTTCCCCGACCAGAGATTGAACCCAGGCTCTCGGCAGTGAGAGCCCTGGAGTCCTAACCACTGGACCGCCAGGGAATTCCCCTCAATGATTACACTGCAAACACAAGTGTGATGTTACAGGCTTCCACACTGCAGCAAGCCCGGTCTAAAAAGTGAGTGATTTTTCTGGGGTATGTCTTAGAGACTCAAATCCTCCTTAAATGGTCTCTGATATGGTTACCAGATTATAAGTAGGGTCCTTACCTGGGATAGAGAACTGGCATACCACCCTACTTAAGCAGGGATGGAGTGATTTGTTCATTAAAACTCAGAGTTAGTCAACCTAAGTTAGTGTTTTTCTTTTTTTAATATATATATTTATAGGGCTTTTAAAAAATTAATTTATTTTATTTTTGACTGTGTTGGGTCTTCGTTGCTGCACGTGGGCTTTCTCTAGTTGTGGCGAGCAGGGGCTACTCTTCATTGCGGTGCGCGAGCTTCTCATTGCAGTAGCTTCTCTTTTTGCAGAGCACAGGCTTTAGGCACGTGGGCTTCAGTAGTTGTGGCACACGGGCTCAATAGTTGTGGCTCGTGGGCTCTAGAGCGCAGGCTCAGTAGTTGTGGCACATGGGTTTAGTTGCTCCGCGGCATGTGGGATCTTCCCGGACCAGGGCTCGAACCCACGTCCCCTGCATTGGCAGGCGGATTCTTAACCACTGCACCACCAGGGAAGCCCAGTATTTTTCTTAGTATTAATAAAATCTAACATGTATTGAATGCTTACTATGTACTAGACTGTTTATGCATATATTATCTCATTTAATTATCCCTATAGTCCTTCAAGGTACAGGTACCATTATCATTCCCATTTTACACCTGACGTCATGGAAGTCTGGAGAGGTTAAGCAACTTACCCAAGGCCTGACAGCAAGTGGCAGAGCCAGTATCTGAACTCTAGCGGTTTGGCTGCAGAGCCCACCCTCTTGACCACTGGGCCAAATTACCTCTCTCTTACTTTGTCCCAGATTCCCAAACTCAAATGCTCAATCCATTCAATCTTATAGATACAAAGGAATAGAGCCACAGAATCTTAGAATTAGACGGGTGCAGAACTCTCTCCCCAGCCAACATAGCAATCTCGTCTACAATGTCCCTAACAAGTGGCCATTTTACCCCAACCCTTAACATTTCCAGTGACAAGAAGTTCCCCACATCGTAAAGCAACCCATTCCACCTTTAAGTCACTCATTTGTTTGTTTGTTTGTTTTGCTTGCAGGATCTTGGTTCCCCAACCAGGGATTGAACCCAAGCCCTTGGCAGTGAAAGCACAGAGTCCTAACCACTGGACTACCAGGGAATTCCCAAGCAGCTCATATTTTAGAAAGTTATTTCTTGTTCAGCTGAAGTCTACCTTTGTGACACTTGTACCAGCCGGTGTTGATTCCATATAGAATGTCTTATTCTCTTCCACCTGACAGCCCTTCAATTATGACAACAGTCATGATGGCCCTCCTTCACCCAAAGCTCTTTCCCAGTTAAATCTCTCTCATTCATTCAGCCATTTCTCATATGACGTGATTTGCAGGTACTTCACTTTCCTGACTGCATTCTTTGAATATGTTCCAGTTTGTTAATGTCCTCTTAAACATGGCATCCAGAAGTAAGCACAAAGCTCTATGGGCAGAGAATGGACTTGAGGACACGGGGAGGGGGAAGGGTGAGCTGGGACGAAGTGAGAGAGTGGCATGGACATATATACACTACCAAACGTAGACTAGATAGCTAGTGGGAAGCAGCCGCATAGCACGGGGAGATCAGCTCGGTGCTTTGTGACCACCTAGAGGGGTGGGATAGGGAGGGTGGGAGGGAGACACAAGAGGGAGGGGATATGGGGATATATGTGTATGTATAGCTGATTCACTTTGTTATAAAGCAGAAACTAACACACCATTGTAAAGCAATTATACGCCAATAAAGATGTTTAAAAATATATATACAATAAAAGAAAATGGATAACCAACAAGGACCTACTGTATAGCACAGGAAAGTCTGCTCAATATTCTGTAACAACCTAACTGGGGAAAAAAGTTTGAAAAAGAAGAGATACATGTATATGTATAACTGAATCACTTTGTTGTACACCTGAAACTAACATAACATTGTTAATCAACTGTACTCCAATATAAAATAAACAGTTAAAAAAAATAAAAACTTGGGGGAAAAAAAAGCTCTATGGGTGGACCAGCAGAGGCCCAAATGGGACTAAAAGTCCCCTGACCTGTTGATGACCATCATCTTGACCCATCTCAAGACTCATTAGCATTTGTTGGCATTGCCAACTCATAGTCAAGTAAGACCCTCAGTTCTTTTACACACATGGTCTAGCTCCTTATCCTTAAAAGTCCTGCACTAAATAGAACATTAGAAACCTTTATTGTGGTCCTTCCCATTTTATAAGCCTGGGTTTATTCTGGACTTTAGCCCTTCTGACTCAGTTCCTAGAGGTTTGTGATACTCTTTGGTCTTTGTCCTTGGAAGTCTAGTCCTCACCGTGTCATCTATTTATGTACTTTAAAAATTTGAGCTCATCAGAGGATAACCTGGAAGGGCATTTAATTTATTAGATATCTCTCCCTTTTTAATTTCTCATTGGAATTTTTCCAAATTGTACAGGTCTGAATTTTATCTTGGGAATCTCTCACCCTCCTGAGCTATCTTTCTGTTTGGAGCTTGGCCAAGAGATCATATTTATCTTTTCTCTGATCCTTCTGAAGTCTAACACACACAATCCACAGGTTAGTTAACCTATCTGACTATGCCGAGCATTCTTTTGTTGGACAGATCCAGACCAGTCAGTCTTGGTCAGTTTCCCTTAGATTCTTGTCACTTTTACTTTGCTAACCAGATCTTCCTTATTTATTATCAGGATTAAGCCTAGTTTAGCAATTTACCTCATTGCTTCTTCAGTGTTCTGAGAACTGTAATTAGCAGAGAGTAAAGAATTTATCCAGTGTGTTGCTCTCAGAATAATGAAACCAACAGCAGATATTCAGATGGTTTTTGTCCCTGATCAACATTTCTAGTCTAGGTGATGGCTTTATGAAGTACTATTCATAGCTTTTATCTACCTATGCAATCTCTAGATATGCTTCCACAATGACAATCACTTTCATCTCTCCCTTTCATTTCCATGGAATGCTTTTCACCCTCCCGCCAATGAATGGTTCTCCTTCTATATGGTATCTCTCTGAACCAGGTTTACCCTTCCTTTTCCTGATGCCAGACAGAAGTCCCATTCCATCAAGTTTGAACAATACCTATAAAATTGTGTTTTCTTGCTTGTATTGACATTTTATGTTCACTTTATTACCCACACTCCGGGTGTGTTAGTACATAGATAACTGAGGCCTTAAGTATCATTTCTGACCCTCTTCCTTGTTTTTTCTGAGAGTTACTAGGCACTGCCTTAGCTTTAGTTTTTCTTTCTTAATTATACATGTATTCTACACAACTTCCAGAACACAATAGTTACTAACACAGAGCTCCCACTATGTCTCACTGGAGGAATTTGTTTTTGATGAATTGACTAGCCACATATCATTGTCAACATCATTACCATTGGCATTAGTCTCTATTTTCCCCGGACTCTTGCTACTGGTTTCTTTTTTTTTTTTTTTTTTTTTTTTTTTTTTTTTTTTTTTTTTTTGCGTTACGCGGGCCTCTCACCGCTGTGGCCTCGCTCGTTGTGGAGCACAGGCTCCGGACGCGCAGGCCCAGCGGCCACGGCTCACGGGTCCAGCCGCTCCGCGGCACGCGGGATCCTCCCGGACCGGGACACGAACCCGCGTTCCCTGCATCGGCAGGCGGACTCGCAACCACTGCGCCACCAGGGAAGCCCGACTTTTTCATTTTTTTAACTTTCAAAAATAAAAATGTTGCCCCCAAAAACCCAGTATAAAGAATTTCCATGTATCCTTCGCTCAGCTGCTCTAAATGTTAACATCTTACATAACCGCTGTAACTAAAAGTACTATTGGTAGACTATTATTAACTAATCTATAGATATGTATCCAAATTTCAATAGTACCATCAATGTCCTTTTTCTGGTCCAGGATCCAATCCAGGATCACACATTGCATTAGCCTGTCATTCTCCTTAGTCTCCTTTAATCTGTGACAGTTCCTCAGTCTTTGTCTTTCATGACCTTGACACTTTTGAGAACATCTGACTCCTTGAGGTACACCTGGTCATTGGCAACCAGGAGAGCTCCAGCTCACAGTAGATTTAGCAAAATACTAAGTCATGACATGGACTCGCTTTTAAATGTATTTCATCTTCAGTAAAACTACACTTAAGCACCCAAAGACTGAAAAGGGACAAATTCTATGTAATTATTTGATCATCTTTTTGTGGAGAGAGAGAAATCTAACAGAACAATAAATGTGGAGGTGCTTGAAACAGTAAATGAGCTTTGGACTAGAATATAGTAGGGACATCATGCTCAAAGGGAGTAGCAGATGTAGCCAATGAAAGGTAGAAAAAGGTACATAAGTGATGGTAAGGTGGGTCAGAGTAATTAATATTTGAATAAAAATGCATTCATCAGAATGTCAAGAGTTCAGACTAGAAAGGTTTTGAATTGTATTTTGAAATGCATTCTAAAACCCACCTCCCTCTAAACAAAATGCTCCAGAGATATTTTGTTTTAGCTGTTCATTCTCTCAACAGTAGAGGTAGAGGATTGGCTACCGCTTTCAGAGAACACACTCTGTCACTGAAATTGCACAGCAAGGTCATTTCTGTATCCAGCTGCATTTCTATTATAATCAGCTAACAAGAGCGTAGGGGCCTCTCAAGAATACAGGTCAAAGATAGCCCCCAGGATCAACAAAGCTGGAGTGAAAATTTCTCTTCTTTGAACACTTGCTGTGTGTGCTCAACACTTCGGATTGCTGGGGTTCTTGGGACGACTAAGGAATTGCAAAGTATACTTAGAGGAAGGACCTGACATTCCTGGAGGAATCCTAGAATTGGGTCCTTTAATGGGCAGATCTGGAGAAGGTGGGAAAAGGCAAGAAAGTAAAGTGAGGGGTATGCCACCTATGTTTTCAGTGTGCTGGGTACCTAGGGCTCAGCTGCAGTTGAGTTTTCAAGTTATCCTTACTTTTATAAACATGGTTGTGATTACTTACATAGGATTTGTGATGACACTCTCAGCTCCTGTTCTGAATCTGAGGGAGTGTACTCAAGCTAACAAGTAGGTTTTTAAGGACATGTGTGGCAAATGCTCCCCCAGTGAAGAGATTAAGGGACTCAGTAAGCACTCGTCCCTTGACACAATGGGTGTCAATCTAGTTCTATTGATTCCTCTAAACTTTTCTGGAGTTCAGGAATCTACTCAACTCAAGAGCACTTTACCTGGGGTCCAGGAACCCAAATACCAATCTAATTCACACAACCTCTTAACCTTAACGGTATAACCTCTATCTTTGGCTTCTGGCTAAAATAATTTCCCCACCCCCACCGAGTTCTTTGGACTCTCCTCTGCCAATTCCCGGCAAGATCTCTGTTAAACTGCATTTGCAAACCGGGGTCTGGGGCACGCTGACAGTGTCCCAGCTTTGCTGTTCCCCAGTTTCCTCTAGCTTCACCAGTCAAGCTCCAGGGCAGGTCTAGGGTGAGGACAGTGAGGCACTTGCCTTGGTACCAAGTGTAAGCGGGCGCTAAACAATTCAGTAATCAAGACGAATGATTATTTTAATGCACTATTTTTAAATATCAAAAGGAATACAAAAATCTATGATGCACAACGTTTCGAAATTTATAATAAAGACAGGCTCCCATCTTGCACTTGTAGGGTCCTGCCTCACTTGCCTCACCCTCATTCCAGCCCTGGGGCTCCAAGTAAACTTCATTTACAAAAACAGGCGACCGGCCAGAGCGCCATACTTTGTCTACACGAATCTTTCTTTAAAATATTGCATTAAATATTATTTATCTTGACTACCAAGTTTGGGGGGGTGTTTCTCTGTTCTTTGGAGTCCCCTTAAATATCACGCCTCACCCTTGTCCAGGCACGTCGTGACCTCCACCTCTCTCCGCGCCCCCAGGCCTCCCCCAGGGTCCCGCGTCCGGGCCGGTACTCTCTGGGTCCACCCCTTCCTCGGGCCGGGTCAGGCGCTGCGGGCGAGCCGGGTCGACGCGGAGGGCGGCCTGTGCCCGACTCCAAGGCTCCTCCCTCCGCGCGCTGAGCCACTCAGCGGCCTCGGCGCCCGCCCCCGACGCCGGCCGCCCGGGCGCCGGCCTCCCCTATATAAATCGGCCATTTGTGTCGCTCCGCCCCAGAGCCCCGGAGTCCAAGCCGGTTTCTCGCTGTTCCCGCAGTCGCCCGCCTCCTCTTTCCTTCCAACATGACAGATGCCGCCGTGTCCTTCGCCAAGGACTTCCTGGCAGGTGGAGTGGCCGCGGCCATCTCCAAGACCGCCGTAGCGCCCATCGAGCGGGTCAAGCTGCTGCTGCAGGTACGTCCCGGAATCCGAGAGCCCGACCAGGAAGTGGGGGGAGGGGGTCGCGCGGGAAGCGGTGCCCCAGGGCCTGGGGAGAACGAACCCTCCGGACTATTCCAGGGAAGTGGCAGCATGGGAGCAGGGGTGGCCGCAGGGTCGGACCAAAAGGCAGACTTGAGGGAGATGCTTTAGTGACCTGAAGTTCAGGATCTAGGAAAGGGTCAGGGGCGGAGGATCGGGGGAGGAAGCCCAGGGCCTGGGCATCCCGGAGGCAGCGAATTCGGATGGGACAGCCCGGGGGTGACTGGCTCCCGGGCCTTGAGGTCAAGGGCTAAGCCTGAAAGCCGGCACTGAAAAGAGGGACACCTGCCCTTACCGAAGACCTCAAGGTCGCGGCAAGGAGATAGCAGCCCCGTGGAGGCCGTGCGACCGGTGGAGCTGCCTCGCAGCCGGCTGCCGCGCTCCGACCTAGCCGGGCCGGAAGCCGGCGCCGGGAAGCGCGTGTCCCTTCTGCGTCCTCCCCCGCGCAGCCGCCGGCGCGTCCCCGCGGCCTGGCGTCCTGCGCGGCGCGCTCTCCCGCTCCGGCTCTAGAGGGCGCGCCTGCACGGACGTAGGGATGGTGGCCCACGGGTCACCTCCAGGAGAGGAGGGGGGCCAGAGGGGGAGGGAAGCCGCTCCGGGGACCCTGAGGCGTAGGCCACGGTCAGCAAGGTGACTGCGCCCGACGTGGGCCTCGCCCTGATGCTTCTGAACCTGGGTCTGAGGGTAATGACTTTTCTCCCAGGCCTAAAGGTCACGGGTCCGCTTGAGGGTGCCTCCTCCCCATCCAAAGGGATGGAGGCTTAATGCTTCTAAGGATGCAGATCACCTCTTCCACCTGTGACAGCGTCAGAGGTTTGGGGGGGGGGGGTCCAGCCTGTGTGACATAGAAGACTAGATTTGGGGAAAGTGGGAGCCAGCTAACCTTTAAGGGTGTCCACTGAGATGATATATTCTCTTCCCTTTTCCCTTCTCCATGGTCATAACTCTCCCTGTTGGCCTCCTCCTTGTCTGTCAGGTGCAGCACGCCAGCAAGCAAATCACTGCAGATAAGCAATACAAGGGCATCATAGACTGCGTGGTTCGTATCCCCAAGGAGCAGGGAGTCCTGTCCTTCTGGCGTGGTAACCTGGCCAATGTCATCAGATACTTCCCCACCCAGGCTCTCAACTTTGCCTTCAAAGATAAATACAAGCAGATCTTCCTGGGTGGTGTGGACCAGAGGACCCAGTTTTGGCGCTACTTCGCAGGGAACCTGGCATCAGGTGGTGCCGCCGGGGCCACATCGTTGTGTTTTGTGTACCCTCTTGACTTTGCCCGTACTCGTCTAGCAGCCGATGTGGGCAAAGCTGGAGCTGAAAGGGAATTCAGAGGCCTTGGTGACTGCCTGGTTAAGATCTACAAATCTGACGGGATTAAGGGCCTGTACCAAGGCTTTAACGTGTCTGTGCAGGGTATTATCATCTACCGAGCTGCCTACTTCGGTATCTATGACACTGCGAAGGGTAAGTTTGCTGTGTGCTTCAAAACTGTGTTCTCATCAGATCATTTATAAGATCGTTGTGCCATCCTAAGTTTCCGGAAGCCAAGGTCACCCAGTACAGCCCTTTGTGTACAGATGAGATGTTGGGGATGAGAGGATGTGGCAGACAAGAAGTCAGGAGGACTCTGCTTTCTGGTAAAAGTGTCTCTTTACTATCCTCAGGAATGCTTCCAGATCCCAAGAATACACATATCTTCATCAGCTGGATGATCGCACAGTCCGTCACAGCGGTTGCTGGGTTGACTTCCTATCCGTTTGACACAGTGCGTCGCCGCATGATGATGCAGTCAGGGCGCAAAGGAAGTAAGTTCCGCTTGAGCAGAAGACGAAGTTGTGGGCATGGAGCGTGGGCACAAACTAGCCATGCCTGTCTTTGAAAATGGCAGTCTGTTGAGATCGCAGATGGGGTTGGTTGGTCTGTGTCTACTGCACAGTTGCCTTTGAGTGGGCCCTTTGGGTGCTTATGCCCAAGAGGCTTCCATGGTATTAGAGGTTAAGACCAGCGGGTAGTCTACGTATCCCTGTTGTTCTCTAGTCACCAGATTAAGATTTCAGTATTGTCCACACGAATGTGTCAGTGTTGGATTTTTAAAAACTGACATTAACTCTTAGAGGTGGGGCTCTGGTTTAGTCTAGTTAAACCTAAGGATTTTTCATCAGCCCCAGGTCACCAGCTCCTTGTCTTTGTCCTTTGCAGCGGATATCATGTACACAGGCACACTTGACTGCTGGAGGAAGATTGCTCGTGACGAAGGAGCCAAAGCCTTTTTCAAGGGCGCGTGGTCCAATGTTCTCAGAGGCATGGGTGGTGCTTTTGTGCTTGTCTTGTATGATGAAATCAAGAAGTTCACATAAGTTATTTCCAAGTTTTTCTTCTTCTGTGAACAGGCATGTTGTATTATATAACATATCTTGAGCATTCCTGACAGACTGTTGGCTGTCTATTTATCAATGGCAACTATTTACTGGTTGAAAATGGGAAGCAATAATATTCACCTGACCGGTTTTCTCTTAAAGCCATTTCCATGACGATGATGGGACCCAATTATGTTTTTTATTTTAGTCACTCCTGATAAAATGACAAATTTGAAGAAATAAAAAATACATGAAATATAATTTTGTTTGTGGTTTATTTTCATATAAAAGTACATTTTATAATTTAGTGCTGTGCTTGAGTAAAATGCTACATGTTTAATAAATGCTACAGTATCTCCTAAGATGAAGAGCTTTCTTCTAAAGCCAACCTTCAGCCATCCACTTAGCAAAGAATAGCTCAGTTGTGTGACCCATCAACATTCCCAATACATTAGCAAAGTGAAATTCAGACCCAAAGCATCCAAAAAACCATTGGTCCATTGCCTGTGGACAGTCATAGCTGATGAGCTTTCTCTAAAAAGTACTCTGTACCCACCTTTCCTATCTTGTGGTTATTAATCAAGAAAAATAAGCTGAATTGTTCACTTTAGAATGGTGGTTCTATGAATTTCACCTCATTTCAGCAGAAGTATTGTAAAATATAAGGTGGTAACAGCTAGCAACTTTTGTCCAGTTGCCTTCCCTCATCTATCTTCACCAGTCTCAAGTCATTTTAATTTAATCCTGTTCAAAGCAGAGGATTAGAGCTGGCATAGTTACACGGTGCTGAGACGGCAGTGCTGTTAAAGATTATGCAGAGAGCTGCCACGACCTCGAAACTCATTTTGCAAAGAGGAAATGGAGCATCTGCATCTTGCCTAACATGCAAATAAGCCTAGTCAGTGGAGGACGTTTGTTTTTTTTGGATAAACCCTTAACTTGGGATCCATGTGAGAGTGTGTTTGCAATTTCTGTAGCTCGTGATAAGGCCTCAGGAATCCAGTGGATCTTACCTGTAACATGAGATTTGTATGAAGAATAAAGCACCATGGCTGTCAAGCCACGACATGTCAAAGTAGCAAGTGATAGGATAGGTTGTCCACGTGCACAGGTAAAACATTCCTGAGGAACATCTCGCACAGTGGCATGTTTAAGTGCCACTCAGAAGGGGTCTGCATCACAGGCGTTGGTGCCCAGGGGACCGTAGAGTTTGCTATGTGCCCCCTGGCTAAGCACCTTAATTGTAGTATAGCTTAGTTGTTGAGAACTCTTCACAATGAATATATATATTGAATCGTCAAGTTATATACCTTAAATATATACAGTGTCTACGTGTAAAAGGTGTGGTAATAAAGTTGTTTTAAAAAAAAAACCCTAGAACTCTACTGGCATCAGGCCTGGATTCTGCCACTTACTCTGCTGTTGGGTAAGTTATTTAATTTCTCTAAGCCCCGGTTTTCCTCATCTATAAAATGAGAATAATAATAATGCCTGCCTCCAAAGGTTGTTTCAAGGATTAAAGAATTCATGCAAAGCATGTACCATAGAACATACATAATAAACACTCTATAAATGATAACTGTGATAATCATTATGAGACAGTTAAGATTTCAGGGACTCCAGAATCGGAAGTACCTGGATTTGAATCCTGGCTCTGCTGCTTATTTAGCTGTATGGCCTTGGGCGAGTCACTTATCCTGGGTCTCAGTTTCCTCATCTGTAAAGTGGGGATGTAATAGTGCTATCCATATTTCCTAGGGGTGTTGAGAGTGAGGGTTAAGTAACATAAAGCATGTAGAGCAATCAACATGGCGCCCGGCATCTAGTAAGCACTCGGATGTGAGTTTTTCATAATCAGACATCCATTTTGTTGAATGAAGATCTGCCCAAGCAGAGCACTACTTACAAATGAATTCAAATCCACTTTTCTTTCTCTGCAACAGCCTACACATACTATTTTTTGCAGAATTTATATAAAATAAACTTCAGCTTAGGTCTTTTTCAGAGAATTTGTTCCTGAAAGGGGATAAGAGGCTCTCCACTTACGGCTGCAAACCACAATACAAGAGAACCCAAGCCCCCTTTATGGTTATTACAATAGATGTGGACTCACTGAGCTGGCAGCTATTAAAATAAACCTAGGACCAAGCATTAATGATCAGAAAGAAAGAAGTGGTGCTTCCTACAATTGGGTGGCTGACAGATGAGGTGGTTTTTTTCCCTCTCTCTTTCTATTCTTGTTGTTCAATGATTTTTGAAATTTAATTTAAAGACAAAGTGGTTTTAATCTCTCCAAGCTGTGCAGGATAGTGCTATAGAATTCATTATGTCCATTATGCTCATGCGAACATTGATGGTACACAATCTTAGCAACCCCCTAATTTATGCCGTTGTTTTGTTACTATTCAAAGCCTAACAGCATCCGTGAAGCCTGATTCCAGGTGAGAGAGCCAGAATACAGGTCAGCTCGCACACAGCCGTGCTCCCCATTCCCGGGGCCACTCCGCTCAGTCACTGAAGGCAGTGTGCTCCGGGTGCTCCAACCGCTGGAGAAAGAAACCAGGGGTGCCTCCCCACAGGGGCAGCTGTCGTGGATGGTAAGTCATTTAAGCCATTATTTTTGTATTAAAAGAGATGCGGATATGTTAGAGAGTCTATTGCACAATTTGAATGTGTTTTAAAGCTGCAAAGAGAGTTCTTGTGTATAGAGGACCATTTCTGGCACTGCCCTCAGACCCCAGGGGGAAACCCTTCAGCCTTCTCTGCCATTATGGATACTTCAGTAGAAAAAAAATCTTAAAGTATTGCTGTACCGGATGCTAGATTTTCAAGCGTCCGTGTTCCTGTGGTAAATTTCATTTCTCCTGTGAAGTTTGTGAGCATAGTATTTCTAATTGGTTTTTTAGGTTTTCAACACAGCTAGTATCTGTACACGGTCATCAAAGTTGAGCAGTAAAGAAAAGATATAAAATGAAAAGCAAACATTTCCCCGTCCTCCCTCTCCCATCCCTAATCCCCCTCCTCAAAAGTAACCATTATGAACAGTTTCTTGTCTATCCATCAAAAAAAAAATGTAATGCATCTTGTTGTAAGAGTAGCTGATTTGTTTTCATCTGAATCATATTCTGACTGCTTGGATTCAAAATGGCATGATTCTTTCCTGTGTCTGTTGGAGATCTGTATATCTTCTTTGGAGAAATGTCTATTTAGGTCTTCTGCCCGTTTTGGGATTGGGTTGTTTGCTTTTTTGTTATTGAGCTGCATGACCTGTCTGTGGGCATCAGGACCCACCGACGCTGTCAGAGGCAGAAAGGCAGGGAAAGGGTAGCTTCTGGACTCTGAGCAAGCATTTCTAAGTGTGACCCTTTATTCAAACCTTAAAAGGAAGCCAGTACTTTCCTTTGCACTTTTAGCTTTGGTCGCTGAGTGACGCGGGGGCAAGTCACTTTTCACATCACAACCTTAATTTCTCCTCTAAAGTCCTTCCAGTTTAGATGTTCTCTGGGTCCATCATTTTTACATAAAGCAGAATCTGTGGAAGGACTGGGATTAGGTGATTGAATCCTTCCCGAGAACATTTTAAAATATCTAACACAGTCCGTAAGTGAATAGTCTCTGACTCAGAACGGTCATTTGCAGACTGGGTGGGTGGGTTGGCGTTGGCAAATAAAATTACGAATGTAAACATTTACATTAATTTCGGGACCAAGAAGCTGAGCAACAAAATTACAGCTCAGAGTTTGGGTCAAAGGTGGTCTGATTTACCTCAAAATAATTAACTTCGGTCTTTTCAGAGCCTCATTTTATTATGTGTAATGTGCACTTCGGTATGCAGGTGGACATTTATTGGAACAACATTGGATGCTACAATTTCTGGACACACACAAAAATGCCTTGCGGTCCACTCAAAATGTTTGGAGGGGGCTTCCCTGGTGGCACAGTGGTTGAGAGTCCGCCTGCCGATGCAGGGGACACGGGTTCGTGCCCCGGTCCGGGAAGATCCCACGTGCCACGGAGCTGCTGGGCCCGTGAGCCATGGCCGCTGAGCCTGCGCGTCCGGAGCCCTGTGCTCCGCAACGGGAGAGGCCACAACAGTGAGAGGCCCGCGTACCGCAAAAAAAAAAAAAAAAAAAAAAAAATGTTTGGAGGAGCTTTCCCATCATTTCAGCCATTTGCTTTAAGTGCAGGTGAACAAGTTCAGATGCATGGTGTTCTTCTTAGCCAAAGGCTTAAAAGAGCCTTCAGTATCCCGGCAACAAATATAAACAATGTTCAAGTGACAGACTGGGCAGTATTTTCACTGTTCCCTCTTCGGAGACACAACTGAGTGACATGAAAAGAGTATTAATCCATGGTTTTTCCATGACTGTCAGTCGAAGAGAGGTCTCATTTTGATGGTGAGCGTCCATCCTGGGATTTCATTTCCTTGTGTGACTTTTGTAATGCAGGGAGGAAATTTAGCACTATTGAGATTTAAGGGAACTTGTGGGATCTAATCTCCCGACATGTTTCACCGTCTGTAATATTTTCGCTCCCACAGCGGAGATAGTTGTGGCCATAAAGACATAACCAGGTCAAAGTCTGTGCTAGACCACTCTTGACAGATCAACTTCCGAGGGCCTTGTGTTTGGGAGTGAAAAGGGAAAGTCTTCCGTCTAAATGAGCTTCAATGCCCTGCTGGGCGAGGAGCAAATGTACTCTCTCATGGCAGAGAGAGACATGCCGCGAACGTAATGACACTTCGGCCTTGGAGCCACCCCTTGCACGGGCCCCTTTCCAGCCCTGGGAGGCACCGTGGCAACATATTCCTTTGGTCATCTGGTTTTGTAAAATGTTCAAAAGATAGGTTTGTGGTTTTTAAAAGAGGGCCCCCAGATTATACATAACTATATACACTGATATCCCCACAAAACCTGCATCTACTCCTGCTGGTGGAGCTGGAATAGATAAAGGAATTTGGAGGCAGCCCTGTACATCAGGCAGAGGCGTCACCCAGGTCTGGGACTTCCTTGTCACCTGGTCTCCCCACTGCTCCCCATCTTCCCACTCAGGACTCGCTCATGAGACTCTTTTGGACTAGAGGTCTCATTTTCAAATACCAAACTTTCTCACTTGACAGCTGTGCAATTATTATTTTTTTTTTTTGGCCTTACCACTCAGCATGCAGGATCTTAGTTCCCCAACCAGGCATCGAACCCGTGCCCCCTGCAGTGGAAGCACAGAGTCCTAACCACTGGACTTCCAGGGACTTCCCGACAGCTATCCAATTTTTACTTAACTGCTTTGTGCCTCAGTTTCCCCATCTGCCATTTGTGGATAACAACAGTACCTACCCTATAGGAATAGTGTGAAGATTAGCAAGGTTAATATGTGTAAAGTGCTTAGAACAATGTGGGTACCTGCTTTACACAGTTTTGCTATTATTATGACTGTTAGTGTTTTATTGGAATGCTTCAAATGATTTTTGTTTCATTCATGGGAGACTGATATAATGGATTTATCCCTGACCTACAGATTTCTAAAACAGTCTTAAGAAAATGCCACATGTCCTATAGACAGTGAATCACACACACACACACACACACACACACACACACACACACACACACGAACAAAGCAAAGGTTGTAAAGAAAGAAAAGGACACTTGGAGTGGACTGAATAGAAACATGGTTATAGTGGCAATCCTGAACTCTTAAGTTAGAGCACTTGTTTTACAACACTGACTATTCAAGGGAGCAAAGGCCAAAAATAAATCCATCCTGCCTCATACCCAGACCCCACTGCCCTGCTGGCCCAGGGGCACTGTGTGATCACCGGGGTTCCCTTTGCTCTTGTAGTATTTCAAGGAGTCCATGAGGTCCCGGCCTGATTACCCAAGTCTATGACGTGACTCCCTAGGGAAAGAAGCTGCTGGGGAGAGTCAACACACCAAGACCTTTGGAAGCCAAAGATATCCTTTCACTTTTGCAATTAAGTTCAGGAATCAGGAGTCCCTTTGTTACAAAAATTGAGCCTTGTAGTGGGCTTACCCTAGAAGTGAAGGTCAGGGGGTAAAAGTGCTTGCACTTCTGGGTAAAAGCATTCTGTCTGCCAATTAGGATTTAAAAGCTGGGAGTTTGGCCATTGAAATTGTAATCCCACTTCAACTCCATGTTTCTCTGTCTGTCTTGGGTCACATCACACCTCATCCTGGGTTAGTGCCTCAGTTTGTCCACCAGGAAGACTGGGAATCAACTTTGCTTGTTTGGGTTACAATACCATTTGGTTTCTTTTTTTTTAAATTTTTATTGAAATGTAGTTGATTTACAATGTCATGTTAGTTTCAGGTGTACAGTAAAGTGATTCAGTTATACACACACACATATATAAATTTTTTGACAGAATCAGATACAATATCATTTCTTAAGTCTTCTACCGAGGACTGTGGCCCTTTTCAGAATTTCTAGATCTAGCCTGCTTCTGCTGATTAAACAATTGATACAACCAAATACCATGATTTCTCGAAAACTACAGGATCAGGATCATAGCTAATTATTTTGATGTCCTATATGACAATGTTGTGTTAAGCACTTTGCACGGATTGACTCTCCTGACCCTCTCAACAGCCCTGAGAGGTAGGTATTGTTATTAGCTGCTCCATTTTACAGCTGATGAAACTGAGGCTTAAAGAGGTGAGGTAACGTACTCTGAGCTGTCCTTGACTTTCAATGAGAACTTCAAGGCTATCCTGTCCAACTACTTATTTTCAGTCACGAAATATATTAAAATATAAAAGCTGGCTAGTTTCAACAACATACAAAATCCACCTGACAAATATTCAATTAAATAGAAATTGTAATAACCAAAGCACTGTTTACAGAGTTCATTTTTAGAGTATGGGTTATTTACTATTCCAGCCAACTTAAGAATTATTGTTTAAGAATAATTACTTGAACCTAAAGCTACATTTGATTTTATTCAAGTTTCCCTAGCTTTTTCAGGACTGACCCTCCTTTTAAATTTATTTATTTTATTTATTTTATTTTTGGCTGCGTTGGGTCTTCGTTGCTATGCACAGGCTTTCTCTAGTTGCAGCGAGCGGGGGCTACTCTTTGTGGGGTGCGCGGGCTTCTCTTGTGGCGGAGCACAGGCTCTAGGCGTGCAGGCTTCAGTAGTTGTGGCACACGGGCTCAGTAGTTGTGGCGCATAGGCTCAGTGGTTGTGGCTCATGTGCTTAGTCGCTCCTTGGCATGTGAGATCTTCCCAGATCAGGGCTCGAACCCGTGCGCCCTGCACCGGCAGGTGGATTCTTAACCACTGCACCACCAGGGAAGCCCCCAGACCCTCCTTTTAAAAAGAGGCGCTTAGCAAGCGCCCTTCTAAATGTTATTTGCCTGAGGCTGGGGTTATTGGGTTATTGGGCCATTGGGTAAGGCCCAACCCAACTAACACAACCACATGACCACGTGGTGTTTGGCGCCCCCTCACCTCTTGCCAGGGTTAGGGGTTGGGAGGGGGCGTCTCAGCAAAATGCTGACAGCCGGTGGTCTATTTTAGCTGATTGCACCAGCTATGGAGAGACAGTAACTTGCGCCTCTTGTGCTACTCCTCCGCTCGTGCTCCGAAGTCCCAAACCGAGCTGCTTGCCACACCAGGCACTCCTGTTCACATTTCTAAGCTTTGCTGCACTATCGTGGGGACTACAGAAAAACGCTCAGCCTCAAAGTTGTGATTTATGTTTTATTCGGGGACCTTACTGAGGACCGCACCTGGGGACACAGCCTCTCAGACAGCTCGGAGGAACTGTTCCAAAGAGGCGAGGGAGGAGACAGGATATAGAGGAGTTTTTGCTGAAAAACAAATGTGGTGGAACATCAAAAGATTACCACTAATCACAAAAACAAGCACCTCAAGTTAAGGATTTTAGCACTTTTCTACATATGGGAAGATGCAAGAATCTGGGCTCATTGAAATCATTGCTTAGATATGCATCTTAACTATCTATAGCCGGTATCCTGTTTTTCTCCTTTCTGAATTCCCCCTCAGGGTGCGCCGTGTTGGGCTGGGGGTGCAGCTGCAGTGGCTCCCGGGCAACATTCTTTGTTTACTAGAATGGCAGGCGGTTTTGTCCGCAGTTACCCCCCTGCCCCCTGCCCCACCTGCCCTTCCCTACCTCTCTGTCGAGGCACGGTCCTTCAGGACCCAGTTGCCATCACGCCTTTTTCTGCAAGCCTTCCCAGACTCCACTAGCCGGTGCTCGCTGCCCTCTCCTTTGAACTGCTAAAGTAGTCTACTTATGTGAGCTCCATGAGCCAGGGAATTTTGTCTGTTCAATTCATGGTCGTATCCCCAGTGCCTAGAACAGTGCCCGGCACATAGTAGTTATTCAAGAAATCATTAAGCAAATGAATTATAATGTTTGTGTCATTGTATGATGACTAAGTATTTACTTGTCTGTCTCCATGAGGGGCTATGTCTTGTTCCCTGGGAACGACTCTGCAGTAATCAATTGCACAGGGCCTTCTTGATTGGCATCTATTGTTTGCCCAGCTCCTGGGCTTAGAAGGAGGCTCTGGATATAGCAGGGGTTTGGAAATCACCGGGTTCCCATACTGCTGCTATATTGTCCATGCTAGAGCCAGGGTCTTAGAAACCCCCCTCCCCAAATCTGTGTGAAAAATAGGTATGACTCCACAGCAAGTCCTCCTAGCAACCTGTGGACATATGCTGCCTATTCAGTCACGAACCCCAAACATGGATCCCTCCATATAGTAAGTGCTTGACGGGTATCTGGTTGTGATGGTGACAACGCTGAACACTGACAGTCACACAAGATGACTCAGGCCACCGCACGGGGAGAGGAATAGGCATGTTACTGGGGCACCTGAGGACGCTGCCATCAGAGCTGTACCGACTGCACACCCACGTGACTTATTAGGGCTGATTAGGCCAGACATACTCCTGTGCCTGGGCCTGATGTTCCCAGCCTCTAAGACAGACCCAGCCACAGAAAGCCGATGAGAACCCTAGAGTGAATGTGACCCTCTTTGATCTGCTCTGAAGGCAAGTGGGTTTGCTCTCTCTTGAAGGTGGGTGGGAAGCCCCCAGGGATTTGCTCTCTTATTGCTCACCCATTGTCATTTCTACAGCTTCGTATTGTGGGCCAGACACTCTTCTAATTGTGTACGGGGATTCTCTCATTTAATCCTTTCAGCTGCTTTATGATGCAGGTGCTATGATTACCATTTTCCAGATGTGGATAACTGAGGCAAGCCATATATATATATATATATATATATATATATACAGAGAGAGAGAGAGCACCTGCAGCTGAAAATCCTGAAAGCAGAGCCCCCCACCCCACTTAAGAGAGGGCCAGGAAGCACTGCAGGATTATGTGGCTCCTGGAAAATGACCAGGGAGTTCCGATGAAGGAGAGTGGTCTGCAGCAACAGGAGAGGCCTTGGTGTAGTGCTTAGAAGATGGCTCTCCCTCTTTCCAGCTGTGAGGCCAGGCGGTGGACAAGGTGCTAAGTTCTCAGTGCCTCCGCTTGCTAAGCTGTAAAATGGGGTCAGAAAGAGCACTGTAGTGCGGGTTAAATGAGTCAGTACTCGCGAGGCGCATGGAACAGAGCTTAGCACAGAGTATGTGCTGAAGTGTTAAACGACGTCGGGGCTCTCTGGAGACCGCCGGCCTCGTCCCTTGAGGTGCTGGTTTTTTCAAGGGAAACGTTGTAGGGGGCGCTCTCGGCATGTTAGCTACAATAGTCTTTGCTGCGGACGGGGAGTGGGGGAGGAGTAGCAGAGAGAGATATGTCCCCTCCCGCCACGGGGGCGACTGGAGGCAACTACCTAGGAGAGAGGAGGGCCGGGCACACCCGGAGGTGAAAACGCGGCTGCTGTGGGTTTGATGGCGACTGAAAGCCGCTGGAAGCTCAAGGCTGGATGAGAGATACAGGCTAGGAGACCCCCCGCCGCCGCCGCCGCCGCCGCCGCCGCCGCCGATGGCGAACTCGCCTCGCCGGGCTCAGCCGCCTCCTCGCAGCTGCCTGCAGAGGGCGCGCTGCTTCTCTGCTCGGCCCGGCGCTGCTGCCCGGCGGCTGCGAGTGCGGCACCCTAAACGCAGGCAGCTCTCCAACCATCTCGGGCCAACCCACCTCCTCCAAGAAGCCTGCCCTGACCACTGCGACCACAGTCTTCCTCCCCTGACCCCCTAAAGCATCATCCGCGCTTGCATAATTTAGAACTCGGATATGTGCTGGCTGGTTCGCTGTGTCGGATGTATTGGGAAGTCTTGGCTTCACGACATATCATACCTTGTATTTCTCCCCCCCGCACCACACGCGGCCCCTGGCGCACCGGTAGCCACATAGCGAGTGCCCAGCGAACACTTGACTTGCCTCTACGAGGTCCCGCTGTAATGAGTCTCCAGGGAGACTCTCGGGGTCCCTGATGTCTGCCAACAGAGCCCAGGGTTGGCAGATGGGGCGCCTAGCGGGATGCCTGCATGGCCTCCCTTGACACCTGAGCCTTCACTAACCGGGTGGGACTGGTATAGCCCACCTCCAGAGGCAGTGCCTTGTGCAGAGGAAACCTGTCTGCAGGGAAGCCCACGGATATGGAAACATTTGCCGAGCCCGGGCTTCAGGTACAGAGTCCTGTGCTGGGCACCCGGGACACAGAGATATAAACAGGGTCCTTGCCCTCATGGGAGGCAGCGTGGAAAAATGGAAACAAGAGATGGAGAGTCAGAAAATTCCCACATGCTAGCCGTGTGACCTTGGGCACATCGTGTCGCCTCTCTGAGCCTCAGTGTCTTCATACGTATCTCTAAGAGGGTCTGGAGTGGGGTGGAGTAGGGGTGATCAACGTCTACTGTAGCCAGACCTATAACTTTTCCACTTTCATGAGGAGAATATATTTGTTTACTGAGTAATTTATATTACATTTTTAAGTCAAAAAAATTAAGTGGAAGTGGTAGCGTTTTGTGACAATCAAATGATAAAATATTTATGAAAGCTTTTTGTTAAATTGAAGAGGCTCCACAAAGGTTCATCACTTTTTCCACTGCTAAAAATACATAGTAGGCACTCGGGTAAATGCTTCTTGAGGAGGATGAAAATGTTTCCCAGGTGATGAGGTGAGCAGCTAACTCCAGGTTACAAGATCCATACATAAACATGGAAGTTAAGGATACAAGAAGGTCTGGCATGTGCCAAGTGACTTGTCCAGACACTTAAGTTATCCAGATGGTAAGTGTCGAATGAATGACTCCAGAAATCACTGTGGGTAGATGGTCAGGGGAGGCCCCACCACGGGCACAAGTCTCGAGATCAGCCTCGAGGACTGGATTGGATTTTGGTAAAGAAACACAGGGAAGACCATCTAGACAGAGGAATGGCCTGAGTAAAGGTGCGAGGCAGGAAGGAAGGAATGGTTGGACACTGCAAGTGCCAGCGGGTAGTTTTTTGCTATCATATCCACAGTCCTTGGCATGTAGTAGGCTCTCAATAAATATTTGTGGAGGGAAGGAAGGAAGGAAGGGGGGAGGGAGGGAGGGGAGAAAGGGAGGGAGGGAGATGAATTAATTTGGCCAAGTTGAGACCAAAGCTTCCCATGAATCACGAATCAGACGAATGGAGACTAGAGGGACACAGAGACTCATTTTCCCTTCTGATGATAATACTCACCTCGCAGGGCTGTCCTGAAGATTCAATGACAGAATGTGTACAAAGTACCCACAGCAACTCACAGGGACACTCGGTAGCCATTGTGATCACAGATTTCGGAGGAGTGCTTTGTGTACAGCAGTCCATCAGTCAGTATTTTTGGCTGAGACGAAGGTTGGGGACTTTGAACTTTTTCCCTGTAGGCAGCGAGAGCCTCATATGCAAAAAGTGGGGTGAGGTGTGGGCTGCAGGGCAAGAGGAGAGGAGGTGCAGGTGCGAGGCTGCTGTAACTGGGAGAGGTTTAGGGTGGGCTAGGGCGGTGGCGGTGGAAATGGAAAGAAAGGGATGATGGGAAGAGGAGAAGCAAGGGGACTTGTTATTTTTGAAAGGAGACTGCCTGGAAATGGCTGCAAACGAAAAGGGGAAACAGGGACTTCCCTGGTGGCGCAGTGGTTAAGAATCCACCTGCCAATGCAGGGGACACGGGTTCGAGCCCTGGTGCAGGAAGATCCCACATGCCGCGGAGCAACTAAGCCCATGCGCCACAACTACTGAGCCTGTACTCTAGAGCCCCTGAGCCACAACTGCTGAGCCCTCGTGCCACAACTACTGAAGCCTGCGCGCCTAGAGCCCATGCTCCGCAACAAGAGAAACCACCGCGATGAGAAACCCGCGCATCCAACAAAGAGCAGCCCCTGCTCTCTGCAACTAGAGAAAGCCCGCGTGCAGCAACGAAAACCCAATGCAGCCAAAAATAAATAAATAAAAGTAAGTAAGTAAGTAAATAAATAATAATAATAATAAATAAAAGGGGAGACGAGTATGAGGTCAGAAAGATGCTGAGACTTCCCAAGTGGGTTTTACTGCAAAGAGTGAGGATACAAGTGCTTTCTGGACTCCTTTTTTTTTTTTTTTTTTTTTTTTTTTTTTTTTCGGTATGCGGGCCTCTCACTGTTGTGGCCTCTCCCGTTGCGGAGCACAGGCTCCGGACGCACAGGCTCAGCGGCCATGGCTCACGGGCTTAGTTGCTCCGCGGCATGTGGGATCTTCCCGGACCAGGGCACGAACCCGTGTCTCCTGCATTGGCAGGCGGATTCTCAACCACTGCGCCACCAGGGAAGCCCTGGACTCCTTTAATGAACTGAATCCACATTAGTTCAGAGAATGACTCTGGGATCAGAGCAGCCTAGGTTCAGATCCCAGCTCTACCACTTCTTAGCTCCATGTCCTAGGGCAAGCCACTTAACCTCCCTGAGCCTCAGTTTCCTCATCTGGAAAATGGGGAGAGTAATAACAGCACCCACCTCACAGAGCAGTTGTGGCGTTTCAATGAGATAATGTGTAAATGAGAGAGAGCCTAACAAACTAGCACTCAATGAACGGTAGCTGGAGTCCTCGTTATTGTTAAAAGTAACAATAAAGCAATGCGCTACATATTGAATATAGAAAAAACTTGGACGACACGATGGCAGGTGCGTAGGAGGTGGGTTTTACCCTGAGTTGTTGAAGGTAAGGAGGCAGGAGTTGTGAGAGCAGAGTGGGGAGGGCATTCCAGGCAAAAGGAAAGAGCCGATGTCTTCAGAGTTGGCGGGTGACTTCATGCGGCTGGCTTGCCGGGTCTACACTGGCAAGGACGGAGGCTGCTGCGATGGGGCCGGTGCAGCAGGACCTGTGGGCCAGGCATGTGAGGCAGCTGAGTCCTCACCTCAGCATGAAGAAGCCAGGGAAGTGATATGAGGGAGTGCCTCCAGTGATTATTGCTAGAGAAGTCCTCTTGGTCTGCAGCCTCAGCATGTTAGAAGAGGAAAGCAAACCCATGAGAGCAAGTGTATTAGTCAGGGTTCTCCAGAGAAACAGAATGTATACATAAAATAGGCATTGGCTCATGTGATTATGGAGGCCAAGAAGTCCCAAGACCTGCCACCTGCAAGCTGGTGGTGTAACTCAGTTGGAGTCTGAAGGCCTGGGAGCCAGGTGGCCGATGGCGTAAGTCCAGGTGCAAGTCTAGAAGCCCGAGAACCAGGAGCAGCAATGTCTGAGGGAAGTAGAAGATGGATGAAGCAAAAAGAGCAGATTTGACTTTTTTCTGCCTTTTTTTGTTCTTTTGGGGTGGGGAGCCCTCAACAGATTGGATAATGCCTGCCTACATCGGGGAGGGTGACTGGCTTTACTTCTACAACGGAGTCAAATGCGAATCTCTTCCGGAGACACCCTGACAGACACACCCAGAAACAATGGGCATCCCTTAGCCTAGTCGACACAAAATGAACAACGACAGCAAGCTAAGGAAGAAAAGGGCCCCAGGGCTCTCTCCCTGCAGGGGCAGCCCCGGTGGGACTAAACTGAGAGTATGAAATAAGGGAGTCAGAAAGTTTCTTTGCTCTGGACCCTAAACAGGTATCAACAATTCCAAGGTGATGACCCAATGGGACCTAGAAGTCAGCTTCTACCCACAAAACTCTCAGCTATTAGCTGCAAAATGCTCATCCCAGGTGGTACCTTCCCCACTCCCACCCCAGGGGCAGTAAACTGGCAGGAGGTTTTTGGCATTTTTAAATCCCAGGGCCTGGCCTAAGGCTTTCATTTCCATGCTGATTTTATAAGCAGATCTTTCTCAGGCCTTGACTCAGGGCCAGCTGAGCTGGGCTCATTTCCTGTGTGCGCAAATGGTATGCACCCATATAACCCTTGGTTACCTAGGCCCTTGGAGGGAAGCCTTGGCCTAAATAGCCCGGAACAAGAGACAATAGAAAAGCCTTTTATATTTAGCTTTAGGGTATCAGAAGTGATTTTTTTGGCAGGCACATTTCCCTTCCTAAATAGGGTTGGATTAGCTAATATTAAAATGAACTTTGGACTTCCCTGGTGGCACAGTGGTTAAGAATCCGCCTGCCAATGCAGGGGACAGGGGTTCGAGCCCTGGTCCGGGAAGATGCCACACGCCGCGGAGCAACTAAGCCCGTGCGCCACAGCTACTGAGCCTGTGCTCTAGAGCCCGCAAGCCACAACTCCTGAGCCCGCATGCCACAACCGCCGAAGCCCACGTGCCTAGAGTCCGTGCTCCGCAACAAGAGAAGCCACCGCAACGAGAAGCCCGCGCACCACAACGAAGAGCAGCCCCGCTCGCCACAACAAGAGAAAGCCTGCGTGCAGCAACGAAGACCAGATGCGGCCAAAAATAAATAAATAAAATAGAAAATAAGATGAACTTTATGAGAGGCAGTACCTCAGTGCATAAAAGCCTTAACAGCACCGTGGTTACGGGCTCATAACCACACTGTCTGGTCACCACCACTTACTAGCTGTTTGTCTCTCTGAAGCTGAGTTTCTTCATCCGTAAAACGAAGAGAGCCAGAGTCCCTTCCTCCCTGGGTGTTTGTGAAGACTGCATGAAATACAACGCATGTAAAGCACTTAGCCCGAGCCTGGCCCACGGAAGCATTCCGTAAGGGTGATGATCATAATGATCTTCACGTTATTATTATTCTCCCAGCAGACCCGTTGGGCTTTGGAGAAAGGAAGCCGGCAGGGATCCTGGGGGACGGGCATGTGAGGGAACGTCAGACCAGGATTAAAGACTGTCAGCAGGGCTTCCCTGGTGGCGCAGTGGTTGAGAGTCCGCCTGCCGATGCAGGGGACGCGGGTTCGTGTCCCGGTCCGGGAAGATCCCACGTGCCGTGGAGCGGCTGGGCCCGTGAGCCATGGCCGCTGAGCCTGCGCGTCCGGAGACTGTGCTCCGCAACGGGAGAGGCCACAACGGTGAGAGGCCCGCGTACCGCAAAAAAAAAAAAAACTGTCAGCATACAATCCAGAAAAAAACACTCCACACTAGAAAACTGACTGTGTCCACTTGTTATCCTGAAAACCACCACAACCTGCTTTCTCGACCCTTGTTCTCAGACTTGTGCCATTTGCTCAGCCGATTGAGGTCAGGGTGAGCAGGCGGTGTTGGCCGGCGACCAGCTGGACACCGAGCCTGTTGGGAAGCACTTCTCTGTGCCCGGGGCGGGCCCGGCTGGGGACAGGTGCGTGTTTGCCAGGTGAATGGTCGTTATCCACACGGCCACCTTTGTCTGTGAAGAGGGGAGGGGGAGGTCAAAGCCTGTGGAAGGAGACCAAATCCCTTCTGCCTTGGGCCGGCCTCACCTGCCTCCGAATGCTTCTCAGGTTAGCAGTTCCCTCATGTGACATGTTTGGGAAAAAAAGCCTAGAAAACATACAGGGTTTTTTCCTAGCGAGGACATGGTAAAAAGACCTCTTGGAGATAACTGGCACGGCTAAAGCCTGGCCTGTGTCCCAAGCCAGGAAGACAAATTGGTAAGTTCAGTCTTTATGTCCTGATTCTTCCATTGCCCACAACCCAAAGCTCTTTGAACATGCCTCTGTGAGCCCTTATCCTGTTTATTTCCCCATTTACATGTCTTCACGTTTGTCTTTCCCTCTTACGTCATTTCTTTTTCGCAGAGGTGATATACAGGTAACGTGTCTCTGATACCAAACTCACAAGGCATAAAGGGTTTGCGGTGGCAACGTGGTCACCCTCCCAACACTGTTCCCTGGGTAATGTAATCTCTGTTCCCGCGTTCCGCCGGTCCCCTCCAGAGATCAGCTATGAAGACACAAGCACACATACGTCAGCACAAGCAGGCTTTCTCTAGTTGCGGCGAGTGGGGGCTACTCTTCATTGCAGTGCGTGGGCTTCTCATTGCGGTGGCTTCTCTTGTTGCGGAGCACGGGCTCTAGGCACGCGGGCTCAGTCGTTGTGGCGCACGGGCTTAGTTGCTCCGCGGCACGTGGGATCTTCCCGGACCGGGGCTCGAACCCGTGTCCCCTGCGTCGGCAGGTGGATTCTTAACCACTGCGCCACCAGGGAAGCCCCACAAACGGTAGCATTCTTACTCACGTTTGTATTTCCGGTGCCCAGCAGAGGGCCAAACGCATGGGCCTTCCAAAAAAAGTATGTTGGTTGCATGTTTGTTTGCTCCAAAGTTTGTTGCCCTCATCCCAGCCCTGGGTGTCCGTACTGTCCGGTTGATGTTCCCACGAGCCTATCAGCAAGTTACCTGTTTGGGCTCGCGGCTCTGGCTGTACTTTCTCAGGACTGAGATTTACAAAGAGGCCACTGGCGCCTTGCTTACTATAAACGACTCATTATCTTTCACGTTAGAACTCGGAAACGCCATCCTGGTGCATTCATTTTCTTCCCTGCTGTCTTTGGTGTCAAGCCAAAGCTGAGCTCTGGCTGCTCTTTGGTGGTAGTGGTTGCCTGAGGCTAGGGTTAAAGAGATTTTGATGTCATGCTCATCTTCGGGTAGTCTCATTCAGCTCAGGATTTTGGCGCAGGAAATAAAGTGCAGGAGTTTCTGAACTACTGCGGTATGCCTCAGCCCCTGCCAGAGCTGGCTTTTCCAGAAGCATCCAAGCATTCAGACAGTGCCCTCATTCGCATTCTCTCTCTCTCTTGCTCTCTCTCTCTCCTCCTCATGTGACTAAGGGACAGGTTGGACTCTACTTGATCTGGATGAAAGCACCTAAGGAAGAAAGGAAAGTGGGGAGGAGAAGGGCCACTCCTTGTCCTGCTCTGTTCTCACAATGTTTGCAAACCTAGGGAGGCAGCAGGGCAGAAGAGTAAAGAGAACAGAGTCTGGGGTCACACTACGTGGGCTGGGGTCCTGAGTCTGCCACTTAGCAGCTGTGTGACCTTAGGCAAGTTATTTAACCTCTCTGTGCCTCAGTTTTCTTCAACCGTAAAATGGGGATGATACCTGTACCTACTTTAAAAGATTGTTTTGAGAATTTAATGCATTAGATTGTAAAGCATTTAAAACCGTCCCTGGCATATGGTAAATGCTATATAAATGCTTTCGAAATAAAAATAAAACTTTTAATGTTAGTGGTTCCTGTGTTAGATCTATTTTCCTGAATTTAGCCATTCCCTAGCTGTAAGTTTCCAGGGTTTCACTTACTGATCTGGGGCCCCTTGGTGCATTTTTATTTTCCTATTGGGAAAAAGCCGAATGCTGTGTTAGAGAGGAAAACCGAAAGAACAGCCCTTTTGAAGGCTAAATGTTCAGTATAAGGGCAGGGTCGTGTCACTATGCTGACTTTTGCCTGGGGCTGCTCTGGGGCCCCTGTCTGCCTCTAGAGGGTGAGCAGAGCCCTCTCGAGAGCTTCCCCAGCCAGTGCCTTCCGGGAAGAGTTGCTCTGGCTGCCGAGCTGTGTGCAGCGCTCAGCCTCCCCAAAGATGTGTATGCTGTTATGGCAATGGGCCTCGGCCCCGAGGGGCTGCAGAGCAAGAAGACAGCCTGGAATCCAGGTCCAGATCTTGGCAGTCATCAGAGGTCATTCTACCGGATTGGCAGGCTATGCTCCAGACAACAGGGGTGCCCCATGCTCTTCAGAGGGCGGGGTGGTCAGCACAGCTCCTCCTAGGCCTTCTCGCCAGGTCTCCCCTGCTTCTGCATCAGCCTGACACAGAGCGGCGTGCCTTCCAAATGATCTAGCACCTGAAAGACATCCAAAGTCAGCTCACCGAGTGTGTATAGTTCAGCCAGGAGCTCCTGGGAAGGTTTCATGGGAGGAGCCAGGGACTGTCGTCTGGGAAGGCTTCAGGCCTCAGGATGGGTCCTGGACAGCCCTTGGTCACTCTCAGAGACGCACTCAGTAATGGGAACCCTGATGACCCTGACCACATACCCCTGCGTGTCCTGTGCCTTGTGATCAGGCGGGGCTGGGCCCAGCTGTGCCAGAACAGCAGGGGTTCAAAGGGCACGCCACTTGGCGCATAGGTGTTGCCCACAGAGTTTAGTGCAGTTCTGTGGAAAGAGAACAAAAGCATTTCCTTAACGACCAGTATACACGTATGGACTCATTCAGCAAAGGTTCAAGTGCCTGTTATGAACAAGGCCCTGTGCCAAGCACTGAGGGGAGGGGAAGAGGATACAGAGATGAATTAAGTGAGGTCCTTGCCCTTAAAGACTGTCCTCTACTGGAGAAGCCAGCCATATAGGTAACAAGCCGAAATATGAGACCCACCTCTTTAACTGATTTGACATTTGCTGAATACATATGCTGGGCAGGGCACAGCAGAGAAGAAGAGAGAGAAAGTCCTACCCTTGAGGAGCTTATAACTTCATGATGGAGGCAGAGAAGTAAGAAGAGAATGATAATATAATGTAACAAGGATGTTGATGGGGTCAGCAGACAGAGTTTTGTTTTTTTTTTGTTTTGTTTTGTTTTGTTTTTTTTTTGCGGTACGCGGGCCTCTCACTGCTGTGGCCTCTCCCATTGCGGAGCGCAGGCTCCGGACGCGCAGGCTCAGCGGCCATGGCCCACGCGCCCAGCCGCTCCGCGGCACGTGGGATCCCCCCAGACCGGGGCACGAACCCGTGTCCCCTGCATCGGCAGGCGGACCCTCAACCACTGCGCCACCAGGGAAGCCCTAGCAGACAGAGTTTTGGAAGCAAAGAGCAGGAATGCCTCACCACACTTGGGGAATCTGGGAAAGCTTCCAGACAGGCAGTTCCGATAAACCAAGACCCACGGCTGCCACTTGGCATGGCTACAATGTAAATGGCGCCCCCTGGAGTTGTGTACCGCCATTTGCAGCAGCCCAGGCTGAAGGATGAATAGGAATTAGCCAAGAGTGCTTAATAGGCGTGACGAACCAAAAGTGGCACAAAATGGCTAGAGTGGTAAATTTTAAAATTAAAATTTGATCCTGTTCTTTTATCATTTGGGTTCTCTCTCTCTCTCCACACACACCTTTTATATATACAATTGACCCTGGTAAGTGTGGATGGAGGGAGAGTGGGAGTTGGAAACTCGTCATTTTATGGCTATCGTCATTGTAAAGATTAGATTGGACAAAAATCATCCATGGATGCTAAATTAGTGGAGATTTTAATGAGAAGCAGGATATTTGCATGGTCTTAAAGTATCTCCCCACAGACTATTATATGCAAGGGAGACATTTAAAAGTAGCTACAGAGAAATCGGGCACCACCTTGAACTGGTGATCAAAATTAACATCACCAATGAGAGACAGACCTCCACTGAGTGCCTCCAGATTAGACACCATATTAGCTACGCAGCCGCGTGCCAGCAGAGATGCATATCCCCAGTCGAATCGTGAGGAAACAGCAGGCAAACAACATGAGGATCATTCATTCTGTTAAAAGTGTTAGCAAGGGGGCTTCCCTGGTGGTGCAGTGGTTAAGAATCCGCCTGTCCATGCTAGGGGACACGGGTTCGAGCCCCGGTCCGGGAAGATCCCACATGCCGCGGAGCAACTAAGTCCGTGCGCCACAACTACTGAGCCTGCACTCTAGAGCCCGCGAGCCACAACCACTGAGCCTGCGTGCTGCAACTACTGAAGTCCACGCGCCTAGAGCCCGTGCTCTGCAACAAGAGAAGCCACCGCAATGAGAAGCCCGTGCACCGCAACGAAGAGTAGCCCCCCCGGCCGCAACTAGAGAAAGCCGGCGCGCAGCAACAAAGACCCAACGCAGCCAAAAATAAATAAATTAATTAATTTTTTTAAAAAGATCTACTCTCTTAGCAATTTTCAAGTATATAATACACTATTATTAGCCATAGTCACCATGCAGTAATTAGATCCCCAGAACTGACTCATCTCATACCTGGAGGTTTGTACCCTTTGACCAACATCTCCCCATGTGGCAGCAGCCAAATATTGAAGAGACTTGAACATCACAGTTTTAGTCTGGACTTTATCCTGAGTACAATGAGATACACACAACAGATAAATTTTTTAAAAAAGACCTTGCACCACAGTGGTGATTCATGTTTGGTTTTCTAATTTGTAGCTTTTGGTAGTTTACAGATTTGGAACAGCTGTCACATGCAGTGCATATAACAGGTGTGGGAGGGACGGTAAAGGCGTACTCTCAACTGAGTGCAGGGAGAGGGCTCGGCCTCAGAGGGTGTACATGGATGCAGAGGAAAGGCAGCACGTTGCAGGCTGAGCAGAGGGGGGCGCAGGGCTAATTTTCTGAGTGCCTGTTATGTTTGGAGGACACTTCACCCTAGAGGTACAAAGATGAGCACGATGGTCCCTTCCCAAGAAGTCCGCTGGTGTCACCTTGCTGGAGGGCTGGCAGGGTGGTGTCCTGGATTTCTCAGGGCAGCCACGAGAGGGCCTGGGCTTCAACCTGGCCTATGGGGGGCTGGCGGGGCTGTCACTTCGGGGGGCTGTCTCTCCAGCTGGCCTAGAGGGTGGGGGTTGGGAAGAGAGATGTTTGTTCTGTAAAGAATTACCAAAAGCAAGTTGAAAAGCCTCCTTCAGACTCAGAACCAGAGCAGAAATGTGGGCTGTCGCCTCCTCAGGCCAGGGGTCTCAGTGGGGAGAATGGGAGCTGCTTCTGCAGCCTCACCCCCGATTTCCTCTCCCTGGTTTCTCCCTCCTTTCTGGAAGGAAGATCCCAGCCCATGTTCTGGGAGATCTGAGCATCCTACCTCTGGGAAATCTTCATTGGTCCCACCCCAGAGAGACCCAGGGAGGGAAGCACAGCCCCAGTCACCACGGGAGCTGGTCACCTGAGACCTCTCTGTCCCCAGGGCGGGCCCTTCCTCGGGGCAGTCTTCCTTCTGGGTGGTGCCTGCAGGACCGAGGCCACCCCTTCTCTGGAAGCCACTTCCCCAAATCCCAGGAATCCCCTCTGGCCCTGTGGATACGCACATTATCCTGCCCTGGGCCTGCCCCCGACTTTCTCATCGGTGTCAAAACTTCCTTTTCACTTCATGTTCCTTCCTTTCTGTCCAGGAAAATCTGACGTCAGTAGGATAAATCAGATAAGCTGGGCTGTGTTCAACAGTAAGCTAGATGTTAAGCCAGCATATGTCCCCAGAATTGACCAGAACTTCAGGCCCCTGAGACTTGGAGAGAAAGACCTGTTTGGTCAGGCCGGCACATCATCCAGGACTGGTTTATAGACAGGCTGGAGAATGCAGGGGGGTGGGGTAGAGGTGATGGGGGAGCTGGAGGCAGGAAAGCACATCAAGAAGCCGTGGCTGCACATCTAGAAGACGGTGGCCTGACCTCAAGTCTTGCCAGGGTGTGCAGGGCTAGTTAATTGAAGCCAAAGTGTGCAGGATGGAACAGGCCTGACTTGGTGCCTGGACCTATGGAGATGTGGGATGAGGGAGTGCCCTGGTTTCCTGCTTGGCCATGTAGGTGAGTGGTGGTGCCATTTATTCAGAAAGGCATCATCGGACAGGACAGACCATGGGTGTGAGGGGAAAGGAAAGGATGATAGTACGGTTGAGGCTATCAAATCGGTTTTTAAAATAAATTTATTTATTTATTTATTTTTGGCTGCATTGCGTCTTCGTTGCGGTGCGCGGGCTTCTCATTGCGGTGGCTTCTCTTGTTGCAGAGCACGGGCTGTAGGCCTGCAGGCTTCAGTAGTTGTGGTGCGCGGGCTTAGTTGCTCCGCGGCATGTGGGATCTTCCCGGACCAGGGTTCAAACCCGTGTCGCCTGCATTGGCAGGCGGATTCTTAACCACTGTGCCACCAGGGGAGTCCCTGGGGCTATCAAATTTGAGCTGCCTGTGTGACAGCCAAGTGGGGCTGGCCAAGAGCCATTTGGATTGAGGGGGCAGTGTGTGGTCTGGAGCACAGAAGCAAAGTCTGGCCTGCAAACAGAAAGTTTTAATATTTTAACACACACGCGTGTGCGCGCACACACACACACACACACACACACTCTCCAGAACTTCCAACCTGGTATACTCCCAAGGTCGTTCAGTCCAGGGCAAGCTGACAGAAGAAGGTGTAGAGAGTCGCTGCACGGTGTTTTTTGTTTTTAACATCTTTATTGGAGTGTAATTGCTTTACAATGGTGTGTTAGTTTCTGTTTTATAACAAAGTGAATCAGCTATACATATACATATGTTCCCATATCTCCTCCCTCTTGCGTCTCCCTCCCTCCCACCCTCCCTATCCCACCCCTCTAGGTGGTCACAAAGCACCGAGCTGATCTCCCTGTGCTATGCGGCTGCTTCCCACTAGCCATCCATTTCATATTTGGTAGTATATATATGTCCATGCCACTCTCTCACTTCGTCCCAGCTTACCCTTCCCCCTCCCGGTGTCCTCAAGTCCATTCTCTATGTCTGTGTCTTTATTCCTGTCCTGCCCCTAGGTTCTTCAGAACCTTGTTGTTTTTTTTCTTAGATTCCATATATATGTGTTAGCATACGGTATTCGTTTTTCTCTTTCTGACTTACTTCACTCTGTATGACAGACTCTAGGTCCATCCACCTCACTACAAATAACTCAATTTTGTTTCTTTTTATGGCTGCATAATATTCCATTGGATATATGTGCCACATCTTCTTTATCCATTCCTCTGTCGCTGGACACGTAGCTGGCTTTCATATCCTGGCTTTTGTAAATAGTGCTGCAATAAACATTGTGGTACATGACTCTCTTTTTTTTTTTTCTGATACGCGGGCCTCTCACTGTTGTAGCCTCTCCCGTTGCGGAGCACAGGCTCAGGACACACAGGCTCAGCGGCCATGGCTCACGGGCCCAGCTGCTCCGCGGCACGTGGGATCCTCCTGGACCGGGGCACGAACCCATGTCCCCTGCATCGTCAGGTGGACTCTCAACCACTGCACCACCAGGGAAGCCCCATGACTCTTTTTGAATTAAGGTTTTCTCAGGATACATGCCCAGTAGTGGGATTGCTGGGTCATATGGTAGTTCTATTTTTAGTTTTTTTTTTTTAAGGAACCTCCATACTGTTCTCCATAGTGGCTGTATCAATTTACATTCCCACCAACAGTGTAGGAGGGTTCCCTTTTCTCCACACCCTCTCCAGAATTTATTGTTTGTAAATTTTTTGATGATGGCCATTCTGACCAGCGTGAGGTGATACCTCATTGTGGTTTTGATTTGCATTCCTCTAATGATGAATGATGTTGAGCATTCTTTCGTGTGTTTGTTGGCAGTCTGTATACCTTCTCTGGAGAAATGTCGATTTAGGTCTTCTGCCCATTTTTGCATTGGGTTGTTTGTTTTTTTGATATTGAGCTGCATGAGCTGCTTGTAAATTTTGGAGGTTAATCCTTTGTCAGTTGCTTCTCTTGCAAATATTTTCTCCCATTCTGAGGGTTGTCTTTTGGTCTTGTTTATGGTTTCCTTTGCTGCCTGCCCGGTGGTTTTACAATGCCTCTTTAATAGTCATTGTGGGTAATCATAAGGACAACAGTAATAGTGGCCCGGAGACATTTGAGTCCTGAAACTCCAGAGTCATGCCTCTCTGCAGGCTACACAGCAGGCCTCCCCTCAACTTCTGTGAATGGTGTTGTCAGAAGGCATGGGCTGGAGGATGTGTGGGAATGCTGGGGTGGGTGTTAGGTGCTTGGCAGGGAAGGAATACTTGTAAATCTGTCTGATCCTTCCCCTTTTGGAGCCTAGTGAGCCCGTCATGTCCCGTTCCCGTCCTGTGTACTACAGGGAGGGCAGCACCGCACTCTCAGCTGCACAGGATATTCTCAGGCTGAGGCCAAGAACAAGTCACTCCCAGTCAGCACTTCCGCAGGCCTAGGTAGGCACGGGGTGGAGCAGTGGAGGGAGGGGGGGAGGGGGCAGACAGGGGACGGAGGGGGAGGAAGGTGGCAGAGGTGACTTTTCTCCTAGTTTGGAAGAGAAACAATTGGCGTCTGAACTTCCTGGTTATAGAACAGCTAGCTAGCAGAAACCTGTGTGTGCCTGGGGAAGTGGGGGGGGGGGGATTGGGGTTTTTCCCCTCCCTCCAAGTGTTAGGAATAATAAAGGACATTCTTGGTAGAAGGTGACACGCTGAGCACTCCCACACAGGAGTCCACGATGAGCTCGTTTCACCAGGAAGAAATCTTGAATGGCAGCCAGGCTTGTACTCACTGATTCACTCAGTCACTGAGGGCTGGTCTTTGTACTGAGTGCTGGGTGGAGTGGGGCTGGGGACTGTGCCCTTGGAGAGCCACCAGCCTAGGTGCAAGCACAGAACACTCATTCATGCAATGACATCAGAGCAGAATATCCCAGCACGGCACCAGCTGGATGCAGTTGTGCCTGCTAAGTTGCCCAGGGTGAACTGGGGAGTGGAGACAAGTGCCTGCGGCCCGGAAGCAGACAGGGTTCATTCGTGGCCTGCACACAGAGGATGGCCCAGAATCCTGGGTGGGCCTTCCACCAGAAAGGGTCATGTTCCAAAGCAGACTGAGCCAGCCAGCAAGAGGCCCAATCCCACACCCAAAGTCCCCCTGCCACCCTCTCCTTCTGCTGAAAAGAAAACAGGGCCTCAAGTGTAGACCCCAAGGGCAAACCCCGGACCACCCTCAGGAGTCACTTCCAGGACTCTGGCTGACATCCTAGAGGCAGGAGAGAAGGGTTCGGCCCCCCTCCCCAGCCTACAGTCTCCAGTGTCACGAACCTTTCTGGAAAGCCTTCAGCAGTAAGTTACGGGACTTCCCTGGTGGTGCAGTGGTTAAGAATCTGCCTGCCAATGCAGGGGACACGGGTTCGAGCCCTGGTCTGGGAAGATCCCACATGCCGCGGAGCAACTAAGCCCACGCACCATAACTACTGAGCCCATGTGCCACAACTACTGAAGCCTGTGTGCCACAACTACTGAAGCCTGTGCGCCTAGAGCTCCACAACAAAGAGAAGCCACCGCAATGAGAAGCCCACACACCGCAACGAAGAGTAGCCCCTGCTCGCCGCAACTAGAGAAAGCCAGTGCACAGCAAGAAAGACCCAACGCAGCCATAAATAAATAAAGTAATTAATTTTAAAAAATTATTTTTTAAAAAAACAGTAAACTACAGCCCAGCTAGGAGCAGGGCCAAGTGGACAAGAGACTGGGCCACAGCTCCCCTGCCCTCATTCCTGCATCCTTCCTCTTCCCCTTAGTGTTGAGTGCTTGCCAGATGTGCCTTCCAGGCTCATGGCAAGTGTCCCTGGCTCTCTTCCACCCCTGCTTTTTTTTTCAGGCAGAGAGAGGCCACCCATTCATGGAAAAGCCACTGTTGTCAATCTGTCCCCAGGGCCCTCATTCAAGGTTGCAGCTGGGGGGCCTGAATTAATGGCAGAGGGGAGTGGGTAGTAGAGATGAGGGTCATTCAGGACCTGGCAGCATAGTCAGGCCCAGGGGGTTGCTGGAGCCACCGCCTTCTGACCCATGAGAGCCAAACGCTACATTTTCAGAAACGCTGTGCTTGTTAAGCACAGCTATTGTTTAGAAACATATATACTTACAGTGAAATAAATTCTATCAAAAACTAAGGTCACAAGTACCTTCAAACTCATCACTTCCTATTCATTTTACTACATGTTACTTTATCTGTGCCCTTGAGGTTATATATTTTCTATCATATCTGTGTGGTTGAAATCCTGTATAACAAAATGGCAACTGCACCTCTTCCCAACATCACAGTGAAGTTGGCAGCTTGAAATCAGGCGGAGTGAGAGTATTTACAACTCAGAAATCAGTAAATGCTATGAATCAGGGTTTGAGTTATTGTTTCGCTGGTTATCTAAACCTAAGAAAGTGAGGGGGAAAAACATTAATAGTGCAGATTAAACTCAACTGTGACCCATGTCTGTAACTGTTACATTGTGAATAATACAAAAAGAAGTGAGGAAATAATCTTCAAGTGTTTGAAAACCATTGTCCTACCTACAAAGAAGTCACTCACATTACTGACAAATTAATGAGGTTCTGACATGTCTTTGTTCTTTCACACGTAAGTGAAAATATCAACCAACATTCACGTCAAAACTACATTTTTTCATCAGATGCAAGCAACCACAGGCTGGCTACAGATATAAGAATGTGGCAAAAATCAATGAAAGCATTCCGTGGGAATCAGTTGGCTACTGATTAATAAATACACTTAATATTATTAATTAATAGGAATATGAACCGTATAATTCATTTATTATATTGTATATTTTATTATGTGTAATTTGTGTGCTCTACATCCTTTATATCAGTACAATCTATAATTAACTTATGTACATATATACATATATACGCTTCCCCCCAGAGAGCCCGTTGTTAAACATTTACCAACCCACCACTGGTTAAGGTCCAAGGTTCAGAACTTCTTTGGCGCCAGAAACACAAGGTTGAAGGGTCCAAGAGGTATTCCAACCCTGTCCAAAACCTGGTAGAGGACAGACACGTGACTAAAAACATCTACGTGGTTTGTTTGGGTTTTTTTTTAATGCAAACAAAGAAAAATCTTTTCTAAAACATCATTTAGGCTTTAAACTCCATGAAAGTAAGGACTTTGCCTGTCTCATTCACAGTGGCCTCCTGGGTGCTTAGCGAGTGCCTGGCAATAGGAGGTGCTCAGTCAGTTCTTGAAAAGAAATGAATGGTTCTTCTATGCCAACTAACTTTGATTTAGCTTCTTCCTCAAGATATTATGCAGAGAGGGCCCTGACTGGAGACCCAGGCCTAGTGGTGGGTGGGTGAGTCGGGGAAGGCTGATACACAAGAAGGGCATCATGTGAAGCTTGGGAAAGGTGTGAGTTTTGGGGGGTTTTGTTTTTTAATTTATCTGGTTGTGCCGGGTCTTAGTTGTGGCCTGCGAACTCTTAGTTGTGGCCTGCGAACTCTTAGTTGCGGCATGTGGGATCTAGTTCCCTGACCAGGAATCGAACCCGGGCCCCCTGCACTGGGAGCGTGGAGTCTTACTCACTGCGCCACCAGGGAAGTCCCGGGAAAGGTGTGTTTTTAAGAAGAGGATTTCTCTTTAGGAGTAAGCAAGCGTATCGAAAACATCCCAGTTGGTGAGGGAGGCTGAAAAGAAATACTACAGCTTCCGAAAGGCTTGGATAAGCCCGTGGCTGACAGTTTACGGAAGGACTCAAGGACGACACTCGGGTCTTTGCATCCCACGATGCCCTTGTCTGAGTCAGAGGAATGGGGTCCTCACCCGCAGGGTGGCATTTTTATACCCTTGTGTTCTCATGTCTTTCAGACACCCTGGCTCACGTCCTCGCTGCGGCACAGACGTGCCCACACCTTCTTCCCACATCCTGAAACCACTGCCCAAAGACAGGCAAGGTGATCTGAAAACGAAGCTCGGCAGTTTCCTGGAGGCCAAGAGGAGGCTTCCTCCCGGCCCCTCCCCCGCCTTGCTACTTCTGGTCCCCAACTGCAGTCTGGGCTCAACTCCTGATGAGTCAGCTCTAGGCCTCTTGCTCTGCCTATACTTTATGATGTTCATAATAACCCTGTAGAAATGACAAGGCTGGCCTTTTTCTATTCTGCCCCACACCGCACATAAGAGTGGAGCCTTCCCTAATAGTGTTTTTCTCCTGCTACCGTTCTGTTCAGAATGCCTCCAACTGCCTGCTATCTTGAGTCCAAATTATGGCCTGACCTTTTTTTTTTTTTTTTTTTTTTTTGCGGTATGCTATGCGGGCCTCTCACTGTTGTGGCCTCTCCCGTTGCGGAGCACAGGCTCCGGACGCGCAGGCCTGGCGGCCATGGCTCACGGGCTTAGTTGCTCCGCGGCATGTGGGATCTTCCCGGACCAGGGCACGAACCCGTGTCTCCTGCATCGGCAGGCGGATTCTCAACCACTGCGCCACCAGGGAAGCCCTGGCCTGACCTTTAAAGAGAAGTTTTCATCAGTTCGGCACTTAACAGCGTGCCAGGCGTTGAGTCTAAGCGTTGTATCCCCTGATCCTAGTAGCAAATCTAGGATAGGACCTCTGCTACTTGTCAGATGAATGAATGAATAAGTGGTCAGGATAATCCTGAAAAGCAGGTATTTTTATTCCCCATGCTATTAATTATGAGCATGCTACTAATTAGGAGACTGAAGTTTAAGGAATTTAAGTAACTTGCCCAAGTTCATGATTAATAAGAGGACGAGTCGGGATTCAAACCCAGGTCTGTCTGATTCTAAATCCTGGGGATGCTTATACCGTATATGGCTCTTCAAGTCTCCCCTCAAGCTCCCTCGCCCAGGAAGCTTCTGGCTCAGTAAACACAGCCCTGTGATAGTTTTGGTTCGAGTTATTCCCGTGGAGATGGCTGCAGCCTTCCCGACGGAGGGCACATGTGACAGCTGCCCCAACTACAAGCACTACCCACCACAAGTGGCTCATCGTATCCTGAGGATTGGCCGTAAGATAAGGCGGCTGCCCCTGGGAACTGCCACAGCCTTCCCGGGATAGGCACACCCCCTGGCCCGGCACAACCTCTGATCTGTCCTGGGACGGAGCACACCCCGGAAGTTCTGCGGTAGAACGATTTCCTTTAAGGGAGCTGCCACGCAGCCCGGGCTGTTACCAGGGAGGAGGGCTCCACCTGCCGCTGCGCGGCCACCTGCAGGTACCCCCCTCTGCTTCTATGGAACCTACTGACCTCTTGTGGGCAGAATTCAGCTGCACCGCGGCTGGCTGGGCAGCCTTAGAGGGTTTGGCCCTCAGCCAAGCTGTGCTCCCACCTCTTCCTGTTTGGGGGAAGCCAGCTACCCCTACCAGGTTGATTTGTCTAGGCCAGTACTGAAGCGGGTAGGTCTTGAGCTCGCTGTGCCTCAGTTTCTTCACCTGTAAAATGGGGATAAACAAAGGCCCCCGCCATACTTTAAAAGCCGAGAAAAAGCTGTAATTGGCAGCAAATGGATGGGTAGATTTAAGATGCCAAGGCCCCAGGGGGGCACGCATGAAATTCTTGGCACCTGACCAGAACGATTAGATATTACTTAACAATGTGAATCAACCCTTTTTCATGTCACAGCACACAGAGGACATTTGTCTAGCACACTGGCATAAAAAGGAAGAGCTGTCCCACTCTCGGCCCAGCTCCCCCAAAGCCCGAGAGCGTCGACATCTCAGCGTTCCTGTCGCAGAAGCAGTGGTGAGCCTTGTCAGGATTCTCTTTCCCTACTTTCCATACAAGACAGCCAGCAAAGGGTTTGGTGGGTGGCCCTGTAGTGACCATAGGTCCAGGTGGGAATGGCCACTGAGCAGTGGGCAAGGGTCTTATATGCCTGCCTTGGCCTCAAGGCAGAGCTCTGAAGGCTCTGCTTTACCTGTGCTCCTTTCCTGGTGCAGAGAGGCGAAGAGATCACAGCCACCCCACAGATGTCTGGGCCAAAGCAGATTGCACCTGGGGATAGTCTGGGTGGAGCAGAGACTGAAGACACAGTGTCTAGTCTGAGCAAATATCTGTGGGGCCGGGGCCTCTGCTGTCTGTCGTCCCGCAAGCTGCTCCTCTCTCCTCCTCCTGATACACTCAGGCCTCACTGACTCACTGACCCCCCAAAGCCCTTCACGAGTGGCAGCCGACTGCCAAGCCCCATGCCAAGTGCTAGGACTACAGGATGGAACTGTGGACTTCAAGGAACTCAGTCTGGTAGAAAGACAGACACGGAAAGAGGGGCGCTGCATAGGGCGTGCCTGGAAAGAGGAGGGAAGGTGCGAGGGCCTAAGACAGCCTCAGGGACTCAAAAAAGTTTGCAAGGACACTTGAAGAGTACGTGGGGGGTGGGGAAGGGAAGAGTAACTGGGGCATAAGGAGGCAGCTTTCCAGAGAGAAGGACGCGTACAAAGGAGGCATTGAGATGGGGGAGGATGAGGCACTGTTCAAAGCACTTCAAGGAGTCCAGCTGTGCTAGAGTATAAAGTGCCGGATGGGATTGGGGTAGAGGGTGATGAAGCCAGGCAGGCTGGCGGCAACCAGATCAGAGAGGTGCCAACGAAAGGAGTTTTTTACTTCATTCTGAAGGCAATGGGGGGCCGCTGGGGCACTCTGAACAGGCGAGCACCACGATCCAAGTCGCCATTAAGCAACGCTGCTCTGGCAGCAGAGGGAAGAGCAGGCTGTCGAGGCGGGGACATTGCTGAGGAGGCCGCTGCAGTCGTTTGGGTTACATGGGTCCAAAGCCTGAACTAGGACATTGGCAGGCAGGATATAAAGGAGGGATTTGAGAGCCCTTAAATAAGCAGAACCAACAGAACGTAGTAGGTGATAAGGGAGAGAGGTCGTGACAAGAGAAGTGTCAGGTTTCTGGCTTGAGTCACTGAGCTCGGGAACACAAGGAGGAACCAGGCTGGGGCAGGGGAGGGAGCCAAGCGCCACTGTGGATATGCTGGCTGTGAGGTACTCGTGGAACGTCGAGGTGGGGATGTCTAAGACCCTGTTGGATACAAAAGTGTCATCGCTCGGCGGCAGAGGTCTGGCTGGAGATACGAATTTGGACGTCTTCAGTATGTAAGGGGAGTTGAAGCCAAGGTCATGAATGAGATGAGAAGAGGACAAAGGACGGAACTCTGGAGCTCACAAGCACTTAAGAAATGGAAAGAAAATGGGAAAGAGCCTCGTGTCCTAGCAATGAAGGGAGGAGAGACTGGCCATCAGAGCCAGATGCACCAGAGACGTCAAATAAGAGAGTGGAAACGCGAGGAGAGACATTTCAGCAGCGTGATGGAGGGAGGAGCCACACAGCAGAGGGCTGGTTCCAGAAGCTTAGGCTGTGAAGGGCAAGAGACCACCAAAGCTAGAAGGGGGCTCTGTGTCAGAGGGAGTTTTGTTGAAGGTATCTGTTCAAATTTCCAGGCTGAGGCGAAGAGATGGAGAGAGAGGGAGAGGTTGAAGCTACAGGAAAGAGAGAGGACATAAGTGATGGAGCAAGACCCAAGGGGAGGGGACTTCCCTGGTGGCGCAGTGGTTAAGACTCCACGCTCCCAATGCAGGGGGGCCTGGGTTCTATCCCTGGTCAGGGAACTAGATCCCCCACATGCACGCAGCAACTAACAGTTCACATGCCACAACTAAGGAGCCCGCGTGCCACAACTGAGGAGCCCGTGAGCCGCAACTAAGACCCAGCACAACCAAATGCAAATAAATAAATAAATTTTTTAAAAGACGCAAGGGGAAGCCAGGGTCCTGGACATGAGTACCTGCAGGAGGTGGCTCCTGGCTGTGGGCAGGAGGAGGGGTGGGGGGTAGGGAAGAGGGTGTTGCATGTTGGGTTTGCTGAGAAGTCGAGTCTGAGATGGAGATCAGCACGCAGGAGGGTTATGAGGGAGTGCTCCCAGGATCACCACCCACGGAAGGGAAGGAATGCAAGCAGGATTGGGCTACAGTGCAGGTTTCACGAAGGCCTCAGCCAGCCCCATGGGAAGCTCTGAAGCCAGGCGTTGGGACGAGGGGCTGGGCCTTTATACCCCTCACCAGTCATTCATTGGATACGGGCTGCCCTAGGAAGTTGGCTTGCCCTTGGGCAAAGCAGCTCTCTTCTGCTGAGGCAATCCCCAAGGGGGCCTGACAGCTGAGGGCTGTGGCCTTAGGCACTGAGTCCTTCAGTCCTGAAGGGGGTCAGGGAAGCACACACAGTGCCCGAGACAGCAAGGAAGGGGGCGCCATTGCATTTGAGTTGAATCTGTGGGCCAGTCAGGCTGCAGCTGAAGTTTACACTGTTGGCCTGAATTTCGCTCTGCGAAATGGAAACAAGCCCTTCTGCTGAAAAGGGGGGCTGGCCGGAGTTGGGGGCCGGAGGAAAGTGGAATGGCAGTGGATGGCTGCTTCAGGACCCGGAAGAGGAGCTGCCCAGGGACATAGGATAGGATTGCCAGGTGGCGTTGGGGTTTTAGTTGAAACCAGAGAAGGGATCATTTTGGCAGGCCCAAATAGCGTTCAGACTTCAAGCTCCTTCATCCTCGGCCATGTGGATCTGTCCTCCCTCCCTCCGATTTAGCTAGTTTGTACCAGAGAACGTCTATATTATTTAGAGGAATATTTTATTGTACCATGTTCCTAAACTCACAAACTTTTTACCTAAACTATTTCCTAAACAAGAACTAAATTCAAGGATTTCAGTATCTAACTCATTTTTTTTTTTTTTTTTTTTTTTTTTTTTTTTTTTTGCTGTATGCGGGCCTCTCACTGTTGTGGCCTCTCCCGTTGCGGAGCACAGGCTCCGGACGCGCAGGCCCAGCGGCCATGGCTCACGGGCTTAGTTGCTCCGCGGCATGTGGGATCTTCCCGGACCAGGGCACGAACCCGTGATCCCTGCATCGGCAGGCGGATTCTCAACCACTGCGCCACCAGGGAAGCCCCTCTAACTCATTTTTGTTATGACAACAGTTACTTATGCTAATGGCAACAATCTGACAATAAATAAACACTTGTCTATGAGCAGATGAACGACAATGACAGGAGTCAGGATGAAACCTAATTAGTAGGCAAGTCCAAAATGTAGGAAATTTGCAAGGAAAATTAATTATGAAGCCACAAAGGAAAAACCGTTGCTATGATGAAATCAAGAACAGGTGGCTCCTCGGGTACTAGAGTGACAAAACACGAGTACACTGCCCAATGAAATGAGCTTTTAAAATCCATACAGGAAGTATGTGGATAGTCATTCAAAAACGATGCTTTGCTGTTCCGAGAAGAGAGGGTCCCCGCACGAGGGGGAGTGGTTAGAATGAAAATTCACTCAGCTTAGAGTGTGGTCTAGGCAACCAACTGGGCCTTGCTCAGGAAACCAGCTTCTCATCCATGAGTAACTGTGGGTGAGTAGCAACACTGGCAGTCGCAATATGGCTCCCGGGAAATCAATGGCACAGCCAATTCAAGAACAAAGTCAACATTTGTGATGGGGCCCTCGCCCTGCTTCCCCGCACAGATTTGCTGCTGAGCATATGTTTTTTGCCCAAGCTATCAGCGACTCTCTAATTGTAGAAATTTTAGCTCATGGAGAATGGCAGACGGATAGGGGAGCACTGCCTTGCCGCACCCTAAAATCATTCTAGATGCAAGGGGAGTTGCTTCTGCTTCCAGCTGTACCTTAGAAAAGAGATGGGGCTGCCCACAGCCTCCAGGGCTGGCTGGCTCCCAGCAAATATCACCCCCCAGCTCCTTGCAGCAGCCTGGCAGACCTAGGCACGAGTCCCAGGAGATCCAGCCACTGTTCCCCATCCCTCAGAAACACACATGCACAGCACATGGTGATGCCTACTTTATCATGCTCCAGACTGTCTGTTAAGGGCTTTGCCCTCGTGACCTCATGTTTTCCTCTGAAGAACCCTACACAGTAGGTACAGGCAGACCTTGGCTTTTTCTGGGGCGGTTTGGTTTGGGTTTTTAATTGGGGTACAGGTGATTTACAATGTTGTGTTAGTTTCTGCTGTACAGCCAAGTGAATCTGTTATACATATACGTATATCCACTCTTTTTTAGATTCTTTTTCCATATAGGTCATTACAGAGTACTGAGTAGATTTCCCTGGGCTATACAGCAGGTCCTTATTAGTGATCTATTTTATATATAGTAGTGTGTATATGTCCATCCCAATCTCTCAATTTATCCCTCCCCCACCCTTACCCACTGGTAACCATAAGCTTGTTTTCTACATCTGTGACTCTATTTCTGCTTTGTAGATAGGTTCATTTGTAGCCTTTTAAAAAGATTCCACCTATAAGCAATATCATATGATACTTGTCTTTCTCTGTCTGACTTACTTCACTCTGTATGACACTCTCTAGGTTCATCCACATCTCTACAAATGACCCAATTTCATTCCTTTTTATTGGCCAAGTAATATTCCACTGTAAATATGTACCACATCTTCTTTATCCATTCCTCTGTTGATGGACACTTAGGTTGCTTCCATGTCCTGGCTATTGTAAATCGTGCTGCTATGAACATTGGGGTACATCCCACTCCTGTGCATACAACCGGAGAAAACCAGACCTTGTTTTATTGTGCTTCACTTTACAGCACTTCACAGATACTGTGTTGGTTTTTTTTTTTTTTTTTTTTTTTTTTGGCCACGCGGCATGAGGGATCTTAGTTCCCTGACCAGGGATCGAACCCGTGACCCCTGCAGTGGAAGCGTGGAGTCTTAACCACCGGACCGCCAGGGAAGTCCTGTGTTTTTCACAAATTGAAGGTTTGTGGTCACCCTGCATCGAGCAAGTCTATTGGTGCCATTTTTCTAAGAGCAAATTGCTCACTTCATGTCTCTGTGTCACATTTTGGTAATTCTCACGATATTTCAAGTTTTTCATTATTACATTTGTTATTGTATCCTGTCATCAGTGATCTTTGATGTTACCCTCGCAAAAAGATTATGACTCGCTGGAGGTTCAGATGGTGGTTAGCAGTTTTTAGAAATAAAGTCTTTTTAAATGAAGGTATGTACATTTTTTTAGACATAATGCTATCGCACACTTAAGAGACTACAGTATAATGCAAACATAACTTTTATATACACTGGGAAACTAAAAAATTCATGTGACTCTCACTTTATTGCAAACCCACAATATCTCCAAAGTATGCCTGTAGTGTCATTATCCCCACTTTACAGGTGAGGGCATTGAGACACAAAGAGGTAAAGTGACTCGTCCAAGATCACAAGGAATACATGACAGAGCCGGCACCCAAACAATCTGATGGCAAGATTGTATGTTTCCCAGAATGCTATGATGCCTCCCACATTTTGAGGACTAGACTAGTGATTGCTAACTGTTCTGTCGTCTTGGGCCCCTCTGAAAATCTGGTGAAACGAATGAATCCTCTCTGCAGAAAAACGCCCACCTGCTCACGTATACACACGGCATACTACTTTCAAAGAGTTCCAGGACTTTCTGAAGTTCACCCTGAACTCTATGGAGCCCAGGCTAAGAAGCTCTGCTGTAGGCTAGTCCAGGAAGCAGCTTGCCCTAGACTCCAAACCTAGCTCAGCAGGCCCCCAGCTTCCTCCCGGAGAGCACGTGTCCACTGCTTCGGGGCTACTCTCACAGCTGAAGTTCAGAATGCTCTGGCTTTGTAACCTGTGACCTCACATTTTCCCTGGTACCATGACCAGTGCCATCCGCTGCACCAGGATGAAGTTTCTGGTGGGCTAGCCCAGCCCTGGCTCACAGATGATAAGAAAGCTCTAAGACTTTTCACAAAGAGATCAGGGCACCGTGCTCTGAATGCAAAAACAGAGAAGGAGGGGGTAATCAAGCTCCCCGGCAGAGCAGATGAAAACTGGTGATGTCAAGGGTGATGCCAACACTGCTACAGGTCAGAACTGGAGATCAAGTCAGGAAAGGATACAAGAGGACACGGACAGAAACCTGCTCTGAGGGCGGCCAGGCTGGGTGCTGCGGTGTGCCCTCCACTACCAGAAATGCAGTCGATTTGAGCTGTCCCAGAGCTCAGAGCTCTCAGCAGAGAGATGTGGGATTCTCATTTGAGCTCAGCACAGTGGGGGGCAACCGCGGTTGCAGTTCATTCATTCAAGCAACAGCTAGTATTTAGCATGTGTCTACTGACCAAGCACTTACCATACGCCAGGCACTGTTCTAAGCACTTTTCAAATATTAACCCGCTTCATTCTCGGAACACCACAATGAGAGGGGCACTGCTATTGTCTCCATTTTCCAGATGGAAAGCCTGAAGCACAAGCGATATTAAGTGATCTGCCCGAAGTTATACAGCTCGTTAAGTGGCAGAGCTGGGATTCAGACTCAGGCAGTCTGGCCCTCAGCGCCCATGCTCTGCGGCGAGTGTGCCGCAGGCACTGGGCTAGTGGACACCTACAGAGGCTGGAGCCCGGAGCAGCACTGACTTGGTCCCGCCTCCAAGCTGCTTACCTTCTAGCACTGGCCCCAGAGCAGTTGACAGGCAATCAGAGGACATCCTGACGACTTCCTCGATCAGGGTGGGGACGCTATGGCTGTGCTCCAGAGCAGCAGCCAACAGGTTACAGGGACTCCTTTCTCAGGCCCAGGTTCAAAGGAGCCAAACAGAAAGAAGGAGGGGACCCATTTCTGGTGGTGGGTCCAGCTCCCACTCTGAAGCCTGGAAAGCAAACCGCTGTGAGTGAGGTTCCCATCAGGAACTGCAGGAGCGCAGGAACCAAACAAGTGTCCTGCCTCCTGTTTGGGGTGTCCCTACAGACCTGTTCCCTTGTTGCTCTTTCCCTGCAGAGACAGCGAGCTCCCTGAGGGCAACGCCAAGGCGTGAATCTTTCCCCATCCTACCCCCAGTGCCCGGCACAGGCTGGGCACACCTAATTCATTAGGTGCTAATCAGGCACACCTAATTAGCACACCTCATTCATTCATTCAACCAATATTTATCGAGCATCTCCTGCATTACCAGGAACTACTAGGCTCTGGGATGCAAAAGTAACCCCCTCCCCCCCCCAAAATCCATCCTCACTGTGAGAGTGCCAGACAATAAACAAACAAAATGAGCAACAAAAAAAATATAGGGTCTTAGGGGGAAATGAAAGCAAGGAAGGAAGATAGGAGGTATGGGAGAAGGTAATGAAATTTTAGATAGGACGGGCAGCAAAGAGCTCTCTGAGAAAAATGACATTTAAGTCAAGACCTGAAGCAGGGGAGGGAATGAGCCATGCAGATACCTGAGGGAAAAGTGGTCCAGGCAGGGGAACAACAAATGCAAAGGGCTCAGGGCGGGAATGTGCCTGACAGGTTTGAGGGCCAGGGAGGAGACCGCTGTGGCTGGAGGAGACTGAGCTGAGGGGGATCTGAGGAGCTGAGGTCCCAATGAAGGAGCAAGTAGTGAAGACTGCGTCTGGTGCCTAGGAGCGGGGGAAGCGAACCAGCTGCACGGCATGGCAGCCCTCCAAACCCTGCTGGGACTCACAGGGGAGGCCCCACAGGAATGCCTATTAATAACTCACGCTCTCTGCAGCTCCATTCCAAAGGCATCACCGGGAGGACAGACAGGGGCTTTCTTGAAAGTTCTCCTCCTCCTCGGTCTGAGTTTAGGGCTGAGCCAGCAGGACTGAGCTGAGATTAAGAATTCACCTTTAGGGCTTCCCTGGTGGCGCAGCGGTTGAGCGTCCGCCTGCCGATGCAGGGGACACGGGTTCGTGCCCCGGTCCGGGAAGATCCCACGTGCCGCGGAGCGGCTGGGCCCGTGAGCCATGGCCGCTGCGCCTGCGCGTCCGGAGCCTGTGCTCCGCAACGGGAGAGGCCACGACAGTGAGAGGCCCGCGTACCGCAAAAAAAAAAAAAAAGAATTCACCTTTAGAGTTTGTGCAGTCCGTCCTTCTACCTCCAGACAATACTCCACTCATTTGTCCTTTGAGATGCTATAATGAAGGGCATGATGGGGTGTGGCCACCTATTCCCTCTGGTTCTTCTGGGGGAAAGAAACTCTCAATTAGGGTGTTTAGATAGCAAATTCTCTTTCAAAGTCCTGCTTTCCCGCCTCCCTCCCTCCCTCTGGCTCTACCTTCAGGGGCAAAAAGAATAAGTGGCCTTGCTTCCCTTTGGGGATCTGGGGCCTGCGCTGTCCCCAAAGAGTCGAAAGTCAAACCCTCTGTTACCTAAAAGATGATTTGCAGTTCTTTAGATATTTTGGCTATGAGCTTCTGTATATACTTTTCTGCATTACAGATATCTTTATCTACTCTGTGGCTTGCTTTTTCACTCTCTTAATAACAGAAACTCTTAATTTTAATGTAATCAAATGTATCCATCTTTTTTTAAAGAACTTTTTATTTATTTACTTTTGGTTGCATTGGGTCTTCGTTGCTGAGCGCGGGCTTTCTCTAGTTGCGGCGAGCGGGGGCTACTCTTCGTTGTGGTGGGCGGGTTTCTCATTACAGTGGCTTCTTTTGTTGCAGAGCACCGGCTCTAGGCATGCGGGCTTCAGTAGTTGTGGCTCGCGGGCTCAGTAGTTGTGGCTCGCGGGCTCTAGAGCACAGGCTCAGTAGTTGTGGCACACGGGCTTAGCTGCTCCGCGGCATGTGGGATCTTCCCAGACCAGGGCTCGAACCCGTGTCCCCTGCATTGGCAGGTGGCTTCTTAACCACTGTGCCACCAGGGAAGTCCCTCATCTTTTCTTTTATGATTAGTACTTTTGTGTTTTAATTAAAAGGTCTTTCATTTCCCAAAGATAATGAAAATATTTTGCTATATTATTTTCTAGAAGTTTTATATTTTACCTTGCACATTTAGATCTATGATTTACCTAGAATTGAGTTTTGTGGATGATATGAGGTAGTGGTCAAGTTTTCTTTTTGCCATATGGATAGACAGTTGTCCCAGCAAAGTTTTTTTTTTTTTTAAATCCTTTCCCAGTGATACCTTTGTTGTATATCTGTTATATCTCTACAGGATGTGTCCAGATGTTTCTGGACTCTCTAGTGTTTCATTGATCTATTTGCCTATCACTGGGCCAATATCACATTGCTTTAATTACTTTCTCTATATAAAAAGATAAGCCTTCCCTGGTGGCGCAGTGGTTGAGAGCCCGCCTGCCGATGCAGGGGACACGGGTTCGAGCCCTGGTCTGGGAGGATCCCACGTGCCGCGGAGCAGCTAGGCCCGTGAGCCATGGCCGCTGAGCCTGTGCTCCGCAACGGAAGAGGCCACGACAGTGCATGCAGATGGCCAAAAAGCACATGAAAAGATGCTCGACAATTATTAGAGCACATGATTTTTAAGGTCTTTTCCAAACTTAACTGATAACGATTCTATGAATGCCTCTCTCCAAATCCTATTTTTTTTTTTTTTTTTTTTTTTTTTTTGCGGTATGCGGGCCTCTCACTGTTGTGGCCTCTCCCGTTGCGGAGCACAGGCTCCGGATGCGCAGGCTCAGCGGCCATGGCTCACGGGCCCAGCTGCTCCGCGGCACGTGGGATCCTCCTGGACTGGGGCACGAACCCGCGTCCCCTGCATCGGCAGGTGGACTCTCAACCACTGCGCCACCAGGGAAGCCCCTATTGGAAGATTTTTAATCACAGTTTCAATTTCATTACTTGTGATTGGTGTGTTCATATTTTCTATTTCTTCCTGGTTCAGTCTTGGAAGGTTATACCTTTCTAGGAATTTGTCCATTTCTTCCAGGTTGTCCATTTTATTGGCATGGAGTTGCTTGTTGTAGTCTCTTAGGATGCTTTGTATTTCTGCAGTGCCTTTTGTAACTTCTCCTTTTTCATTTCTAATTTTATTGATTTGAGTCCTCTCCCTCTTTTTCTTGATCAGTCTGGCTAATGGTTTATCAATTTTGTTTATCTTCTCAAAGAACCAGCTTTTAGTTTTATTGATCTTTGCTATTGTTTTCTTTGTTTCTATTTCATTTATTTCTGCTCTGATCTTTATGATTTCTTTCCTTCTGCTAACCTTGGGTTTTGTTCGTTCTTCTTTCTCTAGTTCCTTTAGGTGTACCATTAGATTGTCTGTTTGAGATTTTTCTTGTTTTTTGAGGTAGGCTTGTATAGCTATAAACTCCCCCCTAAGAACTGCTTTTGCTGCATACCATAGGTTTTGGATGGTCGTGTTTTCATTGTCATTTGTCTCTAGGTACTTTTTGATTTCCTCTTTGATTTATTCAGTGATCTCTTGATTATTTAGTAACGTATTGTTTAGCCTCCATGTGTTTGTGTTTTTTACGTTTCTTTCCCTGTAATTCGTCTCTAATCTCATAGCATTGTGGTCAGAAAACATGCTTGATATGATTTCAATTTTCTTACGTTTACTGAGGCTTGATTTGTGCCCAAGATGTGATCTATCCTGGAGAATGTTCCATGCGCACTTGAGAAGAAAGTGTAATCTGCTGTTTTTGGATGGAATGTTCTATAAATATCAATTAAATCTATCTGGTCTATTGTGTCATTTAAAGCTTGAGTTTCCTTATTAATTTTCTGTTTGGATGATCTGTCCATTGGTGTAAGTGAGGTGTTAAGTTCCCCCACTATTATTGTGTTACTGTCAATTTCCTCTTTTGTAGCTGTTAGCAGTTGCCTTATGTATTGAGGTGCTCCTATGTTGAGTGCATATATATTTATAATTGTTATATATTCTTCTTGGATTGATGCCTTGATCTTTATGTAGTGACCTTCCTTGTCTCTTGTGACAGTCTATATTTTAAATTCTATTTTGTCTGATATGAGAATTGCTACTCCTGCTTTCTTTTGATTTCCATTTGCATGGAATATCTTTTCCCATCCCCTCACTTTCAGTCTCTATGTGTCCCTAGGTCTGAAGTGGGTCTCTTTGTAGACAGCATATAGATGGGTCTTGTTTTTGTATCCTTTCTGCAAGCCTGTGTCTTTTGGTTGGAGCATTTAATCCATTCACGTTTAAGGTAATTATCGATATGTATGTTCCTATGACCATTTTCTTAATTGTTTTGGGTTTGTTTTTGTAGGTCCTTTTCTTCTCTTGTGTTTCCCACTTAGAGAAGTTCCTTTAGTGTTTGTTGTAGAGCTGGTTTGGTGGTGCTGAATTCTCTTAGCTGTTGCTTGTCTGTAAAGCTTTTGATTTCTCCATCGAATCTGAATGAGATCCTTGCTGGGTAGAGTAATCTTGGTTGTAGTTTCTTCCCTTTCATCACTTTAAGTGTATCATGCCACTCCCTTCTGGCTTGTAGAGTTTCTGCTGAGAAATTAGCTGTTAACCTTATGGGAGTTCCCTTGTATGATATTTGTCATTTTTCCCTTGCTCTTTTCAATAATTTTTCTTTGTCTTTAACTTTTGCCAAGTTGATTACTACGTGTCTTGGTGTGTTTCTCCTTGGGTTTATCCTGTATGGGACTCTCTGCACTTCCTGGACTTGGGTGGCTATTTCCTTTCCCATGTTAGGGAAGTTTTTGACTATAATCTTTTCAAATATTTTCTCGGGTCCTTTCTCTCTCTCTTCTCCTTCTGGCACCCATATAATGCGAATGTTGTTGCATTTAATGTTGTCCCAGAGTTCTCTTAGGCTGTCTTCATTTCTTTTCATTCTTTTTTTCTTTATTCTGTCCTGCAGCAGTGAATTCCACCATTCTGTCTTCCAGGTCACTTGTCTGTTCTTCTGCCTCAGTTATTCTGCTATTGATTCCTTCTAGTGTAGTTTTCATTTCAGTTATTGTGCTGTTCATCTCTGTTTGTTCTTTTATTCTTCTAGATCTTGGTTAAACATTTCTTGCATCTTCTTGATCTTTGCCTCCATTCTTTTTCCGAGGTCCTGGATCATCTTCACTATCATAATTGTGAATTCTTTTTCTGGAAGGTTGCCTATCTCCACTTTATTTAGTCGTTTTTCTGGGGTTTTATCTTGTTCCTTCATCTGGTACATAGCCCTCTGCCTTTTCGTCTTGTCTATCTTTCTGTGAATGTGGTTTTTGTTCCCAGGCTGCAGGATTGTAGTTCTTCTTGCTTCTGCTGTCTGCCCTCCGGTGGATGAGGCTATCTAAGAGGCTTGTGCAAGTTTTCTGATGGGAGGGACTGGTGATGGGTAGAGCTAGCTGTTGCTTTGGTGGGCAGAGCTCAGTAAAACTTAATCCACTTGTCTGCTGATGGGTGGGGCTGGGTTCCCTCCCTGTTGGTTGTTTGGCTTGAGGCGTCCCAACACTGGAGCCTACCTGGGCTCTTTGATGGGGCTTATGGCTGACTCTGGGAAGGCTCACACCATGGAGTACTTCCCAGAACTTCTGCTGCCAGCGTCCTTGTCCTCATGGTGACACACAGCCACCCCCTGCCTCTGCAGAAGACCCTCCAACACTAGCAGGTAGGTCTGGTTCAGTCTCCTATGGGGTCACTGCTCCTTCCTCTGGGTCCTGATGAGCACACTACTTTGTGTGTGCCCTCCAAGAGTGGAGTCTCTGTTCCCCCCAGTCCTGTCGAAGTCCTGCAATCAAATCCCGCTAACCTTCAAAGTCTGATTCTCTAGGAATTCCTCCTCCCATTGCCTGACCCCTAGATTGGGAAGCCTGATGTGGGGCTCAGAGCCTTCACTCCAGTGGGTGGACTTCTGTGGTATAAATGTTCTCCAGTTTGTGAGTCACCCACTCAGCAGTTATGGGATTTGATTTTACTGTGATTGTGCCCCTCCTATCGTCTCATTGTGGCTTCTCCTTTGTCTTTGGATGTGGGGTATCTTTTCTGGTGAGTTCCAGTGTCTTTCTGTCGATGATTGTTCAGCATTTAGTTGTGATTCTGGTGTTCTTGCAAGAGGGAGTTACAGGACGTCCTTCTACTCCGCCATCTTGAACCAATCTCCCCCCAAGATGGTAAATGTTATGTTATGTGTTTTTTTACCATAATAAAGAAGAAAAATATGTTCAACATCATCTGACATTAGGGAAATGCAAATTAAAAGCATGAGATACCACTGAAAAACTGTCATAGATCAGAGGAGACTAAAGAGACATGAACGTTTAAATGTAATGTGAGATCCTGGATTGGATCCTGGAACATAAAGAGGACACAGTGGAAAAGCTGATGAAATCCAAATGAAGTCTGTAGTTTAACGTTATTATACCAATGTTACTTTCTTAGTTTTGACCAATGTACTATGGTTTTATATATATTAGTCTTCTAGGGCTGCTATAACAAAATACCATGGACTGGGTAACTTAAGACATTTGTCACAGTTTCAGAGACTACTAAGTCCAAGATCAAGGTGCTGGCTGATTCAGTTCTTGGTGAGAGCTCTCCGCCTGGCTTGCAGATTGCTACCTTCTTGCTGTGTCTGCACGTGGGAGAGAGAGAGGTGGAGAGAAATAGAAAGACTGGGAGAGACAGAGAGGGAGAACTCTCTGGTCTCTCCTTGTAAGTGCACTAATCCTGTCACGAGGGTCCCACCCTCATGACCTCATTTAAATCTAATTACCTCTCAAAGGCCCATGTCCACATATCATTACATTGGGGATTAGGGCTTCAACATGTGAATTTGGAGGGGGACAAAATTCGGCTCATAGCATTATATAATACTGCAGTCCCCAACCTTTTTGGCACCAGGGACCCATTTTGTGGAAGACAATTTTTCCACGGATGGGGCGGGGGGATGGTTCAGGCGGTAATGCGAGCGATGGGGAGTGGCAGACGAAGCTTCAATCGATTGCCTGCTGCTCACTCCTGCTGTTTGACCTGGGGGTTGGGGACCCCTGATATAAGATGTTAATCTTAGGGGAACTGTAGTAAAGAGTATAAAGGAACTCTGTACTATTTTTGGAACTTTCTGTAAATCTAAAATTATCCAAAGATTTTTTTAAATCTAAAAGAAAAATCAAGGTGGGAATTCCCTGGTGGTCCAGTGGTTAGGACTCCATGTTTCCAATGCAGGGGGCATGGGTTCCCTCATCAGGAACTAAGATCCCACATGCTGCGCAGAGTGGCCAAAAGAATAAATAAAAAATAGAGTTAAAGGGGCTCATGAGAGGAATTCTGATCATCAATCACAGGATCAGGCTGGGCCAAAAGGAAGAAAGAGGGGGACAGAACTGCAATACTGGGAGAAAACGGGAGGATCAAGGTTCTATAAAGTTTAAAAACAGGTTGAGGGAATTCCCTGGTGGTCCAGTGGTTAGGTCTCCACGCTTTAACTGCTGAGGGCCTGGGTTCAATCCCTGGTAGGGGAACTAAGATCCCACAAGCCATGCAGTGCAGCCAAAATAAATAAATAAATAAATAAATAAATAAATAATACAAAATAAAAACAGGTAGAGTTCACCATAAGTGTTGCTTTTTGTTTTCCTGGAGGAATATAAAAGATTAAAAGCTGAAGTGTAATGGACTGTGCTTTGTTAAAACTGAGGGAAAAAGAGGAGTAGTCAGGTGAAGAAGCAGAATAAAACATCAAAGGAATAAAAAAGGGCATATTTTCCCTTAAGAAAAGGAGGTGGTCTGCAGCAGTAAGGCTCCTGAAATGATTGACACAAGCTAGTTTTTAAAAAGCTTTTCAAGGAATACCCTGGTGGTCCAGTGGTTAGGACTAGGCTTTCACTGCCAGGGCCCAGGTTTAGTCCCTGGTTAGGGAACTAAGATTTCACAAGCTGCCTAGTGTGGCCAATAAATAAATAAATAGCTTTTCAATTTCTCTTAAACAATAAAATTACACTTCCAAATGTAAAGTTATTGTGGTGGCAACATTTTACTATATTATCACAGTCAATAATTTGCAAAACCAAACAAAAAATAGAATAAGACTCTCCAAAATTTCAATATGGCTCTTTATACTAACTCTTAAACACTGCGTTTATGGCTAAAACAGTACAACTAAATAGAGTAGAGAGACTATGTCATGTTATTTTAATAACTATTTCAACATGAAAGAATAAAACACAATGAAGAGCACATGCTTGTTTGGTGCTAGCAACATAACAATTTGCAGTCTTAAAGAGGAAATAAAATACATAAGTTGAACCAGATGTTGAAATGGTTCCGGATTATCATCTAAAGGCAAATACTTCAGAAAATATGTAGAAAGGTAACCACGCATTTGCTACAGGGAGTCCTCTATGCAAGGGTCTTTACATTGCACTTTACTTGATGGCTCAGAATAAAAGTGTGATCTGTTCCCAATCAAAAAAAAAAAAGACATACAGATGGCCAAAAAGCACATGAAAAGATGCTCAACAATTATTAGAGGAAGGCAAATCAAAATTACAGTGAGGTATCACCTCACACCAGTCAGAATGGCTATCATCAGAAAGTCTACAAATAATAAATGCTGGAGAGGGTGTAGGAATGTAAATTGGTGCAGCCACTGTGGAAAACAGTATGGAGGTTCCTTTAAAAACTAAAAACAGAGTTACCATATGATCCAGCAATCCCACTCCTGGGCATATATCTGGAGAAAACCATGATTTGAAAAGATACACGCACCCCAATGCTCATTGCAGCGCTGTTAACAATAGCCAAGACATGGAAGCAACCTAAATGTCCATCGACAGATGAATGGATAACAAAGATGTGGTACATATATAAAATGGAATATTACTCAGCCATAAAAAAGCATGAAATAATGCCATTTGCAGCAACATGGATGGACCTAGAGATTATCATACTAAGTGAAGCCAGGCAGAGAAAGACAAATGTTATATGATATCACTTATATGTGGAATCTAAAAGATAGTACAAATGAACTCATTTACAAAACAGAAGCAGACTCAGAAACACAGAGAACAAACTCATGGGTACCAAAGGGGGGCAGGCGGGTGCATAAATTGGGAGTATGGGATTAACAGATGCACGCTGCTATACATAAAATAGATAAACAACAAGGTCCTACTGCATAGCACAGGGAACTATATTGAATATCTTGTAAGAAATTATAATGGAAAAGAATAGAAAAAATATACACATATGTATGTGTAACCAAATCACTTTGTCGTACACCTGAAACTAACACAATATTGTAAATCAACCATACTTCAATGAAAAAATAATAATCTCTCTTCAAATCTAAAAACAAAACAAAACAGGTTTAGTGGAAGTAAGTATGAAAGAGCAGCAATGGTAGGAGGCTGTGGTCAGAGCAGAGTATTGGCTCTCACAGGTGGTGTAGATGATATCCAAGGAGTTTGTGGCTAAAGGGGGGTGAAGGTAAAGGTCATTGTTTGGAGTTGTGGTCAAGGAATTGTGAGGAGGTTATGGTTGCTTATCCACATGATGCCTAATTATCTCTCAACATGAGGACCAGGAAATGAGGTGGAGAGGAAGACTCAGTTGCAAAGCCCCCAGTGGATGCAGGAGAGTAACTGGGAAGCTGGTCACACAGCCCCACACCGGGCTTTCCCAGGACTCCCCACCCCTCTTTCTCCCAGTTCTTGCTAGCTCACACCTACCCCCACTCCAACCTACTTTTCCTTCCAAACTCAGAAATCAGGGGGAAAAAAGCAAAGAAAAATGTCCTACTGTTTCCCAGCAGCACCTCACATACATGCCTTGGGTGCCTACTAAGCACCCAAGCCATGTAAATAATACAAAGAGGCTAAAACACTCTTCCTGTCCCAACACCTTGCAATACAGGTGAACAGATAAAAACATGGGTACAAACACTACCTACTGATGTCACTGAAGCAGTGTGACATTAAATATTTATGTATACGACACTCCTCCACAAATAGCAAAGGTGAAAGAAAAGACAGTCAACAGATAACTTTTGTTTATCTCGGTGTCATTTCTTACTCTACCATGTCTCCCTCCCACGTGCCCACACATGGAAGCAATGCTCTTAGCTGCTTGACAGGATGGTAGCTCCCTTGGGTTGCTTACCAAGCCCCCATTTTCATTCGGATCAGAGCTATCTTTTTTTTTATAACATCTTTAGTGGAGTATAATTGCTTTACAATGGTGTGTTAGTTTCTGCTTTACAACAAAGTGACTCAGTTATACATGTACATATGTTCCCATATCTCTTCCCTTTACCCCCTCACTTGAATCTGGCTTCTCCTTCTGTATGTACAACATCTGATAAGGGTTGGCGTGCCTAGAGTTTTAACATTTGAGGTAAAGGAAACTTTATGCAGATTCTGGCTTGTTATGGATTTTCTCTGACAGTAGAGAGATTCAAACTCTAGCCAATACCTGCCAGTCTAAGAACAGAGACAGAGCCACTTAAAAGAATCTGGCTTGCTGTAACTTTAAATGTAATTCATGGGGCTTCCCTGGCGGCGCAGTGGTTGAGAATCCGCCTGCCTATGCAGGGAACACGGGTTCTTGCCCCGGTCCGGGAAGATCCCACATGCCGCGGAGCGGCTGGGCCCGTGAGCCATGGCCGCTGAGCCTGCGCATCCGGATCCTGTGCTCCACAGTGGGAGAGGCCACAACAGGGAGAGGCCCGCGTACCACCAAAAAAAAAAAAAAAATGTAATTCATGTTACTTTTTTCTATGACATCATATTATTTTTCAAAAATCTTTAACCATTTTATTAACTTTGAAGAAGGAATAAGAATAGCTCCTCTAGAAATTAGACACACTGAAGCCCTAATCCATTCACAGAGCTTCTACACAGACGAAGACGTTTACATCAAATGGACAAAAAATAGTACAGAAGACCTATACACAGAAAGATTGATAAAAATTCATCTCTAGAAAGCAGGTCAGATGGACTCAAAGACCTCACTGAATGTAGGAGAATCACTGGGAAGCCACGTAAAGCCTTCTGCTGGGGCATAAAGGTGGGAACCACTCCATGTAGTCAAGAAAACACTCGTTTTCCTCCTGATCTAAATGCTTGCCTCCAGTCTGGGGTCACAGAAAGGTCCTGATCATTTGAACTGGTTGTCGATCAAGGTTCCCTTCATTTTCGCTTTCTTGGCTTCCAGTTCAGCCTGGAAAGGAAGAAAAGTATATGTCCTGACACATGACATAAAATTCTGATTTTCCTACCTTATTCTAACTGCCCCAACACTATCCCCTCATGCTCATTTAGTATACAAACTAGAACCGTGTTTCTAAAATTGTGAGGAAACTCTAGCAAGTGCTTTCCAACCTTTCTGATGTTATGACACACATTGAAGATGATAATATCTGTATGGTAAAATGGGGTAAACACACAGGGCTGTGGTCTATCAGTGTAGGGAATCCCACAGCTCCAGGACTCCTGAAGGACTGGAGGAATCAATATCATGACATATCAGTGTCCTATTTGTGGCAGAACAGGAGGAAGAACACTGTTCTAGAACAGTGCTACTTAAAGTTGTGCGGTCCATGAAGATACACACAAAAATTGAGAGTAAGCATTTAGAAACTTTTATAGAAATTTGACAGAGGAATAATAAAGTAAAATAATCTCATAAGAAGAATTCAGGCAAATTCACTTTTATTGCATTTTATAAATTACAAATCTACTCTTGACAAATTTTAAAACAAGAAGCAAGCACTGGTCCTGCACCTCAGAAAATCTGAGAAGCACTGCTCTAGATCACTATGGCAAGGTGAAGCAGCTCTCAAGACCCACTGCCTCTGTCACCAAGAAGTCCTCTACAGTCAGTAGAATAGACTGGTATACTTTTCGATGAGGCACCAATGCTGGGATGTCTGATTTGAAAGAAATATCATATGTAACTTATTATCGGGAAAACAGAAACATAGGCACCATCACATATAGACGTGTGTGCTCAACAGAGAGCCCAGGAATAGTGCAGATAGTGGTGGTGGAAGCAGTGCTTTAAGAAGCAGCGACCAGCCCCAGTCCTGGTGCCCCAATGTAGCCCCACTGTATGCCTCATACCCTGGGAGAGCGCCCATGAGCCCCGATCTTGAACTCCTGACCTTGGACCACACGTAGCAGATTAACTTATCATTCTCGTTAGGGTTGGCTAACAAGAACTAACATCTGGGGCCTGGATCCTGTGGTCACTATCCCAGAGTAGGGTATGTACTGACAGCCACGGCCCACGGTTAGACCCCTGGCGGCCAGCCGCACCATAACCCCGGACAGGCTTCGGAAAGGATCTCCCTGCCTGCCGGAGGGCCTTTCAGACCAAGGAACGCAAACAGTCCAGACCGGCGCCTGCCATCCGCTGCCCCCGCCACTCACCAGCTCCTGCAGCCGCCTCTTGCTCATGCCTTTGCGCTCCAGCTGCTTTTCAATCACCTTGGCATTCTGCGCATACGAGTCAGCGACTTCTCTCTGCGGGGAGAAAGAAGCACCCTTAGGCCAGCGGTCTCACCAAAGAGGAGCAACAGAGACCCCGGGAGAAGTTTATACTCCTCGAATTATGAAATTATTACTGACATGGCAAGACTCTGCTCCCTTTCAACTCCTCAGCTTTTCCATAATCTGGGAGAGTCAGGTTTCAATGGAAACCACGTTTAAATAACAGATAACATCTCTCTGTAAACATCATTATACTGAAATACCATAAAGGTAATTGCTGCTCTTGCTAGGGACAGACTCCCACAGCAACAGAGCGGCACTGGAAGGGACTTGAAATTGCTGGGCCCAGCAGTTTTTCAACTGAAGAGGGATGAGGAGGGATTTGCCCCCTAAGGCATCTCAAAAAACAGTATGAAAAAAATGACTGACCTAGTCCAACTCCCTGCTCCTTATCTTACAGAGATATCCCTGAGATCCAGGGACACAGGAACCAGCCCGGTATCACAGCGTTTCATAGTAGCAGAGCAAGATCTACAAGCGAAGTTTCTAGTTATTGTACTACTCAGCGCTCTGGTTTGAGAGTCCCCTCTCCCCGCCCCGCATCCAAATCCCCCTGAGGGCAGAAGCACTTACAGCCTCAATCTCCTCTTCCTCTTCATCAATAGTAGACACAGTGACAGAGCTGAACTTGCCCATGTCTTTAGTCCGTTTCGTCATCATCACCTGGAGTTGCAGGAAGAGGAATCAGTCTAGGTCACCTCAAGAGGCTCTGTGAGTCGTGTGTGTGTGAGTGTGTATGTGTGAGTGGGTGTGTTGTGTGCAAGTGTACAAGCCTGGTTCCTCGGGGCAGGGGACCTCCTTGGGACAGGCTGGCCTATCTAAAAGTGCCCATCTTTTATTTTTTTTAAATTAAATTAAATTTAATTAATTTATTTTTGGCTGTGTTGGGTCTTCGTTTCTGTGCGTGGGCTTTCTCTAGTTGCGGCGAGCGGGGGCCACTCTTCATTGTGGTGCGCGGGCCTCTCACTATTGCGGCCTCTCCCGTTGCGGAGCACAGGTTCTGGACGCGCAGGCTCAGCGGCCATGGCTCACGGGCCCAGCCGCTCTGCGGCATGTGTGATCTTCCCGGACCGGGGCACGAACCCGCGTCCCCTGCATTGGCAGGCAGATTCTCAACCACTGCGCCACCATGGAAGCCCCTAAAAGTGTCCATCTTTTAACTTGCATTATATTTTTATAGTATCTGCCATCAAGGGTTTTTAAAAGTATATTTAAAGACTAGCCTTATTCATTCAATTTTTAATTGTTCACACTGGAAAAACAAGAAATTTCAAAGGAAGTAAATGTGAATAAAAACCATACAATTTCTAACTTTACTCATAGAGCAGATGTAGGAAAGAAAAGAGAACACATAATAGATGTTACAATTTTGTAGAATCTGCTTATACACAAAAATGGCATTCTCTTAATAAAGAGACCACCCATAAAGGGCAGTTTCTCATGCACCATAATCTTATGTAAAATTCTAGGGCTAAATCTGTAGCTATATTAACCCATCTGTCTCCTTCACTGATAATTACCTTCTTAGGAGGCTCTTGTTTCTGAGTATATATGTTCGTCTTCCCAAAACCCTGGCCAAACTTCACTACTGCTCCATCCACAATGAAGGTCACAGGAGCATTCTTCGGTTGGGACTGGTAGAAGAGTGGCAGCCCGCACCTGCAAAAAGCAGAGTGAATCTCACAGAGGCCTCAGAATCCAAATCCCCAAAACGGTGCTTCACAAAGCGTGCTTACACTCGGAATATTTCTGTTTGTGGCATAAACTGATGATTAGCTCTTCCCAGTGTTCCCCAAAACTACTTGATAAGAATCACTGACGGTTGGGCTTCTCTGGCGGCGCAGTGGTTAAGAATCCACCTGCCAATGCAGGGGACACGGGTTTGAACCCTGGTCCGGAAAGATCCCACATGCCGCGGAGCAACTAAGCCCGTGCGCCACAACTACTGTGCCTGTGCTCTAGAGCCCACGAGCCACAACTACTGAGCCCACGTGCTACAACTGCTGAAGCCCACGTGCTTAGACCCCGTGCTCCACAACAAGAGAAGCCACTGCAATGAGAAGCCCGCGGTGCACCACAACGAAGAGTAGCCCCCGCTCGCCACAACTAGAGAAAGCCCGCGTGCAGCAACAAACACACAATGCAGCCAAAAATAAGTCAGAAGGAGAAAAACAAATACCGTATGCTAACACAAATATATGGAATCTAAAAAAAAAAATGTCATGAAGAGCCTAGGGGTAGGAAGGGAATAAAACACAGACCTACTAGAGCATGGCCTTGAGGATATGGGGAGGGGGAAGGGTAAGCTGTGACAAAGCGAGAGAGTGGCATGGACATATATACACTACCAAACGTAAGATAGATAGCTAGTGGGAAGCAGCCGCATAGCACAGGGAGGTCAGCTCAGTGCTTTGTGACCACCTAGAGGGGTGGGAGGGAGGGAGACGCAAGAGGGAAGAGATATGGGAACATATGTATAACTGATTCACTTTGTTGTAAAGCAGAAACTAACACACCACTGTAAAGCAATTATACTCCAATAAAGATGTTTAAAAAAATAAATAAATAAAACGATGGGGGGAAATCAGAACATCACACACTGTCCCTAAAAAAAAAAATAATAGAGAATCACTGAATCACTGATGTTGCTTGTTAAAATTGCTGATCATCAGATTCTGAGGGCCCTCCCCCAGAGGATCCTGATTCATCAACTCTGGGGGGGTGAGGCCCAGGAATCCGTCTTAGCATCCCAAGTGATTCTTATAATTAGAGAAGTTTGGGAAACGCTGGCTCTTGCTACTGATTGCTTTCCAGTTAAAACTACTGCCATTATTCCCAGAAGTCTGGGTAACTAGTTTGGGGATACTGTCTAGTTCTGTTTTTGCAGTGTCAAGAAGGAGCATAGGGCTTCCCTGGTGGTGCAGTGGTTAAGAATCCACCTGCCAATACAGGGGACACAGGTTCGAGCCCTGGGCCAGGACAATCCCACATGCCGCGGAGCAACTAAGCCCGTGCGCCACAACTACTGAGCCTACTCTCTAGGGCCCGCAAGCCTCAACTACTGAAGCCCACACACCTAGAGCCCGTGCTCTGCAACAAGAGAAGCCACCGCGATGAGAAGCCCGTGCACTGCAATGAAGAGTAGCCCCCACTCACCGCAACTAGAGAAAGCCCACACGCAGCAACAAAGACCCAACTCAGCCAAAAATAAAAATTAATTAATGAATTATATTTTTTTAAAAAAAGAAGGAGCATAAAGGCTCCACTGCAGTGGTCCGCCAACTAAGCTCTGTAGCAATCGTCATACTTTCTTTGGTTGGTCATTTCTTTTTTTAAAAAATTAATTTATTTATTTTTGGTGGGTTTGAGTCTTCGTTGCTGCACACAGGCTTTCTCTAGTTGCAGCGAGTGGGGGTTACTCTTCGTTGCAGTGTGAGGGCTTCTCATTGCAGTGGCTTCTCTTGTTGCAGAGCATGGGCTCTAGGTGCACAGGCTTCAGTAGTTGTGGCATGCGGGCTCAGTAGTTGTGGCGCACAGGCTTAGTTGTTCTGCGGCATGTGGGATCTTCCCGGACCAGGGCTTGAATCTTTGTCCCCTGCACTGGCAGGAGGATTCTTAACCACTGCGCCACCAGGGAAATCCTGGTTGGTCACTTCTATTATACTTCTTCAGCTAAGTGAAGTAGACCCATACCCATAAGATACGATTAAAGTAGTCTAACAAATCTAATGTGGCTGTAAACTAAAATGCCTTCTTAGCCATTTCCCTGCTTTAATTCTAGTCTGAGTCTTTGGAGAGCCAAGATTGAACTGTAATTCATCAACAAGATTAAACTTATTATACTTTAATATTCTCACTGTTAACAACCTAAAGCTGGAAATCATCTGTATCTTTAAATAATAGTCTCTAAAGGTCTTGGGTCTATAGTCCTATAACAGACTTTATAAATAAGTTTGGATTAAATTACACTATGTTGGGATTTCCCTGGTGGCACAGTGGTTAAGACTCTGCACTCCTAATGCAGGGGACCCAGGTTCAATCCCTGATCACGGAACCAGATCCCACAGGCAGGCTGCAACTAAGAGTTTGCATGGCACAACTAAGGAGTCCGCGTGCCACAACTAAGGAGCCTGCCTGCCACAACTAAGACCTGGTGCAACCAAAATAAATAAAAAATAAATATTAAAAAAAATTACACTATGTTACATTTACCATATGACCCAACAATTCCACTCCAAGAGAAAACACATGTTCCCACAAGATTTATACTAGAATGTTCATAGCAGCTTTATTTATAATAGCCAAAGCCATTAACAACTCAAATGCCCTTCAACAGGTCAATGGGTAAACAAACTGTGGTGCAATGATTACTACTCAGCGATAAAGAGGAGCAAATTACTGATACACATAACAGCTCAGATGAATCCCCAAAGCATCATGCTACATGAAAGAAACCAGATGTAGGAGATACATATTGTAGGTAATAGAACACATACTGTAGAATTTACATCACATTTTAGAAAAGGTAAAACCACGGTAACAGAAGGCAGATCAGTGCTGGCGACGGGAGGGGTGAGGAAGGAGACTGCAAAGAAGCACTGGAAACGTCTATGTCACAGGAGTGGTGATGTTACATGGTTCTATGCTTTTGTCAACACTCATCAGACTGTACACTTAGGAAAGGCAAATTTTATTATATATAAGTTACACCTCAGTGAAAAAATAATGCTACGTTTAAAAACCCATTTTTGTGGCCAGCTGGTCAGAGACATAACTTGGTCAGTTGCATCTCTTTAAGAAGCATATTGGCATTTGCATAATTGAAGTTTGAAGGCAGGTAAGATTATAGGGATAAAGATATAACAGATAATTGTCTCCAAATGTTTCTTTTCCTAACACATCATTGCCTCTACTTGCTTATGCTTGGAGAAACCCACACTGTTAATACTTACTTTGCACATTTCTTCCTGTACTGTCGTTCAATGCCTTCAGGCCTGCACAGAAAATGGAAGTTAAAAAAAAAAAGATACGAACAAATCTCATAAGCTACCAACCTCACTAGCTCATTTCTTCAAATGCTGAAAGGGCTTTTCAAAAGTTATCCTTTCATAGCTCAGCTGCTTATTTACACATGTATTCATTTTAAAGCATTCCTTCCTTCTAGAAACACTTACTGAGCCCCTAAAATGGGGCAGGCACCTCCCTGACAGAGGAGGAGGCGCGGCAGTAGCTGTGGTCACAGCAGCAGTTGGGGTCACAGTAACAGAGACAACAATAACAAGAGTGGCGATCACTGGTATAGCTTTTATTATGTACCAGGGGCTGTTATGAACTGTATGTGTACTAGCTCATTTGATCCTTACAACAACCCTGTGAGGTAGGCCATGTTATCATTCCCATTTTACAGTTGAGGGCACCTTCTTCTTGGATCGACCCCTTGATCATTATGTAGTGTCTTTCCTTGTCTCTTGTAACATTCTTTATTTTAAAGTCTATTTTATCTGATATGAGTATAGCTACTCCTGCTTTCTTTTGATTTCCATTTGCATGGAATATCTTTTTCCATCCCCTCACTTTCAGTCTCTATGTGTCCCTAGGTCTGAAGTGGGTCTCTTGTAGACAGCATATAGATGGGTCTTGTTTTTGTATCCTTTCTGCAAGCCTGTGTCTTTTGGTTGGAGCATTTAATCCATTCACGTTTAAGGTGATTATCAATATGTATGTTCCTATGACCATTTTCTTAAGTGTTTCGGGTTTGTTTTTGTAGGTCCTTTTCTTCTCTTGTGTTTCCCACTTAGAGAAGTTCTTTTAGCATTTGTTGTAGAGCCAGTTTGGTGGTGCTAAATTCTCGTAGCTTTTGCTTGTCTGTAAAGCTTTTGATTTCTCCATCGAATCTGAATGAGTTCCTTGCCGGGTAGAGTAATCTTGGTTGTAGGTTCTTCCCTTTCATCACTTTAAATATATCATGCTACTCCCTTCTGGCTTGTAGAGTTTCTGCTGAGAAATCAGCTGTTAACCTTATGGGAGTTCCCTTGTATGATATTTGTCGTTTTTCCCTTGCTGCTTTCAATAATTTTTCTTTGTCTTTAATTTTTGCCAATTTGATTACTATGTGTCTCGGCGTGTTTCTCCTTGGGTTTATCCTGTATGGGACTCTCTGCACTTCCTGGACTTGGGTGGCTATTTCCTTTCCCATGTTAGGGAAGTTTTTGACTATAATCTCTTCAAATATTTTCTCGGGTCCTTTCTCTCTCTCTTCTCCTTCTGGGACCCCTATAATGTGAATGTTGTTGCGTTTAATGTTGTCCCAGAGGTCTCTTAGGCTGTCTTCACTCCTTTTCATTCTTTTTTCTTTATTCTGTTCCGCAGCAGTGAATTCCACCATTCTGTCTTCCAGGTCACTTATCCGTTCTTCTGCCTCAGTTATTCTGCTATTGATTCCTTCTAGAGTATTTTTCATTTCAGTTACTGTATTGTTCATCTCTGTTTGTTTGTTCTTTAATTCTTCCAGATCTCTGTTAAACATTTCTTTCATCTTCTTAATCTTTGCCTCCATTCTTTTTCCAAGGTCCTGGATCATCTTCACTATCATTTTTCTGAATTCTCTTTCTGGAATATTGCCTATGTCCATTTCATTTCGTTGTTTTCCTAGGGTTTTATCTTGTTCCTTCATCTGGTACATAGCCCTCTGCCTTTTCATCTTATCTATCTTTCTGTCACACTTTAAAATCTTGCTTAAAAAATATATGTGATCCTTCCCCATCTATTGATAAAGCGTTGTTTCATTCTCTTTAAGGGCTGCATTCCATCCATTTGTATGAATGAACCAAAATGTCTTTTACCTGCTGGATAAACTCGTAGAGTGTATCCACTTTAAATTCTGATAGATACAGCCAAATCACTCTCTAGAGAAGTTGAAGCAATTTATACCCCCACCACCCCTGTGAGACTTCCTGTTTCCTTACAGTCTCACCGACACAGTATGTTATTAAAATGTATTATTGCCAATCTGGCACGTGAAAAATGTGATCTCATAATTTTAAAGAGTGAAGTCAGGCACCTTTTCATATGTTGAAGAGGCATTTGTATTTTCTTTTCTGTGAATTGTCAGTTCATATTTTTTGTGTATTGAATTGTCTTTTTATTTTATATTATGGAGACTTGCAAACGTTAAGGGGCCTTGCAAATATTTCTTCCCCAGTTTGACAGTTGTCTTTGACTTTTTCCCCCCGTGGAAATTTGAGATTTCTGTGTGGTCAAATCAATCGTGTGTATGATAGTTAGGCCTTCTCCACTCTAAATTCATATCTAAAATAAAAATTCTGATCGCTTATTCTAGAACCTTCTTCCATTACCATCTCACTCTAAATCATCCTCTAAATAGAGGCAAGAGTGGCTTCCCAAGACAGCTAGAATAAAATGCAAACTCCTTACCATGGCCTTCTAGGCACTGACTGAGCAGAGAATGGGGCCCAGCCTCATCTCCTACATTCCCTCCCCACCTCACTGTGCACTCTCCACACCAGCCTTCTTTTGTTCTTGGAACAAACAAGTGCTTTCCCACCTTTGAACTTTCACACACACTCTTCTCTCTGCACGGAATGCTCTTCTCACCACTTTGCCAAGCCTGTCGCATTCTCATCTTTTTTGGTCTCAGTTCAACTATCACCTAGACATAGAGGCCTTCCCTGAACACCTTTTCAAAGAGGTTTTCATGTGATTCTGTATGAACCCTTTGTTTCATTCATATGACTTTCCATAATCATAATTACTTTACTTTTCTGGCATCCCACTAGACTGCAAGGTCCATGAGATCAGAGGTCAGCAGAGACCATGCCTGTCTCACACTCTATCCCCAGAGCTAAGCACAGTACTGCAATAAATATTGACTAAATGAATTCTTATAAGAATTTAAGTTTAGTGAGGAAAACTATAACCATGGAGGTAAGTTCTTAAATGGAGGAATGTATATGGTGTAATGGGAACACTGAGGTGGGAGCACCAAGTCTGTCTGAGGCAGTCATGGAAGGCTTCGTGTGGAGGTGATGTTTAAGTCAACAGTCCTAATAGAAAACGGTATTTCAGGCAGAGGGAGAACTATGTGCAAAAGGCAAAACAGTACAGCATATTCACAGAATTACAAATAGTCTAATGTTCTTGGGACCTAAAAAAATCAAGGGAGTACTACTGATAGTACAGACATAAAAAAGATTCTAAGATTATACTATGAACAACTATATACCAACAAACTAGATAACCTAGATGAAAAGGACAAATTCCTAGAATGACAGAATGACACAAACTACCAAAACTCACTGGAAAAGAAATAGAAAATGTGAAAAGACTATAACAAGTATAAAGAGATTGAATTAGTAATCAAAAAACTTTGCACAATGAAAAGTCCAGGACCAGTTGCTTCGCTGGGGAATTCTACCAAAAGTTCAAAGAATAATTAATACCAATGCTTCACAAACTTCAGAAGAGGAAGAAACACTTCCCAACTCATCTTAAGAGGCCAGTATTACCTCAATACCAGACAAAGACATCACAAGAACAACAAAAACAACACACTAGAGATCAATATTGTTTAAAATATACAGACAAAAATCCTCAAAACAAACAAACAAAAAACTACAGGGGCTTCCCTGGTGGCACAGTGGTTGACAGTCTGCCTGCTGATGCAGGGGACACGGGTTCGTGCCCCGGTCCGGGAAGATCCCACGTGCCGCGGAGCGGCTGGGCCCGTGAGCCATGGCCGCCGAGCCTGCGCGTCCGGAGCCTGTGCTCCACAACGGGAGAGGCCACAACAGTGAGAGTCCCGTGTAACGAAAAAAAAAAAAAAAAAAGAAAGGAAAAAAAAAGAATCCACCTGCCAATGCAGAGGACACGGGTTCGAGCCCTGGTCCAGGAAGATCCCACATGCTGCAGAGCAACTAAGCCCACGAGCCACATCTACTGAGCCCACGTGCCACAACTACTGAGGCCGCATGCCTACAGCCTGTGCTCCGCAACAAGAGAAGCCACCGCAATGAGAAGCCCGCGCACCGCAACGAAGAGTAGCCCCCACTTGACGCAACTAGAGAAAGCCCGCACGCAGCAACGAAGACCCAACGCAGCCAAAAATAAAATAAATAAATAAAATTTTTAAAAAATACAGGCAAAACCGAATCAAGCAACATATAACGAAGGTTTACACCATATGGCCAAGTGGAATTTATCCCAGGAATGCAAGATTGGTGCAACACACACACAAAAAAATCAATCAATGCGATACACTATAATAATAGAATAAAAGAGAAACACACGATAATCTTAACAGATGCATAAAAAGCATCTGACAAAATTCAAAGCCCCTTCAATATACTAGAAATAGAAGGGAACCTCCTCTACCTTATAAGGGGCATCTATGAAAAATTCACATCTACTAAGCCACATAAACTAACATCATATTTAATGATGAAAAACTGAAACCTTTCCCTCTAAGATCAGGAAGAAGACAAGGATATCCACTCTCAACACTTCTATTCAACACTGTACTGGAAGTTCTAGCCAGGGCAATTAGGCAAGAAAAAGAAATAAAAAGCATCCAGATTGGAAGGGAAAAAGTAAAACCATCTCTATTTGCAGATGATATAATCTTATATATAGAAACCCTAAAACATACACACACACACACACACACACACACACACACACACACACACTTTTAGGACTAATAAACAAGTTTAGCAAAGCTGCAGGATATAAAATCAATATTCACAAATTAATGGTAGTCCTATACACTAGAAATGAACAATCCAAAAACGAAGTTAAGAAAACAAGTCCAGTTACAATAGCATCAAAAAGAATAAAATACTTAGGAATAAATTTAACAAAGGAAGTGCATAACTTGTGCACTGAAAACTACAAAACATCGCTGAAAGAAATTAAAGACCTAAGTAAATGGAATGACACTTCATGTTCATGGATTGAAGACTTAATATTGTTGATATGGCAATACTTTCCAAATGAATCTACAACTTCAACACAAGCCCTATCAAAATCCCAGCTGGCTTTTTTGCAGAAATTGACAAGCTGACCCTAAAATTCACATGGAATTGTAAGGAATCCAGAATAGACAAAACAGTCTTGAAGAAGAACAAAGTTGGTGGACTCGTACATAATTTCAAAACTTAATACAAAGCCACAGTAATCAAGACAGGGTGGTACTGGCATAAGGACAGACATATAGATCAATGGAACAGAACTGAGAGTCCACAATAAACCCATACATATATGGTAAATTTATTTTCAGTGGTGCCAAGACCATTCAATAGGGGAAAGAATAGTCTTTCAATAAATAGTACCAGGATAACTGGATATCCACACACAAAAGGATTACTTTAGATCCCTACCTCACACTATGTACAAAAATTAACTCAAAATGGGGAGTTCCCTGGTGGTCCAGTGGTTAGGACTCTGCACTTTTCCACTGCAGGGGGCCCAGGTTTGATCCCTGGTCAGGGAACTAAGATCCCATAAGCTGTGTGGCATGGCCAAAAAATAAATAAATAAAAAATTTAAAAATTAACTCAAAATGGATGAATGACTTAAAGGTAAGAACTGGGACTTCCCTGGTGGTCCAATGGTTAAGACTCTGCGCTTCCAGTGCAGGGGGTGTGGGTTCAATCCCTGGTTGGGGAACTAAGATCCCATATACCAAGGTGCAGCAAAAAAAAAAAAAAAAAAAAGGTAACAATCAAACCTATAAAACTGTTAGAATACATAAGTATAAATCTTCAAGACCTTAGATCAGGCAACGGTTTTAAAACTATGACACCTACAGCACAAGCAATCAAAGAAAAAATAGGTAAATGGGACAATTAAAATGAATAACTTTTGTGCTTCCAGGAATACCATCAAGAAAGTGAAAAGGCAACCCACAGAATGGGAAAAAAATATTTGTAAATCATATACCCGATAAGGGACTAGTATCCATAATAAAAAATTCTTACAACAATATACTCCATTTAAAAAATGGACAAAGAATTTTTTTAAAATTTATTTATTTTATTTATTTATTTTTGGCTGTGTTGGGTCTTTGTAGCTGTGCGTGGGCTTTCTCTAGTTGCGGCAAGGGGGGCCTACTCTTCATTGTGGTGCACGGGCTTCTCATTGCAGTGGCTTCCCCTGTTGCGGAGCATGGGCTCTAGGCGAGCGGGCTTCAGTAGTTGTGGCACATGGGCTCAGTAGTTGTGGCTTGCGGGCTCTAGAGCGCAGACTCAGTAGCCATGGCACACAGCCTTATCCGCGGCATGTGGTATCTTCCCGGACCAGGGCTCAAACCCGTGTCCCCTGCATTGGCAGGCAGGTTCTTAACCACTGAGCCACCAGGGAAGCCCAAAAATGGACAAAGAATTTATTATTTATTTATTTATTTATTTTTTTTTGTGGTACGCGGGCCTCTCACTGCTGTGGCCTCTCCCATTGCAGAGCACAGGCTCCGGACGTGCAGGCTCAGCGGCCATGGCTCACAGGCCCAGCCGCTCCGCGGCACGTGGGATCCTCCCGGACTGGGGCACGAACCCGCGTTCCCCGCATCGGCAGGTGGACTCTCAACCTCTACACCACCAGGGACGCCCTGAACAAAGAATTTGACTAGACATTTCTCCAAAGAAGATATATAAATGACCAATAAGGACATGAAAAGCTCAACATCATTAGCCATCAGGGAAATGCAATCAAAACCACAATGACACCATCTCATACACACTAGAATAGCTATATCAAAAAGGCAGACAATAACAATTATTGGCAAGGATGTGGAGAAACAGGAACCCTCATATACTACTGGCAAGAATGTAAAATGGTGCAACTGCTTTTGAAACCACTCTACCAGGTCCTCAAAAGGTTAAACACAGAGTTACCATATGATCCAGCAACTCATACATATCCACCCATGAGAACCAAAAGCATGTTCACACAAAAACTTGCACACAAATGTTTACAGCAGCATTAGCCATAATACTTTTAAAAGTTAGTTTAAAAAAACAACAACACAGGACTTCCCTGGTGGCGCAGTCGTTAAGAATTCACCTGCCGATGCAGGGGACACGGGTTCGAGCCCTGGTCCAGGAAGATCCACATGCCACGGAGCAACTAAGCCCGTGTGTCACAACTACTGAGCCCATGAGCCACAACTACTGAAGCCCGTGCACCTAGAGCCCGTGCTCTGCAACAAGAGAAGCCACTGCAATGAGAAGCACGCACACCGCAATGAACAGTAGCCCCTACTGGATGCAACTAGAGGAAGGCCACGCGCAGCAACGAAGACCCAATGCAGCACCCCCCAAAAGAATGATTTATTGAGTCATTCTACACATGGATGAATCTTAAAAATATACTAAATGAAAGATGCCAGACACAAAAAGCTACAGGGACTTCCCCGGCAGTCCAGTGGTTGGGACTCCATGCTTCCACTGCAGAGGGCATGGGTTCAATCCCTGGTCGGGGAACTAAGATCCCGCAAGCCGCACGGCACAGCCAAAAAAGAAAAAAAGTTCATCTTCTTGAGATATTGAGACTCTAATACAAATAAGACAAGGGTTTTAAGTGGTACAATTATAAAGAAGTGATTAATATGAGCTAGATATTTGGACTTTATGGACCTTTATTTTCTTTCTTGTCCTTAATCTCTAGTAATATGTGACATAGGAAAGGCCAAAGACAAAATAAAACATTCTCCCTGGTTGTGGTAGCAGCATCTAAGATGGTCCCAATGATTCTCGATCCCTGGTATTGACATAATAATGTCAATCATCCTTGTATAATGCCCTCCCACAATGAACACAGCTGACTTGTGACACCAATAAGACAATGAAGAAATGATGGTGTGTAACTTCTGAGTCTTGGTCATAAAAGACATTATAGCTTCCAACTCACTCTCTCTTGGATTACTCACACTGTGGGAAGCCAGCTGCCATGTCACGAGGATACTCAAGCAGCCCTATGGAAGATCCTTGTTCTAAAGAACGAATGCTTCTTCCCAACAGTTAGCACTCAGCTGCCAACCATGTGAGTGAACCACCTTGGAAGTGGAACCTCCAGCCCTAATTAAGACTTCAAATGACTGTACCCATGGTCGACCTTTTAACCACAGCCTCATGAGAGACCATCCAGCTAAGCTGTTCTTAAATTCCTGACCCACAGAAACTATGAGACAATCAATGTTTACTGTTCAAAATAACAAACAACAACAACAAAAAACCATAGGAATACCAGGAGACGAGGATGAACAGGTAGGCTAGGGCTAGATCATACAGAGCCTTCAGACTTGGATTTTATCCTGCTAGCCAGGATTTTTTAAATTGCGCTCCACAATGATCCCTAAATGAAATCGGATAGGAGAAAGGGGAGAAGTCCTTAATGGGTTGGGCTCAACTCTTCCCCAATCAGAGAAGCTTCTTGCTTATTTATACTTCTGGTAAAAATTTCATTTGAAGACAGAATTCATTGTTTAAAAACGTTTGAAAGGCACTGCTGTAGGTGATGAAGAGTCACTGAAAGAGTTGAAGCAGGAAACTGACATAACGTGCATGTGAGATCGTCCAGGCAGTAGACGATAGACTGGAGGAGAGCGGGGGTGGGGGGAGGTAAGAGGACACTTCGATAGCCCAAGCAAGTGATGTTAGGTACCAGAATGATGGCAGTGTGGCAGGGCTGAACAGGAGGAGGCAGCCATAAGACAGACTAGAAGGTAGAATCGACAGTACAAGGTGAGTGACTGGATGTGTGCAGGGGATGGTGGGGGGCAGGGATGGATGAGACAAAGGACTGGCTCCCAGATTTCTGCCCTGGGCCTCTGCATGAATGGCGATGTCATCGTAGGAGAAGGAGAAAGAAGGAATTGTGTTTAGCTGACACCTTCAGAGACCTGACTGCAGTGGCTTCAACACAAGAGTTTCTGCTCACGTAAAATAAGTGTAGAGGAAGGCGGTTCCTGGTAACGGTTGAGACCCAAGGATAGCATGGCAAAAACTCTGCAATCCTTGTGGCCTTCCCTTTCCAGTCCCAGGATGGGTGCTGGTGCTCCAATTATCACGCCCGTTTTCCAAAAAGCAGGAAGGAATGAGAAGCGTAAAAAGGACTTTCCTTGGAAGCCCCACCCACCAACTTCTACTTCCGTCTATTTTACTTGGCAAAAGCTAAGTCACATTCAGAATCTTAGGGGGTTTTTGGAGTGGGGAGAAGCTGGAATATGTACCCTATCTTTACAGGCACTGGTATATAGGCAGGTAAAACAGAAGAGTGTTGGAGTGGCACTGAGTGAACCAATCTGTGGGATTTTCCACGTTAGAGAAATGAGTTTGGCTTTAGTCATGCTGTATCTGAGGTAGAACATCAGGTGAAGAGGTAGAACAGGTAGTTAGATATACAGTTTGGGGCACAAGAGACAAACGGAGGCAGATCTAGATTTTGTGAGTCATCAGCATATAAGCGTAACTGATGTCATGAGAGGTGGTGAGAATGGCCAAGGAGAGTATATATAGAGAGAGGGGATAAAATCAAGGTCAGAACCCTGGGGAATGCCAACATTTAAGGGGCAGGAAGAAGAATCCAGAAGACTGAGAAAGCCAAAGAAGTAGAAGGAGAATCACAAGAGTAGCTTCACAGAAGTCAAGGAAGGAGATAGCATCAAGGGAGGCATGGTCAACAAAGATCCAGATAGAAAAGCACCCACTGGATGGGCAACTGGGGAAGCAATGGATGAGGGAAGGAAGGTACCAGGGAACAACAGAGTCAAAGGAGAGGTACTTTATTTTTATTTTTTAATTTTTAGTTATTTATTTATTTTTTTGCGGTACGCGGGCCTCTCACTGTTGTGGCCTCTCCCGTTGTGGAGCACAGGCTCCGGACGCGCAGGCTCGGCGGCCATGGCTCACGGGCCCAGCCGCTCCGCGGCACGTGGGATCTTCCCGGACCGGGGCACGAACCCGCTTCCCCTGCATCGGCAGGTGGAATCTCGACCACTGCGCCACCAGGGAAGCCCGAGAGGTACTTTAGAATGGAAGACTTGGAGGTGGAAAGTGACAGGCTCCAGGGCATGCATTACGCAGACTGCCATATTTTCAGTAACTGGGGCTCCCACACTCATCTGGCTAACGAATAGGAGGGGTAAGATCAGACTGAAATTTCACCCCTGATAAGAAAGGAGAATGCTAAAGTGGGCCCTTGGAAAGACTGTTCATGATTAGAGCAGGAACTATGTCAACCAAGGGGGAAGTCTACCATGCCGTGTTGGTAAACTCTGAGAACTCTGTGGCCCAAGAGAGTCACTTGGCCAGAGGCCACTGGCCTGTGCAATACCCGGCATTAAGGCTGGGCCCAAAGCTGGCTCACTTCCAGGATCAGGCTGACTGGATTCCAGGGTTGCCACTTCAGTCTAGGGCCTCCCACTTTTCTGGCCTACAGGTGACAGCAACTGCCTTATAGTGCCATAGGAGCCTGTGGCCTAGTTGTGTTGTTAGATTACTTTCTGTATTTACTAATATATATATACATTTAATACATATTATCTAGAACTGTTATATATAGTTATGATACATGTAATAAATATTTTAGCAATCCTAAAGACAGTCAGTTGAGAATTTCCAAACTCAGAAACCTAAATAAAGGTTAATAGAGGGAGAAAAAGCACAAGAGAATGGATTAGCTTTAGATGGGGCATGTTATTTATAAACCTTCCTATATACCACAATGGAGGACTTCCCCAATGTTACCTGGAGGGCCTGCCTTTGTGAATTTCATATGTTTTATAATCTGTGTCCCCACTTGTATCCTGTATATAAGCAATTTTCTCTTCAATTACATAATTCTAGAAGCCCAGTTGTCACAGTGGTGCCTGATTTGGTACTGAATGTCGCCTAGCAATAGTTTCTAACTGTTTTCATTAGTGTGGGCTGATAACAGTTTGGTTTCTTAAATAAACATAACTAGATGTCAGCCTGTAGCTTCTTCCGGTTCAACACTAGAATATAAGCTCTGTACGGGCAAGGTTCTTTGCTTGTTTACTGGTTGTACTGGTTTGGATAGTGTCCCTTAAAAAGTTATGTCCTAAAAAAAAAAAAAAAAAAAGTTATGTCCTTCCAGGAACCTCAGAGTGTGACCTTATTTGAAAAGAGGGTCATTGCAGATATAATTAGTTAAGATGAGGTCACAGAGATGAGCAGAATGTTCCCTTAATTTAATATAACTGGTGTCCTTATAAGAAGAGAAGAAACACAGAGACAGAAACACAGGGAAAAAGCCATACAATGATGCAGACAGAGACTAGAGTGACGCATCTACAAGTCAAGAAATGTCAAGGACTGCCGGCAAACACCAGAAGCTAGGAAGGGGCAAGGAAGGCTCCTCCCCTAGAACCTTCAGAGAGAGCATGGCCCTACCGACACAGTAATCTCAGATTCCAGCCTCTAGAACTGTGAGACAATTCATTTCTGTTGTTTTAAGCCACCTAGTTTACGGTACTTTGTTATAGCAGCCCTAACAAACGAATATACTAGTATATCCCAGACTTTTAGGACAGTACCTGGCACACAGCAGGAGCTCAATGAATGAAATATTTGCTGAATGAATGAATGGACTTAGAGCAGGATGACCTCTCTGTGGCATTTGGCACCTGTTGATGGCCACCCCCTTCCCTCACGTCTTGAAATTCTCTCCTCTCCTGTTTTCCACATCACCAGGTTCTCCTGGTTATGTTCCAATTATTTTGTCTGCTTTTCAAACATCAATGTTTCCCAGGATTATGTCTTCAATCCTCTCTTCTTGCTCCACACACTTTCCATGTAATTGTACCCCTTCCCAGGTTTCAATTCCCCATATACACCAAGGACTCCCAAATCTAAAACAGATCTAACCATGTCACTCCTCTACTTAAAAAAAGAAGATGGCCATTGCCTAAAGATAAAGTCCAAACTTCTCTACTTTAGCATTCTATTCTGTCCTCACCCCAGGAGGCATGAACCCCTTCCTGTAAAGTAACTTAGGCTCTAGCCACAAGGGACTACTTAAATTTCCCAGGCACACCATATTTGATGCTTTTAATGCCTCCAGCGTCCCTCCACTTGGAATGCTCCTCCATCTACTTGGTGAAATCCTAGTTCAAGGCCAAACACAAATGCCACCATCTTCTGGTGTCTTTCTTGACCACCGTTCAGGCAAGATGATTTGCTGCCGTCTGTTTCCTCATAGGTTTCTGTCCACCACACCAGTATTTTATCATATCACAATAGGTAATCTGTTCCCTCACTGAGCCATGAGCTCTTTAATGGTAAGGACCAGTGCCTTATTTATCTTTGCAGATCCAGTCCCTAGCTCAGTGCCCGGCACCTGGTGTGCTGGAGATTACAGGTTGAATGAACTCATTCTACTTGCAAAAAACTCCAAATTACAGCTATCAAATGGCAACAGAATCACACCTCAGCACCACTTCAACAAAGCACAATAAAGATATGGCTGCATTAACAGAAGTTAGAGACCCACCACAAATGTCAAAGTATTGGGCCCCAAATGGATGACCTGTTCCACGCTAGATGGGGTATTTATACTCCTCAGAACTAGACCCCAAGACAACCAGGAAATCGTAGACAGAGAACATCAACCTCTTACCTCCGAAGATACATAGTCTCCTCGTCTTCTGTGTTACAAAACTTGTGGGCGTGTTTGGCAGCATCGATCACACGGGACCGATCCCGGGGCCTCATGGGCAATTTCTCCAACTGACAGTCTGACGGAATGGAGAAAGATTTGGTCACGAGAGCCACTGAAAAATACCCTGAGGCAATCAGAAGCTTTCAGTGGGGCCCTTAGCACTGTAATTTTTACTATAATTATCACGCTTATTGAAGCCTATTATTGAATGTTCCAACTAAAAATGACTTGGTGTCAGGAGACCTGGATTTTAGCCCCAGCTCCGGCTAATCACTTCCTCTCTAGGGCTCTTTCTCCTTACTTGATTATATTATCTCAAAAGTCCTTCCCAGCACTGCAATTCAAGTTTTCTAGGAGTATTGCTGATCCTGGTACACTTGGCTTGTGCTATAATGCATTAGAATGAGAAGAGACGATCAAGCATCCTGGAATGCCTATGAGGAAGGCATTCATTGGAAAAGTTGGATAAGTGCTTTGGAAAGGAGAGAGTGGGTAGGCGGTATGCTATTATATATATGGTATGTGAATGACCCAACCCAGTTAGAGGCGTTCTAATCCAAAAACAATGAAAACATACAGGAAATAAATTAGGTAGAGTTATAAAGCAGACGGAAAATTGATACAATGCAAATTAAGTACCTAACGGATGACAGAGAAGTCAAGTGATCAGAGTGATTGGAGATTCATGGAGGAGGTGGAGAGGGGAGTTAGCATAAGGCAGTTTGCACATCAGCTCGTGACTTCTCAACGACCTGCCGGAGTAGACATTTACTATTCCTAGCTTAAAGGTAAGGGAATTGTGGATTAGGAAGGCTAAGAGATCGGCCACGCATTTAATAGGAAGCAGAACAAGAATTCAGACCCATCTCTAAGTGATCAAAAGGGAATTCATTTACTCAGTAAAGACGGGAGGGCCTTCTATGTACCAGACACAGTTGGAACACTGTGCTGAGGATTCAGCAAAGATCCGAGCAGACAAAGACCCTGACCTGATGAAGTGTACGGGCCAGCAGAGGAGGCAGAAATTTTCAAATTAATAATTATATAACATGATCTTGGATAAATGATAAGTGCTAATAAAAAAAGTTAGACAGGATATTAAGAGGATGCACAGTGATCCAGATAGTGATAAATGCTACCCAGAAAAATCAGGCACGGTAAGAGGACAAAGAGTGACAGGGGTGCTATTTTAGATAAGGTAGTCATGGAAGGGTTCTCCAAGGAAGTGACATTCCAGCAGAGACCTGAATGAAGTAAGGGGGCATGGAGGGGAAAGGGTTTGAGGCAGAAGAAATACCGATCCCAAAGGCCCTGTGGGCAGGAACATTTTGACATGACAGAGAAAAATCAAAAAGCCCGCTGTAGCTGGAGTGCAGTGAGCAAGGGGAAGAGTGTTAGGAGATGAAATCTGAGAGGTAGCTGGAGGTCTGATCACACAGGGTCTCGTTATGGACTTCGGTCTTATTCTTGGCTTTACAGGAAAACACTGGTTTGGAACAGGACTCTGGGGACAAAGAGTGGTGAGCAAGAGACTACTGTGGCAATCCAGGTGAGGGATGGTGGTGGCTTGGAGAAATGGAGGTGGTAAAAAGTAGATTCTAGATAGATTTTCAAGGAAGCCCCTGCAGAATTTGTTGATGGACTGGATGGAGAAGTCAAGAATGATTCTGAGATACTCTGTTAAGAGTGGTACCACTGACTGTGATAAGGAAGTCTGAGAGGAACAGTGGAGAGCAGAAAGTAGGAGATCATGAAGTTAATTTTGAACATGGTCTCCCTCTCTCTTTTTTTTTTAAGTTTTAAAAACTTTATTTAAGTATAGTTGATTTACAATGTTGTGAGAACACGGTCTCTTTAAGAGGTCCACTAGACATCCAAATGGAGACGCTGAGTAGGCAGTTGGAGTTTGAGAAGAGGTGCAGGTTAAAGAGGAACATTTGGGAGTCATCAGCATACAGATGGTATTTAAAGGTTGGGAATGGTTGAGATCGCCTAAGGAATGAGTACAGATTGAGAACAGATGAGAGGACTGAGCCGTAGGGCCGTGCAATGCCTAAAAGTCTGATACAGAAAAAGGAGCCAGACACTGAGAAGGGGGAAAATCAAGGTAGGAGAAAAATCAGTAAAGTGTGGAGTCTTGGATGCAAATGAAGGGTTTCTAGAAGGATGGAGTGATCATCTGTCAAATGCCACTGAGAGGGGATTTAAATGAGCACTGATAATTGACCACTGGAATTGGTAACACGTTCGTTAGTAACTTTGGCAAATATGATTTGGACGGTGAGGGGAGAAGGAAAGCCTGCTTGAAGTGAGGGCAAGAAGGAATGGGAAGTGAGGATGCAGAGACATCCCATATCGGTAATTCTTTTAGAAGTTTCGCTATAAAAGAAGCAAAGAAATGAGGTTATAGCTGGAGGAGAATGTAGGATCAATGCGGGTAGGAGGTTATTTTCATGTAACATCAGAGCTGTTACAATATCCTTGTATCTGACAGAAAGGTTACAAAGTTTCTAATCGCAGAGTGGGAGGAGAGTGAGTATATTTTTTATGCAAGAGGAATTTAGTTTTGAGAAAGGTCTGGATACAGAATCACAAGGTTAAACAGAAAACCGTAAAGCTGCCCTGGAGTGGGGCGGGATGGGTACGGAGGATTTTGATGGAGAGGGCAATCCTCTCATAGGACTCGGCTGCCAGATCACAGCCAGAGGAAATGCGCCCTCGAGAACCCGAAGTTTCGCTCCTTGCAGACTACTCACCCAGCACCAGGACCATCTGGCCGCATAAACAGTAGTAGACGTGAAGGGGCTTCTCGCCGTCGTCATACTCCTCCCGGTCCCGGGTGTCGGAGCAGACTACGGACCGGGAAACGACTTTAGGCATAGCTCAGAGCAGCAGTCGTAAAAGAGAAAGACAAAAGTAAGAGTCGCGCAGGAATGACGTCACTCATGTGTCGCGGCTCTCCCCTACCTAGGCTGGTCACGCGTCCGTAGTAGTCCTGTAAGCTTCCCGGCCGTACCATTAGGCTAAGATGCATCGGGACACCCTGAGTCTCCCATAACCTGACCTAAGTTCTCTGGGACTGCTTTACTTGGGACACTCTTAATAATTTAAATTATTCATTTATATTTCTATACGTGTATACGTATGTATATGCATATATACATATATATAACTAGATATAAGAAAGAACTGGGCTTCCCTGGTGGCGTAGTGGTTGAGAATCCGCCTGCCGATGCAGGGGATACGGGTTCGTGCCCCGGTCTGGGAGGATCCCCCATGCCGCGGAGCTGCTGCGCTCGTGAGCCATGGCCGCTGAGCCCGCGCGTCCGGAGCCTGTGCTCCGCAACGGGAGAGGCCACGACAGTGAGAGGCCCGCGTACCACACACACACACACACACACACAAAAGAAAGAACTATTTACACTTTATATGCATGATACAGATTTTAGGTGTGCCTCTAAATATGATTTTGATTGGCTGTATTCAGGATGAGTACCTAATGAAGTAGAGGAATGTTAAAAATTGAGATCTAATTCACATAACATAATTCACCCTTTTTTTTTTTTCTGCGGTACGCGGGCCTCTCACTGTCGTGGCCTCTCCCATTGCGGAGCACAGGCTCCGGACGCGCAGGCTCAGCGACCATGGCTCACGGGCCCAGCCGCTCCGCGGCATGTGGGATCCTCCCGGGCCGGGGCACGAACCCGTGTTCCCTGCATCGGCAGGCAGACTCTCAACCACTGCGCCACCAGGAAAGCCCCACCCTTTTAAAAAATTAATTTATTTTTTGATTGTGTTGGGTTTTCGTTGCTACACACAGGCTTTCTTTAGCAGCTAGAGGGGCTACTCTGTTGCGGTGCGTGGGCTTCTCACTGCAGTGGCTTCTCTGTAGCAGAACATGGGCTCTAGGCACGAGGGCTTCAGTAGTCGTGGCGCGCGAGCTCAGTAGTTGTGGTTCACGGGCTCTAGAGCGCAGGCTCAGTAGTTGTGGCACATGGGCTTAGTTGCTCCGTGGCATGAGGGATCTTCCCGGACCAGGACTCGAACTCGTATACCCCTGCATTGGCAGGTGGATTCTTAACAACTGCGCTACCAGGGAAGTCCCATAATTCACCCTTTCAAAGTGTATAATTCAGTGGGTTTTAGTACGTTCACAAAGTTTTGCAACTATCACCACTACCTAATATTTTCATCATCCCCAAAAGAAATCCCATATCCCTTAGCAGTCACTCTCCCCACCTCTTTCCCAGCCACTGGCAACTACTAATCTAACTTTCTCTCTCTGGATTTGCCTCTTCTGGACATTTTATATGAATGAAATCATACAATATGTGGCTGTTGGTATCTGGCTTCTTTCACTTATGTTTTCAAGGTTCAACCATGTTGTACCATGAATCAGTAAAAAAGGAGTAATGAATCGGTAAAAAATAACTTCATTACTTTTTATGACTGAATAATATTCTGTTGTATGGATACACCACATTGTGTTTATTCATTCATCAGTTGATGGACAATTGGGTTGTTTCCATTTTTGTGATATAAAGAGTAGTGCTACTATGGACATTGGTGTCCAGGTTTTTGTGAGAACATGTGTTTCTATGCTTTTATGTTTTGTGAGGACATATGTTCTCTTGGGTGTTTACTTAAGAGTGGAATTGCTGGGTCATATGCTAACCTTATGTTTAACTTTTTGAGGAACTGCTAAGAATGTTTTCCAAAGCAAGTTTATTATTTTACATTTTACATTTACATACCACCAGAAATGTATGTGGGGTTCTGATTTCTTCATGTCCTCACCAATAATTATCTTTGTCTTTTTTATTACAGCCATCCTGGTGAGTGTGAAGTGGTATCTCACTGTGACTTTGATTTGCCTTTCTCTGATGGCTAATGATACTGAGCACCTTTTCACATGCTTATCTTCTTTGGAGAAATGTCTATTCCAATCCTTTGCCCATTTTTAATTGGGTTATTATTATATTGTTCAATTGTGAGAGTTCGTTATATATTTTTGAATACTAGACCCTAATCATGTAAGTGATTTGCAAATAGAGGCATCGTAATGATCTCGTTTGCCACAGGTTTAGGGAACATCTTCCACCCTTCCTTCCTCAACCCAGAAACTCTCCCAGAATGCTCTCTGTGGAGGACCAGAGCCTGGGGCAATCCAGAATAAGGACATTGAGACAGTTTACATTGGATAGCTTCAAGTGATGACACCAAAAGAGTGAATTTTTAACAGAGAACTTATTGAAGGAAGCAGGAGCTGGTGACCAGAAAATTGACAGGTTAGCTGGAAGAAGTGTAGTGTTCAAGATACACAAGATGTAAACCAATGGGAATTTAAAGCAATCTGCTAGCCCTCAAATGAACATGAGTTAATAAAGTAGAAAAGAAATGTCAAGTCTTAAAGAATCATAGCGTTTGCTCCTTAGATCTTAGTCCAGTGTCATCCCTATGATTCTGTGTTCTTTATAATAGTATTTATTGATCTTCTACTGTGTGTTAGGCACTGTGCTACATACTGGTTGCATAGTGATCAATTATAAATAGTCTCCCTCCCTCAGGTGGCTTAGTCCAACGCAGGGGTGGGTAAAGGGCTAGAGGGTAAATATTTTAGGCTTTGAGAGCCAAGAGGAAAAATCAAGAACATTATGTAGGTGCTTATATAACGAGAGAAAACAAATTTCCACAAATGTTTTATCAATGAAATTCAAAATATAATAATAATTGAGTATAATTTTGTTCATAATACATATCTCCTAATAAGAATGGCATTCTTTTATGGAGAGGATAATATTTCACTTAATTAGGGTTCAAGTGTTTCCTATCATCAAATCAGTTACAATCTCAACACCTTTTTTTTTTTTGGCTGCACCGCACAGCATGTGGGATCTTAGTTCCCCGACCAGGGATGGAACCCGTGCCCTGGAAGCACAGAGTCCTAACCACTGGACCGCCAGGGAATTCTCCTGTTTTTGTTTTTTTTTTTCAATATAGTTTTAAAGCTTTTTAACTTGTTTCAATTGGTCAAGATTTTTAGGAACCTCACTTTTAATCTGTAATAAAAGTTTACAACTTGATTTTTTTCAAGAGTTAACAAACTGCAAGCACCTGTTAATAAAGGTCTTAATAAAAAAATCTGTTACAAATATTTATCCATTAATGCTTATCTGTAATGAGATTTTATGTATTTCATCTTTGAGAAAAATCTTAACACAGATAAGTACTGCCATATACTTATATCAATCCACAGACACCTCCGGACTTCCCCGGTGGTCCAGTGGGTAAGACTCCATGCTCCCAATGCAGAGGGCCTGGGTTCAATCCCTGGTCGGGGAACTAGATCTTGCATGCATGCTGCAACTAAAAGCCCACATGCCAAAACTAAAAGATACCACATGCTGCAGCGAAGATCCCGTGTGCCGCAACTAAGACCCGGCGCAGCCAAAAATAAATAGACAGATAAATAGATAATTTTTTTTAAAAAAAGAATTACAGGGCTTCTCTGGTGGCGCTGTGGTTGAGAATCCGCCTGCCAATGCAGGGGACACGGGTTCGTGCCCCTGTCCGGGAAGATCCCACATGCCGCGGAGCGGCTGGGCCCGTGAGCCATGGCCGCCGAGCCTGCGTGTCCGGAGCCTGTGCTCCACAATGGGAGAGGCCACAACAGTGAGAGGCCCGCGTACCGCAAAAAATAATAATAATAATAAAATAAAATAAAATAATAAAATAAATAAAAAATAAAAATAAAAAAGAATTACAAAATGGTGACAATTGAGCATTAAGTCAAATGCAAGGTCCTTCTGAAAGCAGGGCCCTATGCAATTGTACAGGTTACATTCTTATGAATCCAATTCTAGTTTAAGAGAACTGGCTTCATAGGCATGTAAAAAAAAATCCACAGGCACCTGAGTTTTAATTGAGCATATTCATCTCTTAGATGGCACTTATAGAATTCTATCAGATTCTTCTCTTGACATTTGCCTTTCAGTATGTTGTTACATTGCAGAATAATCACTTCCAATTGAAGTTTAGGTGGAAGCTCCTCAACCACACAGTTAAATTGCTTTTGAAGTACAGAAATTTCCTTTGCACTTGCATCAGGGTCCAAAAAACACCACTGGAACTGTAATCTGAGCTCAGAAAAGATATCCACTGCAAATTTGTGTGGGACTGCAAATCTTGATTTTTTGTTTTAACATTTGACAGCACAGGAAGCAAGTAAGTAACTAGACATTACTTGTGGTTCAAAAAATGTCAGTTGTCATGGAAGTGATTTCACTGCAGTATAAATTTCACATGTAAGCAGAATTTTGCCTTGTAATTTTAGGTTAAATTTATTAAGTAACCTTATTACCTCTACAGCAAAAGCTTATTCCATTCAGTGTTCAATAATAGTGGTTGAGGGTGATTCTCCTGGCTCAGAAAATTTTCAATCCCAGCCACGAGCTATAAAAATACAAAAACAAAACAAAAAAATACAAAAACAAACAAACAAAACAAAAAAAACCCCTTATAACTGCTAAGTTGTTGAACTACTATTGGTAGGGCAAGTCAGAATATTCAGCCTCTTTTTCTGACAAAAAAGTAATGAAAAAAAAAATCATGAAACTGACAATGGTTTAGTCCATGAGACTGAATGAAGTGCACTGTCGACACGAATGGTTGAATAACACAAGATAGATTAAAATATTTTCCTGCAAAGTACCTGCTGTTCAATAATATGTAACAAATAACTATAGGATTTTAACAACTTACACTTTCACAAGCTTTGTACATTTGTCCAGCTAAGCCTTTTTCTCCTTCATACATGTTTGAAATGCATCTTAGCAGATTCTACTTCAGGTTGTATTGAATTAGTGGTTTCTTGACTTGTTTGAAAATATTCTCATTTGCCGTCATCTACAGATTATCCATACAGGCCAATTCTTCCATTGCTTTAAACTCAGCATTGACTCTTCAAATAAACAACAACAGCTGAGGAGTGTTATTAAGATCTGTCAACTTATAAAGAGACAAGGAAAACCACTTGAAATAATTTGCCCTGTTTTTTAAATGACTATTGATGTTGCTTCCAATGTCCTCAACTTTTTGAGCTGCTGTTCTTGGTGAAAGCCTAATAGTCTTTAAAAAGTTTATTTTCCCTGGACACATTTCTTTGGCTTCTGCAATCAAACACGATTTAATTAACTCACCATCAGTAGATGGCTTTCCTTGCTTGGCTAACAAATGAGCCACTCAGAAACTTACTTTGGCAGCAACCTCATTTTCATTTTTAATTTTTGTGAAGCATTTTGCTATGGTAAGATATTCTATTTTAAACTTTCTAATTTTTCTAACCATTGCTTTCCTGTGAACTGGGAACATTGTAATGAGCCCTTAGTTTGGTAATGTTGATGTATATCGTATTCTTTTAGCCATGCTACAGCATCATTGTGTAATAAACCCAGTGTTTTGACATCTAAATTGATGACCAAGTAATCTACACTCCCCTGTGCCTTAAAAGCACAACATTCAAAATCCACTTTTTTTTTTTTTTTTTTTTTTTTTTTTGCGGTACACGGGCCTCTCACCGTTGTGGCCTCTCCCGTTGCGGAGCACAGGCTCTGGACGCGCAGGCTCCGGACGCGCAGGCTCAGCAGCCATGGCTCACGGGCTCAGCTGCTCCGCGGCATGTGGGATCTTCCCGGACGGGGGCACGAACCCGTGTCCCCTGCAACGGCAGGTGTGGTCTCAACCACTGCGCCACCAGGGAAGCCCCCAAATCCACTTTTATTTTGTTTTGACATGCTAGGTATGCACTTGTAATAAAAAATAATAATAATGCCAAAACACGGTGATACAAGTGGTACCCAAAATGCTGTTGAGATATAACTGTGTCACCGTGGTTCGTAGTGTACTGACCAACAGTGGGAAGTGATGAGGGCACCACATACAGTTTCTGTCACAGCTACTCCACTCTGCTATTGCAGCACAAAAGCAGCCATAGTGAAACTTTATTTATGGACATTGAAATTTGAATTTCATATCATCTTCATGTGTCATGAAATAGGATTAAATACTATTCTTCTTTTGATTTTTTTTCAGCCGTTTAAAAATACAGAAAAACATTCTTAGCTTGCAGGCCATAGGAAGAATGCTAGCAGGCTGGATTCAGTTGTAGTTTGCTGGTGGATGTGGTTTGTTTGAATTCTCGTGTGCAACACTGTAGCCATTTGTATTAGTTTCCTTTTGCTTCTGTAACAAACTACCACAAACTCAGTGGCTTAAGAAAATTCAAATTTGTTATCTTAGGGTTCTGGAGATCAGAAGTCCAAAATCAATCTCACTGGTCTAAAGTCAAAGTGTCAGCCAGGCTGATTGATTGCTCCTAGAGGCTCCAGTGGAAAAGTCATTCTCTGCCTCTTCCAGCTTCTAGAGGCTGCCAGCAACCCTTGGCTCCTTGGCTGGTGGCTGCATCACTCCAATCTCTACTGCCATCATCACAGGGCCTTCTCTCTGAATTCAGACTCCTCCTTTCCTTTTATAAGGACCCATGTGATTATTATCAGGGCCACCTGTTTAATCCTGAATACTCTCTGTATCTCAAGATTCTAAATTTAATCTCATCTGCAAAGTCCCTTTTGCCATATAAGGTAACATGTTCACAGGTTTAGGACATGGAGATTAGCACATGGAGATCTTGAGGAGGGGTGCATTATTCAGCCATGCCTTTGTTTTCCTCTGTTCAGCAGTTCAGCAGGTAGTGAAATCCTATGTTCATGGCCCTAATTTCCCCATTTCTCTAAGCTTCACCATTTCTCTCTCCTCTCTCCCTCCCTCTATCTCTTTCTCTCCTTGTGTTCTAGGGGCTATAAATGGACAACATACTACTACCTTTACTGCCAAGAACACACACTGTGACAACTGTTGTCTCCTGTAAGTGATCCTCTTGACTTGTCTTCCAAGATTACTGGAGTCAAGAAAAATCTTTTGATTTTATTTTCTGTTGTTCCTTGGTTGTCATTTGTACTGAATTTGATTGATAGAAGTTGGAACTATAGAAAAATAAAATTCCTTGCCTTCACTGGCTAACAGAAATACAAACTCCCAGCCTCATAAGGCAGGAAATGATATTTTATTTGGTTTCTCTCTCCAACCCCAAATAGTCGAGGAAAACCACAATCTATTCTGCATTTTGAAAACAAGAATAAAATTCCACAATTTCCCTAGTCATATAGTCCCATATTTTTCCTCCCTTTTAGGAAAATGCTCAGATCCTCGCCTCTGAACAATTTGGAATTTTTCATGTTCTCTGCAGCTGCATTGCTAACACACTTTTCTTTAAATTGAAAAGGACCTCTAGTTTCTTGACCCCTGTTCTTGGGGGGAAGGGGGGATGCTTGCCTGTGAAGAGGGTATTTCTTCAAGATGTCAAGGTGAGAATGGGGTGGAAGGAATGCTCGGCCAGCTCTGCTATAGTTAGTATATTCCAGCCCTATAACCGCCTGTGCTGGAGAGCAATCTTCTGTGTGCTGCTTGCTATGACAGCCCTGCTTCTGATGGGGAATGTGAGGGCACAGCGTTCCTGCAAAGCAATTCCATTGTGCAGTCAGGGAACACTCTCCCCACATCCCAGTGTTCCGGGGCTTCCAAAGTGCTTCGGTTCACGCTCTTGATTTTTCCTCATTAGATAGTCAAAGAGCTACTCCTTAGCTATACAGCAAAGGAGTTGCAGAAAACAGGCTCGCAACAAACTCAAACACATCTCTAGCCTTCAATGAGTTTTAGACTTTTTTTTTTTTTTTTTTTTTTTGTGGTACGCGGGCCTCTCACTGTTGTGGCCTCTCCCGTCGCGGAGCACAGGCTCCGGACGCGCAGGCTCAGCGGCCATGGCTCACGGGCCCAGCCGCTCCGCGGCATGTGGGATCTTCCCGGACCGGGGCACGAACCCGCGTCCCCTGCATCGGCAGGCGGACTCTCAACCACTGCGCCACCAGGGAAGCCCGAGTTTTAGACATTTATAACCAGTCCCTTATATCCAGGAGCCTCCCAGACCCCTCTCCTCCTCTCCAGTACCTTATATGCCGCTTCTCAGTAGGATGTTTTCAGTACATCTCTCTTGGGCTCAAACGCCTAAAAAAGCTGCCTATCAAGCCTAAATTCCTCATCCTCGCATTTGAGGGCATTTAATTAACTTCTGTCATCCTCACTTTTCCAAGCCAAGGTGTCATCAGTCTGCATTAGCCACTCTAATCTGCCCACTATCCCCAGATCCTGGTTAAGCTCCATGTCCATGCTCGTGCTGTTGCCCTCATAGGAACTGCTTGAGTTTCTCCCTCCTAAGCCCTGCTTTCATCTCTTCTGAAACAACTTTGAAATAGACCCATTCCAGGAAGCTTCTTCTAACCCCACCAGACTGATGGTTCCCTTGCTGTACAGCCCCTCAGCATCTGTGGGGTCACATGTTTCTGCTACATATCTTGCTGCTGCTCTGGAGGGAGAATTCTAAGAGGCCATCCCCTTCCTCAAGATTTCTGGTCACTTCTTCCATTCAGTCAAACACTAATCTAGGTTCTGCTATGAGGCAATTTTGTAGATGTAATTAAGGTCCCAAATCAGATGATTTTAAGATCAGGAGATCATCTGGGGTGGGCCTGACCTAATCAGATAAGGCCTTAAAGTGAACTGGGCTCTTCCTGAAGAAAGAGATTCAAACTGTGAGATGAAAATATATATATACGTTTAAAAAAAAGTGTGAGAGGGATTTGATGGGAGAGAAATTCTCTATTGCTGGCTTTGAAGATGGACTAGGCCACATGGCAAGGTATGCAGGTAACCTCTAGGAGCTGAGACTGGTCCCCAGCTGGCAGCCACTGAGGAAATGGGGCCTTCAGTCTTACAGCCACAACGAGCTGAAGTTGGCTAACAGCTTGTGGTAATTTGTTAAACATCAATAGAAAACTAACGCACTTGCTTTCGTAGACCTTGCTTTTGTTGATTTCATATGTGCGTATTAGTAGACTGCAAGCTCCTAGATTCGAGGAAAAGGAGGTTTTTAATTTATTTGTGTAACCCCTTCCCACCACAGCCATACTGTGATGCTATTAGGGAGATTTGCCTTAACTGATACGTTGGAGTTAATGGGAGATATAAATCCTTGGCCATGAGAGTACTTGTAAAGCAGCAGCTAGAATCACTACCACTGTCAAGTGCCTCCTGCCTCCCATGTTAAAAACAATTTCCTGCACATCTGATATCTTCTGGACATCTTCACGCGGATGTCTCACTAGTCCCATGAACTCAGTAAGTCCCCAAATTCCCTCTCCCAAAACTGCCCCTCCCTCTCTCTTCTGTAATTCTGGTAATGGCGCCTTCAAACCCCCAATTATCTTGGAGGTTAGAACTTGAGCCATTGTTTGTTTGTTTGGCCGCCCCACACCGCAGTGCGCCGCGGGGCTTGTGGGATCTTAGTTCCCGGACCAGGGATCGAACCTGTGCCCCCTGCAGTGGAAGCGCGGAGCCCTAACCACTGGACCGCCAGGGAAGTCCCCAGAACTTGAGCCATAGTTGACTCCTTCCCCTCTCTTGCCCCCACGTTCTATCTGTTGCCAGGTCCTCTCCATTTATCCCCTCCTCTCCATGTTTATTGTCTTTGCCTGGTTCAGTATCTCTCACCTGGAATACTTCAAGAGTCTCCTAGTTGCTGTCCTGAGACCCATCTCTGATGAGCACAGCTCTGATCATGTCGCTTTTCTGCTCAACCACCTTCCAAGGAAGCCATTAGCTTGGCATTCAAAACTCTCCATGACTTAAACCTACCTTTCTCATATTTTCAAAAATCCTTAAATGAGTATTTTGCCTATCTTCTATGTTATTTTGGGTTGACCTTTTAAAAATTATTCTTTAAAACTGTTATTGCTTTTGCAGGTCCACATACTAACTGTGACTCTTCCCTGCAACCTGCAGCTTTTTCACGTGCATCTTACCGTTACTTTACTTCAGACTCACTGCTCTTCCAATTCTCTGCAGTCGGATATTCTCATACCTTGGACTCTTCTGAACATATATTAGCTGCTTGGCTTGTTGAACTGCCAAGGGGAAATGTGGTTCCAGAGCCAAATTGTGAGTGCCCAAAGCTAAAGCCTCATTCTGCTTGCCTCCAGCTCTCATTCCCTCCCCCAGGACATACAACATCATTTCATTCTGCTTTGGGGGTGATCATTGGCCTAAATGTTGGGACCCAAATCCCGTACATTCATCCCATAGAGAAGGGACCCACATTCCATAGAGAAGTGACCCTCGACCTCATAGTCGAGGTCGATTTATTCTTTGGATTTTCAGTGATTTTAAGCAGTCACACACCCTCCTCCCCAGTCTCCTGTGTCCGCAGGGGGTGTGTCCCCTAGACTTCCGGCTTTTGGACAACCGGTTTTGCCTCCGCCCACTCCCACCTCGAGATCTCGAGATTGGGACTTCCATCGTTCTTCTCCCCCCTCAGCCACTGTGCGCACTTTAATAAGTGATCTGATCTCAAAAAAAAAAAAAAAAAAGAAAGAAAGAAAAAGAAAGAAAGAAAGAAAGAAAGAAAGAAAGAAAGAAAGAAAGAAAGAAAGAAAGAAAGAAAGAAAGAAAGGGAAAAGAAAAAGGAAAAGAGAAAAGAGCTTCCCAGGGTTCATCTTAGAATTGGAAAATAGAGGTGCACCCCCTTCCACCACCCGATCCTAGTGAGTTCCAGGCAATTATGTGCGGCCCGCAGCTCGCCTCTTACCACCCCCCCCCGCCTCCCGCCGGGTTTAATGACCTAAGCAACTTTCCGTCCCCCCCCCGCCCCGTCTTGGTACGGCCTGTCCGGCGATCGGCGTTCCACCCCCGCCCTTTCCTTCTAGGTTGGTTCAGCCCCCGTCTACTCAGGGGTGGTGCTCAGCCGGCGCCAGACAGACCCTCGACTTCGGAGAGGCAGTGCAGTGCCTCTGGGAGCATCCCCCTCGGTTCCTTCAGCTGCCCCAGCCTCCTCGGCCGCCTTACCGCCCGCGGGGACGCGAGAGCTCGGTGTATGCCCCACCCCTGACCCCGCTAGAGACATGTCCACCCCGGCTCGGCGGCGCCTCATGAGGGACTTCAAGAGGTAACCGCCCGGGACGCCGGGGTCCGGGGTCTGCGGCCGGGGCGCAGGGCGGGGCCGGCGGAGGGCCGGGCGGGCGGCGGGGCAGCCGGCGGCGCGAGCGGGTGCCGAATCGCGGGCCCCCTGTCTGTTTCCTTGAAGGTTGCAGGAGGATCCTCCAGCCGGAGTCAGCGGGGCTCCATCCGAGAACAACATCATGGTTTGGAACGCGGTCATTTTTGGGTGAGTCTGCGTTCCGGGTGGTGGCGAGGACTAGGGACGCGTGTGCCCTCCGGGACCGGCCCGGTGCGGAGGCGGGGGCAGAGGGAGAGTGTTTGGGGCTGGCTGGGCCTAGGCGCCTCCCCGGAGCCTGTGCCTCGATTAGCTCGGTTCCCGCTGCAAGGGGAACCATTTGGGGTTCTAAGGGGGGCGGGGCGGGGAGTGGTGGCGCTTCGGCGCGGCGGCCTGCCCGGGGTTTCGGAGCCCCAGACGTCTGTTGGTAGTGTTTTTGCGACCCGGGAAGCGGTGGTTTACCAGCGGTGGGGCGAGCAGGGCTCGTAATAGCCATCTCCTCGGACGAATCGGGGAGAGGGGAGCCCCTGAAGCGGGAACTGATTGGTTTTTCTCTGTGTTGCAGGCCTGAAGGGACCCCGTTTGAGGATGGTAAGAGAGTTTCTTTACCCACCTTTCAGGAGCCTGATCATCTGGGGGAAAGGGTTCCCAGTCATCCTGGAAATGCCTCCTACTTAGGAACCCGCTTCTCCCTAGCCTCTGCCTACCAAAGGCTTGAGTGGAATCCCATCTGTGGCAGGTTGTTCTGGCTATTGTCCGCTTGACTAGAACTGCACCTTTTTTATTGCTTCTTAAAAAAAAATCTGGGTAAGGCAGTAAAAGGAGCATCATACCACTGATGCTAAGGGTATGTGAGGTTTGGGCTGTGATCCTGCTAAATTCAGCCCCCCATCAAGATACTGAGTAAGTGTCAACCCAGCCACTTGCTGATAGGCTCAGAGACCCCAGGGACCATTTGATTCAGAATTCTTCACAAGGGCGGGAACTGTGTTCAGCATGTGCTTATTAATGTGTGTTTGTTGGATGTTGAATGGATGCAAGAATCCCTTGCACACAATTGTCTGGTTTCTACAGTCTGGCATTGAGTGCCTGTCAGCCTCACTGCTTTAAGATGGTCTTTAATGGCACCTTTAATAGCCAGTTTGAGCATAATGTTTCTAATTTTTCAATGAGTTTTCCGTATGTGCTTTTATCAAGACTTGATGGTCAGTAATCTCAAAGCAGTTTCACAGTTGAGGGGAGCCTTAATGTACTGTCTTGACCAGTGTCCAACCTACTTCAAGGTACTACATGTACTTATAGGTACATGATTTTTAATGGGTTTAGGTTTGACCTTTAAAAACACACGTTAGGCTTCCCTGGTGGCGCAGGGGCTGAGGTTCTGCCTGCCGATGCAGGGGACACGGGTTCGTGCCCCGGTCCGGGAAGATCCCACATGCCGCGGAGCGGCTGGGCCCGTGAGCCATGGCCGCTGAGCCTGTGTGTCCGGAGCCTGTGCTCCGCGGCGGGAGAGGCCACAACAGTGAGAGGCCCGTGTACCGCAAACAAACAAACAAATAAACAAAACACGTTAGTTGCTTTTTAAGGATTTTTTTAAAGCTTCCTATTTTGAGATAATTATAGGTTCATGTGCAGTTGTAATAAATAATATTACAGAGAGACCTTGTATACCCTTCACCTGCTCCCCCACCCCTTTGGTAACAAGTCATCTTGAATGACTATGCACAACCAGGAAAATAACATTGATATAGTTTTAGTGCACTCAGTTGTGTGTGTGTGTATGTGTGTGTGTTTGTGTGTATGTAGTTAATTGTTTTTGAAAGCTTAATACATTAAAAAAGTTGATTAAAAGTATTTGAACTACTAATCAACACCTTTAATATTTTGAGGTATTTTTTAAAAGAAAAAGATCTTTCTGTTATTTTTTTCTCAATGACTTACCTTCCTTTGGTCACATAGCATTTGAGAGATTTTGTACACATATGCACACACATATGCACATAACTCAGTTTGAAGGCGGGAACAAAACATTTCTGCAAACTACTAAGTACAAACTTACGTTGCCAAGTCAGTTTGCTTTTTGATGCTACCAACCACAAGATGTTGTGAGGTAGGTCAATATTAACCAATTCTGTGATTTGTCTCAAACACTCACATTTCCCTAGAAGACTGTAGACAGTAGCCGAAATACTTGTAGTTTCCTCTCTACCTTCACCCACTGGGTAGATATCACTGCTCTTCAGTGCTGCAATAAAAAGAAATGACAGCAGGAGAGTGTGATCCTCAAGCCATACTGTTGATACTTTGGTGCAGTAAATATCCTGATCTGTAGCAAGAGCTAGCTAAGCTTAATTTTCCTCTACTAGATTGGTGCTAGTTCTTCATACTTAAGTTTTATGTGCAGATTAGCTGTGTATTTGCTTTAGCTCCAGCAGGCTTTGTTTTCATTGGCTTCTTTTTTCCTCCTGATTTTACTCAGACTGCTTTACGCTGGGCACAGCTTTATTAATAGTACACCACTTTGCTGGGGTTGGCAACTTAAATATTTCAAGGGTGCTTCTCTCGTTTTAAGTGGTATGAGTTGAAAAGGCACTTGTGGAATCCATTATCTACCTGGACCTTCCCCCTTGACATTACTGGCTCTTTTTTTGATGATGTGTATCTCCACCCTGACATTGCTGAGAGGAATTACTCAGGCTAAATGACAGTACCCTTTTCTAATTCATTCTTTTGAGCAGTCTGCTATCCATGGATGCTTTCTCAGGTGTCTAGAACAGTGACCAAGGTTACAAGAAATTTTTTGACCATTTAAAAATACCTGTTATTTACAGTTAGGGAATTTACTGGAAAGGCCCAATTAGGGACAAGTGGCGTAGTTGATTTTGCTGTTGCCAATGTATTTTATAAATCAACAGCTCCAAAACTACTTTTGCTGCTTCCTTGTAAATCATTTGTAGTGGAGGTTTCTGGAACAGCCAGGGCCTAGTTAAAGAGATGACATTTTAAGAAAAGGAACTCTTAAAGGTATTTTTATTTAACTTTACACACTTGAAGGTAAGAGGACTATGTTCCCAAGAGCTTATACTACCAAACAAAACATTGGGGGGAGATACTTCCTCATAAAATATCTTGGTATGTATGCTGAATACGAAGGTTAAGGAACAATGTATTCTCCAACACATCATCTGAAAATTGTTAATAGACACAGTAAGATACTAGTACTTGATTTTCATAATAGGTGTATTCTTAAGAATTTGGTGTCTTTAAAAAAAATGAATCAAAGTCCACCAGGGGTGTTCTTAAGGTAAATAAATCCTATGATGAAGAGTATTTGGGTATTATCTTAAAAATCAGACTTTTTTCAGTCATCAAAAAAATTTTTTTTAAGTACATGTATCTTGCTTTCTCCTCAGGGGTCACAAACTGCTGGCTAAATGGCAGAAAACACCTACAGAGGTGCTTTCTTTGGCCAATAATATATTTTCAAAAAATTGAATTTGTGACTGTCTTTAGGCAGAACATACACTCTCTACTTTAACCATATCACTCCCTATTGCCGTACACCAGCCATCTAACTCATTTATATAATTTTCCTGGTCCCTATACATAGATGGATTAATTTATACTTTCCTTACAATGTGTGACCACCTCAGGAAGATAAAATATTAGTACAGATTGTGTACAACAATGGTGAGGCTTAAGTTTCCAATTATTTTAAAGCCTAGCCTTCTAAATATTCAGAGGACAAGCTCTAGTCTCGATTGCATAGTATTAATTCTCAGATTTTAAATTTCCTAAACATTTGTTTTGGATCTCAGAAATTGGATTGAGAGTTGTACTAAAGAGGTTCTTGTTGTTTAAGGTGGCTAAAAGTATGAAATATCCCTTTAAATGTGTGGTTTGAGTAAGATTTAGGTACGTCCTAATTTACATTCACATTGAATATAAATTATCTTGGTTTCACGTCTCAAGATATTAAATGAGCTGTTCTTAAAGACTTGATTAACTTCTTTGGTAGTTAGGTAACCACCTTGTTGAACTTTTAGGCAAGCATTAGGCAGAAAGCTCCAGTCAAGGGTTTTGTGAGCCACCAGCATATGTACTCAACTTGCTTTCACTGTGATTGATATAGGTCAGAAAGAAAGTACTATTTAATATTGAATTCATTAATTGTATTTTTCTTACTGATAGTGAAGTTTGGATTTTGGTTTTTGCCTCCTTCAGCTGGGTCTAGAGATATGAAACTGTAGAATTATTGTAACTAAAATATTTATGAAGCACTTATTTTGTGTCACTGTGCATCTTTCCCTCATTTAAACCTCACAACAATGTTATGTAGCAGGTACTATTATTAACCCTATTTTACAGATGAGGAACTTGAGGTTTAGTCAAGTTGAGCAGTTTCCCCAAAGGTTTCATAACTAGCAAGTAGCAAAGCAAGGATTTGATCCCAGATCTGTCTGACTGCAAAGCTTCTGCTCTGCGCCACTGCGCTCCACTGTTTCCACTTACGCCTGCCTTCTGTGTGACTTTACCACCTTTAGGTATCATATTTAATGATGGTTTTAATTTAAAGTACCTGGGAGCTCTGCATGCTATTAAATCGGCCCAATTTTAAAGCAGTTTTCTTGGAGCAATTTCTTGATGATAAATCTCTAAGCTATAATTTAAGTGGGTATCAACACTGAGCCAAATGTGTTTATACTTGAGATACATAAGGAAGCTCAGAGTTTTGAACTAACACTCATTCCCACTTTTTCTTGCGTATTATAATATCACTAGAACTGAAAAGAAAGAACTATGCTTTCTTCTTCAAAAATAGGAAGAGTTATGACCAGGTGGTGATAAAGGTGAAGTGTGTTCTGATGGACTATAACATGTTTATCCATTCCGAAATATTTTGCTTTTTGTCCTTAGTTATAATACATAGTAACTTCAGATCTGACTTTCAAGTTTAGGGAGTAACAATAGTTGGGGAATATAATATGTCTCCATATGTTGCATTTTTAAAATTTTATTTATTTATATTTGGCTGCGTTGGGTCTGTTGCTGCACACGGGCTTTTCTAGTTGCGGCAAGCGGGGGCTTCTCATTTGCGGGGGCTTCTCTTGTTGCAGAGCACGGGCTCTAGGCGCATGGGCTTCAGTAGTTGTGGCACGCGGGCTGGCTCGCAGGCTATAGAGCGCAGGCTCAGTAGTTGTGGCGCACGGGCTTAGTTGCTCCGCGGCATGTGGGATCTTCCGAGACCAGGGCTCGAACCCGTGTCCCCTGCATTGGCAGGCAGAGTCTTAACCACTGCACCACCAGGGAAGTCTGACATTGTTGCATTTTAAATTATTCTGAAACTTTGGGACACGTGCTCATACCAAGAGCAACTTTGTTAGCAAATTGTTTCCTATGAGCTTGCTGGTAGGAAACACACTTTTTGGTATTGTTACATTTAACAACTAGCAGTAAAATGATTATAGTCTTTTTTTCTTAAGTGGAAAGGAGGAATGGAAGCAAGGAGGAAATAAATTGCTAACTCGAAGGAACCAGTAACAAATTATACTCTATTGGAAGTGTGGTCTATTGTATTAGAATAAGTAACTTATTAAATGGACCACAGTAATATAGTGGAACGTGCATCACCTTAGATAATAACTGATTCCTTAAGATTACTTGAAGAACTTTCAGTCAGGAAAAAACAATTGTCCAATTGTTTTCTTGAATTTATTAAACACAATTAAAAATAACATTTTGAAGAAAATAATCTCCCCAAATCACAACATCCAACAATTCTCTTTTTTTTTTTTTTTTCTTGCGGTACGCGGGCCTCTCACTGTTGTGGTCTCTCCCGTTGCGGAGCACAGGCTCCGGACGCGCAGGCTCAGCGGCCACGGCTCACGGGCCCAGCCGCTCCACGGCATGTGGGATCCTTCTGGACGGGGGCACGAACCCGTATCCCTTGCATCGGCAGGTGCACTCTCAACCGCTGCGCCACCAGGGAAGCCCAACAATTCTTTTTTGGTGGGGGGCGGGGGCGCGCTGTGGGGCATGCGGGATCTTAGTTACCCGGCCAGGGATCAAACCAGTGTCCCCTGCGGTAGAAGCGCAGAGTCCTAAACACTGGACCACCAGGGAAGTCCCCAACAATTCTTGAATGAGATCCAGTTTGTCCATTTCTTATAAATAAGTCTGTAACTTAGTATGCTTTAGGGCCTCCTGCTACCTTAGTTGACACATATTCAAGAAAAATTTGTTTCAATAGTAGTGTAAACAAACATCATTAGAAAGAAATTTACTGGAGACATGAGTGCAATCTAATATGGTTTTTAAATTATTTCTGCCATTAATTCCTACCATTAGTGTGAATAATTGAGTTGGTTTTATAGTGAAGTAGCTTGTGTCATACTTAAGGGTTTTAAGGAGGGACTGTGAAGTTTTTTCTGGCTTACATTCAATTATGTTTTCATTATAGAGTTGCTATTACATGAAGAGGAACCAGTGAACACTTTTCTTATTTCCTGCTATTTTAAAAATAATTTGATTATTGATTTGTATTTCTAGCATTGGTTTTTGAACTTTGTGCTCTCATTCTTTCTAGTGCATTAAAAAATCACCATTTAAGATGACAGCTGATTAAAATTGGCCTTTATTAAGGTCTTTCAGTCTTCTCAAGGAGGAAGGCCACGTTTTGGCTCTAGTTGCTTGTCATTTTAAGGATGTCTTCAAAATGTACAGTGGCTAAAGTTATCCTACAGGCAGTAATTTTGAGTTTAAGATGGCTGTATTTAAGTTTGGGGGAGAATAATGGAAAAACAAAAAACAAATCACCTTTGAGTGATGGTTCTTACAGTGTCTGTCCATTTTTAGGGCAATCCCTGGAACTGTTATCTCTTACCTGGTCTCTTTCCTCTCTACTCTATATCTTTGAGTTATTTCATATAATACTTGAAAAAAAAAAGTCATGTAGTATTAAAAACAAAGTACTACCGAACAAAGTGATAAATAGGTTTTCTTAACCCCTTCTTTTCTAATTACAGGAACCTTTAAGCTTACAATAGAATTCACTGAAGAATATCCGAATAAGCCACCTACGGTTAGATTTGTCTCTAAGATGTTTCATCCAAATGGCAAGTATCACTTTTAATTCAGTATTTTAAACTACTACACTGTTTATTTGGGAGGTATTCCACATTTCCTATTTGTCTGTAGCACCTGAGTATTTGTCTAGGCATCTTGCTGTTTCCTGAAAGCTGAACTTGTTCATGGTGGTCTATTGCTGTCTTGGTCTGTGGTCCTAGAACTGAAGCAGTGAAGGGACATTGCCTTTGCTTGGAACCTGAGAGCCTCCTGGTTTTGATGATTTTATCATTTACTTACTAAACAAAAATAAGGATGTTCTTGAGGTTTCCTTTTAATGTAAGGCCAGATTGGGGTAGTTTTGTGTTGTGATTATTTTCGCTAGCATTTAGAGCAATAGTTTTCAGCTTTGGATGCAGATCAGAATTAGCGTGGGACATGTAAAAGCCATGGATGTCCCGGCCCCACTCCAGACCTACTGAATATCAGATTCTGTGGTTGAGTCCAGGTATCCGGTATATATATATATATATATATATATATATATATATATATATGAAAAGTGCCACAGGTGATTCTAACTTACTATTTTGCTCTTTTATTTTTTTGCCTTTTATTCAGGTCAATAATGTATTTTCCAGGGTATCAGATATTTTTATCTTCATACCAAAATGAAACCTTGTGAACTCTGAGCTATCTTGGTTATTTCAGATAGCAGATAAAGTTTAAAATTTTAGTGGAGTGAATTTCCCATAAGTCTATCGATGATGAGGAACCCTCTTAAAAATTGTGCATGGTTTCTTGGATAACAGGGCAGTCTTTTCAGAATAACAAGCATTAAGTATCGCATTAAGTATCTTCCAGTTTTATACTGATTATGTTTGACATTCTCTGATCATCCTGTTTCACTAGTAGTGATTATGACACTTCTTTTAGGAATGTAACTAAGAAGCAGCTTAGTAATCTTTTTTAAACCTCAAAAGCAAAGTATTCTTGACTGTATTTGTCTTGACTATGATATTAAAACCTTAACGGTTTTGTTATGTTTAACATAACCTACTTCTATGCTCTTAGTCTATGCAGATGGTAGTATATGTCTGGACATACTTCAGAACCGTTGGAGTCCAACATATGATGTGTCTTCCATTTTAACATCCATACAGGTGAATTTTCCTTAATGTGACTATGGCCTTTGATATGTTTATATTAGCAATTGTTTTTGAAAGTCATAAGTAAAAAGTAGGTAAGACTTAACCCACCGGAAAACGTATATGTTTGCCTAGCTACTAGCAGATTAATGTAACTGTAGATTATTATGCTAAGAGAGCAAATTTAGCTGCTACCTAGGACAATTCGAGTGTGTTGAATATACATATTGGGTTGGCCAGAAAGTTCGTTCAGGTTTTGCATAAGATGGTACGAAAAACCTGAACAAAGTTTTTGGCCAACCATATATATATATATATATTTGCACTTAGGAACTGACTTTTTACAAATTGTCTCTGTAGTCTCTTTTGGATGAACCCAATCCCAATAGTCCAGCAAACAGCCAGGCTGCTCAGCTGTACCAGGAGAACAAGCGGGAGTATGAAAAACGTGTTTCTGCGATAGTAGAACAGAGCTGGCGTGACTGTTGACCCGGGTGCAGGAAAAGCAGCAGCTGGTCATAAGAAAAATATATATTGATGTGTTTGTCACCTTCCTATTCATGTCGTTACATTTACTTTATTAAAAGCAAAATAGCTGTTGTGCTGTTTCCATCTTCCCTTGCCAGGCTTTTCCTACCCCTTCTACCCTCTCCTTAAACATCAGAAAACACCCTCTATGAGATCAAATGTACTGTACCTGGGTTACGTGCAAAAAGTCACTAATGCTTAATTCCTTTTCTGTTGTATCTCATTTCCAGTTTTATGGCAGTATTGTGTTACTGTACTTTACACTAAGCTTTTAAAATGAATTGTTTTACAGGTGGTGCTTATGCATAGCTTGATGACCAGAATGTTATTTTTAACAGAATGAATGATTACTGAAGCGTTTCACCCTGGCTGGTCCTTCACTTGTGTTGGATTTAGATTTAGAAGTGAATTTTTGGAATATGGCCTATGGAAAACAGGGAAACAAATCCATATAAACATCCATTCTCAAAGAGCAATGGAAGCTAAAAAGGCTATGATACTAATATCTAACTAACATGAATTGTGTTTTTTACTGGTAGGAAGGAGAATGTTAGAGGGCCCAGCCAAAGGAGTGCAGCAATCATGGTAACTGACACTTCCTCTCCTTGCAAGGTGTTCAATGGACACACCCAAGCTAAGATTCAGAATACTGAAGTCTTCTAGATTTTCACTTTTTAAAGAGGTGTTGGGAGCAGAGGAATGGAAACAATCATGAGTTTTTAAGCTAGAGAAGGTTGGAAATCATGTAATCCTTTTAAAGGAGCAGTGCTACCCTAGATAAACAAATTTGTAATCCTCCATTGTTTTTTTTAGAGTTTTAATTAACCCAAGGAAGGGAACATGTCTGTGGTAAACTGTTTTCCACTCAAATCCTCTGTTAATGCTGCATGCTTTAGTTTCTTCTTCCCTTTCAGTATTATAAGAAACTTACAGTCAATGTTTGCAATCTTTCTTTGGATATTTATACTTTTAGATTGACAGTACCTTTAAGTAGCAGTGTGGGACAAAGCTTGTAAATGTTTTGTCTGATGTTCCATTGTCACCTTTTGTGCATTTATCACTCTTCTGAATTTAACTTTGCACAAGTAACCCATGTAAAAAATGTACATTTTTCAAAACTTGTAAATAAAAATAACCTTAAAACTTTGTAGTCAAGGTATAATTATATTTTAGTTCAGTATGAACTTTTAGTATGAATTTATTGGACTCTCATAGCTACTCATTTCCCCCCTTAAAAGAAAAAATTATGGTAAAAGCAAAAATACATTCTGGGAGAGGGAAAAGAGTAGATACTGCTGGAGAGGACGTATTTTCTTTTCAGTCATAAGTGTTCAATGCTTTTTTTAAACATGCTAACAGCATGTAAATCTATTAGGTAAAACAAAGTTACTTCAGCATATATTATAGTCAATCAAGGGAATGAAATTGTGGTAAGGGGGGAGAATTAACCTGGAGATTTACCAGCATCCTGAGACCAAGATCTAACTTGTTGATCCTGACATTCCAACTCTTTAAAAAGCCCTAGCTTAAAAAACAAAATAATAGGGCTTCCCTGGTGGCGCAGTGGTTGAGAATCCGCCTGCCGATGCAGGGGACACGGGTTCGTGCCCCGGTCCAGAAAGATCCCACATACCGCCGAGCGGCTGGGCCCGTGAGCCATGGCCACTGAGCCTGCGCATCCAAAAAAACAAAATAATAAAATGCTAGTCTCATGTAAAGCTTGGGAGCACAGGTATCCTCAATGTTACCTTGTTTAAACAAAACTCTTTCTTCTGAGGAGCAATCTATCTCATTTTAAAGAGACAAGGACGGTGACTGTGGAAACTCACTTCTTGGGGGGGGGGGGCGCTAACTGAAATTAAGTCCTTATGGTGTATGTACCCATTCATCCTCTAAGACATGGCACTTAAAGGAGCCTCAACATGAGGGAGCTCATCCTACACTGAACACATATGCGAACTAGTTAGTTTCACCTAGAAGCAACATCCTTAAATGCACTTACTTTCTCTTAAGTCCATTTCTACTTCAAAGTAGAATGACATTAAATTGGTCTTTATTTGGCAGATTCGTTTTACATAAATTTCTTCATCCTACTGTGGCTGGATATCTCTTTTTGTTGTTCTGTTTTTTTGTGTGTGTGTTTTTGCCACACTGTGCAGCTTGTGGGATCTTAGTTCCCCGACCAGGGACTGCACCCGGGCCCACGGCAGTGAAAGCACTGAGTCTTAACCACTGGACCTCCAGGGAAGTCCTGTGGCTGGGTATCTTAAATATTGACACTGTTACTTCTACTTGAAAAAATTAAGGTGAGATTGGGAATGTGCAAGTTTAATACTTTTTGTGTACACCTCCTGAGAAACACTATTCCCTATCTCTTTCATGGGATAATCCTTTTAAAATCTTACAACGGCGTCAACAAGCTGACCACCCAAAGCATCATATCCACGGTCAAAGGCACCACAAATCATTCATTTCAAAGTTTAATGCTAATTTGCCTTTTTTCTTTACAGTTTTTTAAAACAAATGCCACAGGCTGCCTGCATACAATAATTTATAACAATAATAAACCAGATTTGTGAGGTCCCCTTTTAAGTGGCAGAATTGAATTTGAACCTTCAATTCTGCACGTGCTGGTGTGGCAAAGAGGGTATGATGAAGAACCAAAGTTGTAATTAAAGTCCTTTCTTTAGGACCGATCTCCAGCTTCAGGAGTTACTCGTAGCACAGTGAACGCACTGTATACTATTTGAAAAAGAATCCCAACAGAATGCAGGAAATTTCTATTCGTTTTATAATCAAAGGGGAGGGAAAAAAATCTAAACAACAGATCCGTGAGCCTCAAAGCTATCAACATATATATAACTGAAAGCATAGTTAGTTCCGCAGTATATTTAAGTGATTCAAATAAAACTTAAAACTGCTCATGTAGCTGCGCAGGTTTTATAGCAAGGTTATTGGGTTAAAACGACTGCCATCTCAAAGAAAAGGAAAATACAAGAACCAACAAAAAGGGGACAATATAGAACAGCAGGGCTGTCAGCAGCTCATTTTTGCAAAACCCATTTCTCAACATTCTTTATTCTCAGGCAGAGTTAAATGACTTCACCCTAATTCCACATCTATACCAAGGCTGATCTAAGTAGTCAGGAAATCTAGACTCTCAAATTGAGAACCAAATATACACTTGGCCCCATTATTTCAGAGCTTAAGTTTAACTATATTAATATTCTGTTCTATTGAACTTATATAAACCAGATTTGTGTAACATTACCCTACTCCTCCAGCCCCCAAATCATTTTGGGAAGAGGAAAGAAATGTAGAGAAATGAGTTTTCACACTCCTTAATCCCCAAAGCCACTCTTACCCAAGAGAGTTGAAGCCTGGCTTTTCTAACACTAATTGAACCACAGCTTCTCAAAGTTGGCATGAGACTTGTAGGTAAAAAAAAAAAAAAAAATCCTATAAAATCTATAAACATTTTAGCTTAGTTCCCTTTGCCACTGTGAAAACATTAAGTGCCAAAATAAAATGCACACCTCATTTCCCTTCCTACCAACATTAGGAAAAGCCATATACTGCAGGACAAACGGTGTTAATCACTGTAGGTGACTAAAAGTCACAGAGGTCCAGGCATCAAAGTTAATCCCCTTGTATTTTTTAAATATTGATTTAACTACAATGGACAGCTTCTTAATGTAAAATAAAAATAAGAGGGGAAAGGAAATTGTTCATTGTGGGCCAATTACATGTCAAGTTTGGTGCTGAACGTTTTAAGACACTGTAAACAACCTAATTGTTCTAAATATGAAGTCACTGGAAGTGTTTATCAATATCAGTATTCATCTCTGAATATTAACACTTGATTTATCTGAGATACAAAAACAAAATCACGTAAAAGTAAACAGCCTGAGATTTGGTTGCAGCCAGCAGGTTGGTCCCCAGAGAAAACGTGATGGGTGGCTGACTGGCTTGTTCCTATCTGCTAAGTCATTATGTTCGTCCACATGTGCTCTAAGTGTTGAAATATTTTGTGCAAACGCCACTTCCCTTCGCCAAAGACCCAAAGTGTCGCTACCAGGCTGCTTCCCAGAAACAAGCACACCACCATTTTGATCAACTTTGGCTCCTTTTTATTCAGGAAGCATACACTAATCCTTTTCATAGGGTTTTTTTTTTTTTTTTTTTTTTTTTTACATTCCAGAAATAAGCGAAAATAGCAGTTTTAAATATGTTACAAAGTTGGCTTTGGGGGCTAAATAAGCTTTTTGAGAGAGGGACCAGCCAACTAACCTTTTCATCAAAGCACCAATGTATCTTCAGTCTTTTACCAAGCTCCACCACAGCTGTGGCCACCTTGGATGTGCTATACACCCAAATCATGTGAAAGCTATAACGGAGAGTTGCTGCGAGTCTCTCTGCAAGGCACCAAGAACAGACAGTTCCAGCTTCCTTTCTTCAGACTGAATCAAAGTTTTGGGAACTTTTCAATTGCTCTCTCAAGTAGTGCTCTCTCAGCATGAAGACTAGAGTTTGTTAACACTCATATATCACAAGATACAGTATATCACTTCCAATATTCTGGAAACCACATGGTAGAAGTTATAAATAAATGAACACTAAAATTACTTTAAGAAAGTTTTACATCATTTAGTTGGTAAGGACATTTACACGTACAGCACAATTTACTAGTAAACATTCTATAACTGGCTTCACATAAAGATGAAAATAGATAATACAAAATGACCTGACATTTTCAGTTAAGTCTGGAATTAAGACCGTAGTTTTATTGTAGTCAATATCAACTTTACATATTGTTGCAAATTGCTGTGCTATGCCCTTTAAAATGGGAATTTCTTTCTCGGGGTGAAATTCCATTTGGATATGTGTTCTTGCTTTGTACAAACTACTAAAATCTGAGGGACACAGCAATATCAAAGACACAAACAGTAACTGCACAATATTATCTGCTGGATTAAGCTAATACAAGTGGACAGAATTCTTCAAGTTCCAGTATCTAATAAAGCACTATATGAAATGAACAAGGTGAGACATCTTAAGAATGAATAGACTCTGCAACCAGAACATGTAGCATTTCTTTTATTCACAAATCTGCCTCATTAGGCATTTACAAAATAAATTAGTAAGATCTCAATTTGCTTGAGGCATCACAAGCTCGTAATGCCCCACTTGGCCTTCCTGTTTCAGCTGGTCTAGTAAATCCTCCTTCCGTCTTTTTCTACCTACCACCAGGTACCTATCGTGGCCCACCCCATGAGACTTACTCTTAAGACCATACTTCTGGGCAATCTGATGTATTTGCTTCCGCTCATCATTAGTCAGCTCTGTAGAGAAAGTTAAATCCGTGTGGCTCTCCGAGCGGGCGTAGTTTCTGATAATCTGTTCAATATCTCTCTTGGCAATTTTATTTACCCTCTCTACGTCCAGACCAAGCCCTTCCCGCTTATGCTGCTCTTTGACAGAGATTGGCTCCCGAATGCCCTCACCAGATTTACCTAAACCACCACCCGTCCAACCCATCTTTCTCAGCAGCTGATTTCCAATGTTATCTTCTTTGATTTGCTGTTTGTAAGCCTCCTCTGCTGAGCGACCCTGAATTTCATTTCTTGAAATCACATCTTCAATAGCTCCTTTCTTCAAGTTGTTAATGACAGTCGGCTGGGTCTTTTTGAGGGTTTTCACAGCTTCCCCAGCAGCTTCATATTTGACAGTTTTCTTCACTCCAACTGCTTCTGCAATTACTTCACTCTCTAGAATCACCTTGCATTTCCATCGGAGTCCTGTCATTCTTTCATAGACATATTCAACTGTCATTCGATTAAACTGAGCTGTGTCGTTCAGCGTGCACACAGGATTTGAAGAATTCTCATAAACTACGAGATCCTTTATATCTTTCTTCTTCCCAGATCCCCTGGGTGAAGAGCCTGTTTGGCATTGTGAACTTTTGACAGATGGGTAAGTGGGTTGTGTTTTTTGAAGGATTTTCAAAGCCTCGTCAGCAGCTGCATGTTTACTTGTTTTTTTGGTTCCGTAACCTTCAGCTAAGCAGTGATCTTGCAAAAACACTCGACAACGCCATGTACGATTTGGCATCATCTCGTATTTGTATTCAACAGACATTTTGTTGTATGAGGCAGAATTGTTAAGGATACCAATTGCATCATTTGCATTTTCTGTAAGGATAAAATTGGTCCAGTGTTTGGCAGAAGCATTAAAAATCGGCTGCCCAGAAGCATCTTTAGCCAGCACCACCAGCTCTTCTGGTGGTTTCAGAGCTGGCGGAAATTCATATGAAGGCATGCCAATCTGACACACCACAAGGTCCTCTCCAATCGTGTGCTTGAATTTCCGTCGGACAACCCTAACTTCAATACGTTTCTGCAAGAGTTTTACAGCTAGCTCAGTAGCACGATCCCTGGAACCATTCTTGCTGCCAGCATAACCTGTAGTTAAGTAGATATTTTGGCATCTAACTTCACAAGCATAACCATCTGTTAGAAGTTTTTTATTTTTGGGGATGTCAGCAGGAGGGATTTCTTTTAAAGGAGCGTATATATATTCAGGATTTGTCTTACATGCCTGAATACAACGAGTTAACATATATGTGTAATTGATTTTATCAGACCCAGAAGTCATCTCTGGATTAGAAAGGTTCTTCCAGATAGTTGCTGTTAATTTTTCAATAAAATACTGCTTCTCGGCTACCACTGACTCAGGAAATGTCTGTGATGGTGAAGGCTCAGGAGCTGACTGGCAGTTTGCCTGCTGTGATGTGCTGCTGGGGGCAGGGTTCCCACTGTCAAAATACATGTTGGCTGTTACAGGCTGGTCTTTTGTGAAAATAAATCCTGATGAATCACAATACTGAGAATTTCCATCTTGTATACTGAAAGAGTCTTGAGTATAATCTTGGTAGATGTCTCTTGGCATGCTGGCAAAATGTGTTTGTTCATTTACCTCTTTTGTTTGAGGGCCATAAGGATCTTCCTGTCTTTCATCTTTTGAACTACTAGCTACAAAATGTACAGGCTCAAAACGAGGTCTCACATGGAATTTGGAACCGGCTTGCTTTTTAGGAGGATTTTGACCTATAGAATGAGTGAAATTTACAATTCATTAAAAAAGGAATGTTTCAAAAGAACCAAGCAGGAAAATAGTACCAACCATATTATTTTTGCAAACTATATTGTTGGTACAAGATACTTCCCATCACAAAAACTTCAGGTCATTTAGGTGAAGGGACTCAAATATCAATGTAAGATTCCAGCATAAGGAGGGATGCTCCCTGTCTGTCCATGTGGAAGGGAAGAGACTTGATAGAAAATATGCCATTGACTCGAGTACGCAGGTCACCACCATGCATGACTGGTAGATGCTTCTGCATCTAATGAGTTAAAGCACAGGTGAAGTGTACCGAGTAAGAGGTTGTTCCACTACGATCTCATACCACCTGTGCTGAAAAGCTCCCTTCTTAAGGATTGCAAACGGAACAGATGGCTCTAATGCAACAGAGAGGATGAGCAGAGGCATTTACAAAGCCTCTCTTTTGTACCAGAAGTGACTGACTCTGTGATGGTGCTTTACATAGTTGTGACTAAAAAACCAAATTTAAAAAAAAATTGTCAAAAGATCCCAAAGGTTTTCAACTTCAAAATCTTAGTTCTGACCTATTCTGCACAAAGAGGTGTTTGCTATATTTTATTTCTAGAACAGCTGGAAACTAATGATTTATGGAGGATATCAAATTTAAAGCTATGGAAGAACTCTGTTGAGGCTATACCAGACACTAGAGCTTTCTCCCTATAACACTGTTTAGTAGAAAATTGGTCCACGCTGGACCCATCCAAGAGGATTTAGTTACTTAGATGCTCAAATGATCTAGAGTATAAGGTTGTTCTATTTAAAGGGAGGTTCCATGGCACGGACTTCAAGGATAGCATTATAGTGTGAGTTCAGTATTCTTAGTTTTCAGTTCTATTTAGCATCCTAAAAAAATGTATACACTAAAAGTTAAAATTTTACATTTGTGTAAGATCCAAAGTTACCAATGTTATTTAAAATCATATACCACACTCATATCATTTAAAAAAAGCCACAGTTTCTTCAAATCCCACCTTCCAGAAATAAGTATACTCACCATCACATGTTGAGAGGTGACGTTTTTGACCTTTGGAAGGTTTGGACAGCATCAGATCATATGAAGGCATCTCCCCAATATCAATACCTTCAGCCATTTGGAGAATTTTTTCCATCAAGCGTGGGCTGTACCTATTTAAATTAATATAATCTACAGTTAAAACAGATAAGAATGCAGTTTTTGAAAAAGTTTCTAGATGACCTGTCTTATAATTAATTGCTCCCACAGGACTTTACCAACAGAGTGTCTTGGCTATAAAACTGAAGAATCTGCCATAAAATAGTTATGCATCAAATGAGTAATTATGTTACTATCATTAGAAGACATACAAACATAAAAATCAAGAAATTTAGGTGAAGACCTTATCTTTAATTTGAACTAAAAGTATCCATATAAACTCATAATTTTTCTCTATCATATATATATATAGTGTATGTAAATAATTACATTAATATATTTACAGAAGTACTAAGAGTGTTAATGAGAGGTGGGTTGTGGGACTTCCCTGGTGGCGCAGTGGATAAGACCCCGTGCTCCCAATGCAGGGGGCCTGGGTTCGATCCCTGCTCGGGGAACTAGATCCCATATGCATGCCGCAACTAAAGGGTCCGAAACTAAGAAGCCCACGTGCTGCAACTAAGGAGTGCGCCTGCTGAAACTAAGACCTGGTGCAACCAAATAAATAAATAAATAATAAGGGATGGGGTATAACATCCAGATTGTGGTTTCTATCACTTCCCACCAAAAGGAATCAGAGTCCTGAGAGAAACAGTTGGATCCAAGTCTGGGGCAAGAAATGTATAAGGTGAACCTGGGAGATATTTTTGTGCCTGGAAACAAGGAAGCTGCCAAAGACCTCAGGGGTTGTGTCAAATGGACTCAGAAGTGAGCCAACTTGAGTATCAGTAAGAATAACCACAGTGGACTGAAACACATCAAATATTTTAAAAATCCATTAGTTCATAATAATACTTACAAACTCATTATTGGTCACCTTTGTAGGATGGTAGGGAATCAAATCATTATTCCCAAAACAGGTAATGTTAAAGGAAGAAAGCAAGCATTTATCTGGCATTTTCCTGTACGGACTATACCTCAGAGAATCTAGAGAGTTGATGAGGAAAATCTCTTTTACAAAAGCATTCCAGCTAATAAATGAAGGAATGATAGATTACTACCATTTTGCGACCCATAATGCAACAATAAGTGATCATCAAAGGCTGCTAAGCTTATCAGATGAGAAGTTGATAGGAGAAGAACCTAGACAAAAAAAAAAAAAAGAAAAAAAAGAGAAGAACCTAGAAATAGACCCATACGGATGTGCTCAACTGTTGACAAAGCTGCAAAAGCAATCCAATGGTGGAAGGACAGCCTTTTCATCAAATGGTGCTGGACCAAGTGGGTATCCTTAAGCCAAACAAACAACCTCAACCTAAACCTCACACCTTACATAAAAATTAACTCGAAACGCATCACAAACTGAAATGTGAAATGTGACACTAAAAAGCTTTTACAAAAAACATAGGACAAAATCTTCAAGATCTAGGGCTAGGCAAAGAGTTCTTACACTTGACACCAAAAGCATGATCCATTAAAGAAAAAGTTACGAAAATGGACCTCACCAAAATTAAAAACTTTTGTTCTCAAAAGACCCCATGAAGAGGATGAAAAGACAAGCTACAGACTGCAAGAAAACATTTGCAAACCACACACTTGACAAAAGATTAGTATATAGTATAAAGACCTCTCAAAATGCAACAGTAAGATATATACATATATAATGTGCGTATGTACACATATATGTGTACACATACATATAAATGAACAAAAGATATAAACAGAACATTTCACCAAAGAGGATATACAGATTGCAAATAAGCACACAAAAAGATGTTCAACATCATTAGCCACCAAAGAAATGCAATTTAAAACCACAATGAGATATCACTCCATTACCTATCAGAGTGGCTAAAGTGAAAAATAGTGACAACACTAAATGCTGACAAGAATGCAGAAAAACTGGATCACCCGTACATTGCTGGTGGGAATGTAAAATGGTATGGACACCCTGGGAAACAACTTGGAAGTTTCTTATAAAATTAAACATGCAATTACGTCACAATCTTGCAACCGCACTTTTGGGCATTTATCTCAGAGAAATAAAAGCTTATGTTTACACACAAAAAAACTGTACACAAATGTTCAAAACAGCTTTATTTGTAACAACCCCAAACTGCAATCAGCCCAGATGTCTTTCAACAGGTGGTTAAACTCTGGTACCACACATCACGGAACACTGCTCAGCAATAAAAAGGAAAAAAACTATTGATACACACAATATTGTGTATGAGTGGGAGGGAGATGGCTGTGGTTATAAAAGGGCAACATGAGGGATCCTTGTGGTACTGGAACTGTTCAATATCTTGACTGTGGTAGTGGATACACTACTACACGTGATAAACTGTACAGAGTTAAACACACAACACACACACACACACACACACACACACACACACACCAATACTTGTAAAACTGGGGGAATCTGTGTAGAATCAGTGGATTGTAACAAGGTCACTATCCTGGTTATGATATGATACAATTACTTTGCAAAATGTTGTCACTGGGGGGAACTGGGTAAAGAGTACAGGGCATTGCTTTGTGTTATTCCCCTACAATTACAGGTGAATCTATAATTATTTCAATAAAAATTTCAATTAGAAAAAGCTGGTGGAGAACTTTATAATCTTAATATCACTAAAAATTGGACAACCAACCAGACCTGTGTCCCTGATGTGATATGACAAGACAAAGATCTAAAAAGTGTTCTTGCCCACCAAATAATTGAACTCAAACCTAATCAAGCCCCTAACTCTTAGAAACATGTTGAACACCATCACAAGCATACAGCCAGCCAGGGACTTCCCTGGTGGCCCAGTGGGTAAGACTCCACGCTCCCAATGCAGGGGGCCCTAGCCGGGGAACTAGAGCCCGCATGCATGCCACAACTAAGAGCCCGCATGCCGCAACTAAAGATCCCACATGCCGCAACTAAGAGCTGGTGCAGCCAAAATAAATAAATATTTTTTTAAAAAAAGGAATACAGCCAGCCAAATCCATAATGAAGGAAACACTATGTGACAGCCCATTTCTTCATCAAATAAACAGCATGAAATAAAAGGAGAGGGAATGGTTATAGGTTAAAGGAGACAGATCAACCAGATGTGCGTGGACCTTGTTTGGATTGTGAATCAAACCAACTGTAAAAAGGTATCCTGAGACAAATGCAGAAAATTAAACATGGACTAGGCATTGGATGATTTTAAGAAATTATTGTCAACTTTGTTGAGTATGAATAATGGTATTATGAAAAATTACCCGGTACAGATATATACTGAAGTATTTGCAGAAGAAATGATGTCAAGATTTTCTTTAATATACTCTACACTATCTCCCACAAAAAAAAACTGGGGGCAAGATGAAATGAGAAGGGTAGCATGACAGACTTGATAATTGCTGAAGTTTAGTGACGGGCACATGGGTGTCCACTAAACTATTTTTGTGTGTTTGATTTTTCCATAATAAAAAGCTTTCAAACATACAATTTTTAAAAGGACTCCTTTATGAAGTAGATTGGAGCTTGACAGAATATCAATTTCCTGCAGAGAAACAAAAATATGGGCTCAAGTGAAGTTTTGGTTATCAGGGGGATCTACTCATCCTTCCTACCTTCAGAGCCTTTCCCAGTCTACCAGGGGCCACTGGACTGCCAGGGAATTCCCCAAGAAAGTTCTGAAAATGAGTGACTAGCACACCTCTAACGTGAATAGGTTCTGAACTTGAAGGAGGGCAACATTTTCCATTTTCAACACAATAGGTTCCACACCCTTCAGATGTCTTTCCTTGCAAAGCAGAGAAGTGACATGGTGGCCTTCACTGACAGATTACCTGGAAGCCAGCCCAGTTGTAACCCACACTTCCCACTGATAACTGCTGCTGCTGGCACAGGTATTTTAAATGCCAGAAGTAATTTTATTTGTATTTACTCTTATCTAAATATCAAAAACCATTGCCTAAAACGTCATACATTGTATATATCGCTTTCATTAAGATTTGGGAGTCCAATTTCCAAGGTGATGAAAACAAAAGATTATGAAAGTGAGATGAAGTCTACAAATCTTAAACTGGTATTGCCACTCTTGCGACCAAACCTGGTACTACAACCAACCCACTCACCTTGAATTCCAGTCAAAATTCTCCAGACCTTAAATTATAGCCTTATTCCAAATACGGTATACAACTGTAAATGGCATGTATGCCATACAGTGTGCATGAATGATGCATTTGGGGCCCACTCCATTCACATTCACTTTTTCTCTCAGGTTTCTTCCAGAGTTAGTAATGATTATACCTACTTACTATTCTCTATTCATTACATCTGCCACAAAATTCAACATCACCCATAGGCTATAAAAATAAACCTCTGTGTTAGTTGCTAACACAGTCATCTTCTCAGCCCTTTATTAGGAAGTCATAATACTGAAGAAGCCCAACCAGCTGAAAAAATAATGGAACAGACCGTATAGTGCCTAACACTTGACTATTCAAAGAACAATGCAAATATTAATCTTTGCATTAATCTTTACTATGAAGACCACTAGGATTTCAGTCTCCAGAGAGTAGCTACCCAGAGATAAAGAAGTGGTTCCACAAATTTGAAATAAGCCAAGGCAGTAAAGCTTTCATTACTCAGTTTTCCATAGTGTATTTTTTTTTGTAGTGGATTTAAATGGAAAACCTTTACTCCAGAAATTTTAGAGAATCCACCAAGAAAAGCACCTACAAACCCAACCACTGATAACTTCACTAACATTTTGGGGTTTGCTTTTTATTCCTTTTTCTATGCTTCCCATACCACGTCCCCCCACCGCCACAAAAAAATTACTATCAGATCATCTATGTTGATTTGTAATCTGCTGGGGGCAGGTGTTGTTTTTCTTAATTTGCTATGTCATAAACTTTCTCTCCATGTCACTACCACATGAGTTTTAATGGCTATATAGTATTCTATCTTACAGTGGGACCATGATGTAAAGTGTCAGTAAGGCAAGTCTAATAGAGTAATTTTAAGATGCATGCATATTATGTAGTTAAGTCTGTTAATTCACCCATTTGGTTGTAACTGCTTAAAAAAGAAAACCAAAAGGCCCCAGCAAGTCTTTAAGGTTTCCAAAGATAGTTTACTACGTTCCAAGCTTTAGGAAATCACAACTGTCCCACCATACCTAGCATACAAAAAGATGATGTCTAATGGACAAAGACATCTGACTTCATGAATCTTACATTCTTGAAAAAAGACACGTGCATATAGGTGTATACTTATGATATACAATGGCACCTGAAATTTAATGAATATTCAGTAATAGATGCTTTCAATTTTTTAAAAATTTATTAAACTGCTCTACTAGGTCCAAATAAAAAAGCTGAGGTTTGAAAACTAAGCAAAGATTAGGATTTCCAAGTATAAAATTACTTATGCAAAACTATTCTTAAGACTCCTAACATAGTCAGTGAATAACGTAAAACCAAGATCACTGATACATCTTTTGAAAGCTCCCACTCCTACTTCATTAGCTGGTGACTGATGCACTCTACCTACTATGTGCGAGGTTAGTTTCACAACATGAGCCCAGCCAGCATCTACCTTCCAAACGCCAATCTCAACCAACAAGGAAGAGACAAATAATCAAGGTGGCAAAGCTGACTTCATTTTAGGGTATATTTTCTCTATTAATTAATATCTCATCAAAGGTAATTAGGCCAGGATTGTTTCTAATACTACTACTGATGAAGAATGATTGGAAAACTAATGCTCCAGTTAACCAAACATTCTGCTTTATTAAATATACATACACTATTTACAATTTTAAGTAAAAACTGCAGAGGTCCCTAGGCATTCATATGAACAATTATGTCAGTGCTGTAGATGTAGTTGATTAGAAGACTGCACTAAGTTTTCATTAGCCACAAGACGTATCTTAGAAATTGCCTACAGAAAACAAATCTTGACAGGTTGTTTACTTTTATGAAGCAGACAAGAAAAAGTGAAGAGAAATAATTTCAGCTATTTGGGCTTCCTCATTGCCTAGACTATGAGGGAAAAAATGATCAAAAAGCAGACTGGAAAACATTGCTTTATTTTATCCTATAAGGCAGTGGTTCTTATAGTGTAGTCCCTGGATGAGCATTTTCTGATCAACAGTATTATCTGGGAATTAGTGAGAAATGCAAATTCTGGGGTTCCACCTCACACCTACTGAATCAGAAACTCTGGGAGTGCAGCCCAGCAATCTGTGTTTTAACAAGCCTAACAGGTGACTCTGATGCTTGCTTAAGTCTGAGAAACATGTTACAGATAGTCAAGAAGATATTCAAACTTGTTCTCCGACAATTGCCACTATCAGCAAAAAGAATGAAACATGGTTTGCTTCCCTGCACATTTGAGCTCCTCCTGGCTTGGTCTTATGATCAAGGAGTTTTCAAAGATGTCCTTGACCTAGGAGTTATTTCAGCCCCAGCTAAATCAGAACACGGAAAGTCCTGCGAGTGGGAAACAAAAGGCAAAGAGTTCCCTTCTTGCTACTGTTTATAATCTGTTCTGTAAGTCAAGGGATGAGCCTTGAACAACAAATTAACAATTTTAGATTAGAATGGGCTATGTCACCATGTACTCCACAGTTCCCTTGGGAGAAAAGAAGAGTCTTCTGTCACAGCAGAATAGACCAGAAAACAAGAGCTCTGCCAACATCGACATTAACAAGTACTGGAATACAGATTTTACTCACCTGAAGATGACAGCTAATATAAAGCCTGCCTACCTTCCATTATTGCCTTGTCCATTTCTCCTATATCTGAGTTATCAGGTACAATGCAAACATTACTCTTCAGTTAAGCTACTGGATAATGTTATAGCAATTCTTGTATTGATTGAATTGACTTAACTGCAATGCAACATGATGACAATACACGTGTTGATATATACTATACACAAATGTGCCTGGGTGAGTGCACACACACAAGTGCTCTGGATGCCTGAGCTTTTAACACTATCACTGGCCCGGTTTGTGTTTTTAATGCCCTAGTTATGCTCAAGGCTGCTGTTGTTCTTGGGATGAAATCCCGAGAGATAATAATGACTTATGTCTGTTACTTGCTTTCACTCCGGGTCCATCCTTCCCTATAGCAGCTGTGTCTCAGTGGAAAGAGCACTGGAAGACTTGGGTCCCAGCCCCAACTATGGGACCTTGGAAAAGTCACTTAACTTCTTGGCTTCCATTGATTTAGCTGTAAAAATGAGACACCACTCAATTTCTAAGGTTGTTGTATTAAATGAGATACATATTTTAAGTATTCTGTACATTACAAAGCTGTATTCATCTGTTCATGCCACACATATTTATTGAGCAGCTATTATGAAGAAGGCACTCTTCTAGGCACTGAGGATAAAGGTGTGAACAAGAAAGCAAAAACCCTTTCCCCAAAGGAGCTTACATTCTTGTGGGAAGGTAAGATTTATCATTAACACAAAGGATGGTTATTCTCCTCACCTATGTAACTTTTTTTTTTAAAGGATTCAGATTCCCCATGGCCTTCCGTGATATTAAGGAGATCTACGATAAAAGGATAAAGGTACCTTTTCTACTGCCAGAACAATATTGTCAAGTGAAGGTCAATTAGATTTATCTGACTTGATTAATTACTGAGGCTTCCCCAGTTGTAACCAGTTCCTCCAGTGAAACAATCATTATCTCTGGAGGCAGAAATTACACTAATAACCTAGAGAAGATAGAAAAAAACACATTTGTGTTATGAAAGCAAAACAAAGTATCACGCTGGATGCTATGTTCAACAATTAAGCACTAACAGTAGACAATCCTATTTACAGTCATTTCTGGAACTGAACTGGCTGAATTTGATCTGATCATTTTCCAGAATTTCTCTTCCTTCCTAATAAAAAAATTCACCGTGAGGCAAGAGTGTCAAAAAAAAAAAGAAGCCTCTTAGTCTATCAAAGGAATGTTTAGTCTAGTATAGGGCCTGTTTGAGGGTTCTGTAGGACAGTGGTCCAAGTAGTCTGTTGAGAAAAAAAAAATGCGTTGGAACCATACCGCAGTCTCCATTGAATGCAAAGAGCTTTCAAAGAGGCCTGTTCAGAACACGCACCAGGTTCTAGGAAAGGGGGGAAAGGACACATACCCCAAACCTCACCCCGAGGCCAAATGTTAACCCTTCTGATCACAATTAAGGTGAAATGAGGGCAATCCTTTTTTACAGTAGATATATCCATTTCTTTGTTTGCGTCCATACACATAATGCGCAAATCTACAAGAAAGGCGGGCCCTGCGGCTGAGAGACCTCATACAAACCGCCTCCCCAGGAGAAGACAGTACAACCCAGCAGCGGGGCTGGTGTTGTTTAATTTAACGGGGATGGAAGGGAGGCCAGTCAAGAGGAGACTAGAATTAGAACCAAAGAGTCCCCCTCTCCTCCCCCCACAGACCCTCGAAGCCCCAGCTGTCGAATAGTCTCTGCGGATACCGCATCCCTGGAAGGTCCTACGCAGGTCCGAGGTTCTGCTATTCGTCATTTCCCACGCCCTCCAAAAACACCATCACAATGACCACCTCTCAATAATCCTCTCCCAGGCGCTTCTTCATCTCCATCCCTGGTCCTGGAGGGGCCGCTCCCACGATACCCGCACCCTCCTAGCTGTTATATCATCCCCTGCCACCTAGCTTGGCCAACCGCCCCCCCAGGCCAACAGTGAGCCCTCTGGAGTCCTCCAGCACCTCCAAACCTCCAGTCTCTAAGCTCTCATCCATACCCGCCCCCCCGTCCCTATCCCGACCCTCATAGCCGATTCCCCCCACCACCCGGGTCCCTAACCCAACCCTTACACCTTCCTCACCTGCAGCCCAGGAAAACGTGGTTGGTCCAGGCAGCGGAAAGCGCGAGGAGCTGGTCTAGGGCAGCCCCGGGATAGCTGTGCAGGTGCCGACAGATGAAGCTGCGCCGCAGAGCCCACTGCCAGTCACTTTCGTGGCTATAGCGCCACTGCTCCAGCACTGGCTCGGGCGGGGGCGGCGGGAGGGGCGGCAGCGGCGGCGGCGGGAGGGGGGGCAGCGGCGGCGGCGACAGGAAGTCGCCCCCCAACAGCAGACGTCCGCCAGCCATCTTCTCCGCCCCCAAGCAGGGACCCCAGGGATGAAGCCGACTCGCTACCAGGAGCGAGCGGGAACGGGGGTCGGTGGGAGGGGCCGGGTGAGGAGGGGCGCGCCGAGGCGCGAAGACCAACTCTCAGGGGACTGGAATGTGTGCGTGACGGGCGACCCTTGAAAAGGCGAGCACGAGCTTGTGTCCTGGCAACCCGGGAGCACGCCCGTTGCACTCCTCCAACTCGTGGAGGAGCAGGAGGAGGGCACCCACCGCAGTCACACGCGCGCCGGGGAGGCCGAGCCAGGCCCCGCGCTCCGCACCTCCAGCTACCCGCAGACTCACGCACTGCACTGGGAAGGAAAAAAAAAAAAGACACCAGCACGCTTTGCTCCCCTTCCTCTAGTCTACCTACCCGCGTGCAGCCCCGAGGTTGTGAGGCCAGTGCGCTTGCGCCGCGGCTGTTCCCTAACTTCGAAATCCCGTCACAGAGTCTCGCGCGACGTACGTTTTTTTCCCTTTTCTGATGACTACGGGCCTTTGACGCACTATGGTAACAAGCGGGGGGCGGGGCTCCGGGAAGGGGATTTTTGGAAGGTTCTCTGAGGCTTGGAAACCTTGTTCTGTTAAGTCCCTGGAAGACTCCCACAGGTGATTCTCGGCAGCAGTAGCTCGCCTGACGCTTTTCCCTGGGTTTCTGACAGTGGGACCGTGTACTTTGGGAGGGACTTAGGTTTGAAATGTATTTTACCCTTTTTATTTTTTTAAATGTCAGCTCTCCGAGGCGCCTTTTCTTCAGAGGATTAGCTTTGTATTTTACTGTGAAGTAGTACTAAAAACGAAATACTTTGAAAATCATCCACAGCGCCACTTCTCTAGTCAACCACTTTTATCATCCATACTGCATCCCAATTGCTGACAAGCATCGTGTTTACACAGCAGTGATCACGATTTCAAATAATTCTGTATTAACTGTATCAAGTTAAAACGTGCAGAATATTACAAAATGCAAAAGGGGCCCCCAAAAGAGGGTTAAAAGCTGCACAGCAGCAAATGGCTCAATCACTCTGTAGGCAAACGTTATTACTAGACCCATGGGTCTGCTCCAGCCCGATCCCTCAATCCCTGTCTGCCAATCTGTGCTATGAAAGTAGTTAAATGAGTGTCTGTCAGCGGGAATTTACACAGCACCTACTGTGTGCTCAGTATAGTCAATACAAAGGAAAAAGAAACTGGGTTTTCTCTGTTGTTCTGGAACTGATTACAGTGTTAGTGGCGAGAAATAGTCCTGCACAGAACTCAATGTCCCATGGCAGCAGGACCGTTGGATGAGGTAGCTTTGACCCACTGTCTCCTTTTGTTTGACGATGTATTTCTCATTATGTGACACATTTATGTGTAGGGATGTGTTGGACTGAGAAGAGCAAATTACAGCATTGTTCACACTGTCTCATAATGATCTATTTCCATGCCTGTCTCTCCCATTACACAGGGAGTGCTGTCTTTGACTCTGATAGGCATTCATGTTTATTGAAATGATGACAGTCTTTGAACCATCAAATCAAAGAACATGATACTAGAAAGGAAGCTTAGAGACCATAAACTCAAGTCATCACTGCACGAGTGAGAAAAATAAGGCCAGAGAGGTGTAGTGATAGCTGAAGACTGTAGAGACCATTCCCGGCAAAGCTGAGATCAGAATCTAGGTCACCTGACTCATCATCCAGTGCTCCCCCAGTCATTTGCCATTGCATTGCTCTGTTTTTTTTTTTCTTTGCAGTGTGTACCACCTTTTGAACTTAAAAAAAAATTGACTCCTCCCCACCCCCCGTGACAGCCCCATGAGAACAAGGAACTCATCTGTCTTGCTTTTAGCACCTACACCTGGCTCCTGTAGGAACTCCACAGGTATTTGTTGAATTAAATGAATGATTGAATGAATGAAGGCTCTTTCTGTTGTCCCAAACTTGTGAAATTCATTTTCTTGGGGCCTACATTTTAAGCTGATTTGTAATTTTACAGTTAGATTAATTTCAGCCTAAGATGCCAACTTTCATCAAAATCAACATTGCAATCAATACACAGCTTTCAGGACTTCCCTGGTGGCACAGTGGTTGAGAATCCGCCTGCCGATGCAGCGGACACGGGTTCGAGCCCTGGTCCGGGAAGATCCCACATACCGCGGAGCAACTGAGTCACAACTACTGAGCCTGTGTTCTAGAGCCCACGAGCCACAACTACTGAGCCCGAGAGCCACAACTACTGAAGCCTGTGTGCCTAGAGTCCGTGCTCTGCAATGAGAAGCTACAACAATGAGAAGCCCGCGCACTGCAACAGAATAGCCCCCACTTGCCATAACTAGAGAAAGCCCACGCACAGCAACAAAGACCCAACACAGCCAAAAATAATTAATTAATTTTAAAAGTACAGATAATTATACCAAAAAGACCATAGTGTTAAAAAAAATACACAACTTTCTTAGTAAAAGAGTTGAGAAAATAAAAATGCCTTCCTCTCAGCTTGGATGAAAATTCTTCCATCATACAGGAACAAATAATTCCAATCTGACTTGTGAATTTGGATTACAGAGCGAAAGGCAATGAAATTGATGTTAGAGGCCATTTGTTCTGGAACAGCCATAGCTGGAGTCCATTTGTAAATCCTGCTATGGAATAAGCAGTTTCATCTCTAGGAAACAAAACAAAAATTCCCATGATTCTCCATGACCTTTCCCTGGTAATCCTTCTGATCAAAAAAAGCCTTCAGCCAACCTATCTCAAGCCTATTCCCTTCTCACAAACCACAGATGTTTTCTCAGTGAGCAGGAATTGAAACCCCTAGGCAGAAGTAGATTATCGGAATAATGGTTGAAGAGAGGTGTAGGAGGGGGCTGTGATAACAGCAGCCAATGCCATCCTAAAACAATCCAGAAAACTCCTGTAATCACCTGTCCTCCTCCCCTCCATCATCCTTCTCTGTTCTAACACAGGCTCCTGCCACTGTTTTTACATGAAACACACAGAGCCTGACAGCTCTGAGCTTCCTTCCCTGCCCTTTCCTGTGGGGAAGCCGGTGCGTGATGAGAGGGAAACCTGGAACCTGGCTAGGCACCACCCTCATAAACTAACCCAGAAATTAGATCACCAAAATTCTTGATCAGAGTATTCTGCACTACAATAGCCTCTTGAGGAATGGCTACTAAATGGACTAAAAGCAATTGCTAGGAGCTGGCCAAATCCCGGTAATTTGAGCACCAAAATTATTAAGGACAGTTATAAGCCACTGAAAAAATAGGAAGTCATAAGTCCACAGTGATACCAAGTAGATAAAGAAATAATGAGAGAGAGGGGAGGGCCTTTGCTTACAACAGAATACCACGTGCTGACTGGTAAATATGAAGGGAATGCTGGAGTTGGAAAACCATCATTCTGTAGATTGGTTCAGGCAAGAATTACCAATAGATGCTAAATCCAGGGGGAAATGTTTGATGAGGAGTAGGATGTTTGCATGGACTTACACTTTCTCCTCACAGATTGTTTACTGGTAGCAAAGAAGGGGAAAAAACAGTGATTATATAGTGCAGAGATTGGGCAACACCTTGACCCCCAAATGAGAACAGTCTATTTTTTTTTTTTTTTTTTTTTTTTTTTTTTTGCGGTATGCGGGCCTCTCACTGTTGTGGCCTCTCCCAATGCGGAGCACAGGCTCCGGACGCGCAGGCCTAGCGGCCATGGCTCACGGGCTTAGTTGCTCCGCGGCATGTGGGATCTTCCCGGACCAGGGCACGAACCCGTGTCTCCTGCATCGGCAGGCGGATTCTCAACCACTGCGCCACCAGGGAAGCCCCAGTCTATTTTTTAAATGGGAGTTCAAAAATATCAATGTCATGGAAAGACAAAGGCTGTTTCAGATTAAAGGAGACTAAAGAAACAGGACACAATGGGTGATCCTAGAGCCAATCTTATATGGCAAGAAAAATTGCTGTAAAGTATACTATTCAATAGATTAAAGTAGTGTAATAATATTAAATTTACTGAAGTTGGTGACTGTGGCTATGTAAGAGAATATCCTTATTTTTAGGAAATACCCACTGGAATATTTAGGGGTAAAGGGCCATGATACATGTAAATTACCTTCAAATGGTTCAGAAAAAAATAGTCTGTATCTCTATCTATCTAGATACAGAGAGAGCCTGAGTATAAATGAGAAAGCAAATGGGGCAAAATATTATCAGTTGGTGCATCTGGGTCAAGAGCATGTGGATATACTTGGTATTATTCTTGTAACTTAATTTCAAAATTAAATGTTTCAGAAGTTCAATAGTTCCCTACATTGGTGAAGAATCTCAATCTAGCTACCTCTTAATCACTTTTTATTGTGTGTCCAGCACTTTCCTGGCCCTCTGGGGGGCTGTGAAATGATGTTCCTACCCTTAGGAAGCTTAACCTCTCTTGAGGAACGAAGTCCCTCAAACGAGAATCAGAGAAGATTATAAAATTTCAGCCAGGAGGTTAGAAAAGGAAGAAGAGATCAAGATAGGTGAATGGGGTCAAGAAGGGCTTCAAGGAGAAGGTAGGCCTGAGCCTCAAAGGCAGGATTTAAATCAGTAGAGGATATTTCAGATAATGTCAACAAGTAGTTTGCATAACTCAGGGAGAGGCCTGTGCAGAGACTGAATGGACTGGAATGGAAACGGCTATTAGGAAGTATTGGAAAATATGGTTGAGTAGATAAGATAGGGCCAGTCTGAAAGTTCCTCAAGAGCAGTGTCTAACTGATCTCATGCAAAGTATCCCCCATAGCAGACGGCACTGGACCAAATCCATGGGTGGTGTCCAATACACCCTTATCATTTGATTAAGAAAAAATAATTTCATTGAGCCTAAAACCAAGATAAGAAGTTTGTCCCCAATCCTATACATAACAAATATACATATAATTTTTATAGGTATTGAGCTGAGGGCAGGGACTTTCTAAAGTCCCAGCCAAACAAGCTAAGAGATAGTACAGGACCTGGCTGGACATTGATGGAAGGTAGTAGGTCCAGGTGGCAAAGCCAACGTGAGGTATCAACTGTTCTAATGCAAAAGTCTTTCAAGAGGTGCCCTCATTTTAAAAGAATGGCCTTGCAAGAAAACTGTCCTTTTAGCAAAGGGATGAATCTCCCCGAGCGGGGGCATTTTGAAGACAAAAGGACACTGCTTAACCTCCGTGCTTACAACTGGAGCCCAGTTTGCTCAGCCTTTCTGAGGGTATTAGCGGCCTGGTTCTGTCCCTAGAAGTAGTTGGCCTTCTCACTGCTCAGCAGGGCCCCAGGAACTGGCTCTCAGAGCCCCAGCAGACCTTTGCCCCCATCTATGCTCTAGCAAAACTATATGCAAATTTTAGGTAATCAAACCCATTTCCCCACTAAGTTGCATTAAAACATCAGCCTTTTTTTTTTTTTTTTTTTTGCGGTATGCGGGCCTCTCACTGTTGTGGCCTCTCCCGTTGCGGAGCACAGGCTCCGGACGCGCAGGCCTAGCGGCCATGGCTCACGGGCTTAGTTGCTCCGCGGCATGTGGGATCTTCCCGGACCAGGGCACGAACCCGTGTCTCCTGCATCGGCAGGCGGATTCTCAACCACTGTGCCACCAGGGAAGCCCCAAAACATCAGCCATTTATCTTCATTTCTGATTTCTTTTGACCAGCCAGTCACTTTTTTAAAAAAATAAATTTATTTTATTTCTTTTTGGCTGCGTTGGGTTCTTGTTGTTGTGTGCGGGCTTTCTCTAGTTGCAGCGAGCGGGGTGGGGCGGGGGGCTACTCTTCATTGCGGTGCGCGGGCTTCTTATTGCGGTGGCTTCTCGTCGCGGAGCACGGGCTCTAGGCGCGTGGACTTCAATAGTTGTGGCATGAGGGCTCAGTAGTTGTGGCTCGCGGGCTCTAGAGCACCGGCTCTAAAGCACAGGCTCAGTAGTTGTGGTACACGGGCTTAGTTGCTCCGCGGCATGTGGGATCTTCCCGGACCAGGGCTCCAACCCGTGTCCCCTGCATTGGCAGGTGGAGTCTTAACCACTGCACCACCAGGGAAGTCCCCAGCCAGTCACTTCTAACACCTTTAGGCTCGCTGAGGCATCGGACAAGCACCAAAATGCATTAGAGGTGGGGTCAGCAAACCGTGGCCCACAGGCCAAATCCAGTCCGTCTGCCTGCATTTCTATGACCCTCGTGCTAAGAGTGGTCTTTACGTTTTAAATGGTTGGAAAAAATCAAAATAATAATTCAGAACATGTGACAATGAAACCCACACGTGAAATTCAAATTTCAGTGTCCCAAATGAACTTTTATTGGCACACAGTCACGTTCATCCTTTTACATATTATCAATGGCTGGTTTTGTTCTATAGTTAACAGTTGAATAGTTGCAGAGACTACGTGGCCTGCAAAGCCTAAGATAGTTAGTTACCAGCTGGCCTTTTACAGAAAAAGTTTGTCGGCCCCTGCCCTAGAGCAATGGTTCTGTTTGGGGCGATTTTGCCCTCCAGGGGACATTTAGCATTATCTGGAGACAGTTTTGGTTGTCACACCTGGGGATGGGATGGTATAGCGTGCTACTGACATCTAGTGGGTAGGGATGCTACAGTGCACAGGACAGCCTCCACAGCAAAGAATTATCTGGCCTCAGAAGACTATAGTGCTGAGGTTGAGAAACCGTGGATTGGAAGAACCTAAGATACTTCTTTCTAGTAAAGAGGAAACTCCATCCTTAACAGGGATTCCGTTTAGTGAACACCCAGATCTTTAATTTACATTAGCTCACGGAACCTTCGCAATCACCCTGCAAGGGAGTTACTGATATTCTTCTTTTACAGGGAAGTTTTGACCACAACTTGCCCCAGAGCATACACAGCTGGCGAGTCTGTCTGGCTCCAGAGCCGGTATTTTTCCACACTTCAGTGCCTGCCGGTGCTCGGTGACGTCACAGTCAAGCGTTGTTCCCGCTCGGCTGCCCCCTAGTGTGCGAGCTGCGCAGACGCAGGCCAGTGTCGTTTCCCCTGGTACCCCCCCTCAGTGGCCTCCAGGCCTCCGTTCGAAGAGGGTATCGACCACCCTCCGGTCTCCAGCATCTGGCCATTCGGGAAATGAAGCTGAGGGAAGGAAACCCCACCTCGACAGCGACCAGAATTATGAAAACTGACCACTCTCCCTCTTGCCCACTTTAACGCTGGCAGGGACAAGGAGGATTCTCTCCCTAGCAGACCCTATCTATAGAAGGCTTTTCAAGTCATATCCATGAATTTTAGGGATGCTCACATCACAGTATTAAATAAGAGAAGACATGCAGCGCAGAGTTCTTTTCCTTCTGGAATTAAAACTCACCTGAATCTTCTTATTCTGTAGGGTCTGGCACTCCGCTTTCTCCATCTATTTATTATCCCGGAAGATGATGAGCTCAACAGACCAGTTAAGTCCATGCTAATGAAGGAAAAGTAAAGGACTTCCTGCTCACCTCCACCTCACCCCATGGAAATTTCAAGCCCAGCAGCCTACCCAGGAAGGTTGCAAACTGGCTGATGGTGCCTCCCTGAGCCCCTCAGTCACCCCCTTTGAAAGGAAGCCACCCACTCCTAAGGCAAACCGCGGTGGGCCCATCACCTAATGATCACACAGCCGTTGAGCATTTCTTTGAATTTTATTGAAAATTGACATGGACATTAAGAAAGGTATCAAGCTAAACAGTGCTGGTTTCGGGATGTTTCTCCTGGCGAATGAAAGCCCCAGAGGGCCAATGACTGGTCACATCTCTGAGCAAAAAGAACAAAGGAGAAGAAAGGAAAAACAGACTGGAAAACATGCAAAGAGGCTCTCTCAAGAGACACAGGACAGTGTTACGGCAATCGTTGTAGGGATATATGGGAATGAGAACACTCACATGGTATTTTGATGCAAGTTAAACCAATGAATTCAAGGCAGATTTATCAACATCAAAGCTCTCCCTCCAGATCCCAAGTTGAGCAGAAACTTCTCTCAAAACCCCAACTGGCCTTGGAAGGTTGAATGGAGTCATTTTGCCCTCACTAAGCTTAAAACTCCCCCGACTCTCCCTTCTCCACCTGAGAGTTAGTAGATCCACTTCCCCCACTTGCTGGGGGGTCTGCAGAAGGTCTGTGAATGCTGAAGAAGATATGAATGTTGCTTGACTTTCTCGTCCATATTCAGAAATGTTTTAATAGTGGCCGTGGACAGTCAACCCATTGAACCGGAGAACTGGTGTTGAAAAACAGAAAACTCAAACGAAAACTTGTGAACAGTACTTCCACACCCACAGCTGAGGTCTCCTGCCTCAGTCACTTACACTTGGGTGAGTCGTCCTGCAGTTGTCTCTCTGAGGTTACATTTGGTCCATTCTCCAGCTCCGATGGTTCTTTTTTTCCTGCCTTGTTAGGTTAGGACAAGACACTTCCATTTAAAATACCATGTAAGTCGGGAGAGAGCGTCTTGCCTGGACACAGGGACACAATGAACACTTGTTGTGTGGTGTGTGTGTGTGTGTGTGTGTGTGTGTGTGTGTATGCGCACGCGCTTTGGAGGGAGAGGGAATTGGTTGGCTTCTGATTTGAGACAATATGGAACCCTAACTCTTCTATAATGGCAGTCTTCTCCTTTAGACTTAGTGCAGCTGCTGAAGACAAGATTAAAAAAAGCTGGAGAGGGAGAGAGAAAGAAAGAAAACATGAAATTAGCTAAAGAAAAAGGATATTCAAAGTTAAGACAGGGTGAGGGAAGTGTGAGGTAGCACAGAGTATACTTGGAGAAGACAGGTGAGAAATGGGGTCACTGATGGACCATCACCACCGGGAAATCTGCTGAGAAGGTTTTAAGAACACCACACACCAGTTAAAAGCTTCTTGTTTTAATTTTTTTTTAAAAAAAAAAAACAGAGAGAGCACATATTAACAGCCACAGGTGAATGCCAAATAATTAAAACATAAACAACAAAAAAGGTGATCTGTACTGCAGCTAGGAAAAGCAAACTTCTTGGCTTAAGAGACATGAGAGGTGTGTGTGTGCGCACATGGGGATTTTTCAAGAAAACCATTCTATTCCGGTCTCGGTTGGGGTGGGGGTGGAGCCGGACACAGACCATTTCTAACGACTGGTCTTGTTTCACCAGAAGTAAACAGAGTACTTACAGTAATTTTTAAACTAGTAATAACTGTACCACTTAAAAAGTCTTTTCACTGAAGAAAGAAGAAAACCTTTCCGCCTACAGTGAGACAAGCTACCCAATAAAATAAGCATTTTAATTCTTTTAATAGCCTTGGTTGACTTTCTAAAGGTCTCATGTTCACTCACAGGGTAGATTTTTGTTTACCAAACTCCCTTGATGACAAGGATCATCTAGGGCACCTGTTAAACATCCGCATCCGCACGCCCCATTCCAGACTCCCAGGAAAGCTGAGCAGCTAACAGGTGCCTGTGACTCTTATCGTCAGCGGAAGTGCTCAGTTCAGGAGCTGGCCTAGAGTCCTCTGCTTTGCCTGTCCCTACCCACCCCATCCTCGAATATTTTCTTTTCCTACGAGATAAAAACCTCAAAGGCCCTCTAATACTAACTATTCATTTTCTCCTGAACATCAAAAGACTTGTCTCCAGGAACATACGTGAACACATTGAGTCCATTTGTAAAATGGCTCGGGACTCAGGAGACGCTGAATTTAGCCTGGCTTCTGCCATGAAACAGGACTGGGGCGTCTGGCAAGTCTCTTCATTTCTCGGGGCCTCAATTTCCTCTTACAAGAAAGTGGGTCCTATCTGACTTCTGGACCAAAATGTCTCCCTTCATACAAAATTCCTGCCTAGTCTCTGAAGGTCTCTCAAAGGCTGGGTGGCTTTAATACCTTTTGAAGTTTTCTGAGCTCCTCGAGCCTCAAGTAGTTAATCTGTAAACAAATGCAAATGAGGGAGCTTCCGATTTGTAATGCAAATAATTACTGCGGATGGAGACCGATTCGTTGTTTAAGTTTGGGATTCTTGGGAAGCAGCCGTGAAACTGGTCACAGAAACATCAAAGCTGCAAATGACCAGCCTTTCCCAAGGAGACCTGACAGCCCTAGCCTAGCATCTCCCTGAGCTACTGGCTGAGTACCCAAGCTTTTTTGTTTTTTTAAATCTCTGAGCACAGGGTCTCCTAAAATGCTCCACTGTGTGACTTGGATTTTCTCAAGAAACTAGCTTATGCTTTCGCAGCACCCCCTTCTTACTTGCTTCTGGCCACTCACCGATCAGTGACTCACCAAACAATACAAATCAAAACTGCACTCTTGCTTTGCCAACAAGAAAAGATAAAGTGTGTGCATTTGTTTGCTTTTTGTTTTTTCTGCTTTTTGCTTCCTGTCATTATCTAGTATTGAAGAGAAAACCTCCCTCCCATTCTCAATACTTCAAAAAGGCCTGAAAATTTCGCATAGCCTTGTGTGTTTCGAAAGAAAGTGACCAAAAAAAAAAAAAAAAAACCCAAACCCTCAAAAATAAAAACGAAGAAAGTCATGGTCAGTGCCAGTGGGACTGTGAGGCAGAAATCAAAAGAAGAGGTGGGGCTTGAAGTGGGACCCAGCTGCCGGGCGCTCCAAAGGAAAGCTGTCAGTTACAATAGGAACCTTGGCTTAAAAGGCTAAATGGAGTCCAGTCCAGCTGTAGCAGGGAATACTATTCAGTACACAGCCATGGATTACTGCAAAGGAAGGGCAGAGAAACGGCGTGTTAGCCACAGATCGTTGCCAGGTCACTCCCGCTCTCTGTCTCTCTCACTGGCCAAACACCGAAGGCCACTGTGCCTCATGGCCCTGACAATGGAGGGCTCTCAACTTCAAAGGGGCTCCCAAAGCCACTCTCGGATGGGCCCCATCATACAAATCAGGGCTGAAAGATTTTTAAAATACCAAATCCTTAGACTGGAGACAAAGTTAGGGACCTCCCAAGGCGCACCACCTCTTTTCTCCTCTCCAACTGACAATCTCACCTCTTCTTACTGTGGGGCACGCGCAAGATACAGATTGAAACTCATCATCACGTTCACCAAATAGACTGGAAGATTCATCAGAGCAAAACTGAAAACACTGATTCTTTGACCCCTCAGTTTAGCAGTTTGTGACAGGGGATGATTATACCCGCTACTGGCCCTGCCTTATTGGGATGGTGTGGCATCCTAAGGGAAATGACAGAGGAGGTGCTGAGACACCTCCATAACGATTCCGTAAGACACTAGGGTGGTACTAATATTCAGGTTTATTCTGCCTTCTGCATCTCTGGGGTACTCAGAATCACAGAGAGGAGACATTTATGCTGCTTTCTTTCAGCAGTCGTGTTGTCTGGGAAGGGCTGGCTGTTAAGTAAACGCGTTCCAGATTTTTAACACAGCTTGAGTGCAATTATCTTGAGTAAATCAAAACTGGAAAGGGCTGGGCTGACAGGCCAGAAGGAAAAGGCACCAAAAGATTCTCCTTCTGGAACCCTCTGAGAAGAGGCTGCGGCTCCTCTGTTGGGGACTGAGGGATGGTTGGGGAAGCCAAGTGACTGCGGACTAATGGGGGAAGCCGTGCTGACTGGTGCTTATTTGGATGCAAATAAGCAGCAGCCAGAGTTGGGACAGGGAAGCTGGTGGTATAGAAGAGCAGGTGGGACCCCTGAACATGTTACAGTCCAGCAAAGATGGAGTGGGGAGTGGCCGGCTGGGGGCGCTGGGATGCAGGATGCATCTTTAAACCACGTGACTGACGGCTTCTTGACCAGAGGCCAGACGCCATCCTCAGACTCTCGGGCTTCTATAAACCTTGGCAGGAAGAGAGGGGAGGGCACGAGTTCTGTGCCCCCAGACATGTTAAGGGGGGGAAGAATTAGAGACAGGGAAGCCCAACTCTGTTGCACAGGAAAAGGGAGCCTACAGGAAGCCCAAACTGAAAATGAAAACAGAAGTTGGGTTAATAAATGATGGATTAATGTCCAAAAAAAAAAAAAAAGGTTAGAAGAAAATGTCATGATGACTAATGGATAAATGAGAATATAGCTGTGTTAGGTGGTCTTAAGGCCTTACTGCACTGGCTTCTGGGAACATGCTTTCTCTCTCATTCACCCACACACCTCTGAGCAGCGACCACAGTGGCATTAGCTACCAAAACAATTATCAACAGCCACAAGAACACTTCTCTCTTCTTAATTACTAGGTCCAGACCAGTGCCCCCCCACCCAGACACCTCGTAGAGGAATACCTTTAGCAAATCTCCAGATGGCCTCAGGCCACGGCACAGCGCGCCAGGCTCTCAGCCACCACCGAGTGCCTCGCCCCATAGAGAAAGCAGAGGAGACAGAGGTTTCACCTTCGGAGAGTCCCAGTCCACTACCTGGTACCCCTGGGGCAAGATCTGTTTGAGAAGTGTCTGGGGGCAGTAACTGGGCTCTGCACTAGGGTCCAACCAGTCACCTGAAAACCTGAACCATGGAAATCCATGATTGGTTTGTGTTCACCCTGCACTTTGAACTTTCTCCCATTTAAACTTTATCCTTTGTGACGCAAGTTTGACATATGAGGAGGCTGAGAAACACGGTGAAGCCAACTGACTTGCCTGAGGTCACAGAGAAAGTCACAACCAAGAGGCGCAGAGCCCTAAGCCCTTGGCTGCTTGATCAAGACTCTTTCCTTCACGCCACAGTGTCCCTGAGAACTCCTTGCCTGTGGATCTAAGCCCTTGGTTATTTTTTACCTGAACACATTTATCTCATTAAATAAAGATACTGGGGAGGGACAGTTAAAAGCATACGCTGAGTTATGTTTGTACAGTCACTTCCTCAGTGAATACATCCACACCTACACACACACACACACACACACTCATGCGAATGGCAGTTTATACCAGGAACTAGGAGTTCTGCATTCTTGTTCCTCGCTATGTGAGCCCTGGCAAGTCTCTTTAAATTCCACACTCCTCCATTTGTTCACCTTGTCAGCTGAAGATTAGCCCTTCCTCCTCTACCTCACGGGACTGTTGTAATGTGAAAATGAGGTACCATACGGAAAAAACACTTTGAATAGTATGAAAATGTAATACAAATGCTCAGCTCTACGTTTCTTCTTTGTCTACTTCCTAGGGGAAGAGAAACCTATAGAAAACTGCAACGGCCTATGTCCTGGGCTGCATGGGAAGGCTGAAATATTTTGATACGTATGTACCGTCCGTGCACCGGGCACCCCCAACCAAGGGTCAAGGGGCCAGCAACCACTGAGACACGGCATCTGCAACTGCGTGCGGGTCGCAGAGGAAGGGTTTCTCTTGCAATCGCAGACAGCCGGCAGCGGTGCCTCAAGCCATTTCAAAACCAGCAAGGAACAGTAAGCCTCACTCTTGCCTGCACTCTAGTTAATGAGGGGTGGCCTTCGTGATCCACCCCTGAAATGAGGGCTTTGGGGAATGGACGGGTTGCCTTTGCTGCTTTCAGACCCCAGGAAGCCAAGGCCTCCTTCCCCGATTTGGTTTGGAAGTGCTTTTGCGGTGTGCTGGCGAGAAGCATGCCAGAAAAAGCCAACCTACCCAGGGTCGGGGTTGGCTGTTCCCACTGTTTGCCAATTGCGTCTCACTTGTAAAGTATAGCTTTGATTATAGTTTTGCCAGGATTCATTTTAGTAATGGCTATTACCAATGATTTACTCAGGGAAAGCTGAACCAAACTGTGTCAAAAGAGCGTTAATTTGGGTTTCATTAACTGAAATCTAACTGAACAGGATGCACCTTTCCTGTTGTCCTTATTGAAAATCGGTGGGGGGGGCGCAAAGAAAATACACATGAACTGAGTGTCAGCCTCTGCGCCGGGCGCTGGGACTGCAGCCATGGACAGACGCTCTCGGAATTGTGAGTCTTCCGAGGTGGAAACCTGCTGTCTCATTCAAGTCAACTAACAGGGCTCCAAGACTTGCCTTCAAGCCAGACAATAAATCATTTCATTGTTCTTTTCGGGTTGTTTCCTTTGGCCCAATTTCATGGGCCTTATGTTTCAGAAGCCTCTATGGACTTCCTCTTTGGGATCTGCTTGAAAGTAGGATGTTTTGCCAGCAGCCCAAAGTCCCTAGTGCAGGAGTTGCAGCAATTAGTTTGGTCACTAACAGCAGGCTCTCCATGTAAATCATAAATTCCGTGGGTGAGTGGGGAGAAGTCTTCTCAATATTTTATAGTCCCTGATCCAAACAAACCAAATGTAAAAGGCATTTATGAGACAACTGGGGTATTCTGAACACTGACTAGAAATTTTACGTGAACGAACTGTTAAATCTTGGGGGTGTGACAACGGTGGCGTTGTCGTTATTTATTTTTTTTAAGAGTCATGAGCTCTTAGAGATACATGCTGAAGTATTTACAGATGAAATGATATGGGTTTTGCTTTGCAGTAATCCAGCCGGCTTGGGGCAGTAGATAAGACAGGATTGGCATATGTTGACAGTTGTTTGGGGGCTGTGTTGTGGGTACATGGGGCTGCGTTGTACTGTCCTCTCTCTTCTTTCTCGTTCCTGTTTGAAAGTTTCTATGGTAAAGTTTAACAATGGTAATAAGCCTAAGTATGTTAGATTTAAAATATTTATGTTCCTCCCCACTCACTGAGTCTAGTTAAAAAGATAGAAGCAGCTTAATCATCGCTATCACCAACGTGTAAACTATGTGACGCCAGGGGCTGCTTTATGCCCTCCTGCAGACACAACACCTAGCCCCGAGGAAGCCATCTTACCAACGGTTACCTGCTTACCTACTTATCAAAGGTGTTCATGAAGCTGGTACTTGTAGAATTCAATATTCTATAATATCTGAGAACCTTCATTTTCTTCCACTTTTATTATAGCTTTGGGGGCCAAACGAAATTAGAGAACTTGAACCCCTCGGGTAAGAAACAGCCACCAGAGGGAAACAGAGAAGCAAGTTTCCGTTGGCTCAAAACATTCCCAAACCTGGGCGCCAAGGCTGAACCATGATGTTGCAGGACAGGGCTTGTGAACTCAACAGTTCCCCTCGTCACAGCAGTTTAGTTAATTTTGAAAGTAATGATGAAGGCGCCTTCAGAAAAAAAAATGGCCAAAATTGAAACTTCAAACATTGATCACAGGATCTACCTACGCTACCTGGCTGTTCTAGCAGCAAAAGTCTGCAAACACCCCACTTTCAATCAGGAAGGCAAACATTGCCACGCGTATACTTGAAATCACACCAGTCTATTTCTTCATATTGTAAGTCACAAGAGAATACCAGCTAGAACAACGAAGCAGCTTCTTTGATATTAGAAATGTGTGTCGGGCAGGAGGTGGGATTTGGGGAGATGTGTTCTAGAAGCCACTGCCAGTTCTATTTAGAGTTAATAAAGCTTACCAGGACCCTGGGTCTCATGCAGCATGCAGCAAACAGCAGAGTTAACTGTAAAACAGTAAAAGCTGATGAAGATGGAGTGAGCTTGGGGAAAAATCAAATATTATGAGTTGACACAAACAATGAAGAGTTAGAGGTCAAAGGAGATTAGGAGGAGAGGGGAAGAAGGGAGGGTGTGCTGGTAGGGACCCCCGAAACACCGGTACTCTTTCTTAACCTCTTTAAGGGCAGCCAAAGGAAGTTCTCAGTATGCGACTCTTATTAGATCCCATCACCACCTCTCAAGAAGAAATGCTTCTTACCCCTACTTCCGCCCTCAACTCCCGCCCTCCAACATCACCACGGGACGAGTGACACGGGTCTAATGATGGGTCTTCCAGAGGTTAGCCAACTATTCAGGGAATTACATAAAAAGCCCACACCTGGGGCCACTTATATATCTGGAAATATGGAAGAGGACAGGCTGGTTTGTCAGGCTCTCTCGTTAATAGGAGATGCCTCGTGCCCATGAGGTTTTCACCCATCTCAAAATTGGAAAAGGGTGCCATCACCAACTCCAAATACTCCTGGAGACTGGAGAGACATGTCTCCCCATGTGGGGGTCCTCTGCCTGGGGGTGGGGTGGCAGCCAGTTAATTGAGGGCAACGAGGAGAAAGCCTGGTCTGGGAGGAACTGCCACTGAACAGCTCAATAGGGACTATTTATAGTTGAGTGTCAGTGGGGTCCCAACAAATGTATCTCCTAATTCCTGCCAGCAGGCTGTGAAACTGCCCCAGGCACTGAGTTAACAAACACCACAGGACTATGAAGGCAGCAGGTTAGAGCCGGGAGACAAATTTAGACTTTTCTGATCTTAAAAATAGGAATCCATTCCTGCTGGTGCAACTAACGCAAGTCAGTTAATAGACAGTGCGTCCAAAGAGGCTTTCTTAGGGCTACTTGAACTTTATCTATCAGGTAATGCCACAAAAAGTTAGTCTGTGACTTTGACCTATAGTGTGATTCTGTAACAATCTCTGGACTAACTGGTGAAAATACCCAAATTACACTTTTGAAAAAAGAATATTCAGATGGCAAAACTGAGTGCCTTTAAATATAAGATCGTTTACTGTTGTATTTTATTGTTGGTGAAATGTCGTACTGTTTTACCCTTAAGTGATAAGCCAGGCACAGAGGAAAGGATGTTTCCGCCTTCTGGCAAATATCCAATAGTTGAATAGTTGAGTCCAGCAACAAGTGGCTAAGAACAGAAGGCAATGACCAGGGACATGTTTCAGATCCTCGGGCCGCTTTAGTAAGGACACTGCTTGACACTGCAGATGAGGGCTCCTCCAGTCACACTGCACAAACAACTAGAGCACAAGGGACCACCGGATGTTTTCCTGGTGTTGTACAGGTCCCATCGGAAATGCTCTTCTCTTCTCTGGTTCTGAGATAAGGGACGGATAACTTCAGCAAGCAAGGCCTGGGCTTGGATCAGGGATACTGACCCACATGGTAACCAAGAGCTCATGCTACCCTGCCTCACCAAACGCCAGGGGAGACAGATGGACTGTACAGTCACCCCCGGGGTGGAGGGTGGTGCCCGCGGACGATACTAGCATCTGAGGGTTCCCCACCAAGTCCCTGGTACCCCAGGCTGGGAACAACCAAGCAGCCAAGAGGGAGGGACCGGAAGGGGTGAGAAATCAGGACCAGGTTGCAGCCTTCAGCAGCAGCACTTGAACTCTGTTGGCCGCAGCCGTGAGAACTGAAGGGGGGGGGGGCGCGAGGGGGGGCTCCATGCATGGAGAGGTGAACCACCTTAGACCTAGGACAAGCGAGCAGAGGCCTGTGAGCTGGATCGGCTCCAACCTCCCGGGGGGAAGAGGGTGCCCAGAGGCTCCTGCTACCCTCTCTCTGCACTTCTTTCTGTTCATCTTTTCCCTGTAACTTTGCAGCTTCTCATTGTTTCCTCCCGTCTCACATTCCTTTTGCTTTTCCTCCCCCTTTCCCTCCCCCCTCCTCCTACCTTGAGTTTGCAGCATTTTCCCAAGTGGGCCAAGCAGAGGGGCTGGGCCTCTGGGGCCACACTCCGCCCTCCCCTACTCTCAGCTCCCCAAACTCAGGGAATCCGAACGTCCAGTGGGGACACCGAGATCAGCCCACAGCTGGCCTCGGTCATCGCCTTGAGGGGACGAGCAGGAGGGAAGAGAGCCCCTCGCCCCAGAGCAGCCCACTACTTACTTCTTCTTCTCTTTGTCTCTTTTCAGAGTCTGTGAGCCTCCAGCCTGGGAGCCCTGGGACTGGAGCAGCTCAGCTGCCGTCTTTCTCTGTTTGAAAGCGTTCACTTCGTCATCTAGGGATTTCTTCTTATCCTCCAGTTTCTTCTTCTCGTCCTGGTGTAGTTTCTTCAGACGGTCAAACTTCTCATGCAGCTGGCAGGGAAGCACAGGGAGTTTGGGGGGACCCCCTGTGAGCAGATCCCAGCTGAGCCCGGGGGTGGGGTGGGGTGGGGACAGGCAGGCTTGCGACCCTCAGGACCCTGGGACCTGACGAGACATTTCTGCCACAGATGGCTATGATGGCACCAAAGGGCACCATGTTCTGGATAGTTCTCTCCCGCCATTTCACCTCTGTTTCTGCTCCGGAATATGGTCAGAGAACCGTGCGCATTCTGCTTAATCAAGCATTTGATTTAAAAGAGTCCCACAGTTACTACATATGGATAAAAATAACATCAGTGATAATATAGAACATTTATTGAGTGCTTATTATAGGCCAGGCACTGACTTTTATAAGCCCTTTATATGTATTAACTCATTTAATCATCACAACCCCATGAGGTAGATTCTGTTATTGTCTGCATTTTATAAGGAAACAGAAAGTATGAGAAGTTAAGGAATTTGCCCAAGGTCTACTCATTCTTTTTATTTATTTATTTATTTATCTATCTATGGCTGCGTTGGGTCTTCCTTGCTGTGCGCAGGCTTTCTCTAGTTGTGGCGAGCGGGGGCTATTCTGTTGTGGGGCGCAGGCTTCTCCTTGTGGTGGCTTCTCTTGCTGCGGAGCACGGGCTCAGTAGTTGTGGCTCGCGGGCTGTAGAGCACAGGCTCCGTAGTTGTGCAACACGGGCTTAGTTACTCTGTGGCATGTGGGATCTTCCCGGACCGGGGATTGAACCTGTGTCCCCTGCCCTGTATCGGCAGGTGGATTTAGCAGGTGGATTCTTAACCACTGCACCACCAGGGAAGTCCTTCAACTCATTCTTTAGATGATTATATAATGACATCTCTCTCAATATGAAAGGGGCCCCTGCCTTTTCTTATTCCCCCCAATCAGGGAGGATCATGGGGAGTTGCAGAGAAAATTTCAGCAGTGCTGAATGAAGCTGGTCAAAGAAAACACTTGTTCTTGGCCATGGAAGGAGATAAAAGAATTTTAGAAAATGGGATGAGTGCGGAAACCTCCGCTTTGATCAAGGGGAGGCTTAACTAGCCCTGAATAGAGCCAGAGACCCAAAGGAGAAGACCAAGAATATTCTGGCATGCCACTGCGATAAGTGGATCAGAGAGCTAGGGGTGCAGGTGGTAACAAACTAGAATGTGATAAACTACCCTGAATAGTAAGAGCAGCCCAAGCATCATTTCACTTTCTTTTCAGCATTCAGGAGGGAATGGAGGGCTCTGCAGCACTCACAGTACCCCGTGGAGGAGGTCAGGTATCTGGGACTGTCACTGAGTAAGGGGTGGTGGATGACAGACCTGCTGCGTAAACCAGCTTTTGCTAGTCACTTGGGGTAGGCTGGTGGTGGAAGCTCTGCTGATCAGTTGCTTTCACCTGGCTTTTGTTCACTGGCCTTTCATTCATTTTCTTTATCGTTGAGACCCCCTCACCTGTCTTCCTAAAAGTACCGGGTGATATTTTTCTTTTGAAAAGTGAAACTGAAATGAAGTCAGTTCTCTTGCCATGGGCTTTGGCAATAACACCGGACAGCAGATTAAAAGAGGAAGAGACTTGGGAAGCAATTAAGTGCTTCCTTTCTTTATGGGTTTCGAGGCCCAGAGAGCTTCAAGCAGTTGCTGACATGACCAAAACCGTGGCTGAGGCCAATTAATCTGGCAGCAGTAGGGGAATCGGTAGTGGGACCTTGGAGGCAAGGCAATGGTTAGAGGGCTAAATGCACTCTATTAGTCACGGCTTAAGCAATGAGAACTCCAGATAGGCCATCAAGCCTTAGTTTAAAAACTCGCTAGAGCCACACAAATGTTTCTTTAACACTAGCATGAAATGGAACAGAATATTCAAGTGGATGGGGAAATGCAGCAGCTGTCACTGGTTTCGGATTCAGCAACTTTCTGTGGCATGCGGGTTGAGCATTTGAAACGTGGCTAATGCAACTGATAAACTGAGTTTTAAACTGTACTTAATTTCAATTCATTTGAATTTAAATAGCTCCATGGGCTAGCAGCTACCATATGGGACCGTTCGGCTCTAGTAAACGAAATAACAGAGAATGAGAAAACATCCCGGCCTTGGGGAATGAGGGATGGAGAAGACACAGATCTCACAGCCTCCTCTGTGCCAGCCAAGGCACTGCTACAGATGCTGTGCCCCACTCCTGCCCGGAGGCTGCAAGACTCCCCCAGCTGCTCTCTTGGGGCACAAACCCCTGTCTTGCCCAAGTTCAGCCTCCTTTTCCTTCCCACCTGGCACACGCAGGCTCACATTTACCTCTTTTTCTGCCTCTTTAAGTTCAGCTTCTTTCTCTTTGACTCTCTGGACGAACATCTGTCTCATCTCTTCTTCTTTTTTCTGGAGCTCCCCTAGGAACTCATTCCTTTTGGCCTCATATGTCTCCTGCAAACTGCGAACGTGGTCAGGTTAATTCCCCTGCCTTTGAAATGGCTCCTGTTCACTGAGAACTGGCCCCAGTGATCCTCCCTGGGTTCCCCCACCCTCTCTTCCTCAATTCTGTGGGACGTGCAAAAGCAGAAGCACAAAGCTGTGGGCACCTGGATTGGCACCTGACAGCAGGGTCACAGGGTGCTGGGGGGGGGTTATGGGGCCACCCTGGTGAACCCGAGAGATATCTGGAACTGGGAGTGACTTCGAACATCTGCTTCTAAACCCTGATTTACAGATGAAGAAAGAGGCCCAGAGAAGTGAGGTGATTCGCTCAAGATCACACAGCTAGTTAGAGGCAGAGCTGAGACTGGAAGCTGGGTTTCGGCTCATAATCTAGGTCATTCCACCTGCACTATGCTGCCAGGTCCTGGCTCTGAAAGTGATCACGCTGCTGAACGATTTCAACAAACACTCGACGAGATTCCACCACGTGCTGGACACAGAAATAAGTGATACTATGCTAGTCACACAATATCTAGAGCCAACAGCCACTGGGCCTGCCAAGGAACTCACAGTCTAGTGGGAGATGCCTGGGTGAAGTGTCCCTGCCCCCGACCTGGACTCAGTTTTAAAGAAACAGGAGTTAGCCTGGTGAAGAGGAAGAGGATGTGTGCTCCGAAGAGGGCAGCCTGTGGAAGGGCACATGTGGAGAAGGAATGGCGCACCCGGCTGGAGTAGTGGGACATGAGGCTCCTGAGTGTGGCAGGAGAGAGCAGGCATTGGACGCCATGTTAAGACGTAGATGTTTTAAGCAGGGCTGACTTGATCCATTTTGAAAATGGGAAAGACCACTGTGGGCGCGAAGGACGGACTTGCCAACAATCCGAGTAAGAAATGACAGGATCTTAACATCAAGGGCTAGGAAGGAATGTGGGAATGGGAGACAAGCGAGGGAAGCAGTACGTTTAAGGAAATGAATTAAATTTGAGACAGCCTGAGTTTCAGGTACATCCTCTGTGGGGCAGCCAAGTGAAAATATCCAGTAAGCAGTTGGGATCACTGGGTTTGGAGCTCAAAAGTAAGCTGACATCCAGCTTGGGAGTAATCCATTTCTAGGTGGTAATTAGGGCTGTGAGAGTAGAAAAGAACCAGCTGCAAAGAACATAGAGAGTGAAAAGAGCAGAGGCCATCAGAAAGAACAGGGAAAGGAAGAAGCTGAACAAAATGAACCTGCCGATGAGGCTTCGAAGGAGTAGTAGCGCGCGCTACTACTGAGAGGACTGAAACCAGCCGGACTAGTGCTAGAAAAGCCAATGGCACAGAGAATTTCGGGAAGGAGGCAGAGGGGACGAGTATCAAATGCTATGTGGAGATTAAAAAAAAGATGGGACTCAAGAGGCCACAGTGGAATTGGCCGTGAGTATGTGACTGCTGACCTTGGTGAGAGGGGTCTGCATTCAGTGGTGCAGTGGAGGCAGAAGCCAGTAAATACAGAACAATTCCTTCCCCTTCCCATCAGAGCCGAACTCCCTGACAGGGCGGAGGCTGGTGACGAGAAGCAGGGTGAGGGAGAGTTTCTTTAGGATGAGAATGTCTGCCTGCAACAGGGAAAGGAGCCAGCAGGGAAAACGCGCAGAGGGCAAAGACGCGGGAAACAGAGGTAGTCAGGATGGAGCCGACTTAGGAGGGGAGGGGACTAGACGACACCTCTTCCCCGGCAGGTGCAGATTAAAGCTGTCGGAAGGGAAGGACGGAGAAAGCAAAGGCAACGCCCACCAGAGAGACCAGCATGTTTTCCTCCAACTCCAGGGGGCTCCGGCAGCCCCTGTCCATGAAAGGGACGTTCACTCGCCCCTCCAGAACCAGGCATCCCCAATGGAATGGCTATGCTTTGCCCCCAGGTTGGCTTTCTGCTGTGAACAGGTACTGTGGGATCTCAGAGGCCATTTGAAGGCCATCTTATCTCACGAGCATCCCCCTTACTTGCTTATCAAGGCCTGACAGTTCCTGAAAGGAGACCTGAGCTCCAATAAAGGACACCACACGGTAATTTACGATGTGGGGCTTACGTCACATATCATGCGTCCAGGTCAAACACTTAAAACATATAGCTCCCATCAGCATAGTTATGTGAAAGCATGTGAAGCAATGTTTTCAAAAACATTCCTCTTCTCTGAAAGCATCTGAGATTCTGATTTGAAATGTCAATGATTATTAACATCCTGTGGTCAAAACAAAACTTGCCCTTGGAGACAAACACTAAGGACAGCGAATGAAGAGCCGGAAGCTCATCAACACTTGTGCGATGACTGCTGCCTGGTCCCATATGGTTTTGATAACGGGGAGGGGGGCTAAAGAACAGACTGGAAACCCGACAGAGCAGAAGGGAGCCGGATGTAGATGGATGTAGAAAGGAGGGCGGTGGCCAGACACAGACTGCCACATGGAGGGACAAGGCCCAGATCTCATTGCAAGACCTCAGTGAGGTTACGCAAGGTTACACAACGAGGGCTCGCAGCTGCCCTGTCAATGCTTGTGGCAGCAAGCCAATCCGCCTCGCCCATCCCCTGGCCTCCTCCCTGCCCCCACCCTTATAAGCAGGACAGCAATGCTTACCAAGCCCGTCCTGCCACAGCTCCCCTGGCAGGTGTGCCGAGGCAGAGAAGGGACAGGCAAGTGGAAGTGGCGAGTGACTCAGCCCTGTGGCTCCAGGTCTGGGCACCCGTGTCTCACCTCCCCTGTGAATTCTCCAGGGCGAGGCTTCCCCACCGCCGCCGCCCCCATCGTGTGCGCTGAGCTGAGCTGGGCCAGGCTGGTGGGAGAGGTACCTGAAGGGCTTGCTGTCGGGGTCGGTGTCCTTAAAGCCCATCTCCTCCAGCTTACAGCGGCGGTACAGTTCATAGTGCCGGCTGTGGGTCTGCTCCCGGAGGTCCTCCATGTTGACCCGGATCAGCATCTCCCGCAGCTTCACAAAGTCGCAGTGGGCTTCATTTTCAACTGCAGAGCAGCGGTTGGGGTATTGGAAAGGAAGGTCGCAAGAAGCAGAAACGGACAAAACGAGAAGGGAGAAGTCTAACAGTGACATCGCCTTTCAATCTGTGTATATAAAGCTCACAATTTTGCCTCCTAATTGGCTTTTCTACTAAAAAAGGCAAATGAAAAGCTCCAAGAATGACAGTGATGGAAAACCGAAATACCATCAAAGTATCTAAGAAAACATTCATTAGCACCTCAACCCAAATTCACCCATCAGACATTCACAGAAATGTTTGCTCCGCACCACTTTTAGGACGATGGCAAGTCTTGCCCGTAGGAGCTTCCAGTTTAGTGGAAGAACATAATACAATGCAAAAATTACCAACATGGAGGTATATAGCCAAGGTGCAACAAAAACCCAGAAAAGCCCGGGGGGCCTGAGAACTCCAGGGAGGGTGAAGCCTTCAACAAAGAGATGACAGACCCCTAAGATGACTCTTGAAGGAAGGCTAGGAATTAATCAGGAAGATAAGGGACTCATCCTTGCAAGATCTCAATGAGTTTAGGCAAGGTTACACAACTAGAAGTCGCAGGGTTAGGAGTGCAATCCAGGTCCTCTAAAGGAGAGACAAAGGCTATGACCAGGTGCCAAAGTCCAAAGAATAAGGGGGAAGAACTAGGACATCAATAGATGACAGTGACAAGAAGGGATGTGGACCACAGGTGTGGCCCATCTGGATGGTAGAAGCTTCAAAGGAGATGTTTTTAGAGGGTGGACAATGGCCTGATGGCAGCAATGATGACAAGGACAGAGTGGGCCCCGCTTTCCAGCCTGCGTGAACAAGCCCCCTCCTCAAAAGAGTGTGGCAAAGGTCTGCGTGTGGGGCAGTGGCCAAGAAGGACAGAGGTGTGGACCCAATCCCAGCAAAGGGACTTCGGGTCAGGAGCAGTGCTCTGGCACGTGTCTCCAGCATGGCTCCACCTTGCTGGAATGGGGAGATGTGGCGTGACCACGAGGGAGACGGGGACGACAGGGTGGGACAGGGTTACAGCAGATTGCAGCGCGGTCATCAGAGCAATCTTTCCAAAGCCCAAATCAGCTCACATGACCCCTCTGCTTAAGACACATCGCCTCTGGGAGAAAGCCCCTCGCTGTCATAGAACATATCAGCGTGCAACTCCTCAGGACAATCTCCTCCTCCATCCCTGGAGAGTGGTCCCTGATGGCCAGTCACAAGGAGTGACTCCAAGGCCCTGCAAGGCCCAGACAGTGCATGGCTTCTCTCACTCAAACAGAACCACGAACTCCGACTTACAAGAAACCCTTGGAAAACCTCCTTTGTTGGTTGGGTGTGGGGTGGTCTGAATCGGAGTATGTCATTGGGACCACGTCTGCTAGCTTCTCCTCATTTCACACCTCGGGTTCCTGTCTCTCAAGATTCCAAAACTGACTCCCAGGGTGGGACTGTTGGTCCAGAAAGCATTTGCAAATGTTCTGGGAGGAGCATCCCCAGCCCCAAATGGTAGAGAACACAAAACCTAGCATGGTTCTGATGACCAGCGTTCTCCTTACCCGCGGGAAAGCCAGCTATCGCCGGAGGGTGTCTGGCGTGCCCCAGAGCCTGCCAGCCTCTGATGTAATGTGGACAACCGTCCACCAGCTTCTGGTTGTTTGCTCAGTGGCTGGAATGAGTTTACAGTAAACCAGCCACCCTCTCGCACACGGTGCCCCTGCTGTCTGCCACCCAGCGTATGGCAACGGCCTGGGCCTTATCCACTGAACTGACCAGTACCAAAGGTAACTTACTTAATATGTGTCAGGCAGACCACAAAGGGAAATTTCCTGAGCCCGTAGGCAATACGTCTGTTTTTAATTTGCAAAATAATCATACATACAAGAGTGCTTGAAATGTACAATTTAAAGATTAAAAAAAAAAAGAACACCGATGTATCCACGGCCCAGGTGAAACATTACCAGTGCCCTAGAAGTCCCTTTGTGTCCGTGATCTCACGCCTCTCCTTCCCTGCAACAAGACTTAACCACTAGCCTGAGTTGGGCATTTATCCTTCCTTTGTTTTTCTGTATAGTTTTACCACTTATGCATGAATTCCTAAAGTTTAGTTTTATCTACTTTTGCAATCCATATAAATGGAATCATACAGCCTGTCTTCTCCTATGATTTACTTAGCTCCACATTATGTTTCTGAGATGCATTGCTGTAGATGTAACTAAAGTCCATCCATTTTCGCTGCTGAATAATATTGCATTATTTGAACATTCCACTATTCTCCCAATCTATTTTTGATGGCTATCTGGCTTGTTTCTAATTATTTGCTATTATGAACAATGCTGCTGTGGACCCTGGTATCTGTCTCCTGGTACACTCAGGCGAGTACACATGCTTTCTCACACCTTCCTACCTTACTCCAAGTACATTCATTTTTGTTTTAAGAATGCTTTCTCCATTACAGACAAAGAGGGCCTGCTCATCGCAGAGAATCCAGGGATGGAGCCAGAGTTTGCCTTCTGGCTATGCCTACGGATGTTTGAGGCCCAAGCTGAATGAGTAGAGACTGGGGACAAGTTAGGGACTGGTCACACAGGGGCTGAGGACAAGCAAAGAGACAGACAGAAGGGGATCCCTGAGCGCAGCCCCTCTCCTGGAGATTCACTCACCCTGCACCGTGCCCCAGGGATACTGCCGTGCCTTCATCATCTTGTTCCCTATCTTCAGTTCTTCTGTGCTGCCAATGACAGCAAACGGCAGGTGGGCCTGGAACGGGAGGCAGACAAAAGCTCTGAACTCCGGGGAAAGGCACTGAGCGACCCCCAGTTCAGCCGCTGGTCATCGCCGGGGCCTCGGCGCTCCAGCTGCAGTGTCCCTCGCTGTCGCCAGTATCAAGAGGCCTTTCTTAAGCTCCCGAGCTGTGTAGGGAGAACAGGCCTAGTCCAAGCTTCTGCTGTTCCGAAATTCACAATCGAATGTAACAAGGACATGGCCGAGTGCGTAGGGAACAAAGACAGCAAATAAGCAGAATAATGAGCAGATACACAGATTAGGCAGCTAGTCAGTCTTCACAGCTGCCGAGGGGAAGAGCCTTTGGAGCGCAGGTGAGTGGGATAAGGGGGCTATGTGTGGAGAGAGACTAAAGGAGAACCAAGGGATCTTGGTTCTTGGGATCACTGCCCCCCCCTTCCCGGAGTGTGACAGCACCGAGAATAGGCACGTACAGAGACCCCACTGCTGACTGAGACGGACGCTCCTGATTCTCCTCCTTCCCTAGAGCAGGAGCTCGCACTGAACCCGAGCCTAGAAGTCAAGTCCCCAGGTGTTTACCCACGTGCCCAGCCCTGTGCGGGGTTCTGTGTCAGGGGGCTAATAAGGGAAACAAAAGGAGTAGAAGACACACTCTCTCGCCCTCGGGGAGCTTACACTCTGGTTGGGGAGTGTTAAGTGTACCCCAAATCACATAAGACAGAAGGTGCTTAATAAACACTCCTTGAATGGCAGTGGGACGACCACAGGAATAGCCGAGGGAAGAAAAGTACAAATGCTTGCAGGGGAGGGGGGTAAGGAGGAGCGAGACCCAGAGAAGAGGCAGCCGCCCCCATCTGGTAGCGTGGGACCTGGGACACCGGCACTGCACCCCATTCCACAGGGAGCCGGCCAGGTTATAAGTCTGAGTCACCACCGGCCAAAGGGAAGCGCTGAATAAACACTGTTTACAAACCAGGTGATCCCGGGTGGAGTTTTAGCCAAAAGGACTTTACACAGAGGAGGAAAAAGTCCACTGGAACAAGCTTTCTTAGCCTGCTTGGAGAAACAGGCTTCGATCTCAGATATTCTGACCCACTTGCTCACTCATCCAGCCTACAAATGTTTACTGAGCTCCTACTATGTGCCAGGCATTAAGAAGAATACACGGTCGAGAAAGCTCAGAGCCTGCCCCTGGCGAGTGCACAGTGTGGTAGGGGGAAGATGCACCAACAGTGATAATACAGTAAAGGTCCAGACTATGAACACAGGTTTGAGGGCTGGAGGAACTCAAGAGGAAGGAGAAGCTCATTCCGTGGGAAGTCAAAGCAGGCTTCACAGAGTAGGTAGTAGCAATCGTACTAACGGGATTGGGAGCTATGGACCTGATATCAGCAGCAGCTCTGTTTCCCACATACCAGGCGCTCTATGTTGCATTATCTCATTGAATCTTTACAACACTAGGAGGTAGGTATTCTTATTATCCCCATTTTACAGAAGAGGAAACTGAAGTCCAGAAGGGCTAAATGACTTGCCAGCAGCCACACCGTAGTAAGAGGCAGAGCTAGGGGTGGAATCCAGGTCTCTCTGCCTTCAAAGCCCACCCCTGCTGGTCTACCACTCCCTTTTGGGGGGTTCAAGCAGCAGATGAGGGGAGCACTGTAAACCCCAGGGGTGAATTGGCCAGATGGTAAGAGGCAGTTGAAATCCGATCTCACAGCCAATCCTTCCTTTCCATTCTCCTCTAACTCTGCACCCCAAGAATGTTCTTCAGAGTGGAAGAACACAGGCGTTAGTCAGGAGCTCAGCCCCAGGACATCTGCTAACCCCCCGAAGATGCTTGGCCATCCAGCTGAAGCAGCTCCCCCTTCACCCCCTCTCAGCTGCTCTCCACTGATCATCTCAGGTGTTCCCACACCCCTTCCCACTTCAATGACTGTCCCTGAAGTGGGGACAGAGGACAGAGGGAAAGATGAGGTTATGGATATGGAAGGTGGGTGAGGGGTAGAGGTGGGAAACGTTTCGTCAGTCCTAGTAGGGGACCGATCACGAGGGTCATTGGGCGTGCGACATATGGAGCATGGGGTGGGGGGCAATGAAATCCTGAAACTCTGCCTAAGTGCCAGAGCATCTGTGACCTCTGCCAGCTGGCTTTGCAGGGGGGTCATCTGGACACAATTCATTCCCCCTCAGAGACCCAAGACACGTCGGGAGCCTCAAATCCACCCCCAAACACTCTCAAGGAAAAGGCTGCCCCTCCTGCACAAAGCCCAAAGCTTCAGTCACACGAAGGGGCAGCCGTGGCAGGGGGCTAGACCGAGGGAGGGGATGTTGCATCATTCTCACGCATCCTGGGCTCTCGGCTGAAAGTGATGGAGGACGAGGGCATGTGAAGTGGGAAGTACTTCTCTGGGCTTAAGAGCAAAAAAAGAAAAAAAAAATCCAAGAAGAGAATACAGGCATTAAAAAAAATGTCAGTATTCCCTTGGGTCTGTTATTTTTATCTCCAAAAGACATTGTTAGTTCGAATGCCGGGGTCACTTGCTTTCCCTCCTCCTTAAACTGCTGTCATTTTATCCCTCCCCGCTCTAAACCACACAGCCCCTGCCACGGCAGCTTCAGAGGGCTCCCGAGGCCTCCCACGCACACTTGGATGTGATTCTACAACAGGCTTATAGGGCAGTTAGTATAAATCCCATTCGTGGTTTGGAAAACTGGTGCACAGAAAAGCTAACCGAGTTGCCCAGGTCCCTAAGTCCCGCGCCTAGATCTTCCCAGGGAGCAGTGAGGACACACCGCACTGTAGCTGCCGGCCTCTCCCAACCACCCAGGGCTGGAAGTCAGCTCAGCTTTAACCATGAAGGACGGGAAATCATGAGTCCAGCTCTGGCCCTCTTTCTGCTGCTCTTGAGAGACTGATGGCTCTGAAAACCAGAACAGAGTCGAGCAGAGCAGGGAGAAGGTAAGCCCTCCAACCAACCCCACCCCCGGGGCTGATACTTTGTATGTGTGGGCCCAGGGAGGAGAGGGTAGATGCAAGACGGCGCAGCTGCTGAAACCGGGACAGGTTCCTAGGGGGACTCCGTGTTACCCTCTCTCGCCCAAGAGACCTCGGACGCCCCAGTCTCAGGAAACTCCACCAGGAGATAGTCCCAAGCCTCCTCCTGGGAGTCTGTTCCCAGACTCACTACCTTTGCAGCCTCATATGTACCTTAAATTCCTCTCGGTACATTTTAAAGTGTTTGATGATCCAACTGGCACGACTATTCTATTCTGCTTCCACGACACCCATTCTACTAGGGAGGTTAGAGGACCATCCCCCTAAGCCTCGTGAAATAGAGTGTCAGGACCACCGTTTATCTCTCATCTGACAGTATCCCGAGTGGGTGTGGTTTCCTCCCAGGTGGACAGTATTTCCCAGCTGCCAGTTACGCTGGCCTCCATTCTAGGCTCCTACCAGTGACCGAGAATTGTCTGATTCTCTCAAGTCAACCCTTGGTGGTGATCCCCACAAAAGTAAGTGCCGATGATGGAAACGGCACTGCTGCCTCAGGAGGAGACAGGCTTGTGCCTATGGGTCTCCCTGTGACCCTCCGGGTCGCCCATGCGCTCTCACTGGGCCCAACTGCCTTTGCGAGGGCCAAACCCAAGACCTCACAGGCAGCCAAGTGACGGAGCCGAGTCGAGTAACTGGGCCAAGTCCCTGGTCCCTGGCCATGGTTTGAACCATTCAAAGAACAACTTTCGATTTAAACCACATAGCAATTTTAAGCATTGAAGTCTACAACCCTGAGAGCTCTCAGAGCATAGGTGCTTGCTCAGAGCAAGCAACAAGACCTCTCCCTCCCTTCTCTTTCCCCTCAAGCTGAAATAAGGGTTTTCAGAGCCACCCAGAAGCCCAGGGGGAGGCTAGACCTCACGACTCTCATTTCCTGCCATGAAAATCCCCAGTGGGGAGCTACAGGATGACTGGCGGCTCTTCTGCACGTGGGCAAGAGGCTTCTTCCACTCTTCCAATCCAGTTCCCATGACAATTGGCTGGGGTGGCCAAGGCTGTGAGGCTGGAGTCAAATTCAGAACTGAAAGGCCAGCACCCATTCCTCCTCCCAGCCAAGCCCGGCTCTCGGATGATGCAGCTTCATATGCACGGCTTGTCCGAAGACCCAGTTTGACACAGTTGCTCCAGGGGCAGGCAGGCTCAGCAATCCTATGTATACATTGTATAGCAGCAACTCCCCACCGTTTCCCCAGCACCACGCATGTAACACACAGCGTTCACATGCACACCCCCTCCCATGCACATGCCCAGTTCAGGCACACTAGCTGCGAGCCACCCGTCTTTCCCCCTCAAAAAAGCCTGGGGGAACGCAAGGGAATGAGTGCCGAGTGATGCTGTTATAGGGATAAGTCGGAATCCACTCAAATTTAGTTTTTCAAAGTGAAACACAGGACTAATGGAAGAAAGGACCCAGAACCCCTTCACAGCCAAAACAGCATGGTTGAGGACTGCTGCTTCGTAGCACGGGAAGTTTCTGACCTTGAGGCCAAGGCTGCCCGAGCTTCAAGCAAGGGCCCAGAGCTAAGTCGAGAGCAGAGCCCAAAGTCATTGCCACTCTTGACCCACAGTGCAGCCGGAGGTCACTTTGTGTGATGCCCTGAGATTGCTGAGGACTCTTCGCCCCTATCTGTCCTTAGCAAAGCAAACCACAAGCCTGAAAAGTGCCTAGTGACTTATGGAGTCCACGTTCAAAAGGTATCTATGGGGCCTGATGTTCTGAGGTGACTAGGCGCTTCCAGACATCAGTGCCTGATGACGCTTCCTTCTCTCTAGGCTCCAATTTTCTTGCAGACTAGGCACCTTTCAGGTTTTCTCATCATGGCAGAGGCTAGTTTCCATCAAAATGCCCTGACTGCTGGAGAGGATAAGCACTAATCTTTTTTTTTTTTTTTTTTTTTTTTTTTTTAAGTTTTTTAATGCTCATGACCGGTCAGAGAGGCTACAACTCCACCTCCCACAATCCACACAGCTCTACCCTTGGGCCTGATTTGTGTCAAAGATGATGAGGGACCTCTCATCACAAACATATCTCGGGTGTACTGATGGGCAGGAAGTCAGGCGAGACAGTGACTTGCTGCCCCGCTAGGCTAATTTGTTGGCCGATTCATAGGAGGCGGCAGCTGATGATCTAATGATAACTTAGGGGGTGGCGGCAGCAGGAAAGTTTTCTAAAAATGGCTTTTATTACAAGGCTTTCCTGAGTTTGGCTATACCCAGGCATTATGTCATTAGGAAAAACTGATGCCTCTCAACAGAGCAAAAGAAATCTGTTCCCAAAGCAGAGGCTTTCTGCAAGCTATTATCTGTCTCCTTGAAATCACAACATTGAAGATTTCGCAGCAACAGCATCAACACATTGTAAAGAAGCACGAGGAGCTGTCTGACTCCCTGCCTTCTTCATTACTCATTCCTCTAGTAGGGGGAGTGGGGGAGTGAGAGGAAAGATGGCAAGTGGTTGGTTGTGTTCTTTTTTTCTTCAATTCATTCACACTCAATAAAGCAAAGCATAACCCTGAAATTTAAAAATAACATTTCTCTAGTCACCAGAAAAATTGGAGGCTCCATGTCATTTTTTCTCCCAGGGGCAAAGGGCTTGATTATCTGAGTACAGATTAGCCTCGAGTCTCCGAAGCCAGCCAATTTTTTCAGCCTTGCCTTCTTTCGCCGCATCAATTGGTCAGAGACAAAGACCGTTTGCCTTTCCGGCAGTCCCATGGGGGCTGCCGGGCCTAGACCAGTGTGGCATCAGAGGAGGGTGGAAGGAGAGGTCTGAACCCCCTGGAGACAGTCTTTCCCTCCCTCAGTCTCTGGCTATTAACCTCTGCATCTCTGAGGAGAGAGGAGCTGTTTGCTTCTGGATTCTTTCTCACAAATACCTGAGACTTGGATAATGAAAGTTGACTACCCTAAGATGCTCTTAAGAGCAAATGGCCAGGGCTTCCCTGGTGGCGCAGTGGTTGAGAATCCGCCTGCCGATGCAGGGGACACGGGTTCGTGCCCCGGTCCGGGAAGATCCCACACGCCGCGGAGCGGCTGGGCCCGTGAGCCATGGCCGCTGAGCCTGCGCGTCCGGAGCCTGTGCTCCGCAACGGGAGAGGCCACGGCAGTGAGAGGCCCGCGTATCGCAAAAAATAAAATAAAAAATTTTTAAAAAGAGCAAATGGCCATAAAGTTGAAGGCCTGTGCTCTCACTCACGTTCATGGTTCCGTTGATCTCTGCCACCAATTCATCATCTGTAGGGAACTGGTAGATCTGGACTCCATTGCTGACAAGCTCGCTGGTGATTTTGATTTTGAACTTTGTTAGCTCACTCTTAGAAATGGCATCTGATTTGGCAATGATGGGGATGATGTTTACCTAGGGAAGGGAGGAGCAAAGTGGCATCATGGTCGGTAATCTGCCAAACAGCAAAATAATATATGACAATGAGTGCTTACTGTTTGCTGGGCACTGAACCAAGTGCTTTACAAGGATTCCCACCATTAACCCTGACAAAAAAACCCTCCCAGGAGGTATTAGTACCACAATGGGAAACTGAGGCACAGAGAGGCTAAGCAGCTTGTCCAAGGCCACAGAGCAGCTAAGTAACAGAACTGGGATCCAGATCCAAGTTTAGCCTTATGCCTGAGTCCACAGTCTTAACCTGCCAGCTCAGATCCAAATTGATGAGCTATGTGATATCTTAATATCAAGGTCACTGCTGGGGTGATTTGAAGCAGAAAGATGACAGTGGACAAGGGGAGAGGTGGCAACTCCTGGCTAACAGTCAGTTGTCCCAACCCATCAGTGCAGGCTAGCCCCAGCCAGTATGAAAGGAACCCACATGCAAAGGGAAGAAGGGCAGGGCTCTGTGAAGATGCACACCTGGCCCTTTCTGGCAGCGAACACTGATGAACCAACCCACTTACGTGAAGAGTTATACTGCCGGAGTCTCATGATTAATTTCTGCATAAAGAAAGCAGGTACAAATGCCCAATTTTGGACAGCAAGAGAAAGGACTAATGCTACCCCAAAGTTCAATCCACCTGACCTGAACCTCAGTCCTTGCAATACCTCCAAGAAGTGACAAGGCTTTTACTGCTGGAGGGTAAAGAAACTTACATGCCTGAGTGAGACAGAACACAGCTAAGCTCAAGTTCACACAGAAAGCACAGCTCGTGCTGCCAGCAGACTCCAATGGGCTGGCATGGATGGTCCTTGGGCCCTGAAAAGAGCTCTAGGCTTAAGACAAATCTCACCTCCTTTGCTCTTTGCCTCAGGAGCGCCTCTCAAGGCTGACAGTGCAGCTTCAGGTGCTGGTCAAAGAAAGACTGGACCTTGGAGGCACCTCCCTTAAAGTCTTGGGGCGTGGGGCTCAAAGCCCTTGGCAAGGTGGCAACACTTCGCCACGTCCCCCACTGGCACACTATAAACCCAGGCCTACCTAACTCAGCTCCTCCGCCAGGCCGCCAGCCGTATCACTCTGCTGCCTCTTCAAGACATGCGGGATGTGGCGACATTTCCCAAGTGGCCCGTTACTCGTGGGCAGTGAACTCACTGCTGTGAAAAACGAAAAACGGCTCCTATTTTGATGCTAGCTGAAACTCCATTTTTATAGTGAATGTGCTACTGAACAACTGCATATCAAATCGATTTTTTTTTTTGTAAAATAAATTCCCTGGAGTCAGAGAGAGCTCGGTCTGAATCCCAGACCCATTACAAGTTGTCTGCCCTGGAGCAAGCTACTTGACTGTGCCTCAGTTTCCTCCTGTGTAAAATGGGGATAATAGTAGTACCCACCACACCGGATTATTGGAAGGATGAAATAAAAACAATGCCTATAAAGTACTCATCACAGTGCCAGACCCATATGAGATGTTAGGGGAGGAAACGTACTAGTAATTAGGCTTTTTAAAGAATCCTGTGGTCGACTCTTTCGCACAGCCAATAATCCTTTAACACGAAGAATCACTGTCTAATTTATATCCGATGTGGGACTTGCATTTTTCAGTTTATCTTTTTTTTTTTTTTGCGGTATGCGGGCCTCTCACTGCTGTGGCCTCTCCCGCCGCGGAGCACAGGCTCCGGACGCACAGGCTCAGCGGCCACGGCTCACGGGCCCAGTTGCTCCGCGGCATGTGGGATCCTCCCGGACCGGGGCATGAACCCGTGTCCCCTGCATCGGCAGGCGGACTCCCAACCACTGCGCCACCAGGGAAGCCCTTTCAGTTTATCTTAAAGCAGGATGTGCCTGATCCCCACAGCCATCTTCCTTGGGTATGGAGGCAATATAATGTGGTGCCACAGATCTGAGTTCAAATCTAGGCTCTGCCAGGAGCTGGCTATATGACAATGGGCATGTCACTAAACCTCTTAGAGCCTCAGTTTTCTCTTCTATAAAATGGGAGGTAATGATAGTGTTTGCCTTACCAATGAGATACTACTCCATGAGGTACTTTTACCGTAGTGACATATAATAAGGGTTTAACAGATGTTAGCTGCTATGATACAATTATTATCGACAATAAGAATAGTAACTTTTGAAGTCAAGTTTGCATGCTTGATCCTAGTAAAGGTCAGTTAACATCAGGACAGAGGAAAAACACCTTTGCATCGCCAAAGCCTAAGGCCCAAGACCCAGACAGCCATCTTGCTTGCATCTATCTACCTTTATTCCCAAGAGGTATCAGGGCAGAAAGACAGCTCAGGGAAGACTCACGCCCAATGCTGGGAAAACATCACAAAGCATACAACTCAGGTGCTGGATCAATGAACACCATCTTTATGGAGGGACAGGGAATGAAGGGGAGGATGAGGATGCCACAAAAGCTCTCCTGAGCTGTGGCATCTGCATTGCACAAGAGACCAGCAGCAGGGAGCCCAGCTTGCCCTGCCTCCCCTCCCGCCCGCCCTCATCCCTGCCTCCCAGGCCTCGGTACCTTACTGTCCAGCTTCTTCATCGTCACCAGGTCCAGAGACTTCAAGGAATGACCCGTGGGGGCGATGAAGTACAAGCAGGCGTGGATGCGGGAGTCATGGTAGGTGTGCAGTACCCTGCGAATCTTCAGCTCCTCCTGCAGGTACGCCTCAAACTGGGCGTCGATGAATTCCACAATGGGCTTGTAGCTAAAGGAGAGAGTAGGGAAATGGCCAGACCACTTGAAACACCTGGATTTTGACAGGCTTCGAAACTCTTTTAGAAGTCGAAAATGTCCTTGGTAATCTGACTCTCTCCATCCAGCTAGAATTCTCCATCTCCTCTCAGTGGGTCTCCAACTCCGTCGCACTGGCCACCTCTTTGGTCCCCACACGAGCCAACCATATGCCCATCAGTGCGCTTTCTCTCTAGAATGTGCATTTCTCTCTTCTCATCACGATCCTGCTCTCCCAGGCCTCAGGGCTCGGATGAATGCCTAGCTCCTCCACAATTCCCCAGTTATGCCAGAAATCCCTTCTGGGACCCAGGACTGTAAAAAAGAATTATGCTATTGGATCGCTTACTGTTGCTTCACAAGGATTAGTGTTCCCTCAAATAGACTGTGTCCTTGTGAAGGGCCCTTCTCTGCCCCCATGGGGCCCCGATGCAGTGTGGAGCCCACTGGCAGTATCTATGGATGGGCTGATTACACGCCAGGCTGGGCTCATGTCTCCGCTTCCTGTGTCTCCCCCGCAGTGCCTAATACTCAAGCTGGTACCCAGTGGTGGTCAGGACCTCTCCTTGACCCACTGCTGGGGAATCTTCCAGAACACACTGGGTTTTGCTCAATCTTCCCGAGTTTGAGGCGCTCCCCACTTGGCTCCCCTAAGGTCCAGATATTTTTCCAGTTCTCATTTCCTCTAAGGCTGTGACTTGAAAATCTACGTATTCAGACAAAATTTGGTAAAGATACTCCCGCCTGCACAACCTTAACACATGTGCGCGCGCGCACACACACACCCACACGCCCCACCCCCAGCTCACTGAGTCTCCAGGCACGGTGCCCCCGTATGGCTCCAAGTCTTGCCAGGAGTCTTAGCTGAGAGTCAGTCCTCTGCTCCTCTCTGTCCTGGGAAGCTTCTCTGTTCTCTCCCAGGCCATTCCTGCCGCCCCCTGCAGCCTCTTCCTGCTCTAGCTAGGTCATCTTAGCCTCCGCCCTGTTCTCATCTGTTCTCATCTCCCTGTCTGTCCACTGCCCCTCCCTCCAGGGCTTCTCCCTTCAAGCTGGAAGAGGTTTCTCATCCGGCCCGGGACAGGGAGTCTGCACAGACCACTGTGGGAAGGGAACAGCAGCTCCCACCCTGAGCCTTTTTGAAAGATCCCCCTAGCAGAGAAGGCAAAAGAGCTTTTTTGAAAAGAATCACAGGGCTTCCCTGGTGGCGCAGTGGTTGAGAATCCGCCTGCCGATGCAGGGGACGCGGGTTCGTGCCCCGGTCCGGGAAGATCCCACATGCCGCGGAGCGGCTGGGCCCGTGAGCTATGGCCGCTGAGCCTGCGCGTCCGGAGCCTGTGCTCTGCAACGGGAGAGGCCACGACAGTCAGAGGCCCGCGTACCGCAAAAAAAAAAAAGAATCACAGAATTCTAGATTCTGAGAGCTACATACAGAGAGAGCCAGATGCTGGGTACCTCTGGAGCTCCAGAGAAAAATCTAAAAATATAGTCCTTTCTTTTTCCTTTCACCCCTATGGAGCCAAACATTGTTCTCAAGGGTAAGAGCATCAAAGAATCTGTTGGTTGCAGAGATCCTTAGAAGGTTCCTGAAGAATTAGGAGTGGGGGTGGAGGGATACATCCCTTAGGTTTATCCAGTTAGTTTTCAGGTGACAGGCTCACTTGAGTGATCTAATTATGGCACTGCTACATTTTTTTCCCTCCATTACATAACTTTTTTACTTTTTTTTTTTTTTGCTCTACAAAAGGGATCAGAGGAGGAAAGAAAACAATGCATTTTTATCTTTTTTTCCCCCGAATCTCTAGTGATACCCTGAGCCTATCTTTCGGCTAATGCCTCTGGCTCTTAGGGTCTCTGAAGAGATTCATCGTCAGACCAGCCAAAGCAGCCAGTCAACCAACAGTATTTGGTTTAGACTAACCCTAAATGGATGACTCATCTTTGTCTTATTCATTTTTCCCCTCCTTCCTGCATTTTCTTTTGTTTCTGCTCCCAGTTTTATTGAGATATAAGTGACATACAGCACTGTGTAAGTTTAAGGTGTACAGCAGAATGATTTACATCATGACGTGATTATCACAGTAACTTTAGTGAACATCCATCATCTCATATAGGTGCAAAATTAAAGAAATACAAAAAAATTGTCCCTTTTGATGAGAATTCAGGATTAAGTCTCTTAACTTTCATATATAACATACAGCCCTGTTAATTATATTTATTATGTTGTACATTACATCCCTCGTATTTATCTTACAACTAGAGTCTTTTGTTTTTTAATTTATTTTTTGGCTGCGTTGCGTCTTCGTTGCTGTGCGCGGGCTTTTCTCTAGTTGTGGTGAGCGGGGGCTACTCTTCGTTGCGGTGCGCGGGCTTCTCATTGGGGTGGCTTCTCTTGTTGCGGGACATGGGCTCTAGGCGCACGGACTTCAGTAGTTGTGGCTAGCAGGCTCTAGAGCGCAGGCTCAGTAGTTGTGGCGCAGGGGCTCAGTTGCTCCGCAGTGTGTGGGATCTTCCTGGACCAGGGATCAAACCTGTGTCCCCTGCACTGGCAGGCGGATTCTTAACCACCGCGCCACCAGGGAAGTCCCACAACTAGAGTATTATTCATCTTTATATTCTCAGTGTCCGGCATGGTATCTGGAATATAGTAAGGGTCCCAGCCCTGCTCCCAATGGCTCATCTTCCCTCGGTGGTCGTCTTCCCCATCCCACTCTGTCATGCTCACTGGACTCCAGCCCATGGTAAACAAAAATCCCTTACTCCTATAGGCAACCTCCTCGCAAAATGCTCCCTTCCTCTAAATGACACCCGACTGCCCCCCCTTCAGAGACGCTGCTTCCCTCATATCCTTCTCAGCTGGAAATTTCTACATCCCTCACACCCAAAGGCAGCTTTTTTCCAGCTCATTTTCCCTGGCTTACTATGATCTCTTCCATCTCCTACAAAACCCAGCTCCAATATACTCTGCCCCTCCTCCTCACTACCGTTTATCTTTTACTTTTCAGGGTAGGAATTCTTAACCGGGGTCCACAGACCTCCAAGGGGTCTATGCATAGAATTCATAGGATCCATGAACTTCGATAGGAAAAAAAAAAAATCACATCTTTTTCACTAAGCTCTAACTGAAGTTTAGAGTTTCTTCAGGTACAGAAGTAGGTAACAATCTGCAGTCACTTCAGCAGTGCCTGTGATTTCATAACCAATAGAAATCAGCACTATTTTTTGTTTCCTATTACAGTTATTGCAAATATCTCAAAATAGCATTTATAATCATCACAACTTCTAAAGTATAATAGTTTATTAGACCTGCATATAGTTACTGTTATTTCAGGGATTAAAAGAGAAGCACACAGATTACTATATCACCATCTTAAAATATTTTGGTAACTACTTTTTGGTATAATTGATGTATTTTAGGCATGTAAAAACGTTATTCTGAGCCCATACGCCTCACTGTTTGGTTAAGGGGCCAAAGGCACAAAACAAGCCCTGGTCTAGACACTATTTCTTATTCATTTCGACAATGATATGTACTATGAAGACAATAAAATAGGATAATGGGATAAAAAGTGGCTGAGAGTTCAGCTTCTTTAAATTCAGTGAGCAGGGAAGGCTTCTCTGAGGATGTGGCATTTGAGCTGCAAGGATGAGAATGACAGAATGACAGAGAATCTGGGAGAAGAGCAGTCCAGGCAGAGGAAATAACAAATGTAATTGTCCTAAGGCAGAAACAAGCTTGACAAGTTCGAGCAGTAGAATTAGTGAACGAAGGAAGAACAATAACCTATTCACAACTGCCCAAAGGTGCAAAAACTCAAACGTCCATCAACTGATAAAAGTATGGACTATCATACAATGGAGTATTACTCAGCCATGAAAAGGAAGAAAATTTAGATACATGCTGCCACATGGATGGACCTTGAAAACATCATGCTAAGTGAAAGAAGCCACACACAAAAGGACAAAGAGTATATGGTTCCACTTCTGTGAGGTACCTAGAAGAGTCAAATTCACAGAAACAGAAACCAGAATAATGGTTACTTACTGGGGGCTGAGGGGAGAGGGAAATGGGAAGTTATTGTTTAATGTGTTTCCTTTTAGGGTGATGAGAATGTCTGGGGACTAAACAGAGGTGGTGGTTGCACAACACTGTGAATTTATTAAATGCCACTGAATTGCTCACTTTAAAAGAGTAATTTTACGCTATGTGAATTTCACCTCAAGAAATACAAGAATAATAAGAGATGAAGCAAGCAAGGTAGCAGGGGACAGATCACATAGGGTGTGGGTAGGATACAGTAAGGTCTTTTTTTTTTTTTAACCGTGAAAAGGGTCTTCTGTTCCATAATGTTTTCTACTTGGTTATTGTCAGGTGATAAGAAGTCGATGGTTTTATGCATGTTTATGTTGAAATTGTCTACCTTGCAGAACTATTATCCATTAGAATCGTCTTTCAGTTGATTATTTTGGGTTTCCTAGACAGAGATATTATGGAAAAATAGTAATTTTACCTTTCAGTGAATACTTTACAATTGTCATCTTTCTTGATAATGTTGACCAGTCCTTTCTTGAAACACTGTCCCCTGGCTTCACTGCCACCATTAGCTCCTACCTCTATAATAACTCTTCTTTCTCACTTGCCTTAGCTTAAATTGTTGGCTCATCTCTGAAGTTCCATCCTGGACCATCTTTTGTTGCCATTCTACACATCACATGCCCGTTAGCCCTACGTGGTCCTGGTCACTCCCATGGCCTCAGTTATCACTGTCTCCTGTCCGCTTCCTAGACGCCCAGAAGTCATCGCAGTCTGCTTCTCCCACGTGTCAGTCCTCTCAGTGCAAACGCAGCTGTCAGGAGCCCCCCTGCTGGAAACCCAGAAGGCCTAGTCACAGACATTATACTTGAACAGCACCATCTCAGGCGTCAAAGCCAAGATACCACAAGGTCAGGTCTACTGGAACAGTGCCCAGAGTGACAACAGCTAATCTACTCCATCCTTCCAGTCACCTCTCCCCTCTATGCTCATTGCTATTCCACTCTCTCCTCATGGACTCATCATCCCTCAAAAACATTGTCCACTGTGCCCTCTGAAACCCCTGAACCATGGTCAACAAAATTGCCTACATCTTTGCCACTCAGAGTGTGGTCCTTGAACCGGCAGCACTACGGTCACCTGAAAGCTTGTTAGAAATCCAGACTCTCCAGTCCCCAGCCCAGACCTACAGGATCAGGATCTACATCTTATTAAGAGCCTCAGTGGCTTGTATGCAACTTTAAAGTTTGAGAAGTGCTGGCCTATATCATCTTCCTCTTCACAGAACTTGCCTTACCTCTTCACGCTACTGGTAACCTAATTCTCCCCCGAAGGACCCTGCGACCCTGAGGACCCCATTGCCTGGCAGCCCCCTCCTATGTAGGCTTCTTCCTTTTTTTTTTTTTTTTTTTTTGGCTGCGTTGGGTCTTTGTTGCTGCATTCGGGCTTTCTCTAGTTGTGGCGAGCGGGGGATACTCTTCGTTTCAGTGCGCGGGCTTCTCATTGCAGTGGTTTCTCTTGTTGTGGATCACAGGCTCTAGGCGCGTGGGCTTCAGTAGTTGTGGTGTGCTGGCTCAGTAGTTGTGGCACACAGGCTCAGTAGTTGTGGCTCGTGGGCTCTAGAGCACAGGCTCAGCAGTTGTGGTGCACGGGCTTAGTTGCTCCGCAGCATGTGGGACCTTCCCAGACCAGGGTTCAAACCCGTGTCCCCTGCATTGGCAGGCGGATTCTTAACCACTGCACCACCAGGGAAGTCCCCTGTGTAGGCTTCTTATTCTCCCACAACCTGTGTGCGTTGGGCTCAGTGTGTGGGCATTCAGGTAGCCCCTCAGCACCACTTCTATGGCGTTACTCCTCTATGTCAGTGTAAAACAACTTTCTCCGTTTGAGGCCTGTTCCATCCTCTTCTGGTGGCGCCTGACCCCGTCTTTCTCCCTGTTCTGGGTGACTGCAATGTGCTTGCGGACAGGCCATCAACCTTCAGCCTCTTTATTCCTTGATCGCCTCAACTTCACCAACCCTCCAGCTCCCTCTACTTCAGCCACCTGCACTTCATACCATTCGCCAAGTCAGCTTCACCCAAGACAGCTTCTAACACCCCACTATCTGACCACCACTGCATAACTTCCCAGCTCTCCTATGCCTTCAGTCTGCCTAAACCTGATCTTTCACCTCATAGAATCCTCTGGTACCTTGACCTCTCTATGATCTCACAGGATATCAACCCCCTCCTGGCCTCATCTCCTTCTTGGCCCAGGCTGACCCCCATAGCTGGTTGTCCAAAACACTCTTTTATCAACTCCTCTCCCACCGCACCCCTGCTTTCTACCCTCCTTGCCTAGCAAAACTGCTGGGCTGAATAAATTTCAGGATCTGCTCTCTGCTCCTACACCACTGCTGCTGAAGTTGACTCAAAGCAATCACAAAACTTTGGGTCTTGGGGACTTCCCTGGTGGTCCAGTGGGTAAGACTCTGCGCTCCCAATGCAGGGGCCCCGGGTTCGACCCCTGGTCAGGGAACTAGATCCCACGTGCACGCCACAACTAAAGATCCCGCATGCCACAACTAAAACCCGACGCTGCCAAAATAAATAAATATTGAACAAACAAAGAAACAAAAACTTTGGGTCTTGGCACCCAAATTCCTGGCCTCCAACCTCATATAGGCCTTTAAAACAACATGACAATCCTTTTGCCCGGCCTTGATTGGCTCCCTTCCTACTGCTTTCATTGACCATGCCCAAACTTTCAACACTTTCCTCAAGCTCCAGAACTTATTCATGACCCCTTCCCTCTCACAAGACGGTATTCCCTTCTACTTTATTAACAAAATCAAGGTCACCAGGCTCACACTACCCCAACCCACCTCACTCCCTCCCCTTCCCTGTTCCCCTCTGGTCTCTGAGGATGAAGGGTCCCTCATCCTGTTCAAGGTCCACCGCCCGTTGTGTACTTGATCTTATTCCTTTCAGGCTCTTTGAGAACCTGGCTTCATCTATCAGCTCCTCACCTACTACTGACTACTCCCTCCCCGCAACCTATAAATAGGCTTAAGTCTTCCCTCATCTCAAAAAACAAAAAGATCGGGCTTCCCTGGTGGCGCAGTGGTTGAGAGTCCACCTGCCGATGCAGGGGACGCGGGTTCGTGCCCCGGTCCGGGAAGATCCCACATGCCGCGGAGTGGCTGGGCCCGTGAGCCATGGCCGCTGAGCCTGCGCGTCCGGAGCCTGTGCTCCGCAACGGGAGAGGCCGCAACAGTGAGAGGCCCGCGTACTGGAGGAAAAAAAAAAAAAAAAAAAGATCTTTCCACAGCCCAGTCCTCCTCAACCACACATTTCTCCCCAACTACTGCCCTGTGTCTTTTCTTCCCTTATCAGTCAAGTTTCTTTTCTTCACCTACCACAGGGTATGGCATATAATAGATGCCCGATAAATATTTAATGCATGGATGGAGATTGTGTTTTGAAAGAATAATCTACTCATTTATTTATTTTTACTTCTCCTTCATTCCTCAATGCACTGTAGACTGTTTTCCACCCTCACCAGCATCCTAGTTGAAACCTTCAATGGATACTTTGGGGTTTTTGTTGTTGTTGTTGTTTGAAGTATAGTTGATCTGCAATGTTTTGTTAGTTTCAGGTGTACAGCAAAGTGATTCAGTTATAGTGTGTATCTTCTTTTTCAGATTCTTTTCCATTATAGGTTATTACAAGATATTGAACATAGTTCCCTGTGCTATACAGTAGGTCCTTGTTGTTTATTGTCTATACTAGTGTGTATCTGTTAATCGCAACCTCCTAATTTATCCCTCCCCCGCTTCCCCCTTTGGTAACCATAAGTTTGTTTTCTCTGTCTGTGAGTTACTTTTGGTTTTGGATACTTTTGGTTTTAAATGATGAAAGTTAGAGGTGTTTATTTTCTTTTTCCCATCAATGTATATATCATTCATTCATTCAACAAATGTGTACTGAATACCCACTCTAAGCCAGTTCACTACCTTGTACTCGTCCTGCAAGATTTCAAGACTTGGTGCAGTCATTCCTGATCACCTCCTCTCCCCTTTCAGCAACCTTCACCCTATACTCCCACCACCAGGCTTGACTGCTGCTAGTCTTGTTCCCACAGGCCCCCTCCACATACCTCTGTTACTGTACTTACCACATTATGTAGAGTTTGTGTACATATTTGCTCCCTCTACTAAACTACAAGCTCCTTAACTAGAGACTGTGTCTTATTTCTCAGTAGCCCTGGCACCTCACACTGTACCTGGCACACAGTAGGCATTTAGTATTTTATAAACTGAACTAGATCCCCCGCATCAATCGGTTACTATTTTCTATTTCTCTCACATCTGCCCCCTCCTCTCCATCCTGGAAGCTTCTGCTCCTGTTCAAGCCCTTGTCATCTCTCCCATTCTCATAAAACTCACCTGTGACCTTCTTGCTTCCCTCTAGACACTGCTTTATCTTTTCCCCAGCTCAGAAAAGCTTTTTAAAGGAGCAGTGTATATCCACTTTATCTGCTTCTTTTTAAATTTTTTCAACTTCTTATTTATTTTTAATTAATTTAAAAAAATTTTTTTTGGCTGCGTTGGGTCTTCATTGCTGCACATGGGCTTTCTCTAGTTGCAGCGAGCGGGGGCTACTCTTCATTGCGGTGAGCGGGCTTCTCATTGTGATGGCTTCTCTTGTTGCAGAGCACGGGCCCCCGAGCACAGGCTCAGTAGCTGTGGCACAAGGGCTTAGTCGCTCCGCGGCCTGTGGGATCTTCCCCGACCAGGGCTCGAACCCGTGTCCCATACATTGGCAGGCAGATTCTTAACCATTACACCACCAGGGAAGTGCCCAAAATTTATTTTTAATTATGCAAACAATACATGTACTTAATCTACCCTCCTCAGAGATAACTACTAATAGTAGTTACTATTTTTAGTTTGTTGATTATTCTTGCAGACTTTTTTCTCTGCTTCTATAAACAGAGAAAGAGAGAGAGAGAGAAATGCTTGTTTTACTGGGAAGGGGCAGATTTATACAAATGGCATCATGATCTCTGTATCATTCTTCAGCTTCCGCTTTTCACTTAACAACATGTTTATGTAACTATATAGAGATCTAACTCATTCTTTTACACTGCCAAACACAGTTCCATGGTATGGTTGTACTATAGCTCATTTAGTTGCCCTACTGGTGGAAATTTAGACTGTTTAAAATTTTTTTTCATTCCATAACCAATGTTGCAGTGAACATCATTTCTGTATGCTTTTTATGAACATGTACAGTTGTTTCTCTAGGCTATATTCCTAAAGGTGGACCTGCTGGATCATAAGATATTCACATTTAAAATTTTAATAGATACCATCAAATTTTCCCTTTACAAAATCTGTATCAATTTACACTCCCAGCAACATGAATAAAATTACCTGGTATTAATGGATATTATATTTTTATGTTTTATTTTTGCAAATCTGATAGATGAAAAAAAATACTTCATTGTTTCATTTTGCATTTCCCTACTCACTGATGAAGCTGAATGACAATCATTTCATATGTTAATGGGCCATTTACATTGCCCCTGCTGTCAATTACTTGTTTATTTCTCATTGAACTGTAGAAGCTCTTTTTACATTTTAGAAAAATCCTTTGCTATACAGGTTGCAAATATTTTCTCCTCATCTGTAGTTTGTTTTTACTTTTGTTTATAGTATCTTTCAATAGACTATTGACTGAAAAAATGCACAACCTAAAAGTTGAAAATTATGTTTTATTTGGTGGACAAAACTGAGGACTTAAGCCTAGAAGACAGCTTCTCGGAGAGCTCTGAGGGACTGCTCCAAAGACGTAAAGGAGGTGCCAAGATATACAGGGTTTTTTGCAACAAAAACCAGGTAGTCAGAACATCAAAAGATTACTGTTAATTAAAGAAAACCAGATATCTCAAGTTAAGGAATGTAGCACTTTTCTATGTATGGGAAGAGGCAAGAGTCTGGCTGGGCTCATTGAAATCATGCTTTTGACAGGCATCTTAACTATCTAGGGCCAGTATCCTGCTTTTCTCCATCGATTCTGAGTCCCTTTAAGGTGCACTGTTGCAGGTGGCCTCAGTGGCTGCTGGCTTGATGGCCTCAACATCCTTTGTTTACTGAAAAAGCAGGCGACATTTTTCATCCACAAGAAAAAGGTTTTTGGTTTTGTTTTTAACTTTAACAAATTTAAATCTGTCAGTCTTCTATGACTTTTGGATTTTGTGTCATGATTAGAAAAGCCTTCTCTAAGGGATCAATAGCAGAATAACTGAGGCAGAAGAACGGATAAGTGACCTGGAAGATAAAATAGTGGAAATAACTACTGCAGAACAGAATAAAAAAAGAAGAATGAAAAGAACTGAGGACAGTATCAGAGACCTCTGGGACAACATTAAACTCACCAACATGTGAATTACAGGGGTCCCAGAAGAAGAGAAAAAGAAAGAGATTGAGAAAATATTTGAAGAGATTATAGTTGAAAACTTTCCTAATATGGGAAAGAAAATAGTTACTCAAGTCCAGGAAGCACAGAGAGTCCCATACAGGATAAATCCAAGGAGAAACACGCCAAGACACATATTAATCTTTCAGCAGAAACTCTGCAAGCCAGAAGGGAGAGGCAGGACATATTTAAAGTGATGAAGGAGAAAAACCTACAACCAAGATTACTCTACCCAGCAAGGATCTCATTCAGATTTGATGGAGAAATTAAAACCTTTACAGACAAGCAAAAGCAAAGAGAATTCAGCACCACCAAACCAGCTTTACAACAAATGCTAGAAGAACTTCTCTAGGCAGGAAACACAAGAGAAGGAAAAGACCTACAATAACAAACCCAAAACAATTAAGAAAATGGTAATAGGAACATACATACCGATAATTACCTTAAATGTACATGGATTAAATGCTCCAACCAAAAGACATAGACTGGCTGAATGGATACAAGAACAAGACCCATATATATGCTGTCTACAGGAGACCCACTTCAGACCTCAGGACACATACAGACTGAAAGCGAGGGGATGGAAAAAGATATTCCATGCAAATGGAAATCAAAAGAAAGCTGGAGTAGCAATTCTCGTATCAGACAAATGGACTTTAAAATAAAGACTATTACAAGAGACAAAGAAGGACACTACATAATGATCAAGGGATTGATCCAAGAAGAAGATATAACAACTGTAAATATTTATGCACTCAACATAGGAGCACCTCAATACATAAGGCAAATACTAATAGCCATAAAAGCGGAAATCAACAGTAACATAATCATAGTAGAGGACTTTAACACCCCACTTTCACCAACTTTAACACCCCACTTTCACCAATGGACAGATCATCCAAAATGAAAATAAATAAGGAAACACAAGCTTTAAATGATACATTAAACAAGACTGGACTAAATTGCTATTTATAGGACATTCCATCCAAAAACAACAGAATACACATTCTTCTCAACTGCTCATGGAACATTCTCCAGGATACATTGTATCTTGGGTCACAAATAAAGCCTCTGTAAATTTAAGAAAATTGAAATCATATCAAGTATCTTTTCCAACCATAACGCTGTAAGACCAGATATCAATTACAGGAAAAGACTTATAAAAAATACAAACACATGGAGGCTAAACAATACACAACTTAATAACCAAGAGATCACTGAAGAAATCAAAGAGGAAATCAAAAAATACCTAGAAACAAATGACATTGAAAACACGACGGCCCAAAACCTGTGGGATGCAGCAAAAGCAGTTCTAAGAGGGAAGTTTATAGCAATACAATCCTACCTTAAGAAACAAGAAAAATCTCAAATAAACAACCTAAGCTTACACCTAAAGCAATTAGAGAAAGAAGAACAAAATAACCCCAAAGTTAGCAGAAGGAAAGAAATCATAAATATCAGATCAGAAATAAATCAAAAAGAAATGAAGGAAATGATAGCAAAGACCAATAAAACTAAAAGCTGGTTCTATGAGAAGATTAAAAAAATTGATACACCATTAGCCAGACTCATCAAGAAAAAAAGGGAGAAGACTCAAATCAATAAAATCAGAAATGAAAAAGGAGAACTAGGGCTTCCCTGGTGGCGCAGTGGTTGAGAATCCGCCTGCCGATGCAGGAGACACAGGTTCGTGCCCCGGTCCAGGAAGATCCCACATGCCGCGGAGCGGCTGGGCCCATGAGCCATGGCCGCTGAGCCTGTGCATCCGGAGCCTGTGCCCCGCAACGGGAGAGGCCACAACAGTGAGAGGCCCGCATATCACAAAAAAAAAAAAAAAAAAAGAAAAAGGAGAACTAACAACTGACACTGCAAAAATACAAAGGATCATGAGAGACTACTACAAGCAACTCTATACCAATAAAATGGACAACCTGGAAGAAATGGACAAATTCTTAGAAATGCACAACCTGCTGAGACTGAACCAGAAAGAAATATAAAATATGAACAGACCAATCACAAGCACTGAAATTGAAACTGTGATTAAAAATCTTCCAACAGGGGGCTTCCCTGGTGGCACAGTGGTTGAGAGTCCACCTGCCGATGCTGGAGACGCGGGTTTGTGCCCCAGTCCGGGAGGATCCCACATGCTGTGGAGCGGCTAGGCCCGTGAGCCATGGCCGCTGAGCCTCCGAGTCCGGAGCCTGTGCTCCGCAACGGAAGAGGCCACAACAGTGAGAGGCCCGCATACCGCAAAAAAAACCCAAAACAAACAAACAAAAATCTTCCAACAGGACTTCCCTGGTGGCCCAGTGGTTAAGAATCCACCTGCCAATGCAGGGGACACAGGTTTGAGCCCTGGTCTGGGAAGATCCCACGTGCCACGGAGCAACTATCCCCGTGCACCAGAATTACTGAGCCTGTGCTCTGGAGCCTGCGAGCCACAACTACTGAAGCCCACGCACTGCAAGGAAGAGTAGCCCCCACTCACCACAACTAGATAAAGCCCACACGCAGCAATGAAGACCCAACGCAGCCAAAAATTTTTTTTTTAAAAAATCTTCCAACAAACAAAAGCCCGGGACCAGATGGCTTCACAGGCAAATTCTATTAAACATTTAGAGAAGAGCTAACACCTATCCTTCTCAAACTCTTCCAAAATATAGCAGAGGGAGGAACACTCCCAAACTCATTCTATGAGGCCACCATCAACCTGATACCAAAACCAGACAAAGATGTCACAAAGAAAGAAAACTACAGGCCAATATCATTGATGAACATAGATGCAAAAATCCTCAACAAAATACCAGCAAATAGAATCCAACAGCACATTAAAAGGATCATATACCATGATCAAGTGGGGTTTATCCCAGGAATGCAAGGATTCAATATATGCAAATCAATCAATGTGATACACCATATTAACAAGTTGAACGAGAAAAACCATATGATCATCTCAATTGATGCAGAGAAAGCTTTCGACAAAATTCAACACCCATTTATGATAAAAACCCTGCAGAAAGTAGGCATATAGGGAATTTTCATCAACATAATAAAGGCCATATATGACAAATTCACAGCCAACGTCGTCCTCAATGGTGAAAAACTGAAACCATTTCCTACAGGATCAGGAACAAGACAAGGTTGTCCACTGTCACCACTATTATTCAACAGTTTTAGAAGTTTTAACCACAGTAATCAGAGAAGAAAAAGAAATAAAAGGAATCCAAATTGAAAAAGAAGTAAAACTGTCACTGTTTGCAAATGACATGATACTATACATTGAGCACGCTCAAGATGCTACCAGAAAACTACTAGAGCTAATCAATGAATTTGGTAAAGTAGCAGAATACAAAATTAATGCACAGCAATCTCTAGCATTCCTATACACTAATGATGAAAAATCTGAAAGTGAAATTAAAAAAACACTCCCATTTACCTTTGCAACAAAAAGAACAAAATATCTAGGAATAAACCTACCTAAGGAAACAAAAGACCTGTATGCAGAAAATTATAAGACACTGATGAAAGAAATTAAAGATGATACAAATAGATGGAGAGATATACGATGTTCTTGGATTGGAAGAATCAACATTGTGAGAATGACTCTACTACCCAAAGCAATCTACAGATTCAACGCAATCCCTATCCAACTATCACTGGCATTTTTCACAGAACTAGAACAAAAAATTTCACAATTTGTATGGAAACGCAAAAGACCCCGAATAGCCAAAGCAATCTTGAGAAAGAAAAACGGAGCTGGAGGAATCAGGCTCCCTGACTTCAGACTATACTACAAGGCTACAGTAATCCAGACAGTATGGTACTGGCACAAAAACAGAAATATAGATCAATGGAACAGGATACAAAGCCCAGAGATAAACCCACACACATATGGTCACCTTATCTTTGATAAAGGAGGGAAGGATATACAGTGGAGAAAAGAGAGCCTCTTCAATAAGTGGTGCTGGGAAAACTGGACAGCTACCTGTAAAAGTATGAAATTAGAACACTCCCTAACATCACACACAAAAATAAACTCAAAATGGGTTAAAGACCTAAATGTAAGGCCAGACACTATCAAACTCTTAGAGGAAAACATAGGCAGAACACTGTATGACATAAATCACAGCAAGATCCTTTTTGACCCATCTCCTAGAGAAATGGAAGTAAAAACAAAAATAAACAAATGGGATCTAATTAAACTTAAAACCTTTTGCACAGCAAAGGATACCATAAAGAAGACCAAAAGACAACCCTCAGAATGGGAGAAAATATTTGCAAATGAAGCAACTGACAAAGGATTAATATCCAAAATTTATAAGCAACTCATGCAGCTCAATAACAAAAAAACAAACAACCCAATCCAAAAATGGGCAGAAGAACTAAATAGACATTTCTCCAAAGAAGATATACAGATTGCCAACAAACCCCTGAAAGAATGCTCAACATCATTAATCATTAGAGAAATGCAAATCAAAACTACAATGAGATATCATCTCACACCGGTCAGATTGGCCATCATCAAGAACTCTAGAAACAATAAATGCTGGAGAGGGTGTGGAGAAAAGGGAACCCTCTTGCACTGCTGCTGGGAATGTAAATTGATACAGCCACTATGGAGAACAGTATGGCGGTTCCTTAAAAAACTACAAATAGAACTACCATATGACCCCGCAATCCCACCACTAGGCATATACCCTGAGAAAACCATAATTCAAAAAGAGTCATGTACCAAAATGTTTATTGCAGCTCTATTTACGATAGCCAGGACATGGAAGCAACCTAAGTGTCCATCATCAGATGAATGGATAAAGAAGATGTGGCACACATATACAATGGAATATTACTCAGCCATAAAAAGAAATGGAAAAAAAAAAAAAGAAATGAAACTGAGTTATTTGTAATGAGGTGGATAGACCTGGAGTCTGTCATACAGAGTGAAGTCAGAAGGAGAAAAACAAATACCGTATGCTAAACACATATATATGGAATCTAAGGGGAAAAAATGTCATGAAGAGATTAGTGGTAGGATGGGAATAAAACACAGACCTACTAGAGCATGGACTTGAGGATATGGGGAGGGGGAAGGGCAAGCTGGGACGAAGTGAGAGAGTGGCAGGGACATATATACACTACCCAATGTAAATTAGATAGCTAGTGGGAAGCAGCCGCATAGCACAGGGAGATCACCTCTGTGCTTTGTGACCACCTAGAGGGGTGGGATAGGGAGGGTGGGAGGGAGGGTGACACAAGAGGGAAGAGATATGGGAACATATGTATATGTATAACTGATTCACTCTGTTGTAAAGGAGAAACTAACACATTATTGTAAAACAGTTATACTCAAATAAAGATGTTAAAAAATAAATAAATAAATTTTAAAAATTTTAAAAAAAACTAAAAATAGAACTACCATATGACCCAGCAATCCCACTACTGGGCATATACCCAGAGAAAACCATAATTCAAAAAGAGTCATGTACCAAAATGTTCATTGCAGCTCTATTTACAATAACCAGGACATGGAAGCAACCTAAGTGTCCATCAACAGATGAATGGATAAAGAAGATGTGGCACACGTATACAATGGAATATTACTCAGCCATAAAAAGAAACGAAATTGAGTTATTTGTAGTGAGGTGGATGGACCTAGAGTCTGTCATACAGAGTGAAGTAAGTCCGAAAGAGAAAAACAAATACCATATGCTAACACGTATATATGGAATCTAAGAAAAGAAAAAAAAAGGTCATGAAGAACCTAGGGGCAAGATGGGAATAAAGACACAGACCTACTAGAGAATGGACTTGAGGATAGGGGGAGGGAGAAGGGTGCTGGGACAAAGTGAGAGAGTGGCATGGACATATATACACTACCAAATGTAAATTAGATAGCTAGTGGGAAGCGGCCGCATGGCACAGGGAGATCAGCTCGGTGCTTTGTGACCACCTAGAGGGGTGGGATAGGGACGGGGGGAGGGAGTGAGACACAAGAGGGAAGAGATATGGGGACATATGTATAACTGATTCACTTTGTTATAAAGCAGAAAATAACACACCATTGTAAAGCAATTATACTCCAATAAAAATGTTTAAAAAAAGCCTTCTCTACCCCCAAAGTTATAAAAATATTCTCCTACATTTTTTCCTCATATTTTTAGAAGTTGTTTTTAATCCAACTGGAATCTATTTTTGTGAATGGTGTTTGTGTGGGATGGTCTCATCTTATGTTTTCCTAACGGATGGCCTATTTTCCCAGAACATTTTCTTGAATAGTCCATTCTTTCCTTGCTAACTTACAAATGCTAAATTCCCATATAAACATGGATTTGATCTTGGACTCATTTTTCTGTTCAATTGCTCCTTTTGCTATTTTTTTTTTTGAAATAAATTTATTTATTTATTTTTGGCTGCATTGGGTCTTCGTTTCTGTGCACAGGCTTTCTCTAGTTGTTGTGAGTGGGGGCTACTCTTCATTGTGGTGCACGGGCTTCTTATTGTGGTGGCTTCTCTTATTGTGGAGCACGGGCTCTAGGTGCACAGGCTTCAATAGTTGTGGCATGAGGGCTCAGTAGTTGTGGCTCATGGGCTCTAGGGCACAGGCCCAGTAGTTGTGGCATACAGGCTTAGTTGCTCCGTGCCATGTGGTATCTGCGCAGACCAGGGCTCGAATCTCTGTCCCCCACACTGGCAGGTGGATTCTTAACTACTGCGCCACCAGGGAAGTCCCTCCTTTTGCTATTCTGATTCCTTTACTTCCTTACCTCCCATTCACTTATGGCAATCTAGTTTCTACGACCGCGATTTTCTGGAATTATTATTCCTACGTGTATTAATGACCTTCACGTTGCCAAACCCAATGGGTATTTTTCAGTTTTTATCTTCCTGGACACTATTTATCATTCCCTCCCATATGCTACATAATACAACTCTCCCTTGATTCTTCTACCAATCAAAGTCACGATCATAACAATATCTTCTGTTCGTTAGTTACCCCGTGCCAGGCACTGTTTAAGCGTTTCCTATGCCATACACGTGGAGTATGCCTCACCCATTACCCTCTGGGTAGATATCAGTATTATCACCATCCCCACTTTACAGAAAACTGAGGCATAGAGAATTTAAGTGCCTAGTTGTAGTGTAAGCCCTGACAGTTGTAACTTGCATTTTTGTAACGCAAGTGTCTGATTTAAGCTTTGATTTTGGAGGCATCCACTTCAAAAAGGCACCTACTTCAAGGACAGCTATCTCGAATAAACACACTGCCAGCCACAGAAAGATAAGGAACCAGCCCCGTCCACTCCACCACCCCAGGCTTCCTTGTTTTAAAGATATTGGTGGATTTCTATAACTGACCATTTAGGCCCCTTGTTTCTTTCTCTCCCCACGTGTTAAATTCCCACTCTTATGTTTTACATTCACCAATAAAGAGTAAGCCCGCAAAACCGATCCCAATGAAAGCAGAACCCCAGGCCCAGGTGCTCTCTCTCTCTCTCTCCCCCCTCGACCTCACTGTGTAGCCCCAGGTGGGCCCTGTCCTTTCCAGAACCTGTGAGTAATAAACTCTGTTTTCCCCTTCAAGTTTCCTGACGGTTATTACTGAGGGCGTCTTGCAATCATAATAAGAACTACAAGGGCCGGTCCAGCCACAGCATTGGTTATGGATAGACTGAGACCAGCACAAAACGCCTGTCCCAGATCCCTGAGCTAATAAGTAGCAAGATGGGATTTGAACCTAGGCGCGTCTGAGACCAAAGCCTAAGTTCGTAAGCACACCCCTTTCCAGCCTGTCCTCTGTCTCCCTCTTGAGTTCCTTTTGCTTCAGCAGCTTTTAAACGGTGCCCTTCACGATATGGCCTTCGTCACTGCTCTTCTCAGTTTGCCCCTGCACCCTGATGCTCTCCTTCAGTGCAGCTGCACTGACCTATCTATGTCCTCATGGCCCTGCCAGAATGGAGAAAACACGCCTTTTTATTACAAATCCCTGGAGCTTACTCCACTCCTGTTCCCCATCCCATTTCCCGGAGGCTTCTCATTTTTACTTATGGGAGTTTGTATTATTTGATATAAGCACGTATCGCATTTATCATCAGGAAAAACAGCAAGGATATTCAAAAAATATAAGAGAAGTAGATTAGCCTCTAAGGGGCTCTATCAGTTTGGCCCTCCCAAACCATCATTATGCAGGCGTTTTCCAATGTTCGATATGTCGACTATATGTTACTGAGAACTGTGAAAAATTTAATGGAGGAGATGCTGAGCAGTCTGCAGCTGAGATTAATCACTCATATTGTGACCCAAATATCCCCTTTCCCCAGGGTTTAATTTATTCTCCACCAAACAAGATTAGCACAATACACACAAAGCAGAGGTGTCCTTCGTCTTGAATTTCAAATGGAAAACAGAATTCAGTTCAATTATTAAGGAGCTAAATATACTCATTCGTTATAAGGAAATGAGTATGGCTGTTGTTATTTTAAGGGAGAAATAGAAGAAGTTGGGATACAGTTCATCTGAGAAGCAAGGGGATCCTCAAAGGATGAGCACTTCGCTCAAAACGATGAGCGACCTTTTCTGCGAAGAGCACCTATGATAACCATGTGACTTTTAGTTCAATGCACATGGCGCCTGATGCCGCCCCCTCCCTCAACCCATCCCTCATCTCGGCCTCACTCCAGCCCTCACTGGCACACCATTCTCAACCACCCACAGTCTCTCCTCCTACCTCTCTGCTTATTCCAGCTTGGTCTCTTTCCAGGCTGTCTTTTCCTCCATCTGCTGACTTATCCTCAGGTTTTTATCTTTAGCCCAGTGTTCATCTCACTCAGCTCCAACCCCTGGATGATCTTACGTGTGTCTGTGGCTGGAACATATTACCTATACCTTGATAACCCAAGTCTGTTTCCAGCGCTGACCCTCTCCTGACCTCTAACCCTTGCATATTCAAGCTGCCTACCCATAAAGTTCATCTCCTCTCTCAATGGCCTGCAGGCAGCTCAAACTCAACACGTCCTAAACAGAGCTGATTCTTCTTAAACCTGGTTCTCTTACTGTAACTCTTACTGAATGCCACCGACCATCAGTCCACTCTCCAAAGCCCGAAATTCAAGCCTCATTCTAGCTTTTTCTTTTGCCTTCCCAACCCCCAAGTCCTGTTGAGTCTACCTACTCAGTAGTTGTCAAATCTGTCTCCTCTTCCCTGTCTCAGCACCTGTGTCACCGCTGGCCTCGATCAAATCGGTCCAACAGTCTCCTAATTGGTCTTCCTGCTCTCCAGCCCATCTCCATACTATGCCAAAGCCCCCTCTTCAAAGGCCAATTCGACTACATCATTCTGCTTCACAAAGCTTTTCAGTGGCTCCTTGTCTACACATTCTCCAAACCCCTCCATGATCCGGTCCCTGCTTACCTCTTCAGGCTCATCTCCCCTCACTTTTCCCCCAGCTCACTCCAAGCACCGGCCCAGGGGCACAGCAGGTATTGTGGGGCCCTAGATTTACACGATTTGAAGGGCCCTCCAAGAGAGATCAAACAACACCATGACTAGAAATTAGTTCCAGGACTTTGGAGGCGCGTGTGCAACTGAGGGCCCTGAAACAAGCTTCACTAGCTTCACGGTAACTCTACCCCTGGTCTAGCCAAACAGAGCAAGCTCAGTCCCCTAGAACATGCCACAACCTTCCACATCCCTTCGCCTTTGTACAAAGCAGCTGACCCTGCCCGGGATGCTGTTCCCAACCTTCCCTTGTCTGTCCAGCAAAATCGTTCACCCTTCAAAGGCCAGCTCAGGGGCACCTCCTCTGTGCAGGCCTCCCTGACCTCCCTGCATGGAGCTGACTGTTCTCTCCTTCATGTTCTCATCGTAGCTTGTCCTTTACCTCTGTGTACCCTGTCCTTTACAGAGCAGGTCACACTCAAAGTAACTTGTTTGTTTAAGACCAGGTTTCCCCCTGAGTCTTTGCCTCAAGGGCAGAGACAAGGTCATTCCTCTTTAGATTGTCAGAGCACAGCAGTACCTGGCTCAATAAATGTCTGCCGAATGGAATAGAAAGACTTCCTGCTTTTGGCAAAGCGTGTGGAGTAGAACACTGAAATAGACAGGGACCCTGGACGGAGGCGGCGCTAGTGAGCTCTCTGCTGCCTGACTGCATCATCTGAGAGGTCCAGCGGGACCCCAGTGGTGAGCTCCTCCCCGTGGCCTCCCATTAGCCTCCCCACCCCACCGCCTCCCTTACCTGTCCTCCTTGTTGATCTGGTCCCCGAAGCCCACTGTGCTAACAATTGTGAGCTTTAGCCCCACGTTGCTTTCTTGAAGGTCATATGTATTGGACCGGAGCTGGACACCCGGCTGTGTGTGGGTGGCTGGCTCCCCCTCGAACTTGGTGTTGAACAGGGTGTCCATGAGGGTGGACTTGCCCAAACCTGTCTCTCCTGAAAAGCAAAAGAATGAATTATGATGCATTCCCACAATGACCACGCAGCCATTACCCATCATGTTTCGGATGCATATTCACTGACATGGGGAAATGTACACGGTAAGACACTAAGTGAAGAGCACATAGAACTACATGGACTATTTGATCTCAGTTAAGTGAAAAAGAGTATAAGGAACTGCACTAACATATTAGCAGTAGTCATCTCAGCATAGTGGAAGTGGGGTAATGTTTCTTTTAGTCTTCATATTTTTGTGTTATTTGAAAATTGAGTATGCATTGTTTTTATAGTCAGAAAAAGAAACCGTGTTAAAGGCAGTGATGGCGAGGTAGAGTTATGCCTAGAAAAAGACCGGAAGGGCATACAATGTGCTCTTATCAACGGTCATGTCTGGGTGGTGGGGTTATGTGTGCTTTTCACTCCTTTCTTTATGCTTTTCTCTATTTTCCACGTTTTCTACAAGGAACGTGTATAGCTTTCATAATAAAAATTTCAGGGCTATTTTCAAGTTTAAAAGAAAGGGGCAGCAGTCCCTCATCAAATAAGTATCCTCTCCTCTCGGTCCCCACCTCTCCCTGCCAGGCCCAGACAGCACCCGGATATGCATCCCAGTGGGGAGACCATTTTTAACTAATGGAGAGGGAATTTAGCAGGCCACAAATTATTCTTCCCTTTAAATTTCAAACAAGCCAGTCAATTGTTTGCTTAACTAACAAACAGGCTGCGGGATACTAATAAATTAAATCCCTGGAACTTCGCACCAGGGCGACGACGAGTGGGGGAAGGGCTGCAGGGACTGGTGAAGGTTTGTGGAGGTTATTCCTGAGAGACGCAAAGGATGTCAAGTCACTGCCAGGAACCAAGGACTGCGCTTTGAAGACCCGGGCTACCGTGCTGTTCCGCTATCATCACCCCTCTTCTCCCTTTCCCTGCTCCCAACCCTTGAGATGTGGGAATTGACACATCTTCCCAGCTGAGAATGGGGGGAGTGGGTTTGCCCTGGGCAAATCCTGGCCTGGCAGATCCCCTCTTGTGACCGACAGCATATATCTGCAGGGCAGTCCAGGGCTAGGGTTCGAGCTGCACACCCCATAACCGTAAATGGTCCATCTCCCCTCCCACCTCTGGGTGTGTCTAGCTTTGCATCTTGCAAACCTCTTTTATCCCGAATAATGAGCTATGAAATGCAGGAGGTGCTTTTAAAAATAGCTGCCTATGCTGAGAGCTTTCTGTATGTGGAGAGATCAGTGAGAGAGAGAGAAAACAAGGAGAACATTCAACTCAGCCTGGCTACCTGGCCCCCCAGCCCAATTTCATAGCCAGGTCTGACTAATGTGGTTGATTGCCAGGGTGCAGGGAAATGGTTCCTTACACAGATCGTGCTTCCAACCAGGGTCTGCTGTACCTACTAGCGGCAAAGACTCTCCCTAAAGGAACAGCAAGTATTTGGTTCCCCAGAACAACTTGGTGAGGTGGGAAGTGGCAGACTTGGCTAAGCGACGGAACAAATCACCCCCCTCCCCGCCCAAGGTGCGGGTGCCGCTCCACTGCAAAGGCGCCGGCACCCCTGAGCCGGGAACACAGGGTGGGCTCCCTCTCCCTAACTCACCTTCCCTCTGGGCGTTGAAGCTTAAGCTACATTTTCGCCGGTCTTTGTATGTGCCTAATACATTGTCCGCGTACATCCCCACTTGCAGACCCTCTCTCCTGCTCTGTGAGCTCTTTGCTGAACGCCCCGCAGCTCCTAGATCGTGGCGGGCCCTGACTCCCCAGCACGCAGAGCTGGCTGGCTCCCTGACTCCCTGACCCTAAGACTTCTCAGAGAGCAGGGGGTGGGCAACTTCTGGTACTCCCTGGAGCACCTAGCAAGAGGCTCACACAGAGGCCTCAGGAGCAGTACCACAAAAGGAAGTGCTCGCCCTGTCTGCGCAGCTGTAGAAAGGCAGGCCGGGTGGGCCGGGCAGGGCAGGGCAACGGGGAAAATGACCGCCCGGATGCCTGCCGGTGCAAAAGGGCTGTGGAAATCAGATGCTCAATGATGAGTGTCTGGAAGAAAAGACCCGGCGGGTATCTAGGGAACTGTGATAAATGCAACATGAGAAGAGGGCAGAAAATCAAGTGTGCTTGTCTCATTGCTATCGACTGCTCCCGTTCCAGTTTTTCATCAATGTGGAGCCTGGGGGAGGGGAGGGGTGGGAGCTCTCTCTCCATGGCTGGCACAGACCCAGCCTGAGCCTGGGATGTTGTCCTGGGCCCAGTACTGAGGGGGGGAGGGGAGCCACTCTCGGCTCAACTCAGATCAGGTCAGCAGACTCCACACCCCTGCAGGAAGGTAGGGACTTGGCAATTAGATTCCAGCAGGAAAGCTGAGGAGTCCCGAGGGGTCAATTTCTCTCTCCTCCTCCCTCCTCAGAGTGTACAGCGGGGTTTCCTAACCCTTTTTAAGTCATCTTCACCAGCCCAGAGGATTTCCTCTCACTTGACTTAATGTAGATAGGATCCTGGAAACACTAGGTTTTTAAAAAAGAATTCCATTTAAAACATGGAATATGAAGTCTGCTTTTTCAAACTATACTTGCTGGGCTAGTCTGATGTTGACCTCTCTACCGTGAGTTCAAAACCACTGTGACAAAGAAAAGCTTAGCCCTTTTCCTCATCTGCTGTTAACATTTGCATCCTCTGGTACCTTGTGCAATTAAGTCCTTGCAAGTGATGAAATGCAGAGTCCCAGGCAGGTGATCACGAAATGACTGTGACCTAAGCCTAGCTCTTCCCCTTCTCTGGACTCCAGTCTCTTTTTCCATAAAATGAGCAGGTCTGAGTAGTAATAATAACAGCTATTGCTTCTGGAGCACTTACTATGTGGGCACCACTGTAAATACCTTACATATATTTCCTTATTTATTCCCTAAAATAAGGCTGTGTATTAGATAATACTACGGTTTGTCCTTAATTTACAGATGCATTAACCAAGCCACTTCCGAGCTATGTGAATGTGCCCCTGCTCTTCAGTCTCTCTGCACGTCACGTTCCTCATCTATAAAATGTGGAGGACGGGCTTCTCTGGTGGCACAGTGGTTGAGAGTCCGCCTGCCGATGCAGGGGATGCGGGTTCGTGCCCCGGTCCGGGAGGATCCCACATGCCGCGGAGCGGCTGGGCCCGTGAGCCATGGCCGCTGAGCCTGCGCGTCCAGAGCCTGTGCTCTGCAACGGGACAGGCCACGACAGTGAGAGGACCGCGTAACACACACACACACACAAAAAAAAATGTGGAGGAAGAAACTGGCCCAGGGTCACAAAAGTAGTATGTGGCAATGCCAGCATTTGACTGCAGGCAGTCTGACACTGGAGCCCATGCATGTTCCAGTGCGTCCCATGGGTGTGATATGTTGTTTCATTCAGTCATTCAACAAACATTTAGAACCTTTAATAGGAGCCAGGCACAGGTTTAAGAGCTGGGGATACAGCAACGATCAGGAGCTAGTCTCTTCTGGCTCCGAATGTTGGAATAAACCAAGAGAAACGTCTTTGAGTTCAACCGGAAGGTGTCCAAAAGGGAACTCTCCAGGAACTCCTGTTGGCCAAGGGAGCCTATGGATGGGGACGAGGCCCTGCCTGGCTCTGTGACCTTGCCCTCTACTTCTTCCTGATCTTGCAGAGACCTAGCAAATCAGTGGTGTGTTGGAGCCGGCTCGCCCGGCTTCCTGCAGCTCTTCCCAAGCCCACGTGCAGCGATGTCATGTTGGCAGCTTAAAACCAGCTATGGTGGGAATAATGACAGCACAAAAATTGGCAAATGCTATAAACCACGGCAACTTTTCTCCTGAGAGTGGGTTGTTTGACGCTGACCAGCACACCACCGCTGGCAGCCTGTCTTACGACAGGTGGACGGCTGCCTCTCCCAGAGATGGAGAGATGAAACCATCGCTCCCTGACCCTGAGAGAATGCTAGCTGCCCTTCCCCTCCTCCTGCACGGAGCCTCAATCCTGCTTCTCTTGTATGTTTTTTTTCCCAAGTTCAACAGAGCCCAGTTGCGCCTGGAATCCCGAGCAGTTTCAAAGTAAATATTAGCATTATGACCCTTTTGTGCTCCTCACAGGCATTCCCGGTTGCTGGCACATTCAGAGGGCTGAGTCTCTTTGGGGCTCTTTCCCAGCAGAACGTTTGCACTGCTGACTCTAGTGGTTCCTCCAACGCCTCCTGTACTATATCTAGAATCCTGGGATCCTAGTGATTTCCAAAGCTAAGCTAGTAGACTGGGAGTGGGCTAGTAGATTTTTTAGAACAGGAGGGGGACCTCAGCCCACTCGGTAATTACTGTCAACCATAGCGTCTGTTGGAGGGGAGCCATAATATGCTCACACCCATGTGTCTGGCCCTCTAAAAATAATGATCGTAGGTGTCATCATCAGTGCCCTTATGTATAAATTACGCTCTTGATTCATAAAAAATTCTCCCTCTCAATCCCAGCACGCACATGCGCACTTATGCACGGAGGGTACTCACTCCACTAGGCTGGGGCCTCTGATCAGCAGCCCAGCACCACAGTAAACAATACTATGATAAAAATACTCTAGATCTCTGCTAATAACCAAAGCCAATGTTGCCATAATTTTACACTTAAAATGCCCTATCAGAAAAGAAAAGAAGGGCTTCCCTGGTGGCGCAGTGGTTGGGAGTCCGCCTGCCGATGTAGGGGACACGGGTTCGTGCCCCGGTCTGGGAGGATCCCACGTGCCGCGGAGCGGCTGGGCCCGTGAGCCATGGCCGCTGAGCCTGCGCGTCCGGAGCCTGTGCTCCGCAACGGGAGAGGCCACAGCAGTGAGAGGCCCGCGTACCGCAAAAAAAAAAAAAAAAAAAGAAGAAAAGAAAAGAAAATCCTTTGGGGAAACATATTCTATGCCCAAACAGAACCGTTTTATAATCGTCATTAAGGGAATAAAGCTGACCATTATGCACAGGCAGGAGTCATAAAAGTATGGTCACTGAAGGTTCTGCAAGAGAAACGATCACCTTCAGCAGCCAAGCTATGGATCCTTCGCCACGTTGGTGACGCTACCCAGCCCCACGGCTGGGCTGAGATTGCAGCCTTAGAGCCACCGTAAGCCGCCTGTGACTTTGGCCCAAATTGTGGGTTCTCAGAGCAATGACAGGCTTCTGAGCCCAGCCAGAGAGGGGGATGCATGAGTTGCAGGCTTTTTTGGGTCAGGGATGGGGAATGCAGTTAACCCAGTCTGGGCGGGTGCATCCAAGGGGTGCACCTGCACGGCTAAGAGGGGAGCTATTAGGGCAGCCGTTTCCTGAAACTTCATAAGTAGAGAGAGAAAGAGAGGTGGTGACTCCTTGGGTGTGAGGGTCTCCTTTCTACCCTTCCCCTCTTGGAGGGTCTGTCCTGGGCAGTTGAGCGATTCCATGCCCGCAGGTGCACGGTGAAGCAGCTGCATATGTACGATGCCTGGGTGGGTAGGGGTTTACTATTTCTCCCACTTGGGACTTCCCTGGTGGCGCAGTGGTTAAGAATCCGCCTGCCAATGCAGGGGACACAGGTTCCACCCCTGGTCCGGAAAGATCCCACATGCCACGGAGCAACTAAGCCCGTGCGCCACAACTACTGAAGCCCGCGAGCCACAGCTACTGAGCCTGCGAGCCGTGACTACTGAAGCCCGCACGCCTAGAGCCTGTGCTTCACACAACAAGAAAAGCCACCACAATGAGAAGCCTGTGCACCGTGATGAAGAGTAGCCCCCGCTCACTGCAACTAGAGAAAGCCCGCGCGCAGCAATGAAGACCCAATGCAGCCAAAAATAAAAATAATAAATAAATAAATAAATAAATATTTCTCCCGCTCACTTTGCCTTGAGCTTGGCTGCCTCTTCCTCCGGGCCCTAGGGGAGCCTGTGGTCCACATGTCCAATTACCCTACGCTGCCGCCCTCAGGGAGCCACCCTGACCTATGCAGCCTCCCTCCTAAAGCTTTACTAGCCCACCCAATTGCACTGGTTTGAGAGGCTGATGCGGGTGGGCCTGTCACTTCACTTCTCATCCCCTCAACTTCAGTGCAGGTCACCCGGAGCTCTGGGAGGAATGCCAAGGGACTCTAATATGTTTGTGTGGAAGTTTTTCAGTAATCAAATGTTATGTGAAATGAGTTGGCCATCAGCCAAAGATGGGAGAGATCTGGCAGTGCTAATATTGGATGTGATGGCATTTGATCTTGATGTCGATCACCATGACTGCTGTTTATTTTGTACCCCTCTCCTAATAGCACCTCATCGTAACCATGGGTAGACTTTTGGCATTTGAAGAATTAACAGCCAAAATCTGGACTCTCAGGACCATGATATGTAAATCTGTGAAGCACATATTTTCATCTCATAGGTTCCAAAGGTGGTGCGTAAGACTGAGTCATTTCACTAGTGAGTGAGCCAAGCTGACTGCCTGTCAACCATAGTTAGAAGTGGCTTTATTTTCTCTACTTGTCCTTGAGCGTGCAGCTAATTCTCCGACAGAAAATGATCTGAGGAGTGCCAGGGAGGGAGAAGAAAAAACAGAGTCCAAGAAAATGAATGACCTTAGTTACAAAACAGAACTTTAGACTACATTAGAGAGTAGAATATCCAATTCAGTAGTGGTTCACACCCTCAGTATGAATGAATTCCCCGTATGCTCTGTACAAAAACAGGAAAAGGCAATTAGCAAAAGTGTTTTGAGTGTTCCCACCGGCATGAAAACTGCCATTATTATGGTTTTTATAGAATCATTAAGGTTTGGAGGTATGTCACTAAAAATATGCAGGTATGCCTTACTGCACTGTATAGTGAAAATTATACACTGTGATCGTGTTTGCAAATTTAGGATTATTTAAGGTCTAAGGAGAGATTCTCAAAGAATGTCAAGGAACTGCTGTTCCTGAGATTTGTTTGCTTGGTGCTTGACAGTTTCCAAAGTGCTTTTGCATTCTCAAGAGATGTCTCTGGGGGCTTCCCTGGTGGCGCAGTGGTTGAGAGTCCGCCTGCCGATGCAGGGGACACCGGTTCGTGCCCCAGTCTGGGAAGATCCCACATGCTGCGGAGCGGCTGGGCCCGTGAGCCACGGCCGTTGAGCCTGCGCATCCGGAGCCTGTGCTCCGCAACGGGAGAGGCCACAACAGTGAGAGGCCCGCGTACCACAAAAAAAAAAAAAAAAAAAAAAAAGAGATGTCTCTGGCAGTGGTTACCGAAGCAGTGGGAGGGACAAAGGGTCAGGCAGACCTGGGTCCTTGTCATGGCTCTGCCACTTATTCTGTGTTGCCTCAGCTAAGTCCCTTATCCCCCCGAGTTTCTTGGTCTCCGTCTGTTCCATGAGGATATAAATGTCACTTGGTCTGTTCACTTCCCAGAGTCCTAGTAAGGACCCAAACTGTTAACATGGGAAAGTGTTTGAGAAATGTAGTGAGTGGTTCCTGCGGGGATAATTCATGCATTCATTTCACATACATTATTGAACTCTCTTTGTGCTGTAATTAGCACAGTAGAGGTGACTAAGACATGGTTCCCACACTTGAGACTAAAGGTCCAGGCACAGATACACTTAAAGGGAATAAAAGGAACTTGAGGGCTTCCCTGGTGGCACAGTGGTTGAGAGTCCACCTGCCGATGCAGGGGACACAGGTTCGTGCCCCGGTCCGGGAAGATCCCACATGCCGCAGAGCGGCTGGGCCCGTGAGCCATGGCCGCTGGGCCTGCGCGTCCGGAGCCTGTGCTCCACAACGGGAGAGGCCACAACAGTGAGAGGCCCAAGTACCTCAAAAAAAAAAAAAAAAAAGAACTTGGTACACAGCTGTGTGGTCCCTGCACAGAGCTCAAACTGTACCAAGCACAGCAGGGCTACAGAGGAAACAGACAGACCCAACCCACTGCCCACAGCTGGTAAGCAGGCATCTTTCCACAGCCATTACCTCCCTCCCAATTCGGCCCTGGCTCCTATTTTCTGCAGTCAGAACAAACCTGGTAAGAGTAGCTGGCTCCCTTACAGAATTTCCACTGGGTGTCACACAGCTCAGCTCCCCCCAAGGTATGGCCCCGCATTCTGGTCTGGACAGGGAAAAATGTAACTACAGCTAGCTGCTCACCAAAACAAGCAGAGGGATAAAAAAAAAGAAAAGGGGCAGAAACACTCCTGCAAATAGATCAGAATGATACACTATTGAACCGAATGACCTGCAGAGCCACACCCAGCCATTAAGGATCCATATTCTGTAACAGAATTTCCTGCTATGGAAATACTCACCCACACACAGGATGTTAAAGCAGAAGCCCTGGCTGATTGACTGATTCACCAGCTGGTCCGGCAAGCTGTCAAACCCCACATGTCCAGCCAGGGGGACAGTTCGGCAACCTTCACCCTAATTTGGAAGGGGAGGGAGGGGAGAAAATGAAAATGTGCTTAAAAGCAACCTGGGTCTCACTTCCCCATCCAAATGCTCTCTGTGCTAGGAATTAACACCCACTGGGGCCCATCTCCCCTTAGCTAGTCCCTGATCCAAAGCAAAATGACCCATTCGCTTAGAAATCATGGATTCTTGGGTACAGTCATCCTTGAGGCTCCATAATGAACGTCACATAGTTCCAGACACAGCAAACTACAGAGGGGGCTTCTAAGGGGTGGGAGGGCGGGGGGTCAGGGGATGAGAAGGTTCCCAGTCGGGTTAATTCTGCTCACAGAGACTCAGTTTCCTTTCACGTCTGTCAAATGAGATAATATCACCTTACAGACGATTGGGAGACTCAAATATGTTTGTAACGAGCTTAGTACAATGCCTGGGATACATATAAGTGTTCAGTAAATATGACAAAGGAACTTCAAAAAGCAATTTCTCTTCTCGGGACCTCCCTGGTGGTCCAGTGGGTAAGACTCCGTGCTCCCAACGCAGGGGGCCCAGGTTCAATTCCTGGTCAGGGAACTAGATCCCGCACGCATGCTGCAACTAAAGATACCTCATGCCCGTGACTGCCATCTGGCAAGATTGTTACTCTCACACATCTCACCCCACACCCTCCAGTGGAGTATTCTCAACAGACAACCATATGCCATTCATTCAGTCCTGGTTGGTATATTCTGGTCCCCAGAAGGGTACCTGAAGACAGTTGGGTTTCATGAGTGGCCTGCATCACTCAGGGCTACATTCACCCCCTTTTGCTTTCCCTCACCCTTTTCTAAGTCTTTTTATCAAAGCAATCGAAAAAAGATGTAAGGGGCTTCCCTGGGGGTGCAGTGGTTAAGAATCCACCTGCTAGGGCTTCCCTGGTGGTGCAGTGGTTGGGAGTCCGCCTGCCAATGCAGGGGACACGGGTTCGTGCACTGGTCTGGGAAGATCCCACATTCCACGGAGTGGCTGGGCCCGTGAGCCATGGCCGCTGGGTCTGTGCGTCCGGAGCCTGTGCTCCGCAACGGGAGAGGCCACAACAGTGAGAGGCCCGCGTACCGCACATTAAAAAAAAAAAAAAAAATCCACCTGCCAATGCAGGGGACATGGGCTCGATCCCTGGTCCGGGAAGATCCCACATGCCGCGGAGCAACTAAGCCCATGCGCCACAACTACTGACCCTAAGCTCTAGAGCCCGCGAGCCACAACTACAGAGCCCACGTGCCACAACTACTGAAGCCCGTGCGCCTAGAGCCCTCGCTCCACAACAGGAGAAGCCACCGCGATGAGAAGCCCGCGCACCACAACGAAGAGTAGCCCCCGCTCACCGCAACCAGAGAAAGCCCGCGCGCAGCAACAAAGACCCAACACAGCCAAAAATTAATTAATTATTTTTTTAAAAAGATGTACGATTCCCACTGTTCATTCTTGGTCCTCAAGGCTGCAGGGGAGAGAGAAACCTAAGAGCCAGTATGCTTTCTCGATGGAGCCTCCTACATAGCAGGCATCGGCAATTGGGAGGGACTCAGAGTTGAGGTTTCCTGAGCCATATATCATCACTCCCGGCTGCCTCTTCCTGTGTCCAAATTCAGCACCATGAAACTTCAAGTGCTCCAGGGCGTGTGGTCCAAGTGCCAAAAGATGAGGAAAGGGAATTTTCAAACTGAAGACAGTGAAGGACAGTGGGGTGAACTCCACATCTTATTCTTAAAGATTTATTTCAGGGCTTCCCTGGTGGCGCAGTGGTTGAGAGTCCGCCTGCCAATGCAGGGGACGCGGGTTCGTGCCCCGGTCCGGGAAGATCCCACGTGCCGCGGAGCGGCTGGGCCCGTGAGCCGTGGCCGCTGAGCCTGCGCGTCCGGAGCCTGTGCTCCGCAACGGGAGAGGCCACAGCAGTGAGAGGCCCGCATACCACAAAAAAAAAAAAAAAAAAAAAAAAAAAAGATTTATTTCATTGTCAAGCCTCACCCAAGCACCTCCCACGTGCCCACAGGTACCTCCCACCTAGCCAAGCGCTGTGAGAGCCCTAAATAGCAGAAGAAAGAGTATATGGCCTTTATTCCCTAGGCAATGGGGTTTGAAAGGGGCATTTTGAGTGTTTTGAGCAGGGAGGGCCATGACACAAGTAGTCTTTTCAAAATATCATTCCAGCTGCAGAGCTGCAGGGCGCTTGATCGATGGGAGAAGAGAGGGAGCAGGGAGACATATTAGGGGAGGACTCCAATAACGCTGAACTGGCAGACTGACAGCCAGGCACTGTGACAGTAAATGCTGCTTGACGTGAACCGATCTGACTTGGGACTCCGGAGGGAGGAACAAATTTGAGAGCCGTCCTAAAGAAAGGATGAGACTCGGTGAACGACTGGGCAGAGAGTGCAGGAGCAATCAAAGCTCTAAGGCTGCAAGGTCCTACGCCTGGGAGATTGGATTGATGGCACCAAGGGCAGAAAGAGGGAAGCCAGGAAAGGGTGCTTTAGTGGAAAAGTCGAAGATTCTAGTTTTAAATAGCCATTCTTTTAAAATTACATTTATCAGGTTTTTTATAAGAGTAATCCATGTTCGCTGTAGAAATTTTAACACATGTGGAAAATTATAAAGAAGAAAATAAAAATCACCCGTAATATCATTCTCCAGAGATAATCACTATTAGTATTTACATGTATTTCCCTACAATCTATATATAATACTTTTTTCTTTTCTTTTCTTTTCTTTTTTTTCTTTTTTTTTTTTTTTACAAAATAGGGATAATCCTGTATATTCCTTTTCATCACCTGGCTTAATAACCTGATACTTAATATAGTATGGATGTTCTCTTGAGTAATTAAGTATACGTCTAAAACATTACTTTTTTGGCCACATAGCATTCCATCGTAGGAATTTACCACATTTTCTCAACCAGTGAAATGTCTTCCACTACTAGACATTTAGCGTGTTTCCAAGTTTTCAACATTTTAAGTAATAATTCTTGTTCTTACAGGTTTGCATAGTCTCTGATTATTTCCTTAAGCTAAATTCCTACAATTAAAGTCTGCTGGGTCCAAGGCCACACACATTGGAAAGACTTTGGTACACACTGAGAAATCATTCAGCAGAGAATATTACAAATATCTATTTCTAACGCCAGTATGCGAGAGTGTCTGTTTACACATACTTGGACCAGCACTGAGTTTGAGGCTTTTTAACCATTGTGAATTGAATCATTGCAAAATGGCATCATGTAACTTCATTTGCATTTTATTAGTGAGAGTGAACTTTTTTTATTGTTCAACTATATATGTGTATTGTGTCTATGTATAGGCGAGTTGCCTATTCACGTCATTGTCCATTTTCTTTTTTTTTTTTTTTTTTTTTTTTTTGCGGTATGCGGGCCTCTCACTGTTGTGGCCTCTCCCATTGCGGAGCACAGGCTCCGGACGCGCAGGCCTAGCGGCCATGGCTCACGGGCTTAGTTGCTCCGCGGCACGTGGGATCTTCCCGGACCAGGGCACGAACCCGTGTCTCCTGCATCGGCAGGCGGATTCTCAACCGCTGCGCCACCAGGGAAGCCCATTGTCCATTTTCTTAAAATGGGTGCTTGTCTTTCTCTTCTAGATTTGTAAAAGCATTTTTTATACTAAAGAAAACAAGATAGTTTTGATTTTATGGTGACACAACTACCCACTAAGTATTTAGCAATATGGGATTGTAGGCTCAGGGAGAATTCAGGACTGAGAAATAAATGTGGCAGTGAGAGGTATGAAACTGGATGTGTTCTTCAAGAGACAGTACAGGGAGAAAAGAACTAAGGACTGAATATAAGCAATGCCCACAAGTAAGGAATGGGAAGATGAAGAGAATTCTTCCCAGGGGTGGGGGAATGATCATAAAAGGAAGAGATGAGCCAATAGTTTTCTATCACCAGAGGCCAAGATTGAAGTCAGGAAGAATTACAGAGAAATGACCGTTGGTCTGGATTTGGTAAAGTCCCCTGGTAGCTTTTAGAATCCTTTTTTCTTCTGTATCTTTTCACCCGGTGTCCAATACACCTAAGTTAGCTGGAAGGTTTGGGGACTAGAGAACATAGAATCTGGGTAATGTGTCTTTCTTGCTAATAAAGATTTAAGCAGCAAACTGTGTGTCTCAATCCTTGTAGTTGAGAAAGCTTCGAAAATGAATTCGTATATGCAGTTCCTGCTTTAGGAAATCCTGCTTAGCAAGCACCATTCACTCCTGCTTTGATGAAATCTTAGAAGATGTCAAGCGTTATGAACATCAGTCCTCATTGTTCACAGGTAAATACGTAACAGTGAAAAGGACAGGACGCTGGGCTGAATGGACACTGACCCCGGGACAGCCCCTCTTCCCTCTCGAAACCTCCGATAGCTTATCTCTTTCCTCTTTCTCCTTAACGTGGCCTGATTAACTGAGGTCCTGACTGCTTTGATTGCAGTCAATAGAATGTTCCCTGGATTACAAAGTGCACAAAAGGAGATGGCACTGGCAACTTGGCCCAGGACGTCTGACACTAAAACCTTGAGTTATCATTTTGAGTAGCAGGTGGTGCCACGTTTGACGCTTTGAACTGAGAGGCTAGAAAGGCCACAGCCACCAAAATGTTAAATGGCCCATCTCCCGTGACCTGCAAGCTCCCCTCGGGATCTACTCTACAGAGACTCACATGCCTGTACAAAGGTCCATGCACAGTACAAGGAAACTCATTACAGAATTATTTATAATACTGAAAACCTAGAAAAAAAAAATGAAATGTCCAACAATGGGAAAAATATTGGGCTGGCCAAAAAGTTCGTTCGGGTGTTTCACAGGTTGTGACAGAAAAACCGAACAGTTAACTAAATTATGGTACGTGCATACTCTGGAATATTCCACAGCCATTAAGAAGAATGCAGTAGGTCTAGAAACAGAGTCACAGATGCAGAAAACAAACTTATGGTTACCAGGGGGTAAGGGTGGGGAGGGATATACTGGGAGACTGGGATTGCCATATACACACTACTATATATAAAACAGTTAACTAATAAGACCCTACTGTATAGCACAGGGAACTCTACTCAATACTCTATAATGGCCTATATAGGAAAAGAATCTAAAAGAGAGTGGATATATGTGTATGTATAACTGATTCTTTTGCTTACACCTGAAACTAACGCCACATTGTAAATCAACTATACTCCAATAATAGAAAAAAAAAAGAATGCAGTAGGTCTATAGGTATTGATCGGAATATCTCCAAGACATATTATAATATAGAAAAAAGAAGCTGTAGAACAATAAGCAGTGTGAGGCCATATATGCAAAATAACCCTCCATGTGTATTTGCACTTAAATGTGTGTGAGAGAGAGGGGACTAAAAAGACAGCCACCACACCTAGAACTCAGGGCACCTCAGGGGAGAGGACTGGAACTAGGGGCTTACTCAGGGGGGTGGTCAGTGTGCTTCTGCATTGCTTGATTCTTTTACAGCATGAATGTATTCACACATTACCTGTGTAATTTAAAAAACATTTGTAATACACGAAAAGCGAGTTCCGGCTCAGCTTTGCAGCAGGGGTGATCAGGCTGCAGAGTCTGAGAGGAGCTAAAAGGAAGGCAAAAATGAAAGCGTGCTCCTGAGAACTGGGAGCGGTCCTGCTCCCCTCCTCAATTACATTTCCTGTTTTCTCCTCATCTGCAGTCACCTGCGGTCTTGAAATACGTTATACCACATTTCATATCACAGGCAGAAACAACGCTCTCTTTCTCTTCCGCCTCCTCCCCCGAGGACACACCGATTGCGCATTTTAATTGAATAGTCGGAGGTTCGTGTTACGAAGAACGAGTGAGGGCAGTTCCAGCTGTGTATCGTTCTCCCCTTGCTGTGATTCCGAAACTAAGGGGTCCCATAAGCACCCAAGTGGGCAACCCCTCCTCCCTTCCCCCGCTTCCAACCTTTGTGGCATAGGACGCACGCAAGCCATGTAGGAAGCCTCCAGAAACTGAGGGCGCATCTGTGTCGATGGAGAATTTCTAGCCTCCGTTTAAAACTGGGGTGGCCAAGTTAGTAGCTGTCATTCTGAAGGACAAGACCAAAACAAAAAGTTTGGAACTCATGGCCAAAGACCGGGCTTGTCCCCAACTTCCTCCTCTGGCCTTGGCACAAAGATGCTAGGAAAGGCCAGAAACACTGAAATAGGATTCTCTCTGGCAGCCCCCCCATGTGTCACTTACTGGTGGCCCTGCTCTCTAACACCTTCCCTTCCTCTATCTCCCTCCCCAGCTCTGAATATCAATCTCTGAGAGACCCTGCAAATCTTCAGGACGCTCAAACTCAATGAATAGTTCAATGATGCATGGTGGAATATTAAACGGCTGATAAAAATATATTCTAAGAATATTTAATGGCATAGGAAAATGATCACCAAATACTGTTAGATAAAAAACAAAAACAGGGCTTCCCTGGTGGCGCAGTGGTTGAGAATCCGCCTGCCGATGCAGGGGACGCGGGTTTGTGCCCCGGTACGGGAGGATCCCACGTGCAGCGGAGCAGCTAGGCCAGTGAGCCATGGCCGCTGAGCCTGCGCGTCCGGAGCCTGTGCTCCGCAATGGGAGAGGCCACAACAGTGAGAGGCCCGCGTATCGGGGGAAAAAAAAAAAAAAAAAAAAAAAAAAAAAAAAAAAAACAATACCCTGTGTATACAAGATCATCCCAATCGTGAGGAGAAAAAGTATGTATGCATTTTTAAAAGCTCGGAAGAATATATACCAAAATGGTGGGAATGGTTGCTTTTGGCTTGGAGGGGCTGTAGCAGCTGCTGCTTTGCTGTTTTCCAAATTTTCTACAGTAGGCACATTTTACTTTTATAATCAGAAGTAAAATATTATTTTTTTAAGATTCTGTGATGATACTTTCCTAGGCAGGAAAGTGGCCTCAGATATTTTGGCAATATCTTTAGTTACAGCCAAAAAGTTGCCTTATGTACAGATAACCAGAAAATCTGGTGAAGTATTCAGCTTTCTGGCAGTTTTATTGTATATAAAACATTTATTTTCCCAATAATACAATAAAACCTTATTCTTCTTCTTATTATAACATATTTATATGCAATATAACATTATTATACAGTATGCCTTATAAAAATTCATGTGAAGCAGGAGTCAAAGGCAAATCACATACCCTGAAACATGTAGCACAAAGTCTTGCTGAAACAATCAGGTGGATGATAGCCCTATCGGCTACCTGCAGTGTTACCAAGGGAGTGAATGCCACTTGTTATCCCATATTATCAGCCATAAGAACCACAAGAGCACTGCTAAGTTCCCAGAGGTCAAAACAACAACTCCAATACGCCTAACACATCAAACGTCAGTATCTCCCTGGCTCTGATTAAGGTGAGCTGAGAGGAAACTGACAGTAGTAGCGATGCCCTGAACTGGGCAAGAGAAGTCTGGGGGCCTTTCCGAGGAGAAATAAAACCTGCCAAAGCTAGCAGCACCCCTTAGGGGCCCCAGTGCCTTTCAGTGGGGGAGCAGCTTAGGGGATCCTGACAAAGCACAAAGGAAACCATCCTCACCATACAGGGAGAAGGCCCAGTTTTGGCAAGTCCAATAGATGGAACTCTGGATTTTAATGCACCAGACCAATTCGAGTGGCTTTTCATTCTATAAAAGAATTCACAGGGCTTCCCTGGTGGCGCAGTGGTTGAGAGTCCGCCTGCCGATGCAGGGGACACGGGTTCGTGCCCCGGTCCGGGAAGATCCCACGTGCCGCGGAGCGGCTGGGCCCGTGAGCCATGGCCGCTGAGCCTGTGTGTGTGTCCGGAGCCTGTGCGAGAGGCCACAGCAGTGAGAGGCCCTCATACCGCCAAAAAAAAAAAAAAAAAAAAAAAAAAGAAAGAAAAAAAAAATTCACAGCAGGATTCTATTAAATAACCAGCTCCCCTAGTGCATGTAAAAGGAGATTCAACAGACAAAAATTCAGCTGTCATGTACCTTTATAGGAAGTCAATAGCTATATACACCTACATGGACGGACAGACAATATGTGAAGGGTTGTTTGCTTCTATTCCAGTTCCAGAGACCCTGCTGAGCTAAAAGCACAGACTTGCTTTCTCTACAGCTGTCTCCCCACCCAGTTCAAGGAGTCAAAGCAGGGAAGGGGTGGAGTTAAATTCTACCACCTCATTGGGAAGCAGAAGCAGGCAAGGACCTACAAATTAAGCTGGAGTTAACACAAGAAGCGTACAATGTCAGAGCTGCAAACACCCTTGAAGATCACCTAATCCAAGCCATGCATTTGACAAAAAGGGAAACAGAGCCTCAGAGGCAGGAAGTGACTTGTCCGGAGTCACAGAGTGATTTAGTGGCAGAGTGTGCTGCTGGGACCCAGGGCCCTGTCAAGCAGACCGCCGCTCTCAAATGGAAAAGCTGACTCAAGTGGCACATAGATTTCTTTCTGCTGCTAGAATTCTGGGACATTGGGCTTGCAGCTGATGCCGGTCGGGAGGAGAAGGGTCACGGAAAATGACCCAGAAGCCCGTGGGCTCACCAAGGCGCCTCTGGCCCAGAGAAGGCAGCTGAGGCGGTGGAGGCCAGGAGACGCTGGTGCCTCTCTTCTGCATCTTCTCTCCCACCTCTAGCTCCCATTTCCCTCACTGCTGACTCAAGCCTGAGCCTCAGCCTTGCCTCTGCTCAAGAGCCCCAGGGCTACCCAACTCAACCAGCCAGATTCTAGGTAAAATATCTCCACCTCAGCCAGGGGTGACCCTTGCCCAGGATGGGTCAACTTTCCCACAAAAGCCTGACAGAGTCCCTTCAAATCGGGCCATTTAGAGTTTCCTAGGTGTTCTGGACATTGTTATCTCCAATCTGTTAAAAAGAGAAAAAAAAAAAGGTTTACTCACAGGCCTCTGGATGAATGCCCAGCTGTCCTCTGGGGAGCCTGAATTTGCCTCTGCCTCCATCTGGTCTCATTTAAAGGGGATCTGAAAAAACCCAGTTCCTGCCTCAGCGCCAGTGCTCAGAACTGGGGGCCTCTGCTGCGAAAGGAAACTGAACATGACCTCACACCTCGTCAGGGCCCTGGCAGGAGAAACGTGAGCCCTGGGGTCCTGTCCCCAAGAAGGCCCGCGAATCTTGTGCCCAGTCACCTTTAAGTGAGTGGAAGGGATGACCCCACTGCAGGGCCAGCGGAGAGCTGCTGCATAATTCAGCAGATGGCTGCCTCTAATGAGAAGACACGGCAGAACGTTATCTCCCCCTCCCGAGCATGTGGTCCTTCCTCTGTGCAGGCAGCAGAAGCCTCCTCCTGCCAAACCGAGGAGGAAGGGTCTGTGTTTCAAATTTATTCTGCGCGCCTCCTCCAGTTGTTACTTAAAATAATCCATCATTACGAGGCTGGTGGCGCCAAGATTTTTATTTAAAGTATGGAAAAGAAAGGAAGGAAGGAAGGAAGGAAGGGAGGGAGGGAGGGAGGGAGGGAGGAAGGAAGGGAGGGAGGGGAGGGAAGGAGGGAAGGAAGGAAGGAAGGAAGGAAGGAAGGAAGGAAGGAAGGAAGGAAGGAAGGAAGGAAGGAAGGAAAGGAGGGAGGGAGGGGAAGGAAGGAAGGGAGGGAGGGAGGGAAGGATGGGAGGGAGGGAGGGAGGGAGGGAAGGAAGGAAGGAAGGAAGGAAGCCCACATAGCCATGACTGTGCTATCTGGGGTTTAAGCTGATTATCTTTTTTAACATCAGAGTCTTCAAAGCACCCAAGTATGCTCTTCTCGACCTCCATGAGTATACTGAGGTGGGGGTGGGGGGGTCGCAGTGAAAAGAGGGGGAAGAGGGGACATGGCAGGATTTTATTTTGGTGGGGGGTAAGCGGGCCTCTCACTGCTGTGGCCTCTCCCGTTGGGGACCACAGGCTCCGGATGCACAGGCTCAGCGGCCATGGCTCACGGGCCCAGCCGCTCTGCGGCATGTGGGATCCTCCCAGACCGGGGCACGAACCCGCGTCCCCTGCATCGGCAGGCGGACTCTCAACCACTGCGCCACCAGGGAAGCCCGGCAGGATTTTTATTCCTTGGAAACATGATGAAAAGGCCAGAGTTCTTTTTTATAAAAACGAATCTGGGCTTCCCTGGTGGCGCAGCGGTTGAGAGTCCGCCTGCCGATGCAGGGGACGCGGGTTCGTGCCCCGGTCTGGGAGGATCCCACATGCCGCAGAGCGGCTGGGCCCGTGAGCCATGGCCGCTGAGCCTGTGCATCCGGAGCCTGTGGTCCCCAACGGGAGAGGCCCGCGTACCGCAAAAAAAAAAAAAAAACGAATCTGTGTCATCTGGAAGGTGTTTCATTGCTTCATCCACTGACCAGCAATAACACTTCGGACTAAGTCATTTGGTCTCCCTGAACCCATAAAATGAAAAGAACAGTAATACTCATCCAGGAAGCTCCTGGGGAAAATGAAATCACACATATGGAAGCGTTTTGAGATCGTTGAAAGAGACATGTTACACTTATCTACGGTATTTTCTTTTCTTTTCTCTGTCTCTTTCTTTCTGGAATGTGGTTTTAACCTAAATGCAACTGAAAGCGCTCCTTAATTGTTCATGCTAATATGAAACCAAGGCTCCGATAATCCAGAAACCCAGGTAAGTCCAGAAATCAGTCCTATTTAGTTCTGGAATACCTTTATCCAGGGGACTTATCTTTCTAATTAGTTTTGCTCAGGCTAATGCAACGGGTTCGCTCCCTTACAGCACAAAAAGGGAGGGTCCTACTGGGTAACAAAGCCAGCAATTAATAGAAAATTTACAGCAGAGACTCTACAAAGTAAATGCTGTGCACATGACTGCAGATCAAAATCTCATTATACTATACAGACAAATCGCTCGGCTGTAATGCAGTTTTGTAATAAGAATGCCGTGAACACTCACATTTCCAGGTTTTAGGATATGAAGAGGAAATGGGGCTTATACCAGCCTCTCATGTGGAAGCTCTGAGAGCGCTGTCGTGTGTGCTGTGGCCACCACTATATCCCCAGCACCTGGCACAGGGCCTGGCAGAGTCGGTGCCCAATAAACACATGTTGAAGGAATGAATGAAAATTAAAGTGCGTGAATTAACAAATGAAATGTTCCCAGCCTGGGAGCAGAAGTGAGATCTCACCCATCTTCACACCTAACCTTTTCCTAGTTAAAGCCCTCAGCACCCACCGCCCCCACCCCCGTCCACTGCTGGATCAGGTCCCCTTGTAATGAATTATCCTAGTGGGCAGTAGCTCTCCTCTGCAGCACATCACAAAGATAATTACAGTTATTTGTGTCTGCCTCCACTACTAGACGGTAAACTCCCTGAGGGCAGGGGCCATGTGCATTTGTGGGGAGGAGGGTGGACATTGTAATTTCCCTCCAACTTTTAATTTTGAAAAGTCTCAAACACACAGAAAAGTTGTAAAATAGTACAATGATCATTCATATACCTTCGACCTAGATTCAAGAATTTTTAATATTTGGGGCCATGCAAATTTTCTTCAGTGCTGTATTCGCAGTAGAGGTATGGGTGGATATTGGGGTTTTCCTCTCCCTGCTTGGGGCATCATATGAGTTTTATAGTGCGAGGTGGTAGAGATGGCTGAGGTAGGACACTTCAATGGGAATCAAGGTTAAGTGTCATTTAATAGCAAGACCAGAGTGCAGCCACCTGTAGGCGGTTGCCCTGGGACAGTTGCCCCAGGCCCAGCACAGCTAGGGCAGCGTTAGGCCCTGCAAGCTCACTCTTTAGGGAGAAAGACCATTATTACCTGGCTGCACCATGCCTTGCCAGGTTACCTTGGACAAGTCATGGAACCTCTCAGAGTATATATTAACAGCAGCCCAAGCCACCTCACAGGCAGGGGTTGGGGATGCAAACATCCCAAGAATCTTCTATAGTTCTCTAATTATTTCACCGTGTCCACAATTTGTCTCTCCAACTAGACTGCAATAAGCGTAAAAGCCAGGAACTATGTCTACTACTTTTTTCTGGTATAGTTGACCAGAGCTAGCCATAGTGCTGGACGCTTAACAGTCAGTCAATCAAATAAACAAACACTTGTGGACATGATGAAGAAACAGTTTTGTCCTACAGCCTCTTTGTGGTGTTCATTCAGATGGGATGGGATTGTATTATGTACACAAAAGCTGAACTTCCAAGTTGCATGCATGCCCAAATAAGGATCCTATCCAGCAACTCTAAGGTCTGTTTTTGTCACTAATGATGTTACCTTACAAGCCAGAGTGACCCTCAACTGACTCTGGAAAGGACAGCCCATCCCTCACACACACACCAGAGCACTACTTGCAGGGCACCATGTCTCAGTGCTCATTAAAAAGAACTCTTAAGCCAGGCACACTTAGGTTTAGTCTCCAGTCTTCTTTTCCCAAATCCTGGATACTCGTTCCCAGGAAGAAACAATCAGCAGCCAGACGTCCAAAGGCCTCCTGAGTTAATTCCATCTTCCCCTGGTGAATTACAACTTCTTCCAGACACAAAGGCAGGCAGAGAGACAAATGACACATAAACAAGAGCTTCACTGGCTGGGGGAGGGGGGCACGGAGAGTGACGTCAGTTTTCCCAGAAACCCATTTATCACGATAACAAGGTCTCAAGTGCTCGGGCTGCTCTTCCAGCTTCAGAATCAGGCATACAATTATGTTCTTCATCATACAGTAGGGAAAGGCCAGCCAGAGCAAACTGGAAACAAGCAAAGCAAATCAAGTGGCCCTAAATCACCCCCACCTCCATTTGTGGAACAAAGGGGATCTCTGAGTTGCCGGAGGTGAAACACAACCTTCTGGAATGTTCCCCTTTGCTACATCGGCCCTGCAATCTTAATTCAGGTTAGGGGAACTGGTGAGGGTATGGGCAGGTCGATGCAAATTAACTAGCTGACAAGAAAAATCACTAGTATCCTTCTTGGTCACTAAGGATGGAGCAAGTGTAATCCAGGAGACCAATTCCTCTACTTAAGGCATGCCATCTCTAAAATGCAGGTAATGGAGGAGCAGAAAGGCACTCTGGGAACCCTCAAAACACTAAAGCAATACATATTACAGTGCCAATCTTGGGGAGAAGAGAATTCTCTCAAATTCCATTATCACAGAGCACTGTCTCCCATCTTCTGCTGGTCCTTCCACATCATGACTGCATAAGGAGCTCCATGCTGGGGTCTCAGGGGGGTGGGGGAGGTTCCAAAGAAATCACCTTGCCCTTCCAAACAAGAACAAGAGGATGGAATAAATGTATCCATTTCCTGTAGAGGAAATGCTATCAGACTCTGGATTCAGATTTTGAAAACAAATCAGTTTCAATTACACCAAATACCTAAAGGCTATGTATATTTTTTGCACTGAAATTGCATTGCATGGAGTATTTCCTTAAATAAGTAAGCCACAAGGTTTAAAAACCGTGTGTGTGTGTGTGTGTGTGTGTGTTTGTGTTTGTGTGTGTGTGTTTCAGAGATTTGCATCAAGTAGTATTTAGTGTCATGGGATCTGACCTACCTCTACTTCACTCTCCTTCCTCACCTCAGGGTGCTGGTAATTGTGGCCTTCTTAAAATCCCAGCTACCCATGGATGAATAGAAAGGCTAAGTTGTTCCCTCAAATGGAATCATCCCCTCCCTTGGCAACGAAACTTCTGGTCTAAAAAAACAAACATGGAGCCTCGGGTCACTTCAGTATAATTTCCCTGCACATCCCAGGCTGGAAAACTTCAGTTCGTTAAATGAAGATTTTTTTTTTCCAGAGTCGGCTGCCAACAAAAAGAGAGACACGGCACTGCTTTTGCAAGCATCGCACTGATTTTCCTTAGTCCCCATAACAAGAAGCCAGCTCCACAGGTTTTGGCACACAAGCCCAGTTACACTGAACACGCACCGGAGACAGATCGCCCCGCCCAGAGACCCGCAAAACCCTGGTCAGGTACTCAGAAACACGCCAAAGTGCGCAGCCAGGCACCTACAGGCCAGGGGACTGCACCCCACACAAACGCACAAATGGGACCCAGAGGCACACAGCACAAGCAGACTGCGAGAGAAGCGTCCGGACACAGGGAAAAGCACCAGAGAGGCGAGCACACTCCAAGAAACTGGCGGACTCATCTAGGGTCACAGACAAGCCGGGCACCGCCGCCCGCCCGGGGAAGCAGGAGCGCGCGCGCGTGCACTCATACGCACACAGTGATACACACACAGACGCAGTCACATATGTAATGCATATGGAGAAACCCTACCCCAGCCAGTCACCTCCCCGCCCCCCTCACCACTCGCCGCCTCCTGCCCCAGGCTCACCGCAGCCCCGAGCCCCTCTGGCTGAGGAGGCCCGGGTCCCGGCGGGCTGCGGGTCGCAGGGGCGCGGCCCGGCAGCCGGAGGGAGCGAGGCCAGGGTGCCGGGGACCCGGAGGGCTTGGCGGCCAGTGCGGCCATTCATTCGGCAACGCCCCAGCGGCGGGGCCGCAGCTGCAGCGAGGGAGGCGGCGGCGCCGACTGCAGCTCTTGGGCAATGCAAGTTCAGTCGCCGGCCCGCAACCCGGACCAGGCCCCCCACCCGCACGCCACCACGGTTCTCGGGGACGGGAGGCTAGGGGACTGAGTCGCTGACCCCGGGCGCAGAAGTCCCGCCGCACCTTGGCTCCTGGATGCTGCCCACTGCCCTCCCCGCGGTGGAGGTGGCGGCGACCAGGTCCCCTCGGCCCTTCCGAGGTCTCCGGCCCCGGCGCTGGCACCCAAACCCCGCACTCACCACCTGGCGAGCTATATCGGTCGCTGCCATCGCTCCTGCCTCCGCCAGGGCTGCCACCGGCGCCGCCGAAACGGGAGCTACAGCACAGGAAACAGCGGAGCTCCTCCGACAAAGAGAAAGTGTTACACTAAGGGCGCGACCAAGTCCGGTGGGGGGAGGTGCAAGGGAGGGGCCCCCTCGCCGCGGCTCCAACCTCTCCTCTATCGCCCACCCCCTCGGAAGTGGGATGCGGGGAGGGGGCGGATTTAACGCGCCGCTTCCCTCTCCCGCGAGCCTAGTTCCGGCTCTCCCTGCAACCTCAGTTGTAGGCCTTTGCGAAGGGGGGCGGGGGCTCCCCTCGGTGACCACGTCCTCTGCCCCCCCCCTCGCCACTGGGCTCCATGGTACGTCCCGACCTCTGCCGAATTGTCTCTCGCCTCACATCCCTGAGTCCCCAGACCCAGGAGGCTGGAAGGGAGCCCCCGCCCTTCCCCCCGCCGCGCACAACTCAGCGGCTGAGCCCTGTGGTCCTCCTCTCCCTCCTCCCCGCCCCCTGTACCTCCTCTTCCTCCTCACCGAGATCCCTGGGTGCTTGGAGGGGAGCGCCCGCCGCTGGAGTCTCGCAGTTCCACCACACCTCCCCCCACCTCCCCCATCCCGGCCCCAGAGTGCCTTTGGGGCGGGTAGGGGGCGGGGTGGCGGCGAGTTGCCGCACCTGCCGCCCCAAGGTGGAGCTTAGAAAGGAGGCTGTTGGGGGGAGGGGCACTGTGGGCCCAGCAGCTGAGCTGTGACCTGCGGAGTCCGAGGCCAGCGGTCCTGAGACGATACGCCCCTTCTGCCCTGGGGTTTACACGCGGCGGGTGCTGTGGGCTGTCATTTCCGAGCTCACCACCGTTGGGTACTTAATACAAACGGACCCAACGCCTCCTCTCCCCACCGAGCCCTAGACGCTCACCGTGTGAACGGAGGCTCAGACGACTCACTCCCTCGTAGTGCCTGAACTGCCGGGGAGTCTCAGAGGAGGGGCTTGGGGCCTGAAGGCTCCCAGATCAACTGAAGGGGATATGGGGGAGGGGCGCGGAGCTGCCTCCGGTGGCTCTGTCCCGCCCCCTGATTTCCCCTTAACCTTGGGTCAGCCCGAGACTAGGCGGCCGCGGCGCGCAGGAGACCCTCGGAAGTCAGAGGCTCTGCCCGCCTGCTTTCCTTTTCCTCCCGGCCCACCGCCACCGCGGGTCCCCTCCCTTGCCCTCGGTACCTCTCCCCCTCTCCGGCCTGTCGCCCCGCACCCCCTCTCCCGGGAGTGGCCCCTTGTTAGCTTCTAGTGACTGGCGAACCCTGGCAGGTTTGGCGTGCCTGAGGCCCGAGCGGGCGGGACAATCCACTCCTTAAAAGGGCAGGTGCCCTGGTCTCAGAGAGGGACTCAGACCCTCGAGTGGAACCCGGGACCTCGGGGGAAGACAGATCCATGCCCCCCCCCGCGAGGGGGCCGGGATGCAGCGTGGGAAACGGCCCAAGGCGGGAGCGGCTGAGGGGGAGGCAGGAGGGAGGAAAGAAGAAAAACGGGAACCAACGAGAGAGAAGGAGAAGGGACCCAACCCAGAGGCCCGTGCTCACGGGGAGGAGGGAAGGCAGAGGAATTGGGGTGGCCATATGAAGCCCTCCCCTAGCAGTTGACTTCACCTGCCGGGACAGTGCTTCTCACACTGTCTCAAGGAGCTCTTTACGTGGCGTGTGAACCTTGAGAACAAGGGCTCCGCAAAATGCGTCCCCCAGTGCCTAGTTCGGGGCCTGGCATCCACCAAGCGCCCAATTAAGCATTTCCTGAACAAGCGGGCAGAGGATTTGGATTGGGGGGAGGGGTACAGAAGAAAGAAGAGACACAATCAAGAGGTGACTGTAGGGACAGAAGAGCCAAGTATTGGAGGTGCCAACTGTGCTGGAGACCTAAGAGGGGCCGAAAGAGAAGAGCCTGGCACAATCTGGGACAGTACAGGGGAGTTCTGTAGACAGACAGCGCAGGCCCGCAGGGCAGATGGTGGTGGCAGAGAAGAGGGGCGGCTGTTGTCTCGGAGGCCCGCCAGGGCGCTGGGGCAGGGCCCGGGCGAGGCGCCAGGCCCTGGATTGGGGTGGCAGCCACGTGCGGGGGCAGGGCTGTATATGAGGAACCGCCGTAAAGCTGGGCCGGGACCGGATGGGGGCGGGGAGTCAGAGGGGACTGGCCGCTTCCAGACTGGGTGTCTGGCAGGGAGACAGGTCTTCCCTGCAAAGACTGGGGCGTGGAGGACGGGGAGGGGCTGGAGGTCATTAGCTCTGACCCGGACGTGGGATCTGGGTGATGGCGGGACGAGAGGCGCACATTTGGAAAGCAGAGCTGAGAGCTGATACCTGGAGCCTCGGCGAGCCGGCGCAGGGCCCAGAGGAGCTGGGCTGGCTGACTGCGGGGCTCCCAGCAGCACCGCCCTCCCGCCTTAGCGCTTCGCGCTCCCCAAAGCTCCGTGCATTTCGGCCCAGCACTGGGGGTACCTTAGCGGGGAACCCTTGGTGCCCCACCAGTGTGCCCCCCTCTGCCCGCCTGTCCCTAGGGACCCTCAGAACCTCGCAGAGGCCTCTGCCTCCAAAACGCTGGACCTCGCAGGCTGGAACCAAGTGTGTAACTCAAGTCTCCCTCAACCCCTTGGTCCCTCCAAGACCTGTCACCTGCGTCTGCAAGTGCCTCCTGGGGCTTGGGCTTCCCGGTTTCCGTGGGCTGCGGCTTGCTGTTGATGTGTGAATAGGTGTGCATTTGTCTGTGTCAGTGTGTGTCAGCTGTGTCTGTGTGTTTCAGTGCGTGTCAATGTGTATGTGTACTGGCATGTGCTTACTCCTGTGTTTGGATTTGTTCTTGTGTACCTGCCAGCGTGTGTGTTTCAGTGAATGTGTGTCGATGTGTGTGTGTCAGTGTGCATTTTTGGTGTGTGTTGGTATGTATGAAAAGGTGTGCATGCTGGTATTATGTGTGTGTCAGTATGTACATGTCAATGTGTGTGTCAGTGGCTGTGTGCGTACGTGTAGAGAGGTTTTAGCTCACTATGTTCTGGGCTTTACATACCTTACCTGACTCAATGCAGGGGGCCAGTAACTGAATGCTGTGGATTATAATACTTACTTCAACAAAGAAGCTTGGAGGGAGGGAGGGGGAAAAATAAAATGATAACAACAAAATTTGGAAATTCACTGGGTTTGTCTTTGGTGCTGGGTCACTTGCCCAGGCACGGGGCAGACACGGGAGGGCCGAGGCAAGAGTCAGTTGCTCCGACCAACTGACAGCGGTCATTTGCTGCCTTGAATGCCTGTCCCCCTTGATGAGTGGGACCAAAAGATCCCCTTCTTGAAGAGGCATTATGGACCCTCAGGCCTTGCCATGAACATGTCTTCATGTTCGATATGTCCTGGTGGGGTCCCTTGGGCCCAGAACAGTTATTTGGCAGGTGCTCAATGTTTGTTGAGTGAATGAATAAATGGAAGCTTGTAAATGTGGTGTTTTCAGTGTTTCCACTGTCCTTAAGGAAGCTGGAGCAAGCAGCGACTTCCCCAGGCCAGCAGGTGACTGTCATTAATTTGCTAATGTTGTTTGTGGAACCCGACTCCCCGGGGAGGGGAAATGGCCCTCCCTGCTAGATAGGAGGGGGCCCTAATTATAGTTGAGCTTTAGAAAAGTCACTCTGATGGCTGGGGCAGGGGGTGTTCAGACTGGATGGGGGAATGGGATAGGGAAGGGGAGGAGGGCAGTGAAGTGGAGCTAAGAGCTCAGCAAAGGGCTTTGTCCTGAAACTGTGGCTTTATGAAAGGAGAAAGAGGATACTAGAGTTGGTCTAAAGTGGAGACGCTCTGAGAACCATCTGAAAAGTAAGATCAGAAAGCTGGAGGAAGAGGACAAGGTGAAGCAGAGGGAAAATGATCTGAAATTAACCAAATCCAGAGGACAGTGCTGATAGAACCAGAAACTCTGAAGGGGCTGAGTCAAGATGAAGTAAGGATTCCTTTGTGCATTATTACCTGTTGCCCCTGGCTTTACATTATTTTATTCCATTGGTTCTCAAAATATGGTCTTTGGGGCTTCCCTGGTGGCGCAGTGGTTGAGAATCCGCCTGCCGATGCAGGGGACACGGGTTCGTGCCTGGGTCCGGGAAGATCCCACGTGCCGCGGAGCGGCTGAGCCCGTGAGCCATGACCGCTGAGCCTGTGCGTCAACGGGAGAGGCCACAACAGTGAGAGGCCCGCATACCACAAAAAATATATATATATGGTCTTTGTCTAGCAGTCTCAGCATCACCTGGGAAGTTAGAAATGCAAATCCTCAGGCCCCAGGCCGGGCAGACCTACTGAATCAGAATCTTGAGGACTGGGACCCAGCAACCTTTGAATAAGTCCTCCAGGGGATTCTGATTTATGCTAAGGTTTGAGAACCACTGGTTTATCTGAAATCTAGCCGTGGAGGGATGGGACACAGGACTGGGTAAAGTTTGGCAGGATATTGAGGGAAAATTCTGAAGCCTGGGCTGTAGCAATAATGGCAGATCCTAGTGGATTTCTACCAGTGGGCAGCATGAGAGTACAGAGTACCTAGGGTTGGAGAAGAGGTGCCAAAAAAGATGGAGAGGGGACCCCTGTAGGGAGCTGGAAGTTTCTAAAGATAAACTTTGCTTCCTTTGAAATTTTACTCTTCATTCCACAAATATGAACTGCATATCAGCCACTGTGCTCAGTGCCAGAGGACTCAAGAAAAATGGGTGACAAGAACCTTTGCCATGACCTGAGGGAGTGCCCAGGCCAGGTGCCAGATAGTTCCACAAACAACCAGTAACGTGATAAGTGATATAATCAGTCAGGAGCAAGACCTTGGGGAGGTAGAGACCCAGAGAGGTGAGGGAAGGCACCTCAAGACCCATTGGGGGACTTCCCAGGTGGTCCAGTGGTTAGGGCTCCACGCTTCCACTGCAGGGGCCATGGGTTCAATCCCTGGTTGGGGAACTAAGCGCCCACATGTCGTGTGGTATGGACAAAAAAAAAAGAGACCCATTTGGATTGAATCTTGAAGAAAGAGTAGTAGCTTATCTGGCCATCAATGGGTGGGGGGAACAGTAGAAGAACACTATATGTAAAATCACAGAAGAAAAGGACAGAACATTTAGGGAATTCCAACTCTTGGCCAGAGGGAATGGTGGAGGAGAGGAGAGTGATTGTAAATGCGGCTGGAAGAGAAGCTGGGGTCAGAGCTGGAAGGGGCACATTGGTCATGCCAAAGAGCTTAGCCTTTATGCTCAAGAGTAGGGATTCTCGAGCTATGCTCTCCAGGGACAACGCCTGCTCATTCTGGAACCATGCCCGGTGCAAATGAGATGGATGCTCACAGTGAAAAACAAATCAGTTAATGGGTAGAAACTTCTCTATTAATTTTTTTTGACCATAAAGTTTTGTTCAATCTTTGACAGATGCTCCTTCTTATCTGCTAGCAAGCAACAAAATGAATGAACATGTAGCAAAAGAATATTAAAGACTATCCCAGGACTGATTATGCTTAATTCAACAGTTTATTTTTTTTCATGGACATCTGTGCTTGTGGCTATGATTTTTGTATTGCACACACATAATGTAGATGTATTTTCTGCTAGCAGAGGTGTTCTTTTGAAAAGTATTTTATTTCCTATGACGCGATATCCTATATCAATTATTTCCTGGCATTCTAGAAAGACCATCATGACTTCCAGCTGAACCAGTTGGAGAAACTGTCCATTAGATGGTGAGAAGCCACCGAAGGGTTTTGAGCAGGGGGGCGATATGAATACATTTGCAATTTTGAAAGGTCACTCTGGCTCCAGGTTGGGGAGAAGATTAGAGCAGAGAGCGATGGAAGCAGTTAGAACTCAGGAACCAGAACACTGTTGTAGCAGTTCAGGCAAGAAATGATGGTGACAGTGACATGGGACTGGAGTGGCATGGAAGGAACAGAGTCCGCTTTAAAAGGGGCCACCCATTAAGGGCCTTGTGTGCCCTGCTAAGGATGCTGAGGTTTCACCCTGTAGGGAATAAAGAGCCTTTGAAGCAGTGTTTCTTGGTGGACGGTACCTGAGCCTGCTTCTTATAGAGGCAGAGGCCTAGACCCCACCACAGACCTGCCGAGACAGATTCTTTGTCTGGTAGAAGTATGGGTGTGTAAGAAGATTTCCAGGTGGTTGTGAGGCATAGTGCAGCTGGAGAACCGCCATGTGAAGGTTATTGAGCAGTGACATGGCAGTGAGATCTATGTTCACACAGCACACTTGAGTCACCACAAGAAGAACTCATTGAATGAGGGCAAGACCAGAGACAGGGAGACCAGTTAGGCCATAGTCCTAGGCTGGCTTTCTGCATTGGGCAAGAGCCAGAACTCAAGAGAAGGCTGGGCACACTGCCCATATCAGGGATACTAATTGTCCTTAGACCCTGATCTGTACACATAGACTTAGACAAATGATCCAATCTTGTGTTTCCTCAAACAATTCTTTTTTTTTGTCTTTTTGGCTATGCTAGGTCTTAGCCACTGGACCACCAGGGAAGTCCCCCTCAAACAATTCTTGTTTGCCACAATTAGTCTTCAGTGGTCTTCCCAGAATCACAGAGTTAGTCTAAGATGTGTAATCATGTCAAATGTATTGTGTACCTACCAGGGCACTGCACTAGGCACTGGGAGAGGTACAAATATGAGGTATGGCTTCTGTTCTGAAGGAAGTTCCTGTCTAACTGGGGAGATGAGGTATATATGCACTAAAAGTCAAATAGTAAATAACAAATGTGTCATAAGGCAGTATCCAATATGAAGCATAGACAATAAATACCAATGCTCTATTTCTGTTTTCTTTTCTTTTTTTTTTTTTTTTTTGGTTGCACCGTGCGGCTTGCAGGATCTCAGTTCCCCGACTAGGGGTCGAACCTGGGTCACGACAGTGAAAGCGCCGAGTCCTAACCATTGGACTGCCAGGGAATTCCCCCAATGCTCTATCTCTTAACCTAGTGGTGATCACATGGGTGTTCGTTTTATAACTATTGATTTTTGCTTTATCTTTCTGCTTTAGGAACTCTTTGGGATATGTGTTATATTTCACAAGATAAAAGGTTTAAAAAGACAATAAGGGGCTTCCCTGGTGGCGCAGTGGTTGAGAGTCCGCCTGCCGATGCAGGGGTCACGGGTTCGTGCCCCGGTCCGGGAGGATCCCACATGCCGCGGAGCGGCTGGGCCCGTGAGCCATGGCCGCTGGGCCTGCGCGTCCGGAGCCTGTGCTCCTCAGCGGGAGGGGCCACGACAGTGAGAGGCCCGCGTATCACCAAAAAAAAAAAAAAAAAAAAAAAAAAAAAAAAAAAAAAAAAAAGACAATAAGTTCTGTGAGTTGAATGACATTCACCCACAGCCCCTAGACATGGTACAGAATCTAGAGAAAGAAGGTCTCTACCCAGTGACCTTGCAGTCTTCAACAGATGAGCCACCAGCACTGTGAAAGGATTGAAAGAAGCCACATAGATGGAATCAAGATGGTAACGATACCTCAGTGAGATACTGGCTTCACCATCACCACCATTAGTCATCGGTTAAGGTGAAGTCTTTTTTTTTTTTTTTTTTTTTTTGCGGTACATGGGTCTCTCAGTGTTGTGGCCTCTCCCGTTGCAGAGCACAGGCTCCGGATGCGCAGGCCCAGCGGCCATGGCTCACGGGCCCAGCCGCTCCGCGGCATGTGGGATCCTCCCGGACCGGGGCACGAACCCATGTCCCCTGCCTCGGCACGCGGACTCTCAACCACTGCGCCACCAGGGAAGCCCAAGGTAAAGTCTTTTTTTTATCAATCTGTCAATGCTTTGCGTTTAGGTACTGATTTAGCTTTGCATTCATACACATGTGCACGTGTAGGCGTGTGCTCGCGTACATGTGCACACACACACACACACAGCGTCTTATTCCAAAACAGATTTTATGGATCAATAAACTGGGAATAGAACATCAGTATCAAAAAGGAGAATTCAGATATGCTGAATCTAGTGGGTTGATATAATTGCCATGATTAAGCTTTAAATAGGATTCTTAGCTTCTTGGAAGATATAACAAAAGGAGAAATACTAGCTGGCTTAGTTTTATGTATTTTCTGTACACAGGGATCACTGATTCATTCATCTCACAAATATTAATAGATAACCTACTGTGTGCCAAGTCTTAGACTAGGTGCTGGAGATCATTGGTGAGTAAAAACAAATTTGGTCCTGGCCTTCATGGAGCTTATGGTCTAGTAGAGAGGACAGACAATAATCAAATAATCACACACATAAAATGAAGAAAGAACACTGCAATAAGAGCAATTAAGGAGATACTTATTGGCGGGCGGAGGGGGTGGTGTGCAGATTTGACTTAGTCTAGCCTGTCAGTGTAGGAGGCTTTGTGGAGGAAGTGATGTTTAAATCGAGATCTGCAGATTAAATAAGAGCTAGGTGAAGGGAGGACGGGAGTGTGAAGAGCATTCCAGGCAAAGGAAAGAGCATGTTCGAAGGCTCTGTTCATGAAGCAGAAAGGAAGCTGGTGTTCCTGGAGTACAGACGGACTGGAGGGGAATGAAATGAGGCTGCAGACATAGGCACAGAGCCAGGTAATTCAGGGCCCTCGGCCATTGTACAGAGCTGTTTGGACTTTTTTACCCTAAGCAATGGGGAGCCACTGAGGAGTTTGAGACAGGAGTGTGGTATGATCAGACTCGTGTTTTGAAAAGTTCCTTGGCTTCACTGTGGAGAGCATATTGAAGAGAAGAAAATGGAGGCAGAAAACCAGTTAGGGGAATTCCCTGGCGGTCCTGGTTAGGACTCGGAGCTTCCACTGCAGGGGCACAGGTTCGATCCCTGGTCGGGGAATTAAGATCCTGCATGCTGCACGGCACGGCCAAAAAAGGAAAGAAAAAAAAAACAAGAAACCGTTAGGAGGCTCTTTTAGTCTTCCAGCTGAAAGATCATGGAGGCTTGTACTAGGGCAGTAGAAATAGAGATGGAGAGAAGAGAACTTATTGGGGAGCTGTTTAGAAGCTAAAGACAACCCAGGCTTGGTGATGTGGGAGATGAGGAAGACAAGGATGCCAAAGTTGACTCTTAAGCTTCCGGCTTATACGGTCCTGCAATTCATTGAAATGGGGAACACTGGAGAACCTCAGGTTTGAGGAAGAGAGAGAAAGTCTTTGGCTCCAGTTTGGGATTAGCTTGAGTTTGAGATGCTTTGGAGACATTGAAGGGGGAAGATGTCAAGTAGGCAACTGGTGCTCCCAGGAGAGGCCAGGACCAGAGCTATAAATCTAGAAGTCATTGGTGTACAGGTAGTGTGTAAAGCCATGGGAATAAATGAAATGACCTAGGGACAAAGTAAAGAAGAGGACCCAAGACTGATCCCTGAAAAACACCAGCATTTCGAGAAGAACCTGAGAAGGGAACTGCAAAGGAGAAGCTAGAGAGGTTGGAGGAAAACCAGGATCATGGGCTGCCGAAGTCCAAGGACAAGAGGATTTCAAGAGGGTAAAGGTCAACAGAATTGAATACTGCCAAGAGGTCAAAGGAAGTAAGGGAAAACTGTACATAGACTTTAGGGTCCATGGAGGTCATGGAGCTCAACAAGAGCTGTTTCAGGGGAGACATGGTGGCAAAAAATGGCTTGAGCATGTGGAAGAATGACTGGGAAATGACTAAATGGATTCAGGAAATATAGTCAGTTATTTGGGGAAGTTTGGCTGTGAAGGAAAACAGAGATGGTAGCTGGAGAAGGATGTGGGGGGTTGGGGTTTCTTTAAAGATGGCAGAAAATACCTGCGAAGGTTTGAATGTTGTTGGAAAGGATCCAGGTGAGAGAGAGTGATAGAAGATGCGCAGTAATGTGCTGCTAAATGTTTAACAGCTGGTTCTCTGAGAAAAAAAAAAAAAGCAACCCTGATATGTAGCATTTGCTTATTTCTCACCACAACTGATTTCAAGCTCTCAATGTGAGTGAGTTCTCAAGCCCTGCAAGTAGGCTCCAGCACACCACCCATGGCAGAAAGGATTGAAATGTTTATCAGTTACCTTTTTCCTTTGTGAATTTCTCGTACATGTCCTTTGCCTGCTTTTATACTGAAACACTTTTTTCCTTGTTAATTCATATGAGCTCTTTATATATATGGATATTAACACTTTGTCATTGAGTTTATTTATAGCGGACTTTTGTGTAAAGAAGTTTAAAATATTTGTACAGTCAAAATCTATCAATATTTCCCTTTATGATTTTTCCCTTGGTGTTCTGCATTTCTTTGTGAATTAGTAAATTGGCCCTCTGCTTTGATTTATGTGAAATTGGCTATCATGAATTAGCTTTCTTGAGGCTGAGGTGTCTTAAATCTCAAAGGTGATGAACAGACTGTGCCTCTTAGTGAATTCACCAAGGTACTAACCATCTTGTGAGCTCTCCTGGTGGCCAGGTAACACCTCTAACCTCATCTTTTCAATTAATTATTCAGATATCATACTAAGACAGAAGGCATTTGCCAAGAGCCTGCCCTCTCTTTTAAAATTTCCACTCCAGTAATTTGAATCTGCGTTTCAATCACCTGTACAGATATTCTCCCTACCACGGCAAATAAGACATTCAGGGACTTTTAGTAAGCTAGTGACATGATTCTATCAATCACCTGCCGAGAAGGACCTCAAAAGATCATCAGACCTAGTATTTTGCTCCTAATAGAAGTAAGTAAAGTAAAATTGTAACCATTGACTTTAGCACACATTTTTCATACTCAACTGGTGAATATTAAATAACTTTATAAAGTAGATTCATTCACCTCAGGCCATATTGACTTGCAGCTAATTCAACCAAGCCTGCTCATGGGTAATTCATGTTACTTAAAATCAGACATCCCAGAGTGTCAATCGCCAGCTGCAGGATCAAGTCAAGGATACGGCCAGGGTTTCCAGGGGTGGGTAAGCCAGTGGAATGAATCCACTTATTCGTTTATTCAATAAAGGTTTACAGAGCACTGCTGAGCACTATACATAATGCTGGGGATACAGCAGTGAACAAGTGCTACTATGGAACTTACAGTCTAGGTGGGCGTGGAGGGAAAGACCTACAGGCTATTATAATACAACGTGATAAAGAGAACCACTGGCTGCTCTGGGGCCCTCGGGGGATGGGTACCTAATTCTGGTAATTAAGTAAGGCTTTCCAGAGGTCGTGATAACTGAGTTGAGGCCTGAATGGCAGTAGGAGTTGGGCAAACAAGACAAAGGCAACGACCATCTCATCAGGCTGAGGTCTAAGGAGAAAACACTGGTAACCAGAGATGGGTGGAGAAATGCCAGATGGTCAACAAAGGTTCAGAGGTGGGTTCCAGTGATGTGAGTCCGTTATCTTGAGCTAGAGTCAAAAACCAAGGGTGGGGCTTCCCTGGTGGCGCAGTGGTTAAGAATCCGCCTGTCAACGCAGGGGACACGGGTTCGAGCCCTGGTCCAGGAAGATCCCACACGCCATGGAGCAACTAACCCGTGTGCCACAACTACGGAGCCTGTGCTCTAGAGCCCATGAGCCGCAACTACTGAGCCCACGAGCCACAACTACTGAAGCCCACGTGCCTAGAGCCCATGCTCTGCAACAAGGCAAGCCACTGTAATGAGAAGCCCGCACACCACAACGAAGAGTAGTCCCCGCTCACCACAAGTAGAGAAAGCCCATGCACAGCAACAAAGACCCAATGCAGCCAAAAATAAGTAAATGAAAAAAAAAAAAAAAAAAGCGTGAGCATGGATGTATATATTGCAGGTGGGGAAGTAGGTTCCAGAATTAAGAACCTTTCATTCTCCTGCAGAGACATGGGGCATGGGGACTTTGAAGAGCAAGTACTTTTTAAAAAATATTTAGTTATTTATTTGGTTGCCCTGGGTCTTAGTTGCGGCACACGGGCTCTTTAGCTGCGGCATGCATCTGGGATCTAGTTCCCTGATCAGGGATCAAACCCAGGCCCCCTGCATTGGGAGCTTGGAATCTTAACCACTGTGCCACCAGGGAAGTCCCAGCAAGTACTTTTTAAAGTAAGAAAACTGGGCTTCCCTGGCGGCGCAGTGGTTGAGAGTCCGCCTGCCGATGCAGGGGACACGGGTTCGTGCCCCGGTCCGGGAAGATCCCACATGCCGCGGAGCGGCTGGGCCCGTGAGCCGTGGCCGCTGAGCCTGCGCGTCCGGAGCCTGTGCTCTGCAACGGGAGAGACCACAGCAGTGAGAGGCCCGCGTACCGCCAAAAAAAAAAATAAAAATAAAAAAATAAACTATATTTTGGGGCTTCCAGGGTGGCGCAGTGGTTATGAATCCACCTGTCAATGCAAGGGACACGGGTTCGATCCCTGGTCGGGGAAGATCCCACATGCTGCAGAGCAACTAAGCCCGTGCGCCACAACTACTGAGCCTGCACTCTAGAGCCCGTGCGCCACAACTACTGAAGCTCGTGCACCTCGACCCCGTGCTCCGCAACAAGAGAAGCCACTGCAATGAGAAGCCCGCGCACCGCAACAAAGAGTAGCCCCCGCTTGCTGCAGCTAGTGAAAGCCCACGTGCAGCACCGAAGACCCAATGCAGCCATAAATCAATAAATAAATTTATTTTTAAAAAATAAAATATATTTTGTTTGTTTATGAAAATAAAGGACCGTGTGTGCTCACCAAAACCTATGAACCTGATGGATTGTGTGGTGTGTGAATTATATCTCATTAAAACTATTCTGCTAGAGGGACTTCCCTGGCGGTCCAGTGGTTAAGACTCGGTGCTTCCACTGTAGAGGGCGCGGGTTTGATCCCTGATCAGGGAACTAAGATCCCTCATGCTGCGTGGTGTGGCCAGGAAAAAAACCTATTATACTAGAGAAAAATAAAACTGGGCTACATGAAATACAGGACAATCAACAGTTCCTGGCACTGGCCAAGCATGGCCCAGGCCCAGAAGCTGGCTCTGACCCTGCTGTTATTGCTCTGGTTGTCTTTGCTTAAAGACTCCTGACTCTGCGTATCTGGTCTAAGGTAAAAGACTCCATCCTGCAGTCCTGGGCTCTCAGGATCCTGTGGTCTAAACTCTCCTCTGCACCCCTCCCCTTGCACCCAGGGAAGGGATCTTTGCACAATTGTGACTTATTTTCCACCAATATAGTGCAGAACTCTTCAAAATCTATGAATGCCTTGAACTCAAGACGGCTCAGCAATGGAAAATGAGGGGTTTCCAGTCACCATCTGCCCAATCCACATGTCCAGCTGGAGTCTGCATTTCCTTGAACAAATCAACAGAGCTTTTGTTTGTCCCCTGCAGTTTCAAGTTCAATGAGCTCAGATGTCTTGTCACATCCATAAGAAAATGTAATCTTGTGAATCACTGGAGGTCTAACAAATTGGATTTGGGGACTCTTATTCCAAAAAGTCCTTGATTGGAGATGGCAGCTCAGTAAATCTCCATACTTGGGATCAATCTCTTCTAAATAGCTCATAACCTGCTCATGATTAAAGGCGTGAGCACAGAGGAAATTCATAATCTTCATTGCTTTCTCCATCCCATCATGTGGTAAACTGGACTTGCAAAATTCATGGCATGAGGTATGAGGCAATGACAGCTGGGTCCACCAAATTTCTCTTGGCTTGAATACATTGTTTAAATCTTATTTGCCTTTCAAAGCAGCTGCTCCATGTATAACAAGTGAACTTTTCCATGTTTAGAACTTTTTAAAGTCCTTTAAAAAAGCTGGTTGGGACCTCCTAATTCATGTGCGTTGGCCTTAAAAAAAAAGCATGGGGACTTCCCTGGCAGTCCAGTGGTTAAGATGCCACGCTTCCAATGCAGGGAGCGTGGGTTTGCCTCCTGGTCGGGGAATTAGATACCACATGCCGCAACTAAGAAGTCTGCATGCTGCAACGAAGTCCCGACGCAGCCAAAATAAATTTAAAAAAAAAAAAAAAAAAAGCATGGACCTTGGGGCCAGACCCTTTAGGTTTAAATCTCAGTATGTCTCTTACTAGCTATATGTCTTAGGCAAAATGCTTAACCTCTTTGTGCCCCAATTTCTTCTTTCCCTGTAAAATTCAGGTAATGATAATAAGATTACCTATGTTAGGGGGTTATTATGAGGATGAAATATGTTAAAATTTGTAAAATGCTTAGAACAGTACTGACATATAATAAAAGCCGTAAGTATTCGTTATTAAGTAAATTAGATTAGTTAATTTAGCTAAAAATATCAGGCAGGCACAAACAACAACTCCCCCTTTCCCAGGCCATGTTTGGGTCTGCAAGCTTCATGTCAGACACCTTGGATGTCCATTCACTCTCCTGGGTACTCTAAGTTCTCTTCTTCAGTCAAATTAGAGCACTTGAAACCTATGTATTTGGTCACCTTTGCAGGATCACCTTCCCTGAGTTTTAATTCTCATGCTATACTTTCCACTTTTGATCATTACAATAAAGAGTCATGTAAAATGATTTTCTGCTGACTATTAAAAATATCGTTGAGGACAATATCCAATATAGTACATATTTGCACCTCCAGCCCAAACTATGCAGCACCAGCCTCATGTATGCAGCTGCCCGTCTGGCATTGCCACTTAGATATTTCAAAAGAAACAGACTCAACAAATTCAAGAACAAATACATCATCTCCTCCCTGCTCTTGACCCTCAACCTGATTTTCATCAGTGTTCCACCTCTCAGAGAATGGCACCACCATTTAGCCTGTCACACAGATCAGAATCATAGGAGTCATCCTTTTTTTTTTTTAGTAGAAAACCATAAATTTTTATTTGTTCACAGTTAAACACAAGCAACTGCCTTGACATTTTAGAACATTCTAAGAAGGACAGCAAACCCTTTTGATTGCAATTCCCATTCACTAAGATTGTACCATTTCCCCTTGCAGTTCACGCTTATGGCATTTGATGTGGATTGTTTGACGTGCTTTTAAGATCAAGACGGGAAGGTGTAAACATTTTGACAAGATATGACTTTCTTAAATTTAGCTAAAAGCAGTCAGCCGAAAAAATCTGTTTCTCGCTGATGGGACCCCGTTTTAAACTGCAAGTTAGCCACATGTGGTTGATCCATGATTGAGTTACAAAACTAGATTACATCTTAGCAAAATCTGTTCCTCTGTAATATAATTATGGTCCACAGAAGTCTTCTGAAAAGTGATCACTGATTCTTCCTAGTGCAACATGCCTGGCTGCCTCTTCAATAAGCCGAAGTATCTGCCGAGAGCAGCGCGGTACCCTCCTGTCCAAACACTGTATGGAGGTGGGGAAAAGGAGGAGGGGTTGGTCTGTGGGAGAGGGGGTCTCCTCTAAAAGATCTACTCCAGTGGTTCAACTAGTCTACTTATCCCCAAGGATGGACAATTCTGTGGCACTGGGACAGGAAGTGGGAGAGAAAGCTCCTCTGCCTTTGTTAACTCGTTTCAAGGCCAGAAGCCATCGTGGGCACAGGTGCTGACTATCTGACTATCAGGCAGGTTCCACCTGTAGTTACAGCCACTCTTCTCTCAGGTCGGCCCATACAGACTGCAGGACAGTGTGGAGAAGATGGAAACACCGCTCCCCCGGACACATCAGAGTCATGGACAGGGAAATGAGCCACGTGGGGACAAGGGTCACAGCAGCAGCCCAGGGGCCAGGCCCCAACCTCAATGTGTTCTTTCATCCATAGAGAAAAGCTTAATCAAGTACAATCAATTCCTCTGCCACAGTCTGGGAGAGGGGGAGGGCAGGGCCATGTGTCAGAGAACTGTGGATGTAAACAGATACACCAACATCTTCCCATACTCACGGCTGGTCAATTTTAACGCACATACCTCGAAGAGTGAAAATGCCCAGAGTAAGACATGCTGATTTGGGTCATTCCATGAAAGACAGCTTTCTTCCCCACAGGAGACACACACTTCTGGGTGGGCTCAGGCTGCTCCTGGGGCCACTCTGCGGAGACGGCTGGCCTCTATGACAGCATCTGCAGAAGGTGGGTGGCACTCCACCTCAACGGCAGCTCTGGACTGAGTCTTCACTGCCCAAACCTTCCTTAGACCTGTCCCCACTTTCTACCACCTCTTACTGCTTCGGGTTAGAAAAACTGCATCTTCGCGTAGTACTGTCTTTCACTTGTTCTTCAGTTATTTCTTTCTGGTTTCAAGTGGTATGTTCTAGTATTTGGTGAAAATTCACATTGGCTAGTCATAGCACTTTTGTTATATTCCCTACACTTCTCTTAACTTTTGCTTGTCTGTAAAGGTTTTAATTTCTCTGTCAAATCTGAATGAGATCCTTGCTGGGTAGAGTAATCTTGGTTGTAGGTTTTTCCCTTTCATCACTTTAAATATGTCCTGCCACTCCCTTCTGGCTTGCAGAGTTTCTGCTGAAAGATCAGCTGTTAACCTTATGGGGATTCCCTTGTGTGTTATTTGTTGCTTTTCCCTTGCTGCTTTTAATATTTTTTCTTTGTATTTAATTTTTGATAGTTTGATTAATATGTGCCTTGGAGTATTTCTCCTTGGATTTATCCTGTATGAGACTCTCTGTGCTTCCTGGACTGGGTAGTATTTTCTTTCCCATGTTAGGGAAATTTTCAACTATAATCTCTTCAAATACTCAGATCCTTTCTTTTTCTCTTCTTCTGGGACCCCTATAATTCGAATGTGGGTGCATTTAATGTTGTCCCAGAGGTCTCTGAGACTGTCCTCAGTTCTTTTCTTTTCTTTTTCTTTTTTTTTTTTTTTTTTGCGGTACGCGGGCCTCTCACTGTTGTAGCCTCTCCCATTGCGGAGCACAGGCTCCGGATGCGCAGGCTCAGCAGCCATGGCTCACGGGCCCAGCCGCTCGGCGGCACATGCAATCTCCCCAGACCAGGGCACAAACCCACGTCCCCTGCATCGGCAGGTGGACTCTCAACCACTGCGCCACCAGGGAAGCCCCCTCAATTCTTTTCATTCTTTTTTCTTTATTCTGCTCTGTGGTAGTTATTTCCACTATTTTATCTTCCAGGTCACTTATGTGTTCTTCTGCCTCAGTTATTTGCTATTGATTGATTCCTTCTAGAGAATTTTTAATTTCATTTATTGTGTTGTTCATCATTGTTTGTTTCCTCTTTAGTTCTTCTAGGTCATTGTTAAATGTTTCTTGTATTTTCTCCATTCTATTTCCAAGATTTTGGATCATCTTTACTATCATTACTCTGAATTCTTTTTCAGGTAGACTGCCTGTTTCCTCTTCATTTGTTAGGTCTGGTGGGTTTTTACCTTGCTCCTTCATCTGCTGTGTGTTTCTCTGTCTTCTCATTTTGCTTAACTTACTGTGTTTCGGGTCTCCTTTTCACAGGCTTCAGGTTCATAGTTCCCATTGTTTTTGGTGTCTGTCCCCAGTGGGTGAAGTTGGTTCAGTGGCTTGTGTAGGTTTCCTGGTGAAGGGGACTGGTGCCTGTGTTCTGGTGGGTGGGGCTGGATCTTGTCTTTCTGGTGGGCAGGGCTGCATCTGGTGGTGTGTTTTGGGGTGTCTGTGAACTTATTATGATTTTAGGCAGCCTCTCTGCTAATGGGTGGGGTTGTGTTCCTGTCTTGCTAGTTGTTTGGCATGGGGTGTCCAGCACTGAAGCTTGCTGGCCATTGGGTGGAGCTGGGTCTTAGCATTGAGACGGAGATCTACGGAAAAGCTCTCGCCAATTGATATTACATGGGGCTGGGAGGTCTCTGGTGGTCCAATGTCCTGGAATCAGCTCTCCTACCTCAGAGACTCAGGCCTGACACCAGACCAGAACACCAAGACCCTGTCAGCCACATGGCTTGTGATAACAAAAAGGACAACATACATCCACCAATGCCTTTTTGAAGTGAGGCGGTAGCTCAGGACTTGAGTGGAAGACTGCTTTATTGAGTGCAAGCATGGTAGGCTGAAAAATGGCCTCAGTAGCCTTGCGCTGCAGCTCAGGAGACATCCTTGATGTGTCCTTGTTCCTCAACCTCCATATCAATCTGTTACCAAAACCAATCTCTTTCATCTCCTAAATATCTCTTAAATGTTCAAATCCCACATCTGTTTTTATAGAGCTATGACTAGTATATACAAACTCTTCTCTTACTTCTTCATTTAATAGTGTCATAGACCCACTGGCTTGTGCAAGAGTGCAGACTGGACACTTTTTTGTTTATTCAATAAAACTTGACACTCCCCTCTTTGCTCAGCCCAATCTTTGATGGGTGCTGGAGAAATAGAGATGACCTACCAGACTGGAAGCTCCCTGAAGCTTCCTGCCCTCAGGGAGCTCCCAGTCTGATGAGGGAGACAGACAAATTTCAATTGTTTTTTAGAAGAGATGTGCTGTGCAGTAAGCAGAGGTCAGTAAACACAGGGTACTGAGAGACCACAGAAGAGCAACAAGTTAATCAGATGGGGGGTTTGGAAAGATTTCCTAGGCCTTGAACCATGGGTAATAGTTAGCTGGGAAAGGGACAGTTGAGATTTGAGATAGTCTAGGCAAAAATAATAGTGCATGCAAAGAACAGAAAGAAGAAATATCACTGTGGGTTCAAGGAACTTTAAGGTATTCATTGTGTCTGGAAGTCAGAATTTGAGAGGACTGGGAATTACCAGTAGCCAGATCATTGCTTTGAGTGCCCTGTTGAGGAGTTTTCTCTATCCTGTAGTAGCTGAGAAGCCAAAGTATCCAAACAGAGGAGGGACAAAATCAGATCTGGATATTAAAAAGATCTCTGTGTATATCTAATAGCAAACCCCCCAAATAGATAAAAGAAATGGGGAGGGCTTCCCTGGTGGCGCAGTGGTTGAGAATCCGCCTGCCGATGCAGGGGACACGGGTTCGTGCCCCAGTCCGGGAAGATCCCACATGCCGCAGAGCGGCTGGGCCCATGAGCCATGGCCGCTGAGCCTGCACGTCTGGAGCCTGCGCTCCACAATGGGAGAGGCCACAACAGTGAGAGGCCCGCGTACCACAAAAAAAAAAAAAAAAAGAAAGAAATGGGGAAAAGATTTTTCAAAGGAAATGTAAGGCTTGAACAACATTGTAAACTAACTAGACCTAACAGATATCTATAGAACACTCCACGCAACAATAGCAGAATGCACCTTCTTCTCAAGTGACCATGGAACATTTTACAAGATAAGGCCATATACTAAGCCATAAAACAAGCCTCAGTAAATTTTAAAGGATTGAAATCTTACAAAGTATGTTCTCTGACCACAGTAGAGTAACATTAGAAATAAATAACAGAAAAAAATTAGGGAAATTCACAAATATGTAGAAATTGAACCAGACACTCATATATAACCATGGGTCAAAGAAGAAATAACAAGGGAAATTAGACAATGCTTTGTGATGAATAAAAATGATGGCACAATATACCAAAATCTGTGGGATGAAGTTAAAGCAGTGCTTAGAGGGAAACATGAATAAAGTGGTATTCGATACCAAAGCCAGACAAAGATATCACAACAAAAAAAAACCCAATATCTCTTATGAATATAGATGTAAAAATCATCAACAAAACACTAGCGAGCCAAATGCATTGACATTTAAGAAAGATTATACTCCATGACAAAGTGGAATTTATCCCAGGGATGCAAGGTTGGTTTAACATCTGAAAATTAATAATGTAATACACCATATCAATAGAATAAAAAACAAAAAAGATCACTTCAATAGATGCAGGAAAAGCATTTGAAAAATTCAATACTCCTTTATGATAAAGTAAACTAGAAATAGAAGGGAACTTCCTCATTCTGATAAAGGGCATCTATGAAAAATGCACAGCTAACATCATGGTTAATGGTGAAAGAATGCATGCTTTCCCCACAAGATCAAGAACAAGACAAAACTGTCTACTCTCACCACTTCTATTCAACATTGTACTGGAAGTTCTAGCCAGGGCAATTAAGCAAGAAAATAAAATAAAAGATGCACAGATTAGAAAGGAAAAAGTAAAACTGTCTCTATTTGCAGATGACATGATCTTATATACAGAAAACCCTAAGGAATCCACTGTAAACTATTAGAACTAATAAATGACTTACGCAAAGTTGCAGAATACAAGATGAACACACAAGAATCAGTTGTGTTTCTATCTACTTGAAGTGAACATTCAAAAATGAAATTAAGAAAACAATTCCATTTCACAATATATATTAGTGAAACCATTATGCTGTACACTTTAAACTCACACAGTGATGTATGTCAATTATATCTCAATAAAACTGGGAAAATAAATAAATAAACAAATGATGCTGGGACAACAGGATATCACATGCAAAAGAATGAAGTTGGACCCCTACCACATACCATATATAAAAGTCAACTGAAAATGAATCAAAGACCTAAATGTAAGAGCTAAAACTATAAAAGTCTTAGAAGAAAACATAAGAGTAAATCTTTGTGACCATGTATGAGGTAATGGATTCTTTTGGTATGACATCAAAACTACAGGCAAGAAAAGAAAAAACAGATAAATTGGACTTCATCAAAATTAAAAACTTTTGTGCCTTAAAGGACACCAACAAGAAAGGGAAAAGACATCCCACAGAATGGGAGAAAATATTTGCAAATCATGTATCCAATAAGAGACAAAACTAAAATATGTAAAGAACTCTTACAACTCAAAAATAAAAAGAAAAATAACTCAGTTTAAAAATGGGCAAAGAATTTGTAACTATGTGTGGTGATGGACTTATAATGGTGATCATTTCACAGTACATACAAACATCAAATCATTATGTTGTATACCTAAACTAATATAATGTTATATGTCACTTATACCTCAATAAAAATTATACCTCAAAAAAAGGTAAAAAAATAGGCAAAGGATCTGAATAGACATTTCTCCAAAGAAGATAGACAGGTGGCCAATAATTTTATGAAAAGATGCTCAACATCATTAGCCTTCAGTGAAATGCACTTCAAAGCCCAAGACACACCTACTTCACACCTGCTCGGATGGCTACAATCAAAAAGACATATAATAGCAAGTGTTGGCAAGAAAGTGCAGAAACTGAAACCCTTATTCACAGCGGTGATGTATAAGGGTGCAGCCGCTTTGGAAAGCAGTCTGGCAGTTGCCCAAATGTTAAGCACAGAGTTACCATATGACCCAGCAATTCCATTCCTAGATATAAACTCAAGACAAATGAAAACATATGTCCACTCAAAAACTAGTACATGAATGTTCATGGCAGCATGCATCATAATAGCCAAAAAGTTCGAACAACCCAAATGTCCATCAATTGATGAGTAGATAACTAAAATGTGGTATATCTAGACAATGGAATATTATTCCACAATAAAAAGGAATAAATTACTGGGACTTCCCTGGCAGTCCAGTAGTTAAGACTCTGTGCTTCCACTGCAGGGGGCACGGGTTCGATCCCTGGTCAGGGAAAGAAGATCCCGCGTGCCGTGCAAAAAACAAAACAAAACAAAACAAAACAGACATGGAATAAAGTACTGATACATGCTACAACATGAATTAACTTTGAAAACATGATGCTAAGTGAGAGAAGCCAGTCACCAAAGATCATGTATTGTATGATTCTAATGTTATGGTGTCAAGAATAGGGAAATCTACAGAGACAGAGAGTATATTAGTATTTGCCAAGAGCTGGGAAGGTTGGAAGGGAATGGGGAGTGACTGCTAATGGTTATTGGGGTTTCTTTTTGAGGTGGTGAAAATGTTCTAAAATTAGATAGGTGATGATGGTTGCACATATCTGTGAAATACTAAAAGCCATTGAACTGTACCTTTTAAAAAAGTGAATTGTATGGTATGTGAATTATATCTCAGTAAAGCTGTTATCAAGAAAAATCTCTGTGATGACAGGTGCAGAAAAGAAACTGGAGGTGAGACTGAGGCCACGGAAGGACTGGTGCATGATCTAGGCAGGAGAGAAATGGGCCTGAACTGGAACAGAGTTTATGGAATAGAAGTAAGAGAGATTCCAGGTAGAGATAGGCCAGGACTTGGTGACGATTCGTTTTCGGCTTGGTTCTTAGCTCCCTACATAGTATATGTCCTGATACTACCAGTTTGTATCCGTGAATTGCTCTGCATCTACAAAACCTGCTGTTCCACGCCACTCTCATCAGCACTCATCTCAACTACTGCCCTCTTGGATGGTCTATCTGTATCCACTCAGGTTCCCTGCCAGTCTATTCCCTACACTGGAGCCGCAGTGATCTTTTCATACTGCAAATCTATCATGTCATCCTCCTGCTTTAAACCCTTCAATGAGTTCCCTCTGCACTTAGCATAAAGACCAAAATCCTTAGCCCACTTGACCAGCCCAAATATCCTAGCCTCTGCCTATCTCTCTGACCTCTCCTTTTGTGCTCCAAGTCCACTGGACTGCTTTCAAGTGCCTCACCATGCTCCCTCCTACCACAGGATCTTTGCACGTGCTGTTTCCTCTATGGATGCTTCCTTTCCTGCTTCACCTGGTGACCCCAACTCTCCCTTCAGTTACCAACTTTATCATCATTTCCTCAGGGAAGCCTTCCCCGATGGCCCGAGTGCCCTATTTTATGCTCTTAGAACTCTTTGTACTTTTCCATGACCCTTATCACAGTTGCAGTTCTTTTCTATTTATGGAATCGTTTGATTAATGTCTGTCTCTTTCATTAGCTTGTAAGCTCCATAAGATCAACATCTGTGACTATTTTTGTTAACCATTGTATCTGGTGCCAAATACAGTGTTGGGCACATAGTAGGTCCTGAATTATATTTGTTAAATAAATGAATAAACCTCAGGGGCAATTTTAAAGGCTAATTAAAGCAACAATGACCTACCCTACTGTGTTCATAGATTGGCAAAGTTAAAATACCCAGTGTGGGCAAGGGTTGAGGAAAATCAGCACTCTCATATCCTGGTGCTGGTGTAGATTGCTGTGTCCTTTGTGGATGGCAATTGGAGCTTCAAATGTTTACACTGTTGGACTCCACAATTCTGTTCATGAAAATTTATTCCAAGAAAATGATCACTCGTGTGCATAATGGTGTACACAGGAGGATAGCTATTGAAACACTGTTTATAACTGGAGAAGGATGAAGAACAACTGAAATGTTCAAACACAGAATATTAGCTCAATAAATCATGGTGCATTCATACCATGGAATACTGTGTGGTGATTAAAAATGATCATGTAAATTGGGAATTCCCTAGTAGTCCAGTGGTTAAGACTCAGTGCTTTCACTGCTGTGGGACCCGGTTCGATCCCTGGTCAGGGAGCTAGTATCCCACAAGCCAAGTGGCGTGGCAAAAAAAAAAAAAAAAAGATCATGTAAATTGTGTTTATCAACATGATGAGAAAATCATAGTAGACTCTTTAGTAAAAATAAGCAGGGGCTTCCCTGGTGGCGCAGTGGTTGAGAGTCCGCCTGCCGATGCAGGGGACGCGGGTTCGTGCCCCGGTCCGGGAAGATCCCACATGCCGCGGAGCGGCTGGGCCCGTGAGCCGTGGCCGCTGAGCCTGCGCGTCCGGAACCTGTGCTCCGCAACGGGAGAGGCCACAACAGTGAGAGGCCCGCGTACCGCAAAAAAAAAAAAAAAAAAAAAAAAAAAAAAAAAAAAAAAAAAAAAAAAAAAAAAAGCAGTTACTAAAAAGCATCATGGGGACTTCCCTGGTGGTCCAGTGGTTAAGACTTCACCTTCCAATGCAAGGGGTGCAGATTCGATCCCTGGTTGGGGAGGTAAGATCCCACATGCCTCGCAGCCAAAAAGCCAAAACCTAGAACAGAAGCAATATTGTAACAAATTCAATAAAGACTTTAAAAATGGTCCACCTCAAAAAAAAATCTTTAAAAAAATATAATTTAAAAAAAGCGTGATGGAAGGATCCTGAGTTTTTTATTTTAATAGTATGGAATATAGATAGATATCTAAATTCATAGACAAAGAACTGCAATGATAAATATGAAGCTATTTATTCTGAGTTGCTTTCTGGGGTCTTTCCCATCTTACCCTATGTAGTTCTATATTGTGTTAAAATCTTTTATAAAAATGTACTCATGTTATCACTTGCATAATCGAAGAAATTTCAAACCAAAAAAAGAAAACTAAAGATAGAATACCAAAGGTAAATATGCATATATGACCATATGCATATGTACTGTAGATAAATATACATAATAAAGACGCTCTGAACTAATAATCACAAAAGTATTAACCATAGTTGTTCCAGATTGTGGGACTATGGGTGACCTTTATGCTCTCTTTTTGCTTGTCTATATCTTCTGCAGTTAGTATCTATTACTTTTGTAATAAGAGAACATCATAAAATATATTTTAGTTAGAAAAAAACATTACAATGAGAAATAGAGACCAAGAGAGAAGGCCCAATCATGCTGGCTAGCCAGCCCATTACCTCCTGGGAGGCAGATCTACGCGAGGGCTCACATTTTAATCAGAAGGTTGCTTAGTGACCATAGAGCCAGAGCAAAGGACTTAGCTGGATGACTTTAATGTCCAAAGACAGCAATTACCGACGCTTTCATCTCCACTGCAGTGATATACTGCCTGCCCAGAATACACTGCCTTAAAATGGCCTGACTCACCTAGTGCCCCAAGAATCCACCCCAAGACGGTTGATCCCATTGCACTGGACCTTCCCTGCTTGTGTACGACTTAGCCTCACCTGACCGTGACCCCGGCTGACAGTAAACTCTCAGCTCCATGCCCCAGCTTTACATCCATCCGAAGTCTGGTGCCTGATCCTCTGTTTCAGCATTTGCTCATGTAGGCTTAGTCTACAGCCCCTTTCTCATGGATTTCAGTTTGGACTTGCTCCTTGACTCTTCCTGCTAAGCTTCTCTAGCTGCAGAACCCCAGTCGGGGCCCTGCCTCTCCCTGTCCCACTCCGGGGCTGCGGGCAGCGCGTGGGGATTGACCTACACCTGACAAGGGGCCCAGACATTTCAAGAAGCTGAGTGGGGACCTCAGACTTGATAGCACGGGGTGGGCCCTGCCAAATGTTTTTCTCTCCAATTCCTGTTTCTCTGTGTCTAATGTTGACTGCTCTCCTTCCGGTGGACACAGCCTGTCTTTAACTTATAACTCTCTGTTAAGTTATAATCAATTTCTTACTCTTCCTGCTTTGGGCCTGGGAAATATTTTGCCCCTAAATTTTTTTTTTTTTTTTTTTTTTTTTTTTTTGCGGTACGCGGGCCTCTCACTGTTGTGGCCTCTCCCGTTGCGGAGCACAGGCTCCGGACGCGCAGGCTCAGCGGCCACGGCTCATGGGCCCAGCCGCTCCGCGGCACGTGGGATCCTCCCGGACCGGGGCACGAACCAGCGTCCCCTGCATCGGCAGGCGGACTCTCCACCACTACGCCACCAGGGAAGCCCCCTAAATTATTTTTTTAACGTCTGATCTTATCCATCAGATGCTGGTTTTATTTCTTTGAGGGAAGGATTGCCTTGCAATTCTCCTACACAGATTTAAAGCTGCTAATCTAGAGAAACCAAATCATATTTTAAATTTCTCATATACTCTCAGTGTCTAACACACTGCCATGCATGCAGTAGTTGCTCAATGATAACTGAGTGAAAGAATGAACTGAATGAAAGCAGATGCAAAAGATACATGGACAACAGAGTGGAAACATTGAAGAAATCAGTCTTTTTGTTTGTTTGCTTGTTTGTTTTGTGGTACGCGGGCCTCTCACCGTTGTGGCCTCTCCCGTTGCGGAGCACAGGCTCCGGACATGCAGGCTCAGCGGCCATGGCTCACGGGCCCAGCCTCTCCGCGGCACGTGGGATCTTCCCGGACCGGGGCGCGAACCCGTGTCCCCTGCATCGGCAGGTGGATTCTTAACCACTGCGCCACCAGGGAAGTCCCCCCATGAATCCATTCTTATTTTAAAAAGAAAACAAAAACAAAAGAATACAGTAAAAGTTCCCTTTCATCAGTCATCTCCAAACCTAATCTCACCCCTAGAGGTAACCAGTGTTTGACATACATCCTTCTAAAGCACTGACTCTGTATGTGTATCTATATGTGCGCTGAAAGGGAGTGAACTCAGAGATACAATGTTAAACGAAAAAATATTGCAAAACAGTATTTACAGTCTGGCACAACATTTTAAAAAACCCTCATTAGCTATTATTTCAGTTCTGGACACAAATCCAGCGTGTGAGGGAGGTGGTGTTTCCCCACACCAACAAGCAGTTCTTAAACACCAGCAGGGTGACTGAGAGTTCAAATCAATTCTTTTTTTTTTTTGGCCATGCCAGGTGGCTTGTGGCATCTCAGTTCCCAGACCAGGCCATGGCAGTGAAAGCCCAGAGAATTCTAACCACTAGGCCACCAGGGAACTCCCTCACATCAGTTCTGATACAATTTGATCGTGTCAGATCCCACAGGTTAAGGGTTCAGTATCACAAGATGCCCCCCACCCCGACTTCAGATGCTAATTGCAAGTTCAGGTTACCTATGCTTCTGACCAATCGGCTATAAATCAGAGGTTCCCATGACCCCCTCCTCAGGTTCAATTAATCTGCTAGAACAGCTCATCATACGACTCAGAGAAACGCTTCCTTACATTTGCCAGTTTTATTAAAGGATATGATAAGGATACGGATGAACATCCAGATGCACAGGGCGAGTTATGTGGGAAGGGGGGGTGGAGCTTCCATGCCCTCTTCAGGTGCACTACTCTCCCGGCATCTCCAACTCTTCACCAATGTGGATGCTCTCCGAAGCCCATTGTATTGGGATTTCGTGGAGGTTCCATCCCATAGTCATGACTGAACATTAATTCCATTTTCAGTCTTTCTCCCTCTTCAAGAGAATGGGGGACAAGGGCTGAAAATCCCAAGCTTCTAATCATGGCTTGGTCTTTCTGGTGACCAGCCCCCATCTAGGAGCCATCCAGGAGCCCACCCAGAGTCGCCTCATGAAAACAAAAGACACTCCTACCACCCAGGTAATTACAAGGGTTTCAGGAGCCCTGTGTCAGAAACCAGGGTTAAAAACCAAATATTGGAACAAAGATGCTCTTAGGGTTCTCATCACTTAGGAAATTACAGGGTTTCAGAAGCTCTGTGCTACCAACCGGGCCAGAGCCCAATACTTATATTTTTTATTATCTCACAACTATGAATTCTGTATGCCAGAACTTTCCATTCCTGAACATGGTGCATCCCTCCAAACATTCAGGTCTTCCTTTATGTCCCTCAGTAACAGTGCTAGTCTTCACTGTGCTCAACACGATGTCTTGTAAATAGTTGGCATACAATAAATATCCGTTGATGATTATTTGATAAGGGTTTACTTGGGAAGTGGAGATCAAGAAGACAGAGCCAACCTTAGGGAAAAGCAGTGACTTTGGGTCAGTTACTTGTTGTGCCTCAGTTTCCCTTTCTGACAAACGGGCACAATCATAGTACCCACTCCAGAGGACTTCTGTAAGAAGTGAGATAATTCATGCAACTTAGAACGGTGAGTGCCTGGTGCATAATTAGTGCCCGCTTCGCATTAGCTGCTCTTACTGTTGTTAGCTACTTGGTCTTGGCCAGGTTCTTTAACCTCTAATCTGTCATTCAACCTCTCATTTAATGTGTTATCATTCCTCACTTGATTGCTCTAAGGATTCAAAGTGCTTAACACATAATAGGTATTCAAATAACTATTCCCTTGGTTCTTTATATGGTAATAATAATATTTAACATATGAACACTTGCTTTATGCCAAGCATTTTACCTATTACCTTAGTTAATCCACTGAATTATCAAGAAAACTATATGAAGAAGATGTGATATTGGGAAGCAGGTATCCCTAGTTTAAGAATGAGTAACTTGGGACTTCCCTGGTGGCGCCGCGATGAGAAGCCCGTGCACCACAACGAAGAGTAGTAGCCCCTGCTCACCGCAACTAGAGAAAAGCCTGCGCGCAGCAACGAAGACCCAACGCAGCCAAAAATAAATAAATAAATAAAAGAATGAGTAACTTGAAATAGATTGCGACTGGACCAAGGGCATATTCTAAGTGGCTCAGCTGAGATTTAAACTCCGATTTCTTTTCCAAATATTGACGCTGGAGTGGGTGATGGCCAGTCATTTGTAAATTCAGTGCCTGAGCCTTTATTGCTATATGGCTAAAGATTGATTCCCCTTACTGGCTGGATGTGACAGGCTTTCTTGTCTTCCTCTAAGAATAAGAGCACTTTGCTGCCCCCTAGTGGCCAGCCAAGCTCTTACACCCAGGTTTCACTAAAAAAACAACTAACCATCTTTTCTTCTTATTATTAATTTTTATTGGAGTATAGTTGCTTAACAATGTTGTGTTAGTTTCTACTGTACAGCAAAATAAATCAGCTATACATATACATATATCCCCTCTTCTTTTGGATTTCCTTCCCATTTAGGTCACCACAGCGTCTTGAGTAGAGTTCCCTGTGCTATACAGTATGTTCTTATTAGTTGTCTATTTTATGCATAGTTATCAATAGTGTATACGTGTCAATCCCAATCTCCCTATTCCTCCTATAGCCCCTTCCCCCCTTGGTATCCATACATTTGTTCTCTACGTCTGTGTCTCTATTTCTGCTTTGCAAATAAGATCATCTGTACCATTCTTCTGGGTTCCACATACATGCATTAATATATGATATTTGTTTTTCTCTTTCTGACTTACTTCACTGTGTATGACAGTCTCTAGGTCCATCCACGCCTCTACAAATGACCCAATTTCGTTCCTTTTCATGGCTGAGTAATATTCAATTGTCTATATGTACCACATATTTTTATTTATTTGTTTGTTTGTTTATTTTTGGCTGCTTTGAGTCTTCATTGCTATGTGCAGGCTTTCTCTAGCTGCGGAGAGCGGGGGCTACCCTTTGTTGCGGTGCCAGGCTTCTCATTGCGGTGGTTTCACAGGCTTAGTTGCTCCGCGGCACGTGGGATCTTCCCAGACCAGGGATCAAACCCGCGTCCCCTGCATTGGCAGGCGGACTCTCAACCACTGCACCACCAGGGAAGTCCCTGTATCACATCTCCTTTAACCATCTTTTTTATTCCCATAATTTCCCTCTAGGAAAGGTGTTACCTTGGGAGAGGCGAGGAAGAAAAGTGATTGAGGGAGACTGTTGTTACTGGGGTTTTGCCTGTTTTCTTTTAATATAGAGGAGAAAATCTGAGTGTCTCTTACACCATCCAGCATGATGTGCCAGAAATGTCTGGAAAAAAGCAGCACAGCAACACAGCATTCTGACAGTTCAGGCTGCAGAGCCCCCACTGCTGGATTTCTCCAAGCAGGGTCCCAGGTCCATCTCTGTGGAAATGTCTTCTCCCTCCATCCCCGGCCTCAGCTCCCGGGAGAGCTGGTGCGGGTCCTCCATCTGCTCCTGGACCTCACAGGAAAGATCTGGGGAATAGGTGGGAGGGTCACCCCAGCTCCTGATTCTGCCCCCCCATTGCTCTATTTACCCACAGCTGGCCCTGGCCCTCCGGGCACATTGGCACATCTAGAGGTCCTGCTTGTAGGTGGGGGCAGCATGGGCAGTCTAGGCAGAGCCAGGACTCCTGGGGTGTCTGGTGTGGACACCCAACTGTCAGCTACTCATGGAATGAAGACAGTAGGCAGGCATCTGCTACCATATGATCCACGGGTATGAAATGGAAGGTGCAGGGAGATTCCATTCACGTATTTTACATATGCACTTACAGGTATATATTATGTTTCATATACAGACATGCACATATGCTGATGCCTACATACATACCAGAGGAAGTTATGTCAAAATAGTAACAATGTTTAGCATCTAGGATGTAGGATTGTGGATGGGTTTTCTCTGCACTTACCTGTATTTTCTTTTTTTTTTTTTTTGTATTTTCAAATAATCTCTAGCAAATATATATTAGATCCACAAGCCCTGATTCTCGGTCACATTCACCAGAAAATAAACCTGAATAGCCATAGGTCCTGCATGTGACAGATTTCAAGAATTCAGTCTTGCAGTCTCTAAAACCCATGCTTAAGCTTGTCAGATTGTGGGTCCTAATTTGGGGGGGGGGAACTAAGTCACTGTGGCAGAGAGGTTAGCGCCTGTTTCTAGAAAGTTTGGATGAGGGGCAGGGTGTCAGGATTAGTGTGGAGAACAGGGCTCCCAGGCACCCTGAGGGCACCTACTGAGAAAGAGATAGTTCCCTCTTTTCCTCCTTTCTACTCCCTTTTTCCCTCATCTGTTGGTTCATTTATTCATTCAGACAGCAAACCTTTACCAAACACTTATCCATAGCTGTGCAGGCACCGGACTAGACTCTGGGATACAGGGATGAGAAGACCCAGTGCCTGCCCTCAGGAAGCTCACCGCTTACTGGAGAAGACAGACAGACCAATCACATGAGACTCCGACATTAACTGAGGCCTGTACAGGATGCTGCGGGGTCACCGAGGAACGACTGGCTAACTGCCTGGAGTCATAGGAGCTTCACAAAGCTGGTGACAGCTGGGTTGGGTCTTAAGGGATGAATAAGAGTTTTCCCGGCAGACTAGGAGCACGAAGCACCTTCCGGGTAGAGCGGGCGACGTGCGCAATGGCGCCTAGGTGTGAGGGAGCATGGTCGGATTTCAAGCTGAGAGGGTTACATGGTCACATTGAGTCACTCTCTGACTCAGTACATGTGTGCCACGGGAATAACTCTGGCGGTCCAGTGGTTAGGACTCTGCGCTTCCACTGCAGGGGACACTGGTTCGATCCCTGGTTGGGAAACTGAGATCCGTGCAGTGCAGCCAAATATATGTGTGTGTGTGTGTGTGTGTGTGTGTGTGTGTGTGTGTGTGTGTGTGTGTATGTCACACACTGCGCTAGTAGTGGGGGTGATGGCAGTGAAAAAACCAAGTCCCTAAACCTATGGAGCTCACATTCTAGTTGGAAAGATTGACACAGAGCAAAAGGGATAAAAATAAAGCAGGGGATGGGACAAAAGAGAGACCAGAGGGTGCCATTTTAGACAGGGTGGTCAGGGAGGCCTTCCCTCACCAAGGGACATTTGAACAGGACTGGATGAAGTGAGGGAGCAAAAGGATCCTGAATGAATGGAGAAAGATCACGCCAGGCAGAGGGAACTGCAGGTGCAAAGGCCCTGAGGTGGGAGTTGGGAGTGTGCTTGGCATAATCAAGGAACAAGCAGGTGGGGTGGGGGAAGACTAGAACAGCATGAGTGAGTGAAGGTCGGGGTGAAGTCAGCAGGACCGGATCACAGAGGGCCTTGTGAGCCACGCACAGCAAGAAGTGGAGGCCCCCCTCTGAGTGGGATGGGGAGCTTCTGTTGAGACTACTTGTTGGGTTATCAGAGGAAAGTGCGGCATTACAATGATGCGAACGTCTTCACCCAAGCAACTCGAAGGCTGGAGATGCCGTTAAGTGACGTAGAGGAGACTCGGGGGAAGCTGGGGAGGAGTCCAGTTTAGACGTGCTGAGTTTGAGAGGCCTATTAGACCTTGAAGGGGAGCTGTCAAGCAGGCAACGGGATCTGTCTGTCTAGCACTCAGAGGAGGGTTCAGAGCAGCAGGGGGGACATTTAAAAACCTGACACCAGATGAGACCCTCAAAGGAGGGAATGCACAGAGAGAGGCAGTCCAAAGCCAGAGCCCTGTGGCTCTCTAATCTCCAGACGGTAGAGGATAGTGGGAGAAGGAGCCAGCAGAAGGCATTGAGGATTGACTGACTGGCTAGTGAGATCAAAGGAAAAGCAGAAGAGCTTGCTGTCCCAGGAGCCAAGGGAAGCAAGGGTCGAAGGGAGGACAGAATGATGGACTGCATCAAATGCCCTGAGAGCTCCAGTAAGATGAGGACTCAGAACTCACCATTGGACTTGACAGCAGGGAGGGAGGCCACGGATGACCTTGGCACGCTCCCGCCTCACGGGCACGCAACCTGTGCAGTTGGACAGTCCGCTCTCAGCAGGGTCTTGCGCTGGTCTAATGCTCTTCTGTCGCCATCTGGAAATTCTTAAGCAACTTTTTCCAGTGGGTTGGATGATGACCCCTCTCCCAAAAGATATGTCCACCCGAATATGACCTTATTAGGAGAAAGCGTTTTTTGCAGATGTACTTAAGGTAAAGATCTTGAGGTGAGATCAGATTGCATTAGGGTGGGCCCTAAACCTAGCAACACATGTCCTAATGGAAGAAGAGCGGGGAAAGACACACAGAGAAGGTGAAGATAGAGGCAGAGATTGGAGTGATGCATCTATAAGTCAAGGAACTCCAAGCACTGTCTGTGGCCATTGGGAGCTAGAAGAGACACAAGGAATGGATTCTCTTTCAGAACCTCCAGAAGGAACCTACTCTGTTGACACCTTGATTTTGGACTCCCGGCTTGCAGAACTGTGAGAGAATCAATTTCTGTTCTTTTAAGCCACCTGGTGTGCAGTAATTTGTTACGATAACTGTAGGGAAAAAAAATACGCTTTTGAACAGAGAGCCTCACGTATTCACTTTGCCTTGGGCCCTGCAAATGATGTAGCCGGTCCTGCCTCAGCAAGTGTGGATTCTGAGGCTTGGTGGGTTATGAATGTTATTGGAATGTGTTCAAGAGACAATGGGAGGTGAAGAAGTAGAGACTGCCAGAGAAGACAATTTGAATTCCAGGCAGTCCTGCTGCAAAAGAGGGCACAGAAGTGGAGTGGAGGGCTCATGGACATATATCCAGACAAAACTCTAATTCGAAAAGATACATGCACCCCTATGTTCATAACAGCACTATTTACAATAGCCAAGACATGGAAACATATATATACACACACACAATGGAATGTTAGCCATAAAAAAGAATGAAATAGTGTCATTTGCAGCAACATGGATGGACCTAGAGATGATCATACGAAGTGAAGTAAGTCGGACAGAGAAAGATAAATATCATATGATATCACTTATATGTCGAATCTAAAATATGACACAAATAGGAAGTCCCTGGCGGTGCAGTGGTTAGGACTTGGCGCTCTCACTGCCGGGGCCCGGGTTCAATCCCTGGCCAGGGAAATGGGATCCCACAAGCCTCGAGGCTCGGCCAAAACAAACAAACAAGCAAACAAACAAACAAACCCTAAAACTAAAATATGATACAAATGAACATATCTATCAAACAGAAAGAGACTCACAGACATAGAGAACAGATTTGTGGTTGCCAGGGGGGAGGGGGGTGGGGAGGGATGGAGTGGGAGTTTGGGGTGAGCAGATGCAAACTATTATATAAAGAATGGATAAACAACGAGGTCCTACTGTAGAGCACAGGAAACTATATTCAATATCCTGTGATAAACCATAATGGAAGAGAATACGGGAAAGTATATATATAAACTGAATCACTTTGCTGTACAGCAGAAACTAACACTACATTGTAAATCAACTGTACTTCAATTTTAAAAAAAGAAATGGAGTGGTGGGTAGACGGGGATATTGGATCAAGATGGCTGTGGTTTTCTTTTTTTTTTTTTTTTTTTTTTTTTTTTGTGGTACGCGGGCCTCTCACTGTCGTGGCCTCTTCCGTTGCGGAGCACAGGCTCCGGACGCGCAGGCCCAGAGGCCACGGCTCACGGGCCCAGCCGCTCCGTGGCACGTGGGATCCTCCCGGACCGGGGCACGAACCCGTGTCCCCTGCATCAGCAGGCGGATTCTCAACCACTGCGCCACCAGGGAAGCCCGGCTGTGGTTTTCTTAAAGAGAGGGAACAGCACAGTATGCTTGAATATGGGTGGCAATGCTCCATTGGGGGGAGTTAATGATGCAAGAACAGGAGGGGACACTTGCTTGAGCAAAGTCTTTGAGTACTTCAGAGGAGAATCAATGGCAAATTTTACTTGTTCTCACATACACATATACACACACATGCACACACAAAATCAGCATTTTGCATCGTAGTGGAAATGCTGCACCCACCCCCCACACAGCAGCAGCCCTCATCACCTGTAAGCTGGCCAAGAGCATTCACATCCATGATCTCGTTCGATTCTCACAAAAGGCCGGGGAGGTAATAAAGTCATTCCTTTCATGTCCATTTTTCAGATAGAAAAATAGAGGCTCGGAGAGGATAAGTGATGGCCCGAGATCACACAGCCGGTCACCGGCCGACCTAGGGCTCCAATCACAGAAAGGTCTTTCCCTCTCTCCTTGGGTACCCATTTCAGCCAGTTTTCAAAACTCGAGGAGGGGGCTTCCCTGGTGGCGCAGTGGTTGAGAGTCCGCCTGCCGATGCAGGAGACACGGGTTCGTGCCCCGGTCCGGGAGGATCCCACGTGCCGCGGAGCGGCTGGGCCCGTGAGCCATGGCCGCTGGGCCTGCGCGTCTGGAGCCTGTGCTCCGCAACAGGAGAGGCCACAACAGTGAGAGCCCCTCATACCAAAAAAAAAAAAAAAAAAAACTCGAGGAGTGGAGGAAGCAAATTCCTGAGGCATATCCACTTCCGTGAGTATGGAAGCCAATGTGTCTATGGCGGACAAGCTGCTTCTCTGACAACAGCAATCGGGGCAGCCCTTGGCAGGACTCCCTCCCTGGAGTGGGCTTCAGAGTGGGCCAGTTGGCAGCCAGCGAGGGTCATGAAGAGGACCCACTTGGAGCCGAGAGCTCTGTGAAGGACACTGCAGACTCCTCTATGCGGCCGCCGAGCAGGGGCGGGCAAAGGGGCACATGAAACGAGCCCGGGGCAGTGGCTGTCGCCTTGAGGCTGTGTCGGGATAGCAGTGTGAGGCGTTGCTTGAGGGATGGAGGTGACAAGCTGAGCTGAGCGGCGGGAGTGGGTGGGAGGGCAGTCTAGGCTCTGGAGAAAACCGCACACGAACCCTCCTGTGTGACAGTGAACTGAGCAGAGAAATGTCACTTGCAGGCCTGGGAATGGCAGGGGGCGCAACACTGGTTCCTGCTGCAGCCTCCTCCTCAGCTAGGAGCTGGGGCTGCAGGGCAAGATGGCGGCACTTGTGCCATCTCGACATCTTGGTGACAAATGGACTTAGCACTCAATGTCTAGTCACCAAAGTCAAGACCAGGAACGCTGAAGTCCCCTCCCCAGAGGAGCTGAGTGGCCCAGATGCTGGAAAGGGGACCAGAGGTTGGGCAGGGCCAGCAACTCTCCTGCAGGGCCCATCAGGCAGGAGCCGAGGGGCATGCCGAGGCTGGGAGGGCCGGACACTACTCTCTGAATGACAGCTGAAGCAGACAAGCTCCGGGGAGAGGACGGCGGAGCCCAAGGCCAGACAGGAAGCTCACAGCCAAATCAAGATCGTAACCAAACACCAAACCCCACGCCCATTAACTAAGGGTTGCCACATGCCAGCATCAATGGCTGTCTTTGCAGGAGCAACTTCAATTTTTAGGACACTGCTAGAAGGCAGACGTAATTATTATGACCTATCTAGCAGAGGAGGCTGAGACACAGAACCGTGCAGTGCCTTACAAAGGTCACCTAGTTAAGTCCCCAAGCTGGGATTCAAACCAGGTCTGTCTGACTTCAAAGCCCACTCTGTTCATTCTTTCCTGCAGGGTTGTATAACCAGTCATTTTTTGCTGGGGGTGGGGGCGTTTGCAGGATCTTAGTTCCCCGACCAGGGATCGAACACATGCCCCCTGCAGTGGAAGTGTGGAGCCCTAACCACTGGACCGCCAGGGAAATCCCTATAACCAGTAAATTAAATAAAAGGTGATTTCAGTAAAAGTAAAAATAACTGCCTCCTTGTACTGAGCACCTGCTATATGCCAGACGTTGTTCTAAGAGCTTTTACACGCAGTAGAAAACTCATTTAATCGCCACCACAACCTCAGAGGTAGGTATTGGCATTGTTACCACCTTCCTTCTACAAACCGGAAACTCTTTTGGGTAGAGTGAGGCAGAGGGCCCAGTTTTTGCAAATTGCCCACGGGCTCCTGGGTGGGGGCCCGGTCACCAGAAAGACCAAGTCATGATGAGATGCTTGGCATTTTTAACCTCACCCCCCCCCCATCCTCCAGAGAGTGGAGAGAGGCTGGAAATGGAGTTAATCATGGATCATGCCCACGTGAGGAGGCCTCCATAAAATCCCAACAGTAGGGAGCTCTGAGAACTTCCAGGTTGGTGAACACATGCAGTTGGGAGGGTGATACATCCCACCTCCACGGGGACAGAAGCTCATGTGCTCAGGACCCTTCCAGACCTTGCTCTCTGTATCTATTCATCTGGCTGTTCATCTGTATCCTTTATCGTATCCTTTGATAAACGGGTAAACGTAGGTAAGTGTTTCCCTGAGTTCTGTGAGCCACTCTGGCAAATTAATCGAACCAAAAGTGGGGGTCACTGGAACCTCCCAGACCTATAGCCCTTTTGCCTGTTGGCTAGCAGCAGAAGTGATACCCTGGGCTCGTCACTGTCAGCTGAAGTGGTGGGGGGCAGTCTTTTGAGACTGAGCCCTTAACCTGTGGGGTCTGAGGCTATCACTGGTACACAATATCAGAACTGAATTAAATTGTAGCACACCTAGCTGGTGTCACAGAGAATTGTTTGATGTGGGGAAAAAAACCACACATTTGGGACTCCCCTGGTGGCGCAGTGGTTAAGAATCTGCCTGCCAATGCAGGGGACACGGGTTCGAGCCCTGGTCCGGGAAGATCCCACGTGCTGCGGAGCAACTAAGCCCATGTGCCACTACTATAAATAAATAAATTTATAAAAAAGGAAAAAAAAATCCACACATTTTGTGACTGGAAGTGAAGTGTTTGTCGTGAGTAGTAAAGGAGACTCACAGGGAAGAAACATACGGTGGAGAAGAACTGGGTTTTTCCCTACAGACTGTAGGGGAGGAAAACTTATTTTCCCTTTACCCTTCTAAGTTCTTGGCTGAGACACCCTGTAATAAAAGACAGATTATCAGGAGAAAACAAACAGAAGTTTAATAATATGTATGCCTCCTGTACATGTGACAGATAACCAGGAAAACTGAGTAACTCCCTGAAATGGCCCAAGCTGCCATCTTAAATACCGTCTCCAGCTAAAGACAAAATATATTGGGGGGATGGGGGTGTGCGAAGCAGTTTGGGGAGGTTACCAGGAAAAGCACAGTAAACAGTAAACCAGATTAAGGGTGCTATGCAGATTCAAGTCATTGCCTTCTGCATTGATAAGAGTTTCTAGAGATTTAGAGTCACACTTAGAGAAGCGTGTACAGAGGGGGAGACACCCTTACATGTGGAGATGTCCCCTACAAATCTAAAAATCTCTTACAAAAGGGTAACTTCCACTCAGTTTTCAGAGCTTCACCTGTGTCTGCTGTTTCTTAAAAATAACCAGGTCAAGATAATCAATATGCCAAAGAGGTGCATTCTGGGGTGGTATATATATATATTTTTAAATATAAATTTATTTATTTTATTTATTTATTTTTGGCTGTGTTGGGTCTTTGTTGCTGTGTGCAGGGTTTCTTTAGTTGTGGTGAGCGGGGGCTACTCTTCTTTGAGGTGCACAGGCTTCTCACTGTGGTGGCTTCTCTTGCTGTGGAGCACGGGCTCTAGGCGCGTGGGCTTCAGTAGTTGCAGCAAGAGGGCTTAGTAGTTGTGGCACACGGGCTTAGTTGCTCCGCGGCATGTGGGATCTTCCCGGACCAGGGATCGAACCTGTGTCCCCTGCATTGGCAGGTTCGGGAAGATCCCACATGCCATGGAGCAACTAAGCCCGTGCGCCACAACTACTGAGCCTGTGCTCTACAACCCGCGAGCCACAACTACTGAAGCCCACGTGCCACAACTACTGAAGCCAGCGTGCCTAGAGCCTGTGCTCTGCAACAAGAGAAGCCACCGCAGTGAGAAGCCCGCACACCGCAACGAAGAGTAGCCCCCACTCACAGCAACCAGAGAAAGCCCGCGCGCAGCAAAGAAGACCCAACGCAGCCAAAATAAAATAACTAAAATATAAATAATTTTTTTTAAAAAAGGAATTCCCTGGCGGTCCAGTGGTTAGGGCTCTGTGAAGGCCCGGGTTCAATCCCTGGTAGGGGAACTAAGATCCCACAAGCTGCATGGTGTGGCCAAAACAAACAAACAAACAAACAAAAATCATGTCTTATGAGGTGGCGGGGTAGGAAGAGAGTGGAGGAGGGGTGCCTCCTAAATGCTCCAGCCCTGAGAATGGCTTTTAGCACTACTGAGTCCTTTAAACTCTTCTGTTCACTTTCCAGAAACTATTGCAAAACATAACTTTTTTTTTTTTTTTTTGTGGTACGCGGGCTTCTCACTGCTGTGGCCTCTCCCGTTGCGGAGCGCAGGCTCCGGACGCACAGGCTCAGCGGCCATGGCTCACGGCCCAGCCGCTCCATGGCATGTGGGATCCTCCCGGACCGGGGCACGAACCCGTATCCCCTGCATCGGCAGGCGGACTCTCAACCACTGCGCCACCAGGGAAGCCCAAAACATAACTTTTAATTGACTCATTTTTATTTCTTTTGAATCCCACAAAGGTAATACAGGAATACATTTTCCTTGGAAAAAAAGAGAAAACATTACAGATATGACTAAAATCTCCTTGGACACCCCTCTCACATTCCCGGGCCCATTGAGAAGAGCCCTAGTTATAACCACTGTTAGTGCTTTGGTGTGATCCTTCCAGAGCCTATTCCATGCATTGACATCCATATGCATGAATATATATAGGTACAGAGTGGTGCTTTGTGGGTATTGTTTTACATAAATCAGATCACACTGATTCTTGTTGTTCTGCAACTTGCGTTTGCCACTTACCAGTCCGTCTGGGAGATTTACAAACATCTATTGAGCACTTACCCTGTGCCAGGCACTGTTCTAAGAGCTGGAGAGACTTCAGTGTACAACACAAAAATCCCTGCCCTCATGGAGCTTACATTCTAAGGGGGGGAATAAAATAAGTGAGTAAAACATATAGTACGCTAGGTGATGAGTCCTAAGGAGAAAAGTAAAGCAGGGAAGCAGAGAAGGGAAAGTAAAAGAGAGGGAATGGCAGGAGGGGTTGCAATTTTAAATAGAATGGTCAGGGCAGGGCTCACCAAGAAGATCTGCAGGAGGTGAGTGAGCAGGCCAACCAGACATCTGGGGAAAGAACATTCCAGGCCAGGAGCTTGGCTGGCATGTTAAATTAATAACAAAAAGGTCAACTGATTCCCAGAGCAGGGTGAGTGATGGGGAGAATAGCTGGAGATGACGACTTTGGCTTTGGCTTTGGAGTAAGATGTAGCCATTGGGCAGTTCTGAGCAGAGAAGTTATGTGATCTGATTTATGTTTTACCGAGAAGTGAGAAGTGGCTGGGTTCTGGATACCCGTTGCAGATAGAGCTGTGCTTCTGACCAACCAGCTATAGATCAGAGGTTCCAATGACCCCCTCCTTTGGTCTGATAAGTTTTCTAGAGCAGCTCAAAGAACTCAGGGAAACACATTTACCAGTTTATCAAAGGATATGATAAAGGCTACAGAACAGCCAGATGAAGAGATACATAGGCTGAGGTCTGGGAGGGTCCCAAGTGCAGGAGCTTCTGTCCCTGTGGAGTTGGGACGTGTCATCCTCCCGGTATGGACGTGTTCACCAGCCTGGAAGCTCCCCGAACCCCCTACTACTGGGATTTTATGGAGGCTTTCATAAATTTTATGGGCATGATCCATGATTAACTCCATTTCCAGGTCCTCTCCCCTCTCTGGAGAATGTGGGGGGAGGTGAAAATCCCAAGATTTTAATCATGGCTTGGTCTTTCTGGTGACCAGCCCCCATCCAGGAGCCATCCAAGAGCCCACCCAGAGTCACCTCAGTAGAACAAAAGACGTTCCTCATGGCTCTTATCACTTAAGAATTTATAACGGTTTTAAGAGCCCTGTGTCAGGGATGGGGTCAAAGGCAGATGTTAGAACAAGAGATGCTCCTAGTATTCTTATCACTTGGGAAATTGTGAGGGTTTTAGGAGCTCTGTGCCAGGAACCAGGACAGAGAGCAATATATATATTCTCTATTATCTCACAGTGATCTTAACAAGAACAACTTTGGTGGAGTGGAGGGGACCAAAGCCAGTTTAGAGAGTATGTAAAAGACAGAGTTGGAAGACAAAGACTGGGTGGGGGGAAGCAAATGCAGATCATGATCTTGAAAGCGTTAGAAAAGGGGAAGGAGAGAAATGGGGCAATAGCTAGAGGAAACCATTTTTCTTCTTCTTCGATTGGAGCTTAAACAGCATATTTGTGTGGTGATAGAAAAGATCCAGTAGAGAGGGAAAAAACTGACACAGGAGAGAGAGGGCAACTGCTGGAGCAGTCTTCTGACGTAAGTGAGAGGGAATGGCGTCGAGTGCCAACAGGTCTTGGCAGAAACTCAGTATAGAATCTTCAACCCTAAGGGTTGGAAAAGGCCTTAGAGGTGATTACTGCAACTTTCTTCCATATGCAGTAATTCCCCCATACAGCCTCCCAGAAAATGCTGGTCCAGCCTTTGTTTGAACATCTCCAGTGATGATGAACTGACTCCTACCCCAAGCAGTTCATAACTGTACTGCACCACAGTACGCCTCTCTGTCAGTTTCACCCACTGGACCAGGCTCTGTGCTCCAGGACAACAGAGACTGATAGTAACATCAATTGCTAAGCATTTTGCATATTTCAAGCACTCTTTTATAGACCCCCCTCTCACTGGATCCTTACAGCACAGGGAGGAAGGTGTTATCTTCCAAGCCACTGAACGGATGAAAAAAACCGAGGCTCAAGGAGATTAAGTGACCAAAGAGAGCAGGCCTAGTAAATTGCAGAGCAATGAATTCAGCTGAGGGTTCCTGAATCCATAGCCCACACTTCGCACTCCTCCACTCTGCCTTAAGTCCCCTCCCTCTCTCCCACAGGCCAGCCCTCTGGTTTTTTAAAGGCAGCTGTCATGTTCCCTGTGAACCTCCTCCTCCTCCAGCTAAACATTCCCAACTTTCAATCACTTCTCACCCGGAGTCCCTTCACTCCTGGTCACTCCTGTAGAGGGGTTCCAAAAACTCTTCCTGTGTCCCCACCTGCTTTACTCTGGGCGCTGTCCTGCCATTCCTTGAGCCTGGAATCCAACTCCTGCCTTGGAAAAGAAGCCTCATCAATCTGTTGTCTTACTCGTTTTTCACTCATAAATATGAATAACTTGTATATGTGTTTTTGGTCTCTTTTGTTCCTTTACAAAATCTTCTGTCCCCGGGAGCCCTGAGGAAACACGTGTTCTCTGAGCACAGAGGGAGGCGCATGAGACAGCCCTGACATTTAATTATAATTTGAAATGTGTGGAGAAATGTGAACCCTACCCGACTTGCTAGATTAGGCACGTGAGCCCTATCTGTCTTCGTATATATATATATATTTTGTTTGTTTTGTTTTGTTGCAGTACGTGGGCCTCTCACCATTGTGGCCCCTCCCGTTGCGGAGCACAGGCTCCGGACGCGCAGGCTCAGCGGCCATGGCTCACGGGCCCAGCCGCTCCGCGGCACGTGGGATCCTCCCGGACCGGGGCACGAACCTGCGTCCCCTGCATCGGCAGGCGGACTCTCAACCACTGCGCCACCAGGGAAGCCCCCTATCTGTCTTCGGAAGGAGGGTGTCCTCCCTCTGGATCTTGATGAATGAAACCATGTCGGGTTATTGCATCCGCCTGGATTTCCAGCAGCTCTGAGCGTCTGGCAGACAGGAAACAAATCAACTGACTATTCTTCCCAGCCTGCTCTTGCCAAACTGGCTGCCAGGGGACCCTAGGAACAGAACTCCTGATGATGCCAGCTGGCCAACCGGAAAGGGTGGCCAAACTGGGGCGGGTTCTTCCTTCAGGGAGCAGCTAAACTTCCAAAAGAACGGCAACCACGCCGGGATAGGTATTACTGAACCGGCGGCTCCAGGGTCTTACTGCACCCAGCAGGCAGTTGACCTTGATCCCTCAACTGTCCTGGCAGGGCCAGGCAGGGTTGCTTTTCTTCCAGGGATTGGCAATCTGTGGCATGCGTGCCAAAGATGGCACGCAAATCCATTAGCAATGGCCCTGCGACCAGCCGCGATTTTGTCTTCTCCTGAAAGCCCGTGGCCAGCTTGAGGTCCTCCTTGCCCCTCTACCAACCTGGACCAAACCCCCAGCACATCGAACAAAGGGATCATGCTCTTAGCAGACCAGTCGTGAGGGACTGCCCACACCTGCCCTAACAATAGGTGAAAGTCGACAGAGAGGGTATCATGCTTAGTGAAAGAAGTCAGACAGAGAAAGATAGATACTGTATGATCTCACTTCTATGTGGAATCAAAAAAATACAACAGACTAGTGAATATAACAAAAAGAAACAGACTCACAGATATAGAGAACAAACTAGTGGTTACCAGTGGGGAGGGAGAGGGGAGAAGGACAAGATAGGGGCAGTGGATTAATAGGTACAAACTACTATGTATAAAATAAATAAGCTACAAGGATATATTGTACAGCACGGGGACTATAGCCAATATCTTTTATAGTAACTATCTTTGGAGTACAGCCTTTAAAAACTGTGAATCACTAGGTTGTAAACCTGAAACTTATATAATAGTATACATCAACTATACCTCAATTTAAAAAAAAAAGAAAGAAAGAAAACAGAGTATGGTTTCTCCAAAGCCACAGAATACACAGATGATGACAGACTCAGTGCCAGTAAAGGCACAGGCCCTATTTCTTGATCTCCAGAAACAGAATGAATGACAGAGAGGCGCGATACAAAATACTACCAAAAATGCTTCAAGTTGAGATCTCACCGGACTCTGCTCATCTGAGTGGAAACAATGTTCAGGTGAACTCAGCCTCAGGCCATACAAGGGCCACTGAAACATTAAGGCCATGGCTTGGAGGCCTTGGGTCATTTAGAAAGATGCCACAGGGACTTCCCTGACAGTCCAGTGGTTAGGACTCCGTGTTTCCACTGCAGGGGGCACGGGTTTGATCCCTGGTTGGGGAACTACGATCCTGCACGCAGCGTGGTGTGGCCAAAAAAAAAAAAAAAAAAAAAAAAAAAAAAAAAAGAAAAGAAAGAAAGATACCATAAACCCAAGCAGGGGGATTCTCTTCCCTCATTTATCTCATGTAAGAGACAGATATGGTCTCACAAAGGAGCCGCCATGAAACTTAGGGTTCAGATGGCAGAGTTGAGTGTGCCTCTAATTTAAAGTCTCCAAGATCAGGGCTTCCCTGGTGGCGCAGTGGTTGAGAGTCCGCCTGCCGATGCAGGGGACGCGGGTTCGTGCCCCGGTCTGGGAGGATCCCACATGCCGCGGAGAGGCTAGGCCCGTGAACCATGGCTGCTGAGCCTGCGCGTCCGGAGCCTGTGCTCCGCAACGGGAGAGGCCACAACAGTGAGAGGCCCGCATATCACAAAAAAATAAAAAAAATAAATAAAGTCTCCAAGATCAGAGTTTTCTCCCCTATCAGGCTCCTGCATGTCTGAGATCTCCACCATTAGAGCCAATCCTTCAGGTTAAGGCATTGAAGCCCCCTATCACGAGGCAAATATTTCAGAGCATAGGCTTTTGGCTGAACATCTGCTCCTTGAGCCAGACTGCCTGGGTTTGAATCCCAGCTCCACCACACACTAGCTGTGCAAACTTGGGCAAGTCACTTAACCTCTTAACTTCTCTGTGCCTTAGTTTCCTCATCTGTAAAATGGGGGTAATAATGGAACCTGCTCACAGGGTTAGTTTGAGGATTCAACGAGCTAATACATGTAAACTTGGAGCAGTGGCTAGCACATAGGAAGTGCTCAGCAGATGTTAACCGTTATCATTATGATGGGGTCACATTGTAAAGGGCTTTGAATGGGAGGCCAAGGAACAATGCAGGCTCAGGTCCTGCCTGGTTCCCAGACTCTCCTCCTCCCGCTCCATGACTGGAGCCACTTTCTGAGGATCAACCAACCCTCTAGTTACAGACTCAGCCCAGCCCCAGGCTCTAGCTCAGAAGGATGTCAGCAGTTCCAGGCCAGCATTCCGGGGTTCTGCCTGGGGTCATCCTTACGACTGGACCAGCCCTGACTTCAGACCTCAGTTCTGACAACTGGGCAGCCCCCCTTACTCCTGAGGCCCAGCCCCACATCCCATCATGCCTCAGTTCTGGTTGCTAAATCCTTGCTTTTTCCCCTGTGATTGCTTTGGGGACCTTTAACCTAGATGAGAAATTGAGATGTAAGTCATATGAGAACCACTCAGGATACTATATGATGAAATGTTGGGTGTGACAGGCAACAGAGATGCTGTGAAGAGGGAAGTGATCAGGATTGGAGCTGCCTGGAGGAAGCAGAGCCATGATAGGTAGCATCTGTGCTGGCAGAAGGTGGAAGGGAAAAACGAGTCTGGTCACCCGCCTAGACCTTTAGCTTAGGCCCCTAAAGCTCACTTTACAATCTTGTCCTGGTTCCCGGTGCCTGTGACATCCTCCGATCCAGTTAACTGGGTCATGTCCTATATCTGGAGAGATGGCAGTGCCTACCGAAATTGAGGACAGCGGTGGCATCTCCGGATCGGAGGATGTCACAGTGATGCCCTTTGTTTTGTTTTGTTTAAAATTCGTATTTATTTTTTGGTATTATTATTTTTTAAATGTAATTATTTATTTTTGGCTGTGTTGGGTCTTCGCTGCTGCGCGCGGGCTTTCTCTAGTTGTGGCGAGCGGGGGCTACTCTTCGTTGCGGAGCACGGGCTCTAGGGCATGCGGGCTTCAATAGTTGTGGCACGTGGGCTCAGTAGTTGTGGCTCGCGGGCTCTAGAGCGCAGGCTCAGTCGTTGTGGCGCACGGGCTTAGTTGCCCTGCGGCATGTGGGATCTTCCCAGACCGGGGCACGAACCCGTGTCCCCTGCATCGGCAGGCGGGTTCTTAACCACTGCGCCACCGGGGAAGCCCCTGATGCCCTTTGTTGATGGATAGTCATTGGAGCACTACTGAGGGATCCCTTGAAATAAAAATGAGTCCGGATCTTCCAAGCCAGCATCATTATCATTTAAAGCCGACAGCCTCATTCTTTTTGGAGGTTTCCCAAAAGGAACAAGATCAGGCCTTTACTGTCTTTCACAAACCCTCAGCCTCAGGTTCAACTTGGGGTGAACCAAGTCTTTCCCACAATCCTTTGGGAACCATTTGCAGGCAACTCACGCGCTCCTCTGGCTCGGAACTGACCACTCTTGCTCTCACAGGGACAGATCATGGGCATGGATAGTGGACAGGATTTGTCTATACCAGTGCTTCTCAAACTATCTGTGGCGAAAGATAGGTTAATTGGTTTTTCAATTTCCAATGTGTCATGCACAGATACTATTGTAAAAGTTTTGAAAAAAATGAATCATGCACTTGGATGCTGCAGCAGTATCAAAGTTGCGTAAACGTTTCCAAGCTCTCAGCGTCCTTTCTTATTGTGTTGGACTGGCATCTGTCCACAGACCACACCATTCTCGGCCTCTCTGGACTCCATCTGATCGATGAGGAGATGCTGGCAGATGGAGATTCTGCCCATTCCCTGACCAAAGCAATGACGGAAGGGTGGCCAGACTGCTAGAAGATCTGCCACTTGCTAGCAGCCCCCGGTGACCTTGGACAAGTTACCTAACCTCTCTGAGCCTCAGTTTCTGCATCTGTAAAATGAAGATAATGTCGAACAGTACCTTTCTCATGAGGCTGTAGCCTACTAGAGGCTACACTGTGTATTGGTTAAGAGCCCAGGTTTAGAAGTCATTCCATTTTTGGCTTGGAGTGCCAGCACGGCCACCAACTCCATTTTGTCATCTGAAAAATGGACATACCACTTGGAGCTCCCTCACAGGGCCGTGAGGAGGATTCAGTGCTCGGCTCTGGGTCTTGCACATAGTAAGTGCCCGATGACTGGTGGTTAGATCCCAGTTTTGCCAGTATCCTCCTTCTAAGCCTGACCCCTACTCTACCATAGACCACGCAGAGGGAAACGTGCCCCTAGCTGGGAGAATAAGATCAGCAGTCTTCCCTCCTTCTGGTGTCTGAAACCAGAAACGACGTGTCACTGAACCAGCCAGAATCTTTTGGTTGTAATAGAGGGAGCGTGGGCACTGGAGCCAAACAGACCTGTTTGAATACTGGCTCCATCACGTACTAGCTGTGTATCCTTGAATTACTTTCTTCACCTGTTGGGACCTCGGTTGTCTCATTTGTAAAATGGAACACATGCAATAAACCAGTTGTCTCCGAAGTGAGGAGGACAAGACGATTCACTGAGGTGTGGGAAGAAAATATTACAACTTCTTTTTTAAAATAAATTTATTTTATTTATTTATATTTGGCTGTGTTGGGTCTTCGTCGCTGCACGTGGGCTTTCTCTAATTGCTGCGAGCAGGGGCTACTCTTCCTTGTGGTATGCGGGCTTCTCAATGCGGTGGCTTCTGTTGCAGAGCACGGGCTCTAGGCGTGCGGGCTTCAGTCGTTGTGGCACAGGAGCTCAGTCGTTGTGGCACACGGGCTTTGTTCTCCACGGCATGTGAGATCTTCCCGGACCAGGGCTCGAACCCGTGTCCCCTGCATTGGCAGGCGGATTCTTAACCCCTGCACCACCAGGGAAACCCAACAACTTTTATTTAAAGTTATTTTGTAACAAAAGGATAGAAGAAATTAAACTGTCATGTACCCAGGACATGTGGTGATACTGGCACCCTCATTTGGTCTATTTGTAACATGGTTGCTGATGGGTAATCCTGAAAGAGGACTGGGAATTTCACAACACAGAAGGGTTTGATGGTGGCGGGCACCCTCTTTCGTTTCATTTTTAGCCTATTGCAAAGTTCTGCAATGTCTGTGTTGGGTTGTGAATTTGCAGATTGTATCATCTGGTTTTAACTAAACCAAGTCCTCCCCAAATGGAAAAGTGGCTTGAAAAGATTCCGACAAATAAACCACAGCCTGAATGAAGATACTATGAAAAATACAAGTACAAGTAGGCAACAGGAAAATGGCAGAACTGATTCATCTCCCATTCCTAGTATAAGTTTTCCATCAGTGCCATTCCAAAATAAAAACAATATGGAAGTCCCTGGCGGTCCAGTGGTCAGGACTCGGCGCTCTCACTGCCGGGGCCAGGTTCAATCCCTGGTCGGGGAACTGACATCCTGCAAGCTGTACAGCACAGCCCCCCCCCCCAAAAAAAAAAGTAATGAAAAGAAAAAAAGAAATTCAACTTGAAAAAAAAGAAAGCTAATTAAAGTATGGTTCACGTCCACTTTGTTAATAAACTCACTTTAAGTGTGTACTTTGCCTTAATATATTAGCTAATAATGATATGAAGCTGTAATGATTAGCAAGATCTTTAAAATCTAAAGCATCGGGGCTTCCCTGGTGGCGCAGTGGTTGAGAGTCCGCCTGCCGATGCAGGAGACACGGGTTCGTGCCCCGGTCCGGGAGGATCCCACGTACCGCGGAGCGGCTGGGCCCGTGAGCCGTGGCTGCTGAGCCTGCGCGTCCGGAGCCTGTGCTCCGCAACGGGAGAGGCCACAACAGTGAGAGGCCCGCGTACCACAAAAAATAAAAAAATATAAAAAATAAATAAAATCTAAAGCATCCATTTAACTGATCAATGGCGGTAGACTTTAAGATGGTGATTACTTTTTTGTGGCAGTTTTGAAACATGTCTGGAAATTCTCCTTTTGAGGGGAGGAGTCGTGTTTCTGTCACTTGAATCTGAGTGATCAACGTAGTATGGCGGAAGTGATGCTAGATCATAGACCACATAGAGAGGCCATCTGTATGTGTTCTGGCCAGCAGCTCCAGCTGAAGTTCCAGCCAACAGCCATCATAAAATGATGGACATGAGGAAAGATGTCTCCAGAAGATTTCAACCGCCAGGTGTCCAGTCACCCCCAGCCATCGTGTCTTTCCAGCCAATCCCCAGAGGTCATGGAGCAGAGACAAGCCATTCCCATGTGCCCTGTCTGAATTCTTGACCTACAGAATCCATGAGCATAAAAAATGGTCATTTTTCACTACCACCTACATTTTGGGGTGATTCATTACACAGCAATAAGAACTAAAGGGGTAATGAAAGGGAGGGGGCACAAGGGAGACTTCTGGGTGCTGTGATATTCTTTTTTTTTTTTTTAGCTGCACTGCCTGGCTTGCAAGATCTTAGTTCCCCGACCAGAGATTGAACCTGGGCCACGGCAGTGAAAAGGCCAAGTCTTAACCACTGAACCACCCGGGAATTCCCGATATTCTATTTCTTGACCTGGCTGCTGGTTATACAAGTGTGTTCAGTTTGTAAAAATTTGTCAAGCTGTACAGTTGTGATTTGTGCACTCTTCTATATGTATGTCATAGTTTCTTTAAGTTTACATGAAAAAACTGGGCATCCAGGACATAAAAATAAATCTCTAGTATTTTTTTTACCAATGTTTAACATCAAGTGATTTTCAATATAGTACTTTATTAAATCTCACTAAACGTAAAGATATGTGCTTAGAAGCTTTGTTTGAAGTTTCATACTAAATAAAGAAAAACGAAAGTTCACAGATCCCTTTAGGGAAACACTTGTTTTTCCCATCATGGTAAAAATGGGCAAAATAAAACCATGTGAAACAACATGATGGCAAACCAAACTCCAGTCTTTTGTCAGCAAATTCTGTTGGAAGGCATCTAGAAAACACTGCTGAATATTTGAACACACAGTATTAGAATAAATGATAGAGTTTGGGAGGTTTGCTGTACAGCTGGATAAAATCTTTCTAACATTTTCAGCTTTGTATTTGCTAGATTCTGTTTCAGTAACGAAATCCACAAAGAACTACTTTTTTGTGGGCTACTAAAGGAAAGATATAAAGAACAAGATATAGTATGTACAAAAAATGAATGGTTTAATTTTTAAAAATTTTTATTGGAGTATAGTTGATTTATAATGTTGTGTTAGTTTCAGGTGTACAGCAAACTGAATCAGTTATACATATACATATATCCACTCTTTTTTAGGTTCTATTTCCATATAGGTCATTACAGAGTATTGAGATGGTTTAATCTTTTTTAAATGCCTTACAGAAAAAGTGGAAATGCAGTTTTTTACTCTAATGAAGTGCTGCTTTGACAGGAATTTTTTTCAAAAGATGGGGGTGAATTTCAAGGTAAGTTTACTGAAAAAGTTGGCAACCTTTCACAGCAAAGATATTGAAGCCTGGAATGTACAAACTGCTATAGGATTCACCAATATCCTACAGAAACTAGACTTGTGAAATGTTCATAGTACTTAACTCTATTTTGTAACAAGGTAGGGAGTGACACTCCCTTTGTCACTTCCCTACCACACAGAGGTTAGCTGCTTATTTTGTGGCAAAGTCCTTAAAAGAATTTTCAAACTAAAAGATAGTTTCCTTTCACACAAAGGTACATGTTTCAAATATACTGACCTTTTCTGTGGTGTCCTTTAACAGTCAGTGGCTATTTTTAAAAAAACCATTATAATAAACACGCTCAATGTAGCTCTTCAAGGTTAAGTTGATATTTTAACAATGAGTGAGAAAATAACTGCTTTGGACAGAAACTCAGTTCATGGAGAGAACATTTGGAGAACAGATATTTGTCTTTTCATTGTTATGTAATTTTATTGCCAAAAATGATGTAAGTTGCATACCTAGAAAACCTCTCATATCTACACACTTAAAACCTGGGACTGAAAATATCTACCCTGAAAGTGTCTTTCAAATGTAGAGTTTTGATGGATTTTGAACACATTTGTTAAAAACACAAAAGTGCGGGCTTCCCTGGTGGCGCAGTGGTTGAGAATCCGCCTGCCGATGCAGGAGACACGGGTTCGTGCCCCGGTCCGGGAGGATCCCACGTGCCGCGGAGCAACTAAGCCCGTGAGCCATGGCCGCTGAGCCTGTGCGTCTGGAGCCTGTGCTCCGCAACGGGAGAGGCCACAACAGTGAGAGGCCCGCGTACCGCAAAAAAAAAAAAAAAAAAAAAACCACAAAAGTGCAACAAGTGCTGATTGGTTGGCAAGAACAAATGATCGGCATCAGGAAAGGTGATGGTTTCCCAGCTGAATTTCATCAAAAGCTGTTGCATAATTGGTGGGTGGAATAGGAAAAGGAGAATCATGACGATGTGGTAAACTCAGCCCATGGAATTTGTCTTCCATTGAGAGCTGTGTATCTTTTTCAGACATCTTCCTCAGCCATGACAGCCGCTGAAACCAAGTGCTGAAATAAACTAAACTTAGAACCACACCTTCACATAGCTGTATTATAGCATATAATTATAGCTGTATGACTGTATTACCATACGGACCCAATATTTTTTTAATGAAGCATATGCGATCACATTCTCTGTAGGAAAAAAATGTATCCATAACATTTTATTTATTTATTTATTTTGGGCTGCATTGGGTCTTTGTTGCTGCGCGCGGGCCTAGTTGCAGCGAGCGGGAGCTGCTCTTGATTGCAGTGCACAGACTTCTCATGGCGGCGGCTTCTCCTGTTGTGGAGTTGAGGCTGTAGGCCTGCAAGGCTTCAGCAGTTGTGACTCACGGGCTCCAGAGCGCAGGCTCAGCAGCTGTGGTTCAGGGGCTTAGCCGTTCCGCAGCCTGCGGGATCCTCCAGGAACAGGGCTCGAACCCGTGTCCCCTGCATTAGCAGCCGGACTCCTAACCACTGCGCCACCAGGGAGGCCCTCATAACATTTTAGTGAGAGTCAAAATAGTTTTTTGTACTACAAATATTATAAAAAGTTTAAACTGTTTGAAAATACTGTTTATTTCATCCTTGTCTCATCCTTTTAAAATGTCTTTTTGTGTATGCTTTAGAACATAATGTATTAGTAGAGTAACACATGTACATCATTTTACAAAACACTCAAGTATTGAGAATACTTCTCAAAATATTTTTAGTAGAGGGGTGTGCAATCGAAAAAGTTGGGAGGACTTCCCTGGTGGTGCAGTGGTTAAGAATCCGCCTGCCAATGCAGGGGACACAGGTTCGAGCCCTGGTCCGGGAAGATCCCATATGCCACGGAGCAACTAAGCCCGTGCACCACAGCTACTGAGCCTGCGCTCTAGAGCTCGCGTGCCACAACTACTGAAGCCTGCACATCTAGAGCCCATGCTCTGCAACAAAAGAAGCCACTGCAATGAGAAGCCCGGGCACTGCAACGATGAGTAGCCCCCACTCGCTGCAACTAGAGAAAGCCTGCACACAGCAATGAAGACCCAACGCAGCCAAAAAAATAAATTTTTTTTAAAAGTTGGGAGACCACTGCTTGAATAGTGCCTACCTTGTTTTAGGGCATCAACCAGGTCATGAATGCAATGTGCTCAGCACATAATAAGTCCTCAGTGAGTATTGGCTCTTTGGCTCTTATGATATCCTCTATATGAGTGATGCATTAGAGGCAGTGTGAAAGGATGGTGAAAAGCAAGAGCCTTGCAGTCAGGCAAAGTTTTGATGCGTTCCCCTGCCGCTTACTAGCTGAGAGAATGTGACCAATGAACTTTGCAGGACTTCCCTGGTGGTTCAGTGGTTAAGAATCTGTCTGCCAATGCAGGGAACACGAGTTTGAGCCCTGGTCCGCGAAGATCCCACATGCCTCGGAGCAACTAAGCCCGTGCGCCACAACTACTGAGCCTGTGCTCTAGAGCTCGCAAGCCACAACTACTGAGCCTGTGCTCTAGAGCTCGCGAGCCACAACTACTGAGCCTGCGCTCTAGAGCTCGCGAGCCACAACTACTGAGGCTGCGAGCCACAACTACTGAGCCCGCATGCCACAACTACTGAGCCTGTGCTCTAGAGCTCACGAGCCACGACTACTGAGTCCGCGTGCCACAACTACTGAAGCCTGGGCGCCTAGAGCCGGTGCTCCGCAACAAGAGAAGCCACCGAAATGAGACACACACGCACCACAACCAGAGAAAGCCCGCGTGCAGCAACGAAGACCCAATGCTGCCAAAAATAAATAAATTAATTAAAAAATCCTTTCTCCTTCCCACTTCCTTTAAAAAAAAAAAACTTCGCTGGGCCTCAATTTCTCATTAGTCCCCATCTCTTAGAGCTGTTATAAAGATGAAGAGAGATAATGCACTCTTTTGGTAACAGCTTCATTGAAATATAATTCACATACCATAAATGTCACCATTTTAAAGTGTACCATTCAGTGGGTTTTAGTATGTTCACAAGGTTGTACAACCACCACCGGTATCTAATCCAGAACACTTTCATTACCCTGAAAAGAAACCTGTGCCCATTAGCAGTCACTCTCCATGCTCCCTTCCCCTCCCCTACTCCCCCCACCTAGCCTAGGCAACCACTAACCTACTTTCTATCTCTGTGGACTTGCCTCTTCTGGACATTTCATATAAATGGAATCAGACTATATGTGGTCTTTTGTGTCTGGCTTCTTTCACTTAGCACAATGCTTTCAGGGTTCCTCCATGTTATATGTAGCAAGCATCATTACTTAATTCCTTTTTATTACTGGATAATATTCCTTTGCATGGATATAGCACATTTTGTTTATCCCCTCATCAGTTGATGGACATTGGGGCTGTTTCTACCTTTTGGCTATTGTGAATAGTGCTGCTATGAATACTCGTGCATGATAAGGCATGTTTAATGCTCAGCACGGGGCCTGCCAGGCACCTAAGTGCTCAATACCAGTAGGTGGTTGCTGTCCTTATTATGAGGAAGTGCTACATTGGGCGATTTGGGACCCAGGGTGCCTGGATGTCAAAAAGGGTAGGTGGAGGTCACCAAGGACAGCATCCACTTACTGCACAGTGTCACTGAGAGCTGTCCCTGCCCATCCCACCCAAATAATTAAGGCAGTGTGACACAGAGGCATGAGCACAGACGCGGCTCCACCACTTTTGAGCTGTGTGATGCCGGGCAAGTCACTTAACCTCTCTCAACCTTGCGTGTAAGTTGGATATAAATAGTCTTCTCTACATACCTCACAGGCTTGCTGCCTGGGTCAAAGAGATAAGTTAAAAATATGAAAGCACTTTGAAAACCATAAAGCATCATTATTCCAAACTTACATGTTACAGAAACTAACGGCTCTCGAAGAGAGTAAGGAAGCACTTTGTTCTGCTCGCCATTCTCCCTCTCTCTCCAGATTGTTCACATTCTCTTCAACGTGGCACCCTGGCCTTCTCACCACAGCCCCTGATGCTAGTACCTCCTTCCTTGCATCTACTTAAGGACCAAGGGTGGTCAGCCTGATCCTGGGTAAAAACCTGAATTCACATCCAGAAAACGCCTGCAGTGTCTCTATTCCCAGGTAGAAATCTGTGCGACCTTTCTGGTTTTCTCAATAGCTAGCTGGTGAGAGCGCCCTCGTGTGTCTCCACGTGGTAATACCTGAGGTCTTTCCTGAGAAGTGACTTGTTCATCGCGGCATCAGTAAAAGGTGTAATGGAAATTTTTTTCTCGTCACACTTCATGGCCCATGCTTGACACTTGGACTCCAGTTAAGCCACTGCAGCCCGAGTCTTAGGCAGGTTTCCTGCTTGCACCCAGGCCTAACAATTTCTTCCTGCTCCCTGACCACGCCTTTCTCCTCAGTCATTTTGAAAAACCGTGGTCTCACCGTTCACAGATGTCAACTTGGTCTTACCACCTTCTATTATTCCAAGCTTACCCAGCTCCCAAAGTAAGATCATACGTTTTTCTAAAAAGGGAAAAAGTAAATCCAAAATAATAGAAAAGGATGTTTGGGACTTCCCTGCTGGTGCAGTGGTTAAGAATCCGCCTGCCAATGCAGGGGACACGGGTTCGAGCCCTGGTCCAGGAAGATCCCACATGCCGCGGAGCAACTAAGCCTGTGCGCCACAACTACTGAGCCTGCGCTCTAGAGCTCGCGAGCTACAACTACTGAAGCCCGCGCCCCTAGAGTCCGTGCTCTGCAGCAAAGAGAAGCCACTGTAATGAGAAGTCCGCACACGGCGATGAAGAGTAGCCCCTGCTCGCCTCAACCAGAGAAAGCCTGCACGCAGCAACGAAGACCCAACAAAGCCAAAAATAAATAAATAAATAAATTTAAAAAAAAAAAAGAAAAGGATGTTTTAAGTGTTTACTAAATATGATTTGTTCTATAGTCTAAGGAAAAGGTATCGAGAATGCTAAAGCTTTCACAGGGGTCTCCTCATGGAAAGCCCTGCTGACACTTGGGAAGGGGTAAATGACAATCAGAGACAGTGATGTCTGGCAGTGCGTGCGTGCGTGCGTGGACACACGAACATGTGTTTACACACTCTCACAGTCACACGCTCTTCTGCTCAGGGAGCTTTCTCTCTCGTGGCTTTCTCTCTCACTGAGAATCATGTGATGATATCAGCTCAGGTCTTTGGAGGAAAGAAAACTTATATTTTATATCTGGAACCTCAAGAATGTTCCCTGCAGGGACTTCCCTGGCAGTCCAGTGGTTAACACTGCGTACTTCCATGGCAGGGGGCGGGGGTTCAGTCCCTGTTCGGGGAAGTAAGATCCCACATGTCACGTGAAGCCTGAGGGACTTTACTTCCCATATTCCACACATTCCCCTCATGCCTGCTCTGCATCCATGGATTTTTCTGAATCCATGAGCCCCATTGGCAAACGCCACTGTGAGCCAAAGATACATGTGCTTTTGGCTTCACCCCAGAAGCATGTTCCTGAAAAGTTGCGGGCAAATTAAATATTTGCAGGTCACTTATGATTCCCCACCGGCTTCCAATGAGACTTTCGAGCTGCGCTCTCTCCTCCTCAAGACTGATTTTCAACACTTCAGCTTGAAGTTTCTCTGCCTCTTGCCATCCTCCCCGACAGTTAAACCTCATCTGGAAAATGAAGAACCTGACCGAGGAAACAGTAGGAACTCCCGAATAGTCCAGGACCTGGTTCGAATAGTCCAGGACCTATAAAAAATACACTAGAGAGGCTGCCGTTTGGAAAAGACACCAGGTACCACTATTCAAAATGCAAACCCTCACCCTACATCCAACTTTTGGAGAGGCTATTTCCAAGGGCTTGAGGGGTTTTGCCCCACTTGGAGGGGAGCGGCCGACTCAGGGGATGGGCATTTTCAGTTTAGGAGGCTCTTTACTACCCCTTCTGCTTTCTGCTCTCTTCACCCCACTCCCAGGTGTCAGATTCCAGAGACCTGTTGACTGAAGAAAAACACACAACCCCAAAGTTGCAAGTTATGTTTTAATCCGCGGACTTACTGAGGACTATAGCCTGGGAGGCAGCCTCTCAGACAGCTCTAAGGAACTGGGCCAAAGAAGTAAAGGAGGAACCACGATATATGGGAGTTTTTGCAGGAAAAAATAAAAACGTGTTCAAACATCAAAGACTACAGCTAATCACAGAAAACAGACATCTCAAGGTAGTGATTTTAGCCCCGCCCCTTTTTTTTGGCCACGCCGTGCAGCTTGTGGGATCTTAGTTCCCCGATCAGGGATTGAACCCAGAGCCCTCAGCAGTGAGAGCAGCAGAGTCCCAACCACTGGACCACCAGGGAATTCCCTAGCCCTTTTCTCTGTATGGCAAAATGCAAGAGTCTGGGCTCATGGAAATCATTCCTTAGATAAGCATCTTAACTATCTAGGGCCAGTATCCTGTTTTTCTCCATCCTGAGTTCCCCTCAGGGCGCGCTGTGGGGCGGTGGGGGTTGGTGGCGGCAGGGCCTCCTGGCTTGATGGCAGTTGATATTATTCTTTGTTCACTGGACTAGCAGGCAGCATTCTTTGTTTCCTGGAATGGCAGGTGATACTCTTGGTCCACAGACGCTCCCTCCCGAAATAGAGATGGGTGCTGTGGTTCCGGGGAACCACGTATGCAACTGGCGACCTAGACAAAGCACTTGGCAAGTAAAGAGTTGCGAGGGAAGCACCTTGGCTTTGGTCTCTGGCAACAGTTAAGCACGGGCACGTGCGCCCTGAGTCTGTGATGCTGGTCAGACGACTGCCCTTGCAGTCTTTGAACCGGAACCAGAGATATTATTAGTGCTGATAGCGAAGGGAACGGCCTGCTTCGTGGCGAGGAAAATGAATAGTCCAAGCGTTCTCCCATCCTGCATTCTCCATGCTGGCATTTTGATTAAAAGAAATACTGCCGCAGCTGTTTGCATATTCTAGAAGTGTGTGTGCATGTGTGCGGTTTAGTGTTTACAGATTTGGGGTTGCGGAGGGGAGTTTCCAGAGCAACGGAAGTAGCTGCTTGTCAGTCAGGGTTCCTTTTGAAAATGAAAGCCTGAAAGCTTGGGGCCCACTCTGGGCCTGGGCCTGGTGTCTGAGGAGCCGGCAAAGGCCAGGGGAGGTGGCTTTGGTTAGTCAGTTCAGTGAAGCAACCACTTGATCACCTTTCGCCTTGTTCTTTTACGAATTGACCAAGTCTATGAGCTGCTTTTTGGTGTCCTGCAGATTCAGTCTGAGGCAGGGATGTGGGAGTGGGCATCGAGGTTCTGGCCGAAGACACCTCCCCCAACACGTACACACACAATCACATTTCCCCAGGCTGCCAAACCAGAACGAGGCAACATACTTCTCACACACCTACTAGGTACACAAGGGCAATATGACTAGTCATAAAAGAGTTTAGTTTAATTGGCATGTCGGGGTAAAGGGAGAGAAATACAACACAAGGCTGTCTGTTCTGGATGCCGAAGGAGTAATACAAACGGTTGGGGGAAGCGAGAGGGGTCACTCTGGGCTGGGGTAACCGGAGGAGGCTTTACTGGAGAAGGTGGCAACTGAGGCCAACCTTGAAGGACAGGGGGAAGAACTTCACCAAATAGAAGCTGTGAGGGAGGACATTCTAGGTAGAGGAGGGCAAGTTCGAGATATGCTCAGGTTAGGACAAGTCCATCCGTTTGGCTGGAATTTGGGATTTGTGTGAGTGATTTGCTGTTGATAAGCTTGGTTTGGATGCCAGATCCTCTGTGCCAGAACAAAGGCTATGGTGTCACACAGACTTGCTCTGCTCCTTCCTTCGGGGGTGACCTTGGGCAAATGGCCTAATCTCTTTGCAAAGTGAGAATAGTAACAATATTTAGCTCTTGAGATCCTTGGGAGGTTGATAGAATGAACATAAGCATTTAGCAAGTGGCACATAAAAATATTCAAAAAATGGATTACAAATGCATAGGCTGTCATGAAGGAAAGCTCCAGCTCTTTAGGGCTGATCCCAAATATTTGAGGGCAAAGGTGGAAAAGCCTCTGATACCTTCGGGCTGGCTTGGCCTGAGTCCCCATTCCCTGTGGCCTAGACTGTTGGAACAGTCTCCTGGCTTTCTGCCTCTGCTTCTCCCATAATCATTTTCCTAAAGACCACCTTAATCATGGCTGTATTCCTCTCTGCCTCAAGAACCTTCTATGGTTCCCCACTGCTCATGACTGAACTCCCTAACATGGGGTGGGGGGGAGGCAAGAACTACCATTTATTGGGAGAAGAAAAGAGCAAAGAGGATGCTAATGTTAGCACTAAAAAGGTAAAATATCCTCCTCTTTTAAAAGCCCTGAAACTCTGAATTCGCGGAAACCAGCAGGTCCCTCAGGGAGAGAGCGGGGATGCATCTCTGAAGAGGGTAAGGCGTTCGTGGCCGACGACTCAGATTCACCAGTACCTGCTTCTTCAAGCCAAGCTGGGAAAGGTTTAAGAGAAGAGGGCGGAGAGAGGGGTAGAGAGCCTCGGGGAAGGCAGGGGAATAGCCCTTCTCAGTTCCCTGGAAAGGCTTCCGCCTGGACACTTTCTCGAATTTCTCTGTAGGAATCCCAGGCAGCTCCGGCGCTGCGGGAAGGGTCAAGGCCACACAAAGGGCAGTGCAAGCGAACCCGAGTCACATGGGGCAGCCAAGCCGCCTCCGTGAATGCGAGGCGCGGGACAAAGGCGGCTCGGGGACAAAGTGCAGGGAGACTCCTGAGGTGATAAGAGGGAAGGGCGAAGGAAGGGGCGGGGAGCGAGCGCCCCGGAGCTCTAAGGACCGTGCTGCCGAAGGCCTTGGCTGGAAGCCGAACTCAACCCGCCGCGGAGGGAGATCCCTAGAGCCTCTTCACCCAGCAACTGCGGGGATGCTGAGAACCCGGCTGCTGGGGCAGCTGGGCTGCTCCGGTTGGCGCTCGAGGCCAGCGCGCAGCCCGCCCCCGCGTCCGCCCCACAGTTGCCCACGCCGTGCGGGAGGCGGGGCCGCCCAGCTCACCTGGCCGTTTGGGGCGGGGCCGCCCGCGACCCGGGGCAGCGGGGGTGGCGGCGGTACCCCGGGTGCAGGAAAGGGGCTCGCCCCCGGGGCATGGCCGGAGCTCCCACTCCTCCACGCCCCCCCACCACCCGTGCCGGGGGCCCTCCCTCGGCTCGCTCGCGCTCTCCCTCCCTCTTCTCCCCTCCTTCGCTCCCTCCCTCCGAGCCCAATTGCTCAAGCCGCTTCCTTCCCCAACGCCAGCGCCAGTTCCTCTCTTGCTGGGGCCCGGGAAGGGCAGCAAACGCTAGATACTGGAACAGCCGCGGCGGCAGGACCATGGCCGAGCCCCGAGGGGCTGCGAAGCCGGCGGCACCCAAAGCCTCCTGCGCATCGACCGAGCTCAGCCTGCGGAGCGCCCCGCAGCCCCGCCCCTCGAGAGTGGACGCCGTCAGCCTGGTCAGGTACCGGGGCAACGCCACCGCCTCCCGGGAGCCCCCCTTCCACGGCTCGTTGATGCCCTCGGGAACAGGCTCGGGGCGCCGGCGGGGAGCGCTGCGGGAGCTGCTGGGGCTGCAGGGGGCGGCTCCCGCCGGGTGGCTGTCGGAGGAGCGCCCCGAGGAGCAGTCCCCGGGCGGGCCGAACGGACCGAGTGGTAGCGGGCTATGCCTGGAGCCCCGGGAGCACGCGTGGATACTGGCGGCCGCTGAGGGCCGCTTTGAGGCGCTGCAGGAGCTGCTGGAGGTCGAGCCGGGGCTCCTCCTGCGGGGCGACCCGATCACGGGCTACACGGTGCTGCACTGGCTGGCCAAGCACGGGCGCCACGAGGAACTCATCCTGGTGCATGACTTCGCCCAGCGCAGGGGGTTGCGGCTCGACGTGAGCGCCCCGGGTAGCGGCGGCCTCACGCCCCTCCACCTGGCGGCCCTGCAGGGCCACGATATGGTCGTCAAGGTGCTGGTGGGCGCCTTGGGGGCAGACCCCACGCGCCGCGACCACAGCGGCCACCGGGCCTGTCACTACCTGCGACCCGACGCGCCCTGGACCCTGCGGGAGCTGTCGGGGGCCGAGGACTGGGAGACGGCGGGCGGCAGCGAGCGTAACAACGCCAACAACAACAGCAGCGGCGGCGGCGCCGCGTGTACGCCGAGACGCGCCCCCAGCGCAGTGGGCGCGCGGGTCGTGGAGACAAGGGCCAGAGCGGCGGCGGCGCCCGCCAAGGGGAAGGACTCCGCGGGCAGACGGGTGGCGCAAATTCAAGGCCTTCTCCGCCATATGTTCCCCTTCTTCCAGGACCGTTAGACGGAGACTGGAGAGCGTGAAGGGACCAAGACGCTGCGGTGGGGCCTCGGTCCCGGGTGGTCCCTGGCGGTCCCGGGTCCCACCGAAGGGGCGGCGCCTCGGACGCAGCTTGAGCCGCAGCCGTGGGCGCTGGTCCTGTAGGGAACAGATCACCTCGGGGTCCGTCTCAGGCACCTGTCTCAGGAGTACAGACACCGGCCAGGAGACGCGGGGACCAGGGCACGCCTAAGCGAGGGAGAGCAAAGACCAAGCCTTCCTGGCGCCGAATCCCCAGACTACAGGATTAAAGAGTTAGGAGCAGAGCGTGGTCCTGCTTGGGAGGGAAAGTTAGCTTCCAGTAGCCTTTTCTGGGCAGGTGGAAGCTCTGGGTTTATTAGGCAACATTTGCTAGAAGAATGAGTTAAGATTGTAAACCACTGACGCAGAGGAAGCCCCTGTCAACCTCCTGAGACAACCAGGCCTCACCCATACGGTTTGGTTTCTAATGTATCACGAATGACTTCTTAAGCATATTAAAGTGGCATATGTCTTCCTTTCACATTACAAAGCTGTCCTTTGAATGACTTTTATTTTTTCCCATTAACCACCTCTTCCCTGTGTTTGCAGGGAAGAGGTCACCAACCCACGGCTGCGAGCTAGTGATCCAGAACAGTCTCTGGATCTCATTTTCAGAGCAAGTGGCCAAGATGTGCACCAAAGGAGCTACTTTCCCCTTGGCTCTGAGTAGAGACGCACAGTTTACCTGTCTCCTGGGCTCTTCAGCATCTAGGTCTGGCCTCTTGCACAAGTCTCATCCCAGAGGAGTTGTCTGCAGGGAGCAGAGAGGAGATAAAAGGAAAAAGCCTCCAAATACGTATTTCTAATATTTCCTGGTGAGTCACGTAATTTACCTTGACTTCTGCCCTCCAATGAGACACACCCCCTGGCACTTTTTTTCCAAGATAGGGCTTTAATCGTCAGCATTGTGGGTTTCTTTTAATTACATTTAATATATAAGTTGTACTTTGGAAAATTGCTCCCATTCAGAAATAGTATGAATTGAGTAGATTACAGGTGGGTTGATTTGAGCTGAAAGGAGGGAGAAGAAGTTGGTAGCTGGAAATCCATGCTGCTTTCGAGAACAGCATATTTTCAAATTAGCACTGTATCCCTGGAGGGTTGGGTAGCCCTTGCAGTGGACTGCTGTGTCCCCAGCCCTCCCATCCCAGTCCTCTAAGGCCAGGGAGGAACTGAGTCACAACAAAACACAGCCCAGAGACACCACCCTGAGCCCATCTGTCCAAGCTTCCATCTCTGCCTGGCGGGCCTGTTTGCCCCTTCTGTGCGCAAAACGTTCCCACCTGCCCTTAATAACGCATTAGATTCCTCCCATCCGTGAAATGATCCAGATCTTTCCTATTGATTCTCAGCCTGTCCCGTGTCTCTAGGAACTATACCTTAAACGTATTTACAGTGTAATGTAGCATTTCCATTTTCTTCTTCTAAATGAACTTCTTGGGCTTCCCTGGTGGCGCAGTGGTTGAGAATCCGCCTGCCGATGCAGGGGACACGGGTTCGTGCCCCAGTCCGGGAAGATCCCACATGCCGCGGAGCGGCTGGGCCCGTGAGCCATGGCCGCTGAGCCTGCGCGTCCGGAGCCTGTGCTCCGCAAAGGGAGAGACCACAACAGTGAGAGGCCCGCCTACCACAAAAAATAAATAAATGAATGAATGAATGAATGAATGAATGAATGAACTTCTTTGGGAATTCCCCCGCCGTCCAGTGGTTAGGACTCGGCGCTTTCACTGCAGGGTCCTGAGTTCAATCCCTGGTTGGGAACTAAGATCCCACAAGCCACGCAGCAGAGTCAAAAAAAGAAAAACAAAAATGAGCTTCTTTGATGTTTGCAGTGGGAGGGTGAGCAGCTCCTGGCTTGTGCCGTTTGGCATGGGCATCTAGCATAACCCTCCTCCACCCCCATGCCCATTTTATAGATGCAAATTTGCTAACTGAGGCAGGACTGCGGCTTCTGCTCCACAACCTCTCCCTTGACAGCTGCCAAGGTGGGTTGGGTTTGGTGAAGGCGTCAGGGCAGGGCCTTCCTGCCACATGACTGAGTCTGCGGACTCCTGGCTTGGAGGGAAGATTGACCTGTGTCTTCGCCCAACATTCAAAGGACACTTTTAACAGTAGTCCCCTCTTCATAGGAAAAGTTTGAACCTAAGCATCTTAACTATTAGCAGATTTGGGGACCTAAGACAAGCATCTGCCCTGCTCTTTCCAAAATGCAAACCAAGTCAGCTGGAAGATGTGAAAGCGGCTTTCTGGAGTTTTTCCTGTAGTCAGCTATTCTTCCCCACAGATTTTTCTCATCATGTGATATTGCCTAGCCTACCTCCTCCATGTAAAATTGAGGTTTGGCTGCAGGGGACAAACCCCCATGCTGAAAACTCTCCATGCCTAACATCAAGCCATTGGCATTTCTGGTATGCTTTTCGGAGCAAGACTAGTATGCTCACCCCAAGAGAAAGAACAAATTCCCTGAGAAACTTCTTTCCAGGGGAGCAAAACAGAGTTAAGCAGATGATGCAAATCTGCATTCTAGTGGGACAGGCAGGCAAGAAAAGGAGGCAGAAGCAGGGCTGTGACAGGTAAGCGTGGGGGTTGGAGTAGGGGGTGCTGCAAAGAGGGCGGGGCCTAACCCAGGCCAAAGGGGCAGGAAAGGCTTTCTGGGGAGGAAGAGTACACCTGATCTGAGGCTGGAGGGGTGAGTGGGAGTCGCTCAGTGGAGATGGGGGGGGGGGCAGCCTCCTGGCAGGCCACTGGAGTATGCACATAGCAAGTACCAGGAGATGTGAGTCAGCCGGTTTGCGAGGAAGGTGGGAGCCGGGGAGTAATTAACGGCAACTCTCGAGAAGTGGATGGGGGTGTAGATCACTAAGGGTCTCATAGGTCATGCTGAAAGAGGAATACAGATTTTAACCTAGAGGTAGCTGGGAGTATAGAAGGTTTCTAAGCAGGGGAGTAACGTGATGCGATTTTAGAAAAATCCCTCTTCCAGTCATGTGGAGGATAGAGCCAAGTAGGGGAAAATGCATCACACAAGCAAAGCGTTTCAGGAGAAACGCTTCAAGGAAAGCCATGCTTCTGCTGGGAAGTTTCAAAGACCCCTGTGGAAAGGTAGTGGCCTTCAAACTTGTTTTTTTTTTTTTTCTTCTCTCTTTTGCTCAAATGGAGCTTACCCCAGAGCCCCAGGTGTAAAACTAAGTGCGGAGCCACTCAGGTGAAGCTGGGTTGGGACCTCTCCTCCCCATCCCCGTGCCCCTGTCTTAGACCGGCGGGGGTCGCACAGTGGCCCCGGGAGCAAAATTGCCAAAACTGCTGGCGTGGTGAAAAGTGCTCAGCCTAACCTGGGTTCCAAAACCTGCTACTGACTAGTAACCTTGAGCAAATATCACTCACCTCTCTGAGCTGCAGTTTCCTCATCAGTAAAATGGGAACAATACAAGGTCCCTTGCAAGGTTGTCCTGATGATTCGAGAAAATACACATGCAACGCCTAGCAACGCTGCAGGACACGTAGGAAATAGAAAATAACAGAGAATGTATGTATTAACAAACTTATTAAAGAATTTATTAGGGCTTCCCTGGTGGTGCAGTGGTTTAGAATCCGCCTGCTGATGCAGGGGACACGGGTTCGTGCCCCGGTTCGGGAAGATCCCACGTGCCGCGGAGCGGCTGGGCCCGTGAGCCATGGCCACTGAGCCTGCGCTCCGCGACGGGAGAGGCCACAACAGTGAGAGGCCCGCGTACCATAAAAAAAAAAAAAAAAAAAGAATTTATTAACAAATTCTTGTTTGGAAAAATTAAGGTATTCAGCAGGCTCTTGTGGTGAAACTACTTTATCTGCTAGGATAGTCCAGGAGGGATCTTGTGGTTACCTGAAGTATCCCACCTCTAAAATGTGTCCACATTGATTGCAAATTATTTTCCCTCTGGACCAGATGAGTGGCTGCTCCTCAAAGGAGATATTGATTCCTCTGCTGATGTTCTTCACAACCTACACACTTTTACTTTAGACAAAATCGAAATAAGCCGACTTACCTTGTTCTCAGCCCACAGAAGAAGTAAAAGCAGTAACTTAGTAAGTAATTGCCCACCAACTATTAAATAGGTTAGATATTATTTCCAGATAAAGTCATAAACTGGAGTCAGGGCTAAACCTGAAATCCTCTGAAGAGAATAAAAGCACACAAGTGATGTCTCTTGACCCTATTATCTATAGAAATGCCCCCTCCCATCCCAGCCAACATACCCTGCATTCCACACCCAGCCTCCATGTTTTCCCTCTTTCTGTTCATTTTAACAAAGGGAAGGAGCATGCCTGTCTGTCTCCTTTCAAGATGTAACTCACGCTCTCAAGCCCGCCTCCTCCCACAGCCTAATTCCATCAGTTGTCCCTCTCCTGTATCTTGGAGCTCACCCTCAGTTGAGTTCAGTGCAATAAACGTTTATTGAGCACCTACTAGGAGCCAGGCGCTTTGGATGACAGACACTTCCCAGCCAAGCTTTTCCACAGGGAGGTCTCCTCCCTTAACATCTCCATTTCCTCAGCTCTTAATCACTCCTATGCATTCTGGTTTCTGCCTCTATCATCCCAGCACAATTGCTTTCCACAAAAGTCTCCCATGATGACCTCCCGTCTTCCAAATGCAAGTCCTTACCTTTGTTCACTTCTTGGCAGCACTGGCCAATGTGGGCTACTTCCTCCTCCCTGAAACTCTCTTCTCGAGTCTTCCATGACGTCCTATGGCTTTAGTTGCTGGCACTTACCAGGTTGAAGTCCTGGAAAGTTCACTCTACATTCTCTCCCTAAGTCATTTCATCCCTTTCCCCACTCAGCCCCACCCCCAGCTCTGCTCCAGCCATACAGTCCTTGCTGTTCCTCAAAAGAGCCTTGTTCTCCTGAACTCTGGGATTCCTACATGCTGTTCCCTGTCCAGAAACACTCTTCCCTCGATTCCTTGCCCCCTTTCACCTGGCCTACTCCCACTCATCCTTCAAATGTCAGTTTAAATGTCACCTCCTTGGGGAAGTCTTCTCTGACCCTCAGGCTAGGTTCGAACTGTACCTTTTCTAATCCTTATCACACTTGAGAAGTTATTCATGCAGTTATTAGATTAATATCTCCCCTTCCCCACTAGACGTAAATTCCATGAGGGCAGGAACCAAGTCTGTCTTATTCACCACGTTATCCCTAGTTCCTGGTAGATGGAAGGCGCTCCATAAATTGGCAATGGAATCACAGATTTGCCCTCAAAAGCACAAGAAACAAAAGAAGAAATAGATAACTTGGACTTCATCAAAATTAAAAACTTTGGGGCCTGAAAGGAAACTACTATAAAAGTAAAAAGGCAACCCACAAAATGGGAGAAGATATTTGCAAACATATATCTCATAAGGGTCTAGTATCCAGAATATATAAAGAACTCCTACAACTCAACAGCAAAAGTGTAAAAAACCTGATTTAAAAACAAGCAAAGGACTTGAATAGACACTTCTTCTCAGAAGATATGCAAATAGCCAACAAGCACAGGAAAAGGTGCCCAAAACCATTAGTTGTAAGGGAAATGCAAGTCAAATCCAGAATGAGATAACCACTTCACATCCACTAGGATGTGGAGTCAGATGATAAAAAAAAAAAAAAAAGTCAGATGATAACAAGCATTGGTGAAGTTATAGAGAAATTGGAACACTCATATTCTGCTGGTAGGAATGTAAAATGATACAGTCACTTTGGAAACTAGTCTGGCAGTTCATCAAAAGTTAAAACGCAGAGTTACCATACGTAATATTGTGATTTATAATGAAAAGCATATATTTGGTCTTCAACCCCATTCCTGGCACAGAGCTCCTAAAGCCCTTGGAATTTCCTATGATAAGAGTGATAAAGGTGTCTCTTGTATGTTAATAAGGTGACTTGGGGGAAAGCCCTTAGGTAACTAAGGTTAGGAACTGGTTGCCAGGGGAACCAAAGGCGAGAGGAGAGGGGTGGAACTTTCTGTATGACCCCCCTCCACCCTCTGCGAGGAGAGAGGGGCTGGAGGTTGAATCAGTCATTAGCCAGTGTTTTAATCAGTCATGTCTATGTAATGAAGCTTCCATCAAAACCCAAAGGACAGGGCTCAGGGTTCAGAGCTTCCAGGTTGGTAAACACATGGAGATTTGGGGAGTGTGGCACCTTCAGAGAGGGCATGGAGGCTCTTAACCCTTTCTTCATACATCATTTTATAATAAACTGGTGATCTAGTAAGTAGGGTGTTTCTCTGAGTTCTGTGAGGCACTCTAGCAAATGAATCGAACCCAAGGAGGAGGTCTTAGGGATCCTCTGATTTACAGCCAGTCGGTCAGAAGTACAGGTAACAACCTGGACTTGCAACTGGCATGTGAAGCCCAAGGGGTGTGGTAGTTGGAACCTCCGATCTGTAGCCCATCAGTCGGAAGCACAGGTGACAGCCTGGGCTTGCAACAAGCATCTGAAGGGGGAGGGGGGGAGGGACAGTCTTGTGGGACTGAACCCTGAACCTTTGGAATCTGATGCTGTCTACCTGTAGTGTCAGAATTGAGCTGAATTGTAGGAGACTCAGCTGGTGTTGGAAAATTGCTCCTTGTTAGTGTGAGGGAACTTCCCCCCACTGGAATTGGTACCCGAACCTATTTACCATATGACTGAGCCATTCCACTCCTAAGGTATCTAGGTATTTACCCAAGAGAAATGAAAGCATAAGCTTATATGTGAATGTTCATAGCAGTGTTACTCATCATAACCAAAAGATGGAAACAGCCCCATTGTCTATCAACAGAGGAATAGATAAACAAAATGTGATGTACCCATACAATGGAATCTTATCCAGCCATGAAAATGAATGAAGTATTGATTCATGATACAGCATGGATGATCCTTGAAAACGTGTGCTAAATGAAAGAAGCCAGTCACAAAAGACCACATATTATATGATTCCATTTATATGAAATGTCCAGAACAGGCAAATCCATAAGAGACAGAAAGGAGATTAATGGTTGCTTAGGGCTGAAGAGGATGGGGGGTGGGGGTGGGGGTGATAGCTAAAGGGTAGGAAATTTCTTTTTTTTTAATCATTTTTTAATTGGGACTTCCTGGGCGGTCCAAGTGGTTAAGACTCTGCACTTCCACTGCAGGGGGCATGGGTTCAATCCCTGATTGGGGAACTAAGATCCTGCATGCAGCGGGGCGCTGCCAAAAAAAAAATCATTTTTAAAAATGGAAGTATAGTTAATTTGCAATGTGTGTTAGTTTCAGGTATACAGCAAAGTGATTCAGACACATATATTCTTTTTCAGATTCTTTTCCATTATAGGTTATTACAAGATATTGGATATCTTATAATATCCAATACATTACAATATCCAATGTAATATCCAATACTCTGTGCTATACAGTAGGTCCTTGTTATCTATTTTATATATAATAGTTGTATATATGTTAATCCCAAGCTCTTAATTTCTCTCCCCTCCCCCATCCTCTTTGGTTTGTTTTCTATGTCTGTGAGTCTATTTCTGTTTTGTAAATAAGTTCATTTGTATCTTTTTTTAGATTCCGCATATAAATGTTATCATATGATACTTGTCTTTGTCTGACATACTTCACTTAATATGATAATCTCTAGGTCCATCCAGGTTGATGCAAATGGCATTATTTCGTTCCTTTTTATGGCTAATATTCCATTGTATATATGTACCACATCTTCTTTATCCATTCGTCTGTTAATGGACATTTAGGTTGCTTCCATGTCTTGGCTATTGTAAATAGTGCTGCAATGAACATTGGGGTGCATGTATCTTTTCGAATTAGAGTTTTGTCCAGATATATGCCCAGGAGTGGGATTGCAGGATCATATGGTAGCTCTATTTTTAGTTTCCTTTTTAAAAATAAATTTATTTATTTATTTTTGGCTGTGTTGGGTCTTCGTTGCTGCGCGCAGGCTTTCCCTAGTTGTGCCGAGCGGAGCAGCTCTTCGTTGTGGTGCATGGGCTTCTCATTGAGGTGGCTTCTCTTGTTGTGGAGCGAGGGCTCTAGGCACGGGGGCTTCAGTAGTTGTGGCTCCCGGGCTCTAGAGCGCAGGCTCAGTAGCTGTGGCGCACAGGCTTACTTGCTCTGTGGCATGTGGGATCTTCCCGGACCAGGGCTCAAACCCGTGTCTCCTGCATTGGCAGGCAGACTCTTAACCACAGTGCCACCCGGGAAGTCCCCTATTTTTAGTTTTTTAAGGAACCTCCATACTCTTCTCCATAGTGGCTGTATCAATTTACATTCCCACCAACAGTGTACAAGGATTCACTTTTCTCCACACTCTCACCAGCATTTACTGTTTGCAGACTTTTTAATTTTATTTTATTTTTATAAATTTATTTACTTTTGGCTGCATTGGGTCTTTTTTTAATATAAATTTATTTATTTATTCATTTATTGGCTGCGTTGGGTCTTCGTTGCTGCGCAGGGGCTTTCTCTAGTTGCAGTGAGCAGGGTCTGCTCTTAGTTGCGGTGCACGGGCTTCTCATTGCAGTGGCTTCTCTTGTTGTGGAGCACAGGCTCTAGACGCACAGGCTTCAGTAGTTGTGGCTCGCGGGCTCTAGAGAGCAGGCTCAGTAGTTGTGGCGCACGGGCTTAGTTGCTCCGCAGCATGTGGGATCTTCCCGGGCCAAGGCTCGAACCTGTGTCCCTGGCATTGGCAGGGGGATTCTTAACCACTGCACCACCAGGGAAGCCCCTGTAGACTTTTTAATAATGGCCATTCTGACTGGTGTGAGGTGATACCTCATGGTAGTTTTGATTTGCATTTTTCTAATAATTAGTGATGTTGAGCATCTTTTCATGTGCCTGTTGGCCATCCGTATGTCTTCTTTGGAGAAATGTCTATTTAGGTCTGCTGCCCATTTTTGGATTGGGTTTTTTTATTTTTGATATTGAGCTGTATGAGCTGTTAGTATATTTTGGAAATTAATCCCTTGTCAGTAGCATCATTTGCAAATATTTTTTACTAGTTGGTAGGTTGTCTTTTCATTCTGTTTATGGTTTCCTTTGCTGTACAAAGCCTTTTAAGTTTAATTAGGTCCCATTTGTTTATTTTTGCTTTTATTTCCATTACTCTAGGAGACAGATCCAAAAAATATTGCTGTGATTTATGTCAAAGAGTGTTCTGCGTATGTTTTCCTCTAGGAGTTTTATAGTATCCGGTCCTACATTTAGGTCTTTAATCCATTTTGAATTTTTTTAAAAAATTTGAGTTTATTTTTTTGTATATGGTATTTGAGAATGTTCTAATTTCATTCGTTTACATGTAGCTGTCCAGTATTCCCAGCACCACTTATTGAGGAGGCTGTCTTTTCTCCATTGTATATTCTTGCCTCCCTTGTCGTAGATTAATTGACCATAAGCACGTGGGTTTCTTTCTGGGCTTTATCGGCAATTTCTTTTTAAGGTGATGAAAATGTTCTAAAATTGACTTTGGTAATGGCTGCACATATCTGTGAATATACTAAAAAACCACTGAACTGTACACTATAAATGGGTGAATTGTATACTCCGTGAATTATATCTTAATAAAACTGTTACTTAAAAACAAAGCAAAACAGAAAGAACCAGAGAGAAATGTCCTTGTAGATTAGAGAGCAGTGAGAACACAGACACAGAGTTATTGAATTAATGAAAGAGAAGTGAGGAGGGGCAGCCTTCAGAAAGGGAAGGAGGAAGAAATATTATAAATAGAAAGCTGACAGGGGAATTAGAAGAACTAGAGCAGTGAGTTCCCTGGGTGTGGAGATAAGGCTCCTTCCAGACCTCAGAGGCCCTGAAGCAACCCTGTAAGCTCAGTTCAGTGTGATAAATGGTGTTCACATAGGGGCCCTGGGTCATTACAACCAGGTTAAAGGGTTTAGTATCTCTGTTGAAGAAGGCAGAGAAGTTTATGACACATCCTAAATAGGTAACAGTGTAAAAGCTTGGGTTCGCATGGGCGCACTCCTCAGTCATCCAGAAAATGTACGTTTATGGAGCACACTCAACAGATAAGGTCCTCCTGAATTCGGAACATTTAAAAGGTGTGATGGTCTTTTTAATATGTCAACTTGGCAAGGCTCCAGCCCCCAGTTACTCAAACACGAATCTAGGTGTTTCAGTCAAGGTATTTTGCAGATGTAATTAAAGTCCACAGTTAGCTCACTTTAAGTAAAGGAGATTATCTTAGATAACATGGGTGGGCCTGATTTAATCAGGTGCAAAGCCTTAAAAGCAGGGTTGAGGCTCTCCCAAGAAAAGAAATTCTGCCTGTGGGCAGCAGCTTCAGCCAGTGGACAGCCTTGCCTGTGAGATCCTGTCCGCCTTTCCTGAAGGCCTGCCCTGGGAGTTCCCAGTTTCCCTCTCAGGCCTCATAATCACAGAAGCCAATTCCTTGCAATAAATCCCTCATTATATATCTCCTACTGGTCCTGCTTCTCTGGGTGAACACTGACCCATAAAAAAAGCAACTGTGTTACTCCAAGATAATAAATTTGTGATCAAATTAAAGTTCATTCAGATGGAACATATCTAATGCCTAGATGGTGGTTTCTAATACTATTCTCCACTAAAAGGAACCAAGGTTCCTTGTCTCCTTGGAGAAATGGCTGATTCTGGGCTGGGGAAGTATTGGATTATACCATAAGTATAAAATAAACATCCAGGGACTTCCCTAGTGGTCCAGTGGAAGACATGGAAGAAACTTAAATGCATTATTTCTAAGTGAACAAAGCCAATTCAAAACGGCCACGTACTGGGATTTCCCTGGTGGCACAGTGGTTAAGACTTCACGCTCCCAATGCAGGGAGCCAGGGTTCGATCCCTGGTCAGGGAGCTAGATCCCACAGGCCGCAACTAAGTGTTCTCGTTCCGCAACTAAAAGATCCCACTTGCCGCAAACTAAAGACCCAACGTAGACAAATAAATAAATAAATAAATAAATAATTTAAAAATCCATACGTCCATTTTGATATAAACAAATGACAGAATAAGTAAATAGTGAAGAAGAGACAAATCTCCCATGCAGAAAAATTCTGGGTAATTTATGGAGCTACTCGTTCCTTGAAGAGTTAAAGAAGGGGAGCGTAACTCCCCACTTCTTAAGAGAGCTGCACATTGTGACTTACTTCCAAAGAGTACAGTCGGGAAGGGGGAAAATAGAGTAACTGTACAGTGGAGAAACCTGACCAACACTGCTTCAGCCAGTTGATCAAGGTCAACATCAATGACGGTAAATCATGGTGAGAGTACATTCCTTTGAAATGATCTGATAAGAACGGCCCATTACCTCTGTGCTCTTCCTTCCCCCAAACTTATAACCCCAGTCTAATAATGAGAAAAACATCAAACACAATCCAATAGAGGGGCATCCTAAAAAATATTTGACCAGTACTCAAAACTGTCAAGCTCATGTTGTTGAACCCAAGTTCATGGGCCTGACACACAGTGAGGCCAAACAAATAGAAACATCAGAGTTTGGAGCAGAGAAAGGTTTATTGCTAGGGCCAAGCAAAGAGTTCTGATCCAGACTCAAACGTTTTGGTTTGTTTGGCCTCGCTGTACATTGGGCCCACGAACTTGCGTTCGACAGCAGTCATCAAAAACAAGGAGAGTCTGAGACACTATCACAGCCAAGAGGAGCCTAAGGAGACATAACTACCATACGCAAAGTGGTGTCCTGGATGGGATCTTGGAGCAGAAAAAGGCTATTAGGTAAAAACTAAAAAAATCTGAATAAACTATGAACTTCATATTATCTTCTCGACTTTTCTCTAAATCTAAAACTGTTCTAAAAAATAAAGTCTATTAAAAAACTAGAGGGACTTCCCTGGTGGTCCAGTGGCTAGGGCTCCGTGCTCCCAATGCAGGGGGCCCGGGTTCGATCGCTGGTCAGGGAACTAGATCCCACATGCTGCAACTAAAAGATTCCGCATGCTGCAACTAAGACCCGGTGCATCCAAATAAGTAAATAAATAAATATATTTTTAAAAAACTAGATCAGGGGGCTTCCCTGGTGGCGCAGTGGTTGAGAATCCGCCTGCTGATGCAGGAGACACGGGTTCGTGCCCTGGTCCGGGAAGATCCCACATGCCGCGGAGCGACTAAGCCCGTGAGCCATGGCCGCTGCGCCTGCGCGTCCCGAGCCTGTGCTCCGCAACGGGAGAGGCCACAACAGTGAGAGGCCCGCATACCGCAAAAAAAAAAAAAAAAAAAAAACTAGATCAGGAAAAAATCAGATGAACAAATACTTCTGAATATGTACTCTACAAGTTGTTTTTTTTTTTTTTTAAGATAACTGAGTTAAATTTATTTTATTTTATTTTTTGGCCATACTGCACTGCTTGCGGGGTCTTAGTCCCCCGACCAGGGATTGAACACGGGCCCACGGCAGTGAAAGTCCCGAGTCCTAACCACTGGACCACCAGGGAATTCCCTGTAATCTACAAGTTTTGGTACTAGGCTACAGAATGAGGAGTCATTCCGCTGTTTTCATTTTTACTTTAATTTAAAAGCAAGTCTTGATGATTTAAGTGGCTGGCAGTCTGTTGACCCTCTGTTGATAGTGACTGTCCTATCTCCTAGTCAGTGCCAAATGAGTGGCTTTTCTACCCCAAAGAGACATTAGCACGTAGCCCCCCGCCCACAGTAGATAACCTCACTTTCTATTTCATCAAAAAGACAGAAATCACCTAAAAAGACTTTGTTCAGCTTCCTGCAACCAAACCTATGAACTGACCTGCATGTGCACCCATTTTTCCCTTCCTGTGCTCCTGTTATATAACAGTTACCACTGGGGCTTCCCTGGTGGCGCCGTGGTTGAGAGGCCGCCTGCCGATGCAGGGGACACGGGTTCGTGCCCCGGTCCGGGAGGATCCCACATGCCGTGGAGCGGCTGGACCCGTGAGCCATGGCCGCTGAGCCTGCGCGTCCGCAGCCTGTGCTCCGCAACGGGAGAGGCCACAACAGAGAGAGGCCCGCATAGCACCAAAAAAAAAAAAAAAACCAGTTACCACTGATGCAGTGTTACTGCATGCCAGGCACTATGTTAATGCAGACAAAAAAAGGTTGCGTGCCATTTCAGTAAACAAGAATGTCGCCCGCCATCAAACCATCAGCCACTGCAGACGTCCTGACAGCGCGCCCTGAGGGGAATTCGGTTGAAGAGAAACAGGATACTGGCCCTAGACAGTTAAGATGCATATCTAAGGAATGATTTTCATGAGCCCAGACTCTTTTGCATCTTCCCATACATAGAATAGCGCTGAAATCATTAACTTGAGAGGTCTGTTTTTGTGATTAGCAGTAACCTTGTGATGTTTGACTATATTCTTTTTCCAGCAAAAACTCCTGTATCTCGTGGCTCCTCCCTCGCCCCTCTGGAACATTTCCTCAGAGCTCTCTGAGGGCCTGTCTCCTGCGCTGTAGTCCTCACTGGGGTCCCCGAATAAAACATGACTTGCAACTTTTAGGTTGTGGGAGTTTTTGTGGTTTTTTTTTTCAGTCGCTAGTAAGCATATTGCATGCATTATCTCCTTTAGTCATCACACCAAAATTCCGAGGTTCTCATAATTTCCCCATTTTACAGTCAAGGAAAACTGAGACTCAGGGAAAGTAAGTGACTTGCCCAAGTTCTCACAGCTAGGTGTTAGAACCAAGTGCTCCAACCCAGACTCCAGAATCTGACCTCTTAACTCCTAGGCTCTCCTCCTCTGCTCTGACTCATCACTTCCCAGCCCTTGGGAGCTTTGATCCACTGACGATTTGTATTGTCCCCTCTGTGTTCCTACTTCTTCCCTTCTGTGCCCTTCACATTCATTATGCAAACAAGCTGTCACTCCCCGGGTCAAGACAAAACCCCTCCTCTAACCCCACGGGTTTCTCCAGTTCTCTCTGGACTCGAATATTCACTACTCAACTGTCTATTGAGTATCTTCACCTGGAAGGCTTACAGCCATCCCACGCTAAATATACCCCAAACTGAACCCTTGACCACCCTGCTTTCCCACCAGAACACTATTCTCATGGTCTTTTCCCTCTCAGCGAATGACACCAGCAAACCACCTTGCTGCTCAAGCCAGAAACTTGGACATCATCCCGCCACTTCCCTCCTCCTCTTCTACACTCAGTCAGTCACAAGTCTTATTGATTCTACGAAATCTCTCCTCTGTCCATTTAGCTCCATCTCCACTGCCTCTGCCCATCCTTTCTCATGCGGGCTACAAACCGCAGCCTCTTATTATTAGTCTCTACTTCTAGCCCATGCTGCCCCATCCCCAGCCAGTCTGATCTCAGCGCTCCACACACTAACCCCGGTGATTTCTTAAACCCAGACCCGACAGGCATCTGTCCATTTTCAAGCCCTTCAATGTTTTTCTGGGCCTCAAGATGCAATCCAAGCTCTGTCTCAAGGCTTTGAGGCTCCCGGTGATCTGGCCTCAGCTTACTCTCCAGCTTCCTCCTTCATTACTACTTCCTCTGGGCACCCCTCTCCCGCCACCCCCGAGTATGTCCCCTTCCCACACTTCTGCCACACAGAGTGACTTTCAGTTCCCTAAAGCCTCCCAGCTTTCTATTTATTTATTTTTTTTGGTGGGGGGACGCCCACACGGCATGTGGGATCTAGTTCCCCACCCAGGGATCGAACCCGTGACCCCTGCAGTGGAAGCGTGGAGTCTTAACCACTGGCCCACCACGGAAGCCCCTCCCAGCTTTCTCCTGACTGGGCCTTTTCACAGTCTGTATCCTCTGTGTAGGACATGAACACACCACACTCCACCCGCCAGATCTAACTCCTCTTTGGCCTTCGGGGCTCAGCTTGCACTTCCTCAGCCCCTCACTCCCATGTTTAGGGCAGGTTCCCAAGGACCTAGTGCCTTCCTCACCACAGCACTTAGCATCAGGGGCTGCGGCTGTGTGCACATTCGTCTGTCCCCTGCAGACTCTGAGCTGGTGAAGATGGGGGCCTGTGGATGTGGCCCAGCGCCCAGCGCCACGTATCCACCTCGTAGTCTGTGTTGGGTGTTTGCGGAATGAACAAGTGGGAGTCGGAGGCAGCTGACCTTGAATTAGATCCACAGGCTTTCTGATTAAACTAATGTTATTTTTTTTGTAGGTCATTTGCGTTCTGTTCCAATGCCTTTCTCCCTTTGTTGGCCCCTGTGGAAACACTTTTTCTAATGAATCAGATACACATTTAGAGACTTACAAATGTGGCATGAGAGGTTCGTGATTTTAGAACCAATTTCCTCATTTTGAGCAGCAGAAAACTGAAGTCCCCAAAGCTGACGTGGTTTGTTAGTAGCAGGCTCATTGCGGCTGTAAAACTGGGACTATATCTTGTCTTACTGCAGTTACTCTGGTACCTAACTGTTGGTAATGCTTGTCTTCTTTCATTTAAACAGTAAGGTAGGTTGCACTGTGACTGTGGCTTTCATGATTAACCACGTGTTAATATTACATGGGGCTGGGACTTCCCTGGTGGCGCAGTGGTTAAGAATCCGCCTGCCAATGCAGGGGACACGGGTTCGAGCCCCGGTCCGGGAAGATCTCACATGCCGCGGAGCAACTAAGCCCGTGCGCCACAACTACTGAGCCTGCGCTCTAGAGCCCGCAAGCCACAACTACTGAAGCCCGTGCTCTGGAACAAGAGAAGCCACCGCAGTGAGAAGCCCGCGCACCGCAACGAAGAGCAGCCCCGCTCACTGCAACTAGAGATAAGCCTGCGCGCAGCAACGAAGACCTAATGCAGCCACAACTGAATTAATTAATTAATTAATTTTAAAAAGAGAGAACGCAGTTCCACTTAGGGTCAGGCTGAGGCACAAGTCCTGTCCCACTGCTCCTGGGTCTCCAGCGACAGCTTTGGACATGCAGCTGCAGGTGGCCTCATCAGTGACCATAGTTCAGGTGCAGGTGTCGGCCCACCAGTTTGGTGAATGAGGTGCTCCTACAGAGGGTGAGTAGTGAGAACAGCGCCATTCCCTACTCGTTATGCCTGAGCTTTCATGATATGACCGATTCTCCGGATTCTTTCCCTAGCACCTTAAACCCCAGCTACCTACCTACCAACCACGCATGCACACACACACACCATTTGCCTCCTCGTGAGCCTGGGTGAGGCCTTCCCGCAACTCCCCAGGCAAGTCATTCCTCCTTCACCCTTTGTAAACACGTTAAGGCGCACATTTTGCACTGCTCTTGCTCCCTTGTATGTCCCTCTCCTCATTCATTCATTCATCCGTTCAACAAATTTATTGAGCACTTCCTTTTCTCACTCACTCAACACATATATTTATTGCACACCTCTGTTATGCCAGCCGCTGGTATGTAAGAGCAATCAGCAGTGAGCAAGACAGACCCTATCCTTGTAGAGCTCAGTCTAGTGAGGGAGACAGACGTCAATTAACTAACCACACATAGACCTTTACAGTTACAATTGGGAAGGAAACTCCACAGGGTGATTTAGAGGTACTAAGCGGCAGGACCCAACTGGATTGAGGGGAGAGGAGCAGTCAGGGAAGGTCTCCCTGTGGAGGTGCAAAGTAGCTTGAGACCTGAAGGATGAATGGGAGTTCACCAGGTGAGGAGGGAGAATATTCCAGGTCAAGGGAATAACAGTGGGAAGGCTGAGGCCGGGTGGAGCTTGATGCTTTGAGGGACAAAGAGGTCAGTGTGGCTGGATCCAGTTTTGTGAGTGAAGAGGGGGTAGGAGCCACCAGTGCTCCTTTTGGGCCATGTTAAGGAGTGAGATTTACCCCAAAGAGTAGTGTGAAGTATTGGAAGGGGGGGTGGTGTGCCGGCAGATCTGTGTCTCTGGCTGGCCACAAGGCTATTAAACCATGGTTTCTCAACCTTGGCACTATTGACATTTTGGGCCCGATGATTCTTTGTTGTGGAGGATTGTCCTATGCATGGTAAGGATGTTTAGCAGCATTCCTGGCTAAACATCCTCTAGCTGCCAGTGGCACCTCCCCGTCCCCTAGTTGTTGCAACCAAAGATGGCTCCAGACATTGCCAAATGTCCCCTGGGGGGCAAAGTTGCTCCCAATGAAGAGTGATCGATCAGTTTTCTCCGAGGGTTCGCCACCCTCCCTCCCTCCGTTCCCAGACGGGCATATCTGATGTGCACAGGTACAGATGCACAGCACGCTCTCGACTGAAATACCTGTGAGGGTCATACTTGCCTCTGGCTCCCTGAATAGCCAACGTTTTGTATAAGCAGGGGCTTCAAGTTTGCTTCTCTGGGCTAAAACACCCTCAGGGAAGGGTAAATGGTTAATATTTCACCCTGTTCTTTCCAAGAAAATCTACTTCCTGTTCAATCTGGTTGTCATTGCCATTCCTGCTGACAGCAGCTACCTGCCATGTTAAGCACTGAAACTGTTGCTATCAGCAGGAATGAGAATTGTGGAACTTTTTTCTTACCCTGGCCAATGAAAGCACCAATTCCTAACCACTGGACTGCCAGGGAATTCCCCTTTCTTCTTTTTTTAAAAAAATTTATTCTCTTGGGCTTCCCTGGTGGCGCAGTGGTTGAGAGTCCGCCTGCCGATGCAAGGGACGCGGGTTCGTGCCCCGATCCGGGAGGATCCCACGTGCCGCGGAGCGGCTGGGCCCGTGAGCCATAGCCACTGCGCCTGCGCATCCGGAGCCCGTGCTCCGCAGCGGGAGAGGCCCCAACAGTGAGAGGCCCGCGTAACGCAAGAAAAAAAAAAAAATTTTCTTGTTTGAGAATTGTTTAACTTTTTTTCATCTGTAAAGTAGGAGAATTATCTGGTAGGACTGATCCTTGACCGACATTAGCATTCAATCCTTACAAACCTGAAGTAGGTATGATTCTGGATAAGTTTCCTGATGTTTCCACGGCTGGTTCAGTAACAGAGGTGGGATTCAACTGGAGGTGAGCGTAAGGCCCAGGATTTTAGTCCTCAAGTCACCCTACCTCCTTTCTTTCCAAGACCTCGAGGGGTTCCTCTACTCCAAATTCAAATCCTGGAACTAGAAGGGAACTGGCATCTCTCCAAAGGCTGACCTTGAGCACCAACTCTATGCCAGCTCTGCCTGATGTCCCCCCTGACGAGCTGCCCCTTCCCACTATCTTCGGTCCCTGTGTCTTATTTTTGCTTTATCCAGCAAACAGCCCACGTCTGCTGGGGAGGGGTCCACACCAAAACTTTAATCCTGCTCACTCCCCATTCCTCTTGCCCTTTTCCTAGTTAGGCACTGAATCAACTGCTTCATCCACACAGGCCTCTGAGGGAGCTCCCATATTGCAGATGACACTGAGGCTTGCAGCTGGTGCATGAAGAGCCGGATTTGAATGCAGACTATGCAGTCTTGTCACTCCAGACTGCCAACTCTTGGCCACCCCTCTGCTGCTGCCTGCTTCTCAGTAGGCCATCGAGGGATGGCCAGCATCACCACGGGGTTGACTGTCTTTTAAAAGCTGATCTTATGCTGAACCTCTTATAGGTAAATATAAGTCCTACATATCTCAAAGCTCCCATTCCTCCCTTCAGGAAGCAGCAATCTAGTCCACCAAGGAAACAAATACCGGCACTTACTGCACGAGGCAGTGAGGAACTACTGGATCCAGGACCTGTGTCCAGCCCCGGGCTCAAAAGAAACCCCTTTTACGTGGCCAACCAACCCTGGTGTCCATCATTTCCCCTTTCCATTTTAATCCTCCTTATTCAAGGTCTCTAGAGAAAGTTCCCTCTGCCGTGTGACCTCGGCCTTGTCATAACCTCCCGGGCTCAGCGAGCCTACCTACTATGAATGGTGAGGGTGAGGTATTCCTAATACTCCAAAATGGTTAGAAATCTCCATCACATGACCGTCAATTAATCCTATCAAGTCCCTCTGTCTTGGACTTGAATAACATTTTTAGCACATTTAACATTTACCAACTGCTGTTCACACAGTGGCAGCTGTCTTTGAATATGAAGGAAACACTGATGCAGTAAGAGAAAATATTTGAAAATCTAGGAGCTTGTAAAGGAAGTGGAAATGTTTTTCCAAGAGCTGTTGCCAGCTCCTACGTTCTTGGGCTGGTGGGTGTTCTGTAGCCCACCCTTCAAACTTCCAGTGAGCAGTGGTCTTTCTTAAGGACTGTGGTCATGAGCCTCCTAGTGTGGTTACAGGTCAGGGGCCCCTTGGTTGTGCAAGGGGTGCAACCACCATTTGGGGCACTCTGACAGCTCCTGTCACTTGCTTTCTTGGCTCTGTCCAGTGCAGGCTCCCTACAAGCTGGGTAGGGAGTTAGCACCAAACCTGATCCTCCTTCCTCTGCGGAAGCTCCAGCCTCATTCCACAGGTCACTAGCTAGGGCACTCTGGCTTCCTCCCATCTTTCCCAGACATTAGATATGACCTGTGTATTGGCCTATTACTAGCCTAACGTACATCTGTCTATCCATCGGTTAAACTCAAGTACCTAAGAATAGGGCCTGGCCTGTAAATTTGAATGTATTAAATGTCAAAAATACTCTTGATTTCTTTCAACCATTTAAAAATGCAGGGACTTCCCTGGTGGCGTGGTGGTGGTCGAGAATCCGCCTGCCAATGCAGGCGACACAGATTTGAGCCCTGGTCCGGGAGGATCCCATGTGCCACGGAGCAAATAAGCCCGTGCGCCACAACTACTGAGCCTGCGCCCTAGAGCCCACGAGCCACAACTACTGAGCCCGCGTGCAGCAACAGAGACCCAACACAGCCAAAAATAAATACATAAATTTATTTAAAAAAATAAATTTTAAAATGCAGAACTTCACTTCACAGGCCATACAAAAACAGCCAGCAGACCAGTTTGCCAATCCCTGGTTCACGTGATTCCTACTCTTTGAGGACTGGCACCACAGAATAGTATATGAAGATGCTTTTTATGGGACTTCCTTGGCAGTCCAGTGGTTAAGACTGCACGAGTTCGATCCTTGGTCAGGGAACTAAGACCCTGCCTGCGTTGTGGCAAGCCCCCCACCCACAAAAGCCTTTTAAGAAGGTGCTACACTCAGGTATGAGGATGACACATACGCACACTTCCCCTAACAGTAGGTATAAGAGCTGCTAGTTACAAGGAGCTATTAGACAACAAAATCTAAAAAACCAGTTCCTTACTTTTACTAGCCATACTTCTAAGTACCTGGTAACTAGAGAACATTTCCGTCATTGGACAGTCCTGTGTTACATCTGATAGGAGGGGTATTTATTCAGTACGTCATCACAAACCAGAATAACACAGTAACAGTTCCAACAAAAGGTTCACATGTTTATTACTGAGCTACACAGTCAGCAGTGATGAGGAAAGATCAAAGAAAGAGGACAGAGCATTAAACACAGGCAGCTGTTCCAGACACTAGTGATGTTCTGTTGTGTGCCACTTCATATGTGAGGCTCGTTATAGACCCAGCTTGGTTCTTCTCCAATGTCTTCTCTTAGAGTTGTACCTACACAGAAGGAAATCACAAATTACAAAGGCAGTCTGACCTCAATTTAGCTGCTCTTATGGACCACAAACTTTGCCTTAAAGTACCATAAAAATCTTTGAAAGAAAAAGGGTTCCACTTCCCCTACCTTTAACAAGTTTGGAGCTCTTTTTGGAGAGTAAAAAACGATTTGCTAGATGTGTTAAAGAACTAGTCAAAAAAAAAAAAAAAAAAAAAAGAACTAGTCAAAGCAATTTTTTACCTCTCAAAATGATTCCAGGCTAAGGAACACACACACTGGTTCCTTATACGGACTAAGTAGTGGAGAAGCTCTCTCCTCTCCAAGTGTACGTGCATTCACTTTTTTTTTTTTAAAAGAAGATGTTGGGGGTAGGAGTTAATTAATTAATTTATTTTTGCTGTGTTGGGTCTTCGTTTCGAGGGCTTTCTCTAGTTGTGGCAAGTGGGGGCCACTCTTCATCGCGGTGCGTGGGCCTCTCACTATCATGGCCTCTCGTTGTGGAGCACAGGCTCCGGACGCGCAGGCTCAGTAGTTGTGGCTCACGGGCCTAGTTGCTCCGCGGGATGTGGGATCCTCCCAGACCAGGGCTCGAACCCGTGTCCCCTGCATCAGCAGGCGGACTCTCAACCACTGAGCCACCAGGGAAGCCCAGCTCATTCACTTTTGATTCAACAGACCTGGGGTAGAACCAGAGACACATAACCTCCCCTTCTAAATTATATCAAAACCAGTAATTCTACATAATAGGTCACACATACAAAAAAGCTCTTGCATAATTTTAATACTACATTAACACCCTCAGTCACTTCAATACCAGAGCCAAGTGATTTGCAGAGCTAAGGCCATCTCAGAAATGTTCATGTCGATCTGTTATGATTTTACCCCCATAAAAGGCAAAATCAAAAATGATCAACAGATTTTCTTTCAGCAGGATTATGTCAGTACTTCAACGAAACGGAGCACTGTAATTGCAACCTGCTTTCAATACATTTTAAAAGTTAGACCACACACACACACATACACACACACACACACACACACACACACACAGCCAGACCACAGAGCAAGAGACCAGCATCTGATAGCTGCAGGTACCCTCTACTGAGCTAGGCACTGAGCTTTATATATATTTCTTTCCTTCCTCACAACTATAAAGGCAGGTCCTACCATCATCGGATGAGGACACGATAAACCAAAGGTTGCAATTAATTGGCCTATAAAGCTACAATGGGTGGCGATTTCACATGTGTATAACTGGCTAAATGAATTATGGGCCTTCAATTTTAGCCCTGACAATTCACATCTTAATCTTGGTCTTCACATCAGCCAACTAATCCCACTTCTACTTGCCATACAACCAAATCAGACTTCTATACTAGCTTCACGATCTTGCACTCCTGAGTTTCAGTCTTAATCTTGGCAGGGACCCACTTGCTAGGCTCACCCTAGTGTCAGCTTAAAAATGCTTTGAAAATATTTTGGCTGAAAGGCATGAAGGAGGCCTGAGTTTTAGATCTAGCTTTGCCTGGAGTTAGCCTAGACGACCTTGGAGGTCCTTTGTAGCAATTCTAGTAATGTCTTTCTCCTAAAACCATCACTTCAATTACTTCTGCAGTGGAAAGCAATCTTCCAATCTTTAGAAAAGATAAACACTATGATCTTCCCCACTGGGATGTGTAATGAGACAGCCTTCCATCTTCTTATGTTCTGGCTCAGACTGAAGACAAGGAAATTAACAAATATTGGAAGTGTCTGCCCCTAAGCCCAGCTGTGGGCTGACTGTGTCCAGAAACCCAGAAGCAGCACATTAAAAAAAAAAAAACCAAAAGAATTTCAGAATGGTGGCTCAGGACGAATTAAATTGCATATAACTTTCAATTGTGCATTTATGCCCCCAAAGTAATCCTAAGTTCAACAAAACACAAGGGTGGGGAGTGTTTGCCTTTACCTGATTTTATTACCAGTTTTCATTCGAATCCACTGGGGAATGGGACGATTCTGTTTTTGTTTCTTGGCCAGGAATCGCTTGATCCTGAAGGTCTTATGAGAAGACTGGGAAGGAAATGCAATCAATTTAACAGCAATACCAGAGCTTGCTCCAATGATTCAAAGTCAGGAACTCCCTAAATCCAACAAATATTCAAATGCTTAACATATACCAAGAACAACCCTCTCGATGCTAAACCCACCATTGCCCTTTGCTTTGTTCTTCACTTCTCCGGAGGCAGATACCATAATTCCCACTGTTCAAAGAAAAGTCAGCAGTCAGGGAGATAGGTAACCTGCCCCCAAAGCAGAGTATTAATGTGCAGATTTGGCTGGGATTCAAACCCAGGTCCTCTCTGCTCCAAGGCTAGGGCGTGTTCCAATCTTCCCTGCTGTCAACCCAGGACTGAGAGGACTATAGCCAGAGATGGCGGGGACTAAAGCACGTGGTTTTCAGGAACAATCCCTTGCAAGTCAGTGAGTCTCAGTGCACTATTTTGTACACCAGGGTACTGGGACTTCCCTGTTGGTCGAATGGTTAGGATCCCACGCTTCCACTGCTGGGGGCCCCGGTTCGATCCCTGGTCAGGAATCCAATAAGTCGCACCGAGTGGCAAAAAAAAAAAAAAGAAAATTTACACAAAGTCCCTGACTTCCGGTAAATCTGTTCTAGCCCACTGACCATTTTGGTATTAATTCTAACTCTATTTAAAACGTCACTTTCCCGAGGATGACTTTCCCAGTTTCCCGTCACATTCAGAGCACATCACCCCTGGATCAAACGCCTTGATCCAGGCGTTTCTACAAGGTAACGTTCGAGTCCCTGAACAAAGGGCTAAAAAGCCCTGTAATCTCATAACGTGGAAGGATTCTGGCCCCCAAGTAAAAACAGTCTTCGAAAACCAGCAGCCTACATTCCCTTTTCGATGCCAGGAACATCCCGCGTGTCGCAGGCATCCTGAAGTCAGGCCACGATTTCTGGGGTACCCCCTCGACTTCTCTTCTTGCCCCCCAAACAGAGTTTGTTCCGGGAAAAACGGGAATCCCTGCCCGCCTGAGCAGTGGCCTGGAGCAGAGAGCGCCCCTTCGGACCTCGCAGGGCCGGCGCAGCCCGCCCCTCCCCAGGTGCTCGCTCGCTTCCCGCCAGGCTCTCGGACTGGAGCCATGGCCCAACTCCTCTCCTCAGGAAAAGGCCTTAAAAAGGGTCCCGCACATAGACACAGCCCGCGGCACCGGCGAGCTCGCGGAGACCTCAGGTCTCGGAAAGCCACCGCAGAGCCGATGGTAACGGATGCACTTACCATGGCGAGGAGCAAATCCAACCGCACATAGGATGGCGGACAAGAGAAAAGAGGAGGAATCGAGCGGAAGGACGTGTTTAGAAGGCGCCGCCGGGGGCCGGGCTTGGGGAGGACACGCCGTGCGCCAACCAACGCCCTCTGGCGGCCGTTCTCTGCGCACGCTCCCGTGAGGCCGTGGGAAACCGCGCTCGTTCGTGCGAAATGGAATTCCCTTTCCTTCAGTTCCGTAAGTGGGTTTTTCAGGAGCCCGTTAGTGTTCCAGGGGCACCCTGTGTCATGGGTGAAACACAAAGTCCGTGATAAATGCCAAGGCAGAAACGCTTCCGAAGACGGGAGGAGCGGAGTGGGCGGGGCTATCTCCAAGGAGGGCGGGGGAGATGTTCTGTTCCGGCGCAAGGGACTTCGGTCCTGCGTTTGCGAGGGAGCGCGCCTAGGGGCGGGGGCTGGGAACGCCCCGCCGGAGTGGGCTGGGGGGTTGGTCCCCGGCTCTTTCTCGGCGGTTGTTTCCACTAGGCTGGGCCGTGCGGGATGGGAAGGTACAGTGGTGTTGGCCATGGGGCTTTAAACTAGGCAAGAGGCTGCCAATCAAGGGGTTTTTTTCCCCTTCCAGTTTTATTGAGATATAATTGACATACGGCACTGTATAACCAATCAAGGTTTTACACAACGCAGAGTACTAAGGATCACGGCCCCAATTAAGATTTTAAACTGGGAAAGTTCTGGACAGAACATTTCCTTGGCTGCTAGGAAGCTCAGACTGACTTTGAAACCCACCTTTGGCAAAATGTACAAGAATTAATGGCACACGTTTTGGCTGTTAATGTTCCCTGTTTTCATCTTTTTCTTCTCCCCATTTAGAAACAAAGATCTCTGCAGTCACTTCAAGCATTTTTGCACCAATAGATTAAGGTAAGGGTTTTTAACCTGGGGTCCACAAGGGTCAATGTATAGAATTCACAGGGTACCTGAACGTGGATGGAAAAAGAAATCACAACTTCGTTTTCATCAAACTCTGAAACGTAGTGCTTTCTTTATTTACAAATGTAGGCAACAAACTACAGTGACATTAGCGGTACCTGTGACTTGGTCACCAATAGAAGTCAAAGATGGTTTCATATCACACTGAAGTTGATGCTGATGTCTCGAAATATCATTTATGTACTCATCACTTCTTTGAAATTACAGTAGACCTACAAGAACTCTGTTAATCCTGTATGTTGCTATAGTACACATTTCTTTTAGAAAATATTTTGATAGCTGTATTGCAGTGTGATTGGTTTTCTTTATCATCCTGTGTACTTTGTTTTACGCATTTAAAAACATTCTGAGAAGGACTTCCCTGGTGGCACAGTGGTTAAGAATCCACCTGCCAATGCAGGGGACATGGGTTCGAGCCCTGGTCCGGAAAGATCCCACATGCTGCGGAGCAACTAAGACCGTGTGCCATAACTACTGAGCCTGTGCTCTAGAGCCCACAAACCACAACTACTGAAGCCCGCGCGCCTAGAGCCCGTGCTTCGTAACAAGACAAGCCACCGCAATGAGAAGCCTGCACACCACAACGAAGAGTAGCCCCCACTCGCCGCAACTAGAGAAAGCCTGCATGCAGCAACGAAGACCCAATGCAGCCAAAAATAAATAAATAAAATATATATTTTTTAAAAAAACGATTCTGAGGGACTTCCTTGGCGATCCAGTGGTTAAGAATTGCCTTCCAATGCAGGGAACGTGGGCTCGATCCCTGGTTGAGGAACTAAGATCCCACATGCTCCAGGGCAACTAAGCCTGCATATCGCAACTACTGAGCATGTGAGCCACAACTAGAGAGCCGCGTGCCAAAACAAAGGATCCTGCATGTCACAACAAAGATCCCGCATGCCGCAACTAAGACCCGATGTAGCCAAAAATAAGATTAAATAAATAAATATTTTTTTAAATTCTGAAAATAAGTCCAGAAACTTTCTCAGACTGCCAGATGGTTCCATGGCACAAAAATGGTTTCGGATCCCTGGATTGGGGTAGTGACAGATGGTAGAACAAACTAGGTAGGAGGCTTTGGAAATAGGCTAAGCAAGAATTGATGGTGGCACAGAGTAAGGTAGTCACCATGACGTTGAATAAGAAGAAACAAGGTCAAGAGGTGATTGTGGGGCTTCCCTGGTGGCGCAGTGATTGAGAATCCGCCTGCCGATGCAGGGGACACGGGTTCGTGCCCCGGTCCAGGAAGATGCCACATGCCGCGGAGCGGCTGGGCCCGTGAGCCATGGCCTCTGAGCCTGCGCGTCTGGAGCCTGTGCTCCGCAACGGGAGAGGCCACAACAGTGAGAGGCCTGCATACCGCAAAAAAAAAAAAAAAAAAGTGATTGTGGGGCTCCCTTCGGCAGCACATATACTAAAATTGGAACGATACAGAGAAGATTAGCATGGCCCCTGCACAAGGATGACACGCAAATTCGTGAAGCGTTCCATATTTTTTGAACGTTCTCAATAAATGGTTACATATGTGGGGGAAAAAAAAGATGATTGTGACATAAAGTTAACAGGTCTTAGTCCCAGGTCTCTGCCTTGGGCAACTGGATGCTGGTGCCTTAGATCTAGAGAGGGAATACAGGAACCATAGGAAGCTTGAGCCCAATTTAGTAATTACCGGGGTTTTGTTTGCTTTTTGGCCAGCCACGTGGCTTTCGGGATCTTAGTTCCCTGACCAGGGATCAAACCCATGCCACCTGCAGTGGAAGCACGGAGTCCTAACCACTGGACCGCCAGGGAAGTCCCGAATAATTACCGGTTTTTAACAGCAACAGTTTAGTTACTTTAATCCCACCCAGTTTTTAGATTCAGACCCTCATCCAAATTTACATTTAATTCAAGCGAGACCTTGGGCTTCTTACCTTGGATTTTAATTATTTATTTAAGAGCCAGTATTTTCTTTTTGGTGACCAGAAGGAGCAACATATAAGCCTTTAGTAGATGAATTATCATCGTCATCATCATCACCATCATAGCGACCATTTCCTCAGGTTTAGAGTGTGACTGACACTGTGCTAAGAGCTTATATAAATCATCCTTTTAATTCTTACAGCTTTATAGGACACTTGTTGTTCTTTCCTTCTATATCACATGGCATCCCTTCTGAGTTTCTTTTGCTGGTTCTTCCTTATCTCACTTACTTTTTAACATTGGAGAGCCCTGAGGTTCAGATTTGGACCTCTTCTCTTTTCTATATACACTCCCTTCCTCGGTGACCTCATCCAATATTATGGCTTTAAATGTTTTCTTGGACTTCCCTGGCGGTCCAGTGGTTAAGACTCGGTGCTTCCACTGCAGGGGGCACGGGTTTGATCCCTGATCAGGGAACTAAGATCTCGCATGCCACACAGCACGGCCAAAAAAAAAAAAAGTTTAAATACTCTCTTGGTTGACGACACCCAAATGTATGTCTCCAGCCTGGATGTCTCCTTGAACTCCTACTACCTTCAACGTCCCCACCTGGATGTCTTTAAACTTAATGTGTCCCAAACAGAACTCCTGATATTTTCACCGTCAAATGGCTCACTTAAAAGTCCTTCCCATCTCAGCAAATGGCACCTCCATTCTTCCTGCTGCTTAGGCCAAAATTTATTTTCCACTCTTCTCTCTTTTTAAAAAAATACTTCCTCTTTTTAAAAAAAATTTTTTTAATTTTATTTTTGGCTGCGTTGGGTCTTCATTGCTGCACGTGGGCTTTCTCTAGTTGCAGCGAGCGGGGGCTACTCTTTTTTTGTGTGTGTGTGTGATACGCGGGCCTCTCACTGTTGTGGCCTCTCCCGTTGCGGAGCACAGGCTCCGGACGCGCAGGCTCAGCGGCCATGGCTCACGGGCCCAGCCGCTCCGCGGCATGTGGGATCTTCCCGGACCAGGGCACGAACCCGTGTCCCCTGCATCGGCAGGCAGATTCTCAACCACTGCGCCACCAAGGAAGCCCGGGGGGAGGGCTACTCTTCGTTGCAGTGCATGAGCTTCTCATTGCGGTGGCTTCTCTTGTTGCGGAGCACAGGCTGTAGGTGCGAGGGCTTCAGTAGTTGCGGCTCGTGGGCTCAGTAATTACAGCGCATGGGCTTAGTTGCTTCGTGGCATGTGGGATCTTCCTGGACCAGGGATTGAACCTGTGTCCCCTGCATTGGCAGGCGGGTTCTTAACCACTGCGCCACCAGGGAAGCTGTCCACTCTTTTCTCTCACATCCCATATCCAGTTTGTCAGCAAATCTGGTCAGTTTGACTTTGAAATTTATACAGTACCTCAGAATGTGACTTTATTTGGAGGTAGGGTCTTTACAGAGGTAATCAAGTTAAAATGAGGCTGGCTAGGGACTTCCCTGGTGTTCCAGTGACTAAGACTCCATGCTCCCAATGCAGGGGGTCTGGGTTCGATCCCTGGTCAGGGAACTAGATCCCACATGCGGCAACTAAGAGTTTACATGCCGCAGCTGAGACCTGGCACAGCCAAATAAATAAATAAATATTTTTTTTAAAAAATGAGGCTGCCTAGTGTGGGCCCTCATCCAGTCTGACTGGTGTCCTCATCAGAAGAGATTAGGACACACAAGGAGACACCAGGGATGCTTGCGTGCATGCGGAAAGGCCATGCGAGGACACAGTAGGAAGGTGGCCGGCCACCCGCGAGCCAAAGAGAGTAACCAGACCTGCTGATGCCTCAATCTCAGACTTCTCGCCTCCAGAACTGTGAGAAACTTCTGTTGTTTAAGCCACCCAATCTGTGGTATTTTGTCATGGCAGCCCTCACCAACTAAGACAGGTGGGATCGGGACATGGGGAGTGGGGAGAAGGGCATTCCAGCTAGAAGGAACAGCATGCCACCGGTCACAAGCCAATGTGCTGTACCTCCTGATTGGCTGGAGCCAGGGAGGCAAGTTTCAGGGGCTGGAATTCCACAGAGCTGGGTCCCATAGGGTCAGAAAAGACAACGGCTGTGAAGAGGCTCCCAGATTTGACATAGGGTGCTCCCTGGTGCCCTTGAAAGTTGGGCAGTATACACAGGATGTGAGGAAGGGGGCAAGAGGAGAAAGAGTGGGTGGTGAAGTGGGGCAGGGCTTGTGGGGAGGAGATGCTTTTAGGACGTTTGAGTGTGAAGAGAAGGAGACAAAGGAGGGCAGTGAGAGAGGGTGGTGAGCTCAGGAATTGGTCATTTCTGGGACTTCCCTGGCGGTCCAGTGGTTTAAGACTCCAGGACGTGGGTTCAATCCCTGATCTAGGAACTGGGATCCCGCATGCCCCGCGGTGTGGCCAAAAGAAAGAGAGTTGGTCATTTCTGGTAGATCGTGGAGAGGAAGACGTGAAGGAGAGACATTAGAGATGCAGGGAAACCGAGGTATAGTAGGTAGCGTGGGGGTCTCAAGAGGGCATGGTGGGGGCGGGCTCAAGGGCATCAGGAGAGGGCCTTGAAAAGGACAACAGTCGTTTCCCACATTAGGAGGGAAGAAGAAGGACAGATGAAGAGAGAATTATTTTGTAAATTTAATTTTTTTTTTTAATCATGTAAATATTTTCCATGGTTCCATTTACACCCTATGACTATATTTCCTCTCCTACGTGTTTCTCAAACAGAAAGGTGAACAGATGTGCATCAAAAGGTATGTACTGGGACTTCCCTGGCGGTCCAGTGGTTAAGACTCCATGCTCCCAAGGCAGGGGGCACAGGTTCGATTCCTGGTCAGGGAGCTAAGATCCCACATGCCATAGGGCGTGGCCTAAAAAAAAATTAAATAAATAAATAAAATTTTTTTTAAGTTTGAAAAAAGGTATGTACTCAGTTGCTTATAGAAGAATTATTTCTAACAGCCCCAGACAGGAAACTATCTATCTCCAGCTGAATGGATAAACTGTGGTATATTTACCAAGGGCTACTATACAGCAACGGTTCTCAAAGTGTGATCCAGGGAACTCTGGGGGATTCTCAAGAGCGTTTCGGAGGGTCTGCAGGGTCAAAACTATTTTTATAATAATACAAAGAAGTCATCTGCTTCTTTCACTCTAATCCTCTCACGGGCGTACCGTGGAGTTTCCAAGAGGCTACATGACTTGTAATGACTTCATTGCTCTGACAGACAATAATAGAATGTGTGTTTGTGTGTTCTTGGGTTTTAAATACTTTTCAGTTTTAATTTCTAATACAGTAAATATCGATAGATATAATCCACACAAACAAAGGCCCTTTCGAGTCCTCAATAATTTTTAAGTGTAAAGGGGTCCTAAGACTAAAACATCTGTGAACCGCTCCTATACAGCAATGAGAATGAACAGGCTACAGCTACCCACAGTGGCACGGATGGATCTCACAAACATCCACAAATGTGGAACAAAGGAAGCCAGACACAGAAGCATGCACACTGTATGATTCCATTTACATAAAGACACAAACCAGGCAAGACTAATCTGTGCCATTAGCAGTCAGGATAGTGGTTATCCTTGGGGGGAGGAGGCGCCGGTCATACTCTGTTTCTTGATCTGGATGCTAGTTCCGTGGGTGTGTGTTCCCTTTGTGAAAACTCATCTAGCTGTACACTTCAGGTTCGTGTGCTTTTCTGTATGGGGGTTATATTTCAATATAAATTAAAAATACTTTTATGGGTCTACAGACAAAACTATAGATGAGGGCTTCCCTGGTGGCGCAGTGGTTAAGAATCCGCCTCCCAACGCAGGGGACAAGGGTTCGAACCCGGGGCCAGGAAGATCCCACATGCCGTGGAGCAACCAAGCCCGTGTGCCACAACTACTGAGCCTGTGCTCTAGAGCCCACGTGCCTAGAGCCCGTGCTCTACAATAAGAGAAGCCACCGCAATGAGAAGCCCGTGTACCACAATGAAGAGTAGCCCCGGCTCGCCAAAGCCCGCACGCAGCGACGAAGACCCAACACAGCCAAAAAAAAAAAAAAAAAAAAAAAACCAGACCACACCACCATCTCTCTCACTTGGATCATTACAAAAATCTCCCCTCTTCTGACCCTGCCCCCTACCCCCCTACACTGTCTTTTCAACACAGCAGCCAGAGTGATCCTGTTAGGACCTGTCAGATCGCATCCCTCCTCTGCTCAGTGGGGCTCTAATGGCTAATTTCACTCAGGTAAAAATCCAAGTCCATACAACGGCCTACAAGCGGCAAGTGCCATCAGGACCTTTCACCCCCACCCCACCCCCCTGACCTCATCTCCAGTTGCTCTCACCTTCAGCTCACTCTGTTTGGGCCACACTGGCCGTTACATTCGTGTCTTGGGGCCTTCGCACTTGCTGTTTCCTCTGCCTGGGAGGGTCCTCCGTCAGTCTCTTCAGGGCTTGATTCACACGCCGCCTTCTCTGTGAGGCTTTCCCTGACCGCTCTCTCCATCTAAAAGCACAGCGTCTGCCCTCACTGAGCGTTCGCCACCCACCCCACCGCCAACTCCTGCTTTATTGTTCTCCGTGGAGCTTACAACACCACGTATATTTTTTCTTTCTTTTTTAAGTTTTGGCTGCATAGCATGTGGGATATTAGTTCTCCAACCAGGGATCAAACCCAGCCCCCTGCATTGGAAGCGCAATCTTAACCACTGGACCATGAGGGAAGTCCCTACTTTCTTTCTTTATTGCCTGACTCCCTCCCTAGAATGTAAATTCCATGAGGGCTTGGATTATGTGTTTTGTTCACTGCTGTCTTCTCCGAGCCCAGAACAGTGCCTCACACATAGTAGGTGCTCAATAAATATTTAACGAATGAATGAATCAACAAATGAAGTCAAATACCTCAAACAGACAAAACAGAAGAACAGGCCTCTCAGTGCAGTTGACAGCTTCACTGTTTGGCCTGGACACTTCTTGTTTGAGGAACCCCTGAAGCACTTCTACCCAGCCAAGAGGGTTCCTCAGAATGGAGCTTCAAAATGACTGCTGAAAGCAAATGGGAGCCGTTGAAAGCTTTTGAAGGGCAAGCAGCAGTTATGTGGTTATTTTAGAAAGATCACTTGGGCAGCTGTGCCGAGAGCAGATGGTAGCGGAGTTAAAAGAGTGGAAACAAGGAGACCCACGGGGGCCACTGCCGCAGTCCCAGCACAAAGATGCGATTTTTTGTTGCAGCTGCTTCCCAGTCCCTCCCAGTCTCTCCCTTTCATTCCTTGCAGATTTAGCTCCTGGCTCACTGCTGCTCTCTCTAACACTGCTCCTGTCATGATTCCTGGTGAGTTCAGTATCCACTTGTGGCCCCTTGGCCTCCTCTTCTCCAGTGACCCCGTCCTCCGCTGCACAGCAGCCACTTGCTCCCTAGCCAGCCCTTCGACCTTGGCATGATGCCACTCTCTGCTGTCCTTGCAGCTGACTTTCTCTAGGACCCCAGCACTGAGGACGATGCTCCCCCCCCGGAACCACCCCTCCATTGAACCTATGCCCTTTCCCTGTTCCTTACGCTGCCCCTCCGTGTCTCCTCTTCCCTCCTTATTTAGCTTAAATTGTATCAGCCACTAACTCGTCCACACCCTGCCCTTTCTTGTACTTGCCTGGAGAGACCGTAACCCTAGTAAATCCAGTCCTCCGCCTGCTCGATGGGTGCCTCTGACAGCTGAATGAGCCTGGAGGAAACCAACTGGCCTCACTTCGGCTTCACGACCACTGACTTCAAGTGGGCCCTGAAGGCTGCCCCACAGTTCTACATTTCTCCAGTGCAGCCACCCTGCCATTCTCCTAGAGCAGAGTGCCCCTCAAGCTTTCATATGCACATGAATCACATGGGGATCTTGGTAGACTACAGATTCTGACACCTTCCCAGGTGACCTGCATGCTGCTGGCCTGTGATTAGCAAGGGCCTAGGCCAGGGGCTGGCATACATTTTCTGATAGCAAATATTTTAGGCTTTGCAGGCGACATATGATGTTTATTACAACGATTCAACTCTGCTGCTGTAGCTAGACAGTACATAAACTAGTGGGTGTGACCAGGTTCCGATAAAATTTTAGTTATGGAGACTAAAATTAGAATTTCGTAGAATTCTTTTGTATCCCAAAATATTATTCTTTTGATTTTTTTCCCATCATTTACAAATATAAAAGCCATTCTTAGCAGGCTGTACACAAACAGGCAGTGGCCAGGCTTGGTCCACTTTTGGCCTAAATGACAGTTTTAACCCTTCTTCCTCCGTTCTCACTCTCAGGGATGCCCTTGCTTCCTAGCCACCGAGAAAACTTCAGCAAACAGGAGAACTTCCATAACTCACCTGCCACATCCCAGCTACCAGCCCTGTACTCGAATCCTCTGCCTCCGTCCTGTTCCTACAATGGATCCTAACCCCCGGCACCTATTCAGAAACCGGCCTCTGGCAGTTCCTCCCTTTCTGTCCCTGCTTTTCCCTGGATTGTTCCCATCAACACACAAATAAATATGCGGTCGTTTCTCCCATCTTAAAAACCTGCTCTTTACCCCGACTCCCTTTCCAACTACTGCTGTTTTCCTTCCTTTACAACAAAACTGAAAGATTTGTCTATAGTTACTATTTCCAATTACTCTTCTCATTCTTTTTTTTTTGAGCTCTAATTCACATACCATAAAAATCATCATTTTAAAGTGTACCATTCAGTGGGTTTTAGTATGTTCACAAGGTTGTACAACCACCACCGGTATCTAATCCAGAACACTTTCAATAACCCCCAAAAGAAACCTGTGCCCATTAGCAGTCACTCTCCATTCCCCTTCTCCCCCCAGCCTTAGGCAACCACTAACATACTTTGTTTCTATGGATTTGAATATTCTGGACGTTTCATATAAATGGAATCATACATTATGTGGCCACCTGTGTCTGGCTTCTTTCACAATTTTTCAGGGTTCCTTCATGTGGCATGTGTCAGTAATTCTTTCCTTTTTATGGCTGAATAATATTCCACTGTGTGGACATAATCTTTTTGTTTATCCATTTATCAGTTGATGGACACTAGGGTTGCTTGCTTCTGTGTTTTGGGCTATAATGAATAATGCTATAAACACTGGTGTGCAATTATGTTTGAGTACCTGTTTTCAATTATTTTGGATATATACCTAGGACTGGAATTGCTGGGTCATATGGTAACTCTGTTTAACCTTTTGAGTAACCGCTGGGGTACTTTCCACAATGGCTACACCATTTTACATTTCCTCCAACACTGCATGAGAGTTCACATTTTTCTCGCTAATGCTTATTATTTTCCATTAAAAAAATTACAGCCATCCTAGTGGGTACCCATCCTTTCGGGAGCCCACTCCAATCAGGTTTTCACCTAGCACTCAAGCTGAAACTGTACTTAAAATCATCAGTGACCTTTGTGTTGCTAAATCTAAGTTAATTTCTCGGATCTGATCTGACCTATCAACATGTCTTAGTTGACCTTTCTTTTTTTTTTTTTTTTTTTTTTTTTTTTTTGCGGTACACAGGCCTCTCACTGTTGTGGCCTCTCCAGTTGCGGAGCACAGGCTCCGGACACGCAGGCTCAGCGGCCATGGCTCACGGGCCCAGCCGCTCCGCGGCATGTGGGATCTTCCCGGACCGGGGTGTGAACCCGTGTCCCCTGCATTGGCAGGCGGACTCTCAACCACTGAACCACCAGGGAAGCCCTTAGTTGACCTTTCCTTAGAATACTTTCTTCACTTGGCTTCCAGGACAGCACACTTGGTTTTCTTCCTATCCTTCTGCCTGCTCCTTCAGAATCTCTTTTTTTCTGGTTCTTCTTTATCTCATTTCCTCCTCAACTCTTTATTCAAAAGTCATCTTAAAAAAAAAAGTCATCTTCTCGGGACTTCCCTGGTGGTCCAGTGGCTAAGACTCTGTGCTCCCAATGCAGGGGGCCTGGGTTTGATCCCTGGTCAGGCAACTAGATCCCACATGCATGCCGCAACTAAGAGTTCACATGCCACAAATAAAGATCCTGCATGCCGCAACAAAGATCCCGCATGCAGCAACTAAGACCCGATGCAGCCAAATAAATAAATATTTTTTTTAAAAGTCATCTTTTCATTGAAGGCTTTCAACCCCTATCCATGAACATCATACTCCTTTCCCCTGATTTTTCTCCTAAGCACCTGTCACTTTCTAACAATCTGTATTTTGCTTGATTTATTTACTTTCTCTCTCCACTTTAATGTTAAGTACCATGAAGGCAGGAATTTTGTCTGTTTCGTTCACTGATGTAATTCCAGAATCTAGAACATGAATGGTACTGGTGTGTGCTCAAAAAATGGCAAATGAATAAATGACTGCATGAATGATGGCAGCTTAACTAGGGCAATGAAGGCCTGGAGAGGAGGGAGATGAATGGCACAGGATGATTGAGTGGCCTTGGGGAGTGAGGATGGAGTCAGACATGATCCTCAGTGCTGAGTGAGTAGGTGGTTCACATCCTCTGTGAAGCAGGAGGATGGGAGGAACGTTGAGTTCAATTTGGGGCCAGGGATACTTGGGGTCATTGGGTGATGTCCGGTAGGGAGCTGCATCTGAGATCAAGGGATTGGTCAGGGCTGGAGATATGGAGGATAGCCTTAAAGTCTGGAAATATAGATAATACATCATGCATTACAGTAGCAATGAACAATCATGTATTTAACCATGCCTCCGTAGTATAAGCTTAATAAATATTTGGTGGATGGGGCTTCCCTGGTGGCACAGTGGTTGAGAGTCCGCCTGCCGATGTAGGGGACACGGGTTTGTGCCCCAGTCCGGGAAGATCCCACATGCCACAGAGCGGCTAGGCCCGAGAGCCATGGCCGCTGAGCCTGCGCGTCTGGAGGCTGTGCTCCACAACGGGAGAGGCCACAACAGTGAGAGGCCTGCATACAGCAAAAAAAAAAAAAAAAAAAAAAAAAAAAAAAAAAATTGGTGGATGAATAAATGAGCTCTGTGAGGTTTCTAAGGATGGCCAATCCTATGTATTGTCGGTACATACTTTCTAAGAATTCACCAAATGTCAGCCTGTCTTTGCTACCTTGCCTTCCTTAATAAGGATATAAATGGTCATAATAAATTTCTGTCATGTAAAGGACAGTCCCAGAGACAGTAAAGAAAATTCTGGGCCACCCCCATAGAAACATGTAACATATAGAGCCTCTATATACCAACAGAAGGCCACAAAACTCCTCTAATCTTTCTCCTATGGAATTAGTTTAGATAAGGTCTGTGAATACCATAAGAAGTTAGATCTTAATTTATAATCAGAGTTAAATTACTGCCTCAGGACTACCTTGTATATGCCTGCTGGGCAAGGGGGTGTGGGTCCTGATTTTGAAGGCATGAAAGCCACCTGAATGCCCAAGCCACTCCCTTTTCACTGCCCTGGAGGTAGCTATCCCCACTGCCCTCACTCCTTGAATTTCTCCTGCCTACTTTCCTTAGCATCGCTTCTCTCCACCAGAGCAATAAACTCTCCAGGGCTGTCAGCATCTGGAGGGTGGGGACCTTGTTCACAACTGTGGCCTTAGTGCCAACACATAGGAGATGCTTGATGAATGTTCAGATATCCAGTGTCTGAGCTGTCTCCATCCTGTCTTTATTTCCAAAGAAATCAAACCTGTGTCGGAAGAAGGCAAAAATGGAATTAACTGCTGAGCAGGAGGGAGGGCCCTCCTGCAGTCTCAGCAGTTTGTCTGGTTTAGGGATTTTCTTCAGCAACACCTGGCAGCTTAGGGGCAGGAGACTCCCACCCCAGGCCGTCACCACAGCCCCTCTCACGTGGTGCATTGTGCCCTGGTTATTTCCGGTTGTCTCTTGACACCACCGGCCCATGGTTCCTCAAGGACAAGGACTTGAGTCCTTGAACCCCAGGGCCTCCACACAGTCAGTGACTAGTAAATGTTAAGTGAATACATAAGTGAATGGAAGAAATTTAAGAGGGGGTGGGAAGGGGCTTCCCTGCAGTGGTTAAGAATCCGCCTGCCAAGGGCTTCCCTGGTGGCGCAGTGGTTGGGAGTCCGTCTGCCGATGCAGGGGACACGGGTTCGTGCCCCGGTCTGGGAAGATCCCATGTGCCGTGGAGCGGCTGGGCACGTGAGCCGTGGCCGCTGAGCCTGCGCGTCCGGAGGCTGTGCTCCGCAACGGGAGAGGCCGCAACAGTGAGAGGCCCACATACAGCAAAAAAAAAAAAAAAAGAATCGGCCTGCCAATGCAGGAGACACGGGTTTGAGCCCTGGTCCGGGAAGATCCCACATGCCGCGGAGCAACTAAGCCTGTGCGCTACAACTACTGAGCCTGCGCTCTAGAGCCCGCGTGCTTAGAGCCTGTGCTCTGCAGTAAGGGAAGCCCCCACTTGCCACAACTAGAGAAGGCCCACATGCAGCAACGAAGATCCAACGCAGCCAAAAATTAATTAATTAATTAATTAAAAGAAAAAAAAAAAGAGGGGGTGGGGAAGTGTGGTTTAACGAGTTGGACTGGGCAGCAAGTAGAACAGGAGAGGGAGGTACTCACATGAAAACAGCTGTGAGAGGGCTGGCAACGGGCCCCAGGCTGGGTACAGAGGCGAGTGATGCCAACTCATGACTGATGGTTCTGGGGTGATGCTTCTCCTAAGCTGCCAAGAGGTTCCTTTTTCACCTGCCTTCTCAGGAAACCTACACTAGTGGTTATCACTTCCCCTGGGTATTCATCCTTTCTCAGTTCTTTCCTTTTGGCTTCTAAACATGCTTTAGTATTTCTCCTATTAAAAAAAAAATCCTTCCCCAATACCCCTTTATCATCACCATTTTTTCACTGCCAAACTTCTCTGAAAAGTTGTTTATGCTGTTTCCATTCTCAGCCCAGTCTGGCTTTCATTCCTTATCATTCCAGGTCACCAATGATTTGTAAGTCACTGAATCGCACGGCCTTTTTTAAAAAAAGTATTTTTTCGCCGCGCCACATGGCAGGTGGGATCTTAGTTCACAGACCAGGGATTGAACCCTCACCCCCTGCAGTGGAAGTGTGCATTCTTAACCACTGGACCGCCAGGGAAGTCCCCCCATGGCCTTTTTTCAGGCATCACACTTGACCTTCCAGCAGCATCCAACCCTGATGGCCACTCCCCTTCTTCATTCTTATCCTTGGGTTAGGTAATATAATACCAGTCTTCTGGTTTTTCACCTACTCTCTGGCTACTCCTTTTCTGTCTTTATAGATACATTTCCTTACCTGTATAGTATCCTTAGAGTTCTTTAAGGCTGGGCCTTAGGTCTGTTTCTGTTCTTTCTCTACTCTCTCCCCATAAGTGATTAAATCCAGGCCCATGGCTTCAATGATCACCTAAAAATAGATGAATTCCAAACCTGTATCTCTAGCCCAAATCTCTTCTCTGAGCTCCAAGACCTGTATATCCAACTGCCCCCATCTCCACTTCCCACCTGCCACTCACCCCTCACTGTAACATGGTTTCTGCCTCACCAGTTCATGCATGCCTCAATACTGCCAAATCCAGTGAACAGTGCACATTTCTTATCTTCCTTAATCTCTCTGTGGCATGGGACACTGCCAGCCATTCTCCTCCTTGAAAATACCTTCCATTATGCCAGTACTCTCTCCCAGTTGAGGACCATTCCCTTTCAATCACCTTCGATGGCTCTTCTTCTTTATGCCTCTTGGGCTACTGGTTTCTAAAAGCTGAGTAAACATAAAGCAGTGACTTATAGAGTAAAGGCAAACTGACATCACATTAGAGAAGCTGGCAGGATGGAAATGAAGCAGCAGCTCAAGGATGTTGTCCAGACATTTTGGTTCTTATGGAACAAGAGTGGTGAACCATGATTTGGTCTTCTTGATGAGCAAAATATAGGCATAGTGCTAGTGAAGGTAGTAACAAATATCATTCATCCACTTTCAAAATTCCCAAAAGGTTAATTAAGTATCAAAAGTTTAATTTCTCAAAACTAACATTTACTTTGTAAAGTTAATAAACCACTTAGCTTCGTACTTGAGTGATGCTGATATTTATTGACATCGACGCAAAACAAGCTAAGATTAAAAGTTGCTATTTAACAGGAACAAATATTGGTGCAGTTTCCTTCCCGGAGACGGTAGGCCCTCAGCTCATGAGACCTAAGATAAAACAAAGACTGGATTGTCAAGCACCAACTAAGGGTTAAACTTTAGTAATATAAAAATTGCTAAAGGCAAAAGGAGATGTTAAAAAAGCTTTTTTTATGCTATGCTCACGTAAGCAAACAAAAAACTAAAACTAATCCTAAAACTTTAGGACACAGGATATAGACATGACATGACTATTTAAATTTTTGCAGAAGCGAAAATCTGTTACATCCTTCACTGTACTTGTATTACAATTACATGCTTGTTGCTTCTACACTACACAAAGTCAACAGTTATCACCAACAATGACTATAACTAGATCTGAACAAGACTTCAAAGTGACTCTGCTCCACTGAAATTAAGAAAATTCAATCCAGTATTAACAAAACCTTTTGATTTTAGAGCCAGTTCCTGTATCTCCTTCTCGTGTCATACCTAATTAAGTCCCCTCTTGACGTTTCCTGCCTGCAAATTGCAATGTATGTCCTCTCCCTCAGCTTTGTCTGACACTTTAAAATTAATTTGTAGGAACTGCATAAAAAATGAAATTGTACTTCCAATCTGAACCTGCAATCGGGTTCCTGCTTTGACGCAAAACATACTCCTCTGCAGTGTACCCCAGCAGCACAGCGACCCCCTTTCTCTCTCTCTATTCCTTTGCCCTGAAGGCACTTCTGGATTGCTTAATTCGTGCTCTTTGGCTGCCTAGACAGTCAGGACACCTAAGGCCATTTGGACCTATCACTCCTCGCTTCCTTCTTTTCTATGGCTAATACCACTTTCCTGCTTTTTTTCTATGGTTGAATCTCCAGACTTGGTGCTGTCATCATGGGGACAGAGTCGATTTCGGCTTCGAGCTCCTGGTTGGTAAAGCTGCATTGCTGGGCGATCCTAAAGTAAAATGAAATGTTAATGTTACAACATTGCTACTAAGCATTTACAGGGGATTTTCAGAGTCATAAGTTATATGCTGATATATACCAAAAAGAACCCACACAAGACCAAAAATGTGAGGGCACAGTACATGACAGTAAGTGTTGATGGTTAATTTGCTTCAAACTGCCTGCTTCCTTTCCCCTATCTACAAAGAAAAACAACCGTTTCACTTTTTAAGCAACAGTTAAAAATAAGTATTATTTTATATGCCTAGAGTAAATTTTTGATAACTCTACTGCCTAATTTTCTTGACCATCTCAAGATGAACTGAATCAGCTTGAATAGTTTTTCCTTAGAAACCATGGCCACTGGCTATCTCTCTTCCCCATCAGTAAACTGACTTTAAAATGCACCACCATCTGAGAAAATTTTAGGAGTAAAAACAACAATAATAAAGAATGCAAAGTCTTAAATGAAGACCTCCCTGAAGTTATGAGCTCAGACCGTTGTAACTTAGCACAAATATGACTGTCTCTTAATTCAGGTTTAACAAGGTAACAGCCTAGCTTGAGACTCTCTAGGTGGCACTTTAGATCTCAGGTTCCTAAATAATCCTCAATAAAGTCACCAGGTACCCCTCAGTTCAAGTAATGTGTTTGGTTATGACAATATGACCCTGGAAAACTTAAATGTATAGGCCTTTTTTCGAATTCAATAAAACACGACATGAGCCTTCCTTGCCCTTTCTCTCTGACATACGAAAGTTAGCCTGAAAGCATTATTCCCAAGTGAATAATTCCAGCAAAATATTTCACTATTTTAATAAGATGAAACGTTAAAACAAATGAGACCGCTGCGTAGCATTTAAAGAAACAGATGATGGGGCTCCTACTCTGCAAAGATGGGACAATTTAAACATCAACAAGGACAATAACTGATAGTAACAAGTTGGAGTACACCAAATATTTCTAAATCTACAAGTTCTTAAAGCCTAAACAGAACAAAACTCATGGATAGCCCCTACAAGTTGTTGGGACACCAACTCATTACTCTGAATACTGTAAATAAAGGGAAAGGATCAAATGTTTTTCTTGCCTTTCCCCCACCTTATGAAATAACGCATCTAAACAAAATTATTAGGAGAAAGGCTGATAAAAATTTTTATAATATATGGATCAGGCTTACAATACCTGAACTAATTGATCAGTTGTTTTCCCAACTTTTTATCTTAAAAAAATTTTAATCTATAGAAATGTTGCCAAACGTGTACAACAAATACCCAATACCCTTCTCCTAGATTCGCGATGGTTAACATTTTGTCACATGTGCCTTTTCCGACTCTAGTGTGTGCAGGCATACACGTATACAGACACATTTTATTTTTGCGGAACCATTTGAGAGTAAGTGCAGACATCATGACCCTTCATTGCTAAATATTTCAGCTTGTGTGTCTTAAGAGCAAGGACGTCCTATCACATAACCATAATACGATTACTGCTGATCAATCTTAATATCACAACAAAAGGATACCCAGATATTGTATGCTTCCTGATATGATGGAGTAGGAACTGCACAACACCACCTATCAAGTATTCTTGCCAACAATTGAGTCTGAATATATTCAGGCCTCTAGATGAGGGGCCACCTGTTTTTGTGAATAAAGTTTGATTGGCACACAGCCAGGCTTATTCTTTTACATGTTGTCTATGCCTACTTTCCTACAAAGCTTACTGGTTGTGACAGAGACCACATGACCCACAAAGCCTGAAATATTTACCATCTGGCCCTTGACAGAAAAAAAATTTGCTGACCCTGCTCTAGATATGACTACTGGCTTTCAAGGAAACACAGAAGGTAGAGGAACATGTTAAATGATACCACAGGGATGTAATTAGCCAATCTGGACTGTTAGAAGCTCTACAGGGCAAATTGGATTCTGCAACAAATAAATGGTAGGAAAACAAGAGGAGGAGGAATTGTTTAGATTAAAAGAGACTTAAGGGAACATTTCAAGCAAATATAGTTTGTGGACCTTGTTTAGAGCCTATAAAAAAGATGTTAATGAGACAACTGGGAAAATCTGAACACTGAGCAGGTAGGATGCTAAGGAGTTATTGTCAGTTTTGTCTTTTTTTTGTGGTGTGAAAATGCTACTAGGGTTATTTTATTAAGAAAAAGAGTCTTTGGGACTTTCCTGGCAGTCCAGTGGTTAAAACTCTGCACTTCCACTGCAGGGGGTACGGGTTCAATCTCTGGCTCCCGCATGCTGCCTCGGGGCGTGGCCAAAAAAAAAAAGTCTTTACTCTTAATATTGACGCATTTAAATTAGAAATTATCTGTCTAGGATTTGCTTAAAAATAATCCAGTAGGAGTAAGATAGGCTAGAGTAGAAAGAAGATTGGCCATGAGGTGATAATTGCTGAAGCTGGGTGATGGGTACATCACATTATTCCTCTGTTCTCTCTACTTCTGTGTGCCTCTGAAATACATACACAAACTTATTAACAACAAATTAATAAAAGGACCCCACCAAGACTGACAAGAAGGTGCAGATAGTTAAAGTTCCCCTAAAATTCTATAACGAACGAGCTAGCCCTTTCCTTTATACTTTCAGGAAAAGAAGAAAAAATCCTCATGAAAGTAAGTTGAACGAAAAGCGGCACCTTGTTTCTTATGCGATCTCTCTTAACCACTTCCTCTTTCTTTTCAGTTTTTTCTGAGCCGCCTACCGGCTCTGCACTTTCAGGCTTCTTTCCTTTATCCCGAAGGGCCTCTTTCTCTTTCTTCACCTCCTCTTCCTTTCTTTTAAAAGCCTTCTCTTTCTCATAGCGCTCCTTCTGCCTGCGGCGCTCCTCCTCCTGCCGCTTCAGCCTCTCTCTTTCCCGCAGGGCGCGCTCTTGCTCTCGTTCATAATCCCGCTCCCTCTCCCTGTATTCTCGGCCGCTCTCATCTTCAGGTCTGCGTGAAAAACAAATCTGACAATGCACTCTCAAAGCTCTTCTCATCACAAATGCAGGAACATTCTGATCCTGACTTGGCCGCTACAATGAGGCTGAACTTTTGGAGCAGCATTTAAAAAAAAAATACTAGTATTTTGAAAAACAATTAAAAAAAAAAACCCCAGTCATTCACCCAGATTAAGATACTACAATATCTGAAACCTGTCCTCCTCATCCCCCTACACCTCGTAAAACAAAGTGTCTTGATTCAGGTACAAGTCCAGAAAGTAGCAGTAAAACTAGCACCTAGAAACATATCGAAAACAAATGTACCAAAGAGCCCTCGACTACCGACCTCTTAGGCTTTTCATCTTTAAATTCACCATCAGAACGTTTGGGCAACGGACAACTCTGCCCACTGGCTCTTTCATCACTCAGATTCTCTTTGTCCAATTTCTTAACCTTTTCTCTTTTGTCCAATTCTTTTTCATCGCCTTTTTCTGGCTTCTTGAGCAGCTTTAAAGAGAACAAATTTAAGTTTATTTTGAAGGGTGGGACATTGTCTTCTGATTCTACCAAAGAAAATAATATACTAAATATTTTCAATTTAGGCTATAGAAGGCCCCCGTCTCTGCAGGTACTCCTAAACTTTCAGGTGAACAACTAGTGCACGAGAGCAGTAATTTGCTAAAAGGACGCTATTAATGTGAAAGTGTTATCCACTCAAATGAAGTGGTTTAATCACTTTGTGGCAATAGGATCAATACTCCTTTGGCTTAAATGGGTCAACCTTTAAGTAGACCAACGTACACTTTCAAGTATGCCTTCTGTAGCCCAGCATGTTGGCATAACTTGATAGGAAAATATGGTATGAATTTAAAATGCTAAGCAGATCATTACTGTTGTACTATTTTTATGTAGTAATTACAATGACAAATACCTTGGTCACCAAAGGAGAGATCCATTGCAGGAATAATTTTGCCTTGAGTCTGAGAGTAGTTACATACTTATGATGGTACAATCATATTATCATTAGAGATGAAAAGCAAAAATTATTTGGCATTTGATTTAAAAATCCAAATACCTCATACAATGGAACTGTGAAGTTCCATCTCTACTGAATAGGAATTCTGCTCAATGTCATATATATGACAGAATGCAATTCTAAAATAAAAGTGGTTTATAAAGTCCACATTGCTAACAAAAATTTCTTTCTCATGCCACTGCTATAAATCTCTCTAGGATACCCCCAAGTGTTGGATATTCAGAGAGATTTTTAGGCAAAATAGAAGAATTTCAAGTCTCAGAGTGAAGGCATCATAGAAAGGTTCATCTCAAGGTGAAGGCATCATACAAGCCACCAAGCAAAAGGCAAAGCACCACAAGACTTAAGCATGAAGTATTTCAGCACACAGACAGCCACTGCAAATGGTGAGTCCAAACCGGACACTAAGAAGGCACCAGTGTAAAGTGAGGATACCATGTGCAGGTTTCCCTGGAAGTGTTCTTATTTCTCTAATGAACATCTTTGTTAGAAGCCAAGATGTTCATTACTCTAATAAGAACATTAACGGATATCTCCAGCATGGCTGGCTCTACCTTCGGCCTTGCTGACAGAAATAGAAAGTCAAGTCACTTGTGGCATGGCGGACAGAGAAATTGCCAGAAGGAATTAAGATGGGAACTTCCCCACCCTGCCGCCAAACCCCTTATCACCAATAATGAGTCCTGGAGAGCCTAGGGGAACCCTAGCCACATGGACGGCTGAATTTTGAGGAGGTAAAAGGAGACCCTGCATTCACCTCTGTGAGATTTTCTCTGACTTTCTCTGAAGTACTATGTACGAGTACTTCCCCAGGAAGTTCGCTGAAGCAAGGGCTGCCAAGCCATGCCCTCAGAAGGGAAGTAGCAAGGCTGGGATCTTTCTATAGGTTTTCCTCTTCCTACATGCAATATATTAATCAGAATCTGCTGCTCACAGATTCCCAGGTAGATGCAAGAAGGTAACGTGGGGAATCCTGTGAGAGGCGAAAGGACTTAATGCAGGGGGTATTATCCCTAGTAATCCCACAAGGCAGCCAGTTATGAGAGGCATATAAAAAGAGAAGGGAAAGAGCTCTTTAGGCATGGTTGTCCTCTAGCTGTATATTGTTGAAGCTCCTGGGTACACAGCAGAGCATCAGCAAGTCATCTGAGCTTCCTTCTAAAGTAGGCATCTAAAATGGCTCAGCTTTTAAGAAGACCTAGGTCAGTCTGAAGGGGTTTTCTACAGGAAACACTACCACCACCACCAAAAGGACTTATTAACTAAGACCTGTGTGTGTGACATGATACTAGGTGCTCTGTATCATGTACTTGGTCCTTACATTTTTCTGATTCACAGCTTGTAACAGAAACCTGTGTACCTGAGGACAGTGGAAAACAAACAGATGAGGCAACTTCATGTATCAAAAATGAAGGAAAAGCTGAATAAAACCCATAATTCATGCCAGCCAGCCCTAAGCCCTTATTTATGAAGAACTGAGAACATAATAATCCAAAATCGAACATTTTCATTGATTAAAATAACACAGATCTGCACTGAATACCATGTAAACTACTTAATCTTTTAAATTATCTTAAATTAAAAGAATAATACTATTATTATTATAGGAAAGACTTCTGTTGATTCACTCCCCCCCAAAAAAAAGACAAAAACAAAACCAAAAAAACTGTTTACACCAACACAAGATGCATGCATATTTGAAGAAGTAGATACAGTACATGCAATTTTCAGCAACATGCATTCAGTTAAAGTTATTTTCATACCTTAATCTTTGGTTCATCCTTTAATTTGTCCCTTTCTGGAACTCTGTCTATCTTCTTTAGCTTTTCTATATCTTTCCTTTTTCGTTTCTCTTCTTCTTTCCATTTCCTCCTCTCTTCTTCTCTTTGTCTTTTTCTTTCTATTTCTCGCCTCCTTCTTTCTTCTCTCTTTTCTTCTCTCATCCTCTAGAAAGAAACATCAACACAAACCTTCAAACAAGATAACTGCCACCAAAAACTCAGTCTTGAAGGTATGGTGGGCACCCACTTAACTGTATCATCTTTCCTTCCCATTTTCTACCTCCTTAACCCCCTCCCCACCCCGTTCAAAATATGAGAGAGAATAAAGACCAGGGCCTGCTAATATGAGAGTCTCCCACTGCTGCCTTACTACATTATCCAGAGGCTTTCAGGCAATCAAGAGAGTGTCTCTGGAGCAAGCTAAGGACTCCCTGGTTTTGCAGAGTGAATCTTTGGTCCAACAACCAGAGTGAAGGAGAGGGCCAGAGAGTGAGGCCAATGAGCCAAATCTTTAAAGAATAATGGTAGAAAAAGCAGCTATCTCTCCTATAAGATCCCAATGCTCTCATATTCACAGAATGCAAACCAATGAAATAGAAGTATTGAGAGAACTATGAAAACAAAAGGTTTACCTGCTTGTTTTTCAAGAAGCTCAAAAGTGGGGTTGTCTTTTTAGCTACATAAATGTAAACAGATTATTAATAATACTTAATCAACCCCTAGAAAGGATTCCATTTTCTGACATTCCCTGCCAACCACCCAAGGTGGGAAAACTACACCCCTTAAACAGTAAGTTCACAACTATATTATTGGAAAGAAGTTTTACAGTATTCTATTTCGATTCTGAAGGTTTAAAATAATTTTTTTAAAGTTAAGAAATTCGGGCTTCCCTGGTGGAGCAGTGGTTGAGAGTCCGCCTGCCAATGCAGGCGACACGGGTTTTTGTCCTGGTCTGGGTAGATACCACATGCCGCGGAGCAGCTGGGCCCATGAGCCATGGCCGCGGGCCACAGAGCCTGCGCGTCCGGAGCCTGTGCTCCGCAACGGGAGAGGCCACAACAGTGAGAGGCCCGCGGACCGAAAAAAAAAAAAGTTAAGAAATTCAAATTAAAACAATAAAACAATTATTAGAAAGAGCAATTCCCAGTCAGTGAGAATAAAGTGCAAAGGACATTCTCTTGTTTTACAGATGGGAGTATAAATTTGCTCAACCAGGAAGAAACTGGGGTAAGGGGCTAAAAATATCTAATACTTTTGACCCCATAATTCCACTTCTGGGAATTTATTCTATGGAAAGTATCGGAGATCGGCTTATACTATGCATCCATTAATAAAAACCAAGTTTTAGAAAAATATTTAATTCATTCTTCAATATTCTGAACAATGCTATCTAACCTTGTAGCTAGCTTTTTGAAAAGCATGCTTCCTGCCTAGGATAAATTCCTAAGAGTGGAAATCCTGGGTCAGAGGCTATGCTTATGTTTAGAGCTGATAGAGTAGTGACAACTTACTACTAAAACCAACATCCAAGCTAGAATTTCTCAAGTGGTTTTCAATTTTGCAGGAACTAACTTCATTTTTTGACATTTTCAGGTCAAAATTTTTTTTAGGAATATGAACTTATTTCTAGAAAACACCAATTGATCTTCAAAGGCTTACCAACATCTTAAGGTCCCATATGAGTCTTCAAACTTTTTATACTTCTGTTACATTTGTGTGGCACTAAATAAGTCAGAACTTTTCCCATCTTATCAATGCATTCTCATAATCCTGTGAGGCAGGTATTGTCTGCACTTTATAGTAGAACAAACAGAGTCTTAAAGAAGTTAGTGCCTTTCCCATGGTCAAATAGCTAGCAAGTGACAGAAGTGGGAGTCTGACAGGTCTTCTGATGAAAAAGCTGTTGCCCTTAATTCCTTTTGCCCACTTACCTATTAATTCTCTATTTTTTGCTTCTATTTCCTCTAGCAGTGTCTCTGGAGTAGATGTCATTTTCTCATTATCTGCAGCATAACTTTCCAAAAATTTTCTATATTCTGGATCTAAATAATTGTTTAAGTAAATAGAAAATATAGCAGACTTTAAACAAAATAGGAAGTATTATCTATGGGAGAACTGCAAGCTATAGTTATGGGACCTTCACAGACTATCATGTATAGCATGTAAGCAGTTTCTGCATCAGTACACCTCACTTTAATTAAACTCAGCATATGAAAATCAGGTGTTCTAAACAGATAAATGAGGGCAGACGTCCTAGATGTGGCACTAGAGGTGATGGTAACTTCTGGAATTCTTTCCTAGATGCCTCCGACATCAGAAAGGGTAACACATCTGAGTCATTATGTTGTATCTGGAGCATGCACTGTGGAGCATGTCACTTGATCTAGTCTTCACGGTCTGAATCTATGATACAATCAATAAGCAGCTGTGTGTTGAGTCTTTTCTGTGTTTTCCTTATAAAATACCCATTATAGTAATAAATAATGGAAACCAAACTAGTTGATTCTAAAATGCCAATCTGATATAAAATACTGCAGCTAAGTCCTCAGCCAACACAACCACATCACAGAGATCTCAAACTCTGGATCCAGTTTACTGTAAATGGCAATTATTTCAGTTTTTTAGTTCCAATATTTCAGTTCAATGTAATTACTATGTGTGCAGTTAACTGCATATTCAAAGCCTAGAAAACAGGACTGGCCACTACAGATACTTTATATTAAGTTACTCAAGTAGAGAAATTCTTCCATCACAGCTCTCAATGATAACTCTTCCTCTTTATAAAAATGGAAACCAAAAGTCAAATAAATAATCATAAAAATGGTAAGAGGCCTCAAGGAGTTGTAATTTGAAACATCTGATTTTTTCCCATTGTCTTTTAATGAATATACCTAAGGTGATTTACTACTCAACAGTCAAAATATATTGCTTAATAGTTAAGGGATGAAAAGCCATTAGCCAAAGAGAGTAAAAACTAGAGGAAACCCACCTCCATTCTAACAAGCAAAGCTTTCATCAGTGAATTACATTTCTCATGAACTTTATTTCCTATGTTTTCTTAATTTAAAAGATTGGAGTCCATTTAATTCCCACAAAGGTAATATTTTTAAAAAACCCATGGCCCCACTATATATACAACACAGGGAATTCTACTCAATATTCTGTAATAACCCATATGGGAAAAGAACCTGAAAAAGAATGAATATATGTATATGTATAACAGAATCACTTTGCTGTACACCTGAAACTAACACAACATTGTAAATCAACTATATTCCAATATAAAATAAAAATTAAATTTAAAAAAACATGGCATTAGCATTACATAACTAGAGCTATACTGTACCATCATCGATAGTCCCAACTTTAGTATCTCTTTTCTTAGTCTTCTTTTTTGCAGCTTTTTGAAAAGGTGCAAATTCTACTATGGCAGGATATTCCTGACCTGTTTAGGAAAAATAGCATACTTGTATGAAAGAAAATGTCAAAAGTGGATACAAGAGACTCAACCCACCACTCTCTAGGCCTCCTTTGATGACAGTGGTGTGAATAGGTCTCCCAACAGGCATAAATCACACTGGCACAACTAAAATCAACATGTTACCAAAGGAGCCCCCAGTTCATACTGATAACTTAGTGAAAAGATATGGGAGGGAATTAAAATACTCATTTAAATTCAACTTCTAAAGTGTGATACTGTGATATGTGGGGGAAAAAAATCTACAAACTAATTTTCATTTAAAAAATACAGCAGAGAGGGCTTCCCTGGTGGCACAGTGGTTGAGAGTCCGCCTGCCGATGCAGGGGACATGGGTTCGTGCCCCGGTCCAGGAAGATCCCACATGCCGCAGAGCGGCTGGGCCCGTGAGCCGTGGCCGCTGAGCCTGCGCGTCCGGAGCCTGTGCTCCGCAACGGGAGAGGCCACAACAGTGAGAGGCCCGCGTACCGCAAAAAAATCCAAAAAACAAAAAAACATCAGAGGGAATTCCCTGGCAGTCCAGTGGTTAGTACACGGCACTTTCATTGCAGGGGCCTAGGTTCAATCCCCAGTGGGGGAACTAAGATCCTGCAAGCCATGCAGCATGGCCAAAACAAACAAACAAAAAAACCAGATCACAACACTGATTATACAGGGGTATAAATATGTCAAAAGTCACCAAATGCACACATAAAATGGACGCATTTTAATATGTAAATTATACCTTAATAAAACTGATTTTTATAAGTGCAAAAATATATATCAGAAATCTCTGGAACAGGTAAAGCTATAGATATAGAAAGTAGGTTAGTGCTTGTCTAGAGATGAGGAGTAACAGCTAATGGGTACGAGGTTTCTCTTTAGAGAAATGTGTTCTAAAATTAGATTGTGGCGACAGCTGCACAGCTCTGTGAATATACTAAAAAACACTGAACTGTACACTTTAAAAGGGTGAATTTTATGTCATATGCATTATATCTCAGTAAAGCTGTTATTAAAAAATACACCAGGAGACACCAAAAGCACAGGCAACAACAGTGAAAAATAGATAAACTGTGCTACATCAAAATTAAGAACTTCTGGGGCTTCCCTGGTGGCACAATGGTTGGGAATCCACCTGCCAATGCAGGGGACACGGGTTCGAGCCCTGGTCTGGGAAGATCCCACATGCCATGGAGCAACTGAGCCTGTGCGCCACAACTCCTGAGCCTGTGCTCTAGAGCTCGCGAGCCACAACCACTGAGCCTGAGTGCCACAACTACTGAAGCCCGTGCGTCTAGAGCCCATGCTCCACAACAAGAGAAGCCACCGCAATGAGAAGCCCACGCACCACAAGAAAGCACAGCTCCACTTGCCACAACTAGAGAAAGCCTGTGTGCAACAACAAAGACCCAACACAGCCAAAAATAAAAATAAATAAAATAAATAATTTTTTTAAAAAATTAAGAACTTCTGTGCATCTAGGGACATAATCAACAGACAGAAAAGGAAGCCTATAGAATTGGAGACAATATTTGCAAATCATGTATCTGATAAGGGGTCAATATACAGAATATGTAAAGAACTCCTACAACTCAACAAAAAGACCCCCAAATAATCTGATTTTAAAATGTTCAAAGGACTCGAATAGACATTTCTCCAGAGATGGTATACAAATGGCCAATAAGCAAATGAAAAGATGCTATGTGCTCAAGCATATGAAAAGATTAAACTATTACCTCACTAATCATTAGGGAAATGCCAATCAAAAGCACAATGAAATATCATCTTATACCTGTCAGAATGATTACTATTAAAGGGGAAAAAAACCTCAGAAAATAGCAAGTGTTGGCAAGGACATGGAGAAATTAGAACCTTCATGCATTGCTGGTGGGAATATAAAATGGTGCAGCCACTATGGAAAACAATATGGTGGTTCCTCAGAAAAATTAAAAATAGAATTACCATATGACCCCACAATTCCACTTTTGGGTATGTATTCAAAAGAAATGAAAGCAGAGACTTGAACAATGTTTGTACATTCATAGCAGCATTATTCACAATAGCCAAATGTCCCCCAACAGGTGAATGGATAAAGAAAATGAAGTATATACATACAATGGAAAAGGAGATTCTGACACATGCTACAACATGGATCAACCTTGAGGACATTATGCTAAGTGAAATAAGCTAGTCACTAAAAGTCAAATACTATGATTCCACTTATATGAGGTACCTAGAATGGTCAACTTCATAGACAGAAGGGTGGTTCATAGAGGTAGAATGTAGTTGCAAGAGGCTGGGGGAGGGAGAAATGGGGAGTTGTTTAATAGGTAGAGTTTCAGTCTTACAAGAAGTTTGAGAGATTGGTTGCAGAACAATGTGAATGTACTCAACACTACTGAACTGCACATTTAAAAATGGTTAAGATATCCATAAAAATAAAAATAAAATAAATAAAAATAAATAAAATGCAAAAAAAAACAAAAAAAGCAATGAGGTACGTACTATACATATACATACTATAACATGGATGAACCTTGAAAACATACTAAGTAAAAGAGGCAGGGCTTCCCTGGTGGCGCAGTGGTTGCGAGTCCGCCTGCCGATGCAGGGGACACGGGTTCGTGCCCCGGTCCGGGAAGATCCCACATGCCGCGGAGCGGCTGGGCCCGTGAGCCATGGCCGCTGAGCCTGCGCATCCGGAGCCTGTGCTCCGCAACGGGAGAGGCCACAACAGTGAGAGGCCCATGTACCACAAAAATAAATAAATAAATAACGTATTCCTGTAAACCCAGAAACTGATTTCAGGCAAAATCAACGTACCAGCCCCCAAACACCTATCGATCCAACAAACCAACAAACCAATAAAAGTATGTTTAAAAAAAAAAAAAAAAAAGAGGCAGTCACAAAAGGCCACATATTGTATGATTCAGTTCATATGAAATGTCCAGAATAAGGAAATCCATAGTTAGTAGATCAGTGGTTGCCAGGGTCTAGGGGGAGAGGAGAATGGGAGATGACTGCTAATGAATACAGGATTCTTTTTGAAGTGATGAAAACATTCTGGAATTACATAGTGGTAATGGTTACAAAACTTGTGAATATACTAAAAACCATTGAATTTTATGGTATGTGAGTTATATCTCAATTTTAAAAAAAAACAAACCCAAGTGACTACTGGAAAAATACACCAGATCCCTGCTATAGAGTAATGTCATACAAGGTATAAAATTCCATCCTTAGATCTTTGGCATGTAAACATAAGCCAGGATAAATTACTAGAATTGACCATTAGGCATCACAAAGCAGTCACACAGGAAACAAGATTTTAGAAATCCTAGTGAATACAGAATCATATTACCTTAATAACTGATATATTTGAGAAGGAACAGATAAACCAGACTGAAACAGAAGGAACTTGTGGAAGACAGGCTGAAAAAAACAGAAGTGAGGCCAAACTATGGAAGATGCTGACTATCAGACTAAGGAATTTGGACTTTTTTCCACAACTGCTATCTTAAGTCACTATTTTCAAAAAGATTAATTTCATGGCAATATAAGACTAAATTATACAGAAAAGTGGGAAAAAATGGAAAATCCTATAAGGTTAGAGACTGGTTGTCTTAAGCATTAGGTGATGAGGATATAAAGTGTGAAAGTATTACTAAGTCTAGATGAACAAGATATTAAAAAACAATAAACTGACAAAATCCATCTATTGTTTAAATGTAAGGGATAAAAAAAAAGAGAGGAAAAAAGTTAAACACAACTCAGATTTCCAGGAAATCACTGCTATCTACTGGAATAAACTTGGAGTGGAGAAGTAGCTGGTTTGAGGGGATTAATAAAAGCTGGACAAACACAGTAGCAATCCTTCAACTTTTACTGGCATATTCCCTGACAAAGATTTCCTTTTTACCAACTTTGAACTAATAATGAAAAAACACAACCTAACAAAAAGACACATCATTCACTTATGATTGCAAAGCCAAAAGAAAAGTGGCAAATGGAAGCTTGGACATTCTCTGGCTAAATGTTGCAAGCAGCAAATAATAAAATGAGAGTTAAGGCAGAAGTTTTTCTTCCCTATAAACTCCTAGATACAAAGTGGGAAATCATCAAGTTCAATGTTTTAATTATATACAACTTAGAATGTTAAACAGTACTCCAACTGGCAACTATTGACATAAAGAATCTGACTTAAATGTTGGTCCTTGAAGCAAGATGAGAAGTAAATATTTAAAATTCATCATACAAGTTTAAAGAGTCATTTATCAGTATCACTGTTGAAACTAGTAAATACTCAAAACAACAGATCATCTAATACTGGGCAAAATAACAGTCACAGGAGGAGAAAACTGTGGCAATTTCATTCAGCTGATCAAATTACAGAAATAACAGATTAATACAAATACCTGAGGACTGTAAAACTGTCATATTATCTATATAATATAAGGCTGTCATAAGCTTATCAAATGTGTAAAACTCTTTAAATGTTGCTCATCTTATCACCCAAGATTTTAGAAACGCCATGAAGGCATCAAGAAAACACTGTGATACACACATTGTCTTAAACATACAAATGACAAAGAAACCACCCCCCTCAGTTAAAAAAGGACTTACCTTTATTGTCAAGGAATACATAACCATCGAAACGATCCCTGAACAAAATGATGTCCTCCTGGTTTTTAAAGTTGATGTATGCTCTGGCATACATATGAGGATACAGGCTGCAGGGAGGAAAGCAATTATGTCAATGTGCCTGCAGGTGTCTGACTGAATTACAAGTATGCATATATTAAAAAGATAGGCTCAAAAATCAAATGGAAAACATTAGTAGGATACAAAAGAATGGAAGAAACCTTTTTCATTTACCCCCTCCCTCTTTTATTTATTTATTTTACCTAGTATCATTGGAAAAAAACTCAAAATAATCATGCTCAGGCATAGGCTGAAGATGTTCCTGAAGCTGCTCCTTGGTCAAAGTGGGCGGTAATCTCCGTATTACCACCTTAAGAAATGAACAGGGAAAATAAAATTAGTACAAATCAATTTTCTGTCATACCTGAATCACTGTCCCTGAAGAAAGTTGGCCTTTAAAAGATGAGATCACTTATAAAAACCCAAGAGAATGTTCAGAAAGCTCAGAATGATTAGTCAAACATAATAGTAACGTAGTTTAAAAAAAAAAAAAAAAACCTCTCAGAAACGAGAACTGCCTGGAGCAAGGAAAATCTCAGGTTCTGTTAACCCGAAGCCCCACAGTTTACTAGGTTTTCGCCTCATTTTCTATCACCCATTTTCAGTAGTGGTAAGAAATTAGTAAACCAACCCTGGTCTTTTGTGGGTGCCATGAATTCTTGATTTATTAATATTTCCCTACCACATCCAACACATACTAAAATAAAATCCTTACTCAATCAGCATAAAGAATTCAAAATTCTAAGGAATACCACAAATTCCCTCATTGCCCCCCAAATAAAGATGCACCCGATCTGGCCCTCAGACCACCCACCCACCCACTCCCTCAACTAGCCTCTATTAATATTCCTATCACAAACTACTCCCACCCTTGATGGCCTCTTCACTATTCAATAATTCCCCTCCAATTACTCATTCTTTTCACTGTCGCTCCCCCTCCCATTATAATCTCACAGATCTGACCTAAACCCTTCTTGTCTGGGAATCCCCCCGCTCTCCCTCACTCCCATCCCGGGGCTCGGCGGGGAGGGGCTCCCCCATTTCTGGAGAGTAGATGAGACAGGGTGATGCGATTTTCACTCAAGTGAAGAAACAGAGGAAGAGACTGGGAGAGGAAGAGGGCAGCCCCTTCCCAACCATCCTCCACGGGTGGCGGAACCGTCCCGCCCTCTCCTGGGCCGACAGCCGGCCAGACACCTTGCTCAACGCCTCTTTCTTCTCCTTGTTCCGATCCTGCTTATCTTCCCCTTTGATGCTGTCTCCCGAAGCCCCACAGACGCTGCCTGTGGCCCCCGGGGGAGTCAAAAGGGTTACTCGCTTCTCCTTAGGCCTATGCTCCTTCTCCTCCTTCATGGCCACGGTTTCGCTCCTCATCGCGGTAGCTCGGCCTAAACGCCACTACGCCGGCACCTAGAGACTCCCAGCCCACTCCGGACAGAGCCCCGCCCCCAAACGACGCCCCTAGTGATAAACAGAAACGGGCTTTCCATTGGCCCCCGCCAGGATCTCGCGAGACTTCAGGACTTCCGGCTTCTTTCAGTGGAAAGGTTGTAACACCTGGTCTTAGCTTCCCGCCCGCGGAATCCCTGCACCGCCCAATCCCCTTGCCACCCAGACTCCCTCGGGGCATGTCATTAGCAACTCCGCCATCTTGGCTGGGACAAGTATTTCACGGACTACAAATCCCGGCATACAAAGCATTTATTCGGGCTTCCCTGGTGGCGCAGTGGTTAAGAATCCGCCTGCCAATACAGGGAACACGCGTTCGAGCCGTGGTCCGGGAAGATTCCACATGCCGCGGAGCAACTAAGCCCGTGTGCCACAACTACTTAGCCTGCGCTCTAGAGCCCACGAGCCACAACTACTGAGCCCACGCGCCACAACTGTTGAAGCCCGCGCACCTTGAGCCAGTGCTCCGCAACGACAGAGGCCACCGCAATGAAAAGCCCGCGCATCGCAAGAGCAGCCCCGGCTCGCTGCAACTAGAGAAAGCCCGCGGGCAGCAACGAAGACCCAACGCAGCCAAAAATAAATAAATAAATAAATAAGCATTTACCCGCTTCTGGCCGGGAGGTCTGGAGACGTAGGTGTTTCAGGGTTCCTATTTGTAAGTAAATGGAATCCTTAATCTTGAAAGTGTAGTGTTTTTCAGATCTAAAGATACTTTCTGCGGGCTTTGTTTTCCTCAGATAAACCCGATGTTATCCAAAGTTTACCTCACTAGGGGAATGACTTGTATTTTCTTTCATTGGTTGTGAAGTAACCTTTCAGAGGCTTTAGTTTTTTTTCCTTGTATTGATTAGGATTCAGACACTTAATAAACACGCACAGAACACTGACATTAAAGGATCATTATAACCAAAATGTATGAGATTTGTTTTCATCACCGTTTTTAAAAGTCAAAGGAATTTATCATGGTAGTGATGCCCCTCAGGGAGGAGAAAATAAAATAAAACCCAACTTGCTTTGGATGGGATTGCTCTCCTTCCTGCTTTTAAAAAGGCTAATTATGCATTATTTATAATAGCCCCAAACTGGAAACAACCCAAATATCTGTCAACCGGCTAATGCATAAACAAAATGTGGCACATCCATAGATTGAAATACTACTCAGCAATAAAAATGAACCGATACGTCCATCCACATGAGTGAATCTCAAAACGATTATGCTGAGTGAAAGAATCAGGACACAAAGAGAATACATGCTGTATGATCTCATTGATATGAAATTCCAGAAAAGGTAAAACTATAGCGAGAGAAAGCAGACCAATGATTGCGGGGGTGGGGGGAGGGATTGACTGCAGAAGGGCTCCAGGGAACTTCTTGGAATTATAAAAAATGCTCTTTATCATGATTGTGGTGGTGGTTGCATGACTGCAGACATTTGTGTAAACTCATTGAATTGTACACCTAAAATTGGCAAATATTATTTTATGTAAATTATATTTTATTGAAATTCAGCCCCTCAGATTAAAAGAAATGCAAAATTTGAAAAATATTGCTCAGCAAAAGCCCCAGGGGGCTCCTCAGGAGAATGGAATGGAATCTGTCTCCTTCTCCAAACCCAAGAGAAATCTTTTTCCATGGAGGAGCTGGTTAGTACTGATCTTGAAGAGACAGACAGCTGGCAGTGGGAGCCTTTACAAGAGGAAGAAATCTTTCCCCAAAAAGGAACCAATTAGTGACCCTAAAGAGGCAGGAAACAAGAGTGTCCCCAAGAAAAAGAGGAATTTCTCTTGTAAATGTCAAGTATTCTGTTTTGGGGGTTTTTAATGTTTTATTATACTTTGTTAAAAAGGAAAAATTGTACATTTTAGAATTTTTTTTTTTTTTTTTCGGTACGCGGACCTCTCACTGTTGTGGCCTCTCCTGTTGCGGAGCACAGGCTCCGGACGCGCAGGCTCAGCGGCCATGGCTCCTACCGGGGCACGAGCTCGTGTCCCCTGCATTGGCAGGCGGACTCTCAACCACTGCGCCACCAGGGAAGCCCCCATTTTAGAATGTTTTTATGAGTAAATTTAATGTACTGAAAATGTAAAAAAAAAAAAAGAAAAGAAAAAGAAAAAAAGGAAATTCTCTTCCAAGGAGGAGCCACTCAGCAGTGGACCTGAAGAGGCTGCTGCCAGCAAGAGCAGCAGCTTCAAGAAAAAGAAAAAGCTCCAAAAGCTATCCCAGGGTGATTAGAATTGACATTTCCCTGATGAGGCATAACTTGCAGAGATATTTCCCAACCCAAGCCTATATCTCAATAAAAAGAAAAATATTGCTCTAAATGATAGAGCGTTTGTATTTCATCAAATCTAAGATACCATCGAATCTAAAACCATTATTTTATATACAAAGAAAGAAAAAAAATGCTGCCAATTGAACTATGACACACTATCAATTTTAAGATGTATCTTGATTTCAGAGGTGTTAAAATGTGAAAAAAAGTGATAGTATCAATTGAACATATATCTCTATTATGTGCAATTAAGGAAAAAGGAGGTGAAATGTGAGAGAAGGACAAATGATAAGCCAGAGAGAGACACAGACACCCACAGCAGGCATGAACCAAGTTAAGGATGCAATAGAAACCCAAGGCAGGAAGCTGGCTCAGGGCCAAGGACCCATTTTTGCTGACGTCTAGAATATATTACCCAGACTCTGTTCTTAAATTTTCTCACTTCTGTTGCCAAGCATATGCTTGTGTTCCTAATTCCTGTTGCCAAGGCTATTTCCCTGTATTGGGGATCTGTTACTCACTCTTGCCTCCAGCACCCGCCCACTCGTACAAGCCTAGCTGAAGTATCTGCCTCTGAACTCCTACTTAGCTTTGCATTTACATCTTGGTGTATGCCTGTTTTGGAGTGCCTGCTAGCTTTAAACAACTAATGTATTTCAGTCGTCAGAGTTGGGTGTTCCAGGGCTCAGTCCTTAGACCCATTTTCTATCTACGCTCACTCCTCTGTTAGTCTGATCTGTTCTTGTGGATTTTCTCTCTTCGCTGACAACTCCAAAATTTATATCACCAGTCCATACCTCTCCTCTGAATTCCAGACATATATCCAACTGCCTACTTTGACATCTCCACTTAGATGTCTAACACATTCAGATTCTCTGAACATGTTCAAAACTGAACACCTGATCTCTCCCCACACCGCCTGTATTAGTTTCCTATTACTGCTGCAACAAATTACAACAAATTTGGGGGGTTAAAATAACACAAATTTATTATCTTACAGTTCTGTAGGTTAAAAGTCCAACAGAGGTCTCACTGGACTAAAACTGAGGTGATGGCAGGACTGAGTTGCTTCCTGGAGGCTCTAGGAGAGAATCTAGTTCCTTGTCTTTTCCAGATTCTTGAGGTTGCTCATATTCCTCAGCTTGTGGTCCTTCCCTCCATCTTCAAAGCCAATAATATAGCATCTCTCGGGACTTCCCTGGAGGTCCAGTGGCTAAGACTCCGTGCTCCCAATGTAGGGGGCCTGGGTTCGATCCCTGATCAGGAAATTAGATCCCACATGCAGCAACTAAAGATCCCTCATGCTGCAACTAAGACCCAGCATAGCCAAATAAATAAATAAATATATATATATATTAAAAAAACATAGCATCTCTCTCTGACCGTGCTTCCAGCTGATTAGCAACCTTAATTCCCACTGCCATATAATGTGACATAGTCACAGGTTCTGGGGATTAGGGTGTAGACAATTTAAGGGGGCATTATTTTGCCTACCACACACTGTAAAGTTTCTTTTTTTTAAAAGGGAATTTCATTTTCATTTATTTATTTATTTTTGGCTGCATTGGGTCTTAGTTGCTGCGTGCGGGCTTTCTCTAGTTGCAGCAAGCGGGGGCTACCCTTCCTTGCAGTGTGCGGGCTTCTCATTGCGTTGGCTTCTCTTGTTGCGGAGCACGGGCTCTAGGTGCGTGGGCTTCAGTAGTTGTGGCACGCAGGCTCAGTAGTTGTGGCGCATGGGCTTAGTTGCTCTGCAGCATATGGGATCTTCCCGGACCAGGGCTCGAACCCGTGTCTGCTGCATTGGGAGGCGGATTCCCCGTGCCACCAGGGAAGCCCTGTGAAGTTTCTTTTTAATTAAAATTTTAAAGTACAACACATACAGATAAGTGCACAAATAATAAACATATAGCTTGATGAGTTTTCACAGAGCGAATACACTCATGTAACCAGCACTGAGATCAAGAAGTAGAACATTGCTAGCATTCCAGATGCTCTCTTGGTGTTCCTGCTCAGTCACTTCCCCCACCAAGAATACCACCATCCTAACTTCTAACACCATTGATTAGTTTTGCTTGTTTTAAACTTTATGTAAATTGAATCACACAGCATATATTCTTTTATGTCGAGCTTCTTTCTCTCAACTTTTATTTATTTATTTATTTAGGCTGCACCACGCCACTTGTGGGATCTCAGTTCTCTGACCAGGGACTGAACTCAGGCCACGGCAGTGAAAGCCCAGAACACTAACCACTAGGCTGTCAGGGAACTCCCTCTCTCAACTTTTATTACTATGAGATTTATTTATGTTGTCGTATGTAGCTTTGAATTGTTCATTCTCATTGCTGTATAATATTCAATTGAATGAATCTACCACAGTTTATTTATCCATTCCAATATTTGGGGTGCTGCTCTGAACATTCTAGTACATGTTGTTTGGTGATCATATGTATGCATTTACGTTGGATACATACCTAGGAGTGGAATTGCTGGATCCCAGAGTAAGCATATGCTCCACTTTATTAGATACTGCCAAAGAGTTTTCCAAGAGGTTGTACCAATTTACACTCTTACCAACAGTGTGTGAGAGTCCCAATTGCTTCACACCCTTCCCAACACTTGCTAATGTCTGGTGGGTGTGTAGTGGTTGCTCATTGTAGTTTTACTTTGCATTTTTCTGATGATTAGTGCAGTAGAGCACCTTTTCATACGTTTATTTTTTACTGTATGCCTTTTTAACCTTTTGGTTATTGTACCATGTTAATATATTATTTATTCCAAAGCAAAATAAAAAAAAAACAAAACCAAGGTGCGGAGGTGTTACGGCTCCTTTTCACCAGTTAAGGGGGCGAGTAAAGGAGAGACGAGAGAGAGAGAGAGAGAGAGAGAGAGAAACTCTCCTCAAAGTTCCTTACATCATTGATTCTCAGCACTTGATTGCACACTCCAAGATCCTTCTTCCTGCTTCCCAAGTTGGCAATATCATGGTTGGGACCCCACCATAGAAAAGCAGAAAGAAAATGTTTACACATACACAGAGGAAAACCCTTACTTTAAAAATTCTTCCCTGGGGCTTCCCTGGTGGCGCAGTGGTTGAGAGTCCGCCTGCCGATGCAGGGGACACGGGTTCGTGCCCCGGTCTGGGAAGATCCCACGTGCCGCGGAGCAGCTGGGCCCATGAGCCATGGCCGCTGAGCCTGCGCGTCCCGAGCCTGCGCTCCGCAAAGGGAGAAAGAAAACACTCAAACATTAAAAAAAAAAAATTCTTCCCTGGCCTTCACTGAGCAGACTGCTTTTTATAAGTTGTATTGCCCCTTTTGTATTAACTCCTTTCACAAATAAAATTCCTTGTGGGAATCATGTGGGACTGCCCGATGTTCAGCTCCACCCAGCATAATGGACAATATAACACTAACACGCAATTTCAAGATCAAAGTGCCTTTCATTTAAATGCTGCTGTTTGTTGTTGTTTTTAATTAATTCTTGATCCAGAGCAGCTCTGAAACTACCCAAATCCCAAGCAGACGATGAGAAAAGGAGTTGGATAATTTGTAAAGTACAAAAAAAAAAAAAAAATCCACATAAGTGCCTGCTGATTCTAAAGGCATCTGTAAAGGAAAGGATAATAGTTTATTTTATATATTAGCCAAGTTAAAGATATGTTTGAGAACTTTGGATTCCAATGTAAAAAGGAGGATTACATAGTATAATTATTTAAAGTACCTTCCCATTGGTCAAGGATTATAACAAAAGATGTTAACCAGCTATTCCCCATGTGTACTGATGACATAAAACAAGAGGTAATGGAAGATATGACATAAGCAATTCAGTTTCGTGGGAAACAAAGGTGAATTTCTCAATTAAAAACACTTTTTTTTCAGTTTATAATTGGTGGCTGAGGCTTGGAGGAGTGATATTAGATTCTGAGTGAGAATACCACACTTATGTAACCTTGTAAGTAAATAAAATAACATTTAAAATCCTGAAAATGTATAATTTTCTCAGGGGAAAAATGTACAGGGTATAAAATTCAAACAAAAATTACAAGTTAATCATATTCTCTAATATGGACTTAGAAGGAGCCTATGTACTGAGAGTGAGATTCTGTTTAGACAAAAGACTTACAGACTCACAACAACAGAAACAATCGTGAGAAAAGCTCAGTTTTACCCTGTGCTGGGCACATTATGCGTAATAACTTGTTTAGCCCTCACACCAGCCCTATGAGGTGGCTGCTATTGCTTTCACTATTTTGCAGTGGGTGAAATTAATACACAGTTTGGTGGCTCAAATCCAAAATTACATGGTTAGTAAGTAATACAGCTGATTCATGAACCCAAATTACATCCCCAAGGCTGCTAGTTTAAAAAAAAAACAAACCTAGAAAAAATTAGTTATCTTTTATCTTAAAAATACTGGTAGGGCTTCCCTGGTGGCGCAGTGGTTGAGAATCCGCCTGCCAATGCAGGAGACACGAGTTCGTGCCCTGGTCCGGGAAGATCCCACATGCCGCGGAGCAACTAAGCCCGTGAGCCATGGCCGCTAGGCCTGCGCATCCGGAGCCTGTGCTCCGCAACGGGAGAGGCCACAACAGTGAGAGGCCCGCATACCGCAAAAAAAAAAAAAAAATACTGGTAAATTCTCAGATGCAACAGTACTGTTAATAAAATGATGTTTATATTATAAAAATATGAAGAGATTTTGTCAAATATTAAACAAGTACAGTGACACATTCTATAGATATAGAAGTAAAGGAAGACAATTAGAAAGGGAAATAATGAACTTATAGAAATTCAGGTTTGAGGGATTTGGAGCTATAAAAAACCCCAAAGGGGAAAAAGACATCAAAGACGAATATATAAGAAAACAAAAAAGTTATGACCAGAAGTGTTTCTTCTTTATGTATGGTAAACAGCTACTAAGCAGAAACTTCTAAGGCTAAGGGGGAAAATGGTTCAAAATTAATACTTTCCTAATTTCAAGTAGGGCAATGTTCCAAAGACAAAAAAAAAAAAAAAAAAAGCTTCCAATGTTAAAAGATCTCATAGTGTTACTGAACCAAACTTGGGTCCACTCACCCTATGCAGTCAAGCCAATCTACTGACACTGGATTGTGGTGAAGGTAAGTACGGTGTTTATTATAAGGTGCCCAACATAGGGTCAAGCAAGGCGAATAGCCAGCTCATGCTTATAAGACCCAAACTCCCTGACGGCTTTCAGGGAAGGGTTTTTAAAGACAGTGTGAGGGAGTGTGATCAGCCCATGCACAATTCTCTGATTAGTTGATGGTGAGGTAACAGAGTGATGTTTTGGGAATCTCAATCATCATCCTGCTGGTTCCAGCCAGTCTGGGGTCTCAGTGCTGGTGGTCAGCAGGCAGTTAACTTTTTCCGATTGGTGGCGGTTTTAGTATCTGCGAAACAACTCAAGGATGTAGCTCAGGATATTATCTCTAGCCCTTGAGGATAAACTAAAGGTCCTTGATTTTGTTTGGTGGATAAACTATTATTATTTTGTCTTGCTTGACTGCTTTCCTTTGTTTCTGCATTTTCTCACTTCTCTGATTAAATTTACCCTAGGGAAGGCCTAGGAGGCTAAAGCTTTTCTGCAAACAGATGCGAGGGACATGGGTTCTGCTTGGTTTCAGTAGTTCATGTTTTCTCTTTATAGGTGTTAGAAATCCTTTGCCTTTTGGTTGTTTCAAATACTTTAAACCGTGGTTCAGATAATCATATGAGTAATGAATAATAGTGAGTTTAAAAATGAAATCACTGGCCTCTCGTCTTCTAAAATGGCCCACACTCTGTGGAGTGTTTCTCCCAGGGTCATTCTTGCCTTTTGAGATGAACCACATTCTGTCTATGGAATGTGTTTCTCTCTAAATAAATCCACTTCTTCCCTAAAAAAAAAAATGATGCCATTTAGAGTCACCAGCTAAGAACAGGGTATTCAAAAAATAGAAAAGTTTTATCTTGGGAGTTCCCTGGTTGCCTAGTGGTTAGGGTTCCAGGCTTTCACTGCCTTGGCCTGGGTTCAGTCCCTGGTCGGGGAACTGAGATCTCAAAAGCTGTGCAGCATGGCCAAAAAAAAAAAAAAAAAGAGAAAAGATTTATCTTGATGATGTTAAGATAAATAATTTTAGTTTCTGCCACAATTTTAAAAAGTTATTTGGATTTCTTTTCCTAAACATTAAAACAGCAGATTTCTTGCCTAATTAATTCCCCAAATTCTTCCCCTACTCCACTCAGTTTCACATAGAAACAAAGGAAGGAATTATCTATTGAATTTTATTGAAGATGAGCGTTGAGTTCTCTTATAGCCACCGCCACCCACAAACGTGCATGTGTGGGCACACAAGTAGAGTCAGAAAGTATCTGAGAGGGAAAATGTACAATACAATTATTTGTCTCTTCTGTCCACTCTCAATTAAAAGAGAAAAATAGACATGGAATATTGGATGGAGAAAAAAACAGTTTTTTGGACCTAAGATATTCTGTTCATTTATGTGCTTTTTTGTTGTTGTTGTTGTTGTTGGTAATTTTTTATTTTTTTAATATGTGCTTTGTTATAGATTACTTTCCTCTGTACTAATTTTTTAAAAAGCTGGAGAATATTTAAGACCTTGTTAGCTAAATAAGAAACCTTAACCATCTTGAAGGCAAATTTCCAAGTAAGAGTAAATTTGACTATGCTTTTCTCTTTGTCATAAGCCATAGGGGTCCTTTCTATTGTGCCTCCCTGACATTTAGTATAAGAACTTAAGGACTCATAATATTTTGCTAAACAACCTGTCTTTACCCATCCTGTGTTAGGCATGTATTAGCTCCAATAGCTTGTAAAACATGTTTTGGAGAATTTCATGATGTCATAAATATGTCTATTGTAGAAAATAGTTCCAGCTCACAAATTGTATATGTTATTAATCACTCAAGTCATGGCAGACTGATACACCACAAGTAAATAACAGTAGTGCTTCTAAAAGGATTTATTCACAATGCCACGTCTTGTTCTTGCATATACTTCCCCTTATCCCATTTAATTTTATTTCTTTCATTTAATCCTAAGTCGGTGTTAACATTATTATGACTATATAAATGTTGTTCCTAGCTGAGACATATAATATACCATTATTATGCTTCCTTTCACATATGACATTTTGTTTTTCCTGGACTTATTAATTACTTTGGTTATTTTATTTTATTTTTTTGCCCATGCCCTGCGGCTTGTGGGAATCCTAGCTCCCCAACCAGGGATTGAACCCGCACCCTCAGCAGTGAAAGCGTGGAATCCCAACCACTGGGCTGCCAGGGAATTCCTATTTTGGTTATTTAGTTAGTTTGACTGATTTGTTTCCCTGTATTACTTATTACTAATTTTTCTGCCAAACCCCTCCAGAGATGTAAAGCCATACTCCATAAGGTTAAACAAATCAGGTAATCTACTAGTTTTTGTTTTTGTTTTCTATTTGGAGACGTACTTCCTCCTGTCATCTACCCTGGGACTTCACTTTGCCTTTCTTGGATTCCCCTGTCTACTGGATGTCATTCTGTTTTTGACTATTTGTGTTGTTTCCAATTTTTGGCTATTATGTACATTTTTGTACATGATTCTTCACACAAGGATTTCTGTTGAGTGTCTAAGAGTGGAATTGCTGGGTCATAGGTTGTGCATATGGTAAATTTGTGAAATTGGATGGAAAAAAAATCCCATCTTTATTTTCACTGACCATTAAATGAAATTTAGCATTTCCTTCAATTATGAATGTAGACAACAAACCATAGCAATATTAGCAGTACTTGTGAGTTTGACTGATAGAAATCATAGATCTTTTCCTAGCACATTACAGTTGTTGCATGTAACATGAAATACTGTTTATGCTGATGCCTTCAGTTCCTGAACTTTTCTGGGTTTCTGCAGCACAAAATGGCTTATTTCCTGTTGGCTTTCCCCATGCGTGTACTTAGTCTCATAATTCCTCCATTCAGCTAAGCAAGTTTTATGTCCCTGTGGGTCCATATCTTTTATCCATTATCATTTTAGTGGGATTTCAGAGTGTTGTGGAGATGAAAACATGTTTCCAAAGTGTTCTATATGGCTTTAAATTTAAATCAGATCTGTAGTTATATCTTTTTTCAATATTATTTATGTATACCTTTAATCTTTTTAATAGGTAATTCTTTTTTTTAAATTAGATTTATTTGCTTTTTAAAATTTATTTTTGGCTGAGTTGGGTCTTAGTTGCGGCACTCAGGATCTTTCGTTGTGGTGCATGGGCTTCTCTCTAGTTGTGGCATGCGGGCTTGGTAGTTGCAGCACGTGGGCTTAGTTGCCCTGTGGCATGTGGGATCTTAGTTCCCAGACCAGGGATGGAACCTGAGTCCCCTGCATTGGGAGGCAGATTCTTAACCACTGGACCACCAGGGAAGTCCAGTAGGTCAATCTTGATAGAGGTATGTCTGTTATGTTAGTCTTTTCAAAGAACCAGCTTTTGGTTTTGTTGATGATCTCCATTTTGGGGGGCTGTTTGTTTTATTAATTTTGCTCTTTATTATTATTTTTTCCCTCTATCTTAGGGATGTTCTGCTCTTTCTCTAGCTTCATGAATTGAATGCTTTATGCATTAATTTGGAATATATTTAGAGGTGCACTTAACACTAAATTTTCTTCATGATTCCATTTTAGATGCCTCTCCCATGTTTTTTTATTGTTATTCAGTTTTAACTTTTTCATGATTTTCATTAGGATGTTCTCATTAACTTGTTGGCTATTTAGGGTTGTGTTTTTAGTTTTTAGATGTACGTTTTTGCTGTCTTTTTAGTATTGATTTAAAATTTCAACATGCATGTTTAATTTCTAATGAGTTTAGAGTTGATAGATGGAGTTTCCAGTGCTTTAACTCCAGTCCTTCCAATCACACCATCCACTTTTCTGTTATGGTTGTAAGGTATTTGGGTTTCATTTTTTCAACCTCCTCTTTTTATATTAACAGTTAGTACATATTTAGATTTTACAAAGTCTTTACTCACCATTTCTTTTCTTTTTTTTGCGGTACGTGGGCCTCTCACTGTTGTGGCCTCTCCCATTGCGGAGCACAGGCTCCAGACGGGCAGGCTCAGCGGCCATGGCTCACGGACCCAGCCACTCCACGGCATGTGGGATACTCCCAGATCGGGGCATGAACCCAAGTCCCCTGCATTGGCAGGCAGACTCTCAACCACTGTGCCACCAGGGAAGCCCTCACCATCTCTTTTTGCTTTGTTCTCCTTTTTGGGTTCAATTTCCTTCTTGCAAAAATCTTCATTTTAATAGTTATGTCAGTGAGGGTCTGTGAATAAATAGTAAATGCCCACAAGCTTTATATATCTAACAATGCTTTTATTTCTCTTTCATTCTCAAATGAAAATTTAGCTGGATACATTTAACCAAGTACCTCACCTTTGCTCCAATGCCACATTCTTAATGAGGGGACCCTGACAACCCTTTAATAACTTTCAAACCATTTCCTGCCCCAGGCAGTATCAATTCCCTTACTTGTTTTTACCTATTACATAATTCACCTATTTGTTAATTGTTTATTTCCTATCTCTCCCCACTAGAATGTGAATTCCGTGAGGGCATGGATTTCTGTCTATTTCATTCACTATGTATACCAAGCATTTAGAAAAATACCTGGCAAGTAGAAGGTGCAGAGGTTTTAAAAAATAAATTCATTGCACTTGCTGAGTTTGTTGAATGAATATGGAATTCCTGATTGACTTATATTTTCTTCAGCACTTTGAAGATATTATTTTATCACCTTATTCTATCATCTCTGGCATCTTTTTTTTTGAGAAGTCTGTAGTTATTCTTCTTTTGTTACTTTTTGGGTACTTTACCTCTCTTAAGATTTTCTCTCTGTTTTTGATGCTCTGCAATTTTACTACAACATGTCAGATGTGGATTTGTTATTATTTATCTTGCTAAGTATTTAAGGTTGCTCCTTTAGCTTGAAGATTTACTTTATTTCTAAAAATTTCTCAATTGCTATCTCTTCAAATATTGTCTGTTTCCCATTCTCTCCTTCTTGACTCCCTATTAGATGTGTGTTAGAATGTCTCATTCCCCCTACCATGTAACCAGGTTTTCCTTTTCTTTTTCATTGTTTTACTGTGTTGGGCTCCAGGTCATTTCTTCAGATATGTATTCCAATTCAGTGATTCTTTCCTTGACTGTGTCTAGTCCATAATTTTAAAACTTTGTTCAAAATTTAATGATTTTTTTTAGTTGTTACAACCAGGAGAGTGCTACTGGCATCTAGTGGGTAGAAGACAGATATGCTGATAAAACTTCTATTTGTATATTTTTCAAATCCATCTTTTTTAATGCTTTAACATGTTTGTTTTATGGTTCTTATTCCTTCCTTTTTCCAAAAGCTCTTTTGGATGGCTCTATTATCTCTAGTTCCTTAGATGTAAATTAACCTATTTGTTGCCTCTTCTGACTCCTCCCTCAAGGCAGTTAATTTCCTGATGTGGTCTGTAATCTTAGCTGTAAGCCCATCTTCCTTGGGCTTGCTCTCTGTGGAAGTCCCATGTACCTGGGTATGACAATGTCCTTACAGAGAAAGTTTGTGTTTGCCTTTACTGGGTCCCTTGATTCCCACCAGTTCAGATCTGTTTTACTGTTGTTTTTGTTGTTACTATTGTTTGTTTCTCAGTTTGAGGGACCCTGCACTTCGCAGGTGTGAAAAATTTAAACCCCATTCCCAAGCATCTCTGGGACTGATGCATCCTTGATGTTGCACTCACTTTTGCATTCATTTACTCTTGTGCTAACTACCTCATGCCTCCTGGGATTCTGTTTCGCTCTTCTGCTTCAATCCAGTCTTGTCTGCTTTTGGTATTCCCAACTCAATTATTTAGGATTAAGTTTAACACTACTTTAAACAAGATAAAAGTTTATTTCTTTCTGCTATAAATGAAGTCAGAAGGCATGCAGTCCAAGGTGGGTATGGTGGATTGATGTTCATCAGGGACATGGGCTTGCTCTCTATTGTTGCTCTACCATCCTTAGCATGAGGCTTCTGCTTCATAGTCCAAAATAGCTGCTTGAAAACAAAAAACAAAAAACACCCCCCCAAAACAAAACAAAAACCCAAAATAGCTGCTTGAGCTCCAGCCACTTCATCTGCATCCTAGCCAAAAGGAAGGAGGAAGGCACAAAGAGCATACCCCCCTCTTTTAAAGGACACATACCACTTTCACTTACATCACTTGGCTAGGAGTTAGTAAGGGAAGTTGGGAAATGTTTTTACTAGGCAGACATCAGGGCTTCTTTTATTCAAGACAAAAGGAGAGAAAGGATAATGGGGGATAATTAACAGTTTCTATCACACCAATTAAATTATAAACCACCCTAGAATTAGGATTCTGCTTTATACCTTTTATGAAATTCAGTGCTCACAAGGAGCTCAATAAAAATCCCTTAATAATGATGATTAATCCTTTTAGCAAACATTTATTCAGCACCTATTTTTTCTCTTACCTTTTTTTCATTCAGCATCTATTCTATGCCAGGGACTGTGTTAGGCACTGGAGATACAAAAAATGAAATTAACACGGGAAACAAAGACTTTATCCAAGAAGTATTGCTTTAAAGCAGGTATTTGAACCATTAACAAAAGTTGTCAGGCAGAGGAGGAGGGGGAAGATATTCCAGGCAAAGGAAATAGTTTATGCAAATTATCAGAGGTATGAAACAGCATGTCATATTAGGAAATGCTGGCTGTATGGTATACCTAGACTAGCGGTCTCAACCATGGGCTATTTTTCTAGAAACAGGTGCTAACTTCTCTGCCACTGTGACTTAGTTTCCACCACCCCCAAATTAGGACCCACAAGCTGATAAGTTTGATTTTGTTTTATTATCATTAGATAATGTTTATCAAATGCTAGTCACGTGTGTCTCAATAAATAGTAGTAGTTGTATGTTGCAGAGAAGTCAAGTAAGGTAAATACTAAAAAATGTAATTTGGAACTGGGTCGTACCTTAGAAAGGTATAAACCTTGTGCTAAGGCTGGGTGACCTTAGCAAAAGTCATTACAGTGGAGTGCTGAATTTGTTTTTAAAGCTCTTTATTTTTTATTTTTTTTGGTTATGCCACATGGCTTGTGGGATCTTAGTTCCCCCAACCAGGGATCAAACCCAGGCCATGGGAGTGAAAGAGCTGAGTCTTAACCACTGGGCCGCCAGGTAATTCCCTGGAGTGCTGAATTTATCAGGATAGGTTAGGCTATGTTGCAACTACAGACAATACCAGAAATTTCAATGGTGTAAGATAAGAGTCTCTTTCTCCTTCATCCAAAGTCTGCAGCAGGTCCAGACAACTCTTCAAAACAGCTGCTTCCCTGGCTTGACTAAGCAATTGAATATGCTTTGATATGTTAACTTCACCATCTCAACCTGAGGCTTCCAAGTTCACTTGAGCAGAGGAAGAGAGAAACTGGAGAGGCTTTGTGCACGTATTGCTTCTGCTCACATTTCCTTGGTCAGATCTAGTCATGTGGCATTGTGTAATACAAGGGTATTGGGAAGTGTAGGCTCCCTATGCCCCAGAAGGAAGGGAAACAAGATATTGGTCAGCATTAATGTCCCTGAGAAATGGTAAAGCCAAAAGAGGGCTTTTTTGGTGAGCTAAAGAGGAAGTGGGAGGAGAGACTGAATTCTTGTAGACAGCATGAGGAGCTCCATGGACCCACTCCTCAGTGAAACTGGTGAAGGTTATTAAAAAACAACAACCATTTACAGTCTCTGGAAATAATCCTAAGAGTATACACCAAATGAAGAAAATATCTATTCAAGAATATCTAATAGGATTCCATAAGAACAGCAAGAGCCTGTGGTATTTGAACCAAGACTGTTCTCTCCCTCCCCTTCCCAGCTCAGTGAGATGCAAGCTCCATTCCAGATGGGTGCAGCCAAGAATACAGGGCTCCTCCTCTATGCAGCTCCCATAGAGGACTATCTTCCCAGAAGGGGTAGGACATCACCATTTTTCATCCTGCCTCCAGCTACCTGTTGCTGAGGCTAAGTTCTGGGGTAATGTGGCTGAAAGGTTGGGGTCCCTTCTTTCACCCAGCCCCCTCTGGTGGGACAGAAGCTCTACCTTGAGCATGTTTGGGCTGAAAATACTGGGACCCTGATTACCGTTGCCCTGGCTGGTATGGTGGTTCCACACTGGCAGAGGCAAGCTAAGAAAACCTGAGGCTACTGCCCCACCTCTACCTAGCACTTAAGTCCTAAAGTGGGGATGTTGCTCAGAGAGAAGCAACCTCATCCCTCTATCCCATAGTCTTGGCTTGGATATTTTTCTTTGGGGGAGAAGCTTACAAAACAATCCATAGGGGCTTCCCTGGTGGCGCAGTGGTTGGGAGTCCGCCTGCCGATGCAGGGGACACGGGTTCGTGCCCTGGTCCGGGAGGATCCCACGTGCCGCGGAGTAGCTGGGCCCGTGAGCCATGGCCGCTGGGCCTGCGCGTCCGGAGCCTGTGCTCCGCGACGGGAGAGGCCACGGCAGTGAGAGGCCCGCATACCACAGAAAAAAAAAAAAAAAAAAAAAAAAAAACAAACAATCCATAATCTCTTCCCAAAGGAACTGACTTCATCAGCAACACCGAATAGGAAGTTCAAGCTTAAGGGTATTCTCAAAAACAGTGGAGGTAGTGGCCTTTGGGAGGAGATTGGTAGGTTCAGTGGAGATATATAAACTAAACTGTAGGCCACCTCATCTACAAGAGATAACTGGGTAAGGAGATGGCTGGGAGGAGCCCTCCTAGGCTCAGAACAACTCTCAAACATTGATTTCAGGAACTGTTCCTCCAAAGGAGCTCTAGGGACTTCCCTGGCTGTCCAGTGGTTAAGACTCTGCGTTTCCAATGCAGGGGATGTGGGTTCAATACCTGGTCAGGGAGCTAAGATCCCACATGAAGCATGGCCAAAAAACCAAAACAAACAAAACAAACAAAAAACAAAGGAGCTCTAATTTGTATGCTGCAGAGAAGTAAGGTAAATACTGAAACATGTAATTTGGACAGTAGAGTAATTTATGCCCCAGGGTGTTGTTGAAGACAATAGAGCAATCATTTTGTAAACATAGTTTAACAGCTGGGCACTGTCAGGAAAAGAGACAAAGAAAAACCTGTCAAAACCACTGTCATCTTGGGAAACTATGGGTTCACCCAAGGCCACGCCCCTTGAGGACCAACATCAGAGGATTAACACTGGGGGGTGGGGGAATAGCAGGGATAGACTTCAGTAATGATCTAGCCATTCACTAAGCAAGTAACAATAATAAGCCCAGAGTGATGGCTGGGGGGCCTGCACCCAGAGTTAGTATATTGCCTAAAACATTCAGTTTCCAAAGAAAATATATTATGAGATATACAAAGAAACAGGAAAGTATTACCCATACACTATAGGGTGGTGGGGAGAAGCAGGTAACAAAAACTGCCTGTGAGAGTAACCAGAAGTCAGAGTTAACAAAGACTTCAGAGGAGCCATTATAAATACATTCAAAGAACTAAAGGAAACCATGATTAAAGAAATAAAGTATGAGACAATGTTGTATCAAATAGAGAATTCAATAAATATAAATTATATATAAAAAATAACTGGAAATTCTGGAGTTGAAAAGTACAGTAACTGAAAAGAAAAACTCACTAGAGGGTCTTATATTACCTTATTAGGGCTGCCATAACAAAATACCACAGACTGGGTGGCTTAAATGGCAGGTATTTATTTTCTCACAGTTCTGGAGGCTAGAATTCCAAGATGAAGGTGTCAGCAGGTTTGGTTCTTTCTTTCTTTCTTCCTTCCTTCCATTTATTTATCTAGCTGTGCTGGGTCTTAGTTGCGGCATGCGGGGTCTTAGTTGTGGCATGTGGGGTCTTAGTTGTGGCATGTGGGATCTAGTTCCCTGACCAGGGATCGAACCTGGGCCCCCTGCATTGGGAGCGTGGAATGTTAACCGCTGGACCACCAGGGAAATCCCCAGGTTTGGTTATTTCTGAGGCCTCTCTCCTTGGCTTGCAGATGGCTATCTTTAATTGTGTTCTCACATGGTCATTCCTCTGTGTCCCTGATGTTTCTTTTTGTATCCAAATTTCCTCTTCTCATAAGCATACTGCTCAATGGTAAGTAGACTTGTCATGGTGATCATTTTGAAATGTATATAAATATTGAATCACTATGTTGTATACCAGCGACTAACATAGCGTTGTAGGTCAATTATACTTCAAAAACAAATTCATAGAAAAAGAGATCAGATATGTGGTTACCAGAGTTGGGGGGGAGGGGAAGTTGGATGAAAGTAGTCTAAAGCTACTGGAAAAAAAACACATACAGTGTAAGAGCTGTGAGTTGAGTCTATTCCGTGTCTTACTGAGGACTGTAGCCCAGGAGACAGCCCCTCAGATAGCTCTGAGAAACAGTTCCGAAGATGTATGGGAAGAGCCAGTATATATAGTGCAGTCAAGATCTCGGTAAAGGTTTACTGCTCATGAGGATCAAATATCTCAGTCAATGATTTTAGTACTTTTCCAAGTATGGGAAGGTGCGAGCATATGGTGTCATTGAAATTCTTCCTTCCATATGCATTTTAACTATCCAGGGGCCCATATATCCAAAACACACAGTGCTTCATCCTGAATTCCTTTCAGGGTGTCCTTGTAGGTCAGTGACTGCAGTGGCCAATGACTTGATCCTTGTAGAACTGGAATGGCAGGCCACATTCTCTGTTTACAGTATAAACTTCCAGTTATAAGATAAACAAGTACTAGGGATGTAATGTACAACATGATAAATATAATTAGCCCTTCTGTGTGTTATATATGAAAGTTGTTAAGAGAGTAAATCCTAAGAGTTCTCATCACAAGGAAAAAATTTTTTTCTATTTCTTTAAATTTGTATCTATATGAGATGATGGCTGTTCACTAAACTTATTGTGGTAGTCATTTCATGATGTATGTAAGTCACATCATTATGTTGTATACCTTAAACTTACACAGTGCTGTATATCATTTATATCTCAATAATACTGGAAGAAAAAAATTAGGACACCACTCAGATTAGATTAGGGCCCACCCTAACAGTCTTGTTTTAACTTAGTCACCTTCTTTTTTAAAGTTTTAATTCTTTTTTGAATTTTATTTTATTTTTAAATAGCAGGTTCTTATTAGTTATCTATTTTATACATATTAGTGTATATATGTCAATCCCAGTCTCCCAATTCATCTCACTGAGTTTTAATTTTTTTTACAGTAGGTCCTTGTTGGTTATCTGTTTTATTTTATTTTAAAAAATAATTTATTAATTTATTGTTTATTTTTGGTTGCATTGGGTCTTTGTTGCTGTGCACAGGCTTTCTCTAGTTGCGGCGAGCAGGGGCTACTCTTCGTTGCAGTGCGCAGGCTTCTCATTGCAGTGGCTTCTCTTGTTGCAGAGCATGGGCTCTAGGCACGTGGGCTTTAGTAGCTGTGGCTTGCAGGCTCTAGAGCGCAGGCTCAGTAGTTGTGGCACATGGGCCTAGTTGCTCCACGACATGTGGGATCTTCCTGGACCAGGGCTCAAACCTGTGTCTCCTGTATTGGCAGGTGGATTCTTAACCGCTGTGCCACCAGGGAAGCCCTCCATGGTTATCTATTTTAAATATAGCAGTGTGCATAGGTCAATCCCAAACTCCCAAAAAATTTTTAAAAAAATTTTATTGGCATACAGTTGACTTACAATGTTGTGTTCGTTTCTGCTGTACAGCAAAGTGAATCAGTTATATGTATACATATATCCATTCTTTTTTAGATTTTTTTCCCATATAGGTCATTACAGAGTATATTTTTAAATATTTATTTATTTATTTATTTGGCTGTGCCGGGTCTTAGTTGTGGCATGCGGGATCTAGTTCCCTGACCAAGAATCGAACCCCGGCCCCCTGCATTGGGAGCATAGAGTCTTAACCACTGGACCACCAGGGAAGTCCTGGTCATTATGGAGTATTGAGTAGAGTTTCCTGTGCTGTACAGTAGGTCCTTATTAGTTATCTATTTTATATATAGTAGTGTGTAAATCTCCCAATTTATTCCTCCCCCTTAGTCACCTCTTTAAAGGCACTATCTCCCAATATAGTCATATTCTGAGGTACTGGCGGTTTCAACATACGACTTTTGGGAGGGAAACAATTCTGCCTATATAACAGGTCTCCACTGTAAATTGGAATTGGCAGAAGAAAGAATAAACTTGAAGATATATGTATAGAGATTATGCAATCCAAAGAATAGAGAGAAAAAAGAATGAAGAAAAATGAAGAGCCTCAGAGAAATATGGAACACCATTATGCACACCAACATATACATAGCAGAAGTACCAGAAAGAGAGGAGTGGGAGAAAGGAGGAAAAAAAAGATATTTGAAGAAATAATGGCTAAAAACTTTCCTGAATTGATTGAAAAACAATCTACCCATCTAGGAAGCTCAATGGACTCCAAGTAAAACAAATGCCAAAAGATCCATAAACAGACACGTCATAATAAAAATGCTGAAATATAAAGACAAGGAACAAACCTCGAAAGCAGCAAAAGAAAAATGACTCATCATTTACAAGGGAATCCCAATAGGATTAAAAGCTGACTTTTTATCAGAAACAATGGAGGCCAGAAGAAAGTAGGACAATATATTCAAAGTGCTCAAAGGAAAAAAAAAAGACAGTCATCTAAGAATCCTGTATCGAGCAAAGCTATCTTTCAAAAATGAAGGTGAAATAAAGACATTCCCAGGTATATAAAAACTGAGAGACTTCATTGCTAGTATACCTACCTTACAAGAAATAGGAAGTTTTTTAGGCTGATATCAAGTGACCCCAGATATTAGTTCAAATCCATACAAAAAAACCCAAAGGACAAAGGTAAAGGTAATTGTTGGAGGAGGTCATCAAGATGTGATCATTGGTTGACCCGAAAGCTGGACCCAGGCAATTAGAGGCTCCTTATCCCCCCATTACCCGAGTCAGTGGAATATGTATTCTAGCCACCATTCCCACACTAGGTGCCATTTCAAGAACATAGCCTTGAGAGAGTAATGCTGAATTGTTGAGACCACCTGGACTGAATATGTGACTGAACCCTGTTAAGGCCTCTATGTAAACTTTTAAGATTCTGGTGGGTGGATGCAGAGATTTACTTAGCTTGCAACCACCCAAGACAAGCCTCGTATGTAAGTTCCCTTGCTTATTAAAACTGCCACCTACAAATCTGGAGTGGTCTGCCTCTTTCATTGGCATCTCCTTACCCTCCGTGTAAGGGGGCCAATTTCAGATTTCACCTGGGGAACTCCTGAGGTTACAAACCAACAGTAGTTGTATAATTATTAAAGATAATATAAATGCATATTTCTTCTCTTAACCAGTTTATATATTAACTGTAGAAAATGATATGTCTATAGTGTATTGTTGGGCCTATAACATATAGAAATGTAATATATTTTCCAATAATAGCACAAAGGAGGTGGGTGGAACAAAGATGTATTGGGCTAAGGAAATGATTCCAGATGGTAACTCAGATCTACCAGAACAAATAAAGAGAATCAAAAATGATAAAAATAAGGTTAATATAACAGAAGGTATAAATATATACTTTTTCTCCTTTCTTTTCTTAGCTCCTGTAAAAGTCATAAAATTATATAAAGTAATATAATAATGTATTATTAGTTTGTAACATTTATAGATATAATATGTGTAACAGGAATATCACAAAAAGGGGCAAAAGGAAATAGAAGTATATAGGAATGTTTTATATCTCACTGGAAATAGTATAAATCTGAAGCTGAATTTTTTTATAAAGGATATATTTCTTTTTAAAAAATTAATTAATTAATTTTATTTTTGGCTGCATTGGGTCTTCGCTGTTGCACGTGGGCTTTCTCTAGTTGTGGTGAGCAGGGGTTACTCTTTGTTGTGGTGAGTGGGCTTCTCATTGCAGTGGTTTCTCTTGTTGCAGAGCATGGGCTTTAGGCGCGCGGGTGTCAGTAGTTGTGGCACATGAGCTCAGTAGTTGTGGCACGCACTCTAGAGCCTGTGCTCCACAACAAGAGAAGCCACCGCAATGAGAAGTCAAAGCACAGCAGTGAAGTAGCCCCTGCTTGCCGCAACTAGAGAAAGCCCACGCGCAGCAATGAAGACCCAGCACAGCCCCCAAAAAAAGACATGAATGGTAAACCCTAGAGCTGCCATTAGGGAAATAAATGTGAAAAAATCATTAAAGAAGTTAAAATACTACATTAGGAAAATATTCACTTAATGCAAAAGAAAGCAGTAAAGTTGGAATAGAGGAACATAAATGAAAAAAAGTAAAATACAAACATACATTTAACTCTATCAACAGTAACAGTAAATGTGAATGGATTAAACAATGCAAAAGATAAAATTTGTCACACTGGGTAAAAAAAAACAAGATCCAACTGTTACTGTCTAGAGGAGACATACTTTTTTGGGGGCGGGGCGAGCCATCTTAGTTCCCCGACCAGGGATTGAACCTGTGCCCCTTGCAGTGGAAGCAAGAAGTCCTAACCACTGGACCGCCAGGGAATTCCCAGGAGACACGCTTTAGATTCAAAGATATAAATAGGCTGAAAAAGATATATCATGTAAACAGCAACCACAAGAGAGCTGAAATGGCTATACTAATATCAGACATAATAGACTTGAAAACAAAAAAATGTTATTACAGATAAAGAGGGACATTCTATAATGATAAAGGGGTCAATTCATCAAGAAGATATAACAATTATAAAATATATGCACTTAGTAAAGAAGCACAAATATACGTGAAGGAAAAACTTACAGGAATGTAGGGAGAGATGGACAATTCAATAATTTTTGAGACTTCAATACCCCATTTTCAATAATGGATAGAATAAGTAGGCAGAAGATCAACACAGAAATAGAAAAATCTAACAACACTATAAACCAAATAGATCTAAGAGACACATCCCACTCTTAGAATCCTCCACCCAACAAGAATGTACATTCTTCTCAAGTGTACATGGAACATTCTCTAGAATGGACCAAATGATAGGCCATAAAACAAACCTCAATAAATTTAAAAGGACAGAAAGAATACAAAGTATGTTCTTTAGCTACAGTGGAATGAAATTAGAAATCAATAACAGAAGAAAAACTGGAAAATTTATAAATATATGGAAATTAAACAACATACTCTAAAACAATCAATGAATCAAAGTCAAATGGAAAATAAGAAAATACTTTGAAATGAATGAAATGAAGACACAACATACCAAAACTTATGAGATGCAGCAAAAGCAGTGCTTAGTGGGAAATTTATAGCTTTAAACCTGTACATTAAAAAAAGAAAAATCTCAAATTAATCACCTAAATTTCTACTTCAACACACTGGAAAAGTGTCTTTCCCAACTAAACCTAAAGCAAGCAGAAGGAAGGGAATAATAAAGATTAGAGGGGAAATTAATGAAAGAGAGAACAGAAAAACAATAGAGAAAAATCAATGAAACCAGAGCTGGTTCTTTGAAAAGATCAATAAAATTGGTGCTAGATTGACTAAATAAATAAATAGCAAGAGAGAGAGGACTCAAATTACTAGACTCAGAAATGAATAGGGAAGTCCCTGGCTGTCCAGTGGTTAGAACTCGGCACTTTTACTGCAGGGCCTGGGTTCAGTCCCTGATTGGGGAACTAAGATTCCACAAGCTATGCGGTGTGGCCAAAAAAAGAAAAAAAAAAGAAGAAAGCAGGGGACATTACTGATGATCTTATAAAGATAAAAAGGATTATAAATGAATACCATGAATAACTGTAAAAGAAATTAAAGATTAAAATGAATGGAAAAACATCCTGTGTTCACTGATTAGAAGATTAACATTGGGCTTCCCTGGTGGCGCTGTGGTTGAGAGTCCGCCGGCAGATGCAGGGGACACGGGTTCGTGCCCCGGTCCAGGAAGATCCCACATGCCGTGGAGCAGCCGGGCCCGTGAGCCATGGCCACTGAGCCTGCACATCCGGAGCCTGTGCTCTGCAATGGGAGAGGCCACAACAGTGAGAGGCCTGCGTACCGCAAGAAAAAAAAAAGATTAACATTAATTTTTAAAATTACTTTATTTATTTTGGCCACGTCGCCATGAGGCTTGCAGGGTATTAATTCCCTGACCAGGGATTGAACCCAGACCCTCAGCAGTGAAAGTGTGGAGTCTTAACCACCAGACTGCCAGGGAATTTGCGATATTAATTAATATTATTTAGATGTCAGTGCTCCCTAAGTTGATCTACAGATTCAATGCAATCTCTATCAAAATTCCAGGTGATTTATTTGTAGAAATTGACAAGCTGACTCAAACATTCATAAGGAATTCATAAGGAATTGCAGGAGATCCAGAATATCCAAAACAATAGGAGGGCTCACACTTCCTGTTTTCAAAACTTTCTACAAAGCAACAGTAATCAAGACCTTGTGGTACTGGCATAAAAATAGATATATAGATAAATGGAATAGAATTGAGAGTCCAGAAACAAGTCCATCTGTCTATGGTCAACTGATATTTTTACAAGACTGCCAAGAACATTCAACGGTCTTTTCAATAGTGTTAGGTCACTGGATAGCCACAGGCCAAAGAATGAAACCAAACCCTTATCTCATGCCATACACAAAAATTAACTCAAATTGGATCAAAAACCTAAATGTAAGCGCTAAAACTATAAAACTCTTGGAAACATAGGGGTAAATCTCTATGACTTCAGATTTATTTATCAGATTTATGTATTCTCAGATGTGATGCCAAAAGCATGAATAACAAAAGAAAAATGGTTAAATGGTACTTCATCAAAATTAAAACCTTTTGTGCTTCAAAGAATACCAGCAAGAAAGTAAAAAGACAACCCACAGATTGGGAGAAAATATTTGCAAATTATATATCTGATATGGGCCTGGTATCCAGAAAATATAAAGAACTCTTACAACTGAACAACCCAAAGTCAAAAAACCCAATTAAAAAATGGGTAAAGGACTTGAATAGACATTTCTCCAAAGATGACATACAGATGGCTAACAAGCACATGTAAAGATGGTCATCAATAGTCATTAGGGAAGTACAAATCCAAGCCATGATGAGATACCACTTCACAGCTACTAGGATTGCTATTTAAAAAAAAGGGAAATAAGTGCTGGTGGTGTGGAGAAATTGGAGCCCTCTTACATTGCTGGCAGGAATATAAAATGGCACAGCTGCTGTGGAAAACAGTTTGCCAGTTCTTCAAAAAGTTAAAGATAGCATCACCAGGGACTTGCCTGGTGGCACAGTGGTTAAGAATCTGCCTGCCAATGCAGGGGACACGGATTCGAGCCCTGGTCCGGGAAGATCCCACATGCCATGGAGCACCTAAGCCCATGTGCCACAACTACTGAAGCCTGCGCTCTAGAGCCCGCACGCCTAGAGCCCGTGCTCCACAACAAGAGAAGCCACCGCAATGAGAAGCCCGTGCACCGCAAGGAAGAGTAGCCCTTGCTCACCACAAGTTGAGAAAGCCCGCGTGCAGCAACGAAGAACCAACGCGGCCAAAAATAAATTAAAAAGAAAAAAAAGATAGCATTACCATATGACCCAGCAATTCTACTCCTAGGTGAATACTCAAAAGAATTGAAAAACAGGTACTCAGAGATATGTACACATTTTCAGAGCAGCCCTATTCACAATTGCCAAAAGGTAGAAAATAAAGTGTCCATCAACAGATGAATGGATAATAAATTGTGGTATATACATACAATGGAATATCATTCAGCCTCAAAAAGGAAGTTCTGATACATACTACAATGTGAATGAACCTTGAAAACATTATGTTAAGTGAAAGCCAGACACAAAAGACTACATATTATATGATTCTATTTATATGACGTATCTAGAATAGCTAAATCCACAGAAACGGAATGCATAGTGGTGGTTGCCAGGAGATGCTGGGAGGAGAGAATGAGAAGCATTTGCTTAATGGGTATGAGGCTTCTGGGGTGATGAAAATGTTTGGGAATTTTATAGAGGTAATGTCACTGAACTGTTCCTTTTAAACCGGTTAATTTCTTGTTATGTGAATTTCACTTCAGTTAAAAAAAAAGTTTTAAAAAAGGTAAAACAGGGCTTCCCTGGTGGCGCAGTGGTTGAGAGTCCGCCTGCCGATGCAGGGGACACGGGTTCGTGCCCCGGTCCGGGAGGACCCCACGTGCCGCGGAGCGGCTGGGCCCGTGAGCCATGGCCGCTGGGCCTGCGCGTCCGGAGCCTGTGCTCCGCAACGGGAGAGGCCACAGCAGCGAGAGGCTCGTGTACTGCAAAAAAATAAAATAAAAAAGGTCAAAGAGTTGCCATATAACTTAGCATTTCCACTTCAAGGTGTCTCCCCAAGAGAAATGAAGATGCACATCCACACAAAAATGTGTGTACACGAATGTATCGTTACTCATAATAAACAAAATGTGGAAACAACCCAAAGTCCATCAATTGATGAATGGATAAACAAAATATAGTATAACCATAAAGTGGAATATTATTCAGCCCCCTTGAGGAATGTATTGATATACTCTACAACATGGATGAACATTGAGAGCATGTTCAGTGAAAGCAGGCAGTCACCAAAGGCCACATATTATATGATTCCAATGATATGAAATGTCCAGAAGAGGCAAATATGTAGAGACAGGAGATTACTGGTTGCCTGGGGGGATGGGGAGTGACTGCTAATGGGTATGCTTTTCTTTCTATTATTTTTAATTAGCAAATTTTTTAAAATTTTAAAAAATTAAAAAAAAATTTTATTGGAGTATAGTTGATTTACAATGTTGTGTTAGTTTCAGGTGTAGGGTATTGCTTTTCTTTTTGAAGTATTGAAAAATTTCTGAAATTAGATAGTGGTGATGGTTGCACAACCTTGTGAATATACTAAAAGCCACTCAAGTGCATATTTTAAAATGGTGAATTATATGATATGTGAATTATATCTCAATAAAGCTGTTACAAAGAAGAGTACATGGGAGAGAAACAAAAGACATTAAGTACACATTACTCTTGGTTGGGCGAGAGGGAAGGAGAGATAAATAGCTAAAGAGGAAGATCAATGGAAAAAAAGCAAGGGAGTGATTACCATAAAAATCAGCATAGTGGTTACCTGTGTGTGTCATCTGGAGAATCTGGATAATGTGATGGGCTGCTTTTTTTTTTTTTTTTTTGTGGTACACGGGCCTCTCACCGCTGTGGCCTCTCCCATTGCGGAGCACAGGCTCCAGACGCGCAGGCTCAAGCGGCCATGGCTCACGGGCCCAGCCGCTCCACGGCATGTGGGATCTTCCCGGACCGGGGCACGAACCCGCGTCCCCTGCATCGGCAGGCGGACTCTCAACCACTGCGCCATCAGGGAAGCCCTGTGATGGGCTTCTTGAGTGTTGTCAGTTTTGTATTTCTTGACCTGGGTGGTGGTTATGCAAGGGGTTCCTATGTAAGTACTTGTTATACTGCAAAGTTGTGTTTTATGCACTTTTCTCTATGTGCCTCTCTCCATCTCACTAAGTGGTACCACTTTCCACCTGGTTGCTCAGGTCAAAAATCTTGGAGTCACCTTGACTCTTCTCTCTATCTTACACCTCATATCTAACCTGCCAAGACAACTTGTCAGTTTTACCTTCAAACTACATTCAGAATCTGACCCCTTCTCACCACCACCTGGTTTGAGGCACTTACCATCTCTCACCTGGACAGCCTTTTTTTTTTTTTTTTTCTGGCTGCATTGGGTCTTCATTGCTCTGTGCTGCCTTTCTCAAGTTGTGGTGAGCAGAGGCTACTCTTCATTGCAGTGTGCAGGCTTCTCATTGCAGTGGCTTCTCTTGTTGCAGAGCACAGGCTCTAGGTGCATGGGCTTCAGTAGTTGCAGCATGCTGGCTCAGTAGTTGTGGCTCGTGGGCTCTAGCACGCAGGCTCAGTAGTTGTGGCACACAGGCTTAGTTGCTCTGCAGCATGTGGGATCTTCCCAGACCCGGGCTCAAACCCACGTCCCCTGCATTGGCAGGTGGATTCTTATCCACTGCGCCACCAGTGAAGTCCTAACAGCAGTAGCCTTCTAACTGACCTGCTTCATCCCTTGACCCTCCTGCCCCGGTTTATTTTCTACATAGCAACCAGTTTCTTTTTTTTCTCCTTTGATTTGAAGGTGTTTCTTAATGAGATATAATCACATACAATGAAATGCACATACATGTACAGTCCAGTGAGTTTGGACAAATGTAGACACCTGTGTAACAAACACCCCGGTTAAGATATAAAACATTTCCATTATCCCCCATAAGTTCCAGAAGGATCCTTTTTAAAGCCAGTGTTAGATCATGTTAGTCCTCTGCTCAGAACCTCCCAGTGACCCTCCATGTCACTGAGAATAAAAACTCAAGTTCTGGGCTTCCCTGGTGGTGCAGTGGTTGAGAATCTGCCTGCTGATGCAGGGGACACGGGTTCGAGCCCTAGTCTGGGAGAATCCCACATGCCATGGAGCAACTAGGCCCGTGAGCCACAACTACTGAGCCTGCGCATCTGGAGCCTGTGCTCCACAAGAAGAGAGGCCACGATAGTGAGAGGCCCACACACCGTGATGAAGAGTGGCTCCTGCTTGCCACAACTAGAGAAAGCCCTCGCACAGAAACGAAGACCCAACACAGTAAAAATAAATAAATTAATAAACTCCTACCCCCAACATCTTCTTAAAAAAAACAACAACTCAAGTTCTTACAATGGCTCATAAAGCTGTACATAGCCTGCCCTTGCCCCCCCCATTACTTTTCTTATCTAATCTTAGAGTTCTTTCCTCTTCCTTCAGTCCACTCTGTACAGGCTCCCAAAACAGATAATTACATTTCTTCCTCACTGTTCCTAGGACACGTCAGGCACTTTCCTGCCTCAGGGCCTTTGCACTTGGTGTTGTCTGGAATGCTCTTCTCCCAGATATCTGCTTCATTTAGGTCTCTGCTCAATGTCACCTTATCAGAAGAGGCCTCCCTGACCATCTTATATAAAATAACATGCCCCCCCACCCCGCACTCTCATCCCCTTATCTTGCTTCATTGTTCTTCATAGCACTTAGCTCAATCTATTATATATCATGCATGTATAATTCTGTTACTCTCTCTCATGTAAGTTCTAGAGTGCAGGGACTTGAATGCTTTTGCTTTGGCTGTATCTCCAGTGCTTAAATCAATGTCTGGCATATAGTGGGTGCTCAAAAACTATTTATTAAATGAATGTCCACAGCCTCCAGTCTAGTCCAGTCTGCCATCACATCTCCTGGACTAGTGCACGAGCCTCCTAACTGATCTCCCTGTCTTGTGTCCGGTCTCCACGATCCGTTTCCCACACTGCAGAATTATCTTTTTAAAATTCAGATCTGATCATCTCACTTAATTTCTTAAAATCCTTTGATGGCATCCCTTTGCCCTTCTGATAAAGTCCAGAGTTCTTAACATGACTTGCAAGGTGGCTGACTTGGCCCTGACTACCATCTGTCTTTTTCTTCCAGCATCCTGGTCTGCTTCGAGTTCTTAGCTGAAGCCTGTCTCTCACTTCAGGTCCTTGGTATATACTAACCCTCTGACCGTGATACTCTTCCTACCACCCCCCTTTCCGGTCTCAATTTGAGGGTCATCTCCTAGGGGAGCCTCCTCTGAGCTCTCAGACCAGGTTATAGTGCCTTCAGAGTCCAGCTGCAACTCATCTCTGCTGGCATGCTTTCTTTCCCCCCCATGTGTGTATGTATATATATATAATTTTTTTTTTTGCCATTCCACAAGGCTTGCAGGATCTCAGTTCCCCAACTAGGGACTGAACTCGGACCACGGCAGTGGAAGCCCGGAGTCTTAACCTCTAGGCCACTCCCTCCATATTTAATTTTTTTAAATGTGTAGGAATAACTATTTAGTTTTCACCTATGAAATGAAGTTGCAGCATTTAATTAAAGGTGATAAAAATATTTCTTTAAAAAATTTAATCATAAACTTTGTAAACATGAAAAATACCTTGAGTACACCACTGATTTTTGCTACTCATTGTCCTGTTTCTTTCCATGACACTTTTTGTGTGTGTGTGTGGTATGCAGGCCTCTCACTACTGTGGCTTCTCCCGTTGCAGAGCACAGGCTCTGGACGCGCAGGCCTAGCAGCCATGGCTCACGGGCCTAGCAGCTCCGCAGCATGTGGGATCCTCCAGGACCAGGGCACGAACCCATATCCCCTGCATCGGCAGGCTGACTCCCAACCACTGCGCCATCAGGGAAGCCCCATGACACTTTTTAGAACACTGTCTTCCTTTGCGTTCCACCTCAGTGTAAGCTTGTCTTTCTCCATCTGTCTCTACAACTTTCTCTTTACTGTTCTGCTGTTTTTTTGGTCTCATCTCTTAAATGCTGTTTTCTGTGTGATGCTTTCTTTAGCCCTTTTCCCACTAGGCTTCTCATGTATCCCCACTGTACTTAATACATTCTGTTAAAGAATGTTATCACATTATATCAAGTGAGTTTGATTCTGAACTCTCCCAAAGGCTGGGATTGGCTTAATCCTAAGAGATCAACCCAGTGCACTTTTGTTCTTGTATTCATCACACCTGCACTGTTTGATGTCCAGCTCCACAAGGTAAGGGGCTATGTCTATCTTGTTTGCTAATATCCCGTACGCCAGGCATGGTGCCTGACAGAGTAGTTGCTCAAAGAATATCTTTAAATGGACTAACGAATATGAATATAAAAACTCTAACCTACAGTTTATTCTTACATCTGTTTCCTGGGATCAGCCCAAATTCTAGTCAGATCAATAAAAATTTACTAGTCATTTGCCCTAACTGGCCTCCCTGCCTTCCATCTCCCTGCCATCTATCTGATAGCCTGCAACCACAGTAACATTAAAAAAAAAAAAAGTCTGATTGTGTTCCCCTCCCCAAGTCTCTATCTCCTCATTACCAACAGAATATAGTCAAAGCTCCTTGGCTTGGGTTCCAGGCTTTGGCCCTGATCTCCTTTTTCAAACCTCTCTGGGTTTATTTATTAAGTGCTTATTATATGCCAAGCACTGGCCTGGTCACTGAGGAGTTCACAAACTAGTTGGGAAGACAAGGTACATAGATTAACTTTAATAGGGCGTGATCAGCTCTATTACAGGGTCTGAGAGAACACAGTTTCAGACAATGGATTATAAAATGTTAGATTTTTGCCCTCTGCAGGTTCACAAGTTCAGTCTAGAACTGCATGTCCAATACGGTGGCTACCAGCCACATTTCAAGTGCTGAACAGCCACACGAAGCTGGTGTAGTGGCTATCATATTGGCCCGCAGAGTACAGGCCGTTTCAGTCATCCATGGAAGGGGGGTTGCCCACAGGCGCTTTCAGGAGAGCAAGCATTTCCCATACGCACAGGCTGCTGGGCTACAGTTACCAGTCTCCCAACCCAATCCTCCCCTCAACCCCCAACAGACACACCTTGGTTGGGGTGTATTTTGAAGTAGTGCGTGCTCCCAAAACAGATAATGTATGAAAGTACTTTTGTAAATTATTAAGTTATGCAAAAATGTGATATAATAAATAGGTCCAGTTCTTGCTTTCATCACAGCTTTGGTCACTTCAAGCAAATTATAGCTTTTCTTGAACTTCTCTCATCCCCCCAAATTTATGCTAAAGGGTTTTGAAAAGTACCTGTTACACACAGGCAGCATTTATACCAGGTAAAAATCCAGATTATACCTACCTTGGTGCTCTTCCAAGCCATCCATCCAGGACCCTACTTCACCACCCGCCTTTTACTCTCAACTTTCCCTAGAAAGGAAAGACACGAATTAAGATTTCCAAAACAACAAAACATTTATTTTGAGATTTGAGTATAATGGGAAAATTAAGTAATGGGAATTGGACCCTCATCGGGGTCTTCTGGGAAATCGGAAGCACCACCCTCTTCTGCAGCTCTATGCTTCTCCAGTTTAGCAATCAATTCTTTCGCTGGATTGAAGACGCCATTGGTCTGCTGGTCACAGACATAGCAGCGCGGGGTGGTGCGGAAATGCTGCAGCGCACAGCTCTCGCAGAAATAATGCCTGCACTTGGTGACAACTGGGTTTTGGAAGGTCTGGCGACAGATGAAACACTTGAATGGTATTTCCTCCTCATCGCTTCCCACTTCATAGTTTTCGTCCTCATAGACACCATAGCGACCCTCGTCAAGCTCACGTTCGATCTGCCACCCATGCTTGTAATCTGAACGGTCATGGAGGAATTTGCAGCTGTCTCCGAAGCCGCAAAAGCCAGTCTCCTTGTAGTCCTTACAAATGTCGGGCTGGTAATCCCAGCGCACGGTGGCACGCAGATGCTCGGGAGCTCGGATGGGGCCCTTCCTCACCATCCCAGAGGAAGCATTGCCCATAGACGTATCCTTGGGCTTCATGTACTTCTGATAATTATTGATTCCCCGATAGATCTTGTCATCTTCCTTGCCCCTCAGCTCCTCCTGGATCTTCTGGCTGCGCTCAAAGATGGCTTGCGCGTCACGTTCCTTCTCTGTGTCTAGTTCGTAGACAGCGGTCGCCCCCATATCCTCTGGCCCCACGGGTTTCGCCGAGCGAGTGGACTTATAGACCACGCCGAGGCTCTCGGGCTCGTTCTCCCCTTCCCCCTCCTCGCTACTCAGGTCGCCGTAAGCCGCCTTCTGTTTACCACTGCCACGGGTTTTCTGTATCATCGGATTGTGGGTCGCCCGCTTCTTTTCCGGGCGGACCACAGTGTTACCTTCGTCACTGCTGCTGCTGCTGTCTCCGGACTCTTGGTCGCAGACCGGGCGCTTTCTGCGGCCTGCAGCCCCTTTTCGCACAGGCTTTTTGAAAAGAAAGGTGCACACCTGGTCTGTCGTCTTTCCTGGAGAAAGTTGCTCTGCCATTTTAAGAGTTTCGAGCTCCGAAACGGCTGTGGCCTGCTGGGTGCCGCGGAGCTGTTTCGCGTCACTGCAAGTCTCGCGCTAGATCGCGAGTCGGTGCGAAGTCCGTTGCGGAAAGACGGCTGCGGGAGCAAAAGTGCGCGAGAGCGCGGGCGCGCGCCACTCTTGGGCCCTGCCGCGCCCCGTCGCTTCCTCCGGACGCGTACGTGACCCCGCCCCGCTCGTACGCTGCCGCGGAAGTTACCGGAAAGGGATTGAAGCCGGGTCACCTTTAAGGAGCTTGGAAGGAAGTGTTTGGCCTTGGTAACGGTGTCGCGATGTGGTTCGAGATTCTCCCCGGGGTCGCCGTCATGGCCGCGTGCTTATTCATCCCGGGAATGGCCACTGCACGCATCCACAGGTTCACTAACGGGGGCAAGGTAAGGCTGCTTTTCCGGCCCGGCGGCTGACTCCACCGGCTGGCGTTACAAAATGGGCGGTGGGGTCGGGAACCTGTTAGGACCCGGAGCCTCTCTCCGAGATGGGGAATACCGAGATCGGCCCTCCCTTTTTCTTTTTATTGCCTAAAAGCAGAGGCTTGCGGAACGAAGCTGACGGGAACCGTATTCTACTCTAGCAAGAAACAGCTGGTTGCTAGGTGAAGCGTGGGCAGGAGGGCGGAGTAGAGTTTTGGGGGCTGGAAAGGCAGGAGATTCAAAGAGGTAGGTCCAAACTGCTAGGCAGAGGAGAAGGGCGTCAATTAGTCTTGCCCCACTCCCTCTGACCTCTGGTCTCCTTTCTTGCTGGATTTTGATTGTAGTTTCTCGCATCCAAATCTTGGTATCTTCTTGTTTTTCACTTTTTCCCTAGCCTTAGTTTTGTTTCTGGCCGCTCCGCGCGGCTTGCGGGATCTCAGTTCCCCGACCAGGGGTTGAACCCCGCTCAGGCAGTGAAAGCGCCCAGTCCTAACCACTGGACCGCCAGGAAATTCCCCTTAATTAGGTTTTTTTACCTTGACATTTTTTTATCCTCCCACTTTCTCTTACAAGCCTTTAGGAACTTAGGTCATGCTTCTGTTTTTCACATTAGGATTGTGATTTTCCTCTCTAATTAGTCCTTCACATTATCTCTAAAGTACAGAGTATAAATGTATTTACTTTCTGGTTTTGTGATTGTCTTTCACTTGTGATCTACCACTGTTGTTTCTTCTCACTAGGGTCCCCAAAGGGAACAAGTAGTCATGACTTTAAAAGAAAAAGGAGGAAAGAAAAAAATGCTGATTAAAATAGAAAGTGTAAGAAAGAAACCATGGTTACCATCTTAACTCTAAAGTTTAGTGGTCCGATTTTATTTAGGATTCTGGTCTTACATTGTTAATTTGGTTTTTATATCAGTGATTCCATTTTTCTGGAATGTCACTTATTAATATCCCTCTATTGGGTCACTCATAAACTACAATAACAATTTCTTTTAATTGTAGGAAAAAAGGGTTGCCCATTATTCATATCAGTGGAATTTGATGGAAAGAGATAGGCGCATCTCTGGAGTTAATCGCTACTATGTGTCAAAGGTAAGATGGCTCTGACGGTAGCCCGTCTGTCAGGGTTGAGGTGCATTCTGGTTAATGTTTTGCCAAAGGTCTTACAGCAGACTGGGAAAATGCAAACTAAAATAGCACTGTCTTTTACATATTTAATGATCCTTTGCATTTCTTATTATGTGGACCATCTGCCTATATCCTTTCTTGTTCTGTTGTCTTTTTCTTTTTGATTTATAGGGCTTCTTATATATATATATTACAGATATTAATCTTTTGTCTCTTTTATATGTGGCAAATATTTTTCCCAGTCTGCTGTCTTTTTTACTTTATGGTGGCTTTCATCAGATGGTTTTTAATCTTGATGTTCAGTTTATCATATTTTATCGTTCGGGATTTTGGGTTTTATATCTTGTTTACAAATGACTTTTTTTTTTTTTTTTTTTTTTTTTGCGGTACGCGGGCCTCTCACTGTTGTGGCCTCTCCCGTTGCGGAGCACAGGCTCTGGATGCGCAGGCTCAGCGGCCATGGCTCACGGGCCCAGCCGCTCCGCACTATGTGGGATCTTCCCAGACCGGGGCATGAACCCGTGTCCCCTGCATCAGCAGGCAGATTCTCAACCACTGCGCCACCAGGGAAGCCCTACAAATGACTTTTGTACCCAAGATTCTAAAAATATATTTCTACAGTTTCTCCAAATACCATTACAGTTTTTTTTCCTTTTTTACATTTAGTGCTCTGACCTGTCTACAGGTCATTTTGGGATATAATGTGAAGCAAGGATTTAACTTTAGTTTTCTCCAAGAAACAGCCAGTTGTCACAGTTATCTACATATGGAAAAGTCCATTTTTTATTTGAAATACCACTCTAGTAAACTAAATTTCCATACACACATGGGCCTGTTTCATGAATGCACTCTTCTATACTCCATTGGTTTGCCAGTTCATGCACCAGTACATTAAAGAATTACTATAATTTTTTATTTGATTGAATCATATGAAACTGCTGTTTTTGTGGGTCAAAAATGGCCAAGCAGTAGCATTTTCATATGGTTCAACTTAATAGTATGTTCTTATATATTGTAGTTCATCCTCATTATTCTTGTAAAAATTTTTACTATTTTGTACTTTCTCCTTGCTAATTCACCCTTCACAGCAAATCTAGGTAAATATTAACTCCATTTGATAGATGAGAAAACAGAAGGTCAGAGTGATTAAATTACAGTATAAGGACTCAACCTATGTGATCTGCCTCTCAGTATAGTGCTATTTGAGAATCTAATCTGATGAACATGATGATAGAAATCTACTCATCTAGAGTGGTATTTCTCAAAGTATGGTTCAAGAATAACCAAAGAAGGGGAGTTGGGGAGGAATTCCCTGGCAGTCCAGTGGTTAGGACTCCGAGCTTCCACTGCGAGGGGCAGGGACACGGGGCACGGGTTCGATCCCTGGTCAGGGAACTCAGATCCCACAAGCCGCACAGCCAAAAAAAAAAAAATGAAAAAAAAAAAGTATGCCATCAGGATCACCTGGCATGTGAGATAAAATACAGATTCCTAGGACCCTGACTGGACCAAATGAATTAGGATTTTTACAAGGTGGCTCCTAGGACTATGCAATTTTAATTTCTCTCAAGGTGATTCTTCTTTCAATTGAAACAATACGAGGAATGTGTTATTTTAACACCTGGAAGAAATGTCATCACTGATTACTCTTTTACTTTGTTGTTTCTGAAGTATTTGGTTGTGAACTGATAGAGTGGTCTTCTAAATAGTGTCATGCTTACAGGGCAAGAGTTCTGGGGTTGGGGGAGCCTGAACTTGAATTCTGGCTCTACTGCTTCCTTACTGACTTAAACAAGGGACTTTAAACCTCTCTGAGCCTCCATGTTTTTCACCTGTAAAAAAGTAGAATGGGGCTAATAATATCTTCCTGATGTTGGCTGTTATTTTATAAAATGGATTTACCTTACTGTCCTCTGACGCTGAGGGTGCTTTGTAGAAGGATCCAGGTGGTAAATAGTTGCTTTACTTTAGTTTTGATTGCAAGTGGAAGGGGGGGTTGTCGTTTCATATAAAGTGGTATGTTTGCTACTGTCAGAAAATGAAAATTAGGAGTCATTATAGGTTATGAGAATCATTGTAGGTTATAGTACATGTACATCTTTGACAGGAACAGAATTCTCACATTTTCCTTTTTAAACTGTTTTTCAGGGTTTGGAGAACATTGATTAAGGAAGCATTTTCCTGATCGATGAAAAATAACTCAGTTATGCTTGTCTACCCCTGCTAGAAGGTTATGCAGTGTATTGTGTAGCATGCAGTGTATTTTGTAGTGTGTAATAAAAATAAAAAAAGTAAAATCAGAGGTTTTCTTTACTTTTTAAAATGGTACTACACAAGATCAAGCAGTCTACCCAATGTAGCTTTATCACTTTGAAAAAACTAAAGGCAACTGAGGCTTGTAAAATTATAGACGTAATGTACACCAAGCGCCGATCACTGTGCCTGGTGCCTAATGTGTCACAAACAGTAGTTCCTGCTGTTGTAATATTACTGAAAACCATTGTTTCTTCAGAGATTGCTAGGAGAATACAGAAAAAGTAGTACTTTGATTTTTTTCTAGTTCCTTTTCTGGGTGAATCCTATGTGCTTAAAATTCCAGACCGCACGTTCAACTTTCATGCGCTCTGTATCCAGCACATAGTATTCACTTAAGTGTTGATTTTTTAAAAAATTAATTTATTTTTTGTTTTATTTTATTTTTGGCTGTGTTTGGTCTTCATTGCTGTGCCTGGGCTTTCTCTAGTTACAGGGAGCAGGGGCTACTCTTCGTTGCGGTGCGCGGGCCTCTCATGGCGGTGGCCTCTCGTTGCAGAGCACGGGCTCTAGGCACACAGGCTCAGTAGTTGTGGTGCACGGGCTCAGCTGCCCTGCGGCATGTGGGATCTTCCCAGACCAGGGCTCGAACCCATGTCGCCAGCATTAGCAGGCAGATTCTTAACCACTGTGCCACCAGGGAAGCCCTAAGTGTTGATTTTTATTTTAGATTGCTGTGTAACAGTGATTATGTTTATTAAAATGATTATTATGTTGTTTAATATAATCATTAAAATGATTATGTTTATTATGATTATTGAGCAACAACAGTGATTATGTTTATTAAAATGAGTGTACTGACCATTTGAAATAAAGAATTGCATGTTCAGATAATATGAAGATCTGAAAAAGTGTAACTACTGTGAAGATGGTGATACTCCCTTTGTACAGATCAACACCCCAGGTGACCACAGGACCTCTGGGTGAGAAAACTAAGTTATTTGTCATCCCCATCTTTTATCTAGTTTAACACTTGATCTGCTGGTGACCTTAAACACACCTGCACTGTATAGTTTCTGTTGACCTCATCTTACAGGACAGGGCTTACAGAGGAAGGAGGTGGCAGTCCCACTTAGAGGAATACTGTATATTGTGCCACCCTGTGATGATGAAACTGTTCAAGGAAAGCTGTGGTCATGGTTACAAATTTAATACAACCTCTAGTCTTTATTTAGTGCTACACAGGGCTCATTTTGCTGACTGTTATGAGAACTATCTCTGGAAAGGAAGAGAGAGGGCAGGTAGTACAGATAGGAATACAGGAGACTTACAACATTATTAAATTTGTCACTAAATCTATTGATTTTTAGGTCTGTTCTCTGTCCACTGTACCTCTAGGCGGGGCTCATCCATTAGAGGATTCATCCTTAGATGAATGTCAGGGCTGCATAGCGAGGGGCTACAAAGTGACAGAAAATCAGTTGGTCGGGTTTAGCATTAGCGTCTGAATTCTTCACTCCCTTTTTTGTGGCACTTGCTATGAAATTTAGCCTTATTTTTATACTCCACTGCCAGGGAGTAAACCAGATTAAAACACACACTTTGAAGCTAGAGGACTATAGTGGTGCGTTGTAGCCTGCATTTCTCTTGATTTTTTGAAAGTGCAGTTAGCCAGAAGGGTTTTCTTACAGCAGCTCTGACAGATGTGGTCTGGCTACTGACCTCGGGGCCATTGGTCACCTGCTTTTAAGGCCAGTTGAAAGGATGCTTGGTAAACGATGCCATTCATTTGGTTTTATTATCTTTTAAATTTATGTTTACTGAAGTGTAGTTGATGTACAATATTATATAAGTTTCAAGTATACAACAAAGTCACAATTTTTAAAGGTTACACTCCATTTATAATTATTATAAAATATTGGCTATATTCCCTGTCCTGTATGATATATCCTTGTAGCTAATTTTATACATATGGTTTTATTCTTTAACTTTTAAAACAGGTACTGTATTGACATAGCTCAAAAATCCAACAATATCAGGTATTCAATGAAAAGACTTGTTTCAGTCCCCTGCCCAGCACCTGCCCCACTGTCACACTACCCCAAAGGGTCTCTATGCATGTAGAAATACAAACACGTGTTCTTCTGTCTTCTGTGATGGTAACATTTGATACACAGTTTACCTTTATGTCACTTGTTTGGAAGAATGGTTCTTGTTTGAAATTATATCTGCCAGGCTGCCATCATTATTTCTAGGGTCAAATGAAATAGTCAGTAGGAAAAGAGTTTGATAAAGTTTAGAGGAAGCCATACACATTCAGAAGGGTGTTGGAAGAGGATGGCCCTGCCATTTGGGAAACACTTTTAAGTGAAATATTTATGAAAAAAAAAAGACAACACTCTAGAATCAGCAATTCCAACTTATAAGGACCCTTAGACATCTAGTCCAAATTCTGATTCCTCAGATGAGGAAACAAAGGTTCAGTGATGGGAAGCCATCACCTGGCTAGCTAGTAGCAGACCTGGGACTAGAATCTTGGTATCTAGACTCCCAACCTAGTGTACTTTTAACTGTTCTTTGTGGCTCACTTCAATAAACACTGCTGAGTGAATGCCACATGCCAGGTACTGTGCCCCAGATTTGAATAAGACAGCCTCGCCCTTCTGGAGCTCAGTCCAGAGGACTGCAAGGCAATTACAGGATGGGGTGGTGAGTGCTATGACGGGGGTCTGCAGAAGGTGCTGTGGGAGCACACAGCTGGGATCTGACCCAACCTTCAGATGGGGGGAAGGGAAAGGGCTTCAGGTAAGTTCCAGGTGATACCCACACCAAGCCAAGTCTAGAAGGTTGGGGAGCATTTACGAGATAAGCAACCGAAGCGAGAGAGCAGCGTGAGTGTGAGGACACAAGCTAGCGTGGCTGTGTGGGAAAGAGCCGGCAAGTCATTGTGCAGAACCGGAGAGGCTGGCAGGGCCCAGAACACCAAGGGCCTGGCCTGTCTCCCTTGGGTGTCAGACTTTGTCCAGGGCAGCTGGAAGCCTCTGGGGGCGGCAAGCAGGAGAGTGAAGTGGGGACGTGCATCCATCTGCCGGGCTGCTCTGCAGAGCACGGACTTAAAGACGTTCTGCTCAGCCAGGGTGAGTTTGCCCGTCAGGGCACATTTGGAAAGTTGGGAGACGGTTTCACTGTCACGTGGGGAGTCAGGGGAGGTGCTACTGACATCTAGTGGGTAGAGGCCAGCAATGCTCCTCAACAGTTTACAGTGCAGGGGCCAGCCCCTGCCAGGACAGTTTTGGGGGACCCACGACATCAACACTGCTGAGATCGAGAAACTCTGAAAGCAGCAGGGTCTCCATCAAGCAACACGCCAGGAAGTGTTATTTTTTATTTTTTATTTTTTTGGGCACTGCTTGCTGGATCTTAGTTCCCTGACCAGGGATCAAACCCGTGCCCCGTGCAGTGGAAGCTCGGAGTCTTAACCACTGGACCGCTAGGGATGTCCCGAAATGTTCCTGTTTTTTAAAAAAAAATTCCTACTTATTCAGGTCAGGAGTCTATGGGAGTAATTCCCCTTTTCCTCTCGTTCCTCGTTCTTTTTTCGTAAGAGTTCAGATCCCAGATTCTCTCTCAGCTCATTTGTAAACCTGAACTTTATCCCATCCCTGGAGGCATTTGTTTTCCATGGATGTATCCCAACTCACCACGAGTGACGTGCTTCAGGTCGAGAAAGCAAAGAACAAACCGTTTCTCTTCTGAAGGGCTGTGGAGACTCGGAACTTGGGGGGAATAGCACATCAGGAGGCTCGCCGCCTTCAGCTGTGTGACCTCACGCAAGTCACTTCACTGCTCTGAGGCTCAGGTCTCCTATCTTCCAAGCGAGGATAGTACGCGCTCTGCACATGTCCCTGGGTATCTGAGACAGTCAGGATGTCATGTATGTGGAGTAGTTTGTAACTGGGCAGCCCTGTGCTTGTGGAGGGGATCACTGCTGGCGCTGCAAGCACCCCTGGAACAGCTGTCCAGTCCACTCCCAGGTCGCCCAAAGGCACTTACCTGAATGTGGCAGGAGGACCCTCGGTCCCGCTGCGGAACCAAGTGTAGGTGGCGGCAGCAGTCTTGGGTCCTCTCTTAGAATGAGAGATCACACCTAGGGATTCGCAGAACACCGCAACAAAGACAACAGACCACACTAACCTCGATAAGGATACGCATTGCTCTAAAGGTGTGTTCTGAGAGCAGAGAGGAAAATGCAGTTTCTTGCCACCGTGAGGACCGAGTGCCCGGTTACCCCTCTCGGCAGACGCGGCCTGCTCTGTTCTAGGAGAAGGTGGTGACCGGATGGGACTGAAGCTGGCCGTCCTCAACAGGAAGCCTCTGGATGGGAGGAGGGTGGAGAGTTAAACACCACTTGGTTTTCAAAATTTCATATCACCCTGATATTTTTGTGACTTGAGAACTCAAATGATTCTACTACACTTTTGTGACACACAAGACACATGGAACGGTTATCGAGGTTTTTCTTTCCCAAGTATGTCGATGCAGATTTTACGTATCTAAAGATACTGGCCTTCAGCTCCTTGGTTTGGGTCCCCATGTGCTGTGTAATGCTGCCTTCCTCCACCCCACCTCATCCACACACCCCTGACCCAATATTTCATCTCTGAGGTTTGCGTACTGGGGAATATTCTTCTGGGATGTGATCTTACTTTGCTTCCCAGATGAAGCTGGAGTTGAGCCTGAGCTAGACCTTGAGGGGTTGAGAATGTTCTTATGACCTTCACATATGGGGCACTGTTGATAAAAGATGAGGAAATTTCTGTAAGGAATAAATCCAATGCTATGTTTGCATAATTTTTTTTTTTTTTTTTTTTTTTTTGTGGTACGTGGGCCTCTCACCGCTGTGACCTCTCCCGTTGCGGAGCACAGGCTCCGGACGCGCAGACCTAGCGGCCATGGCTCACGGGCTTAGTTGCTCCGCGGCACGTGGGATCCTCCCGGACCGGGGCACGAACCCGTGTCCCCTGCATCGGCAGGCGGACTCTCAACCACTGCGCCACCAGGGAAGCCCCTGCATAATTGTTAAAGGTTTCTTTGGCCTATTTGTGTACCCTCTGTGTCTGATGCTGTTGGCCATAACATACCTCTCCCACCCCCAAAGTCTCTTTAGCAGTGCAGAGCCAAGCCACTGCTTTGGGGATTTCCACAAATCTTGATTGAGGACTAAAGACCTAATTATTCTTTTCAGGGCATCACTGAGAAAACGGCCTAGCAGATCTTGTGTAAACCCATGTAACTGGTGCTTTACTAGTTTGAACACATTTTGTTTCATCTGTTGTTCTGTTTCTTGGCAGACGTCTTCCTAAGTTCCAGAAGACATGGAGAAACCTATTATGATATATGGGCTAGAGAGTAGTCGGGTAATAAAATTTACAAACAAGTATGCAATTTCAGTTATGACCCTAAAGGACTGTAATACCAAAGGCAATAGGAAAAGAGGGAAGAAAATGGAAACACTGAGCATCACTGCCCCCAAGAAAACAAGAATCTTTCCCGTGTGTTTAGGAGTTTCTTTGGTATACCTGCCTGTCCCCCTGTGTGCCACCTACCACACAGCTGCGGAGTGTCTCTTTCACTTAGCAAGCAGGTTTTTTTCCTTCTAGGTTTAATACCCTTTGTTTCTAGAGGCCAGAAAACAGCACAGGCCCCCAAGAAGCCCACTCCAGTCTCTCATCTCTAAAGAGCCTGGTCTTTGGGGCAAGGTGGGTCAGGTCTCTAGGGCAACTCTGGAGTTTTCATCCAGTGTCTGTTGGGGGCAGCCCAGTGTGGTTATGACTGTGGAACAGAACATCAAGGCATCACCGTCAAAAGTCCAGCCATCCGGGAACAGCTCTGCCACAGTACTTGTGTTCTGAGCACGGCACTGTTCAGTGAGGCACTTGCCCTATGGCAGACCCGCATGCTCAAGAACAGCTGGAACGTTCTGTGAGTGGTCTTTTCTTTCTTTTTTTTTTTTTTTTTTTTTTTTTTTTTGCGGTACGCGGGCCTCTCACTGTTGTGGCCTCTCCCACTGCGGAGCACAGGCTCCGGATGCGCAGGCTCAGCGGCCATGGCTCACCGGCCCAGCCGCTCCGCGGCATGTGGGATCTTCCCGGACCGAGGCACGAACCCGCGTCCCATGCATTGGCAGGCGGACTCTCAACCGCTGTGCCACCAGGGAAGCCCTGAGTGGTCTTTATGACACCATGACTGTCAGGGATCCACCCACCTGGCACTGATTGGCACAGTACAGTGCTCAGGGTGTGTGGCCTTTATGGATGGAGAATAGGCCTCAGTTTAGGAAAGGCCCTGGGCTCCTACCACCTCCTCTCCCTTCCCAGGACAGTCTGGTGGCCTTTTAGACTGGAAGTGAGGTCACTCTGCCACACATTTAGAACCTGCCCCGACCCAAGATGCCTTTCTACGTTTGACTCACTGGTTCTCTTTTCACGTGAGCGCACCTTACCTTCCCAACTAGACTGTAGGTGCATTGAGGGTGGGAACCTTGTCTCACTCAGCTTCACTTCACCACAGTGCCTGCCACGTGTCCACTTTGCAGCACTTAGAAGATATGTGCTGGCTGACTGGGCTCGCTTGACAGGAGAACGTCAGCATTTAGCCCGAGCTTCATTGCTGAGAACTGACAGCCTTGCTGGACATAGGCAGGGAGGAGGAAAGGCGGGGTGGGAGAGTAAGAAGATAAATAAGGGAAGGGGTGACGGGGTGAGCATGAGGGTACAAGAGGAGGCGAGGGCAGGAACTGGGAGGGAACTGACGTGACTGAAGGGCTATAGGTGGGAAAGAATAGAATCCAAGGCCCAAGGTGTGGCGTCCTTCCTCCTGCGCTGACGTCAATCGCCCCTGCCAGCACTCCCCAGCTGCCATCAATTCAGGAAGGAGCTGACAGCGACGGAAGCAACTCCTTGCTCTACTGAGCACCGCATCCTGGGTACAAATTCGCCCCACTTCCCATATGCGGGGGGGCAAGTGAGGCCCCTGCCCTCTCCCTCCCCCCGGCGGAAGGAAGGAAGCCTGGGAGGCGGGCTCGCACGTCTGACCCCTGTGCCGATGGTCTCCCTCAAGCGGACCGGGCACGCTCCGTGCACTCACCGGGCTGCCGTCAGGGTCTGGAAGGGCTTCGTGGCCGGTCTGGGTCCGCGGGGGCACATCTTTGCACGCAGGCTCCACCTTCTTGCAGGGGCCAGGCTGGTGCCGTGTGTGTGGGAGAGGGGCTGCCAAGGCTTATTTCCTGCGCCCCCTCCTCCTGCCCCACCTGCTCCTCTCCGGGCTCCGTGCCACTTCTCCACACTCAGCTGCGCCGGGAAGGAGGCATCCGAGGAGGGCATGCTTTGGAAGACCCTGTCCTCAGTGCTGCCTGAGAGTTCAAAAGGCCTCTCAACCTGGACAGCCTGGAGGCCAGAATTTGTCGATTCAGCGAGCGTCCTGGCTGGCGGTAGGAGGTGAACTTCTGGCCCACCCACTTGCAGCTCCTGCTTCAAAGAGGAGCCTTTCTAATGTCTGGGAAATCTCTCCTGGCTCCCCCGCGCAAACATTTTGTGTTCTAGGAGTTTCTCATCGCTGGCCTGCAAGTCTCTCTCCTCCGGGCAATTAAGAATCCCACTCCTCGCCCTTCCAGGCCAGGTCCTCACCCTGGGCCTCGCACCAATGGCCCCGGGGCTTCTTAGGAGAGGTCTTGCTGCCCCTGCCCACAAAAGCTTGGCCCGCAGGAGGCTGGAGCTCTGCTCTTTTGGAATGCATCTACGTAGGGCCTAGTGTTTCCAGTTTCCCGCCCCTGTTATCCTAGGCACATTCTCCTAGCTTTGGGGAAGTGACCAGCTCTTTCTGACTGCTGGACTTTTTGATTCTCCCCGTTATGGTTTGTCTCTTCATAGTCACGACTGCGGTACCTAATGGTTATTGGGCACTGTGGACAAAGAAAGTCGCCCGCCATTCTAGTAAACAAAGAATGTTGCCCGCCTTCAGGCCAGGAGCCACTGCAGCTGCACCCCCAGCCCAACACGCTGCACCCTGAGGGGGAATTCAGAAAGGAGAAAAACAGGATACCGGCTATAGATAGTTAAGATGCATATCTAAGCAATGATTTCAACGAGCCCAGACTCTGGCATCTTCACATACAAAGAAAAGCACTAAAGTCATGAACTTGAGATGTTTTTTGTGATTAGCAATAATTTGATGTTTGACAACATTTTTTTTTTTTTTTTCCCGGCAACAACTCCTATATATCGTGGCTCCTCCCTTACCTCTTCAGAACGGTTCCTCAGAGCTCTCTGAGAGGCCGTCTCATGGGCTCTAGTCCTCAGTAAGGTCCCTGAATAAAACAGATCTTAAAACTTTTAGGTTGTGCTTTTCTTTACTCCAGTCAACAGCACTTAGAGTGTGCCTGTCCTTCTTTTGAGTGCTCTGCATGAATCACTTCCTTTCATCTTCTTATCAGCCTTATGAAGTGATGCCTATCAAGATCCCCATTGTGTACATGAAGCTCAGAGAGGTGAAACAACCTGCCTAAAGCCACAAAGCCAGTGCACGGCAGAGCTGGGGTTTGAAATCCTGTCTGTGATCAGAGTCTGAGTTCCTCCATCGAAGCCACAGTACCTCCCACCCCAGTCCATCCTCAGTCCATCCCTACCTCACTACACCGTCTCAGCAGTCTGTGTGTGGGTCCTGGATCTGTGTGTGTCTTCCAGGCAGTGAGCTCAGCATTTCATCCTGGATAAAGAAGACACTTAGCAAAGCACTTTCCTTTCTTTATTGGGATTGAGACCAACCATCTTATGGGAAGAAACCAGCCACTCCACATATAAAGCACAGTGCTTAAGGGCAGGGCTTCTGAGACTTAGGGCTTTCATGGATTAAGAGAATTAATAAAATAAAACTGGGTCCTAACACAAGGCCAATGACTTTTGAGTTCACCATTTAAAAGGACACTATTGGGCTTCCCTGGCGGCACAGTGGTTGAGAGTCCACCCGCCGATGCGGGGGACACGGGTTGGTGCCCCGGTCCGGGAAGATCCCACGTGCCGCGGAGCGGCTGGGCCCGTGAGCCATGGCCGCTGAGCCTGCGCGTCCGGAGCCTGTGCTCCGCCACGGGAGAGGCCGCAGCGGTGAGAGGCCCGCGTACCGCAAAAACAAACAAACAAAAAAACCACACTATTTATACTGCTACTACTACTACTATTAATAGTACTACTAGAAATAATATCTAACCATTATAGAGAGAGGCTATGATGTACCAAGCACTGTTCTCAGTCTTTACGTGAATTATCTGATTTGATCCTCATAAAGAACCCTATTCCATAGGCCCTGTTATCCCCGTTTTAGAGACAAAGAAACTAAGAAACGTTAAGTAAATTGTTCCTGGGTCTGTGCTGATAACCATTACAATATAAGCTCACCCTTAATTCATAAAAGACATCTTTAAAAAAAAATCAGGCACACCAAGGGAGACTCTAACCTCAGAATTTGGGAATAAATAAGTAAAAGCTCAGTGAAGTTGGACAGCTCTGGGTTGGAGTTTGGGGCAACTTATTTAATACTCTCTGTGCCTCTGTTCGACTGTAATGAAAGCACTGACAACTACCTAACGGGGCTATTGTGAGGAGTAAATAAGCCCTTCCCACGGTGGCTGGCACGTAATAAGGACCCCCAGTACATACCAGCTGCAGGCTTACTATTCCTCCTGGCACGGCCCTGCGAGCCCATCTGCTGGGGAGAAGCTGGGTATGGACAAGACAGCTTGGTCCTGCTTTGCAGGTTAGATTGTTGCTGTGACTGACTATCCCCCTCTCTCACTAACAGAAGCAGTCAAACATTTGGGCTTTACTTCCCATTGGCTGAAACTGGTGTTGCCTTGGCAGCACTTGTAAACATTCTGGCTGGGAATCGTGGGGAAAAGCCGCCCAGAGACTTGCTGAGGCTCCCCGGGCGACTGCTGATCCAGACAAGGATCTGGTCACTCAGGTATCGAGGGTTATTAAGGGTGGGAGGGTTCCACAAAAAGGACCTGCAATTGTTCTCCCCGTTCATCGCTCAGACCACAAACTTGGCCCTGGCCCTTGACACCCGTTTTGCCCATCCGGCCTCTCATTAGGAAGGGAAGGGGAGAAAAAGAACTAAGAGAGGCCAGTTGGAGGGATGCTTTAGACTGGTGCCCACGGATGTGTGAGGGTAACATCTGAACTTTCCTGAGCCCTGCTCCCCCATTTCCCTCTGCCACTGGAGCACAGGGCTCCCTGGGTCCTTCCATAGACAAGGCCCCTACCTCATTTGCTAGGTGTTGAAGGGCACAGATTTGGCTTCCAGTCAATTTGTCAAGAGGCAGTTTGCTGAAAGCCAAGTCGCTGAATGACCAAGTAGCCAAACGGGCCATCGTCTGAAGGATCACACTGCTGTATGGTTAACTCACCAAAGCCTACTGGATTTACCAAAAAACTCTTGTTGTCTAACTATAGAGTTTACGGCAAATTGCTTTGGCCAAATTGGCATGGGCCTTGGGCTGGGGAGAGCTAGTTCTCTAGAGCTAAGGGCCTCCAGACACCCTTACCGCCACCCTTCAGGTCCTCCTCACTCTGGGATGGGCAGTCGGAGGAGATTCCACTTTCCTCCAGAGGATGATGCTGTCCACCAGTTGCAGCAACAGGGAACTGAGGCAGAGGCAAACGAGCTTAAAATGCTGACATGAAACCCAAATGAGCACGAGTCAGCGTTATTCCCAGAATGTTTAAAGGCTGTTCACACCATTTCTGGCCTCACGGCCAGGGGAACTGGGGTTGCTTTGTACAGCACTCACCACACCTTGGGACCAGTGATGTCCAGAAAGGGAACAAAGGGTGACCCTTCTTGAAAGAGGCTCGCAGACAGAGAGTGAGCACATTCTGGACGGCAGACGGAAATGTGAGATCAGGGCCCCAGGACTCTTTGTGAATCTTGGAGGGAGGAGAGTGGGGTGATTAAGAGCACAGGCTGTGGAGCCGGATGGTCTGGTGTGAGCTTGGCTTCCTCACCTCGCATGGTAACAGGAGTCCCTCTCTTTATGACTCAGGGCCCCAGCAGGAAATTGTTGGCATGTAGAAAGTAGGAGAGGTGGAGAAGTGTCAAGTAAAGGGAATATTTACAAAGGTGTGGGCAGAGGGTAGGGAAAGGAGGGGCTGGTAACAGTGGGGCCATGGGGTTGAGGGGGGACAGGAAGGTTACCTTCACCAGACTGACAAGTCGTGAGCAAGCTGCCCTGGGACAGATGGACGCCTCCTCCACACAGCCAGCCACAGGTGACCTTGGAGGCGGAGAGCGCCGCGCCTGGTGAATACATGCCAGGAGCTCACTCTTCTCCCTTCAGCCTGGTTTCCCCATTGTGTGGCGCCTCCTGGAAGCCAGAGGGCATGGGAGAGCCCACTGCTGCAGTCCTGGCAGGTCAGCGTTCCAGGGCAGAGAGCAGGGGAGGTGGGGAGAGTGGGCCTGGAAGGACCCAGGGAAGGTCTCCAGCCATGATCTCACAGCGCCGTGGTAAGAGCTAAACGGAACGAGGCCCATTAAACACCCCAAATTGGGAATTGCTTTTTTTTTTTTTTTTTTTTTTTTTTGCGGTACGCGGGCCTCTCACTGCTGTGGCCTCTCGTGTTGCGGAGCACAGGCTCCGGACACATAGGCTCAGCGGCCATGGCTCACGGGCCCAGCTGCTCCGCGGCATGTGGGATCTTCCCGGACCGGGGCACGAACCCGCGTCCCCTGCATCGGCAGGCTGACTTCTCAACCACTGTGCCACCAGGGAAGCCCCGGGAATTGCTATTTTTACAAAGATAAATAGCTCCCCTGGGAGTGAGAGAGCCACTTTCATGCAGGGCCCGCCATGCAGGGATTGCCTACAGGAGATTCATAACCGGTGCTAGAAGGAAGTGACTCCTCCTCAGTGAGGAGACTTCAGTATAGCAGGGAAAGAAAGAATCCAAGGCTCAAGGGAAAAAGAGGGGAAACGTGCAAAGACTTCTAGCTCTGTGATGAACCCTTCACAGCCCTGATAACTCTAATTTCCACAGTCTCAACAAATGCTAAAAGCATTTGGAAAATTTTAGTTATCACTTATAAACATCTTACTAAAATAGGAGTGGACAAATGTTTTCTGAACAAATCTCAAGCCATGAGCCAGCATCATACTTACTGGTGTGACACCAGAAAGCACGCCCACTGAAGCCTGACGCAAAAGAAGCAGGCTCACCATCTCCACTTTCACTTCCATTTTTCTGGAAGTGTTACCCAAAGCTAACACTTATATATTGTAGGAAAAGAGTTGAAAAATGATAGTTTCCGGCAGATAATTGTATACCTGGAAAATCCAAGAGAAAAAAACCTGAAAAACGAACCTCTCCTATACTGTACTGCCTCTAATCATTTTGATACACTTTTTTAAAGAGCCACATGCCCTCAGTGGCCTAAAGCAGGGGTTGAAGTTCTAAGAAAGACTCAACTAGAAATCAATATTGTTAGAACTCTAAGGAAGTTAGGAATCATTCGGCTATGTCTTGCTGAAGTCTTCATGGTTATGAGAATTGGCAAATCCTTGGTTTTCAGGAATATGGACCTCAGCAGCCAGGAACAAAGGGTAAAGGGTGAGGCCTCTCTCCTACCCCAACCCCTAATCCCCTCCCTAGAGGCAACACCGTTTCCTGTGTCTTGTGATTCTTCAAGAGATAGTCTGTACTTAGACGAGAGTGTACACACGTGCGTGCGTGCGCGCGGCGCACCCCCCCCACACACAAAAAGTAACTTTTTGAGTTTCTTTTCCCAGTCAAAAGAAAATGAATGTGACTAAAAATGTCAAATTTCAGAAGGAAGTAGATGTGGATAAAGGTCCCTACAAGGCAGATGATGGATACAGAAGACACTCAAAATGTAACTGAACTAGCTCTAGCTTTAGTCAAGAATGCCATCGCTGCTGCTATCAAGTCCATGGAAGGTAGTAATCCTGTTCGGCTGCCTAAAGGATGGTCTCATTATGTAACAGCACGCTAGGAGGCAACTAATAAACTCATACCTTGTTTGCAGAAGCCGAAAACCCCATCAAAAATATCGACTGGATCACACAGGGTGAATTCACAGAAGAAAGGGGCCGTAAACAAATCGAGCAGTTCATTTCGGTAAGTCTGTTGACCACTCCAGCTCAGCACACAAAGGGGAAGAACAATGAAAAGGCTCCTGTTTCATGCAAAGTGGAGGTCCTTCTAGGAAGCCTAAGCAATGATATCACAGGCGACCTGAATAAATAAAAGCTGTCCTCATCGGGGTTGCAAAGTCAAGATGGGATAGTCTTTGAAGGTGAAAAGCTAATTGTATTTTCCAGTGTTTGTGTCGTCCTCACCGTACACTTCCCTAGGAAAATCGGATATCCTCAGCTAAGCAATTTCCCCATGCTGCTGCTCTAAATGGGGGCCTAGTGGCCTAAGGAGGGGGATGCCCCTCTAAAACAGGGGTTCTCCAGCCCCAGCTTCAGAGTTTTCATATTAACAGAGGGGATGCACACAGATCATGAGTCTTTTTGATTTAGCTTTGGAATGTATTCACTGTACAGTCAGATGCACATGCTCGTGAATTTCTTTTCTTTTTCCTCCTGGTCCTGGCTCTGACCTATTTGTGTGGCTTATCCCGGCAGCTCTGGGGAGAAGGCCCTGGGTGGCTTTGCATAACTGGCAGGGTGGATGAAGAAGAATGGCCTGAAATCCCCACTCACTGTATTTCCTTAGAAGAGAAACCAGTTGAAATTGGTGGAGGCAAACTCCCCCAGCCTGGGAGAAGCCTCCAGCTGTCTCTGTTCCTCTGATCAGCCCATCCAAGCCTTCCAACCTAAGGGCACTTTCCCAGGCCCAGGAAGGCTTGGTCAGGTGGGAAGGAGGAAAAAGGTCAGGGGTTCCTGGCTCCACACCCTCCATCCGTGATTGCAGCACGGCTCGCCATTGCCATTGCAAAGGGTATCAAAAGCACAGTGAAGAGAAACGGTGCACAGCACTAGTTACTCTTGGGCCTTCCTGCTCTGGAGCACATCTCCCATTTGGGTTTGGGCAAAAGTTCCCGCCTACTGCACCCAGTTTGTGAATCAGACTGAAACTGGACACAGAACAAGCAGGAAAATGTTCCCCTGCAGATCCTACTGGTTCTGAGTAAAAGGCAAAAGTCAGTCCGGACAGTGGCCTATAGGGCCCGACATAATCTGAGTCTCCATCCCCGCTTCCTCCCAACTGACTGCTCAGACTCCATCACCCACCACCTTCTCCCCATTCACCTTCCTCACTCCAGTCATACTTGCCTCCTTGCTGTTCAACTGCCAGGCATGCTCCCACCTCAGGGCCTTTGCATTGCTGTTCCCTCTGCCGGAATCCTCTCCCCTGAGATCTACTCTCATGGTTCGCACTTTCCCTCTCTTCAGGTCTTTGTTAGGACGCCTTTTGCTCACTGAGGCAATTCCCGGCCACCTGATCTAAAATTGCAACCATCTCTCCTCTGACTTATTTTTTTTTCCATTAGCACTTACCTCTACCTATGATATTAGATTTTATTTACCCTATTACCTTTTTTCCATCACCAGACCACATGATCCAAGAGGGCAGAGACTTTTGTTCATTGCTCTGTCCCCAGGCCTTAGAAAGGTCCGGTACATAGAGGACATTCTATAAATATGTGTTGAATACATGAACAGATTTATTCTCTCCATAACATTATTCTTCACAGATGAAAAGCTAAGTAAAGGGCTGTTGTGAGGACACAGATAATTAGAAAGTAGAAGGTGACGGAAAAGCTAAAAGCTCTATATAACTCCTGACATAAAATCACCCTGTTCTCAGCCCCACTAATGCAGCAAGCCCTAGAAGTGAAGTCTACCACCTAAGTGCTAGGCATTCCTGATGGAGAACTTTCTCAAGCCTACTGCAGATTTCCCAAAGTCCACCATACATCAGGGGACAGCAAATTAGGAGTTACCATTTCCTGAGTGAGCACTGCTATGTGCCAAGCACCATTAAGCACTTCACATGCATTATCTCATTTAATCCTCACAACAAACCCGTGTATAGGTACCTCAGTGTACCCATTTTACAGATGAGGAATCTTGAGGCTCAGAGAGGTTGGGCAATTTGTCCAAAGTCTTTCTGATTAACCAGCAAAATGAAGTTTTGATCATAGGTCTGTCTGATACACTTCTTCCACCTTAACAGGACAAGTACTTTTTTTTTTTTTTTTTTGCGGTACGCGGGCCTCTCACCGTTGTGGCCTCTCCCGTTGTGGAGCACAGGCTCCGGACATGCAGGCTCAGCGGCCACGGCTCACGGGCCCAGCCGCTCTGCGGCATGTGGGATCTTCCCGGACCGGGGCACGAACCCGTGTCCCCTGCATCGGCAGGAGGACTCTCAACCACTGTGCCACCAGGGAAGCCCAGGAAAAGTACTTTTTGATGACACAAATAATGCAGTTTACTATCAATGAAAAATGCAAATTCAAAAGATTTTAAGGTATTGCAATGTGAAAGGGGGCATGGGTTCAATCCCTTGGGAACTAAGATCCCGCATGCCATGCAGTGCCGTCCCCCCCACCCCAAAAAAAGAATGATTAAATCTGGTATCACAAGGCTTGTGTGTTTGTGGGGAGGGAACCGGTGCACTTATACATTGCCAGTGGGCATAATAATTGGTTAATTTTCTTCAGGAATGCAATCTGGCAACAAGAATACACAAATAAGTTCTTAATATAAGAAAAAATGGAAAATCCCCCATGCCTATCACATACTTAAAATATTTTTACAATAAAAATAAGACATCATTATTTCAAAAAAACTGAGCAAAAAGACACAAAGTAGAGAATGAAAGTTCCCAGATCTACTCCCTCAAATGTCACTTATCATCGATAACAGTTTTGTGCACATACTTCCAGGTGCCTGTTGATTTTGAGTGTCCAATAATATGTAATTGGCTAAGCCATCCATGGTCGAGTAGCACAATGAGATACTGTTTCCTGGAAGTGAATATATGAAGCAATGTTATGTAAAAATGATAAAATATGGGATAACACACACACTCACTGCACAGAGATAAAAATGGGAAGAGAGTGGCCTGATGGAGATAGCTGAATTTACTGTGTCTAAGGCTGCTTTAGAAAATGCTAGAACTGAGACATCTGATGGGCTGGAGAGAGCACTGCTCAGGAGCCCTCCGAGCTGGCTGCTTGGGAGCCTGGATCCCAGCTGTTGTGTGGGATTGTCCCTTCCTATTTCTAGGCCCCAGGATCCTCATCTGCAAAGTGAGGGGCCTTGTTAGATGATCTTTAGGGACCACTCCAATGCTACAAAGTCTGTGATTGTGTGACAGATTAAACATTAGGCCTGAGAAAGTATATCAAGTAACACAGAAAGGCTGGGGAAAAAAAAGACATGCTCCACCGGGCCTCATGGGGTTGGCTGTTGGACTCCTTCACTGAAAGGGAAAATGATCTGTGTAAGAAGACACAGAACTGATCTCAAGGAATCTAGAGTCTGGTGCCCCTCTCTGGCTAACTGAAACAGCCAATTGGGTATAAGTTTGAAATAAAGTTAGCTGAGGCAGAAGGCCAGCCTACATTTTTTTTTTTTTTAAGGAAGGCCTGAAATCATTTTACCATCTCCTCCCAAACTCTCTCCCTACATCACTGGGATTGTTAGACAATCCTACTTCCTTCCTTCTGTGGACCTTCATCTTAATTCAAGATCTTTCTTAGGAAGCTTTCTGTGCCCCAATAGCCAGTGCAACGGTGTTCCGTTGAACTTGTTGAACACCTCTGGCATTCAAGGCCTGGTGCTCAGACTCAAGGCTGCATCACGCCTTGTGCGGACCCGAGGTGTTAGTAAGATCTGTGCTTTGGAGGGGGAAGCTTCTCCAAGGGATCCGAGGGATCTGAATAATCCCTTGCCTGATCTATTCCTTTTCTGACCTTATTTTACCTACCACCTAGGGCCGCAATGAAGTGAGTCTGATTTTCCAAAACAGCTTGTGAAATCAACCCCCTTACTTTCTAGTCACACCTTGAGGTCTTCTGGAGTACAGTGAGCGGAACACGCGTTCTAAGCACTTTCTCATTAGTTTCCAATTAACCAAAGTTGCCTTCCAAGTAAAGGTCTGGAAGGAGGTTAGTGTGTACGTGTGTGTGGTGTGTATGTACACACACTGAGCGTGGGCCCCTGAGCTCCAAAGCCCAATCTCAAGCGATGTCTGTGCTATGCACTTATTTGACGTTTTAGCTCCACCTTTTCTCTCCCCTACCTGCGGAGATAAGCGGGAGTCGACTATAGTTTGAATCCCAGTCAGAAGTGTTAGAAATGGATCCAGAAGCAGGGCTGTAACCCCTACTGTTGTGCGCTGTCTTCGTCTAGACAGCTTGAACGGAAGTCTGCTTTTCTTCCTTTGTGTGCTTTTTTATTTTCTCCCATGAAACAGAAGTGGGAGTATCAACCCTACTGGGTGCACTACACAGAGTTTTTAAAGAAGGAAGATATGATTCACAGCTTCCACTACATCTACCATGTACACTGGAGCATCCCAACTGCTCGGAGACCCATAGCACGAACCACTGCCAGTGTCTACTTCACCATCAAGATCAACAAAAACAAACCTCCGGTAAGTGCTTTCCTTTTCTGCCCTGTTCCCTTCAGTGAGGCTTCGACGAGAATACAGACTTCTCTTGTCAAGGCTATTGATGGGCTCCTTCTTTGTGAAACAGAACAGTCATATTTCTGTCCTCCCTCCTCTGTGAAATGTTCCATTTGGCTTCTAGAACATTCTCTCCTGGTTTTCCTCCTGCCTCACTGACCATTCCTTCTCTACTGGTCTACTGGCCTCTCCTCCGCTCACCAACCTCTTCATGTTGGAATGTCCCAAAACTCAGGCCTTGGATCTTTTCTCTAGCCTCACCTCCTTGATGATGTTGTCCAGTCTCCTGGCTTTAAATGCCACCTATAGCTTATGATTCCCAAATTTCTATCTCCAGCCCAGATGTCTGCCACTTGGATGTTTAATAAACGTCTCACTTATTGTATCCAAAACTGAACTTCTGATTTGCCTTTCCAAGTCCGACCTACCTGCACCTTTCTCATCTCAGCTGATGGCCAAAATCCTTGGCATCATCCTTGACTCTTCTTTTTCACTCACATCCGTTAGGAAATCCTGTTGGTCCTACCCTCAAAAATAGGCCCTGATGGGACTCCCCTGGTGGTGCAGTGGTTAAGAATCCGCCTGCCAATGCAGGGGACACGGGTTCGAGCCCTGGTCCGGGAAGATCCCACATGCCGCAGAGCAACTAAGCCCGTGTGCCACAACTACTGAGCCTGTGCTCTAGAGCCCGCGTGCCACAACTACTGAAGCCCGCGCTCCGCAAGAGAAGCTACCGCCATGAGAAGCCCGCGCACTGCAACGAAGAGTAGACCCCGGCTCGCCACAACTAGAGAAAGCCCGCGCACAGCAATGAAGACCCAACGCAGCCAAAAAAAAATTAAAAAAAAAATAGGCCCTGAATCCAAACATTTCTTCCCACTCCACCTCTATCACCCTGGGCCAAGACACCATCATCTCTCACCAAGGTTATTTCAATAGGCTTCTAACTAGTCTCTCTGCTTCCACCCTTACCCAAATCCTGTCTCTCTTCAGCCAGCCGGAGTGAGCCTTGGAAAAATGCAGTTATGTCACCTGTCTGTTTTGAACATTCCAACATGCTTTTCAAACTTCAAAGTGCATGTGAATTACTCAGGGGTCTTGTTAAAAGGAAGATTCTGATTCAGCAGGTCTGGGGCTCAAATTTCTGCATTACAAAGAAGCTCCCAGGTGATGCTGATGCTGCAGGTCCACAGACCATACTTTTGAGAAATGAGGGCCTACAGGCCTTGTGTGATCTGGTTCCTTGTTATTTCGACTTTCCCGTTACTCCTTCCCCCTCACTTACTCTGCTCCAGCCACTCTGATCTTGCTACTCCTTAAATAAGCCAGGTATTGTCCCTCCTCAGGGCTTCTGCGCTTGCTGTTCCCTTTGACTGGAACCCTCTCCCCTAGGTACGTGCACCGCCTGCTCGCTCACCTCCTCCACTGCACTTTCTACCCCACCCCCATGATTTTGCTTTTCCTCCATGGCACTTTATCACCTTCTGATCTTCTATGTAACTTCGTATCTTGTTATACTCTGCTCCCCCACCAGAACGTAAGCTTCAAGAAGGTAGGGATTTCTGTCTTGCTGTAAAACAAAGCCTGGTAAATAGCAGGCACTCAATAAATACTTCAAGGAATGACTGCTTGTGGCCACTAGGTCGACTGTGAATATGAAATATGTTGATAGCTGGTGTGAAAGTCCAAATAACATGTATGAATCCAAGGCTAGGGTCCTTCGAACAGGGTTGGTACCAAGCATAATGCCTGGAATACAGTAGACATAAAAATGTTATTTCCCCTCTGCCTTCATCCTTTCAGTTATTTGAGGCTCTACCTGACTCTAAGGCTTTATATATGACCACACAGTGAGCCAACTGTTTCCTATATTCATCCTATCCTAGTACAAACTTACCTAGTTGGAGAGTTTGGAACCTGGAGTGATCTAAAGAGGTAAAATCTGTGAGTTCTCACTTCTCCTGGTCATATATCCCGCCATCAGCTGTCTTACTAACTAGCGAGCTCTAAGATCGGAAAGTGAGGCTGCTGGAGGTGAATAAGACCATGACAAGAGAGCACACTGAGAGAGGGCTTGGGAGCCTGGCTCTTGCTCAGAATTCCGAGTCTAGTTTTGGACGGGGCACTGGATGGGGACCACTGAGACGGCATTACAACCTAGATTTTTATGCTGCTTTTAAAATGTTTTTGAACCACGTTCATCTATATGGTTTCATTCTTCGGCCATCCCTACAAGGTAAGTTGGTACTGGCGGTTGAGTAAACTGGAGCACGTAAAGAAGGCACATGACTTCCTCATGCTCCTAGTAATGAGAGCACAGCCTCTCTTGACTTGTTTTCAATTTCGTGGACACTCTTAAGGTATTTGTTGCCGAAGAGATCTTTTGGGGAACACAGGTTTGAAGTGAAAAAGAACTACTACCTACAGGCCTCCAACTCACAGGGAAAATGAATTCTAGAAATTGAGGAGTCTACTTATGGACACTTGTAGCAATGGAAAGAATCATGAGTTGGTGTGACTGGTCTTGGCTGACAGTTGTCTTTTTCTCTTAGGATACACCCATTGATGTCTCTTACGTCTTTGAGGGCCATTCATTGGTTCACAGGTAATGAACATTTAGAGACTTACTTCAAAAGGGTGGTGGGAAAACTCATCACACTCCAGGAGCCCAGCAGGCCCACAGCCACAGGTAATTTATGTAATGGTCACTTTTCTTCTTTGGACCACCTACTCCATTAAGATGGGCTGAAAATAGGAGTCTGCCTTTGTTCTAGAAAACTGTTTTTATTTTTAGTGTCTCATTTTTCAGTGATTATGAATGTGAGGATTAGTTGCTGGAGTAGGGTGGGGCCAAGGTAGGTCATGTCTGTTTCTATGTGAAACTTCACAGCCACATGGAACTAACTCACACATAATAATTCCTTTTATTTGTACAGCGTCTCTCTTAAAGAATCATTACATATAAACTCATTAAGCCTTTTATTGAAGGGGCCTAAAGAACAGAGATGACCTTTGTCCCCCACCCACAAAAGGCATTTTGCTCACTAGGAATGTAACAGAGTAAACAGGTAATCAATCCCTGGCTCAATGTTCTGTTTCATTTTAAAAGCTTCTGTTGTGTTTGTTTTTCTTCCTCTGCAGACCAGGAACGACTCACTTTCAAGAAAAATGCCTGAGGGACATTATTGAGGCCAAATACATTTTAATGAATTCAAATATCCTCCAACTCATCAGGGTCAGAATCTTCTAGAATATTTTAGGGATAGATTTCTCATTGGAGTGTGTTAAAAATACGATACTGCACATCAAACCACAGAATATGTACTGAATAATAAACTTGTGGCACACAATCCAGCTGCATCGGTTTTCTTTACATTCATTCATTTTCCAGTTGGCAACTTCCATCACATTAGCAGAGTAACCAGTAAGTTGTCTTCTATTTTCTAAAAGGTTTTTCCCATCACTATCTGCATCACTCAGAGTCTTACATGTACAAAAACTGAGTTTAGGGAGTTGCTAAAATTCACCTGTCAGACCAAACTGAGATTGGCTGCTTGTTCCCCCATTTGAGCCTAAGTCTCTAGCCTGGACACACCTCTTTCATGGGCACAACTAGGGAACAGAAAAATGGCAACAGTTCTACAGCTCATAATATAACCAGTCTGAAGGGTTTCCCTACTCACAGACCCCTTTATTTACTGCAAGTTAAGCCTCACTGTTAAACAATACATTATGAAACTATGAAACTGGGTGTGATGCCTAACACAACACAGCATCACAACTGTGATGGCACCAGGGTGGCTTGAGGATTGGGTGCAATGAAACAGGGAAGGTTCAATCGCCACCCTTACTATTTCCTGTCTTCTTCCCATCCTCACACCAGATCGTTCCTACCATCCCTGTGAGGTTGTCTTGCCTGGCTGCAAGGTTTTAAAACACCAAAGACAAAATTATGAGTGATTACTTACAGGTACATCAGAATATGTATTTACGTACACAAGCACTGGAAGGGAACACAGAATACTAAAGACAATTGATGGGGTAAGACTGTGGGTAATTTTTCTTTCTTCTTTTTTAACTGTTGCATTTGTGCAATAAATTAAAAAGGAGGGAAAATCTAATCAGAGCAACAGGTGAGGAGGGGGGAAACTAGGTAAGTCTCCTTGAAGAACCAAAAATATATTTCAAATACAACAGCCCTCCCATTTGACTTATGGCTCAGGAAACTAAAACACAGTTTGAAGCAGTAACTCTAATAGGCTGAAAATAAAATACTTTTAGCCCTTTTATTCTTCCCTCCTCTTTCCCAAAGAACATGCTACTGAAGCTATTCTTTGGCAGATCTTTCCTGAAAAAACCTTGATGAAAGATATGATAAAGTTCTGAAACAAATTATTTTCTTTCATTTACTCAACAAGCATTTGTTGAGTACCTACTCTGTGGAGGAGACAGGAGAATCCAATGAAAATCCACAATATTCATATATCACAAAATTGCTGCATTTAAACTACCTTGCCTACTGAATGAAAATCAGAGGACAAACCCATTCAGTCTCTAGGAACTAGTAACAAAAAGTAATGTTCTTAGAGAACAAAATTTTTATTAAAAAAAAATTTTTTTTGGCCACCTGCACAGCTTATAGGATCTTAGTTCCCCGACCAGGGATTGAACCCGGGCCCTTGGCAGTGGAAAACGCCGAGTCTTAACCACTGGACCACCAGGGAATTCCTGAGAACAAAATTTTTAAATGGGGAATATAAATTTAGGTTTTATTACACAGGGAAGTGGATGGATTATGACTCAACAAATTTGGGACCTAGTTTCCTTTTAACTTTTGGAAATAATACATTTATTAGGCTAGGCAACAATGATGATAAATCAAAATCACTTCAAATTCAGGGATCATAAATGTTGCTACATACCAACTGGCTGCTTGGTTCATTAATTGTGGGTTCAAGTTAGACATTTTCCTAGAACATATGTTAAGTAGTAAAAATTTTATTTATACTTTGACAAAGTATATAAAGTATATTTTCACTGCCTTGTTTTAAAACATTTTTTCTTTTATTTTTTTGAAGAGTACACTGCATTTATTTAACCCCATAAATTACAACATCTTAACACATGTAAAATTTTTTATTTTTAAAGTGCTTTGAAAGTTATTTATTTATTTAAAAATTTTTAAATTTTTTGTATTTTTTCAATATCCACTAGCCATTGCGTGACACACCAGCCGCCTCCCCAAGGAGCTTGAAGGTGAGGGGAGTTGCCCAGTCTTGCCCACCACTTCCAGAGGCCCAGGCCAGCAATGGAGCCCTCAGGTCTGGGGACAGTCCCACCAGCCACTTGCTATTCATGCTTCTCCAGGAGTTGCTGAAACCCAGGTCACAGTTTGCCGTGCACTTGGAGACAACGGCGTCCAGAGGGCTCGTGTTTTACACAGGCACTAAGAACTCCTTTATGGCTCTGGTCTTTGCACTGGGCGCAGGAGGGAAAAAAACTGAAGCTCAAAAACAAAGTGCAGTGACGGGAAGTGGCCCACGGTGGCATTTGGGCAAGATGGAGAAAGGGGGCGCTTGGTTGTGGATGGTCTGAGGGCCCGGGAGGGAAGTTTGCCAGGAAATTCCACCGTCAGCCTCAGAGCACCAGTTTACCTGGGATTGTCTCCATTAGGAAAACCAAAGACCCTCCCCCAAAAGAGCTTTGTGGGATACCTGAGGAACTTTCAGTTGGATTTGAAACCCCTGGACACCGCTTCTGCAAGCTTTGGGGTGTCTCCCTGCTTGGATGGCTCTTTGGAGAAAGGCATCTATTTTTCTCAAGAAGGAGGTCATGTCATCCTAACTCCGTGCTTTAGGGGCCAGAATTTAATCTTGCTTTCAGTATTCGTCCGAGAAGTCTCACTGGAATTCTAATTCACATCGGAAGTCAACCCGGGGAGCACTTATGTGTTTATATGGAGGCAGGAAAGGTCACGGCCTCTGTGGGCAGTGAGGCAGGTGGGATCCTGACACTGGTCACACCAAAGCAATCTCTGTGTGACGGACAGTGGCACTCAGTGACATTCACCATAAAACGGCACATCCTGCAACTGAAACTGGACGCAGACTATAGTTCCACCGCTGGACGGCACCCCATCCCCACTGCCTGCACGCAGGAGCATCTGCACATTGGAGGTGTCCCAGCTAATTCGAAAACCCTGAAGCTTCCTGCGTGGAAATCCTTTCTTGGCTGCCTGAAGAATATTCAAGTCAACCACATTCCTGTCCCTGTCACTGAAGCCGCAGAAGTTCGGGAGATTGTCAGTCAGAATGGCTGTCCTAACCAGTAACTCAAACCCATCACAAGGCAAGGAAGTTCACCTCCGGAAGCACTGATTACCCAACGCCCCTCCCCTCTCCCCTCTCAAGGTCGTTCTTGACTTAAGACACCATCCCGATGGGTTTATCAGCAAATCTCATTTTTAATTCCAACCACACATACCCATCATTTTGGCATTCAGTGCTACATATATATTTTACATAAAAATCCCATTTCTTGAAGAGGATGAACAAATTCTTACATGCTTCTGGTAATATCATTTTCCACTAAAAGTTTGATGTCTTTTAAAGAACATTGTTTTCCATCTTTCAAAGCACTTTAAAAGTACAAAAATTTTACATGTGTTAAGATGTTATAATTTATGGGGTTAAATAAATGCAGTGTACTCTTCCAAAAAAAACTTTTTTTAAAAAATAAACTTTAAACTATTATAAAGAGAGAGGGCATTTTATAACAGCAAAGTCAGAAATTCCCCATCACTCAGATAATTTAAATTTATCCTAGGCACATAATAATGCAGCTCAAAACAACCTTAACAAAAACAGCCAAAACTTCTACTATCCCCTCCCCCTTCACGCGTATGTCCTAACAACTAAACTTTAACAAAATGAGGGAAGGAAAAAGATCATGATCTCACAGTCCCAGAATTTTCCATTTCTCCCAAACTTAAAAGCCAACAGTAGCCATAAAAAAGTGAGAAAGTGAGGGGCTCTATATGAAGTTACAGATTAAACTGAATGACAGATGTAAAAAATAAACTGAAAAGTTTAACAATGTTTAAAATGAAATCTGCTTATTACAAAGGACAGACTTTAAAAAACATTTAACATCATTTTAGCTTCATCCTCATGAAACAACCAAGTGAAAACAATGACTCATTATATTTTTCCTTATTAAACTCCTGACCATTGTTGACTCCCATCCATTTCTAGTATTCAAATAATGATCTAAACACAGCTCAGATGGAAATAATGTACTTACATTGGCATAACAGGAGACTTCCCAATATTTTATATTTGAAATAACCATTTTTAATTAACCTATGAAGAATTTTAAAACTAATGTTCACATTTTCAATTCAACAGGTCTGTGGGTTAGTTTGCTTTTTGGTTTGTTTGTTGGTTTTGGGGTGGAGGTAGGGACTAAAATCAAAACACATTACTTCCAGAGCCGACAATAATATTGTAATATACAAGTCAACCTTCAAATTCCAGATTTGCTTTTTTCAGCCATGCCTTCATTTTGTTAACAAAAGTGGCCGCCTGTGTGTTTCTATCAAGCCCATTTATAACACCTTCAACAGAGAGGAATGATGTCTCCCAAGCTCAGTTGGAATGGGTTGGGGAGTGGGCACCATGTAGAGCTAATGGGAGCACTGTCCCGTGGTGTGAGAGTGCAGTTTCTCACCTCACCAGCACCTTCTCTCAATGCCACCTCCCCCAACACAGGAGAGTTTTATTCATAATTTGGATTTTTAAACCAGAAGGTTGTTTTGGTCAGTCCAAAATAACCCAAAGAGCTTGTTAAAGTTACATCAATAAGCAGCTTTTTATAGAAGGACTGAAAGAATTAAATAGAAGGCACAGTAGCACTGTAAAGCTTTTTCAGATCATGATCATCTTTTTGTGTGTATATATGGAACCCAAACTTTCTTTTTTGTTGTTAAAAATGTCTGATGAACAATCAGAAGATCCTTATTTGTCCTCTTTCCCTTTAGTTTTTCTGTATACCATCTCTCGAAAACTGGCCAGAATCTTGTTTTCTCTCTTTCGTCTCTCTTCTTGGTTAAAGGATGCAAGGGCTCTCTTCTCATCAGCACTATAGATCTGGTTCTCTTTTCGCAGTCGCACAGCCTCCATTCGGCGATGCCTGGAGATAATTTTATTTTTGGCTTAATTTCTCAGTAATTATTTTCATAGTGCTTCCTCACTAATCCTTCTTAATACAGAGTAGTCTATTTAAAAAGCTGACAAATAGAACGGTTTCTGTAATGGGTTAGATTTTCAAAAGATCATTCATTTTATCTGCTGACATGTCCTTTGATTCATTTCTAGTATTCAAATAATGATCTCTGTGGTTCTGTCAACAAGGGGAATGTTATTAATTTCAAATACTAAGGGCCTAAGTCTGGTTCTGTTATTTCCAGTAAAACAACTAGAAACAGGCAAATTATTAAACTTCCTAAGTGATATGTAGACTTGATAGTAGGATAGATAAGATTTAAGTTGTCATCTACCAGGTGGAACTTCTTCAAAGTTCTAATTTATTACACAACCAAAAGAACCAGGTTTAAATTTACAATTGAATTTTTGGGTGAGTTTTGTGGGTGGATTTAACTTCCTTAGAATTCAGTCGCAGTTCAGAGAAAAGAAGGAAGGGATTTTAGCACAAGGACCAAATCAGGAAAGCATAGGGGTCGAGGCAGAGGGAAACTCTTACATCATCTTCAAAAGGTCTGCCTATTTAGAAGGAAAACGTCATGAAAACCTGCCTCTTTTATGTGTATGTACCCAATCCTACACAATCAATTCAAGATGAAGCTTGAACTATGCCTAGAAAAACGGAGCAAACTGAGTAAGGAGAAGAGGGGAGAATCATTTCAGGTTAGTGTGAAGGTGGGGGAGTGGCAGGTGGTAAGTCAAGGAGATGACAATGTATTTAGGTTGCTCAGGGTATAGTGAGTAGTTTATCTGGAACGGAAAGTGCCATGTGAATGAAGCTGTAATAAACATCAATGTACACATCTCCTAGCACATGGGGAAGATTCTCTTGGGTATGTAGGTATGGAGTTGCTGGGTCATAAAATATGTGAATGCTCATCCAAGATAATGTCAGAACGTTTTCCAAAATGGTTGTACCGATTTATACCACCACTGGCAACACTTAAGAGAGCCTGTGGATCCACATCCTCTCAAATGCTTGGAATTGCTAGAACTTTGAACTTTTCTCTATCAAATGGGTGTAAAATGGTATTTCCATATGTTGATTTCCATTTCCAATGATAACAAACATCTTTTTTGTATGTGTAGGCCATATATTTTTTCCTTCTGACAAATGCCTGTTTGTGTCATTTTCCCACTTTTCTTTTGGATTGTTTATATGTATTCTTTAAATATTCTCAATAATAACTATCTGTTGTGTGTATTACAAGATCTTATCCCAGCTTGGAACTTGTCTTTTTACTTATTTTAAGATGTCTTTTGATGAACAAAAGTTCTTTTTTTAAACTCAGGCAAATTTATCAATATATTATTTTATAGTTAGTGCATTTTTTTGGGTCTTCTTTAAGAAATGCTTCCCCACCCCAAGATCTAATAGAAATCTCCTCATATTTTATACTAAGAGTATTAAAGTTGTTTTTGACGTTTAGCTCCTGATCTAGCTGCAATGATTTTTAAATATGGTGATACAGGGTTCTCCTTTCAGCGTTTTCCATACAGATAACCATTTTCTTCCTGCTCCATTTATTGCCTAGTTCATTCTTTCCCCACTGATCTGACATACCAGCTCTTTCATATAATGAAGTTTCATACATGTATGGCTCTGCCCCTGGGCTCTGTATTTTATTCCGTTGAACAGTTCATTTGTTACTCCACTCTTTCCAAAGTGCTGCAAGCTTCATAATAAGCCCTCATATATGGTACGGCAAATCACCTTCCTGCTCTTCTTCAGAAGTAAGATGGCTATTCTTGGCCCTCTAGTCTAACATATAAATTTTAGAACCATCTTATTACGTTTGATGAAAATCTGAGTTGTGATTTTGATTGGAACTGTGCTGAATCTACATATTAATTTTGGAAGAACTGACAACTTTACAATATTGCCTTCCTATTCATGAACATGATACCTCTCCATTTATTTAAGTCTTCTTTAATGTCTCTTAATTATGTCTTATAGTTTTCCCTGTAAAGGTCTTGGACATCTTTTGTGAAGATTTATTCCTAAGTCCTTCATATTCTCTGATACTATTATAAATGTTTTCTTTTAATTTAACTACATTTTCTAGTTCTTTGTTGCTGGTACATAGAAATGCAATTGATTTTGGGGTATTAACATGATATCCAACTATTTGTTAAACCTTCCTATTATTTGTAATTCATCTGAAGATTCTTTAGGATTTTCTATGTAAAAAATCATATCATTCACAAAAAATGACAGTGTTATACCCTCTGTTCTAATTCTTATGCCTCTAATTTCTTTTTCTTGTCTTACTGGTCCTTAGATATAATGTTTCCAAATATCAGTCCTCAGAATTCCAAGATTCTGGAGATGCTTCAGGGGTTCCACAAATATTTGCCTCCAATTTCACTTAAAAATGTTACCCACTCTTAAAAGTTTATGAAGTTTTAAAAAATCCAAAATTCAGTTTGATCTTGGTACTGATACCCTATTAGTTCACTCTCCTTGTTCTTCCTTGGACTTTGCTTTCTCTTCCCAATTTTGTATTCCTTTTCTCATGCTAAAACTGATCTGTCATAATCCTTTTCTGCTCTTCATTCGCAGTCCAGAGAACTAGAGAGTCTACGTTCTTTGACTCCACAGAGAACTAGAGGCAAACTCAGAAAACAGGAAACACTGTCTTATGTAAATGCTTTCCTAACTACCAGAATGCCACATTCCTCGTGGGGCAGTGATAAATAGCTGAATTTAACTATATCCTCTGGAGGATAAACTATCTGTACCAAAATACGGATTAGAAAAGGACACTGAAAAGACTGATGCTTTGAAGTTGGAGACACAGCCAAGTTGCATACCTACTTGGAATTTTAGACAACTACATTTATACTAACAAAACCAATATTAAACCAATAATTTATACTTTACTTTTCATTAGGAATGGTCACTTAATGAAAATCTGTCACCAAAATATAATTTTGGTAGTGAGAAAGGAAACTGACCTCAATGCCAAGAACATACCTGCTACCACTCATTACGTAACCCGAGCATTCAAATGATGCAATTTCTTCACTTGTCAAGCCAATTTCACCTCTTCGTGGGATACGTTTTCCAGCTTTTACATATTCAGCCATAGCTGCACCTTCACCAGGTAACAGAGCATGGCCATAGCTGCAAAGTAATACAGAATTCAGAAAAGGTTCATTATAAAAAGTTCATCATCTAAAGAGAGCACAAAAAACCATTTTGCTCAGAGAACAGTAGGAATAACAGTTGCTGGGCAGCATGCTGGGAAGCCCAATGTAAATTACTTTAACTTAATTAGGGAACACTGCACTGTGACCTGTATCACTAACCCAGAAATGCAGAGATACTTTGGAAGAATAAAAGAACTGATGTTAGTGAGCATATATTCATTGTTTACAATTATGGATCAATTTTCCCCACAGGTATTGCCTTTATTGCTTCTGCCTCCAGTGAATTCCGTTTTTACCTTCTTCCATTTAAAAAAAAGTAAAGAAATAATATATCCCAAATTAACATATTTATTAGACTTACAACCAATAATGCTATACAGTAATGGTTCTCAAATAACTCTCATTCAAGGGGACTTTGAAAACTACCATCCCTTCATTCAATTCACTGAATTCTTCTTGAATAGCTATTAAACTCAAAGCTTGTAATATAAAAATAATCTCTGTTCTTATGGCACTTACATATTAATAAGGATATAACACTAATACAATGTAGAACATATAACACATTGCACAAAAGAAAGAAAACGCTATGAGGACTAAAGGGTTAAAGAGGGGTAGGAGGACTTCCCTAGTGGTGCAGTGGTTAAGAAGCCACCTGCCAATGCAGGGGACATGGGTTCGATCCCTGGTCCAGGAAGATCCCACATGCCGTGGAGGAGCTGGGCCCATGCGCCATAACTACTGAGCTTACGCTCTAGAGCCCACGAGCCACAACTACTGAGCCCACGTGCCACAACTACTGAAGCCAGTGCACCTAGAGCCCGTACTCTGCAACAAGGGAAGCCACTGCAATGAGAAGCCCATGCACAGCAACGAAGAGTAGCCCCCGCTCGCTGCAAATAGAGAAAGGCTGCGTGCAGCAACGAAGACCCAATGCAGCCAAAACAAACAAACAAACAAAGAAAAATAAAACAAAGTAAAAAATAAATAAATAAAAAATAAAAAGGAGTAGGAATCACACCTACCTGTGGAGGGAAGATACTGGGAATCAGCATATGCCCCCTCCTTTTGAAAAGGGCTTTGAAGAATGTTAAGCATTTTAACAGGAAGAAATTGGGGGTAGTAAAGAAATCAGGGCTGGGGAAAGAAGGGAAGGCACGATGGGGGAAGAAATAAGGTGGAAGTGCACAGTGAATACAGGGACGTTTTAGTTCAGCTCAGTTGGAACCTGGCGTCTAAATAAGGGAGTAGAGGAAGATATGCTTGGAAGAGGAAGTTAGGACCATACTTTTGGGAAGGTACTTTAGAGATTATAAACACACTCTTACTTACTTCAAAGGTTTATCATCTTGAGAAGCAAGTGTTTTGGGAGCCTCTGGGCCAATCAAATCTGAGGGTTCTTCAGGCTCTGCACAAAAGATGTTCAGAAACATATTCACATTTTGACTAATCAGTTAATTTAATGTTTTATCTGTTGTGAGTCGAAGTCTATCAGAAGAACCTACTTGATCGATCCTTCCAGGGATTCTCCAGAAACTCTTCTTGGGACTCTTTAGAACTTGAATCACTGGAATCTTTTCTGCTCTTCTTAGACTTCTTTTTCTTATATTTCTTCCTGTAATGATTATAATTTGATATAAATTGATTTAATATTCCCATGCTAAAGGGCATCTTATTTTTTTCAAGGCAATGAAGGACTGACTGAAATGATCAGGATGCTCAGCTAATTCAAACCTATTAAAGAAGAACTTTAATTTAAAAAGTCTAACTTATTTAACCAAATCATGTTTCTCTATAAAAAAAAGATCCCGGGGCTTCCCTGGTGGCACAGTGGTTAAGAATCTGCCTGCCAATGCAGGGCACACGGGTTTGAGCCCTGGTCCTGGAAGATCCCACATGCCACAGAGCAAGTAAGCCCGTGTGCCACAACTACTGAGCCTGCACTCTAGAGCCCATGCGCCAAAACTACTGAGCCTGTGCTCTAGAGCCTGTGCGCCACAACGAGAGAAGCCACCGCAGTAAGCCCGCGGGCACTGCAATGAAGAGTAGCCCCCGCTCACCAAAATTAGAGAAACCCCGCACGCAGCAATGAAGACCCAATGCAGCCAAAAATAAATAAATAAATAAATTTATTTAAAAAAAATCCCTAAGGGAACAATAAAATATAGTTCTCATGTTGTAGAAAAATAGAAGAAATAAAGCAGTTTAAAAAACAGCTCTTGGGTTTCCCTGGTGGCACAGTGGTTAAGAATCCGCCTGCCAATGCAGGGGACATGGGTTCGAGCCCTGGTCTGGGAAGATTCCACATGCCACAGAGCAACTAAGCCCGTGTGCCACAACTAGTGAGCCTGCGTTCTGGAGCCCGCGAACCACAACTACTGAAGCCAGCGTGCCACAGCTACTGAAGCCCATGCGCCTAGAGACCATGCTCTGCAACAAAAGAAGCCACCACAATGAGAAGCCCACGCACAGCGACAAAGAGTAGCCTCCGCTCACTGCAACTAAAGAAAGCCCATGCGTAGCAACAAAGACCCAATGCAGCCAAAAATTTTCTAAAAAATTAAAAACAGCTCTTATCAATTTGAACATCAACAATTTTCAGTGTAATGGATTAAAATACATCAAATGTGTTTGAACCCTTGGGTTCATAATTATACTAAAAAACCCCAACTCATTATTTTGAAAATTCATAAAACAAAAAAAGTAAGCAATTATTCTGCCCTTACTATTCCAACTATACTTCAGAGTAACCAAATAGTTAATGAGGGTAGGTTTCTCACATAGAATTATTCTACCTAATACATGAAAAAAGAAAACCAGAAGTAGACCATCACCACTTGGCAATGATATAAGGGACCTATACAATGACTACTGATGCCGGTTAATATGACAAAAAGAGACAACCAGACATTATTTGCCTCCTGCTGCAAGTACACAGCACCACCTATGAAGTATTCCTGCCAGAAACTCAAATCTGAACATTATCAAGTGTCTAGACCTCACTGTCAATCTACAGGAAATACAAAGGACAGAAAACATGTTAAAAGAACACTGTAAGAATACAACCAGCAAAATCCATACCGCAGGAAACCCTCTAGGACAAATGATTTTGTTTCTGCTACAAAAAAATTGCAGGAACAAAAAGGGAAGGGGAAGCTATCTATTTAAAGAGATGTAAGAGACATATCAATCAATCACAATTTATGTACGTTTGGATCCTAATTTGAATAAACTATACCAAAAACTACTAAGAATTGAATGAACAATTACTGTTAAACATTTTAGGCAGATTAACAGTATTGTACTTTTTTTTTTTTTTAAAGAATGCCTATCTTTTAGAGAAACTCGCAGCTTTATGGGTGAAATGATATCTGGTATTGGTTTCAAAATGATGGGGGGGTGGGCAGCAGAGACTGCCAATGAGTTGACAATTTTTCAAGCTGGGTGATGGTTACATGGAGGTCCATTACACTATTTTATATAATTTTCTATATTTTTTAACTTTTCCATAATAAAAATTAAAGAAAAAACTGACGATCTGCGTTTCTTCTTCTTTTCCTTTTTCTTGGCTTTCTTTGCTCTCCTTTTTGTATCTTCATCTGCAAATTAAAGCACATTATAATTAAAAAAATTTTAACTCTAAAACCCCAATGCTCTTGAGTAGATAAATATCTTATTACTCTTCCATTTGTTGTTACAGAGAAATTAATTCATTCAAACATTTATTTTTACTTGTTAGGAAATGTGCTAGTAGGCACAGGGGACATAGAAATTAAAGTTGCATTTGGTTATATAGGGTATTATTATTAACCTTATTGCATGAGATAATAGTATTGTGGTTAGATATGAAAATGTCCTTATTGTCTAGAGGTGTATACAGAAATATTTAGGGTGGCAGTGTGATATCTGTAATTTACCTTGACTATCTCAACAAAAAAATCCCTATTTGAAGCAAATATGTCAAAATGCTAACAAATGTTAAACCTGAATGACAAGTACTGTACATGGCATTAATAATACTACCCCCTTTACTTTTCTCGATGTTTGAGTATTTTCAGGATGTGTGTGTTTGGGGGTTTGCTTTCCAGGAGCTCGTTCAAGTGGAGGAGACACAGGGAAAGAGGCAAGTAGAATCTGAGTGAGAGGGAAGCATGGGGTGTTCTGGGCATACAGAGGAGTCTCAAAATCAGGCTGATTTGGGGATAGTGGTTGAGGAATGGTTGACCAGGAAAAGGTGACTCTTAAGCTAGTTCTTTTTAAAATCAGTTTCATTACAAAAGTAATGCATGCCCATCATAGCAATGAGTAAGCCAAGCCGCATGCAGGGAGAGACCGGCACTGTCGGCAGACAGACTCTCTGTATCAAGCGACAGAGACAAGAGAAAGGACATGCAGTATCAAGGAGACGGAAAGTCATCCTTAGGCCAAAGAGGACGCTGCAGGAGAGCCACAGGGTACGTGTGATGCGAGAGATCAATCGGGATCTGACTTTACCCTGAAGGCCATGGAGAACTGCGGAAGGATTTTAAGTAGGGACCTCCATGCTCAGATTTGCGCTTCAAGAAAGCTCAGCCTTCCAGCAGTGAGGAAGAAAGGTGACAGTGAGGGCCAGGAAACCCAGGTGACATCAGAGGAAGGGGTGCCTTAGTGTAACGTGTCCCCAGAGGAGGCACCCTCTGTCAGTCATCAGCCAGAAGAGGGAACAAAAAGGTGACTTTTTTGTGATGTGCCGTCCCACAGGAAGTGTGATACATAAATCAGCTGCTGGCCTGAGGGAGTCCCCTATGGTATACCTTTTAGAAAATTGCACAAAGGTGCCCACTGAGTGTGAGAATCTCACAAAACAGCCGCTCCACTGGGCTGAGACAGCCCCCTATGGCTTGGTTTGGCACCACACGTCTCACAGACTAACCCCAACTTGGTTCGGTGCCACATGCCTTGTACAGCTACACACAACCAATCTGGAATCACACGGCTTAGGTTTGAATCCCAACTGTGTGGCCTTGGGTACGGTACTTAACCCGCTCTGGGCCTCCATTTCTCCATCTCTAAGATGTGTCCTACAGTGACTGTGTGGATTAAATAGCAATAATGCATATCAAGCACTTAGCAGGGTACCTAACACAAAGTCAGTGAGTGTTCAAAACTCTTGGCTATTATTGTTTTTAAGAACCTTCTTCTAAAATAAGCTTTCAAGAAGTACAATTAATTTTGAAGCAAGGCTCACAGAAGGATGTTGGCTTTCTTACCACTGGAGTCTGTTTCAGAATCAGAGTCACTGTCACTATTGTCAGAATACTTCTTGTGTTTTCTTTTAGATGATTTTCTCTTCCTCCTTTTCCTGGATCTTTCTTTTGAATGACTAGACTTCTTCTTCTTCTTCTTTTCTTCTACATAAAATACAAATAAAAAACTAACTTCTAAAGAAGTATTTCTGAGCATCAATTTTATTGTATTAAAAATACTGAAAAGGAATTAATGACAGGCGATTTGAGTAAAGTCTAATGTTCAACTATTTATAAACGTATTTTTTAAACTTCTCAATAAAAAAGTCCTATATTTAAAAAATACCTTCTGAAGTAGAAGCTGAAGTGGTGCTTTTCTTTGGCTCTTCATCCTCTACTGGTGTATGTTCATCAGAGCTGAATTTAAAGAAAATTGTATTAAGAATCAGAAAAGTGATAAAATATGGACCACGGAGTATAAAAATATACACTTAAAATTTTTCAGTAACAAACTGATTGTCTAAGAACCATTCAAAGCGAGCACCGGACTGCTTTTTTAATAGTACGGCTTATCAGCCAACCACCTTCATAATAGTAGAATAATCATTTACATTTTCATAAAGCTTTCGAGTTAACAAAATGCTATTCACACTGAAAGCAGCATGAAGGATTTATATTTTCGAAGAAACCACAAGGCAAATGCAGGGAAACAGGAACCATAAGGAAAGAGGAGAGAAACTGGAGATAAGAAGGCTGAGGGAAGACTTCGTAATTTCATTCTACTTGTGGAACAAACATACGGTAGAGCAGCAACTGTTCTGTCTCCCCAGACCAAGAAGCTAACACACTACAGCTATAGAAATTTCATCCTGTTGTAAGAGAATCCTGAAAATGAGTATTATTAACATTCTACAATAGCTTAAAAAGGGAATTTCCATATCACAGTCTTTTCCTCTGAAGATCACATCTGGAATAATTTAGAAATTACCTAGAAAATTATTTTTAGGACTCCTTTCAACTCTAATTCTTTGAGTATTCTTTTAAAATAAATAAATTTATTTATTTATTTTTATTTTTGGCTGCGTTGGGTCTTTGTTGTTGCGCGCGGGCTTTCTCTAGTTGCGGTGAGCAGGGGCTACTCTCTGTTGCAGTGTGTGGGCTTCATATTGCAATGGCTCCCCTTGTTGCAGAGCACAGGCTCTAGGCACACGGGCTTCAGTAGTTGTGGCTCACGGGCTCTAGAGTGCAGGCTCAGTAGTTGTGGCACACGGGCTTAGTTGCTCCATGGCATGTGGGATCTTCTTGGTCCAGGGCTCAAGCCCATTTCCCCTGTATTGGCAGGGAGATTCTTAACCACTGAGCTACCAGGAAGCTCTCTTTGAGTATTTTAAAGGTATCCTTTAGAACAAGTTTCAGTATCTCAACATAATAAGGACAATATATGACAAGCCCACAGTTAACATCATATTCAGTGGTGAAAAGCTAAACAAGACAAGGATGCCCACTCTCACCACTTTTATTCAACATAATATTGGAAGTCCTAGCCAGAGCAATTAGGCAAGAACAAGAAATAAAAGGCATCCAAATTGGAAAGGAAGAAGTAAAACTGTCATTATTTGCAGATGACATGATATTATATATAGAAAATCCCAAAGACTCCACCAAAAGACTGTCAGCACCAATAAATGAATTCAGTAGAGTTGCAGGATACAAAATCAATACACAGAAATTCGTTGCATTTCTATACACTAATAACGAATTATCAGAAAATGAAACTAAGAATACAATTCCATCAAAAAGAATAAAATACCTAGAAATAAATTTAACCAAGAAGGTGGAAGACTTGTACACTGAAAACTATAAGACATTGATGAAATAAATTGAAGAAGACACAAAGAAATGGATTTTCTATGCTCACAGATTGGAAGAATTAATATTGTTAAAATATCCATACTACCCAAAGCAATCTACAGATTCAATGAAATCCCTACCAAAATTCCAATGGTATTTTTTCACAGAAATAGAACAAACAGTCCTAAAATCTGCATGAAACCACAAAAGACCCTGAATAGCCAAAGCAATCTTGAGCAAGAAGAACAAAGCTTGAGGCATCATGCTCCCTGATTTCAAACTATACTACAAATCTACAGTAATCAAAACAGTATGGTACTGCCATTAAAAACAGACATATACATCAATGGAACAAAACAGATAGCCCAGAAATAAATCCATGTATATATGGTCAATTAATTTCTGACAAAGGAGCCAATAATATACAATGAGGAAAGGACAGTCTGTTCAATAAATGGTGCTGGGAAAACTGGATAGCTACATGCAAAAGAATGAAACGGACCATTATCTTACACCATTATACAAAAATTAACTCAAAATGGATTAAAGACTTGAATGTAAAACCTGAAACCATAAAACTCCTAGAAGAAAACATAGGTGGTAAGCTCCTTGACATAGGTCTTGGCAATCATTTTTTGGATTTGACAACAAAAGCAAAGGTAACAAAAGCAAAAATTAGTAAGGGTGACTATATCAAATTAAAAAGCTTCTGCACAGCAAAGGAAGCCATCAACAAAATGAAAAGGCAACCTACTGAATGGGAGAAAATATTTGCAAATCATATCTGATGATGGGTTAATATCCAAAATATATAAAGAACTCATACAACTTAACAGCAAACAAACAAACGTGATTTAAAAATAGGCAGAGGATCTGAATAGACATTTTCCCAAAGAAGACACACAGATGGCCAACAGGTACATAAAAAGATGCTCAACATCACTAATGATCAGGGAAATTCAAATCAAAACCAAAATGAGGTATCACTTCACACCTGTTAGGATGAATATTATCAACGAGACAGGAGATAACAAGTGTTGGTGAGGATGTGGAGAAGAGGGAACACTTGTACCCTGTTAGTGGGAATATAAATTAGTACAGCCATTATAGAATCCAGTACAGAGGTTCTTCAAAAAATTAAAAATTGAACTACCATATAATCCAACAATCCCACTTCTGGATATATATCTGAAGGAAATGAAATCAGTATCTCAAGAGATATCTGCATTCTCATGCTCATTGCAGCATTATTTACAAGAGCCAAGATATAGAAACAACCAAATATCCACGAACAGACGGATAAAAAAGAACTGTGAGAGGGCTTCCCTGGTGGTGCAGTGGTTGAGAGTCCGCCTGCCGATGCAGCAGGCACGGCTTTGTGCCCTGGTCTCGGAGGATCCCACATGCCACGGAGCGGCTGGGCCCGTGAGCCACGGCCGCTGAGCCTGCACGTCTGGAGCCTGTGCTCTGCAACGGGAGAGGCCACAACAGTGGGAGGCCCGCGTACCACAAAAAACAATAACAACAACAACAAAAAACTGTTAGAAATACACACACACACACACCACAGCAGAATATTATTCATCCTTAAAAAAGAATCTTGCTATTTTAGACAACATGGATGGACTGTGAGGGCATTTGCTAAATGAAATGTCAGACAGAGAAAGACAAATATCATATGATCTCACTTATATGTGAACTCTAAAAAACAAAAAACAAAAAACCACCAAGCTCACAGATACAGAGAACAGAATGATGGTTGCCAGAGGGTGGGGCATGGGTAAAACGTGTGAAGGGTATAAAAAAGTACAAACTTCCAGGTATAAAATAAATAAGTCCTGGGGATGTAATGTATAGCATGGTGACTACAGTTAATAATACTGGGGCTTCCCTGGTGGTGCAGTGGTCAAGAATCCGTCTGCCAATGCAGAGGACATGGGTTCGAGCCCTGGTCCAGGAAGATCCCACGTGCTGCGGAGCAACTAAGCCCATGTGCCACAACTACGAAGCCTGCGCTTTAGAACCCACGAGCCGCAACTACTGAAGCCCGCACGCCTAGAGCCCGTGCTCCGCAACAAGAGAAGCCACCGCAATGAGAAGCCCGCGCACCACAACAAAGAGTAGCCCCCACTCACCGCAACTAGAGAAAGCCTGCACGCAGCGTAAAAGACCCAACTCAGCCAAAAATAAAAATAAAATAATAATAATACTGTATTGCATATTTGAAAGTTGCTAAGAAAGTAAATCTTAGAAGTTCTCATCACAAGAAAAAAAATTGTATAACTATGTATGGTAATGGCTGTTAACTAGACTTATTGTGGTGATTGTTTTGCAATATATACAAATATCAAATCATTATGTTGTATGCCTGAAACTAATACTGTATGTCAATTATACCTCAATTAAAAAAAATAACAGGTGGTGGGAAAAATAATGTTTTTAAGAAAAATAACTTTCAGGTAATAATGCTTTATCACCCTGTTACAAATAACAGGTTTACCCGTCAACCACATTGTCTCAACTCAATCTAAAGAAACCACAGAAATAGAGGAGAGGGAAGAAGCAGCTTATGAACAGCACCAAAGAGAAAAGAAATAGGCAAAAAAAAAAGCATTAGGCCTTCAACAATATTGTATGCAGGAAACTAAACAAACCCATATCAGTATATTCATTTAAAAAAAACACTTTGTAATGCTAATGTCTGACATGCAATCAGTTACTGGATTGAGAAAAAATAATTCAAAATAATATAAATGTATTTGTTTCAACACTGAACCCTTGTATGAATAGGAAATTAGCACCTCATTAATTACAACTTAAAGAGAACAATTAGCATGCTAAAATCCACTAGAAGCATGTTTTAATCCTTAGGTATGTTCAATGTTTTTAAAACTTAAGGAGTAGAATAGCATAAATCACAAGAAAGAGGAAAAAAAAAGCTGTAGTTAAAGTTCTTAACAAAAAATTTGACAATAGACTCTGGATTTAAACAAATGTTGCATTTAAAAAATATATTTTTAAATCACTTACTCTGGTTCTGGATTCTTTGGAGAAAGTCCCCATACTTCAGGAGCTCCCAATTCTCCAATCCTCTCTCTCTCACTTAATCTCCTAGAAGAGATAAGCAGGTAAATTATAACTCCATGGCTAAACTATTTCCTAAATATATAATAAGAGTCAAAGGAGTCAAGTTCCATTTTCTCTTTACAGTTTAAACTTTAAATTAATAAAAACTTGGTTTAAATGTAAACTCAACACTTAGGATCTGATGTTCTGACAGTACTATCAAATGGTACAAACTACAGACAGCCTGACAGGCCGGGCCAGAAATTCAGCCTGGGAGGCTGTCGAGTGTGTCCCTCGCTGCATGCATGACATAGCTCCTAATCGCTCCTTTCATCTTCTGCAATATGTGACAGAGACAGTCTTACATTTGGAAATAACTTCATTTGTTTATGTACCCTTAAGAAAGTAAAGAGAATTCTCTACTTTTGATAAGGTCAAACCTCCTGTTTTCAGAAACTCAGGAATGAAGAAAATAACAAAGCATTAGAAGTAGAAAATAAAAGGAGCTCTGGAAGTGAAAAGAAAAGTTTCGACAAAAACTGTACTCAATGAGATACAGCACTTGTTTTCCCTGTTTTCTCTTTAATTCCTTTTTTCGAAAAGGAGTAAATCCTCTATCTACTTTTGGAAGACACAAATTTTTTTATTTTGTCTTATGTTTGTGATTTCTTCTCTTAATTTTTGATATTACTTATAAACACACACACAAAACACAAAAAAACCTAAGGCTTAATTCCTCAAAGTTTAGCTACTGTGATGCCACTTGTTTTTAAAAAAAACCTTACAAAATAAATATAATTAGTTTGATTTTTTAAAAATAAATTATTTTTCTTCTTTATTCAGGGTAAAAGGTGTAATCATGCAGAATCAGACTCAGGTTTCCCACTTGAAATAACATGGACCCGGAGTCTGTCATACAGAGTGAAGTAAGTCAGAAAGCGAAAAACAAATACCGTATGCTAACACATATATATGGAATCTAAAAAAAAAAAAAAAAAGAATGGTCATGAAGAACCTAGGGGCAGGACGGAAATAAAGACGTAGACCTACTAGAGAATGGACTTGAGGACACGGGGATGGGGAAGGGTAAGCTGGGACGAAGTGAGAGAGTGGCATGGACATATACACACTACCAAATGTAAAATAGATAGCTAGTGGGAAGCAGCTACACAGCACAGGGATATCAGTTTGGTGCTTTGTGACCACCTAGGGGGGTGGGAGGGAGATGCAAGAGGGAGGAGATATGGGGATGTATGTATATGTATAGCTGATTCACTGTTATAAAGCAGAAACTAACACACCATTGTAAAGCAATTATACTCCAATAAAGACTTTTTAAAAATCTAATAGGGGACATACTTATAGCCAAACTTTGAATATATACATATAGGACATAGAATGCCTGACAGGCTGAAAAAAGCAAGTAGTCAAGTTCTTATCCCTCCCGCCACCTGATTTCATCTGTACTCTTAAGATAAATTATTTATCTTCTAGATGTACAAATGCAAATTTCATCCAAGGAATTCTGACATCTTTTGGTGAGGAATGTCTAATAAGAAAACTGGATGCTTTTTGATCGACACAGCCTGGGGGTAACTTTCTGGAAATTCTAATTTGGAAAAGTAGGTCTCCAACCTAACTCAGGACTGTTTTTACTGTTTCTGCTCCCATGCCCAAAACACTAACATCTAACACTTAAGGACTATTTATTATGTTCCAGGCACTAAGTCATTACAACTCTTAAAAACCTTTCATGCTAATTTTATCCCCTTTTAAATGGTGAAGAAATGAAAGGTTAAATATAGTTAATAAATATAATTAAATATACTTAATAAATATAATAAAAAACAAAAGAGGTTAAGTGACTTGCCCAAGGTCACACAACTATTAAGCAGCAAAAGATGGCTTCAAACTCAGGCAGTCTGATTCTGGAGCCTGTCTGTCCTCTTCATCACTATGTTTTATTACCTCCCACTCCTGAAAGAAAAAGATTCATGAAGACATCTCTCAGCTGTTGGAAACTTCTCTTGCTCCTAAATGCCTGTTATACTTTTTAATTTCTTGGCGTTTTATTTAAAAAAAAATTTTTTTAAAGGGACCCACTACTGACGCATGCCGCAACGTGGATAAGGGCTATTACTTTTTTAAATTAAATTTTATTTATTTTTTCTGCGGTTCACGGGCCTCTCACTGTTGTGGCCCCTGCCGTTGCGGAGCGCAGGCTCGGGACGCGCAGGCTCAGCGGCCGTGGCTCACAGGCCCAGCCGCTCCGCGGCACGTGGGATCCTCCCGGACCGGGGCACGAACCCGTGTCCCCTGCATCGGCAGGCGGACTCTCAACCACTGCGCCACCAGGGAAGCCTCTTGGCGTTTTTTTAAAAAACACATACAGTATGGTAAAGCACTCAGTACAGTAACTGATACACAATTTAACAACCAATAAGTGTTAGCTATTAAGACTTACAAAGCATATAATAACTATGTATAAAGTATAACCTTTAAAAATTGTGAATCACTATATTGTACACCTGTAGCTTAAAACACTGTACATCAACTATAATTCAATTTTTAAAAAGTAAAAAAAAATTTTTAAACTTACAAAGCAATAATTATAACCCTTTTCCTTTCTCCTTCTTAAACTATTCATTTTCCACTCCAGTACTCAGTCTCTTTAGAGGAGATATGATCTCACCCTGACCTCATTTCTCATGGTCAAGATTGAGACCACTTAACAAGATCTTTCTCAGTGTAGTCCAATCTACAGTTTAGCAGATCACTTTTCCGACATTTATTCAAACATCTTGTTTCAGAGGTTTTCCTCTCCTCCAATTTAAACCTTAATCTCAACCCTTCCCAAATCGCTACAAAACAATTCCACTCACCCTATCATCTCAAACTTGTTTGATCATTCAACAAGCAATGGTTGCGCGCCTACGAAGTGCTAGGCACTGTGAATTTTGTGATCAATAAAACCGGGCTCCTCCTTTCCATAAGCTCAGTCTAGTCGGGTATAAAACATGCTCACGAATGATAACGACACACCAAGTAAATGCTATAATTCCGATAGAGGCTCGCGGGAGACCAGGGCACTAGATGAAGGGGCCCGAGGATGAGTGAAAACCTAGGGTAGAAAAGGCGAATAAGCTGTTATCGTGGGTGGACTGAAGGAAGGGATGAAAATGGGCACAAGTCAGGGAGGAAGATGAAAGATAAATGGGACACTGAAGGCTGGTGGGCTCACGAAAGATAAGGTGCGTTCGTCTCACTCACTTCTGCCGCAGGCTCTCTTCCCTCTCCTTGTCCAGGAGGCTAGGCCATGGTTTGTCGCTCCCGTAGGGGCGTGAGTAGCCGCCATAATAGGCGGACGAGGAGGCCGAAGCGAAAGGGGCGCTCCGCGGTGCGGAGGGCCGCTCTCGAGAGCGTGACCGCGAGCGGGAGCGGTAGGACTGGTTTCGGGAGCCTTGGCTGGGGCCACTCAGTTGATGGCTAAGGCCATTCCGGTCCCCGGACCGAGAGCAAGAGTGCGAGCGAGAGCGGCAGCCCCGCGGGGAGCGAGAGGATTTGCTGGGCTTAGGGCTCTTCCCGGAGCCCGAGGCCTCCCACTCCGGGCTGCAGGAGCCAGACACCGGAGCCATAGCTGTTGCTGGGTCTCTGAAGCCGTGGGAGAAGGGGGCGCTCTCGAGATGGGAAGATCTCCGTTGCCTTCGCTCCCAGAACAAGCAGCTGCGACACCACCCAAACCCGAGAAAACATAGGAAGCAGTTTCGAGTACGTTGGCAAATTCCTTCCCTGGACCTAGGCTGTCCAGCCAATGGGACGGGATGTGTGTATCCGTATAAAGCTGCCGGTGGGGCAACCAGGTCGGCTCATCCTTCGGGTTCCGAGTCAGAATGCTCAAGTCTAAGCTCTACTGGAGACCTTGTAATTTTCAGCTTTGAGTTGAAATAGTTGAAGGGAAGGACGACAGGCCACAGGACACATGTCACTGAGCGGCCGTATGAACAATAAATATGTTGTAACTAAGTAAATAAATAAATGTGTCTATGTATGTATGTATGAGTGCGCGGGCACGGTCGCGCGCACACACACTTTTTTTCCCTTTACAATTCTAAGCAAATTAAAGGGGGTTTATCTAAATTGGTGGAGAGCTACAATGTCTAAGCCCCATATTGCTCAGTTAGCTTAGAGGTCACAAATTCTGTATTACTGATTTGAGCCTGTTAACATTGCAGTTAGGTTCGCAGCACAGAGGAAGACGGCATATTTATCTTTCAGCCACTCATCGCCACCAATGTGCTCCGGCAAAAGGAATTTATAACCCTCTCCTTGTCTAGCTCCTTAAACTAGTCCCAACATATGTGAGGACAAAAAAATTGTTGCCTGCCATACCAATAAACTAGGAATGTTGCCCTCCCTCAAGCCACCAGCCACCGCAGCCGCCTTGACCCCCGCACCCTACCCCTGAGGGGAATTCAGGGTGTTGAAAAAACAGGATAGTGGCCCTAGATAGGGAAGATGCATATCTAAGGAATAATTGCAATGAGCCCAGACTTTGGCATCTTCCCATACAGGGAAAAGCACTAAAGTCATTAACTTGAGATGTCTGGTTGTTTTGTGATTAGCAGTAATCTTTTGATGTTCAACTACAGGTTTTTTGTTTTTGTTTTTCAGCAGGAACTCCTATATATCGTGGCTCCTCCCTTACCACTTCTGAAAAGTTCCTCAGAGCTCTCTGAGAGGCTGTCTCCCAGGCTATAGTCCTCAGTAAGGTCCCCAAATGAAACATAATTGGCAACTTTTAGGTTGTGTGTTTTTCTTCAGTTGATATATACTAGCTCAGCAATACAAGGTTAATGGTCATTATTTCTATTCATTTTATACTGTTTTAAATGAAAGAGCATTAAAACACTAATTATACTGATTTTAAAAATTTATTTTAAAAAACTTTACTGATATAGTTGATTTATATTATATTAGTTGTATCTTATGGTTTTGATTTGCATTTTCTGATGATTATCAATGTTGAGCATCTTTTCATGTGCCTGTTGGCCATCTGTAGGTGTTCTTTGGAAAAATGTCTATTCAGGTCCTCTGCCCATTTTCTAAAAAATTTATTTATTTTATTATTTATTTTTGGCTGCATTGGGTCCTCATTGCTGCGCAGGCTTTCTCTAGTTGTGGCGAGCGGGGGCTATTTGTTGCAGTGCACGTGCTTCTCACTGTAGTGGCTTCTCTTGTTGCAGAGCACAGGCTCTAGGCGCACGGGCTTCAGTAGTTGTGACTTACAGGCTTCAGTAGTTGTGGTGCACGGGCATAGTTGCTTGGCAGCATGTGGGGTCTTCCCGGACCAGGGCTCGAACCCGTGTCCCCTGCATTGGCAGGCAGATTCTTAACAACTGCGCCACCAGGAAAGCCCCCCTCTGCCCATTTTAAAATCAGGTTGTTTGTTTCTTTGATATTGAGTTGTATGTGCTGTTTATATATTTTGGATATTAACTCCTTATTGGTCATATAATTTGCAGATGTTTTCTTCCATTCAGTAGGTTGTCTTTTCATTTTGTTGATGGTTTCCTTTCTATTGACCTTAATTTTTGAAGGCACAATGAGTTTGCTCTGGAAATTATTTTTTAAAAATTATTTCCAGTTGTAAATTACATTTAATGGTAGGAAATCAATAATGATGCTAGTAATGGACACCATTATATTGAGCACATTCTACTTGCACAGCACTTTACATGTATTATCTGTATTCCGCATAACAACCAGGGTTAAGATTCTACATTTCAAATGTTTTTAAAAAATGAGTCTCAGAGAGACAAATGTGCCATAAATCAAGTAAATGGCAGAGCTGAGGTGCAAACCAAGATATCTATAAAGCCCAGATTCTTAGATGTCAATGAAAGGTGGTAGAACATTTTTCCCTCTTCTAATCTCAGTCAATCTCTCTTCCACCCTCCCTGTCTTCTTCCATCCTGTACTCAGTTCCCTGTCCTGCCCCTCACCTGCCACTGCTGTGGAAATTCTGAATCCAGTCTATCAGTAGTTAGATGGCCTCTGGGGTTTTCCTCTTAAGAAGTAACCTATCAGACCATGAAAACTAATGCCATTGATTATTGGAAATCTCCTTTTTTTGGAATTTAAGAGAAAGATGTACAATATAATGTTAAATGGAAAAAGTGGACCATACTACTGGATATCTTCTATGTAAATACAATTAGCCATGGGGTGAGGACCAATAACTGAATTGAGTAAGAGAAGTTATGTTATTTGGGATGGGGATTTAGGGAAATTTCTAATAAGACAGTTTTCAGTGGAAAACCTATGCCTAACTTTTGTGACACCTGGCTGTACACTTTCACATCAATTGCCTGTAAAAGCCAACTTTGGAACAGTGCTTGGTCTACCTGCCCAATGGCTGATAGGCATGCATTTTAGTTCCAATGAACACCTCTGATTTGCATGTTACGCTTATTGCTCAGCTTCCTTGGAGCAGCCTGTGTTTTTTGACTAGGAAGTGAGGAGGAAGCCAGAGCACACAGGCAGGTATAGGTAGTGAATGGAGTCAGGCAGATGTTGAGTCATGTGGAAGCCCAGCCCAGCCAAGACAAGGAATCATTCATACTCACATTGATTCGTTCTTTACGGGAGTTAAATCATTTGTGTGTTATGGGCTATGAGGGCATTTGGCTTTCATGAACTACTTCTCTTTGTAATCTGAGTTGCCTGGACAGGTTCATGACTACCACCCAGAGCCCCCAGGCTGGGATCTGGGGTGTGGAAATGGGGATTGAGGTGGTAGAAGTTAGGGGGACTCTTTTGTAGTCTGTGTCCGTTTGAATTTGTGGGTGCTTTCCAATTATACCAACGATTGTTTAAGAAGTTCCAAGACTAAAACAAAGTTTTAAATTACTAATCTGTTTTGAAAGGATTTACAGGCTCAAAATCTGAACTACATACTTAAAATTTTTTTCTTCCCAAATACTTCTTGGTTGATACATACTTGTGGTCTCTAGTAACTCTGCTATGGTGCCAGCTTTAACACCAGGATTTCTTCTCTGATAATGAATTGATGCTCCATTTATAGGAAGGAGTTTGATGATATTAGGCCTCTAGATGTATGGAAAATTTATCAAACTCTTGGGTCAGCCAATATGAATTTCACATTGGAAAACTGTGCCATAAATGGACAATTATTTCTAGCTTACCATCACTGGGAGGAGCTATGTCTGCCAACAGGTAGAAAAGCAGCTGGAGCTTATGGGAGTGTTCTGATGGCCCAAATTAACACAGGATGAAATGGAATGATGTGACCATTGCAGGATATATTTGAGCTAAAGTGTCTGTGTGTGCGTATGCAAAAGATAGAGGAAAGAATGAATAATGCACTGCACAGAGCATGGCTTGGATGGAGAATCTGAGTGTTTTGCTGCCCACCAGGCCCCTAGGGGAATAGGATATTGACCAGCTTTGCTAGAGGCTAGTGTTGAGCGTGGGAAAGCTCATCCTCAATGTCTGAGAAGGGTGGAAACTGAGGAAGCCGCAAAACTTGGCAAATAACTCAGATATTGAAGCACAGCCAATGGTTGTGGTATCACAGATTCCAAATAAAATTAAACAACTATCAATTCACATCTCTGTGTGAAAGAGGAGAAAAGGGAAAGACGGTTGAATACAGAGGCAAAGAAGATATAGCCCTCCACTCCTGCATTGCTTAATTCCAATTTACTGATGTCTTTATTTGTGGCAGTTAAGGTATAAAACTTTGGTTGTGATGATATTAAAAGATAAATGTGCTGCACATTTTCTATTCCTTTAAGGGCAAATGTTAAATATGGTATTTTATTTCCTCGGGCTGCCGTCTTCTTTTCTTCTTTCCTTCTCCTTCTCCACATCTCCCTTCCTCCTTCCTTTGCTTTAAAAATGAAAGAACACGAGTTTCCCAGAATGAGGTTTTGCAAAATTTAACCAACACCACACGAAGTACTTTTATATCTATTATCAGATAAACTACACCAAGAAACCGAAAATCCAATATAGGCACATCTTGAAAACATTGGATTCAAACAAGCGGAGATGCTAGCCACGCTTTGATCTTGTCTTGCTTTTTAAAAAAATCAGTAGACTTTATTTTCTTTTAGAAGGTTTGCAGCAAAATTGAGCAGAAAGTAGACAGTTCTCATACACTCCCACTCCACCCTAGCTAGCTTCCTGCCCCCCCACAGTTTCCGCTGTTATTAACATTTTGAATTGGTACATTTGTTACAGTTGAACCACATTCCTGCATTGTAATTAACAAAAACCGGTTGTTTACGTTAGGGTTCACTTCTTTGTGTCCTGATTCCTATGGATTTTGTCAAATGCTTAAGGTCATGTATCTACCATTACAGAATAGTTTCACTGCCCTAAAAACCCCCTGTGCTCCACCTATTCATTCTTACTCTTCTGCTCTCTTCCCTTTCCCTGACCCCTGGCAACCTCTGAAATTTTTTACTGTCCCTACAGTTGTACCTTTTCCAGATTGTCTTATTGTTGGAATCAGACTGGCTTCTTCCACTTAGCAATATATATTTAAAGTTCTTCCATGTCAGGACTTCCCTGGTGGTCCAATGGTTAAGACTCTGTGCTCCCAATGCAGGGGGCCGGGGTTCGATCCCTGATCAGGGAACTAGATCCCGCATGCTGCAACGAAGAGGCTGCATGATGCAACTAAAAGATCCCACGTGCCGCAACTAAGACCCGGCGCAGCCAAATAAATAAATAAATATTAAAAAAAAATAAAGTTCCTCCATGTCTTTTCATGGCTTGGTAGCTCATTTCTTTTTTCTTTTTTAAAAATTTAATTTACTTTTTAAAAATTAATTTTTATTGGAGTATAGTTGATTTACAACGTGTTAGTTTCTGCTGTACAGCAAAGTGAATCACTTATATTGATATGTAGACATATATCCACTCTTTTATTTTATTTTATTTTTTTTTAATTTTTTTGCGGTACGCGGGCCTCTCACTGTTGTGGCCTCTCCCGTTGCGGAGCACAGGCTCCGGACGCGCAGGCTCAGCGGCCATGGCTCACGGGCCCAGCCGCTCTGCGGCATGTGGGACCCTCCTGGACTGGGGCACGAACCTGCATCCCCTGCATCGGCAGGCGGACTCTCAACCACTGCGCCACCAGGGAAGCCCTGCCTACTTTTAAATAGCATTGTTTGTTTTGTTGAGTTTTAAGAGTTCTTTATATATTGTGAATACAAGTCTTTTATCTGATATGTTTTGCAAACATGTTCTTCCTGTCTGTGGCTTGTCTTTTCATTCTCTTAACAATGTTTTTTGCAGGGCACACATTTTTTATTCTAATGAAGTGCAAGTTATCAGTTTTTCTTCATGGATTGTGCTGTTTGTGTTGTATCTAAAAACCCATTGCCAAACCTGAGGTTACCTAGATTTTTCTCCTGTATTATCTTCTAGAAGTGAAAGATGTGAGATTTGTTTGTTTGGAACATGAATGTCTAGTTGTTCCAGCACCAGTTGTTTCTTTCTCCATTGTAATATCTTTGTTCCTTTGTCAAAGATCAGTTGACTATATTTATGTGAGTCTATTTCTGAACTCTCTATTCTGTTTCATTGACCTATTTGTTTATGCATTTGGCATAAACACTGTCTTGATTACAGTAGCTTTATAGTGAGTCTTGAAGTTGGTAGTGTCAGTCTTCTGGCTTTGTCCTTCTTCAGTATTAATTTGACTATTCTGGGTCTTTTGCCTTTACATATAAACTTTAGGATCAGTTTGTCAATTTCCACAAAGTAACTTGCTGAAATTTAGATTGGGATTATGTTCAATCTATAGATCTAGTTGGGAAGAACTGACATCTTAACAATATCAGGTCTTCCTATCCATGAATGTAGAATATCTCTCCATTTATTCAGATCTTTTGATTTGTTACATCAGAGTTTTATAGTTTTCCATATATAGATATTGAGATATTGCACATATTTTGTTAGGTTTATACATAAGTATCTCAGTTTTGCATGCTAATATAAATGGTGTGTCTTTAATTTCAAATTCCAATTGCTAATTGCTGGTATATAGGAAAATTATTGAATGTGTCCTGCAATCTTGCTATAATCATTTATTGGTTCCAGGAGGGATTTGGAGGTTTTTTTTTTTGGTCAATTCCTTGGGAATTTCCTACCTAGACAGTCATGTCATCTGAGAACAAAGACAGTTTTGTTTCTTCCTTCCCTATCCCTGTTTTTTTAAAATAACAGTGAACTTTTAAAAATAATTAATTAATTAATTTATGGCTGCTTTGGGTCTTCATTGCTGTGCGCGGGCTTTCTCTAGTTGCAGTGAGTGGGGGCTACTCTTCGTTGCGGTGCATGGGCTTCTCATTGCAGTGGCTTCTCTTGTTGCGGAGCACGGGCTCTAGGCACGCAGGCCTCAGTAGTTGTGGCACGTGGGCTCTAGGACACAGGCTCAGTAGTTGTGGCACACAGGCTTAGTTGCTCCGATGGATGTGGAATCTTCCCGGACCAGGGCTTGAACCCCTGTCCCCTGCATTGGCAGGTGGATTCTTAACCACTGCGGCACCAGGGAAGCCCCCTATACCTTTTATTTCACTTTGTTGTAGCGCATTACCTAGGACTTCCAGTATGTTCTTCAATAGGAGTGGTTAGAGGGGACATTCTTGCTTTGTTTCTGATCTCAAGGTGAAAGCATCTAGTTTCTTACCATTAAGTATGATGATAGCTTTTAGTTTTTTATAGATGTCCTTTATTCTATTAAGGAACTTCCCCTCTATTCCTAGTTTGTTGGGAGTATTTTTTTTTCTTGGCTGCCTCGTGCAGCTTGTGAGGTCTTATTTCCCTGACCAGGGATCGAACCCAGGTCCGCGGCAGTGAAAGCACCAAGTCCTAACCACTGAACAGCCAGGGAATTCCCTGTTGAGAGTATTTAGCATGAATTGGTGTTGGATTTTGTCAAATGCTTTTTCTGCATCTGTTGATATGAATATGTGATTTTTCTTCTTTAGCCTCAAAAGTCAACAATTGACTTTTGAGTGTGAAACAGCTTTGCATACCTGGGATATATCCCACTTGGTCATCATGTATTGAATATAAATCTTTTCATACATTGTTGAATTTGATCTGCTAATATTCTGTTGAATATTTTTGCATCTATGTTCATGAGGGATATTGGTCTTCAGTTTTCCTTTCTTGTAATGTATTCTCTGGTTTTGGTATTAGGGTAATGCTTACCTCATAGAATGAGTTAGGAAACTTTCCCTCTCTTTCTATTTTGTGGAACAGATTGAAGAGAATTGGTATCATTTCTTCCTTAAATGTTTGGGAGAATTTCCCAGTGAACCCATCTGTGACTAGTGCTTTCTGTTTTGGAAGGTTATTAATTATTGATTCAGTTTTAAAAATAGATTTAGGTTTATCAGATAGTCTATTTCTCCTTGTAGGAGTATTGGTAGATTGTATATTTCAAGGACTTGGTCCATTGCTTCTAAGTTAGCAAATTGTGGCCATAGAGTTGTTCATAATATTCTTTTATTGTCCTTTTACTGTCCATGGGATCATTAGTGATGGCCCCTTTTTCATTTTTTTTGTAAGAGTACTTGATAGCACCCCTCCTTTTTATTTATTTATTTAATTTTTTTTTGGCCGCAGCATGCGGCACGCAGGATCTTAGTTCCCTGACCAGGGATTAAACCCGGGCCCCCTGCATTGGGAGCACGAAGTTTTAACCACTGGCTGCCAGGGAAGTCTCCCGTTTTCATTTCTGATATTAGCCATTTATACTTTCTCTCTTTTTACCTTCATTAGCCTGAATAGAGATTTGTCACTTTTATTGATATTTTCAAAGAACCAACTTTTTGTTTCATTGATTATCTCTATTGTTTTCCTGTTTTCAATTTTATTAATTTTTGCTCTGGTTTTTATATCTTTCCTCTGCTTACTTTAGATTTAATTTGCTCTTCTTTCTCTAAGTTTCCTAAGGTGGAAACTTAGATTATTAATTTTAGATCTTTCTTCTTTTCTAAAAATATATGCATTCAATATGATGAATGTCCCTTTATGCACTGATTTCATTGCATCCCACAAATTTTGACAAGTTTTACTTCATTTCCATTTAGTTCAAAATCTTTTTTCAAATTCTCTTGAGATTTCTTCTTTGACCCATGTGTTACTTAGAGGTGTGTTTTATGGCCTTGAATGTAGTCTATCTTAGTGAATGTTCCATGTGAGCTTGAGAGGAATGTGCATTCTGCTATTGTTGGATGAAGTAGTCTATAAATGTCAATTAGATTCAGTTTACTGATCATGCGATTAGTTCAACTCTATCTTTACTGATTTTCTACCTGCTGTATTTGTTAATTACTAATAGAGGTGTGTTGAAGTCTTCAAGTACAATAGTAATTTGTCTATTTCTCCTTGTGGTTCTGTCAGGTTTTGCTTCATGTATTTTGACCGTGTTGTTAAACACGTATATATTAAGGATTATTATATCTTCTTGGAAAATTGATGTCCTTTATTGTTATGCAATGCCCCTCTTTATCCCTGATAATTTTCCTTGTCCTGAAGTGTGCTTTGTCTGAAATTAATATGGCTATTCCAACTTTATTTGTTTAGTGTTAGCATGGTATATTTTTCTCTGTCTCTTTTAATCTACCTGTGTCTTCAAGTGGGCTTCTTTTTTTTTGTAGGAGTTTATTAATTTTATTTATTTATTTTTGCTGTGTTGGGTCTTCATTTCTGTGCAAGGGCTTCTCTAGTTGTGGCAAGCAGGGGCCACTCTTCATCGCGGTGCGCGGGCCTCTCTCACTGTCGCCGGCCTCTCTTGTTGCGGAGCACAGGCTCCAGACGTGCAGGCTCAGTAATTGTGGCTCATGGGCCTAGTTGCTCCGTGGCATGTGGGATCTTCGCAGACCAGGGCTCGAACCTGTGTCCCCTGCATTAGCAGGCAGATTCTCAACCACTGCACCACCAGGGAAGCCCACAAGTGGGTTTCTTATAGACAACATATAGTTGGGTCTCGTTGGTTTTTTTAATCCATTCTGACATTCTGTGTCTTTTAATTAGCATGTTTACATCACTCCCTTTTAAAATTATTATTGATATATTTGGATTAATAGCTACCATTTTTGTAACTGTTTCCTATTCATTGTCATTGTTCTTGGTTTCTGTTTTGTCTTCCACTCTTTTTCTGCCTTCTTTGGTTTTGTTTTGTTTTTTTTGGCCCCGAGGCTGGTGGGATCTTAATTCCCCGACCAGGAATTGAACTCAGGCCCTCAGCAGTGAAAGCCTGGAGTCCTAACCACTGGACCGCCAGGGAATTCCCATGCCTTCTTTGGTTTTAATTGAGCTTTTTATTATGATTCAGTTTTCTCTCCTCTCTTAACATATCAGTTATACTTAAGGAAATTTTTTAGTGGTTGCCATACAGTTTGCAAAATACATTTACAATGAGCCTAAGTCCATTTTCAAATAGCACTATATCACTTCACTGGTAGTGCAAGTACCTTATACACAGTATTCCCAATTCCTCTCTCCTGTACTTTATAACGTTGCTGTCATTCATTTCACTTATCTATATGCTATGATCACTGAATACAGTTTTGTTAATATTATTTTGAACAAACTGTATCTGTTAGATCAATTAAGACTATGAAAAATAAGTTACTTTATTTTACCTTCATTTATTATTTATCTAACACTCTTCCTTTCTTTATGTAGATCTGAATTTCTGACCCTTATCATTTTCCTTCTCTCTGAAGCACTTTTAACATTTCTTGCAAGGCAAGTATACTGGTGACAAATTACCTCAATTCCTGTTTGTCTGAGGAAGTCTTTATTTCTCCTCAGTTTTGAAGGATAATTTTGATGGATACAGAGTTCTAGTTGGTGGTATTTTTCTTCCAACATTTTAAATATTTCACTTCACTGCCTTCTTGCTTGCATATTTTCAGAAGAGAAGTCTGATGTGGGTCTTCTCCTTGCTCCTCCATAGGAATATGTTTTTCATCTGGCTTCTTTCTGGGTTTTCTCTTCGTCTTTGATTTTCTACAGTTTGAATATGAAATTCCTCAGTGTAGGTTTTTGGATATTTATCCTTCTTGACGTTCTTTGAACTCCATGGATCTGTTGTTTGGTGTCTGCCGTTAACTTGGAAAAATTCTCTGCCAGTATTAAAGTATTTCTTTCATTCCTTTCTCACTTGCTTCTCCTTCTGGTATTCCCATTACACTAAGTTATACCTTTTAAATTGTCTACAGTTCTTGCATATTCTGTTCTGTTTTTAAAAAAAATCTTTTTTATCTTTGCTTTTCATTTTGGGATGTTTCTATTGTCTATTGGGATGTTTCTATTGTCATATCTTTTACCTCACTGATTCTTTTTTAAAAAATTAATTAATTAATTAATTAATTTTTGGCTGCATTGGGTCTTAGTTGCTGTGCGTGGGCTTTTCTCTAGTTGCAGCGAGTGGGGGCTACTCTTCATTGCGGTGTGTGAGCTTCTCATTGCAGTGGCTTTCCTTGCTGTGGAGCACGGGCTCTAGGCACATGGGCTTCAGTAGTTGTAGCTTGTGGGCTCTAGAGTTCAGGCTCAGTAGTTGTGGCGCACAGGCTTAGTTGCTCCATGGTATGTGGGATCTTCCCGGAGCAGGGCTTGAACCCGTGTCCCCTGCGTTGGCAGGCAGATTCTCAACCACTGCGCCACCAGGGAAGCCCTACCTCACTGATTCTTACCTGTCTTGTCTAGTCTATTGATAAGCCCATCAAAGGCATTCTTCATTTCTGTCACAGTGTTTTTGATTTCTATCATTTCCTTTTGATTCTTCCATAGAGTTTTTATCTCTTAGCTTACATTACTCATGTGTTCTTGCATTTTTGTCCACGTTTTTCATTACCGCCCTTAGTATATTAATCATAGTTATTTTTAATTCTAGATCAGGGAATTCCCTGGTGGTCCAGTGGTTAGTACTCTGTGCTTTCACTGCCAAGGGCGCAGGTTGGATGCCAGGTTGGGGAGTTAAGATTCTGCAAGCTGCATGGCACAGCCAAAAAAAAAAAAGATTTAAAAAAAAATTCTAGGGCTTCCCTGGTGGTGCAGTGGTTGAGAGTCCGCCTGCCGATGCAGGGAACACGGGTTCGTGCCCAGGTCCGGGAAGATCCCACATGCTGCAGAGCGGCTGGGCCCGTGAGCCATGGCCGCTGAGCCTGCGTGTCTGGAACCTGTTCTCTGCAACAGGAGAGGGCACAACAGTGAGAGGCCCGTGTACCACACACACACACAAAATTCTAGATCAAATAATTCCAAATGTCTATGCCATATTTGAGTTTGGTTCTGATGCTTGTTTTAGCTCTTCAGAATATGTTTTTAAAAAAATTTTTAGCATGCATTATAATTTTTTGTTGAAAGCCAGACATGATGTATTGGATAAAAGAACTGAAGTAGATGGTTTTCTGGTGTGAGGTTTTGTGTTTATCTGGCTAGGAATTAGGCTGTGTTTACTGTTAGTAGTAGGTGTCAGCGGCTAAAATTTCCACTAGTGTCCTTGTTTTGTTTCCCCTGTCATCTTTGAGTTTCCTTAGAGGCTTATTTTTTTTAATTTTTTAAAGATTTATTTACTTATTTGGTTGCACCAGGTCTTAGTTGCAGCAGGTGGGTTTCTTAGTTGTGGCAGGCAGGCTCTTTAGTTGCACCATGCACCAGGGATCGAGTTCCCTGACCAGGGATCGAACCAGGCCCCCTGCATTGGGAGCACTGAGTCTTAACCACTACACCACCAGGGAAGTCCCGAGGCTTATTTTTTTTTTAATTTTTAAATTTAATTTATTTAATTTTGGCTGTGTTGGGTCTTTGTTGCTGCCCGCGGGCTTTCTCTAGTTGTGGCAAGCGGGGGCTTCTCTTTCTTGTGGCGCATGGGCTTCTCATTGTGGTGGTTTCTCTCATTGTGGAGCATGGGCTCTAGGCGCAGGGTTCAGTAGTTGTGGAACATGGGCTCAGTAGTTGTGGCTGTGGCTCGCAGGCTCTAGAGCGCAGGCTCAGTAGTTGTGGTACATGGGTTTAGTTGCTCCACAGCATGTGGGATCTTCCTGGACCAGGGCTCGAACCCATGTCCCCTGCATTGGCAGGTGGATTCTTAACCACTGTGCCACCAGGGAAGCCCTCAAAACTTATTCTTAAATAGCATCTGAGGCTTGCAGTTCTTTTCAGCTATCATCCACTGTTATACAGGAGCACTATTGATGTGGTGGTAAGGTTGGTGGGAGGGGAAGCAGTCTGTAGTCCTATGATTAGATCTCAGTCTTTTAGTGAGCCTATCTCCCTGGGTTGTGACCTTTACAAGTGCTTCTCAGCTTTCCCACTCTTCCCTTTAGCTGAGACAGGAAGGCTAGAAGGAGCTGGAATTGGGTATTTCCTTGCCCCCTGGTCAGCTGGGCTTTGGTGAAACCCAAGTCACTTAGGCTCTGGTAAAATAATTTCCCTTCAGGGCAAGTCTTCCTTGAAGAAAAAAACAGAGCTCTGGACATATTTCAAAATGGTTACTTTTTAGGAATTCCCTGGTGGTCCAGTAGTTACCATTCCTTGATTTCACTGCTGAGAGTCCGGTTTCAACCCCTGGTGGGGTAACTGAAATCCCACAAGCCAAGGGGTTCAGCAAGAAAAAAAAAAGGTTAGTTTTCCTCTCCTCTTGCTGTAAGCAAGAGGGGATTTTTCTCTAATCTTTACAGTGACAACTTGGTGGCGGTTCCTAGAGGTAAAAGTCATGAGAGTGTGGAGTCCCCTTAAGGAACTCTGCCCTCAGTGTTAGCTCTCAAGGTAGTCCATATTGAGCTTCTAGAAATTCCTCAATTACAGTGTAATGTGTCCCTACTCATACTGGCTCCAACTGTGGGTTTCTGCTCTTGGGCTTCTATTCCTGGTAAACTGTATTTCTCTTTATCCGTCTGTCTCTCTAGTTTTCAGGGCTGCAGTTTGCCCTGTGACTTCAATTCTCTGATCTAAGAAGAGTTGTTTTTAGTTTGTTCAGTTTTTTCTTGTTGTGAAGATGAGAATGACTTCCATACCCTTTACATGTGGGGCTGGAAACTGGAAGTTCTTATCTTGCTTTTTGAAGTGTGAGAGTTCTATATTTCCATAATATTGTGTGTTCACACACTGCTTACCGTTGACATAGGGAAAGGGACATTGTGTTTTCTTTGAAAAATAACAGCTTAATCCACTAACTTAAAAAAACCACCACTTTTCATTTTTCTTTTCTTATTGTATGTATGTCTTATATGTTATATGTTGCCTTAAGTCCTACGACAGAGAATAAATGGATGAATGAATGAATAACAAAAAAGATAGTTTAAAGTGAAGGGAATTCATTTAATTGATGCAGGTACAAGAATAAATGAGAAATACCTGGTTCATGCCCAATGGTTTAATCTGCTTAATTTTTATCCAGAAGGATTGCATGGTGCTGTATTAAAGTGAATCCTTAATTCAACAGAATGTCTAAGGTATGGGGTTATTCTGGTCAATGAAATGTTATGATGAACTGAGAATGAACACACAACCTATGTTTTTTGTTTATTTCCATCTGTCCTATTGAAAAGAAATGTGAAGGGCTTCCCTGGTGGCGCAGTGGTTAAGAATCCACCTGCCAGTGCCTGGGACATGGGTTCGAGCCCTGGTCCAGGAAGATCCCATGCCGCAGAGCAGCTAAGCCTGTGCACCGCAACTACTGAGCCTGTGCTCTAGAGCCCGCGAGCCACAACTACTGAAGCCTGTATGCCTAGAGCCGGTGCTCTGCAACAAGAGAAGCCACTACAATGAGAAACCCATGCACTGCAACAAAGACTAGTCCCTGCTCTCTGCAACTAGAGAAAACCTGTGCGCAGCAACAAACCCAACTCAGCCAAAAATAAATAAATAATTTTTTTAAAAAGAAAAGAGATGTGAAAACATTCACTAGTGCAGGGGTCCCCAACCCCCGGGGCCATGGACTGGTACTGGTAGGTCCGAGGCCTGTTAGGAACCGGGCCACACAGCAGGAGGTGAGCGAGGGGTAAGCCAGTGAAGCTTCATTTGCAGCTCCCCATCCCCCCCATCACTCCCCATTGCTCGAATTACCGTCTGAACCATCCCCCCTTCCCCCATCCGTGGAAAAACTGTCTTCCATGAAACTGGTCCCTGGTGCCAAAAAGGTTGGGGCCCACTGCCCTAGTGCATTTTCTCTCAAAGAATTTATTGAAATGAATTGAATATTTGATTCAATGAATTATGTTGTAGCCACTTGTCAGCTGTGTGACTTTAGGCATATTATTTAACCCAGGGGTCCCCTACCCCTGAGCCGAGGACGGTAGTGGCCTGAGGCCCACAGCAAGAAGTGAGTAGCAAGTGAGCGAGGGAAGTTTCATCGGCCGCTCCCCATCCCTCCCATGGCTCGTATTACCACCTGAATCATAGCCCACAACCCCCCATCCCCCAGTCCATCCACGGAAAAACTGTCTTCCACAGGACCAGTCCCTGGTGCGAAAAAGGTTGGGGACTGCTGAGTTAACCTCTCTCTGTGTTAGTTTTCTCCTCTGCAAAAAACAACAGTGATAATTCATGCATATTGCTTAGCACAGTACTTTGTACACATTAAGCCCTCAGAAAATTGTAGCTTTTTTTTGTGTGTGTGGTACGCGGGCCTCACTGCTGTGGCCTCTCCCATTGCGGAGCACAGGCCCCGGACGCGCAGGCCCAGCGGCCATGGCTCACGGGCCCAGCCGCTCCGCGGCACGTGGGATCCTCCCAGACCAGGGCACGAACCCGTGTCCCCTGCATCGGCAAGCGGACTCTCAACCACTGCGCCACCAGGGAAGCCCTGTAGCTGTTTTAATCGTCATTATTCATGATTGTAAAGCACCACCTAGCCAGCTGTATTGAGGGAAACAAAAAAGCTAAAGACTCAGTGGGTACTTCAGGTACTTACTGTGCAGGTAAGGGACACAGGATTTACATCACAAAACAGTTAAGTTTCATAGGGAGGCCATTGTTAATGACCTTTCTTGCCAAATGAGTGATCCACACTTCAGGTTTGTACAAGTTCAGGGAGGGGAGACACCAGGTGGGCAGGCTAGGATGAAAAAGGAAGGAGGAAGAACGAAAGGAGAATAAGGCAAGACCTGAATGAATTGGCAAGATGAAAAAGAGGGAAGAGGAACAGGACAAGCAAACTGTAGGGTCAGAAATGAGCGTGACATGTTCTTGGGATCCGCTGTGAGGTTGCAGTGTCTCAGAGTCATTGTTCTGGAGATCAGATTTCATTGTCAGAAGACTACAGCTAGAAAATTTGACAGAATGTGTGCTGAACCCTGGGACTTTTCTCTGAATGATTACAATGGAAACAATAGGAAAAATAAAAAAGATAAAAACTCAACAAAAGGAAAAAAAGACTCTTTCCTCGCAATTTGCCTTTTCCTGCAATAAATATGCAATGCTATGAACCAAAATTACTTCCTAGTATGATTCTACGTAATTGAGATATTGCTGTACAATATTACAGGACTACCAGTGGTAAGGGAGAGCAAGCCGTGCTTGTGCAAAACGCCCTGGAATGGCAAGGGAGTGTTAAGAGCTATTGAAAGTACCATTGGTCTGTTTCCTGTGGATTAAAGTCTTCTCATGGTTCTCAGGGGAAGGAATGGTGAGAAGGAGCAGGGTGAGGCTCATGGACTTCAATTTCTGGCCTTGGATTTGGTTACTGTTCTTGGACGGCTGCCTCATGACTATGAGCTCTCTTTCCTTATCTTTTCACACTCCCATCTTGGTGTGGTCAGCCTTCTTGTTTTCTTTTTCTTTTTTTTCTTAATTGAAATATAGTTGATTTACAATATTGTGTTAGTTTCAGGTATACAGCATAGTGATACATTTTTCTTTTTTGAAAATTATATTCCATTATAGGTCATTATAAGATATTGAGTATAGTTCCCTGTGCTATATAGTAAGTCCTTGTTGGTTATCTACTTTATGTATAGTAGTTTGTATCTGTTAATCCCATACTCCTGATTTATCCCTCTCCCTTCCCTTTTCCCTTTGGTAACCATAAGTTTGTTTTCTATGTCTGTGAGTCTATTTCTGTTTTGTATATAGGTTCATTTGTATTATTTTTTAGATTCCACATGTTAGTGATATCATATAGTATTTTTCTTTCTCCATCTGACTTATTTTGCTAAGCATAATATTCTCTAGGTTCATGCATGTTGTTGCAAATGGCAGAATTTCATTCTTTTTTATGGCTGAGTAATCTTCTATTGTGTATATATATATATATATATATATATATATACCACATCTTCTTAACCCATTTGTCAGTTGAGGGACATTTCAGTTGCTTCCATGTCTTGGCTATTGCAAATAAGTAGTACTGCTATGAACACTGGGGTGCATGTACCTTTTCAAATTAGAGTTTTTGTTTTTTCCAGGAGTGGAATTGCTGGGTCATATGGTAGTTCTATTTTTAGTTTTTTAAGGAAACTCCATACTGTTTTCCATAGTGGCTGCACCAATTTACACCCCATCAACAGTGTATGAGGAACCTCCCTGGTGGTCCAGTGGCTAAAACTCTGTGCTCCCAATGCAGGGGGCCCAGGTTCAATCAATCCCTGGTCAGGGAACTAGATCCCACATGCCACAGCTGAGAGTTCACATGCCACAACTAAAGATCCCACATGCGGCAACGAAGATCCCGCATACCGCAACTAAGACCTGGTGCAGCCAAATAAATAAATAAATAATTTTGAAAAACCCAAAAAACAGTGTACGAGGTGAACACTCTTTTAAACTGAGTGTTAAGCAGAGTTTTGAAGCTATAGAATGCATTCATCTAACGGAAGGGCAGGTTTGGTCACAGAGACCCCTGAAGTCTAAGTCTCTATGTTAAATAAATAACAGAACCAATTTAGCACCTGGCAATATTTCTGTCTGACTCCCTGTTGGAGTTAAGGTTTTGATGTGGTGGGTGGGCCCACAGAATTAATTGGATATTCTTTATTTTTTCTTTATTTTTTATTTTTGGCCATGACACATGGCTTACAAGATCTTAGTTCCCCGACCAGGGATTGAACCCAGGCCCCGGCAGTCAAAGTGCAGAGTCCTAACCACTGGACTGCCAGGGAATTCCCTAATTGGATATTCTTAGGAATTTCTTCTTGTTAAAATGAAGAAATAGGACCATTCTGGATGTTTTTTAAGGTGCTGGGGTTGGGGACCTGGGCTAGGGCCAGTCACAGTGAGTGCCCCCACCCCCCCACCCCGTTTTGACTTTCCCTCCTTCCTTATGAATATTTCAGTCCTGGTGAAATCCCTTAAGGTGACCAGTTGCGTTCAAAGGAGGGTAGGCAAGAGAGAAAAAAAGAAAAAAGAGCTCTGTTGCTTGACCTTGTGATGGGGTCTGTGGAAGGGGATGTAAGGAACTCATCTGCACATGAACCTGAGTCCTGTTTTTCCTTTCTCTTAGAAAGTCCAGCCAGCCAGAGCCATCTCCTTGTACGCCCCCCCCGACTACTATCCAGAGGAAGTGCTGAGCTGCCAGCCTCCCTCAATACCCAGCTCCCTAAACCGGATCGATAGCTCTGGGCCCAGCTGTTGACATTGATTTCTTTTTCCCCTAGAGTCTCCTTTCCACTTACTATGAAAAAATATCCTTTGTTTCACCCTTTGTCTCTCTTGTTCAAGGGAGAGGTGGGCAGAGACTTTTCTTTGGTCTCTACCTTGTCTCCATTTTTTTTTTTTTCCTAAACCAAGATTCTTGGGCCTGGAATAGGAGGAGGTGGTGCTCCAAACCTGCAATTCTCAATAGCAGCTCTAATTTTGTCTGGGGGCCGTGCTTCAAATGGGTCTAGGTGTATCAATTACATACCCGTGCCGGAATGCCACCACTTCAGTGTCTTGTGTCCCTTGATTTTGAAAGCAAGCGTGTGGGTAGGAGACGTGTTTTGTACGTCTGGAGTCTAAAATATTGGCATGTAAATGTTAGGAATTCAGACATTTACCTTAAGACCTACTCTTGGTGTGGTGGGGGGGCGTGGGTAGGTGGAGACAAGCTCACTGCAGTTGAAAATTATGTTTACACCATGGCACCCAAGGTTCCCGCCCCATAGCTTCACGCTGACATCTGAGAGGAAGCAAGTGTGACATTGATCAAGGCAAACCATAAATTACCAACTTCAAAGTGAGTATTAATTGCCTAATGACAGTTTCCATTATCCTCCTTTCCTAAAAAAGCGAATTCAGCACAAGCTTAGGGCTGGTTCTTGATCATGGGTCATGCCGCTAGTTGGCACACTTGGCTTTGCAAGGAGATTGGGAGAAATGAGGGCTGTTGTAATGGAAGCACACTCAGCCTTTTGTGAGGAGGGTACAAATTGCATCACTCTCAGGGCCTGAAACTGTGGACATCAGGAGGCCGAATGCCTCTGCAGGGGAGGTTGATTCCTTTTCCTAGAGGTAAAATGGCTCAGTGGGAGCCATTTGATGGTGGGAGCTTTGAGTCTTCAGCCCTTTGAAGGAAAGAGTTATTGGGCAGGATGGAGGTTTAAGTGCTGAGGCGCTGAACCTGGGCTGATATGCACTGCCTGTAGCTGGATGATACAAGGCCCAGTGGAGGGCATGGCCACCAAAAGGCTGGTCTTCTCTGGGATGAACTCTGTGTGCTTTCTTGGGCTGGCCACTCCACTGCTCTGAGCCTGTGTCCCAAATCTGTAAAATGAAGGGTGTGAACTGGATGACCCCGAAAGTCCCTTGCAGTGTGGAGACCACCGTGGTCTCTTCCTTTAAGCTAGGTACAGAAAACAAAGGCACTTTGCCTGGAAGAGCCACATGACCCAATGGGACTGGTTCTCTGTGGTTGCCAGACTTTTACTGTAGGGTCTGTGAACATTTGTCTCTTTTGCCGAATGAAGGTATCATGTATAGGGGTTCCACAAAGGAAAATGAGAATATGCCTGCTAAGAAAGATGATCTGGCGAAGGTAAGGATTCACTCTCACTGGGACGCCCTACTGCTTTGGCTTAATGGGAGGGAGTGTAAAGTCTCAAATGAATCCCAAAGTAAAAGTAATGTCTTACAGCATTCTTGGGATGAGAGGTATGTCATGAGGGTTATGTTATCATAGCAACTGACTCCTGAGGTGTCCACTCAAGGTTTTGGGAACCCCAGTCCTTGTCATGGGCTACGGGAAGTCAAATGAGACCAACTTGGGCTTACCAGTCAGGAAATCCAGTGAAGAACTCTATTTTAGCTCCACTGTTTCACTTCCAGAATTCCAACAAGTAAACTAAAGATGACTGTGATAGGTACAATAGTTAGTTGAATCCAGGAAGTTGAAAAACATATTCTTCTCAGCTCTACCTGCTTATTTCTTGTTGGGAAAGTCAGATAACACTACAGATAACTGAGTGTCCCTAGGGTGCTAGATAACTAGAAATGGGTAGAGATAAGTAGAAAAACTTATAGATGTCCAGAACCTGGAAAACACGTCTTTTTTTTCAAATTTAAATACAAATTACTTGTGGAAAAATGAGCAAAGAGTATGGTTATCTAGTGGTACCTAAGTAGTTAGTTAAATGATGGTAACTAGAAACAAGTGGAATAAATTAGATGAGGCTGTTAAGAAAAAAAAAAAAAAGCATTATTCTGGGACTTCCCCTGGCAGTCCAGTGGTTAGGGCTCACACTTCCACTGTGGGGAGCACGGGTTCGATCCCTGGTGGGGGAACTAAGATCCCACATGCCGCATGGCCAAAAAAAGAAAAAAAGGAAAAGAAAAACATTATTCTGAAATATAACTTTTATTTCTTGTGATAATAATGAGTAGTATCAGTGAGTAGTGGTACCTATCTATTTATTTAATTAGGGGAAACTAGATATTCCTTAGAAGAATAATTTGAAGCCACGAAGCTGAAATCCATTTCTCTCAAAACTAAATATTAATTCTTGTTGCAGTAATGAGTTAGACTATAGATAACTATTGGTACCTAGGTAATTCGTCTACTATGGATAGCTAGTGAAAACCAGGAATCTGTATAAATCTGGACGTCGAAAACCACTCCTCACAGCACAGTCTTATCTCTTGTGGGAATAAAGATTTAGTACTATGCATAACTACTGGTAACGAGGTAACTACCTAACTACAGACAACTACAGATAAGTACTTGTAGCCAGAATGTGGAAAACACAATCTTCTCAACCCAAACTTCTCATTTCTCACTGAAATGCTCCATCAGTAATAAGATAACTATTAGTAACCAGGTAAGTAGTATACCAGATATCTAGAACAGTTTGAATCTAGGATGCTAGAAAGCACTCTGCTCAATTCTTATGTTTTGAATATTCAGTTAGTAATGTAGAAAATAACAATTGCTTAAGTAAGATTTAAGTAGAGATAATCATATAAAAACAATAAAAATTTGAAGCCGGAAGGCTAAAAACATTCTTCTTAACTGTTAGTGCTTATCAAAACCACAATGAGATACCACTTCACACCCAGTAGGATAGCTGTTACCAACAAAACAAAATAAGTGTTGGTGAAGATGTGGAGAAGTTGAAACCCTGTGTATTACTGGTTGGAATATAAATGGTGCAGCCACTGTGAGAAAAGGTATAGTGGTTCCTCAAGAAAATTAAACATAGAATTACCACACGATCCAGCAATTCCACAGCGGCTCCCTAAGAACTGAAAGCAAGGACTTGAATACACATTCATCGCAGCATTAATCACAATAGCCAAAAGATGGAAACAATCCAAATGTCCATCAACAGATGAATGGGCAAACAAAATGTGATGTATACATACAATAGAATATTATTCAGCCTTAAAAAGGAATGAAATTCTGACACATGCTACAACATGGATGAAGCTTGAAGACGTTAAGCTAAATGAAATAAGCCGGACGCAAGAGGACAAATAGTGTATGATTCCATTTATATGAGATTCCCAGATTAGTCAAATTTATAGAGACAGAAAGTAGAACGATAGTCCCCAAAGGCTGGGAGAAGTGGTATTTGGGAGTTTTTGTATGGAGTTTGGGAAGGTGAAAAAATTCTGGAGATGGATGGTGGTGATGCAACAGTGTGAATGTACTTAGTGCCCCTGAACTATACCCTTAAAAATGGCTAAGATGGTAAGTTTTATTTATGTGTATTTTATTGCCATAGAATAATATTAGTCTTAACTTTTGTTGGAATAATGATTTTGTACTATAGACATTGGCACTAGGTGTCTAGTTACTTAGAGATATCTAGAATAAGTAGTTGAAGTTAGGAGCTTAAATGTAGGTTCTTCTGGACCCTAAATTCTTTTTCTCCTGGTAGATTAATGAGTTAATAACATAGCTAAATAATAAAACTTAGGTTACTAATTACCTAAACAATATTAGTATATGGAGTTGAAGCCCTGAATTGGAAAACATAACCTTCTCAATCTAACTTTATATTTCGTGTTGAAAGAACTCATAAATCTGAGATGAATAGTGGTACATAGATAACTAGTTGACAGGAGATATCTAGAGATAACTACTAATACTCATTGATGTCAGAAAGCTGAAAAATACATTCTTCTAAAACGTAAATTCTTATTTTCTTTTGGAATAATGAGTTAGTACTGTCGACTAAAAAAAATGCACAACCCAGAAGTTGAGAATTATGTTCTATTTGGTAGACAAAACTGAGGACTTCAGCCCAGAAGACAGCTTCTCAGACCGCTCTGAGGGACTGCTCCAAAGAGGTAAGGGAGGAGCCAGGATATACAGGGGGTTTTGCAACAAAAGCCAGGTAGTCAGAACATCAAAAGATTACTGTTAATTAAAGAAACCGTACATCGCAAGTTATTGAGATGCGTTTCTCTCTGTATGGGAAGATGCAAAAATCTGGGCTCATTTAAGTCATTCCTTTGATAGGCACCTTAGCGATCTAGGACCAGTTTCCTGCTTTTCTCCATCCTGAATCCCCTCAAGGTGCCCCGTTGTGGGGGGCTGTAGTGGCTGCTGGCTTGATGGCTGCAACATCCCTTGTTTACTGATATGGCAGGCGACAGTTTTCATCCACAGTACCATAGATATGTAAGGGGACCTAGATGATTTGTTAGCTATAGATAACTAGTGATAACTAGAATAACCAGTCCAAACCAGTAAGGTGAAGACCACAATCTTCTGTCTAAATTCTTATTCCTTGTTCTAATAACGTGTTGATTGTACAGATATCCAGTGGAATCTAGGTAATTTGTTAACTAGAACTGCCTAGACTAAACCAGAAAGATGACTTGTAGATGTTGTTTTGCAGCACCGTAGAGAGTATCTGGGTCAGAGAGTACCAAAGGGCAGCAGTGGCTTGTGGTCTTATTGGCACAGGGCTCATCTTACTGATGGCTAGCAGATGTTAGGCACAATTTCATGGGGAAGGTAAAACAGCCACGCTCTAAATGGATAAAAATATGGTTAATTTGGATATGTTTTAAACAATTGGATGTGTAAAAACTTGTTTGGCTCCAGCAGGCTTTTGAGGTAATGGGTCTCAGCCTCCAGTGAAGAAATAAACACCTAGCGGCCAATAGACAGACGCCATTTTTGGCTCATTTGTATATCGTAAGTTAAAGTCCCCAAGCTGAAAGACACCATCCTCTCAACCCTCAATTCATATTTCTTGTTGGAATGAAATATTAGTACTAGAGATAACCAGTAATACCTAGACGACTACTTTACTAGAGTTAACTGGAGGTGACTAAGAAAACTGATGAATCCAGGAAGTTGTAAAATCATTCAACTCTAGCTTCTTTGCATATAAATGCAAAACAAATGCAATGCCTGAAACAGATAGCTATTCTAAAACTAGCTATAAAAGACATTTGGGACAATTGCGGAAATTGGAATATGGACTAGATATATGCTAATATTATTACATTATTGTTAATTTTATTAAGATGCAATAGCATTGTGGTTATGTAGGAACATTTCCTTTTTTAAGGAGATGTATAGTGGAATTTTTTAGAGTTATAAATGTCATGACAACTGTAACTATTTTTGCAAGGTTCAGGAGACAGACGGAGAAAGCAAATATGACAACATATAAACATTTTTGAAATACAGGTGAAAGTTGTGCCGGGGCGTTGTTGTTCCTGTGTGTTTGAAATGACTTGACATCCAACCCTGTTATTTGTTCGGCTTCCTCCCAGTTTAACGAACTAGTGTAGGAAGAATCATCTGCAACTTATGACCATTTTCTCCTCCCGTCCTCCTTGGACCTGATGAGGGATGTGGTGACTTGCTCCGGCTGTGCTGCAGCTGTGATAGGAGACCAGGCTCCACCATGGGAATGTGTGCCAGCTACAATTATATGGAGATTCTCTCTCTCCCTATAAGATGTTGGGATGTGTGAACTTGACAAACCAGGATAAAAGCCTCTTCGTTTTAATGGTAATTTTATTTCAACAGAGATTAATATGCCAGGCACTCTTCCAGGTTCTGGGAATGCAACAGTGTACAAAAGACACAAAAACCTCTGTCTGCATGGAGATTTCATTCTGCTGATGGGGATACAGGCAGGGAATATGCAAAATAAATAAGGACATTATGAAGTGAGGAGAGCTAAAGAGAAGAAATGGAGCAGGGACATGGTGTAAAAGGTTTCCAGGAAGCGGGTAGGGGGTGAAATTTTAGTTGGGGAGGGCAGAAAAGGCCCCTGGTGAATTGTTTTTGAGGAAAGTCCTGAAGAGGGCGAGAGAGCAAGCCGTTGCAGATACCTGGGGGGAAGGCGTTGCAGGCAGAAGGCATAGCTAGGTGACTTCTACCCCTGAGCAGAGCATGGAGATCATGGGTCACAAATGGAGACCGTATAAGTCACCTCTCTCTTGTTCCCCTGGCACATATCTTTGATTAGTCATTGAGCACTTTCCCACAGTACCCAGATATAGCCTCAGAATCTTCCTGAACACTGTGTATTAATTTGCGATTGCTGCCATAGCAAATTACCACAAACGTAGTCACTTAAAGTAATACAAATTTATTCTCTCCCAGTTCTGTGTGGGTTGGCAGCCCAGGTAAAATGTAGCTTAGCTAGATCTTCTGTTGGGTGTCACAAGGCTGAAATCAAGGTGTCAGCTGCATTCCTTCCTGGAGGCTTTGGGGATAAATTTACTCCCAAGGTCATTCAGATTGTTAGCCAGATTCAGTTCCTTGTGGTGTGGGACTGAGGACCTCGTTTCCTTGTTGTCTCTCAGCTGGGAGTCAGTTTTTGTTACTAGACACTGCCCTCATTCCTTCTCATGCTTTTCTTTCTTTTTAAAAAATATTTATTTACTTATTTGGTTGCACTGGGTCTTAGTTGTGGCAGGCAGGCTCCTTAATTGTGGCATGTGAACTCTTTAGTTGCGGCATACATGTGGGATCTAGTTCCCTGACCAGGGATCGAACCTGGGCCCCCTGCATTGGGAGCTCAGAGTCTTACCCACTGGACCACCAGGGAGGTCCCCCTTCTCATGCTTTTCATGTGACCTTCCTTCAACAAGAGCTGGCCAAGTTCCTCTTACATTCTGACTCTCCAACTGCTCTATCTGCTACATCTCTCTTGCCTCCAGCCAGAGAAAGTTCTTGACTTTGAAGAACTCATGTGGTTAGATTAGCCCCATCCAGCTAATCCAGGATAATTTCCCTATGTTAAGGTTCATAACCTTAATTATATGTGCAAAGTCCCTCTTTGCAGATGGCATATAAGATAACATATTCTCAGGATACAGGGATTCGGGCATGAACATCTCTGGTCAGCTATTCCATCTACCACATTGCAATCCAGAAAGTCATCACTTGTTGGCATAGGAAGAGGAGATGAAACTTGTTTGATCTAGGTAATGATAGGGAAAGTTAGGCCTTTTACATCCATATATCTGGACGTTGACTCAGCCCATTGCAACCTATGTGTTAGTTTTCTATTGCTGTACCACAAACTTAGCTGCTTAGACCAACACAAATGTATTATATCATAGTTTCCTTGTGTCAGGAGTTTGGGCACGGCTCAACTGGATCCTCTGTTCAGGGTCTCACAGCCCGTAATCAGAGTGTCAGTCAGGCCAGGAACTCTTAAAATTTTCATATTTTGGTGTGTTTTGGTAAAAGGCAAAAAAGAAGGAAAATTCTTTATAGAATAAATCCAAAGCTGTGTTTGTATAGTCTTTCATCGTTAAGTGTTTCTTTGGTATATTTTTGTCTCGTGTTGTTGGCTGTAACATAGTCCTTCGCCTCTGGAGGCTCATGTTCTTCGAAGAGCCAAATGACTTCTTTTGGGATTTCCACAAATCTTGGTTCAGGATTAAATACCAAATTGTTCTTTTTTTAGAGTCGCACTGAGAAGATGACCAGGCAGATCTTATTGGTGAATTCAGTTGTGGTAACTCATGTACCTGTTGTTTTATCAGTTTGAGCTTATTTTGTACCATCTGTTGTTGTGTATTTTGGCAGGAACCTTCATTACTTTCAGAAAACACAGAGAGACCAATTATTAAACTTGGTTTACAAAGTGATCAGATAAGACATTTAAAGTAATAATGTGATTTCTATTGCTGGAGCTCAGAGCAGGCCACCCCAAAACATGCCACAGTGGCATATTGATTATTTTGAATTAAAGTCACTTGAGAAACAGCTGATGTGAGAACACTTTGACCCTCCTCTTCTCTGTCCTCCTTGAAAGCAGGAAATAATTCTCCCATGCAAAATTTGCTCTCTGTGTACCAGGAGAGAGACATCTTTATCACCAGAGACCGGGAATTCAGGGCTGAGAAGCCTGTACAAACAAACTCTATTACTTCTTTACTAGTTTACTACCCCAAACCCAAACTCTGCTTATATTCTTCACTAATTAAGCATCCAAGCCTAAGTTTCTTTGTCCTGTCAATTCCTCACAGATTTATTCTTTCTTTGCCTAAAAAGGTAAAAGCTGCCTGCCTTGGTCGCTTCTTAGGTCCTATTTGTATGAGACCTCTGTACATATGAATTAAATTTGTTTTTTTCTCCTGTTAATCTGTCTTCTGTCGATTTTTAATTATTAGACTAGCCAAAAGAACCCAGAAGGTCACTATTATGACTCCAATGAACTGCATTCCAAAGGCAGTAGGTGAAAGGTAGTGAATACAGTGAGAACATGGAGTATTACTTCCATAAGAAAAATAATGTGATTTTTTTCATGTGTTTAAGTTCTTCAGTATATTGTGTGTATCCTGCTGTGTGGTACCTATCACATGGCTGTCTGGGGGAGAGTTTTATTCAGCATATACCTTTTCCTTCCAGGCCTAATATGTTTCTTTCTGGAGGTCAGAAAACAGCCCCACACCCCAAAGCCCACTATTTTCTCTTACTTATAAGAACTTGTATTTGGGGGTAGGTTTGGTCAGGACTCTCAGGCAACTCTGGTGTTTTCAGCCTGAGCCTGTAAGAGCAGCCCACCGTACACATGACGGTGGACCTGACTGGAAGAAGAGAACAACACCAAGGTATCGGCACCAGGTATTTGGCCAACAGAGGGACAGCTTTCCCACGGTACAAGGTACTGTTCAGTGAGGTGACCAGCTGTGTGGCAGAGTCCCCCTCCGCCCCATGCTCAAGGGTGACTGGAATGTTCTGAACGGTCATTTGACATCATGACTCTCAAGGATCCACCCACCTGGGAGTGACCAGCATGATACTCAGGATGTATGGCCCTTAATGTTGGAGGATGGACCTCAGCTTGGGAAATGCCCTGGGACCACTTCTTCCCATATTGGGGGTCAATCTGGCTGCGTTTTAGTCTTTCATAGAACCTGCCTAACCCTAACTTTGCCTGGAGTGTTTTTTTTAAACGTCTTTATTGAAGTATAATTGCTTTACAATGTTGTGTTGGTTTCTGCTGTATAACAAAGTGAATCAGCTATATGTATGAATATATCCCCATATCTCCTCCCTCTTGTGTCTCCCTCCCACCCTCCCTATCCCACCCCTCTAGGTGGTCACAAAGCACCGAGCTGATCTCCCTGTACTATGCGGCTGCTTCCCACTAGCTATCTATTTTATGTTCGGTAGTATATATATGTCCATGCCACTCTCTCACTTTGTCCCAGCTTACCCTTCCCCCCACGCCCTGTGTCCTCAACTCCATTCTCCAGTAGGTCTGCGTCTTTATTCTCGTCCAGCCCCTAGGTTCTTTGTTACCGTTTTTTCTTAGATTCCATATATGTGTGTTAGCAAACCATATTTGTTTTTCTCTTTCTGACTTACTTCACTCTATATGACAGATCTTAGGTCCATCCACATCAGTACAAACAACTCAATTTCGTTCATTTTTATGGCTGAGTAATATTCCATTGTATATATGTGCCACATCTTCTTTATCCATTCATCTATCAATGGACACTTACATTGCTTCCATGACCTGGCTATTGTAAATAGTGTTTCAATGAATATTGTGGTACATGTCTCTTTTAGATTTATTAAATAACATAAATCAAACAAATTAAACTTTCAAAGCCAATGAACTTAAAAACTTCCAGGATATTCTGGCACCATACAAAGACTGTACAATTTCAACTTAAAATTCTAAGTCTACATCTAATTCTAAAAGATACGTGCACCTCAATGTTCAGAGCGGCACTGTTTACAGTCCACTGTTTACATGGAAGCAACCTAAGTGTCCATCAACAGATGAATGGATAAAGATGATGTGGTATACATATACACAATGGAATAGTACTCAGCCCTAAAAAGGTATCAAATTCTGCCATTTGTGACAACATGGACAGACTTAGAGAGTATTATCCTAAGGGAAGTTAAGTTAGACAGAGAAAGACAAATATTACCTGATATCACTTTTATGTGGAATCTGAAAAACAGTACAAGTGAACTTATTTACAAAACAAAAACAGACTCACAGACATAAAAAACAAACGTATGGTTACCAAGTGGGGGGATAAATTGGAAGCACAGGATTAACAGAGGCACACTACCATATATACCAGATAAACTCCAAGGATTTATTGTATGGCACAGGGAACTCTATTCAATATCTTGTAATAAACTGTAATGGAAAAGAGTAAGAAAAAAATATAGATTATACATATTATTTATATGTATAATCTATTACACTGCTATATATAAACCTCATGGTAACCACAAACCAAAAATGTATAATAGTTACACACACACAAAAAAGAGAAAGGAATCCAAACATAACACTAAAGATAGACATCAAATCACAAGGGAAGAGAGCAAAAGAAGAAGGAACCAAAAAGAACTCCAAAAACAATTAGCAAAAAGGCAGTAAGTACATACCTACTAATAATTACTTTAACTATAAATGGAATAAATCGTGGAATCAAAAGACAGAGAGTGGCTAAATGGATACAATAACAACACCCACATACATGCTGCCTACAAGAGACTCACTTCAGATCTAAACACTCAGACAGAAAGTGAAGGGACAGAAAAAGATATTCCATGCAAATGAAAATCAAAAGAAAGTTGGGGTAGCAATACTAATGTCTGATTAAACAGGCTTTAAACGAAAGACCATAACAAGAGACAGAGAAAGACATTACATAATGAGCATGGAATCAACCCAAGAAAGTATAACAACTGTGAATATATATGCACCCAACATAGGAGCACCTAAATACATACAGCAAATAGTAACAGACATAAAGGAGAAATTGACAGTAACAATAATATTCAGGACTTGCACACCCAACTTACATCAATGAACAGATCACCCAGACAGAAAATCAATAAGGAAACACTGGCCTTAAATGACCCATTAGACCTCCATTAGGTCTAATATCTTAATAGATATTTATAGAGCATTCCATCCAAAAGCAGCAGAATACACACTCTTCTCAAGCGCACATGGAACATTCTCCAAAAACCAAGCCTCAATAAATTTAAGAAAATTGAAATCCTATCAAGCATCTCTTCCAACTAATCCTGTGAGACTAGAAATTAACTACAGTAAGAAAACTTCAAAAAAACACTAACATGTGGAGGTTGAACAAAATGCTACTGAACAACCAATGAGTCACTGAAGAAATCAAAGACGAAATAAAAAAATACCTGGAGACAAAGGAAAATGAAAACACGACGATCCAAAAGCTATGCAATGCAGCAAAAGCAGTTATAAGAGGGAAGTTTACAGCAATTCAAGTCTACCTCAGGAAACAAGAAAACTCTCAAATAAACAAGCTAACCTTATACCGAAAGGACCTAGAGAAAGAAGAACAAACAAAACCCAAAGTTCGCAGAAGGAAAGAAATCATAAAGATCAGAGCAGAAATAAATGCAATGGAAACAAAGAAAAGAATAGCAAAGATCAACAGAACTAAAAGCTGGTTCTTTGAGAAGATGAGCGAAATTCATAAACCATTAGCCAGACACATCAAAAAAAAGAGGGAGAGAACTCAAATCAATAAAATTAGAAATGAAAACGGAAAAGTTACCACAGACACTGCAGAAATACAAAGCAACCTAAGAGACTACTACAAGCAGCTCTGTAACAATAAAATGGACAACCTGGAAGAAATGGACAAGTTCTTAGAAAGGTATAACCTTCCAAGACTGAACCAAGAAGAAACAGAAAATATGAACAGACCAATCACAAGTAATGAAATTGAAACTGTGATTAAAAATGGTCCAACAAGCAAAAGTCCAGGACCAGAGGGCTTCACAGGTGAATTCTATCAAACATTTAGAGAAGAGCTACAACCCATCCTTCTCAAACTCTTCCAAAAAATTGCAGAGGAAGGAACACTCCCAAACTCATTCTATGAGGCCACCATCACCCTGAGAGCAAAAACAGACAAAGAAACTACAAAAAGAAAATTACAGAGCAATATCACTGATGAATATAGATCCAAAAGTCCTCAACAAAATACTAGCAACCAGAATCCAACAACACATTAAAAGGATCAGACACCATGATCAAGTGGGATTTATCCCAGGAACGCAAGGATTCTTCAATATATGCAAATCAATCAATGAGGTACACCATATTAACAAATTGAAGAAGAAAAACCATATGATCATCTCAATAGATGAAGAAAAAGCCTTTGAGAAAATTCAACCCCCATTGATGATAAAAACTCTCCAGCAAGTGGGCATAGAGGGAACCTACCTCCATATAATAAAGCCCATATACGACAAAACCCACAGCAAACATCATTCTCACTGGTGAAAAACTGAAAGCATTTCCTAAGATCAGGAACAAGACAAGGTTGCCCACTCTCAGCACTATTATTCAACATAGTTTTGGGAGTCCAAGCCAAGGCAATCAGAGAAGAAAAAGAAATAAAAGGAACACAAATTGGAGGAAAAGCAGTAAAGCTGTCACTGTTTGCAGATGACATGATACTATACATAGAGAATCCCAAAGATGCCACCAGAAACCTACTTGTGCTAATCAATGAATGTGGTGAAGTTGCAGGGTACAAAATGAATGCACAGTAATCTCTTGCATTCCGATACACTAACGATGAAAAATCTGAAAGAGAAATTAAGGAAACATTCCCAATTACCATGGAAACACAAAGAATAAGATACCCAGGGATAAACCTACCTAGAGAGACAAAAGACCTGTATGCAGAAAACTATAAGACACTGGTGAAAGAAACTAAAGAGGATACCAACAGATGGAGAGATATACCATGTTCTTGGATTGGAAGAATCAACATTGTGAAAATGGCTATACTACGCAAAGCAATCTACAGATTCAATGCAATCCCTATCAAATTACCAATGGCATGTTTTACAGAACTAGAACAAAGCATCTTAAAATTTGAATGGAGACGCAAAAGACCCCGAATATCCAAGGCAGTCTTGAGAGAAAAAAAAAACAAAAAACGGGGCTGGAGGAATCAGACTCCCTGACTTCAGACTATACTACAAAGCTACAGTAATCAAGGCAATATGGTACTGGCACAAAAACAGAAATATAGATCAATGGAACAGGATAGAAAGCTCAGACATAAACCCACGCACCTATGGTCAACTAATCTATGACAAAGGAGGCAGGGATGTACAATGGAGAAAAGACAGTCTCTTCAGCAAGTGGTGGTGGGAAAACTGGACAGCTCCATGTAAAAGAATGCAATTAGAACACTCCCTAACACCATACATAAATATAAACTCAAAATGGATTACCGACCTAAACGTAAGACTGGGCACTTTAAAACTCTTAGAGGAAAACATAGGAAGAACACTCTTTGAGATAAATTGCAGCAAGATCTTTTTTGTTCCACCTCCTAGAGTACTGAAAATAAAAACAAAAATAAACAAATGGGACCTAATGGAACTTAAAAGCTTTTGCACAGCAAAGGAAACCATAAACAAGACCAAAAGACAACCCTCCGAATGGGAGAAAATATTTCCAAATGAAGCAACTGACAAAGGATTCATCTCCAAAATGTACAAGCAGCTTATGCAGCTCAATATCAAAAAAAACAAACAACCCAATCCAAAAATGGGAAGAAGACCTAAATAGACATTTCTCCAAAGAAGACATACAGATGGCCAAGAAGCACATGACAAGTTGCTCAACATCACTAATTATTAGAGAAATGCAAATCAAAACTACAATGAGGTATCACCGCACACCAGGTAGAATGGGCATCATCAGAAAATCTACACACGACAAATACTGGAGAGGGTGTGGAGAAAAGGGAACCCTCTTGCCCTGTTGGTGGGCATGTAAATTGATATCGCCACTATGGAGAACAGTATGGAGGTTCCTTAAAACACTAAAAATAGAATTATCATATGACCAAGCAATCCCACTCCTGGGCATATACCCAGAGAAAACCATAATTCAAAAAGACACATGCACCCCAATGTTCATGGCAGCACTACTTACAATAGCCAGGTCACGGAAGCAACCTAAATGCCCATCAACAGACGAATGGATAAAGAAGATGTGGTACATATATACAACGGAATATTACTCAGCCCTCAAAAGGAACGAAATTGGGTCATTCGTAGAGACGTGGATGGATCTAGAGACTGTCATCCACAGTGAAGTAAGTCAGAAAGAGAAAAACAAATATCATATATTAATGCATATGTGTGGAACCTAGAAGAATGGTACAGATGAACGAGTTTGCAGGGCAGAAATAGAGGCGCACAAGTACAGAACAAACATATGGACACCAAGGGGCGAAAGTGGGGGTGGGGGGTGGCGGTGGGGGTGGGATGAACTGGGAGACTGGAATTGACATATATACACTAATACGTATAAAATGGATAACTAATAAGAACCCGCTGTACAAAAAAATAAATAAAATTCAAAAATTCATAAAAGTGAATATATTAAATGCGGGAGGGCCTCGGGCATCTAGAGGTCACGGGCGCGGGGGGCAGGGGGCATGTCGCGCGCCGCCCGGGAGCTGGTACGGAGCGTGCGTGAGATCAGGACTCCGGGTCCCAGGTTGCAACCTAGCTGACTAAGTACTCCGCCCTAGGTCGGGCGTCTTCCCCGACCAAGGGGCTGTGCCCGATTTGTGGAGGGTAAGAGAGAGAGCTCACCCAAGCTCCATAGACCTTAGAGAAGCGTTTAGGGACTATCTCTTGACCGAGCCCTCCATATCCAGCAGCCAGTACCCAGAGGGAACAGTAATCAAAGTAATGACGGTCGCCCCTTGGTATCCGCGGGGGATTGGTTCCAGGACCCGCCGCGGATACCAAAATCGGCGGATGCTCAAGTCCCGTAGTCGGCCCTCCGCATCTGCTGATGCGAAACCCCTGGATATGGAGGGCCGCCTGTATAGTTATTGAAATTAAAAAAAAAAAAAAAAACCTGTGTTTCAGTGGACTTGCAAGCTCAAAGCTGTGTAGTTGAAGGGTCGACTGTATGATTAGCTAGGAATACTTCTAAGTCAATAAGGCGCTGTGAACTTTGACACCGTACTGGGGCAGTGGCTTCATCGGTGCCTCTAACACCTCGCCTGAGAGGCTTGATTCTCTGATGACCAATTGCTCCTACTTTTATAGGAAGGAGTTTGACATTAGCCACTATATGTGTGGAAAATTCCCCAAACTTCTGCTTCAGCCAATTGGTATTTCACGTTGGAAAAACTCTCACATAAATAGGCAACCGTTTCTTGTTTCACCTCACTGGGAGAAGCTCTGCAGCTGCGTCTGGCTACAGGTAGAAATGTGTCTGGAGTTTGTGGGGGTGTTCTGATAACCAGAAGATGCTCAGGATGAAATGGACTGATGTGACTCTTCTGGGATATTTACTAGCTAACGATCCTCTGTGTGTGTGTATGGTGTGTGTACGCATGTGAATGTGCACATGCATGTGTGTGTGCAAAAGAGAGAGGGAGCAGGCAATGGTGCAGAGCCTAGCTCGTGACTTGGGTGGAGAACTGGAGTGTTCCGCTGCCACCAGGCCCCTAGGATGCTCACCGATTGTGCTAGAGGCTAATGCTGAGTCTGGAGAAGCTTGTCCTCAGAATCTGAGAGGGACTGAAAACAAGGAAGTTCCAAAACTTGGCCAACAATCCAGACCTCAAAGCACAGCCAATGGCTCATGGTGTCACAGATTCCAGATACAGTTGAGCAACTATCAAATCATATCTGTGTGTGAGTAGGAGAAAGGGAAAGAGTTGTGGGTGCAGAGATAAGTGAACACAGCGCTCTGACCTAGTATTGTTTGACTCCAATTTACTGACGTTCTTTATTTGCTGCATTTAGACAACAAGTGATATCCAAAGATAAATGTACCACTCATTTACTATTTCTTTAAGGGCAAATATATACTTTGAATATGGAACTCTGGTATTTGATGCACTCAGGCCTTCTTTTGTTTTTTTTATTTTGCTTTAAATATGAAGTAACTGGGCTTCCTCTGAACGCAGGCCTCTGAAATTGCATGAAACACTCCACAAAGTACCTTCATATATGTATATAAGACATACAGTATAGCCACACAAACCATACTAATACATTAAAGAACCAAAAGATGGGAGTTCCCTGGCGGTCCAGTGGTTCGGACTCTGCGCTTTCACTGCCGAGGCCCGGGTTCGATCCTTGGTCGGGGAACTAGGATCCCACGAGCCGTGCGGCGCGGCCAAAAAACAAACAAACAAAACCGAAAGATGTGCACCTTGAAACCTTTGGGTTCAAATCAGCAGAAATGCTGACCATATTCATTCCAGCTTCTCATAATGTTGTTCCTAGGCTGCTTACCATTCACCCAGGAAAAAGGAGATCACTTTCTCTTTTAAAAAGGACAGCTTAATCCACAGTTCACGTTTTTCTTATTGTACTGTATGCATCTTATATGTTATATGTGGTCTTCAATGCTAATAAACTAACACATGAATGAATCAAATAAAAAGGGACACCATGTGGGGAGAAGGGAATCCTTTAAATAGGGCAGGTAGAAGAGAAACGAAACAGCCCTTATCAATAGCCAGTAGTTTGATCTGTTTAATTTTATCCAGAAATATTGCATGGGACTATATTACAGTGAATCCTTAATTCAACAGAATATACAAGAACTAAGCACCTTTCACTGTGTCTGACTCCTTGTTGGAATTGAGGTTTTGATGTGATTGAGTAGGTCCACGGAACTCATGAGGCATCCTTGCAAATTTCTTCTGGTTAGAATGCTGAAATGGAACCTGGCTGTTTCATGGGGTGTTGAGACTGGAGACTGGGCCAGAAACAATCACATTTTGAGACCCTCTTCCTGTCCTAACTTTTCCCTCATGCCTTATGAGTATTTCAATCCTGGCAAAATCGCTTAATGTGACTTTTTTTTTTTTAGTTAAAAGGAGGGTTAAAAAAAAAAAAAAAAAAAAGGAGGGTAAACTAGAGAGAAAAAGACAGCTCTGTTGCTTAACCTTGTGACGGGGGCTGTGGAAGATGTTAGGGACTCGTTTGCCCGCAGACCCGAGTTCTGTTCTTCCTGTCTCTGTATCTTTTGTCTTATAAAGCCCAGCTGGCCAGAGCCACCTGCTTGTGTCCCACTGGCTGCCTCCCAGCCCAGCTGACCACCCAGCTCTCCGGCCCCCAGCAGCAGCTCTGTGCCCAGCCACTGACATGGATTTCTTGCTCTCCCTGGTCGCCACCACTTCTGGTTTCAAAATATCCTTTGCTTCACTCCTTTTTCTACTGCGTTCGAGGGGAATGAGACAGAGACCCTCCCTTGGTCTCTATCTTGCCCACATTCCCCCCACCCAGACCAAGATTCTTAGGCCTGAAATAGAAAATCAAGTTCCAACTCTGCAGTTCTCATAAATGCCCTAGTTTTGTTTGGGGGCTGAGCTTTGGGGGGAGTCAGGTGTACCAGTGTGCTACCCATGCCTGAACACCACCTTTCGCATCACCCGTGTCCCCTTGTTTGTGAAACACGAAGGAATGGGCGTTCAGAGTCTTTTGTATTCCTGTCGGCATAATTAAGGCCTCCAAGCCGTTAGCCGGCTTGCCTTAAGAAGTTATTTTAGCACATGGGTGCAGCAGGCTGTTGTTTATGAGTTGTGCTGCCAGGTGGAAGGTTTGGCTTTGCAAGGAGATTGGAGGAAATGACGGCTGTTGTCGTGGAATCACACTCAGCTTTTGTGAGCCGAGTGCACGTTGCATCACTCTCTCAACGCGCTCTCGTGTTTGCTGTGCAAGGGGGAACCCCAGGATACTGCATGCCTTAAGGGTGGAGAGTGGGGGCCTTAGTGCTGAGGCCGAGTGGGAAACCTTAAGTCAGCAGCCCTTTGAAGGAAAGAGTTCTGTTCAGGATGGAGGTGGTAAGCGCTGGAGAGCTGAACCTGCGTGTGCACTGCCCATAGCTAGATGAATCTGGGCCCAGGGAAGGGCACGCGTGGTCACCCAGAGACTGACATTCTCTGAGACGAACTCCTCGTGCTGTCTCTCTCGCAGGCCACCGCACTGCCCTGGACTTGCATTCCCTCCTCTGTAGTATGAAGGGAATGGGCTGGATGCTCACAGAGGTCCGTTCCCTGCGATGCAGAGGGACTACTGTGGTTTCTTCCTTTAACCTGGGTGTCCCCCAGGGGACAAAAAGGTACTTTGCTTGGAAGAGCACCATAAATGATGAGACGGGTTTCTCTGTTGTTGCCCACCTTTTTACTACAGGGCTGGTGAACATTCGTCTCATTTGTCAAAGATGATCTTGTGCGAGTTCCACAAAGGAAAAAAGAGTGTGTCTGCTAAAACGATCTGGCCGAGGCAAAGGATTTGCTTTCCTTGAGACACCCTACTGTATTGGTTTGATGGGAGGGAGTGTAAGGAAAGTCTCAAATGAATCCCAACACAAAAGTAATGTCTTGCAGCATTCTTAGGATGAGGGGTATGTGATGCGGGTTATGTTGTCATAGCAACTGACTCCTGAGGTGTCCACTCAAGGTTTTTTTGTTTTGTTTTGGTTTGGTTTGGTTTTTTTCCCATGCCGTGCAGCACACGGGATCTTAGTTCCCTGACCAGGGGTCGAACCCATGCCCTCTGCAGTGGAAGCGTGAGAGTCCTAACTGCCACTGGACTGTCAGGGAAGTCCTCGCTCAAGGTTTTGAGAACCCCAGTCTGTGTTGTAGACCAAGCTGAACTTACCAATCAGGAAATCCAGTGAAGAGTTCTATTTTATTTTATTTAATTTATTTATTTATTTATGTATTTTTGCGGTACGCGGGCCTCTTACTGTTGTGGCCTCTCCCGTTGAGGAGCACAGGCTCCGGACGCGCAGGCTCAGCGGCCACGGCTCACGGGCCCAGCCGCTCCGCGGCATGTGGGATCTTCCCGGACCGGGGCACGAACCCGCGTCCCCTGCATCGGCAGGCGGACTCCCAACCACTGCGCCACCAGGGAAGCCCCAAGTGTTCTATTTTAGCTTCATTATTTCCTCATTATTTCACTTCCAGGGTCTGACATTTCCTAGAGGAGCCACATCGGCACCAAAGGACTGCATGGTAGATCAGTATGTGTGCTCAGAGCATGCCCCGTGGTAAGCACAACACCCCATAATCGGAATTCAGGCAAATGTAGTTTTGTTCTTTTGAGGACAACTCAAAACAAACTTCATTGCCCTGTTTTGTATACATTTATAGGAACTCTTCTCTTGATTTAAAGAGTCACTTTTCACATCTATTTGGAGGGGCCACACTCTTGTATCGCCTGACAAAGAACTGTTTCTGGTTCCTTCCTTTCTCGCCGCCCTTTGTTTCTATGTACTTGTAGTTAAAATAGGAGCTTGGGATTTTGACTGTCAGGCCCTTCCGAGTTAACTCTCCAGGGTTCTCGTTATATTCATTTGACTCAAGATCCAGTCTACATTAATCTAGTTTTTTAAAAAAGTTTTTCCGTCAAACAGTTCAGACCGTGGATGAAAACTGTCGCCTGCCATATCAGTAAACAAGGGATGTTGCAGCCACCAAGCCAGCAGTCACTACAGCCACACACAACGGTGCACCCCGAGGGGATTCGGGATGGAGAAGAGCAGGAAAGTGGCCCTAGATCGCTAAGGTGCCTATCAAAGGGATGGCTTCAATGAGCCCAGACTCTTGCATCTTCTCAGACATTAGAAAAGGACGCTAAATTCACTAACTTGAGATGTCTGGTTTTCTTTAATTAACAGTAAGTAATCTTTTGATGTTCCGACCACCTGGGTTTTGTTGCAAAACTCCCGTGTATCCTGGCTCCTCCCTTACCTCTTTGGAGCAGTCCCTCAGAGCTCTCTGAGAGGCTGTCTGTCTTCCGGGCTGAAGTCCTCAGTTGTGTTCGCCAAATAAAGCATAATTCTCACCTTTTAGGTTGCGCTTGTTTTTTAGTCGGCAATACCTTCTTCCTACTTAATTTGATCACCAACCTTACTATTTTGAAAGTTCACTAGCATGTGTTCTTCATTGTGAAACACTCTAGAAAGCAAGACTACATCCAGAACTATTAGATTATTGTAATAGGCTGAACCTACTGGACTCCTTACAAGACTGTGCTTATATAACTTTTTAGCCAAAACTAAAACGTCTGCAAAGACAACCTCCCTCAGGTCTCTGTATTTGTTGGTAGCCAGTTTCTAAAGATTTTTTTTTCCTATAAATCGAAGTTATTTCATTATGTCAGAATAGTTCATTTCTGATCTATGTCTTTGGGATATTTGAAATGTACATTGAGAGAAATTCTCTTTGGGGCACTGATTAATTGGGGGGATTCATTTGAGGAGACCTATCTGTCTCTTTGCAAACCTAGACTAAGGGTGAATTATCATCTACAGCAATGTTTTGCTTATTTCTTATGCCTCCTGCCGCCACTCTGCCTGAATATACCTGGCATCTGAAAGAAGTAGAGACATGTTTTTAAAAAAGAGTGTATATGATGAAGACACCAGCCACTTACAGGAAAGATATTCACTTTTTGTTTGTTTGTTTCTCCCAGGCAGCCTGAGCATGAAAAAAGAATGCTGTTAGAGTGTGTCAGACTGGATGTGAGGGTTAACTGGGGAATGTGTGCTGAGCCTTCTCTGACTTTCAGTCTCAGGCCAGAAAGGTTGAATGTGGTCCTTTCTGCTGTGGCCAAAGCAGAGAAGGGGTCGGGACTGGGTCTGACGGTGTCCTGGAGCTTATTTGTACAGGCCCTGTAGTTCTGAGGGTCCTTAAAGCACCGAGAATCCTAAGGATTAAAAAAGGATAGTGGTCAACACTAGGCAATAAGAATTATTTTTGGTTTTAGAATCATCTGGTGAGAATGACAGCGGGCATACACGGGAACATTCTCAAATTTCTCCCACTCCCCACAAGGTCTGGCATCTCTGTGTAGCAGTGACATCCTTCTCTCTGTGGAAGCCTGACATTACAACCACTTGGCTGACATTTGACACCCACAAGTGAGAAAGGTGGGAAGAAAGAATAAAAATTAGTGGACACCATGGCAAAGAGTGTAACCTTTCCTGAGAAAACAGAGCCTCCTTCACACTGGGAACATAGAAGTGCTGTGAGACTGGTCTTTGATTAACTCCCCTGAGAGGAAAATCTGATGTCACCAAGGCACCTTATCTGTAGTCATTGAAATATTTAATCACTTTTAACATCAAACCCCACTTAAGGAGCCTCACTCACATCGCTAAAGATTACTCAACACCAAAGGTTCAACTGAGAAGAACGTAATGCTTTTTAAAAAGTGGACCTGGCTTTTCACTCTCCTAAACTTTTTTTTTTTTCCCACCCTGGTAGTTTCACACAAAGAAGACAACATGAATAAAGCAAAGTATGACTGCTTCTTTGCAATGAGTGATTATTCTGGAGCACTGCTTGGGAGAACATCTCCTTATTCTTGCTTTGAGCACCATTAAACCGAAAGTTTCCCTTTTCGTGTTAAACAGCAGAAATTGGGGTTCTCTCAAGGATGTGGAAGGTGACAAAATGCATTGGAAGGTGTGATAGTCAGCTTCTCAGGTGGGGAAGGAGCAATGAATATGCTTTCCTGGGCTGGTGGGGGGAAGGAAGAACAGGGAGAAGTGCCTCTTCTGGCCTTGATGGAGTCTCTTCTCACGTTGCTTTTCAAGCTGCAGAACCTGTGTGCCAGAATGGCTCCTATTCCCCAAAGAGAAAGAACAGGGAACAGAATTTGGAGCATACTGGATGAATGCTCTGCTGCCACCTTCCCATGAGTCTGCGTGAGCAGCCTCTTAAGGAAGATTCCCTTAGAGTCCAGTGTTCAGCCTGAATTTGTCCGCATGAACGGAGCTCATCCCTGTCTGGAAACACACCGTTCTCACACTAGGGACTAACCCCGCCCAATCGTGCATATGCACGTGGTCCCAAAGGGGCAGGGTGGGGTTAAGGATGGAGTGATGGGGGAGAGACGGAGGAGAATATATGGGTCAGTGCAAACTCACCAGTGGGTACTCGGGAAACTTCTGTGCGGCACAGGACCTACTGATAGTGATTCAGGGATGTCACCTCATGAAGGGAGGCCTCCTTGTATTCTGTTTAAATGGCATTTCCTTAACAATTTGCATACATACCCCGCCTGCCGCATTTGACACACAAAGACAAATATATGGAGAATTTGCCTCTTTATTGATAATACAAGTCCAGAGGAGGTATGGGTGGCACAGGCAGCATGGGCAGCCCAGGTGTCAGTAGTATCAGAAGAACCCGTCTCCAATCTGGCTCCTGAACGAGGATGGTACTTTAGGGCCCATCCAACATTACGGCGGCAAGGTGGTCCAGGGAAACAGGTGGTGCATCTTGAAGCATTGATGCTCCCTCATTTCTCCTGCACTAGGCCCTCCTATACTTTTTTTTTTTTTTTGCAATACGCGGGGCTCTCACTGTTGTGGCCTCTCCCGTTGCTGAGCACAGGCTCCAGATGCGCAGGCTCAGCGGCCGTGGCTCACGGGCCCAGCCGCTCCGCAGCATGTGGGATCTTCCCAGACCGGGGCATGAACCCGTGTCTCCTGCATCGGCAGGCGGACTCTCAACCACTGCGCCACCAGGGAAGCCCTGGCCCTCCTATTCTTAAACCAGACCTACAATCACAGCGGGAAAAGGATTGGTTTAGTATATTGAACAGTTAATGTCATAATACAAAAAGCATAGCATGCAACTTTATATGCCATTGAGATTTAAAACTGCATCAAGAGAAGCTATTTCCTTCTTGCTAAAATGCCTCAGGAAAGTTACCACCACACTCCCTCCCTTCAGCTTACCCTTAGTGAGCTCCCCCTTCTGTGTGCCAAGTTCTGGCTTAGGCTTATTTTGTCTCTCTCCTCGCAATTTTAATTTTTAATTTTGTTCTTACTTTGTGGCCGCGCCACGCGGCATGTGGGATCTTCGCTCCCCAACCAGGGATCGAACCTGTGCCCCTTGCAGTGGAAGCTTGGAGTCAACCCCTGGACCTCCGGGGAATTCCCTCTCCTCTCAAGTTTAATATTCTAATGTTTTTTCCAGGTATTGGATGGAGGTTTAGCTTATGAATTGTTGTACCCGGTCCTTGCGGTTGATGCAATGCCTGGTAACAGGATAAAAATGGTCTATACCCTGGCGGCTGATCATCAGCCATCCGGCTGCCTCCTGCCCCGTCCTCACCTTGATGCGGGGGTGGATTTGGGCACGGTAAATAGTGGGCCCCATGTAAAGTCATATTGAGGGGAACGGCTCCCTACTTGAAAAGCCTATCTTCAGTGTGAAGTAAATAATGAACAGGAAGGAACATGTTGGTTTTTTTTTTTTTTGGCTGTGCTGGGTCTCAGTTGGGGTGCACGGGATCTTCATGGCGGTATGCGGTCTCCTAGTTGCGGCAGGTGAGATCTAGTTCCCCCACCAGGGATCGAACCGGGGCCCCCTGCATTGGGAGCATAGAGCCCCACCCACTGGGCCACCAGGGAAGTCTGGAACATGTTGGATTTTTTAAACAGAAGGTTTCCTTCAAGGAGGTCCAAGGGGTCATTAGTCCTCTGAAATGTCTTGAGAGTTAGAAAGGTGGTCTGGCAAGGGGGGCCAGGGGTGTTGTGACTTGTCTTACTGGGACGTGAGAGTTGCTGAAGCTCTGGACACTGCGTTGATATTTCAGCCTGTAGTGTTAAGGAAAGCTAAGATCAACTCGACCCAAGGTAACAAAGACTCTCAAAAATCTTAGGCCACCCAAGAGTTTGGGGGGAAAGGGGCATACCATTGTCACCACTGTCAATGCTGCAGGCCCCGCCCCGCCCCGCCCCGCCCTCCGCCCCCTCCTGGGCTCAGGACCAGGTCAGCTCACTCTGCTCTGGCTACAGTCGCAGGACCTTGGACCAGAGCCTCTGGTGCACAGCACGGTGGCGCCCTCTAGGAGCTGCTTATCCACCAAGAGATCCCCATCCTGTCCCTTACGCTTAAGGCAAGAGGGTGCAACCTGCATTTTAGGAGGACAGCCGACCACCACGTGGGTGAGGAGTCACTAAATGGCTCCCCCTAAATATCAGCCAACTATTCACAACTGAAAGAAAACCCTGTCCTGTGGACTCCACTGCTCCCTCAGCATCGCAGTTAATGGAATTATGTCATATTTCCTATTTTGGGTTGTTTCCACTCGGCAAATTTTACCTGAGACCAAGGGCCTCCTCCCTCTGTCGCCCCATTGTCCCTCTCCCATCTTAGTATTTGGGCCCTTCCGATGCATGAATATGCAGTCAAAAACAGCCGGTGTACTAGAGCTCATCTGCGGGGGGGCGGGGTTGTTCGAGTGTACCAATGGTCTAGTCTGCCTAAATATAGTAAGCAGTGCGCAAAGCTGGCTATCTGAGGTTCAAGCTGACACTACTTCCATATCTCCAACACTGGTTTCATCAAACAACTCCTACTGTCTTTGCAAAACAAGGGAGGGTGCCCATGGAATGTTTCTTTGGGACATTCATGCTGTAGAGTTTGGAAGTAGATGAAAGCGTTCTCCCTGTTTCTTCCTTTGTTTCTTGTTGCTCTTTTTCGCTTCAGAACTCCATTAAGAGACTACTGTGTAAACCCAGGAGAAGCAAGCCCCCCAAACTTCACAGTTTTCCTTTTCCTCTGAGCTTGCTTTGCCTGCTTGAGAAAGCAGAGGCCTGGCCCTCCCAAGCCCTGGACAGACCTGACTGTGAGCCCAGCCCGTGGCCTTAGGCCGCCAGCACTGCTTTCCAGACCCCACCACCAGCTCTGCAGCCCGTGTCCATCACTGCCCCCACACACGCTCTCTGCAGCAAAGCTAGTGGACCCATCCTGATTCTTCTTTGCCTCTCTTTCTTTCTTTTCTTCTTCTTTTCCCCCCGAAATACTCCTTTGATTTAACTCAGGCTTGTCTATAGTCTCAAATAACCACTCCTGATCCTTTGACTCACAAACTAGTCATCACTGGAAGAGCAAACGTATTTCACCTTACCACAGGTAAGAATCCTGCCTGAACTAAGAGTCATCCTCCACTACCAACAAATTCCACACACCCCATCGCTTCATAACAGTACCACGAAAAAGAAAGAAAAGCCTCAGGTGTTAGAAATTCCTCCAGAGACTACTCATGAATGCATTTGGTAGTCTCCAACATTTGAACGTGGGCTACCCTGGTGGCTCAGTGGTTGAGAGTCTGCCTGCCGATGCAGCTGACACGGGTTCGCGCCCCGGTCCGGGAAGATCCCACATGCCGCGGAGCGGCTGGGCCCGTGAGCCATGGCCGCTGAGCCTGCGCGTCCGGAGCCTGTGCTCCGCAACGGGAGAGGCCACAACAGTGAGAGCCCCGCGTACCACACACACACACACACTCACACACACACACACACACACACACACAAACCACTTGAACGTGTGAGGACTCCTCACGGCGTACGTTCCACTCTGTATAACTCTTGCCTAACTTCCACCTTTCTCAGGTCGGTGGAACTTTGTTTGAAATTGTTGTTTTAGTTTGTTATGTTCGTTAGACATATTTCAAAGGTTGAAACTCGCCCTCCCACCTCCACTATAATGCAAAACCTACTATGTTAGCAACGCTTTCAGGCTGGCCTATCAAAGAATTCCAGAAAATGAGGATTTAGGACTGCCACTCTCTCCACTACTTTACCAAACACTTGGAAACTCCAGCAGGAGAGGGCCTCTCTCCCATTGGGGTGTGTGTGTGTGTGTGTGTGTGTGTGTGTGTGTGTGTGTGCGCGTGGGGTGTGGGTGGGTGGGTGAGGGAGACCTCTTCTCTTCAGCCCTTGGGCTAGAAGCCCAGATCAGCCCTGGGGGGATCCCTGTCGGGGCTGCCATGAGCTGGGCAGCCTTGTTTTCCTACCTCAGACATTTGTAGTTGCTGGGAGCCCCTACTTGGTCTACAGCAGGCTGGGCCTTATGTGGCAGCACTGGGCACGGGGCCTCTGGCTTTCTTTCCCAGGACACTGCCCGGCTCTCATGGGCTGATCCTGGCCTAGGTTGTCCCCAGGCAAGGACGTATGCGCTCCCAGCAAGTGATCACCTACCGTACAGACACCCACCAGTGCGGGGGGGCCTCTCACCTCCTGCCCTCCTAGAGACAACTGCTTGGTCCCAGTGGATGTCACCAGGAACGGCGTCCGGGCATGGCGGCTGTTGTAGAAGGGCACCTGAGGCCACCTGAGTTCGGGGGAAGCTCACCGTTTTCCCTGCCTGGACTGACCTGGGCGCCAGCCAGGCCACTCCAGCCCTCAGCCCCCAGCTGTGTCTCCTGCACAGGGTCCCGCGCAGGATTGTGAGGCGGGGGTGGCGAGGAAGAGCCCGGAGCGGGTGCTGGAGAAGAAGGGCAGCCCGGGCGTCCGGGCAAGGAAGTCAGACCTGCCTCTCAGCACACTGGCAGCAGCTCAAGCCCTGCCCTCGGCAGCCAGCTGCCTCCAGTGGGACAGCTCGGGGACCCAAAGCCTGTGAGCTGTGCCACCCAGCCCGGGCCCTCGCCTCTGGAAAGTGTTCGACATTCAAGTGCCCCCTTCATCAGCTGACAAAATGGTGTTTTACGAAAGTTCTGAAACATTCTAAAGTCCTAAAAGTATTTTCTTCGCTAACAAAAGTTCTGAGCGCATCTTACTTTGTTCTAAAAGCAAGAAACCACTCTCTGTGGAAGAGATTACAAAAGAAGAGCTGCGGGAGGAGCAGACTTGGGCTCTACGCTCTCCCCTCCCCATCAGCGTCAGCTTCACCAAACATACGTCAGTTGCTCATCTGTGGTGTTCTCACTGTGAATTATGCCCTCACTCCAATGCCTAAGTATTTATATATTCACTCCTTATGCAAAGAACGTATGCTTGGTTTTGAACAATTTAATATAATTGGACTCCTCGGTGCGTTAATTTGAATAATTGCCACTTCAGACTTAACCTCAGTGGGGCTCCACACAGAAGTGGTGGTACCTAAAGGGTACCAGTGTTAGAAGGAATTGAACTTGTGCGTGTGAGTGTGTGTGTAGAATTCAGAGACATAGACTCTGTAAGTTTATATAGGTATAGTTTATACAAAGGTATACACACACACACACACATATGTATATATATACACACACATATATATATATATCTGTGTGTATATATATGTCTACACCTGTGTATAAACTATACCTATATACATATGTTTGATTATGGATCTCTAGCCATCTACTCAAGCACATGTGAAGTCAATTCCTCAAGAACAGGCTCTTACGGGAATAAAGACGCAGACCTACTAGAGAATGGACTTGAGGACACGGGGAGGGGGAAGGGTCCGCTGGGACAAAGTGAGAGAGTGGCATGGACATATACAGACTACCAAATGTACAATAGCTAGCTAGTGGGAAGCCGTCGCATAGCACAGGGAGGTCAGCTCAGTGCTCTGGGACCACCTAGAGGGGTGGGATAGGGAGGGTGGGAGGGAGACACGAGAGGGAGGAGATAATGGGGATATATGTACATGTATAACTGATTCACTTCGTTATAAAGCAGGCATTAACACACCGTTGTAAAGCAATCATACTCCAATGGAAACGTCAAAAAAAGTGTACAAGGCAAAAAAAAAAGAAAAGAAAAAGAATAGGTTCTTAAAAGGTGTACAAACATTTTAAGTTCATTGTCTGTAGGCCTTCTCCATATTCATTTGCGTCGAGATTTATGTAATTGCTGCCCAGGGCTTGGGAAACCACGGCTACAAGGCCTTTTCCCCTGCACGCCATCAGCTATTGAGCCAGGTGGTGGGTATTTTTACTCTTTGTGAATTTTTCGGTGTCCTGGAAATTAAACTTCTCTACCTCTGAGTGCCAAGATAATCTAGCATGAATTCAAACTATACGAAGAGCAAGACTCTGCCCACTATCTACAGTATGTGGAACATAGTACCTGTAAAAGAAATCATAGGAGAAGGAACTGAAAAAGTAGTTTTCAGTATCACCCTTGGGTGTTAGACAAGGTCATAGCTGAGTTTAATTTGTTTTAGTTTCGCTTTCTTCACAATCTCCATGTAAGTTACAATGACAATGTGTTACTTTTGTTCTTGAGTGTTTATTTGGGGAAGGCAAATAAGACCTCCCACCGCAGGCCTGAGTCATCTTTAAGTCCACCTCTTCAAGTATGCTTCCAGATTTGTATTGAAGGTAACATCTACCGTCTTTGAACTCCCATATTACTGTTTTGTTACTCACCTGTGGCAGTTGTCTTGTCCCAGACTATATGTGACTTTAACTCATGTATTTTCTTTCTCTCCATGACTTGCTTATGTTCTTTCTTTGGCCCTCATTTATAGTAAGTACATGGACAAGGAATTAAAAAATTATACACACACACAGACACATACACACACGCATGAGAGGCAGGAAAAGGATGATAACTCTGAAGAAGGAGAGAGAAACAGGAGAGAGGAGCCTCTGCAATTCAGACTTCCAGGGCAGCTCCACACAGAGTGCCTCAGACACCGAGGAGAGCACGTTGCTGATCTGTTTCTCCACCCCCATGGAAGACCACCAGCTAAGTGCTAGAGCCTTCCTGGGAAGACCTTTGCTACCTCAGAGTCGGTCACTCAGGACTGCCAGATGAGCTGGGAGGAAAATAAGGGAATGGAGCCAACACTGGACAAGGCCACTAAGGCCACTCAGTGGCCTCAGTCAAGGCCATCCACCCTTCTTCTATATTCACTTTCAACCAATCACCAAGTCCCTACTGAATGCCTGCTATGTACACAGCACTGCCCTGAGGTACTGCATGGGGAATACTAAGAAGTGTGTCAAGTGCCAGATTACAACCTAACCGAGAAGTCACAAAATACACATACATATACATACATACTACATTCACCCATGGTACACACACACACACACACGCACACACACGCACTCGCACACACACACATACACCCTTCATGCTTCCATACATTTAAGACTGACTTGCAATGGAAGCAATGTGTGATAGGGATCCAATGAATCGGTCCCATTTCAAGAGCAGTAAGAGCTCAGAAGATGAGAGTACTGTGGCTTCCTCCAAGAGATGGGGATTGAGCTAGAACTTGAAAAATCTGAACGTTGACAGGAATTAGCACATTGCATTTCTTGTACCGTCGAGTAGACTGAAAGCAAATAGCTTGGGCTTCCCTGGTGGCGCGGTGGTTGAGAGTCCGCCGGCCAGTGCAGGGGACACGGGTTCGAGCCCTGGTCCAGGAAGATCCCACATGCCGCAGAGAAACTAAGCCCCTGCGCCACAACGACTGAGCCTGCGCTCTAGAGCCGGCGAGCCGCAACTACTGAGCCCGCGAGCCACAACTACTGAGCCCTGTGCGCCTAGAGCCCATGCTCGGCAACAAGAGAAGCCACCGCAGTGAGAAGCCCGTGCACCGTGACGAAGAGTAGCCCCGGCTCGTGGCAACCGCAGAAAGGCCGCGCGCAGCAACGAAAACCCAACTCAGCCAAAAGTAAATAAAATTAAATATTTAAGAAAATAAAAAATAGAAAAAAATAAAAGAGACCAGTGGGTGCCAAGGGGGAAGGTGGGGTGGGAGAGGGATGGATTGGGAGTTTGGGATTAGCCGATGCAAGCTAGTATATATAAAATGGATAGACAACAAGGTCCTACTGCATAGCACGGGGAACTCTATTCAATATCCTATGATAAACCGTAATGGAAAAGCATATGGAAAAGCATGTGTATATATATATGTGTGTAACTGAGTCACGCTGCTGTACAGCAGTAATTAACCAAACACTATAATTCAACTATACTTCAATCAAAAAACAATTACATAAACCACCCCTTATGTTTATACACCATTAAAGCTAAGAAAGTATCCTTCCGTCCCTACTTCGTTCTGACTTGGTAAGAATGCTGTGAGATGATTATCTTTATTTTGGCAAATAGTAGTAGTAAGAGTGATAGTTGTTTATAGTTCAGGAAACGAAGGCTCAGGGACAATAAGGCTGGTCCGTGTCGTGTAGTGAGGATTCAGGGCCAAAGCTCTTGCTATGAGCAGGAAAGTAGAAGTGCCCTAAAACCAGATGCATATGTTCCAACTCCAGGGCCTGCTTCCGTTACTCCACTCCTTGGTCTTTCCGATTCTTACCATTATTTATTATTCATTCCTCTTATTATTTGGGGTGGGAGGGGGTGGTTAGGGGCACCGTGTCCCACTTTTTCCGATGAAAAGTGCACACACTATTCTAATGCCAGCACACACGCGGAACTTTACATTCAACTTCAAGGGGACTCCCAGTCCCGCGGACGGCCAGCTGTGGCCTCCAAGTAAGCCCTCCGGATCTGTACCTTGTTCCGCACGCCCCGTGACTGCAATGAACTGAACCGAGAGCCAGCCTAGAGACTCCCTTCCTCTGAACACACCCTAAAACACCGCTTTCGTTAACGCACTCCCCTGGCACAAAACTCTTACAGTCTTCCATGACCCCAAGGGCAGGCATTCTAACTCCTTCCGTAAACTGGACCCCAACCTAACTTCTAAACTTTACTTCCCACCCGGTACAGAGTTCTCTTCAGGCTCCCCCTCCAGCTCCCTCTCAAGGTCAGCACTTCATATGCACTCATTCTCCTGGCCACCCTGTTTGGGTTGGTGTTCCCCAAGACAAGCTTTATATACTCCATCACTCCTGGGGCTGCTCACACTTACCTCCCTGAACTGAAGTTCCATGCACGGCCTGCTTAGCATTTACCAAAATTTGACTCATTCTGCGAGGTGTAAGGGAAACCCCACTACCCTGCCGAAAACAGCCCAATCTGCTTCTACCACGGGCTGCTAAGAACAAAGTCTCTTCAAACGTTTGAATCCTGGCCCTCTGCCCCTGGTCTGTGTAACCTTAGGAAAGTCACCGAACCTCTCTGAGCCTCCATCGCCTCCATTGGGAACTAAAGAGAGCGACGGCCCCCGCCCTCCTCAGGGGACGGCTGTAAGACCGAGTAGCCAGGCCCCGGTGCACGGCGAGCACCCACATGGTGCCAGCGGCCTGAGCAGGCACAGCTACGTGCCACTCCACAGGCTCTCATATCCACTCGGGAGCAGGGGCGACACTCCGCGTCCAGCATCTTCAGTCACAGCGCAGGCCCCGGTGCAGAACGACCGCAGTCAGTCCCGACCCCTTAACTCTAGCATCAGCTAACGTTACCTGAGCCCTCACCATGGGCCTTATTGTACCCCTTCATGTAAGTTTCGCAACACGCTACAGCGGGTACCGTCATGACCCCCATCCTACAGGCGTGGCACCTGAGGCACAGAGAGCTCAGCTAATTTAGCTCTGGCCACACAGCAAGTCGGTGGCGGTGGGGCTGGGCACTGCACTCTGTCTCCAGAATTTTCAGCTCCTTTCTCTCACACGGGCTGATCTCTCTCCCCAGACTGTGAGCACCCGTGGCACGATAGCTGCGTCTGGAATCATGACACTCTCCACACTGCCTGAGGTAGGGCCTTGTACACAGAGCAGCCAACCAAGGATTACTGACCGAAGCATATACAGGGACAGAAAAACACGGTAGCGACATATTCACAAGAAAACTTTCTGCCCTCATTGCCAACTGCCAGAGAGTAGCCATCATCTTTCTTCTCTCATGGACCTTGGTGAATAAATAAACCACAAAACTGATGAAAATTGGAAATGTGAGACAGCACGGTATGGCCAGCGGTAGCACGGTGTTTTTACCACCTCAGTTACCACCTCGTCCTCACAATCACCTGGTGAGGCAGTTACTATGGCTACCCTCATTTTGCAGATGTGGAAACCAAGATCAAGTGAGAATAAGCAACCTAGCAGTTGAGCCAGCTAGCAAGTGGTGAGCAAAGCCAGGATTTAGATGCCAGCAATCTGGCTCCAGGGCCCCTGCTCCCATAAATCCACCACATCGACTACGATTCATGGCTGTTGCTGCTTCGGACGAAGCTCCATTCAGTATTTAAGGTTTTCAAGGTGTGAAGTTAAGTACAACTTTTAAATAAATACGACCACGACTGATGCCAAGGTAGGGCAGCGTGCGTCCAGGGTCACGGGGGTGACTAAAGTTGAGAAAACACAAATTCACCGCGGAAATCTGAGATGTGCAAGGACACACCTCCTGAGCTGTCACAGATGTCCTAGCTTGTCTAATGCAAATCACGATAAAAACCCTCATGGGTCTCTCATGTGATAACTAATACGGAACCAAAATTGTGCATAGGGTATCCAGCTGAGAGAGGGAGAGGCCTGCCGAACTCACCAAGGGCCAACCTGAGGACGAACTGTCTTGGTTAAAATCAGGAGGAGGTACTCATATGGCCATGTCTTACCATTTTTTGAAAGGGAATTGGTCAACAAACCTTTTTTAGTTTCTTGACCACCCTCTGGAGACATGAGGCAGGGGCACTTATCCCTTAGGCACTGTAGGTGAGGTGACTAGGTCCCATGATATACTCAGGAGCCCACTAAAACGATTTGGTTTCTGATCCCCAATGGGGTTCATGAAAATGGCTGTCCAAGGAAACACAGGCTAAGTCAGGTACATTGTCAAGGATAGGGCCCATTATTATAAGCTGCTTTCAATATCTAGGATATTAAGTTTTGGGGCATCTATAAAACACTTGTTCAAGGAACAACCATAGAGCCCTAAATCGGGCCGGGCCCTCTTTTATTTGACAATAAATAAAATGGATTTATTCCTCAGCAAGGGCTCAGGAAAATATTTCTAGAAAACGTGAGGACATGAGATGGGGGGATAGGCAGAGGCAAGAAAGTGGGTAAATTTACCCATGTCCACAGGGGCCGACCACAAAGGACATGTATGCTTTTGTAGAGGATCTACAGCCAGAAGCAATAGGAGCTTAGGAGCTGTGCACAAAGATGTAGCATAGTCCATAGTTGCAACAGGGACAACAACAAAAAAAAAAAAAAGAAAGGAAGAAAAGAAAAGAAAGGGGGCTTCCCTGGTGGCGCAGTGGTTGGGAGTCGGCCTGCCAACCGGTTCCTGCCCTGGTCCGGGAGGATCCCGCGTGCCGCAGAGCGGCTGGGTCCGTGGGCCATGGCCGCTGAGCCTGCGCGTCCGGAGCCTGTGCTCCGCAACGGGAGAGGTCACAGCAGTGAGAGGCTCACGTACCGCAAAAAAATAAAAAAAATAAAAAAATAAAAAAAGGCGGGAACTCTGTACCCCGTAAGCATTCTTGAGTGCTTGAAGCACTGTGCAGGTTTCTACACCTGCAATCTGATGTTGATTCATTACTAGAAATCTATAGGCTAATGGACTTTCTTGCAGGGGGGCCGAGGGGGGCGCTGGGTTTCGCTTTCTTTTGTTTCCTTTGCATAGTGCATCTGAGCACCAGGCATGCTCAGAAAACCCAACCCTGAACTCCTGCTCCTGGAGACGGGGAGTATGGCGGACTCTGACTTCAAGCTCATTGCAAATATTCAGAGCAAGCAAACTCCTAGCTAATAATACAGGTGACCCTTCAACTACACAGCTTTGAACTTGCAAGTCCAGTGAAACACAGGTTTTTGGGTTTTTTTAAAAAAAATTTCAATAAATATACAGGCGGCCCTCCATATCCATGGGTTTCGCATCAGCAGGTGCGGAGGGCCGACTATGAGACTGGAGCATCCGCCGGTTTTGGTATCCGCGACGGGTCCTGGAACCAGTCCCCCGCGGATACCAAGGGGCGACCGTATTACTTTGATTATTGTTCCATTCTTGGTATTGGCTGCTGGATATGGAGGGCTCGGTCAAGAGATAGTCCCCAAACGCTTCTCCAAGGTCTATGGAGCTTGGGTGAGCTCTCTCTCTTACCCTCCACAAATCGGGCACAGCCCCTTGGTCTGGGAAGACGCCCGACCTAGGGCGGAGTACTTAGTCAGCTAGGTTGCAACCTGGGACCCGGAGTCCTGATCTCACGCATGCTCCCTACCAGCTCCCGGGCGGCGCGCAACATCCTCCCCCCGGACCCCCCCCCCGCCCCCCGCGCCCACGCCCACGCCCTCTAGACGCCCGAGGCCCTGCCGCATGCGCACATCAGCCAACCCAACCCCCAGCAGGCTGTGGTAAACCCACAGAGGGAGGCATCCCAGACTTCCTGAAACCCGACCAGACGCCAGAGGAGCCTTAACGTGCCGGATCGTGGGCCACCGCTCTAGCCTTGAGTCGTGAGCCGGGGGTCTCAGGAGATCCAGCGCAGCCTCCGCTGAAGCTCACAGCCTCCTCGACAGCAGTCGGGACATGGAGCGTCAGCCGCAGAGCAGCCACGATGCCTATGCCGACATGGAGGCAGCCGTCGCCGGCCTCCTCAACCTGGGGGTCGACAAGGAGTGGGAAGAAGCGCACGGTCAGTGGCGGGCGGGGCACTCGCTTTAGCCCATTCCAGGAAAGGAACTTTCCCAGCGAGGGGCGAAGGGCAGGACCCCCCTCGGACGCAGGCCCTCCCCAGAGCCTGGCTCCCTCGACGGACTGATCTTTCTCTTTGGGTTTCCTCCCTTCCTTGCAGGGGTGAACCGCGCGGAGACCTGGCCTCCCGCAGAGGGGGGAGAGGGGCAGAAGGCCCAGCCCGAACCGGAAGGGCAAGAGGCGGGAGACGAAGGAGAAGGCAAGCAAGGCTGCGATGTCAGCGTCGGAGCCGCCGGCCCCGCGGACGGCGAAGGCTGCGAGGCCGAGGCCGGGGCGGGCGGCGGCGAAGGCGGAGAGCAGGGTGGCGAGGAGCGGCCCCCGCGGGCCGCCGTCGAGGGTCCCGAGGCCACAGGTGGGCAGCGGCGGGTCCTCCACGCCAGGATTACGCAGGTGCAGCTGCCACACCCGGAGCGCGTTTTCCGGCATACTCCGTACCCCGACGCGCGCACGCGGTAAGCGGGCGTCTCGGGTGGCGGGGGCTGCCGCGCGGGTGGCGGGCGGCGCTCTCGTGGGTCCCTCTCCTCGGCTCCGGACCTGAAAGCCCCGTGGCCTGGCGGCGGCCCGGCCCCTCCGGCGCACTCGGGGGGCCTCGGACGGGGGCGGGGGCTCTGCCTGCTGGGAATCGAGGTCGATATTTCCCTGCGGTGTGGTGTTTGAAGTCGGGGTGGGGGGTGCGGTGGGGTGGGGTGGGGTGGGGTGGGGCGGGGGGCTTTGTGGGCCGCCGGTTAACGTAAATAATAAGTCGCCTGAGGCGTGGTGGAGCAAATGCAGAGTTGGAGTCTACTTTTATCTGAAGTTTTGATCATCAGTTATTCATGGATTATATTTGCATTAATTTAAACACTACACTAAAACATCCTTTATCTTGATTACTGAATTTTAAAAAATAGATCAATTTTTTAATTTATTTAACGGCTGCGTTGGGTGTTTCTTGCTGCGCTCGGGCTCTGGGCTCGGGCTTTCTCCAGTTGCAGCGAGCGGGGGCTACTGTAAGTTACGGTGCGCGGGCTGCTCATTGTGGTGGCTTCTCTTGTGGCAGAGCGCGGGCTCTAGGCGGGTGGGCTTCCGTAGTAGATGTGGCACGTGGGCTCAGTCGGTGTGGCTCTCGGGCTCCAGAGCGCAGGCTCAGTAGTTGTGTCCCACAGGCTTAGTTGCTCCGCGGCATGTGGGATCTTCCCGGACCGGGGCACGAACCCGTGTCCCCTGCATCGGCAGGCGGACTCTCAACCGCTGCGCCACCAGGGAAGCCCTTGACGGTAGCTATTCTAAGGTGATACCTCAGTGTAGTTGTGGTTTGCATTTCTCTGATGATTAGTGATGTCCGTTTTTATTTTTTAATATATTTATTTTTCTGAATTTTTGAATTTTATGTATTTTTTGTACAGCGGGTTCTCATTAGTTATCCATTTTATATGTATTAGTGTATATATGTCAATTCCAGTCTCCCAGTTCATCCCACCCCTACCCCCACCCCCCACCCCCACTTTCCCCCCTTGGTGTCCATATGTTTGTTCTGTACTCGTGCGCCTCTATTTCGGCTTTATTAAATGGAGGTAGGTTCCCTCTATGCCCACTTGCTGGAGACTTTTTATCATCAATGGGGGCTGAATTTTCTCAAAAGCTTTTTCTTCACCTATTGAGATGATCATATGGTTTTTCTTCTTCAATTTGTTAGTATGGTGTATCTCATTGATTGATTTGCATATATTGAAGAATCCTTGCGTTCCTGGGATAAATCCCACTTGATCATGGTGTCTGATCCTTTTAATGTGTTGTTGGATTCTGGTTGCTAGTATTTTGTTGAGGATTTTTGCATCTATATTCATCAGTGATATTGGTCTGTAATTTTCTTTTTTGTGGCATCTTTGTCTGTTTTTGCTCTCAGGGTGATGGTGGCCTCATAGAATGAGTTTGGGAGTGTTCCTTCCTCTGCAGTTTTTTGGAAGAGTTTGAGAAGGATGGGTTGTAGCTCTTCTCTAAATGTTTGATAGAATTCACCTGTGAAGCCCTCTGGTCCTGGACTTTTGTTTGTTGGACCATTTTTAATCACAGTTTCAATTTCATTACTTGTGATTGGTCTGCTCATATTTTCTGTTTCTTCCTGGTTCAGTCTTGGAAGGTTATACCTTTCTAAGAATTTGTCCATTTCTTCCAGGTTGTCCATTTTATTGGTATAGAGTTGCTTGTAGTAGTCTCTTAGGTTGCTTTGTATTTCTGCAGTGTCTGTGGTAACTTTTCCTTTTTCATTTCTCATTTTATTGATTTGAGTTCTCTCCCTCTTTTTCTTGATGCGTCTGGCTAATGGTTTATGAATTTCGCTCATCTTCTCAAAGAACCAGCTTTTAGTTCTGTTGATCTTTGCTATTGTTTTCTTTGTTTCCATTGCATTCATTTCTGCTCTGATCTTTATGATTTCTTTCCTTCTGCGAACTTTGGGTTTTGTTTGTTCTCCTTTCTCTAGGTCCTTTCGGTGTAAGGTTAGCTTGTTGATTTGAGATTTTTCTTGTTTCCTGAGGTAGACTTGAATTGCTGTAAACTTCCCTCTTATGACTGCTTTTGCTGCATCGCATAGCTTTTGGATCGTCGTGTTTTCATTTTCCTTTGTCTCCAGGTATTTTTTTTTATTTCGTCTTTGATTTCCTCAGTGACTCATTGGTTGTTCAGTAGCATTTTGTTCAACCTCCACATGTTAGTGTTTTTTTTTTGAAGTTTTCCTCCTGTAGTTCATTTCTAGTCTCACAGGATTATAGTTGGAAAAGATGCTTGATAGGATTTCAATTTTCTTAAATTTATTGAGGCTTGCTTTTTGGAGAATGTTCCATGTGCACTTGAGAAGAGTGTGTATTCTGCTGCTTTTGGATGGAATGCTCTGTAAATATGTATTAAGATATTAGACCTAATGGAGGTCTAATGGGTCATTTAAGGCCAGTGTTTCCTTATCGATTTTCTGTCTGGGTGATCTGTCCATTGATGTAAGTGGGGTGTGCAAGTCCTGAATATTATTGTTACTGTCAATTTCTCCTTTATGTCTGTTACTATTTGCTGTACGTATTTAGGTGCTCCTATGTTGGGTGCATATATATTTACAATTGCTGTATCTTCTTGGGTTGATTCCATGCTCGTGATGTAAGGTCTTTCTCTGTCTCTTGTTACGGTCTTTGTTTTAAGGTCTATTTTATCTGACATAAGTATTGCTACCCCATCTTTCTTTTGATTTCCATTTGCATGGAATACCTTTTTCCGTCCCTTCACTTTCTGTCTGAGTCTTTAGATCTGAAGTGAGTCTCTTGTAGGCAGCATGTATGTGGGTGTTCTTATGGTATCCATTCAGCCACTCTTTGTCTTTTGATTGCAGCATTTATTCCATTTAAATTTAAAGTAATTATTAGTAGGTTTGTCCTTACTGCCATTTTGCTAATAATTGTTTTTGGAGTTCTTTTCGGTTCCTTCTTCTTTTGCTCTCTTCCCTTGTGATTTGATGTCTATCCTTAGTGTTATGTTTGGATTCCTTTCTCTTTTTTGTGTGTGTGTATCTATTGTAGATTTTCGGTTTGTGGTTACCAGGAGGTTTATATATAGCAGTGTATTCGATTATACATATAAGTGATATGTATAATCTATATTCTTTTTTCTTATTCTTTTCCATTGCAGTTTATTGCAAGATATTGAATAGAGTTCCCTGTGCCGAACAATAAATCCTTGTGGTTTATGTGGTATATACGGTAGTGTGCCTCTGTTAATCCTGTGCTCCCAATTTATCCCCCCACTTGGTAACCATACGTTTGTTTTTTATGTCTGTGAGTCTGTTTTTGTTTTGTAAATAAGTTCACTTGTACTGTTTTTCAGATTCCACGTAAAAGTGATATCAGGTAATATTTGTCTTTCTCTGTCTGACTTAACTTCCCTTAGGATAATACTCTCTAAGTCTGTCCATGCTGTCACAAATGGCAGAATGTGATACCTTTTTAGGGCTGAGTACTATTCCATTGTGTATATATATATACCACATCATCTTTATCCATTCATCTGTTGATGGACACTTAGGTTGCTTCCATGTCTTAGCTATTGTAAACAGTGCCGCTCTGAACATTGTGGTGCACGTATCTTTTCGAATTAGAGCTTTCATCCTTTTCAGGTATATGCCCAGATATGGGATTAGTGATATTGAGCATCTTTTCATGGGCCTGTTGGCCATCTGTAGGTCTTCTTCGGAGAAATTTCTATTTAGGTCTGCTGCCCATTTTTTGATTGCGTTGTTTGTTTTTTTGTTATTGAGTGGTAGGAGCTATTGGCATATTTTGGAAATGAAGCCCTTGTCAGTTGCGTTGTTTGCAGATATTTTCTCCCAGTTCGTACACCTATGGACTTTTCATTTTCTTCATGGTTTCCTTTGCTGTGCTAAAGCTTATAACTTTGCTTTCATTCTTTTTTGATTTGTAGTAACGGCCTTTTCTTTTTGTTTAGAGAAGTTCCTGTAACATTTCTTGTAAGGCAGGTTTTGTGCTGTTGAACTCTTTTAGCTTTTGCTGTCTCTAAAAGTCTTCATGTGTCCTTCAAATCTGAATGGTAGCCTTGCCAGGTAGAGTATTCTTGGTTGTAGACTTTTTTCCTTTGATCACGTTAAACATATGGTGTCACTTCCTCTGGTCCCCAGAGCTGCCTGCTCCAGGGGTGCCCTCTATATGGGCTGCATGGGCCCTTCTACTGTGATGGGCTGACTACTGTGGGTGTGCTGGTAGGCGGGGCTGGACTCCTGGTCTGTTGGTTGCCAGGCACTGCCCAGTGCAGAGGCTGCTGGCTCACTGGTGGGTGGGGCTGGGTCCTGGGACCTCTGGTGGGCGGGTCTGGTTCTGGGGCAGCTGGGGTCTCAGGAGCCCCTGTGGCAAGTGACTTGTTGGTGGGTGATTCGGTGTCCCTGCCTGGCTAGCTGCCCGCCCTGGGGCGTCCCTGGGAATGGTGTCAACAGACTGGTGGGCAGGGTGGGTCCCAGCACTGGTAAGCTCGAGGGAGGATTCCAAAAGGGTGCTTGCCAGCAGCAGAGTCCTCATGGTAGAATGAGCACCCTAAAATGGCTGCTGCCAGTGTCTGTGTCCCCAGGGTGAGCTGTAGTTGCTTCCTGCCTCTCCAGGAGATTCTTCAGATCAGCAGGTAGGTCTGATCCCGGCTCCTTTCAAAGGACTGCTTCTGCCCCTGGGTCCTGGAGCATGTGAGATTTTGTGTGCACCCTTTGAGAGTGGAGTCTCTCTTTCCCACAGCCCTCTGGCTCTCCTGAAAGTAAGCCCCACTGGGTTTCAAAGCCAAACGTTCTGGGGGCTTTCTTCCCAGTGCAGGACCCCAAGCTAGGAAATCTAATGTGCTTGGACCCCTTGCTTCTTGCGGAGAACCTCTGCGATTGTAATTATCCTCCCGTTTATGGGTCACCAACCTGGGTGTGTGGGTCTTGACTCTACCACATCTCGGCCCTTCCTGTCCATCTCGTTGTGGTTCCTTCTTTATATCTGTAGCTGTGGAAGATGTTTCCTGCTAGTCTTCAGCTCATTCTCATGAATGGTTGCTCTGTAAGTAGTTGTAATGTTGGTGGACCCATGGGAGGAGGTGAGCTCGGCGTTTTCCTATGCCGCCATCTTGGCTACTCTCTGAATAAACGTTTTAACATAGCATGAAACGTGCATTGTACATTTCATTTCATGTATAATGTCAAATGCTGAATATTTGCCATGTTTTTCCCCTCAGAAAGGAGCTTGCAAGAGGCGTGGGAGTGCCTGAATCCGGAGCCCAGGTCAGTAAACCTGAAAAAAGGAACTTGGCAGGGCAGCCAATTTAAAACCTGCTTTAGGAATTGGATACCTTGTCCTAGACATTCTCAAGTTGGTGTGTTTTCGTACCCTTGTCTATGTTTTGGAAATAAGGTTTGCACTTCTGGGGCTTTGGGGCCGGAATATATGTATCTTCAGTAAAGTTAAACTCCTTCCAAAACCGTTTGGTATCCTTTAGGGGGCAATGCTCTGTGGAATCATGTTGGGGCTGATTCTGACTTGGGAATTATTCAAAGTAATGCACCAAATAGTTGGGTTAGAAGAGGGTTCAAGTATAGTAAATTATTTACAAATTTTAAAGCCAGGCATAAGCTCTTTGTATAGGGAGTGAATTTCCAAGTATTCAGGCGATCGGGTAAGGGAATAATTCACCTCGGAACACAGCATATGAGCAACTAATATAAGCTTAGTTTAGGTGAGACTGATGGGGAGGGGACTAGCTGAAAATTCCAGTGCCTGGTTCTCTTGCTGTTGTTTTCATGTGTTTGGTAGAGCAGCGCAGAGAGTTTCAGCCGTAAATTTTAATTTTCTGAAACATTTTTCATGTGCAGCCTGAAAACATTGCTAGCATAGTAGGTCGTGCAGGATGATGGAGGTGGGGCAACGGTTTGCAACCTTTAGGAATTTGTCTAAATATATAAAACAATAAAACGAACAAGAAGAACAAATTTCAATAAATTTCCCCTGACCTCAAAAGGTGGACGGGTTTGAGAATACTTGGATACTATCGATGTATGTCTTGGAGATACTGCAGAAATTCATTATGAAACTACCAAATGTATCAGTGAATATTATTTTGAGCAATTTCTAATGTCTAAGAATTTATTTCTGCCCTTTTCATACTGATGAGGGGTTGGTTTTGAAGAATATGTTTGTGATGGTCAGTGGTTGGCTCTCAGCTAGTCGCTTACCTGTGTTAATTTGAAATACTTGCTCATTCACTCAGGTAGTGGTTACTAGTTGGTAGCTCATGGCACAGAAGCTGATTATTTGTCCATAGAACACAGTAAGATGTATCAAAGGAATATATATATATATATATATATATATATATTTACTTTAATTAATTAATTTATTTATGTGTGGCTGCGTTGGGTCTTCGTTGCTGTGCATGGGCTCTTCTCCAGTTGAGGAGAGTGGGGTCACTCTTCCTTGTGGTGCGCGGGCTTCTCAGTGCAGTGGCTTCGCCGCTTGTGGAGGAGGAATATTTTCTTAAAAAGCAAGATGGATAAAGAGGGGAAGAAAGCAGGCAGGAAGGAACGAAGAATCAGGATGGGTCCCCTAGCTTTGCTGCAGAGAGCGTGTGTAAGGGCAGTGATGCACACGGGCTGCAGAGCTGGTGGTGGGGTCTGGAAAGCAGTGCTGGCGGCCTAAGGCCACGGGCTGGGCTCACAGTCAGGTCTGTCCAGGGCTTGGGAGGGCCAGGCCTCTGCTTTCTCAAGCAGGCAAAGCAAGCTCAGAGGAAAAGGAAAACTGTGAAGTTTGGGGGGCTTGCTTCTCCTGGGTTTACACAGTAGTCTCTTAATGGAGTTCTGAAGGGAAAAAGAGCAACAAGAAACAAAGGAAGAAACAGGGAGAACGCTTTCATCTACTTCCAAACTCTACAGCATGAATGTCCCAAAGAAACATTTCATGGGCACCCGCCCTTGTTTTGCAAAGACAGTAGGAGTTGTTTGATGAAACCAGTGTTGGAGATATGGAAGTAGTGTCAGCCTGAACCTCAGATAGCCAGCTTTGCGCACTGCTTATTATATTTACGCAGATTAGACCATTGGTACACTCGAACAACCCCGCCCCCCCCGCAGATGAGCTCTAGTACAGCGGCTGTTTTTGACTGCATATTCATGCATCGGAAGGGCCCAAATACTAAGATGGGAGAGGGACAATGGGGCGACAGAGGGAGGAGGCCCTTGGTCTCAGGTAAAATTTGCCGAGTGGAAACAACCCAAAATAGGAAATATGACATAATTCCATTAACTGCGATGCTGAGGGAGCAGTGGAGTCCACAGGACAGGGTTTTCTTTCAGTTGTGAATAGTTGGCTGATATTTAGGGGGAGCCATGTAGTGACTCCTCACCCACGTGGTGGTCGGCTGTCTTCCTAAAATGCAGGTTGCACCCTCTTGCCTTAAGCATAAGGGACAGGATGGGGATCTCCTGGTGGATAAGCAGCTCCTAGAGGGCGCCACCGTGCTGGGCACCAGAGGCTCTGGTCCAAGGTCCTGTGACTGTAGCCAGAGCAGAGTGAGCTGACCTGGTCCTGAGCCCAGGAGGGGGCGGAGGGCGGGGCGGGGCGAGGCGGGGCCTGCAGCATTGACAGTGGTGACAATGGTATGCCCCTTTCCCCCCAAAGCCCTGTCTGGGCAGAGATTTTGAGAGTTTCAGTAAATTTGGGCCGAGTTCGTCTACACATTCATTACGCCTACAGTCGAATATTAAGGCAGTGTCCAGGGCTTCAGCTCTGCCGCTGTCCAGCAAGACGAGCCACAGAGTCCCTGGGCCCCCCCTGACCAGACCTCCCTCACGATACCATCTCCATCTTCTTAACCATCCCGAGGTGCCAGAGGATGAATGACCCTCTTTAGTCATCCTTGAGGAAAGCTTTTGTTTAAAAAATGCAACCCACTCCTATTGATTATTTACTGTAACCAAAGATGGGTTTTTCAAAATGGGGACAGTTCCCCTCAGTACGATTTTAAACGGCACCCCCTTTCTCCTATGCTCACCTTCCCCCATAACTAAGGTGACGCCTGCCCAGTGAGTAGGGATCAGTGGCAGCTGGAGCTGAGGGTCAGTTGTCAGGACGCAGACCCACCAGGCACAGTAAGAGCAGGAGGCACGGAGTGCGGTTGATCAGCCCCTCCTGCGTCTAAGGGTGGGGGGATCATAGTAAAGGTGGGAGGGGAGAGACAAAGCCATGTGCCAATCCAGAGCCTGGCACATAGTCGGTGCTCGCTCGTCGGGGGGAGGGGGGCTGAAGGGAGCGCCTCAGCTACGTATCCTAAGATATGTTAGCAAGAAGGAAATAGCTGCTCCTGATGCAGTTTAAAATCTTCAAGGCACCGAGAGCTCCCAGCCGCGATTTTTCATGTCTGACACGAAATGCTCAATATACTAAACAATCTCTTTTTCTCTCTGCTTCAAGGCTTGGTTTCAGCGTAGAAGGGCCAAGTGGCCGAGACATCAGAGGCCAGTAATGTTGAGAGACGTGCCCCCCGTGCCCCCAGTGCCCCCTGTTATCGTCAGCTTGTGTGAACCCTGCAGTGCCAACCTGCTTCAGCAGCTGGATTGGGTCTTCGTTTATCTGGAGTCACTGCCGCTGCCGCTGCCCCTGCTGTCCGGGCTGCCCATGCCCCGCATGCCACCCATGCAGCCCATGCCCCCCAGGCCGCCCATGCAGCCCATGGAGCCCATGGAGACCATGGAGCCCATGCAGCCGAGGCCGCCCATGCAGCCCATGCAGCCCATGGAGCCCATGCAGCCCATACGCCCCATGCAGCCCAAGCCCCCCAGGCGGCCCATGCAGGCCATGCAGCCCATGCAGCCCATGGAGCCCATGCAGCCGAGGCCGCCCATGCAGTCCATGCGGCCGAGGTCTCCCATGCAGCCCATGCAGCCCATGGAGCCCATGCAGCCCATGGAGCCCATGGAGCCCATGCAGCCGAGGCCGCCCATGCAGCCCATGCATCCCATGGAGCCCATGGAGCCCATGGAGCCCATGCAGCCCATGGAGCCCATGGAGCCCATGCAGCCGAGGCCGCCCGTGCAGCCCAGGGCGCCCATGCAGCCCATGCAGCCCATGCAGCCCATGCAGCCCATGGAGCCCATGGAGCCCATGCAGCCCATGGAGCCCATGCAGCCCATGCAGCCCATGGAGCCCATGGAGGCCATGCAGCCGAGGGCACCCATGCAGCCCATGGAGCCCATGGAGCCCATGCAGCCCAGGCCACCCATGCAGCCCATACGCCTCATGCAGCCTATGCCCCCCAGGCCGCCCATGCAGCCCATGCCCCCGCCGCCCTGGCCGCCTGTGCCTCCCATGCCGCCCTGGCCCCCCTGGCCGCCCTTTCCTCCTATGCCTGTGCCCCCTCCTCCCTGGCTTGTTCCACACTTGCTTCACTGTAGGTGCCCTCATGTGGCCTGGGATGGTCCCTTACCATTGGCGGTCCTTCAGCAGCCCCCGCTTTGTCTTGAGTTGTCTCTGTGACAGTTATTTTCAAAGTGCCTTTGAGCCAGATTCAAATTCTGCATACCTCACCACCAAGAACCCTCCCCCAAATGCCTGCCAAGTGTGTTAAATAGAAGTAGAGTCGTTGACCCACTGTTTTAGGGCATGTTTTTGTATTTTCAATAAAGTTGTGAATTCTCTGCATATTTGTTCTCTGTGTCACACGGGGTTAGTAAATGTGATGGAAATTGCTAAGCCAACGCCAGTCAGACCGAACGCCCAGGAGGCCTCCTTTCATGCAGTTAACAGCCCTGAGTCACCATCACAGGCCATGCACATCTCGGAAGTTTCCCAGGTGCCCAGGAGGGGTTTACACAGACTCACCTGTTCTCTTCCACCCTCTCCCCCGGCATCCATGCTCCCCACACCCTGCCCCATTGGGACCACCTAGATGTGCAAGACGGGTGGTGTGAGTCTCGAATGGGAGAACTGTGTGTTTCAAAGCAGGCCTGAGGCCCATTCATGGTGACCAGCTCAGGTACTAGGAGGACTCCAAGGGACACGTCTGCAGTGACTACTCATAGGGCTTTATGGAGGAGAGGGAGCAGGGCATCATCTGGTTCTCTCCCAGTTCTGTTCACCGCCTTCCCTGTTGTGGAGGGCACACGGGGAGAGAAGCCACGCTTGCGGAGGGGGAGGGGCCTACCTCTGCGAAGGTAACACAAGAGGAGACGGTCTAGGCCCGCGTGCGGCTCTTCTCTCTCCCTCTCCCCCACCCCCAGGCTCGGAAAGCATATCATAGCTCCTTCCCCAGCTCAGAGCTGACGGATGATGTGGCCTTCAAGTGTATTTTGTCACCTTCAACATCCTTGGGAGAACCCTGGTTATAGCCAATTCAACACTGATCGGAGCCTCCTGGTTGTGTGTTGCCTGAGGCCAGGAGGCGGTGGTCCCTGAGCACTGATCCAGGATAATCACTTTATTTAAAAGAAGCAGGTAGGGCTTCCCTGGTGGCGCCGTGGTGAAGAGTCTGCCTTGCGGGAAGATCCCACATGCTGCGGAGCAACTAAGCCTGTGCGCCACAACTACCGAGCCTGTGTGCCACAACTACTGAAGCCCGCACACCTACAGCCCGTGCTCCACCACCAGAGCAGCCACTGCAATGAGAAGCGCCGCAACTACAGAGAGCCCGCGCGCAGCCACAAAGACCCAACACGGCCAAATATAAAATAAATTCATTTAAAAAATAACAACAAATAAAAGCAGCAGGTATGGGAACATATGTATATGTGTAACGGATTCACTTTGCTGTAAAGCAGAAACTAACACAACCATTGTAAGGCAGTTATACTCCAATAAAGATGTTAAAAAAATAAAATAAAATAAAATAAAAGCAGCAGGTAGACCTTACCTTTGTTCATGCTGCCTTCTTCAAATGGATCTGCCAGGTAGAAAACACACACACACACACACACACACACACACACACACACACACACACACAGATGCTACACAGGTATGTACCCTATATCACATATCTGTGATTGAAACACAAACATACCCAGCACATACCCGGGACACAAGCAGAATTGGCTTGTGTTATTAAAATAACCCTTCCGAAATTTATCTTGTGGCCTGTTGTCCTTGCCTTCGGTTATTTCAGGTTCGACGCTGAGAAAGAACGTGGCACCTTGTCCACCTTGGTCTTGGGGAGGGGCAGGGGCTGATGCGGAACTGAAGCAGTGTCCATGCTGCATCGCCAGTTTATTTGCGCAGGCACACACAACCCTTCTTGTTGGTAGGACGACCCCAGCCTGAGGAAGAGTTTTGCTGACAGACCAAAAACTGTTTCCACGGCTAGTCAGGTTTGGGCGGTAGCACTGCAGAGGGCTTTTTGATCTGTGTGTCTGTTTTTGTGCCAGTAGCATACTGGGTTTTTTTTGTTATTATTTTTTGGCCACGCCCCGCAGCATGCGCGATCTTCCCCAACCAGGGGTCGAACCTGTGCCCCCTGTAGTGGAAGGGCTGAGTCTTAACCACTGGACTGCCAGGGAAGTCCACTGATGACTATAGCTTTGTAGTATACAGTAGTCTGAAGTCAGGGAGTGTGATACCTCTAGGTTTGTTATTTTTTCTCAAGATTACTTTGGCCATTCTGGGGTCTTTTGTGGTTCCATATAAATTTGGGGGTTATTCGTTCTAATTGGTGAAAGATGTCAAGTAGTTTGATACAGATTGCATTAAATCTGCAGATTGCTTTGGGTTGTATGGATATTTTAACAATATTAATTCTTCCAATCCAAGAACACAGTATGTCTTGCCATTTTTTGGTAACATTCTCAAATTCCTTCATCAGTGTTTTATATATAGTTTTCAGAGTATAGGTCTTTCACTTCCTTGCTTAAGTTTATTCCTAGGTATTTTATTCTTTTTGAGCTATTTTATTTATTATTATTATTTTAATTAATTAATTAATTAATAATCACCAAAAAACCCCAGTATGGTACTGGCACAAAAACAGACACACAGATCAATGGAACAGAATAGAGAGCCCAGAAATAAACCCACGCACTTATTATGGTCAATTAATCTATGACAAAGAAAGCAAGAATATACAACGGGGAAAAGACAGTCTCTTCCATAAGTGGTGCTGGGAGAACTGGACAGCTACATGTAAAAGAGAGAAATTGGAGCATGTGCTCACAGCATATTAAAAAATAAACTCAAAACGGATTAAAGACCTAAATGTAAGACCTGATACTATAAAGCTCCTAGAGGGAAACATAGGCAGAACACTCTGTGACAGAAATCGCAGCAATATTTTGGGGGATCTGTCTACCAAGGCAAAAGAAATAAAAGCAAAAACAAACAAATGAGACCCAATTAAACTTAGAAGCTTTTGCACAGCAAAGGAAACCACATACAAAATGCAAAGGCAACCTACTGAATGGGAGAAAATTTTGGCAAAGGACATTACTGGCAAGGGGTTAATATCCAAAATGTATAAACAGCTCATACAACTCAGTATCAGATAAACAAAGAACCGGGCTTCCCTGGTGGCGCAGTGGTTGAGAGTCTGCCCGCCGATGCAGGGGACACGGGTTCATGACCCGGTCCTGCGGGATCCCACATGCTGCGGAGCGGCTGGGCCCGTGAGCCATGGCCGCTGAGCCTGCGCGTCTGGAGCCTGTGCTCTGCAACGGGAGAGGCCGCGGCGGTGAGAGGCCCGCGTACTGCAAAAAACAAGCAAACAAAAAGCCCCACAAAGAACCTAATTCGAAAATGGGCAGAAGACCTGAACAGACATTTTGCCAAAGAAGATACACAGATGGCCAACAGGCACATGAAATAAATGCTCAACACTGCTAATCATCAGAGAAATGCAAATCAAAACCATCAAGAAATCCCCTCACACCTGTCAAAATGGTCATCCTCAAACGGATAGCAAATGTTGGTGAGGACGGGGAGAAAAGGGGACCCTCCTACACTGTTGGGGGAGTGTAAATTGATACAGCCACTCTAGAAAACAATGGGGAGGTTTCTCAAGAAACTAAAAATAGAACTACCATATGGTCCAGCAATTCCACTCCGGGGTATGTATCCAAAGGAAGCAAAAACGCTCATTCAAAAAGATACATGCACCCTAATGTTCATTGCAGCACTATTTACAATAGTCAAGATACAGAAGCAACCTAAGTACCCAGCAACAGATCAATGGATAAAGAAAATGTGGTATATTTATACGGTGGAATGCTTCTCAGCCATAAAAACAACGAAATTCTGCCCTTTGTAACAACGTGGATGGACCTAGAGAGTACTATCCTTAAGTGAAATGAGTCAGACAGAGAAAGACAAATACTGTATGATTTCACTTATGTGCGGAATCTAAAAAACAAAGCAAACGAACAAACATAACTAAACAGAAACAGAAGTATAGATCCAGAGAGTAAACAGGTGGCTGCCAGAAGGGAAGGGGTGGGGAGGGAGAGAAACAGGTGAGGGAGATTAAGGGGTACAAACTTCCAGTTGCACCATAAATAACTGGTATGAAACGCACAGTGTGGGGAATAGAGTCAATAATTATGTAATATCTTCGCGTGGTGACAGATGGTAACTAGATGTATCACGGCGATCATTTTTAAATGTATAGAAATTTAGAATCACTATGTTGTGTAACAGGAACTCACATATTGCTGTGGGTCAATTATACTTCAAAAGTAAAGGAAGAGACAAAACTCAGAGAAAAAGAGATCAGATTTGTGGTGGGGTGGGGGAATGGATGAAGGCAATCAAATGATACAAACTTCCAGTTATAAGACAAATAAGTACTGGGGATGTAGTGTACAACACGATAACTATAATTAACACAACTGTATGTTGCACAGGAAAGTTGTACAACACGATAAATACAATTAACACAACTGTATGTTACACAGGAAAGATGTACGACACGATAAATACAATTAACACAACTGTATGTTACATAGGAAAGTTAAGAGAGTAAATCCTGAGAGTTCTCATCACACACACAAATTTTTTTCTATTTATTTATGTATCTATATGAGATGATGGATGTTCACTAAACTTGTGCTAATAATCTCATGATGTATGTCAGTCAAATCATTATACTGTACACCTGCAACTTGTACAGTGTTGTATGTCAATTATATCTCAATAAAACTGGGGGGAGGAAGGAAGTGCTACATTTCGTTACGAGGTAGTCCAAAATAAAGATGTCATTATCCCACCCAAATAAAATAAATAAACGAAAATAGCCAGTTTCCCTCTAGCACCTGACTATTAAAATGCACGAAGGAAAAGAAAAGCAAGATCTCCATCAAGGAACGTACCAAGAGGCAGTTTCAAAAATTGCCATTTGCACAGAAGTATCCTGGAGTCCGAAGGGAAGATGGTGCCCAGGACAGCTCTTGAGAGTGACACCTTGAGCAGGAGCTGTAGGATTGGTTTCGGGAGCCTGGGCTGAAGCCTCGACGGCTGATGGCTGAGGCCATTCAGGTCTCGGGACTGAGGTTAGAATGGGAGCGAGAGTGGTGGCTAAGCATGGAGCCTGTGGCTTTGCTGGGCTTGGGGAACTTCAAAGAATCGCTATGCTTTCTCCATCCGGACGCAAGATGCTGAAACCATTGCTAATGCGTAAGAAGGAGGCGATTCTGATCTCAGAGAAGACCTCAGGTGTCCAGGTTCCAAGAACCCTCTGCAGTGCTACCGCCCAAACCTGACTAGCCGTGGAAACACTTTTTGGTCTGTCAGCAAAACTCTTCCTCAGGCTGGGGTCGCCCTACCAACAAGAAGGGTTGTGTGTGCCTGCGCAAATAAACTGGTGATGCAGCATGGACACTGCTTCAGTTCCGCATCAGCCCCTGCCCCTCCCCAAGACCAAGGTGGACAAGGTGCCACGTTCTTTCTCAGCGTCGAACCTGAAATAACCGAAGGCAAGGACAACAGGCCACAAGATAAATTTCAGAAGGGTTATTTTAATAACACAAGCCAATTCTGCTTGTGTCCCGGGTATGTGCTGGGTATGTTTGTGTTTCAATCACAGATATGTGATATAGGGTACATACCTGTGTAGCATCTGTGTGTGTGTGTGTGTGTGTGTGTGTGTGTGTGTGTGGTTTGCTACCTGGCAGATCCATTTGAAGAAGGCAGCACGAACAAAGGTAAGGTCTACCTGCTGCTTTTATTTTATTTTATTTTATTTTTTTAACATATTTATTGGAGTATAACTGCCTTACAATGGTGTGTTAGTTTCTGCTTTACAGCAAAGTGAATCCGTTACACATATACATATGTTCCCATACCTGCTGCTTTTATTTATTGTTATTTTTAAAATGAATTTATTTTATTTTTGGCCGTGTTGGGTCTTTGTGGCTGCGCGCGGGCTCTCTGTAGTTGCGGCGCTTCTCATTGCAGTGGCTGCTCTTGTGGTGGAGCATGGGCTGTAGGTGTGCGGGCTTCAGTAGTTGTGGCACACAGGCTCGGTAGTTGTGGCGCACAGGCTTAGTTGCTCCGCGGCATGTGGGATCTTCCCACAAGGCAGACTCTTAACCACGGTGCCACCACGGAAGCCCTACCTGCTTCTTTTATTTTTATTTTTATTTTTTTTTTGCGGTACGCCGGCCTCTCACTGTTGTGGCCTCTCCCGTTGCGGAGCACAGGCTCCGGACGCGCAGGCTGAGCGGCCATGGCTCTCGGGCCCAGCCGCTCCGCGGCATGTGGGATCTTCCCTGCACTCTAGAGCCAGCGAGCCGCAACTACTGAGCCCGCGAGCCACAACTACTGAGCCCTGTGCGCCTAGAGCCCATGCTCGGCAACAAGACAAGCCACCGCAGTGAGAAGCCCGTGCACCGCGACAAAGAGTAGCCCCGGCTCGTGGCAACCGCAGAAAGGCCGCGCGCAGCAACGAAAACCCAACTCAGCCAAAAGTAAATAAAATTAAATATTTAAGAAAATAAAAAATAGAAAAAAATAAAAGAGACCGGTGGGTGCCAAGGGGGAAGGTGGGGTGGGAGAGGGATGGATTGGGAGTTTGGGATTAGCCGATGCAAGCTAGTATATATAAAATGGATAGACAACAAGGTCCTACTGCATAGCACGGGGAACTCTATTCAATATCCTATGATAAACCGTAATGGAAAAGCATATGGAAAAGCATGTGTATATATATATGTGTGCAACTGAGTCACGCTGCTGTACAGCAGTAATTAACCAAACACTATAATTCAACTATACTTCAATCAAAAAACAATTACATAAATCACCCCTTATGTTTATACACCATTAAAGCTAAGAAAGTATCCTTCCGTCCCTACTTCATTCTGACTTGGTAAGAATGCTGTGAGATGATTATCTTTATTTTGGCAAATAGTAGTAGTAAGAGTGATAGTTGTTTATAGTTCAGGAAACGAAGGCTCAGGGACAATAAGGCTGGTCCGTGTCGTGTAGTGAGGATTCAGGGCCAAAGCTCTTGCTATGAGCAGGAAAGTAGAAGTGCCCTAAAACCAGATGCATATGCTCCAACTCCAGGGCCTGCTTCCGTTACTCCACTCCTTGGTCTTTCCGATTCTTACCATTATTTATTATTCATTCCTCTTATTATTTGGGGCGGGAGGGGGTGGTTAGCGGCATCGTGTCCCACTTTTTCCGATGAAAAGTGCACACACTATTCTAATGCCAGCACACACGCGGAACTTTACATTCAACTTCAAGGGGACTCCCAGTCCCGCGGACGGCCAGCTGTGGCCTCCAAGTAAGCCCTCCGGATCTGTACCTTGTTCCGCACGCCCCGTAACTGCAATGAACTGAACCGAGAGCCAGCCTAGAGACTCCCTTCCTCTGAACACACCCTAAAACACCGCTTTCGTTAAGGCACTCCCCTGGCACAAAACTCTTACAGTCTTCCATGACCCCAAGGGCAGGCATTCTAACTCCTTCCGTAAATTGGACCCCAACCTAACTTCTAAACTTTACTTCCCACCCGGTACAGAGTTCTCTTCAGGCTCCCCCTCCAGCTCCCTCTCAAGGTCAGCACTTCATATGCACTCATTCTCCTGGCCACCCTGTTTGGGTTGGTGTTCCCCAGGACAAGCTTTATATACTCCATCACTCCTGGGGCTGCTCACACTTACCTCCCTGAACTGAAGTTCCATGCACGGCCTGCTTAGCATTTACCAAAATTTGACTCATTCTGCGAGGTGTAAGGGAAACCCCACTACCCTGCCGAAAACAGCCCAATCTGCTTCTACCATGGGCTGCTAAGAACAAAGTCTCTTCAAACGTTTGAATCCTGGCCCTCTTCCCCTGGTCTGTGTAACCTTAGGAAAGTCACCGAACCTCTCTGAGCCTCCATCGCCTCCATTGGGAACTAAAGAGAGCGACGGCCCCCGCCCTCCTCAGGGGACGGCTGTAAGACCGAGTAGCCAGGCCCCGGTGCACGGCGAGCACCCACATGGTGCCAGCGGCCTGAGCAGGCACAGCTACGTGCCGCTCCACAGGCTCTCATATCCACTCGGGAGCAGGGGCGACACTCCGCGTCCAGCGTCTTCAGTCACAGCGCAGGCCCCGGTGCAGAACGACCGCAGTCAGTCCCGACCCCTTAACTCTAGCAACAGCTAACGTTACCTGAGCCCTCACCATGGGCCTTATTGTACCCCTTCATGTAAGTTTCGCAACACGCTACAGCGGGTACCGTCATGACCCCCATCCTACAGGCGTGGCACCTGAGGCACAGAGAGCTCAGCTAATTTAGCTCTGGCCACACAGCAAGTCGGTGGCGGTGGGGCTGGGCACTGCACTCTGTCTCCAGAATTTTCAGCTCCTTTCTCTCACACGGGCTGATCTCTCTCCCCAGACTGTGAGCACCCGTGGCACGATAGCTGCGTCTGGAATCATGACACTCTCCACACTGCCTGAGGTAGGGCCTTGTACACAGAGCAGCCAACCAAGGACTACTGACCGAAGCATATACAGGGACAGAAAAACACGGTAGCGACATATTCACAAGAAAACTTTCTGCCCTCATTGCCAACTGCCAGAGAGTAGCCATCATCTTTCTTCTCTCATGGACCTTGGTGAATAAATAAACCACAAAACTGATGAAAATTGGAAATGTGAGACAGCACGGTATGGCCAGTGGTAGCACGGTGTTTTTACCACCTCAGTTACCACCTCGTCCTCACAATCACCTGGTGAGGCAGTTACTATGGCTATCCTCATTTTGCAGATGTGGAAACCAAGATCAAGTGAGAATAAGCAACCTAGCAGTTGAGCCAGCTAGCAAGTGGTGAGCAAAGCCAGGATTTAGATGCCAGCAATCTGGCTCCAGGGCCCCTGCTCCCATATATCCACCACATCGACTACGATTCATGGCTGTTGCTGCTTCGGACGAAGCTCCATTCAGTATTTAAGGTTTTCAAGGTGTGAAGTTAAGTACAACTTTTAAATAAATACGACCACGACTGATGCCAAGGTAGGGCAGCGTGCGTCCAGGGTCACGGGGGTGACTAAAGTTGAGAAAACACAAATTCACCGCGGAAATCTGAGATGTGCAAGGACACACCTCCTGAGCTGTCACAGATGTCCTAGCTTGTCTAATGCAAATCACGATAAAAACCCTCATGGGTCTCCCATGTGATAACTAATACGGAACCAAAATTGTGCATAGGGTATCCAGCCGAGAGAGGGAGAGGCCTGCCGAACTCACCAAGGGCCAACCTGAGGAGGAACTGTCTTGGTTAAAATCAGGAGGAGGTACTCATATGGCCATGTCTTACCATTTTTTGAAAGGGAATTGGTCAACAAACCTTTTTTAGTTTCTTGACCACCCTCCGGAGACATGAGGCAGGGGCACTTATCCCTTAGGCACTGTAGGTGAGGTGACTAGGTCCCATGATATACTCAGGAGCCCACTAAAACGATTTGGTTTCTGATCCCCAATGGGGTTCATGAAAATGGCTGTCCAAGGAAACACAGGCTAAGTCAGGTACATTGTCAAGGATAGGGCCCATTATTATAAGCTGCTTTCAATATCTAGGATATTAAGTCTTGGGGCATCTATAAAACACTTGTTCAAGGAACAACCATAGAGCCCTAAATCGGGCCCGGCCCTCTTTTATTTGACAATAAATAAAATGGATTTATTCCTCAGCAAGGGCTCAGGAAAATATTTCTAGAAAACGTGAGGACATGAGATGGGGGGATAGGCAGAGGCAAGAAAGTGGGTAAATTTACCCATGTCCACAGGGGCCCACCACAAAGGACATGTATGCTTTTGTAGAGGATCTACAGCCAGAAGCAATAGGAGCTTAGGAGCTGTGCACAAAGATGTAGCATAGTCCATAGTTGCAACAGGGACAACAACAAAAAAAAAAAAAGAAAGGAAGAAAAGAAAAGAAAGGGGGCTTCCCTGGTGGCGCAGTGGTTGGGAGTCGGCCTGCCGACCGGTTCCTGCCCTGGTCCGGGAGGATCCCGCGTGCCGCAGAGCGGCTGGGTCCATGGGCCATGGCCGCTGAGCCTGCGCGTCCGGAGCCTGTGCTCCGCAACGGGAGAGGTCACAGCAGTGAGAGGCTCACGTACTGCAAAAAAATAAAAAAAAATTAAAAATAAAAAAAGGCGGGAACTCTGTACCCCGTAAGCATTCTTGAGTGCTTGAAGCACTGTGCAGGTTTCTACACCTGCAATCTGATGTTGATTCATTACTAGAAATCTATAGGCTAATGGACTTTCTGGCGGGGGGGCCGAGGGGGGCGCTGGGTTTCGCTTTCTTTTGTTTCCTTTGCATAGTGCATCTGAGCACCAGGCATGCTCAGAAACCCCAACCCTGAACTCCTTCTCCTGGAGACGGGGAGTATGGCGGACTCTGACTTCAAGCTCATTGCAAATATTCAGAGCAAGCAAACTCCTAGCTAATAATACAGGTGACCCTTCAACTACACAGCTTTGAACTTGCAAGTTCAGTGAAACACAGGTTTTGGGGTTTTTTTTAAAAAAATTTCAATAAATATACAGGCGGCCCTCCATATCCATGGGTTTCGCATCAGCAGGTGCGGAGGGCCGACTATGGGACTGGAGCATCCGCCGATTTTGGTATCCGCGGCGGGTCCTGGAACCAGTTCCCCGCGGATACCAAGGGGCGACCGTATTACTTTGATTATTGTTCCCTCCTTAGTACTGGCTGCTGGATATGGAGGGCTCCGTCAAGAGATAGTCCCCAAACGCTTCTCCAAGGTCTATGGAGCTTGGGTGAGCTCTCTCTCTTACCCTCCACAAATCGGGCACAGCCCCTTGGTCTGGGAAGACGCCCGACCTGGGACCCGGAGTCCCGATCTCACGCATGCTCCCTACCAGCTCCCGGGCGGCGCGCAACATCCTCCCCCCGACCCCCCCCCCCCGACCCCCGCGCCCACGCCCACGCCCTCTAGACGCCCGAGGCCCTGCCGCATGCGCACATCAGCCAACCCAACCCCCAGCAGGCTGTGGTAAACCCACAGAGGGAGGCATCCCAGACTTCCTGAAACCCGACCAGACGCCAGAGGAGCCTTAACGTGCCGGATCGTGGGCCACCGCTCTAGCCTTGAGTCGTGAGCCGGGGGTCTCAAGAGATCCAGCGCAGCCTCCGCTGAAGCTCACAGCCTCCTCGACAGCAGTCGGGACATGGAGCGTCAGCCGCAGAGCAGCCACGATGCCTATGCCGACATGGAGGCAGCCGTCGCCGGCCTCCTCAACCTGGGGGTCGACAAGGAGTGGGAAGAAGCGCACGGTCAGTGGCGGGCGGGGCACTCGCTTTAGCCCATTCCAGGAAAGGAACTTTCCCAGGGAGGGGCGAAGGGCAGGACCCCCCTCGGACGCAGGCCCTCCCCAGAGCCTGGCTCCCTCGACGGACTGATCTTTCTCTTTGGGTTTCCTCCCTTCCTTGCAGGGGTGAACCGCGCGGAGACCTGGCCTCCCGCAGAGGGGGGAGAGGGGCAGAAGGCCCAGCCCGAACCGGAAGGGCAAGAGGCGGGAGACGAAGGAGAAGGCAAGCAAGGCTGCGATGTCAGCGTCGGAGCCGCCGGCCCCGCGGACGGCGAAGGCCGCGAGGCCGAGGCCGGGGCGGGCGGCGGCGAAGGCGGAGAGCAGGGTGGCGAGGAGCGGCCCCCGCGGGCCGCCGTCGAGGGTCCCGAGGCCGCAGGTGGGCAGCGGCGGGTCCTCCACGCCAGGATTACGCAGGTGCAGCTGCCACACCCGGAGCGCGTTTTCCGGCATACTCCGTACCCCGACGCGCGCACGCGGTAAGCGGGCGTCTCGGGTGGCGGGGGCTGCCGCGCGGGTGGCGGGCGGCGCTCTCGTGGGTCCCTCTCCTCGGCTCCGGACCTGAAAGCCCCGTGGCCTGGCGGCGGCCGGGCCCCTCCGGCGCACTCGGGGGGCCTCGGACGGGGGCGGGGGCTCTGCCTGCTGGGAATCGAGGTCGATATTTCCCTGCGGTGTGGTGTTTGAAGTCGGGGTGGGGGGTGCGGTGGGGTGGGGTGGGGTGGGGCGGGGGGCTTTGTGGGCCGCCAGTTAACGTAAATAATGAGTCGCCTGAGGCGTGGTGGAGCAAATGCAGAGTTGGAGTCTACTTTTATCTGAAGTTTTGATCATCAGTTATTCATGGATTATATTTGCATTAATTTAAACACTACACTAAAACATCCTTTATCTTGATTACTGAATTTTAAAAAATAAATCAATTTTTTAATTTATTTAACGGCTGCGTTGGGTGTTTGTTGCTGCGCTCGGGCTCTGGGCTCGGGCTTTCTCCAGTTGCAGCGAGCGGGGGCTACTGTAAGTTACGGTGCGCGGGCTGCTCATTGTGGTGGCTTCTCTTGTGGCAGAGCGCGGGCTCTAGGCGGGTGGGCTTCCGTAGTAGATGTGGCACGTGGGCTCAGTCGGTGTGGCTCTCGGGCTCCAGAGCGCAGGCTCAGTAGTTGTGTCCCACAGGCTTAGTTGCTCCGCGGCATGTGGGATCTTCCCGGACCGGGGCACGAACCCGTGTCCCCTGCATCGGCAGGCGGACTCTCAACCGCTGCGCCACCAGGGAAGCCCTTGACGGTAGCTATTCTAAGGTGATACCTCAGTGTAGTTGTGGTTTGCATTTCTCTGATGATTAGTGATGTCCGTTTTTATGTTTTAATATATTTATTTTTATGAATTTTTGAATTTTATGTATTTTTTGTACAGCGGGTTCTTATTAGTTATCCATTTTATATGTATTAGTGTATATATGTCAATTCCAGTCTCCCAGTTCATCCCACCCCTACCCCCACCCCCCACCCCCACTTTCCCCCCTTGGTGTCCATATGTTTGTTCTGTACTCGTGCGCCTCTATTTCGGCTTTATTAAATGGAGGTAGGTTCCCTCTATGCCCACTTGCTGGAGACTTTTTATCATCAATGGGGGTTGAATTTTCTCAAAAGCTTTTTCTTCACCTATTGAGATGATCATATGGTTTTTCTTCTTCAATTTGTTAGTATGGTGTATCTCATTGATTGATTTGCATATATTGAAGAATCCTTGCGTTCCTGGGATAAATCCCACTTGATCATGGTGTCTGATCCTTTTAATGTGTTGTTGGATTCTGGTTGCTAGTATTTTGTTGAGGATTTTTGCATCGATATTCATCAGTGATATTGGTCTGTAATTTTCTTTTTTTTTTTTTTTTTTTTTTTTTGCGGTATGCGGGCCTCTCACTGTTGTGGCCTCTCCCGTTGCGGAGCACAGTCTCCGGACACGCAGGCCTAGCAGCCATGGCTCACGGGCTTAGTTGCTCCGCGGCATGTGGGATCTTCCCGGACCAGGGCACGAACCCGTGTCTCCTGCATCGGCAGGCGGATTCTCAACCACTGCGCCACCAGGGAAGCCCTGTAATTTTCTTTTTTGTGGCATCTTTGTCTGTTTTTGCTCTCAGGGTGATGGTGGCCTCATAGAATGAGTTTGGGAGTGTTCCTTCCTCTGCAGTTTTTTGGAAGAGTTTGAGAAGGATGGGTTGTAGCTCTTCTCTAAATGTTTGATAGAATTCACCTGTGAAGCCCTCTGGTCCTGGACTTTTGTTTGTTGGACGATTTTTAATCACAGTTTCAATTTCATTACTTGTGATTGGTCTGCTCATATTTTCTGTTTCTTCCTGGTTCAGTCTTGGAAGGTTATACCTTTCTAAGAATTTGTCCATTTCTTCCAGGTTGTCCATTTTATTGGTATAGAGTTGCTTGTAGTAGTCTCTTAGGTTGCTTTGTATTTCTGCAGTGTCTGTGGTAACTTTTCCTTTTTCATTTCTCATTTTATTGATTTGAGTTCTCTCCCTCTTTTTCTTGATGCGTCTGGCTAATGGTTTATGAATTTCGCTCATCTTCTCAAAGAACCAGCTTTTAGTTCTGTTGATCTTTGCTATTGTTTTCTTTGTTTCCATTGCATTTATTTCTGCTCTGATCTTTATGATTTCTTTCCTTCTGCGAACTTTGGGTTTTGTTTGTTCTTCTTTCTCTAGGTCCTTTCGGTGTAAGGTTAGCTTGTTGATTTGAGATTTTTCTTGTTTCCTGAGGTAGACTTGAATTGCTGTAAACTTCCCTCTTATGACTGCTTTTGCTGCATCGCATAGCTTTTGGATCGTCGTGTTTTCATTTTCCTTTGTCTCCAGGTATTTTTTTTTATTTTGTCTTTGATTTCCTCAGTGACTCATTGGTTGTTCAGTAGCATTTTGTTCAACCTCCACATGTTAGTGTTTTTTTTTTTTGAAGTTTTCCTCCTGTAGTTCATTTCTAGTCTCACAGGATTATAGTTGGAAAAGATGCTTGATAGGATTTCAATTTTCTTAAATTTATTGAGGCTTGCTTTTTGGAGAATGTTCCATGTGCACTTGAGAAGAGTGTGTATTCTGCTGCTTTTGGATGGAATGCTCTGTAAATATGTATTAAGATATTAGACCTAATGGAGGTCTAATGGGTCATTTAAGGCCAGTGTTTCCTTATCGATTTTCTGTCTGGGTGATCTGTCCATTGATGTAAGTGGGGTGTGCAAGTCCTGAATATTATTGTTACTGTCAATTTCTCCTTTATGTCTGTTACTATTTGCTGTACGTATTTAGGTGCTCCTATGTTGGGTGCATATATATTTACAATTGCTGTATCTTCTTGGGTTGATTCCATGCTCGTGATGTAAGGTCTTTCTCTGTCTCTTGTTACGGTCTTTGTTTTAAGGTCTATTTTATCTGACATAAGTATTGCTACCCCATCTTTCTTTTGATTTCCATTTGCATGGAATACCTTTTTCCGTCCCTTCACTTTCTGTCTGAGTCTTTAGATCTGAAGTGAGTCTCTTGTAGGCAGCATGTATGTGGGTGTTCTTATGGTATCCATTCAGCCACTCTTTGTCTTTTGATTGCAGCATTTATTCCATTTAAATTTAAAGTAATTATTAGTAGGTTTGTCCTTACTGCCATTTTGCTAATAATTGTTTTTGGAGTTCTTTTCGGTTCCTTCTTCTTTTGCTCTCTTCCCTTGTGATTTGATGTCTATCCTTAGTGTTATGTTTGGATTCCTTTCTCTTTTTTTTGTGTGTGTATCTATTGTAGATTTTCGGTTTGTGGTTACCAGGAGGTTTATATATAGCAGTGTATTCGATTATACATATAAGTGATATGTATAATCTATATTCTTTTTTCTTATTCTTTTCCATTGCAGTTTATTGCAAGATATTGAATAGAGTTCCCTGTGCCGTACAATAAATCCTTGTGGTTTATGTGGTATATACGGTAGTGTGCCTCTGTTAATCCTGTGCTCCCAATTTATCCCCCCACTTGGTAACCATACGTTTGTTTTTTATGTCTGTGAGTCTGTTTTTGTTTTGTAAATAAGTTCACTTGTACTGTTTTTCAGATTCCACGTAAAAGTGATATCAGGTAATATTTGTCTTTCTCTGTCTGACTTAACTTCCCTTAGGATAATACTCTCTAAGTCTGTCCATGCTGTCACAAATGGCAGAATGTGGTACCTTTTTAGGGCTGAGTACTATTCCATTGTGTATATATATATATACCACATCATCTTTATCCATTCATCTGTTGATGGACACTTAGGTTGCTTCCATGTCTTAGCTATTGTAAACAGTGCCGCTCTGAACATTGGGGTGCACGTATCTTTTCGAATTAGAGCTTTCATCCTTTTCGGGTATATGCCCAGATATGGGATTAGTGATATTGAGCATCTTTTCATGGGCCTGTTGGCCATCTGTAGGTCTTCTTCGGAGAAATGTCTGTTTAGGTCTGCTGCCCATTTTTTGATTGCGTTGTTTGGTTTTTTGTTATTGAGTGGTAGGAGCTATTGGCATATTTTGGAAATGAAGCCCTTGTCAGTTGCGTTGTTTGCAGATATTTTCTCCCAGTTCGTACACCTATGGACTTTTCATTTTCTTCATGGTTTCCTTTGCTGTGCTAAAGCTTATAACTTTGCTTTCATTCTTTTTTGATTTGTAGTAACGGCCTTTTCTTTTTGTTTAGAGAAGTTCCTGTAACATTTCTTGTAAGGCAGGTTTTGTGCTGTTGAACTCTTTTAGCTTTTGCTGTCTCTAAAAGTCTTCATGTGTCCTTCAAATCTGAATGGTAGCCTTGCCAGGTAGAGTATTCTTGGTTGTAGACTTTTTTCCTTTGATCACGTTAAACATATGGTGTCACTTCCTCTGGTCCCCAGAGCTGCCTGCTCCAGGGGTGCCCTCTGTATGGGCTGCATGGGCCCTTCTACTGTGATGGGCTGACTACTGTGGGTGTGCTGGTAGGCGGGGCTGGACTCCTGGTCTGTTGGTTGCCAGGCACTGCCCAGTGCAGAGGCTGCTGGCTCACTGGTGGGTGGGGCTGGGTCCTGGGACCTCTGGTGGGCGGGTCTGGTTCTGGGGCAGCTGGGGACTCAGGAGCCCCTGTGGCAAGTGACTTGTTGGTGGGTGATTCGGTGTCCCTGCCTGGCTAGCTGCCCGCCCTGGGGCGTCCCCGGGAATGGTGTCAACAGACTGGTGGGCAGGGTGGGTCCCAGCACTGGTAAGCTCGAGGGAGGATTCCAAAAGGGTGCTTGCCAGCAGCAGAGTCCTCATGGTAGAATGAGCACCCTAAAATGGCTGCTGCCAGTGTCTGTGTCCCCAGGGTGAGCTGTAGTTGCTTCCTGCCTCTCCAGGAGATTCTTCAGATCAGCAGGTAGGTCTGATCCCGGCTCCTTTCAAAGGACTGCTTCTGCCCCTGGGTCCTGGAGCATGTGAGATTTTGTGTGCACCCTTTGAGAGTGGAGTCTCTCTTTCCCACAGCCCTCTGGCTCTCCTGAAAGTAAGCCCCACTGGGTTTCAAAGCCAAACGTTCTGGGGGCTTTCTTCCCAGTGCAGGACCCCAAGCTAGGAAATCTAATGTGCTTGGACCCCTTGCTTCTTGCGGAGAACCTCTGCCATTGTAATTATCCTCCCGTTTATGGGTCGCCAACCTGGGGGTGTGGGTCTTGACTCTACCACATCACGGCCCTTCCTGTCCATCTCGTTGTGGTTCCTTCTTTATATCTGTAGCTGTGGAAGATGTTTCCTGCTAGTCTTCAGCTCATTCTCATGAATGGTTGCTCTGTAAGTAGTTGTAATGTTGGTGGACCCATGGGAGGAGGTGAGCTCTGCGTTTTCGTATGCCGCCATCTTGGCTACTCTCTGAATAAACGTTTTAACATAGCATGAAATGTGCATTGTACATTTCATTTCATGCATAATGTCAAATGCTGAATATTTGCCATGTTTTTCCCCTCAGAAAGGAGCTTGCAAGAGGCGTGGGAGTGCCTGAATCCGGAGCCCAGGTCAGTAAACCTGAGAAAAGGAACTTGGCAGGGCAGCCAATCTAAAACCTGCTTTAGGAATTGGATACGTTGTCCTAGACACTCTCAAGTTGGTGTGTTTTCGTACCCTTGTCTATGTTTTGGAAATAAGGTTTGCACTTCTAGGGCTTTGGGGCCGGAATATATGTATCTTCAGTAAAGTTAAACTCCTTCCAAAACCGTTTGGTATCCTTTAGGGGGCAATGCTCTGTGGAATCATGTTGGGGCTGATTCCGACTTGGGAATTATTCAAAGTAATGCACCAAATAGTTGGGTTAGAAGAGGGTTCAAGAATAGTAAATTATTTACAAATTTTAAAGCCAGGCATAAGCTCTTTGTATAGGGAGTGAATTTCCAAGTATTCAGGCAATCGGGTAAGGGAATAATTCACCTCGGAACACAGCATATGAGCAACCAATATAAGCTTAGTTTAGATGAGACTGATGGGGAGGGGACTAGCTGAAACTTCCAGTGCCTGGTCCTCTTGCTGTTGTTTTCATGTGTTTGGTAGAGCAGCGCAGAGAGTTTCAGCCGTAAATTTTAATTTTCTGAAACATTTTTCATGTGCAGCCTGAAAACATTGCTAGCATAGTAGGTCGTGCAGGATGATGGAGGTGGGGCAACGGTTTGCAACCTGTAGGAATTTGTCTAAATATATAAAACAATAAAACGAACAAGAAGAACAAATTTCAATAAATTTCCCCTGACCTCAAAAGGTGGACGGGTTTGAGAATACTTGGATACTATCGATGTATGTCTTGGAGATACTGCAGAAATTCAACATTATGAAACTACCAAATGTATCAGTGAATATTATTTTGATCAATTTCTAATGTCTAAGAATTTATTTCTGCCCTTTTCATACTGTTATGAGGGGTTGGTTTTGAAGAATATGTTTGTGATGGTCAGTGGTTGGCTCTCAGCTAGTCGCTTACCTGTGTTAATTTGAAATACTTGCTCATTCACTCAGGTAGTGGTTACTAGTTGGTAGCTCATGGCACAGAAGCTGATTATTTGTCCATAGAACACAGTAAGATGTATCAAAGGAATATATATATGTATATATATATTTACTTTAATTAATTTATTTATTTATGTGTGGCTGCGTTGGGTCTTCGTTGCTGTGCATGGGCTCTTCTCCAGTTGAGGAGAGTGGGGTCACTCTTCCTTGTGGTGCGCGGGCTTCTCAGTGCAGTGGCTTCGCCGCTTGTGGAAGAGGAATATTTTCTTAAAAAGCAAGATGGATAAAGAGGGGAAGAAAGCAGGCAGGAAGGAACGAAGAATCAGGATGGGTCCCCTAGCTTTGCTGCAGAGAGCGTGTGTGGGGGCAGTGATGGACACGGGCTGCAGAGCTGGTGGTGGGGTCTGGAAAGCAGTGCTGGCGGCCCAAGGCCACGGGCTGGGCTCACAGTCAGGTCTGTCCAGGGCTTGGGAGGGCCAGGCCTCTGCTTTCTCAAGCAGGCAAAGCAAGCTCAGAGGAAAAGGAAAACTGTGAAGTTTGGGGGGCTTGCTTCTCCTGGGTTTTCACAGTAGTCTCTTAATGGAGTTCTGAAGGGAAAAAGAGCAACAAGAAACAAAGGAAGAGAAAGGGAGAACGCTTTCATCTACTTCCAAACTCTACAGCATGAATGTCCCAAAGAAACATTTCATGGGCACCCCCCCTTGTTTTGCAAAGACAGTAGGAGTTGTTTGATGAAACCAGTGTTGGAGATATGGAAGTAGTGTCAGCCTGAACCTCAGATAGCCAGCTTTGCGCACTGCTTATTATATTTACGCAGATTAGACCATTGGTACAATCGAACAACCCCGCCCCCCCCCCGCAGATGAGCTCTAGTACACCGGCTGTTTTTGACTGCATATTCATGCATCGGAAGGGCCCAAATACTAAGATGGGAGAGGGACAATGGGGCGACAGAGGGAGGAGGCCCTTGGTCTCAGGTAAAATTTGCCGAGTGGAAACAACCCAAAATAGGAAATATGACATAATTCCATTAACTGCGATGCTGAGGGAGCAGTGGAGTCCACAGGACAGGGTTTTCTTTCAGTTGTGAATAGTTGGCTGATATTTAGGGGGAGCCATGTAGTGACTCCTCACCCACGTGGTGGTCGGCTGTCTTCCTAAAATGCAGGTTGCACCCTCTTGCCTTAAGCATAAAGGACAGGATGGGGATCTCCTGGTGGATAAGCAGCTCCTAGAGGGCGCCACCGTGCTGGGCACCAGAGGCTCTGGTCCAAGGTCCTGTGACTGTAGCCAGAGCAGAGTGAGCTGACCTGGTCCTGAGCCCAGGAGGGGGCGGAGGGCGGGGCGGGGCCTGCAGCATTGACAGTGGTGACAATGGTATGCCCCTTTCCCCCCAAAGCCCTGTCTGGGCAGAGATTTTGAGAGTTTCAGTAAATTTGGGCCGAGTTCGTCTACACATTCATTACGCCTACAGTCGAATATTAAGGCAGTGTCCAGGGCTTCAGCTCTGCCGCTGTCCAGCAAGACGAGCCACAGAGTCCCTGGGCCCCCCCTGACCAGACCTCCCTCACGATACCATCTCCATCTTCTTAACCATCCCGAGGTGCCAGAGGATGAATGACCCTCTTTAGTCATCCTTGAGGAAAGCTTTTGTTTAAAAAATGCAACCCACTCCTATTGATTATTTACTGTAACCAAAGATGGGTTTTTCAAAATGGGGACCGTTCCCCTCAGTACGATTTTAAACGGCACCCCCTTTCTCCTATGCTCACCCTCCCCCATAACTAAGGTGACGCCTGCCCAGTGAGTAGGGATCAGTGGCAGCTGGAGCTGAGGGTCAGTTGTCAGGACGCAGACCCACCAGGCACAGTAAGAGCAGGAGGCACGGAGTGCGGTTGGTCAGCCCCTCCTGCGTCTAAGGGTGGGGGGATCATAGTAAAGGTGGGAGGGGAGAGACAAAGCCATGTGCCAATCCAGAGCCTGGCACATAGTCGGTGCTCGCTCGTCGGGGGGAGGGGGGCTGAAGGGAGCGCCTCAGCTACGTATCCTAAGATATGTTAGCAAGAAGGAAATAGCTGCTCCTGATGCAGTTTAAAATCTTCAAGGCACCGAGAGCTCCCAGCCGCGATTTTTCATGTCTGACACGAAATGCTCAATATACTAAACAATCCCTTTTTCTCTCTGCTTCAAGGCTTGGTTTCAGCGTAGAAGGGCCAAGTGGCCGAGACATCAGAGGCCAGTAATGTTGAGAGACGTGCCCCCCGTGCCCCCGGTGCCCCCTGTTATCGTCAGTTTGTGTGAACCCTGCAGTGCCAACCTGCTTCAGCAGCTGGATTGGGTCTTCGTTTATCTGGAGTCACTGCCGCTGCCGCTGCCCCTGCTGTCCGGGCTGCCCATGCCCCACATGCCACCCATGCAGCCCATGCCCCCCAGGCCGCCCATGCAGCCCATGGAGCCCATGGAGCCCATGGAGCCCATGCAGCCGAGGCCGCCCATGCAGCCCATGCAGCCCAAGGAGCCCATGGAGCCCATGCAGCCGAGGCCGCCCATGCAGCCCATGCCCCCCAGGCCGCCCATGCAGCCCATGCAGCCCATGGAGCCCATGGAGCCCATGCAGCCCATGGAGCCCATGGAGCCCATGCAGCCGAGGCCGCCCGTGCAGCCCAGGCCGCCCATGCAGCCCATGCAGCCCATGGAGCCCATGGAGCCCATGCAGCCCAGGCCACCCATGCAGCCCATACGCCTCATGCAGCCTATGCACCCCAGGCCGCCCATGCAGCCCATGCCCCCGCCGCCCTGGCCGCCCGTGCCTCCCATGCCGCCCTGGCCCCCCTGGCCGCCCTTTCCTCCTATGCCTGTGCCCCCTCCTCCCTGGCTTGTTCCACACTTGCTTCACTGTAGGTGCCCTCATGTGGCCTGGGATGGTCCCTTACCATTGGCGGTCCTTCAGCAGCCCCCGCTTTGTCTTGAGTTGTCTCTGTGACAGTTATTTTCAAAGTGCCTTTGAGCCAGATTCAAATTCTGCATACCTCACCACCAAGAACCCTCCCCCAAATGCCTGCCAAGTGTGTTAAATAGAAGTAGAGTCGTTGACCCACTGTTTTAGGGCATGTTTTTGTATTTTCAATAAAGTTGTGAATTCTCTGCATATTTGTTCTCTGTGTCACACGGGGTTAGTAAATGTGATGGAAATTGCTAAGCCAACGCCAGTCAGACCGAATGCCCAGGAGGCCTCCTTTCATGCAGTTAACAGCCCTGAGTCACCATCATAGGCCATGCACATCTCGGAAGTTTCCCAGGTGCCCAGGAGGGGTTTACACAGACCCACCTGTTCTCTTCCACCCTCTCCCCCGGCACCCATGCTCCCCACACCCTGCCCCATTGGGACCACCTATATGTGCAAGACGGGTGATGTGAGTCTCGAATGGGAGAACTGTGTGTTTCAAAGCAGGCCTGAGGCCCATTCATGGTGACCAGCTCAGGTACTAGGAGGACTCCAAGGGACACGTCTGCAGTGACTACTCATAGGGCTTTATGGAGGAGAGGGAGCAGGGCATCATCTGGTTCTCTCCCAGTTCTGTTCACCGCCTTCCCTGTTGTGGAGGGCACATGGGGAGAGAAGCCACGCTTGCGGAGGGGGAGGGGCCTACCTCTGCGAAGGTAACATAAGAGGAGACGGTCTAGGCCCGCGTGCGGCTCTTCTCTCTCCCTCTCCCCCACCCCCAGGCTCGGAAAGCATATCATAGCTCCTTCCCCAGCTCAGAGCTGACGGATGATGTGGCCTTCAAGTGTATTTTGTCACCTTCAACATCCTTGGGAGAACCCTGGTTATAGCCAATTCAACACTGATCGGAGCCTCCTGGTTGTGTGTTGCCTGAGGCCAGGAGGCGGTGGTCCCTGACCACTGATCCAGGATAATCACTTTATTTAAAAGAAGCAGGGCTTCCCTGGTGGCGCAGTGGTTGGGAGTCCGCCTGCCGATGCAGGGGACACGGGTTCGTGCCCTAGTCCGGGAAGATCCCACATGCCGCGGAGCGGCTGGGCCTGTGAGCCATAGCCGCTGAGCCTGCGCGTCCGGAGCCTCTGCTCCACAACGGGAGAGGCCACAACAGTGAGAGGCCCGTGTACCGCAGAAAAATAAATAAATAAAAATTTTTTTAAAAAAGAAGCAGGTATGGCTTCCCTGGTGGCGCCGTGGTGAAGAGTCTGCCTTGCGGGAACATCCCACATGCCGCAGAGCAACTAAGCCTGTGTGCCACAACTACTGAAGCCTGCACACCTACAGCCCGTGCTCCACCACAAGAGCAGCCACTGCAATGAGAAGCGCCGCAACTACAGAAAGCCCGCGCGCAGCCACAAAGACCCAACACGGCCAAAAATAAAATAAATTCATTTAAAAAATAACAACAAATAAAAGCAGCAGGTATGGGAACATATGTATATGTGTAACGGATTCACTTTGCTGTAAAGCAGAAACTAACACACCATTGTAAGGCAGTTATACTCCAATAAAGATGTTAAAAAAATAAAATAAAAGCAGCAGGTAGACCTTACCTTTGTTCATGCCGCCTTCTTCAAATGGATCTGCCAGGTAGCAAACACACACACACACACACACACACACACACACACACACACACACACACACAGATGCTACACAGGTATGCACCCTATATCACATATCTGTGATTGAAACACAAACATACCCAGCACATACCCGGGACACAAGCAGAATTGGTTTGTGTTATTAAAATAACCCTTCTGAAATTTATCTTGTGGCCTGTTGTCCTTGCCTTCGGTTATTTCAGGTTCGACGCTGAGAAAGAACGTGGCACCTTGTCCACCTTGGTCTTGGGGAGGGGCAGGGGCTGATGCGGAACTGAAGCAGTGTCCATGCTGCATCGCCAGTTTATTTGCGCAGGCACACACAACCCTTCTTGTTGGTAGGACGACCCCAGCCTGAGGAAGAGTTTTGCTGACAGACCAAAAACTGTTTCCACGGCTAGTCAGGTTTGGGCGGTAGCACTGCAGAGGGTTCTTGGAACCTGGACACCTGAGGTCTTCTCTGAGATCAGAATCGCCTCCTTCTTACGCATTAGCAATGGTTTCAGCATCTTGCGTCCGGATGGAGAAAGCATAGCGTTTCTTTGAAGTTCCCCAAGCCCAGCAAAGCCACAGGCTCCATGCTTAGCCACCACTCTCGCTCCCATTCTAACCTCAGTCCCGAGACCTGAATGGCCTCAGCCATCAGCCGTCGAGGCTTCAGCCCAGGCTCCCGAAACCAATCCTACAGCTCCTGCTCAAGGTGTCACTCTCAAGAGCTGTCCTGGGCACCATCTTCCCTTCGGACTCCAGGATACTTCTGTGCAAATGGCAATTTTTGAAACTGCCTCTTGGTACGTTCCTTGATGGAGATCTTGCTTTTTTTTTCCTTCGTGCATTTTAATAGTCAGGTGCTAGAGGGAAACTGGCTATTTTCGTTTATTTATTTTATTTGGGTGGGATAATGACATCTATTTTGGACTACCTCGTAACGAAATGTAGCACTTCCTTCCTCCCCCCAGTTTTATTGAGATATAATTGACATACAACACTGTACAAGTTGCAGGTGTACAGTATAATGATTTGACTGACATACATCATGAGATTATTAGCACAAGTTTAGTGAACATCCATCATCTCATATAGATACATAAATAAATAGAAAAAAATTTGTGTGTGTGATGAGAACTCTCAGGATTTACTCTCTTAACTTTCCTATGTAACATACGGTTGTGTTAATTACATTTATCGTGTCGTACAACTTTCCTGTGTAACATACGGTTGTGTTAATTGTATTTATCGTGTTGTACAACTTTCCTATGCAACATACAGTTGTGTTAATTATAGTTATCGTGTTGTACACTACATTCCCCAGTACTTATTTGTCTTATAACTGGAAGTTTGTATCATTTGATTGCCTTCATCCATTCCCCCACCCCACCACAAATCTGATCTCTTTTTCTCTGAGTTTTGTCTCTTCCTTTACTTTTTTTTTTTTTTTTTTTTTTTTTTTTTTGCGGTATGTGGGCCTCTCACTGTTGTGGCCTCTCCCGTTGCGGAGCACAGGCTCCGGACGCGCAGGCCTAGCGGCCATGGCTCACGGGCTTAGTTGCTCCGCGGCATGTGGGATCTTCCCGGACCAGGGCACGAACCCGTGTCTCCTGCATCGGCAGGCGAATTCTCAACCACTGCGCCACCAGGGAAGCCGTCTTCCTTTACTTTTGAAGTATAATTGACCCACAGCAATATGTGAGTTCCTGTTACACAACATAGTGATTCTAAATTTCTATACATTTAAAAATGATCGCCGTGATACATCTAGTTACCATCTGTCACCACGCGAAGATATTACATAATTATTGACTCTATTCCCCACACTGTGCATTTCATACCAGTTATTTATGGTGCAACTGGAAGTTTGTACCCCTTAATCTCCCTCACCTGTTTCTGTCCCTCCCCTCCCCTTCCCTTCTGGCAGCCACCTGTTTACTCTCTGGATCTATACTTCTGTTTCTGTTTAGTTATGTTTGTTCGTTTGTTTTGTTTTTTAGATTCCGCACAGAAGTGAAATCATACAGTATTTGTCTTTCTCTGTCTGACTTATTTCACTTAAGGATAGTACTCTCTAGGTCCATCCACGTTGTTACAAAGGGCAGAATTTCGTTGTTTTTATGGCTGAGAAGCATTCCACCGTATAAATATACCACATTTTCTTTATCCATTGATCTGTTGCTGGGTACTTAGGTTGCTTCCGTATCTTGACTATTGTAAATAGTGCTGCAATGAACATTAGGGTGCATGTATCTTTTTGAATGAGCGTTTTTGCTTCCTTTGGATACATACCCCGGAGTGGAATTGCTGGACCATATGGTAGTTCTATTTTTAGTTTCTTGAGAAACCTCCCCATTGTTTTCTAGAGTGGCTGTATCAATTTACACTCCCCCAACAGTGTAGGAGGGTCCCCTTTTCTCCCCGTCCTCACCAACATTTGCTATCCGTTTGAGGATGACCATTTTGACAGGTGTGAGGGGATTTCTTGATGGTTTTGATTTGCATTTCTCTGATGATTAGCAGTGTTGAGCATTTATTTCATGTGCCTGTTGGCCATCTGTGTATCTTCTTTGGCAAAATGTCTGTTCAGGTCTTCTGCCCATTTTCGAATTAGGTTCTTTGTGGGGCTTTTTGTTTGCTTGTTTTTTGCAGTACGCGGGCCTCTCACCGCCGCGGCCTCTCCCGTTGCAGAGCACAGGCTCCAGACGCGCAGGCTCAGCGGCCATGGCTCACGGGCCCAGCCGCTCCGCAGCATGTGGGATCCCGCAGGACCGGGTCATGAACCCGTGTCCCCTGCATCGGCGGGCAGACTCTCAACCACTGCGCCACCAGGGAAGCCCGGTTCTTTGTTTATCTGATACTGAGTTGTATGAGCTGTTTATACATTTTGGATATTAACCCCTTGCCAGTAATGTCCTTTGCCAAAATTTTCTCCCATTCAGTAGGTTGCCTTTGCATTTTGTATGTGGTTTCCTTTGCTGTGCAAAAGCTTCTAAGTTTAATTGGGTCTCATTTGTTTGTTTTTGCTTTTATTTCTTTTGCCTTGGTAGACAGATCCCCCAAAATATTGCTGCGATTTCTGTCACAGAGTGTTCTGCCTATGTTTCCCTCTAGGAGCTTTATAGTATCAGGTCTTACATTTAGGTCTTTAATCCGTTTTGAGTTTATTTTTTAATATGCTGTGAGCACATGCTCCAATTTCTCTCTTTTACATGTAGCTGTCCAGTTCTCCCAGCACCACTTATGGAAGAGACTGTCTTTTCCCCGTTGTATATTCTTGCTTTCTTTGTCATAGATTAATTGACCATAATAAGTGCGTGGGTTTATTTCTGGGCTCTCTATTCTGTTCCATTGATCTGTGTGTCTGTTTTTGTGCCAGTACCATACTGGGGTTTTTTGGTGATTATTAATTAATTAATTAATTAAAAATAATAATAATAAATAAAATAGCTCAAAAAGAATAAAATACCTAGGAATAAACTTAAGCAAGGAAGTGAAAGACCTATACTCTGAAAACTATATATAAAACACTGATGAAGGAATTTGAGAATGTTACCAAAAAATGGCAAGACATACTGTGTTCTTGGATTGGAAGAATTAATATTGTTAAAATATCCATACAACCCAAAGCAATCTGCAGATTTAATGCAATCCGTATCAAACTACTTGACATCTTTCACCAATTAGAACGAATAACCCCCAAATTTATATGGAACCACAAAAGACCCCAGAATGGCCAAAGTAATCTTGAGAAAAAATAACAAACCTAGAGGTATCACACTCCTTGACTTCAGACTACTGTATACTACAAAGCTATAGTCATCAGTGGACTTCCCTGGCAGTCCAGTGGTTAAGACTCAGCCCTTCCACTACAGGGGGCGCAGGTTCGACCCCTGGTTGGGGAAGATCGCGCATGCCGCGGGGCGTGGCCAAAAAATAATAACAAAAAAAACCCAGTATGCTACTGGCACAAAAACAGACACACAGATCAAAAAGCCCTCTGCAGTGCTACCGCCCAAACCTGACTAGCCGTGGAAACACTTTTTGGTCTGTCAGCAAAACTCTTCCTCAGGCTGGGGTCGTCCTACCAACAAGAAGGGTTGTGTGTGCCTGCGCAAATAAACTGGCGATGCAGCATGGACACTGCTTCAGTTCCGCATCAGCCCCTGCCCCTCCCCAAGACCAAGGTGGACAAGGTGCCACGTTCTTTCTCAGCGTCGAACCTGAAATAACCGAAGGCAAGGACAACAGGCCACAAGATAAATTTCGGAAGGGTTATTTTAATAACACAAGCCAATTCTGCTTGTGTCCCGGGTATGTGCTGGGTATGTTTGTGTTTCAATCACAGATATGTGATATAGGGTGCATACCTGTGTAGCATGTGTGTGTGTGTGTGTGTGTGTGTGTGTGTGTGTGTGTGTGTTTGCTACCTGGCAGATCCATTTGAAGAAGGCAGCATGAACAAAGGTAAGGTCTACCTGCTGCTTTTATTTTATTTTATTTTATTTTTTTAACATCTTTATTGGAGTATAACTGCCTTACAATGGTTGTGTTAGTTTCTGCTTTACAGCAGAGTGAATCCGTTACACATATACATATGTTCCCATACCTGCTGCTTTTATTTGTTGTTATTTTTTAAATGAATTTATTTTATATTTGGCCGTGTTGGGTCTTTGTGGCTGCGCGCGGGCTCTCTGTAGTTGCGGCGCTTCTCATTGCAGTGGCTGCTCTTGTGGTGGAGCACGGGCTGTAGGTGTGCGGGCTTCAGTAGTTGTGGCACACAGGCTCGGTAGTTGTGGCGCACAGGCTTAGTTGCTCCGCAGCATGTGGGATCTTCCCGCAAGGCAGACTCTTCACCACGGCGCCACCAGGGAAGCCCTACCTGCTTCTTTTAAATAAAGTGATTATCCTGGATCAGTGCTCAGGGACCACCGCCTCCTGGCCTCAGGCAACACACAACCAGGAGGCTCCGATCAGTGTTGAATTGGCTATAACCAGGGTTCTCCCAAGGATGTTGAAGGTGACAAAATACACTTGAAGGCCACATCATCCGTCAGCTCTGAGCTGGGGAAGGAGCTATGATATGCTTTCCGAGCCTGGGGGTGGGGGAGAGGGAGAGAGAAGAGCCGCACGCGGGCCTAGACCGTCTCCTCTTATGTTACCTTCGCAGAGGTAGGCCCCTCCCCCTCCGCAAGCGTGGCTTCTCTCCCCATGTGCCCTCCACAACAGGGAAGGCGGTGAACAGAACTGGGAGAGAACCAGATGATGCCCTGCTCCCTCTCCTCCATAAAGCCCTATGAGTAGTCACTGCAGACGTGTCCCTTGGAGTCCTCCTAGTACCTGAGCTGGTCACCATGAATGGGCCTCAGGCCTGCTTTGAAACACACAGTTCTCCCATTCGAGACTCACATCACCCGTCTTGCACATATAGGTGGTCCCAATGGGGCAGGGTGTGGGGAGCATGGGTGCCGGGGGAGAGGGTGGAAGAGAACAGGTGGGTCTGTGTAAACCCCTCCTGGGCACCTGGGAAACTTCCGAGATGTGCATGGCCTATGATGGTGACTCAGGGCTGTTAACTGCATGAAAGGAGGCCTCCTGGGCATTCGGTCTGACTGGCGTTGGCTTAGCAATTTCCATCACATTTACTAACCCCGTGTGACACAGAGAACAAATATGCAGAGAATTCACAACTTTATTGAAAATACAAAAACATGCCCTAAAACAGTGGGTCAACGACTCTACTTCTATTTAACACACTTGGCAGGCATTTGGGGGAGGGTTCTTGGTGGTGAGGTATGCAGAATTTGAATCTGGCTCAAAGGCACTTTGAAAATAACTGTCACAGAGACAACTCAAGACAAAGCGGGGGCTGCTGAAGGACCGCCAATGGTAAGGGACCATCCCAGGCCACATGAGGGCACCTACAGTGAAGCAAGTGTGGAACAAGCCAGGGAGGAGGGGGCACAGGCATAGGAGGAAAGGGCGGCCAGGGGGGCCAGGGCGGCATGGGAGGCACGGGCGGCCAGGGCGGCGGGGGCATGGGCTGCATGGGCGGCCTGGGGTGCATAGGCTGCATGAGGCGTATGGGCTGCATGGGTGGCCTGGGCTGCATGGGCTCCATGGGCTCCATGGGCTGCATGGGCTGCATGGGCGGCCTGGGCTGCACGGGCGGCCTCGGCTGCATGGGCTCCATGGGCTCCATGGGCTCCATGGGCTGCATGGGCTCCATGGGCTGCATGGGCTCCATGGGCTGCATGGGCTGCATGGGCTGCATGGGCGGCCTGGGCTGCACGGGCAGCCTCGGCTGCATGGGCTCCATGGGCTCCATGGGCTGCATGGGCTGCATGGGCTCCATGGGATGCATGGGCTGCATGGGCGGCCTCGGCTGCATGGGCTCCATGGGCTCCATGGGCTCCATGGGCTGCATTGGCTCCATGGGCGGCATGGGCTGCATGGGAGACCTCGGCTCCATGGACTGCATGGGCGGCCTCGGCTGCATGGGCTCCATGGGCTGCATGGGCTGCATGGCCTGCATGGGCCGCCTGGGGGGCTTGGGCTGCATGGGGCGTATGGGCTGCATGGGCTCCATGGGCTGCATGGGCTGCATGGGCGGCCTCGGCTGCATGGGCTCCATGGTCTCCATGGGCTCCATGGGCTCCATGGGCTGCATGGGCGGCCTGGGGGGCATGGGCTGCATGGGTGGCATGTGGGGCATGGGCAGCCCGGACAGCAGGGGCAGCGGCAGCGGCAGTGACTCCAGATAAACGAAGACCCAATCCAGCTGCTGAAGCAGGTTGGCACTGCAGGGTTCACACAAGCTGACGATAACAGGGGGCACCGGGGGCACGGGGGGCACGTCTCTCAACATTACTGGCCTCTGATGTCTCGGCCACTTGGCCCTTCTACGCTGAAACCAAGCCTTGAAGCAGAGAGAAAAAGGGATTGATTAGTATACTGAGCATTTCGTGTCAGACATGAAAAATCGCGGCTGGGAGCTCTCGGTGCCTTGAAGATTTTAAACTGCATCAGGAGCAGCTATTTCCTTCTTGCTAACATATCTTAGGATACGTAGCTGAGGCGCTCCCTTCAGCCCCCCTCCCCCCGACGAGCGAGCACCGACTATGTGCCAGGCTCTGGATTGGCACATGGCTTTGTCTCTCCCCTCCCACCTTTACTATGATCCCCCCACCCTTAGACGCAGGAGGGGCTGACCAACCGCACTCCGTGCCTCCTGCTCTTACTGTGCCTGGTGGGTCTGCGTCCTGACAACTGACCCTCAGCTCCAGCTGCCACTGATCCCTACTCACTGGGCAGGCGTCACCTTAGTTATGGGGGAGGGTGAGCATAGGAGAAAGGGGGTGCCGTTTAAAATCGTACTGAGGGGAACGGTCCCCATTTTGAAAAACCCATCTTTGGTTACAGTAAATAATCAATAGGAGTGGGTTGCATTTTTTAAACAAAAGCTTTCCTCAAGGATGACTAAAGAGGGTCATTCATCCTCTGGCACCTCGGGATGGTTAAGAAGATGGAGATGGTATCGTGAGGGAGGTCTGGTCAGGGGGGGCCCAGGGACTCTGTGGCTCGTCTTGCTGGACAGCGGCAGAGCTGAAGCCCTGGACACTGCCTTAATATTCGACTGTAGGCGTAATGAATGTGTAGACGAACTCGGCCCAAATTTACTGAAACTCTCAAAATCTCTGCCCAGACAGGGCTTTGGGGGGAAAGGGGCATACCATTGTCACCACTGTCAATGCTGCAGGCCCCGCCCCGCCCCGCCCCGCCCTCCGCCCCCTCCTGGGCTCAGGACCAGGTCAGCTCACTCTGCTCTGGCTACAGTCGCAGGACCTTGGACCAGAGCCTCTGGTGGACAGCACGGTGGCGCCCTCTAGGAGCTGCTTATCCACCAAGAGATCCCCATCCTGTCCTTTATGCTTAAGGCAAGAGGGTGCAACCTGCATTTTAGGAAGACAGCCGACCACCACGTGGGTGTGGATTCACTACATGGCTCCCCCTAAATATCAGCCAACTATTCACAACTGAAAGAAAACCCTGTCCTGTGGACTCCACTGCTCCCTCAGCATCGCAGTTAATGGAATTATGTCATATTTCCTATTTTGGGTTGTTTCCACTCGGCAAATTTTACCTGAGACCAAGGGCCTCCTCCCTCTGTCGCCCCATTGTCCCTCTCCCATCTTAGTATTTGGGCCCTTCCGATGCATGAATATGCAGTCAAAAACAGCCGGTGTACTAGAGCTCATCTGCGGGGGGGGCGGGGTTGTTCGAGTGTACCAATGGTCTAATCTGCGTAAATATAATAAGCAGTGCGCAAAGCTGGCTATCTGAGGTTCAGGCTGACACTACTTCCATATCTCCAACACTGGTTTCATCAAACAACTCCTACTGTCTTTGCAAAACAAGGGAGGGTGCCCATGAAATGCTTCTTTGGGACATTCATGCTGTAGAGTTTGGAAGTAGATGAAAGCGTTCTCCCTTTTTCTTCCTTTGTTTCTTGTTGCTCTTTTTCGCTTCAGAACTCCATTAAGAGACTACTGTGTAAACCCAGGAGAAGCAAGCCCCCCAAACTTCACAGTTTTCCTTTTCCTCTGAGCTTGCTTTGCCTGCTTGAGAAAGCAGAGGCCTGGCCCTCCCAAGCCCTGGACAGACCTGACTGTGAGCCCAGCCCGTGGCCTTAGGCCGCCAGCACTGCTTTCCAGACCCCACCACCAGCTCTGCAGCCCGTGTCCATCACTGCCCCCACACACGCTCTCTGCAGCAAAGCTAGGGGACCCATCCTGATTCTTCGTTCCTTCCTGCCTGCTTTCTTCCCCTCTTTATCCATCTTGCTTTTTAAGAAAATATTCCTCGTCCACAAGCGGCAAAGCCACTGCACTGAGAAGCCCACGCACCACAAGGAAGAGTGACCCCACTCTCCTCAACTGGAGAAGAGCCCATGCACAGCAACGAAGACCCAACGCAGCCACACATAAATAAATAAATTAATTAAAGTAAATATATATATACATATATTCCTTTGATACCTCTTACTGTGTTCTATGGACTAATAATCAGCTTCTCTGCCATGAGCTACCAACTAGTAACCACTACCTGAGTGAATGAGCAAGTATTTCAAATTAACACAGGTAAGCGACTAGCTGAGAGCCAACCACTGACCATCACAAACATATTCTTCAAAACCAACCCCTCATAACAGTATGAAAAGGGCAGAAATAAATTCTTAGACATTAGAAATTGATCAAAATAATATTCACTGATACATTTGGTAGTTTCATAATGTTGAATTTCTGCAGTATCTCCAAGACATACATCGATAGTATCCAAGTATTCTCAAACCCGTCCACCTTTTGAGGTCAGGGGAAATTTATTGAAATTTGTTCTTCTTGTTCGTTTTGTTGTTTTATATATTTAGACAAATTCCTACAGGTTGCAAACCGTTGCCCCACCTCCATCATCCTGCACGACCTACTATGCTAGCAATGTTTTCAGGCTGCACATGAAAAATGTTTCAGAAAATTAAAATTTACGGCTGAAACTCTCTGCGCTGCTCTACCAAACACATGAAAACAACAGCAAGAGGACCAGGCACTGGAATTTTCAGCTAGTCCCCTCCCCATCAGTCTCATCTAAACTAAGCTTATATTAGTTGCTCATATGCTGTGTTCCGAGGTGAATTATTCCCTTACCCGATTGCCTGAATACTTGGAAATTCACTCCTTATACAAAGAGCTTATGCCTGGCTTTAAAACTTGCAAATAATTTACTATACTTGAACCCTCTTCTAACCCAGCTATCTGGTGCATGAATTTGAATAATTCCCAAGTCAGAATCGGCCCCAACATGATTCCACACAGCCAATGCCCCCTCCTAAAGGATACCAAACGGTTTTGGAAGGAGTTTAACTTTACTGAAGATACATATATTCCGGCCCCAAAGCCCCAGAAGTGCAAACCTTATTTCCAAAACATAGACAAGGGTACGAAAACACACCAACTTGAGAATGTCTAGGACAAGGTATCCAATTCCTAAAGCAGGTTTTAGATTGGCTGCCCTGCCAAGTTCCTTTTCTCAGGTTTACTGACCTGGGCTCCGGATTCAGGCACTCCCACGCCTCTTGCAAGCTCCTTTCTGAGGGGAAAAACATGGCAAATATTCAGCATTTGACATTATGCATGAAATGAAATGTACAATGCACGTTTCATGCTATGTTAAAACGTTTATTCAGAGAGTAGCCAAGATGGCGGCATAGGAAAACGCCGAGCTCACCTCCTCCCATGGGTACACCAACATTACAACTATTTACAGAGCAACCATTCATGAGAATGAGCTGAAGACTAGCAGGAAACATCTTCCACAGCTACAGATATAAAGAAGGAACCACAACGAGATGGACAGGAAGGGCCGAGATGTGGTAGAGTCAAGACCCACACCCCCAGGTTGGCGACCCATAAACGGGAGGATAATTACAATGGCAGAGGTTCTCCGCAAGAAGCAAGGGGTCCAAGCACATTAGATTTCCTAGCTTGGGGTCCTGCACTGGGAAGAAAGCCCCCAGAACGTTTGGCTTTGAAACCCAGTGGGGCTTACTTTCAGGAGAGCCAGAGGGCTGTGGGAAAGAGAGACTCCACTCTTAAAGGGTGCACACAAAATCTCACATGCTCCAGGACCCAGGGGCAGAAGCAGTCCTTTGAAAGGAGCCGGGATCAGACCTACCTGCTGATCTGAAGAATCTCCTGGAGAGGCAGGAAGCAACTACAGCTCACCCTGGGGACACAGACACTGGCAGCAGCCATTTTAGGGTGCTCATTCTACCATGAGGACTCTGCTGCTGGCAAGCACCCTTTTGGAATCCTCCCTCGAGCTTACCAGTGCTGGGACCCACCCTGCCCACCAGTCTGTTGACACCATTCCCGGGGACGCCCCAGGGCGGGCAGCTAGCCAGGCAGGGACACCGAATCACCCACCAACAAGTCACTTGCCACAGGGGCTCCTGAGACCCCAGCTGCCCCAGAACCAGACCCGCCCACCAGAGGTCCCAGGACCCAGCCCCACCCACCAGTGAGCCAGCAGCCTCTGCACTGGGCAGTGCCTGGCAACCAACAGACCAGGAGTCCAGCCCCACCTACCAGCACACCCACAGTAGTCAGCCCATCACAGTAGAAGGGCCCATGCAGCCCATACAGAGGGCACCCCTGGAGCAGGCAGCTCTGGGGACCAGAGGAAGTGACACCATATGTTTAACGTGATCAAAGGAAAAAAGTCTACAACCAAGAATACTCTACCTGGCAAGGCTACCATTCAGATTTGAAGGACACATGAAGACTTTTAGAGATAGCAAAAGCTAAAAGAGTTCAACAGCACAAAACCTGCCTTACAAGAAATGTTACAGGAACTTCTCTAAACAAAAAGAAAAGGCCGTTACTACAAATCAAAAAAGAATGAAAGCAAAGTTATAAGCTTTAGCACAGCAAAGGAAACCATGAAGAAAATGAAAAGTCCATAGGTGTACGAACTGGGAGAAAATATCTGCAAACAACGCAACTGACAAGGGCTTCATTTCCAAAATATGCCAATAGCTCCTACCACTCAATAACAAAAAACCAAACAACGCAATCAAAAAATGGGCAGCAGACCTAAACAGACATTTCTCCGAAGAAGACCTACAGGTGGCCAACAGGCCCATGAAAAGATGCTCAATATCACTAATCCCGTATCTGGGCATATACCTGAAAAGGATGAAAGCTCTAATTCGAAAAGATACGTGCACCCCAATGTTCAGAGCGGCACTGTTTACAATAGCTAAGACATGGAAGCAACCTAAGTGTCCATCAACAGATGAATGGATAAAGATGATGTGGTATATATATATATACACAATGGAATAGTACTCAGCCCTAAAAAGGTATCACATTCTGCCATTTGTGACAGCATGGACAGACTTAGAGAGTATTATCCTAAGGGAAGTTAAGTCAGACAGAGAAAGACAAATATTACCTGATATCACTTTTACGTGGAATCTGAAAAACAGTACAAGTGAACTTATTTACAAAACAAAAACAGACTCACAGACATAAAAAACAAACGTATGGTTACCAAGTGGGGGGATAAATTGGGAGCACAGGATTAACAGAGGCACACTACCGTATATACCACATAAACCACAAGGATTTATTGTACGGCACAGGGAACTCTATTCAATATCTTGCAATAAACTGCAATGGAAAAGAATAAGAAAAAAGAATATAGATTATACATATCACTTATATGTATAATCGAATACACTGCTATATATAAACCTCCTGGTAACCACAAACCGAAAATCTACAATAGATACACACACACAAAAAAGAGAAAGGAATCCAAACATAACACTAAGGATAGACATCAAATCACAAGGGAAGAGAGCAAAAGAAGAAGGAACCGAAAAGAACTCCAAAAACAATTATTAGCAAAATGGCAGTAAGGACAAACCTACTAATAATTACTTTAAATTTAAATGTAATAAATGCTGCAATCAAAAGACAAAGAGTGGCTGAATGGATACCATAAGAACACCCACATACATGCTGCCTACAAGAGACTCACTTCAGATCTAAAGACTCAGACAGGAAGTGAAGGGACGGAAAAAGGTATTCCATGCAAATGGAAATCAAAAGAAAGATGGGGTAGCAATACTTATGTCAGATAAAATAGACCTTAAAACAAAGACCGTAACAAGAGACAGAGAAAGACCTTACATCACGAGCATGGAATCAACCCAAGAAGATACAGCAATTGTAAATATATATGCACCCAACATAGGAGCACCTAAATACGTACAGCAAATAGTAACAGACATAAAGGAGAAATTGACAGTAACAATAATATTCAGGACTTGCACACCCCACTTACATCAATGGACAGATCACCCAGACAGAAAATCGATAAGGAAACACTGGCCTTAAATGACCCATTAGACCTCCATTAGGTCTAATATCTTAATACATATTTACAGAGCATTCCATCCAAAAGCAGCAGAATACACACTCTTCTCAAGTGCACATGGAACATTCTCCAAAAAGCAAGCCTCAATAAATTTAAGAAAATTGAAATCCTATCAAGCATCTTTTCCAACTATAATCCTGTGAGACTAGAAATGAACTACAGGAGGAAAACTTCAAAAAAAAAAACACTAACATGTGGAGGTTGAACAAAATGCTACTGAACAACCAATGAGTCACTGAGGAAATCAAAGACAAAATAAAAAAAAATACCTGGAGACAAAGGAAAATGAAAACACGACGATCCAAAAGCTATGCGATGCAGCAAAAGCAGTCATAAGAGGGAAGTTTACAGCAATTCAAGTCTACCTCAGGAAACAAGAAAAATCTCAAATCAACAAGCTAACCTTACACCGAAAGGACCTAGAGAAAGAAGAACAAACAAAATCCAAAGTTCGCAGAAGGAAAGAAATCATAAAGATCAGAGCAGAAATAAATGCAATGGAAACAAAGAAAACAATAGCAAAGATCAACAGAACTAAAAGCTGGTTCTTTGAGAAGATGAGCGAAATTCATAAACCATTAGCCAGACGCATCAAGAAAAAGAGGGAGAGAACTGAAATCAGTAAAATGAGAAATGAAAAAGGAAAAGTTACCACAGACACTGCAGAAATACAAAGCAACCTAAGAGACTACTACAAGCAGCTCTGTACCAATAAAATGGACAACCTGGAAGAAATGGACAAATTCTTAGAAAGGTATAACCTTCCAAGACTGAACCAGGAAGAAACAGAAAATATGAGCAGACCAATCACAAGTAATGAAATTGAAACTGTGATTAAAAATCGTCCAACAAACAAAAGTCCAGGACCAGAGGGCTTCACAGGTGAATTCTATCAAACATTTAGAGAAGAGCTACAACCCATCCTTCTCAAACTCTTCCAAAAAACTGCAGAGGAAGGAACACTCCCAAACTCATTCTATGAGGCCACCATCACCCTGAGAGCAAAAACAGACAAAGATGCCACAAAAAAGAAAATTACAGACCAATATCACTGATGAATATAGATGCAAAAATCCTCAACAAAATACTAGCAACCAGAATCCAACAACACATTAAAAGGATCAGACACCATGATCAAGTGGGATTTATCCCAGGAACGCAAGGATTCTTCAATATATGCAAATCAATCAATGAGATACACCATACTAACAAATTGAAGAAGAAAAACCATATGATCATCTCAATAGGTGAAGAAAAAGCTTTTGAGAAAATTCAACCCCCATTGATGATAAAAAGTCTCCAGCAAGTGGGCATAGAGGGAACCTACCTCCATTTAATAAAGCCGAAATAGAGGCGCACAAGTACAGAACAAACATATGGACACCAAGGGGGGAAAGTGGGGGTGGGGGGTGGGGGTAGGGGTGGGATGAACTGGGAGACTGGAATTGACATATATACACTAATACATATAAAATGGATAACTAATAAGAACCCGCTGTACAAAAAATACATAAAATTCAAAAATTCAGAAAAATAAATATATTAAAACATAAAAACGGACATCACTAATCATCAGAGAAATGCAAACCACAACTACACTGAGGTATCACCTTAGAATAGCTACCGTCAAGGGCTTCCCTGGTGGCGCAGCGGTTGAGAGTCCGCCTGCCGATGCAGGGGACACGGGTTCGTGCCCCGGTCCGGGAAGATCCCACATGCCGCGGAGCAACTAAGCCTGTGGGACACAACTACTGAGCCTGCGCTCTGGAGCCCGAGAGCCACACCGACTGAGCCCACGTGCCACATCTACTACGGAAGCCCACCCGCCTAGAGCCCGCGCTCTGCCACAAGAGAAGCCACCACAATGAGCAGCCCGCGCACCGTAACTTACAGTAGCCCCCGCTCGCTGCAACTGGAGAAAGCCCGAGCCCAGAGCCCGAGCGCAGCAACAAACACCCAACGCAGCCGTTAAATAAATTTAAAAATTGATCTATTTTTTAAAATTCAGTAATCAAGATAAAGGATGTTTTAGTGTAGTGTTTAAATTAATGCAAATATAATCCATGAATAACTGATGATCAAAACTTCAGATAAAAGTAGACTCCAGGGCTTCCCTGGTGGCGCAGTGGTTGAGAATCCGCCTGCCGATGCAGGAGACACGGGTTCGTGCCCTGGTCCGGGAGGATCCCACATGCCGCGGAGCAGCTGAGCCCGTGAGCCATGGCCGCTGGGCCTGCGCGTCCGGAGCCTGTGCTCCGCAACGGGAGAGGCCACAACAGTGAGAGGCCCACATACCGCAAAAAAAAAAAAAAAAAAAAAAAAAAAAAAAGTAGACTCCAACTCTGCATTTGCTCCACCACGCCTCAGGCGACTCATTATTTACGTTAACCGGCGGCCCACAAAGCCCCCCGCCCCACCCCACCCCACCCCACCCCACCGCACCCCCCACCCCGACTTCAAACACCACACCGCAGGGAAATATCGACCTCGATTCCCAGCAGGCAGAGCCCCCGTCCCCGTCCGAGGCCCCCCGAGTGCGCCGGAGGGGCCGGGCCGCCGCCAGGCCACGGGGCTTTCAGGTCCGGAGCCGAGGAGAGGGACCCACGAGAGCGCCGCCCGCCACCCGCGCGGCAGCCCCCGCCACCCGAGACGCCCGCTTACCGCGTGCGCGCGTCGGGGTACGGAGTATGCCGGAAAATGCGCTCCGGGTGTGGCAGCTGCACCTGCGTAATCCTGGCGTGGAGGATCCGCCGCTGCCCACCTGCGGCCTCGGGACCCTCGACGGCGGCCCGCGGGGGCCGCTCCTCGCCACCCTGCTCTCCGCCTTCGCCGCCGCCCGCCCCGGCCTCGGCCTCGCGGTCTTCGCCGTCCGCGGGGCCGGCAGCTCCGACGCTGACATCGCAGCCTTGCTTGCCTTCTCCTTCGTCTCCCGCCTCTTGCCCTTCCGGTTCGGGCTGGGCCTTCTGCCCCTCTCCCCCCTCTGCGGGAGGCCAGGTCTCCGCGCGGTTCACCCCTGCAAGGAAGGGAGGAAACCCAAAGAGAAAGATCAGTCCGTCGAGGGAGCCAGGCTCTGGGGAGGGCCTGCGTCCGAGGGGGGTCCTGCCCTTCGCCCCTCGCTGGGAAAGTTCCTTTCCTGGAATGGGCTAAAGCGAGTGCCCCGCCCGCCACTGACCGTGCGCTTCTTCCCACTCCTTGTCGACCCCCAGGTTGAGGAGGCCGGCGACGGCTGCCTCCATGTCGGCATAGGCATCGTGGCTGCTCTGCGGCTGACGCTCCATGTCCCGACTGCTGTCGAGGAGGCTGTGAGCTTCAGCGGAGGCTGCGCTGGATCTCCTGAGACCCCCGGCTCACGACTCAAGGCTAGAGCGGTGGCCCACGATCCGGCACGTTAAGGCTCCTCTGGCGTCTGGTCGGGTTTCAGGAAGTCTGGGATGCCTCCCTCTGTGGGTTTACCACAGCCTGCTGGGGGTTGGGTTGGCTGATGTGCGCATGCGGCAGGGCCTCGGGCGTCTAGAGGGCGTGGGCGTGGGCGCGGGGGGCGGGGGGGGGGGTCCGGGGGGAGGATGTTGCGCGCCGCCCGGGAGCTGGTAGGGAGCATGCGTGAGATCAGGACTCCGGGTCCCAGGTTGCAACCTAGCTGACTAAGTACTCCGCCCTAGGTCGGGCGTCTTCCCAGACCAAGGGGCTGTGCCCGATTTGTGGAGGGTAAGAGAGAGAGCTCACCCAAGCTCCATAGACCTTGGAGAAGCGTTTGGGGACTATCTCTTGACGGAGCCCTCCATATCCAGCAGCCAATACCAAGAATGGAACAATAATCAAAGTAATACGGTCGCCCCTTGGTATCCGCGGGGGACTGGTTCCAGGACCCGTCGCGGATACCAAAATCGGCGGATGCTCCAGTCCCATAGTCGGCCCTCCGCACCTGCTGATGCGAAACCCATGGATATGGAGGGCCGCCTGTATATTTATTGAAATTTTTTTTAAAAAAACCCAAAAACCTGTGTTTCACTGGACTTTCAAGTTCAAAGCTGTGTAGTTAAAGGGTCAACTGTATTATTAGCTAGGAGTTTGCTTGCTCTGAATATTTGCAATGAGCTTGAAGTCAGAGTCCGCCATACTCCCCGTCTCCAGGAGCAGGAGTTCAGGGTTGGGTTTTCTGAGCATGCCTGGTGCTCAGTTGCACTATGCAAACGAAACAAAAGAAAGCGAAACCCAGCGTCCCCCTCGGCCCCCCCGCCAGAAAGTCCATTAACCTATAGATTTCTAGTAATGAATCAACATCAGATTGCAGGTGTAGAAACCTGCACAGTGCTTCAAGCACTCAAGAATGCTTACGGGGTACAGAGTTCCCGCCTTTTTTAATTTTTTTATTTTTTTTATTTTTTTGCGGTACGTGAGCCTCTCACTGCTGTGACGTCTCCCGTTGCGGAGCACAGGCTCCGGACGCGCAGGCTCAGCGGCCATGGCCCACGGACCCAGCCGCTCTGCGGCACGCGGGATCCTCCCGGACCAGGGCAGGAACCGGTCGGCAGGCCGACTCCCAACCACTGCGCCACCAGGGAAGCCCCGTTTCTTTTCTTTTCTTCTTTTCTTTCTTTCTTTTTTTTTTTTTGTTGTCCCTGTTGCAACTATGGACTATGCTACATCTTTGTGCACAGCTCCTAAGCTCCTATTGCTTCTGGCTGTAGATCCTCTACAAAAGCATACATGTCCTTTGTGGTGGGCCCCTGTGGACATGGGTAAATTTACCCACTTTCTTGCCTCTGCCTATCCCCCCATCTCATGTCCTCACGTTTTCTAGAAATATTTTCCTGAGCCCTTGCTGAGGAATAAATCCATTTTATTTATTGTCAAATAAAAGAGGGCCCGGCCCGATTTAGGGCTCTATGGTTGTTCCTTGAACGAGTGTTTTATAGATGACCCAAGACTTAATATCCTAGATATTGAAAGCAGCTTATAATAATGGGCCCTATCCTTGACAATGTACCTGACTTAGCCTGTGTTTCCTTGGACAGCCATTTTCATGAACCCCATTGGGGATCAGAAACCAAATCGTTTTAGTGGGCTCCTGAGTATATCATGGGACCTAGTCACCTCACCTACAGTGCCTAAGGGATAAGTGCCCCTGCCTCATGTCTCCGGAGGGTGGTCAAGAAACTAAAAAAGGTTTGTTGACCAATTCTCTTTCAAAAAATGGTAAGACATGGCCATATGAGTACCTCCTCCTGATTTTAACCAAGACAGCTCCTCCTCAGGTTGGCCCTTGGTGAGTTCGGCAGGCCTCTCCCTCTCTCGGCTGGATACCCTATGCACAATTTTGGTTCCGTATTAGTTATCACATGGGAGACCCATGAGGGTTTTTATCGTGATTTGCATTAGACAAGCTAGGACATCTGTGACAGCTCAGGAGGTGTGTCCTTGCACATCTCAGATTTCCGCGGTGAATTTGTGTTTTCTCAACTTTAGTCACCCCCGTGACCCTGGACGCACGCTGCCCTACCTTGGCATCAGTCGTGGTCGTATTTATTTAAAAGTTGTACTTAACTTCACACCTTGAAAACCTTAAATACTGAATGGAGCTTCGTCCGAAGCAGCAACAGCCATGAATCGTAGTCGATGTGGTGGATATATGGGAGCAGGGGCCCTGGAGCCAGATTGCTGGCATCTAAATCCTGGCTTTGCTCACCACTTGCTAGCTGGCTCAACTGCTAGGTTGCTTATTCTCACTTGATCTTGGTTTCCACATCTGCAAAATGAGGATAGCCATAGTAACTGCCTCACCAGGTGATTGTGAGGACGAGGTGGTAACTGAGGTGGTAAAAACACCGTGCTACCACTGGCCATACCGTGCTGTCTCACATTTCCAATTTTCATCAGTTTTGTGGTTTATTTATTCACCAAGGTCCATGAGAGAAGAAAGATGATGGCTACTCTCTGGCAGTTGGCAATGAGGGCAGAAAGTTTTCTTGTGAATATGTCGCTACCGTGTTTTTCTGTCCCTGTATATGCTTCGGTCAGTAGTCCTTGGTTGGCTGCTCTGTGTACAAGGCCCTACCTCAGGCAGTGTGGAGAGTGTCATGATTCCAGACGCAGCTATCGTGCCACGGGTGCTCACAGTCTGGGGAGAGAGATCAGCCCGTGTGAGAGAAAGGAGCTGAAAATTCTGGAGACAGAGTGCAGTGCCCAGCCCCACCGCCACCGACTTGCTGTGTGGCCAGAGCTAAATTAGCTGAGCTGTCTGTGCCTCAGGTGCCACGCCTGTAGGATGGGGGTCATGACGGTACCCGCTGTAGCGTGTTGCGAAACTTACATGAAGGGGTACAATAAGGCCCATGGTGAGGGCTCAGGTAACGTTAGCTGATGCTAGAGTTAAGGGGTCGGGACTGACTGCGGTCGTTCTGCACCGGGGCCTGCGCTGTGACTGAAGACGCTGGACGCGGAGTGTCGCCCCTGCTCCCGAGTGGATATGAGAGCCTGTGGAGTGGCACGTAGCTGTGCCTGCTCAGGCCGCTGGCACCATGTGGGTGCTCGCCGTGCACCGGGGCCTGGCTACTCGGTCTTACAGCCGTCCCCTGAGGAGGGCGGGGGCCGTCGCTCTCTTTAGTTCCCAATGGAGGCGATGGAGGCTCAGAGAGGTTCGGTGACTTTCCTAAGGTTACACAGACCAGGGGCAGAGGGCCAGGATTCAAACGTTTGAAGAGACTTTGTTCTTAGCAGCCCGTGGTAGAAGCAGATTGGGCTGTTTTCGGCAGGGTAGTGGGGTTTCCCTTACACCTCGCAGAATGAGTCAAATTTTGGTAAATGCTAAGCAGGCCGTGCATGGAACTTCAGTTCAGGGAGGTAAGTGTGAGCAGCCCCAGGAGTGATGGAGTATATAAAGCTTGTCTTGGGGAACACCAACCCAAACAGGGTGGCCAGGAGAATGAGTGCATATGAAGTGCTGACCTTGAGAGGGAGCTGGAGGGGGAGCCTGAAGAGAACTCTGTACCGGGTGGGAAGTAAAGTTTAGAAGTTAGGTTGGGGTCCAGTTTACGGAAGGAGTTAGAATGCCTGCCCTTGGGGTCATGGAAGACTGTAAGAGTTTTGTGCCAGGGGAGTGCCTTAACGAAAGCGGTGTTTTAGGGTGTGTTCAGAGGAAGGGAGTCTCTAGGCTGGCTCTCGGTTCAGTTCATTGCAGTCACGGGGCATGCGGAACAAGGTACAGATCCGGAGGGCTTACTTGGAGGCCACAGCTGGCCGTCCGCGGGACTGGGAGTCCCCTTGAAGTTGAATGTAAAGTTCCGCGTGTGTGCTGGCATTAGAATAGTGTGTGCACTTTTCATCGGAAAAAGTGGGACACGATGCCGCTAACCACCCCCTCCCGCCCCAAATAATAAGAGGAATGAATAATAAATAATGATAAGAATCGGAAAGACCAAGGAGTGGAGTAACAGAAGCAGGCCCTGGAGTTGGAGCATATGCATCTGGTTTTAGGGCACTTCTACTTTCCTGCTCATAGCAAGAGCTTTGGCCCTGAATCCTCACTACACGACACGGACCAGCCTTATTGTCCCTGAGCCTTCGTTTCCTGAACTATAAACAACTATCACTCTTACTGCTACTATTTGCCAAAATAAAGATAATCATCTCACAGAATTCTTACCAAGTCAGAATGAAGTAGGGACGGAAGGATACTTTCTTAGCTTTAATGGTGTATAAACATAAGGGGTGGTTTATGTAATTGTTTTTTGATTGAAGTATAGTTGAATTATAGTGTTTGGTTAATTACTGCTGTACAGCAGCGTGACTCAGTTGCACACATATATATATATACACATGCTTTTCCATATGCTTTTCCATTACGGTTTATCATAGGATATTGAATAGAGTTCCCCGTGCTATGCAGTAGGACCTTGTTGTCTATCCATTTTATATATACTAGCTTGCATCGGCTAATCCCAAACTCCCAATCCATCCCTCTCCCACCCCACCTTCCCCCTTGGCACCCACCGGTCTCTTTTATTTTTTTCTATTTTTTATTTTCTTAAATATTTAATTTTATTTACTTTTGGCTGAGTTGGGTTTTCGTTGCTGCGCGCGGCCTTTCTGCGGTTGCCGCGAGCCGGGGCTACTCTTCGTCGCGGTGCACGGGCTTCTCACTGCGGTGGCTTCTCTTGTTGCCGAGCATGGGCTCTAGGCGCACAGCGCTCAGTAGTTGTGGCTCGCGGGCTCAGTAGTTGCGGCTCGCCGGCTCTAGAGCGCAGGCTCAGTCGTTGTGGCGCAGGGGCTTAGTTTCTCTGCGGCATGTGGGATCTTCCCGGACCAGGGCTCGAACCCGTGTCCCCTGCACTGGCCGGCGGACTCTCAACCACCGCGCCACCAGGGAAGCCCAAGCTATTTGCTTTCAGTCTACTCGACGGTACAAGAAATGCAATGTGCTAATTCCTGTCAACGTTCAGATTTTTCAAGTTCTAGCTCAATCCCCATCTCTTGGAGGAAGCCACAGTACTCTCATCTTCTGAGCTCTTACTGCTCTAGAAATGGGACCGATTCATTGGATCCCTATCACACATTGCTTCCATTGCAAGTCAGTCTTAAATGTATGGAAGCATGAAGGGTGTATGTGTATGTGTGTGTGTGTGTGTGCGTGTGCGTGTGCGTGCGTGTGTGTGCGTGTGTGCGTGTGGGTACCATGGGTGAATGTAGTATGTATGTATATGTATGTGTATTTTGTGACTTCTCGGTTAGGTTGTAATCTGGCACTTGACACACTTCTTAGTATTCCCCATGCAGTACCCCAGGGCAGTGCTGTGTACATAGCAGGCATTCAGTAGGGACTTGGTGATTGGTTGAAAGTGAATATAGAAGAAGGGTGGATGGCCTTGACTGAGGCCACTGAGTGGCCTTAGTGGCCTTGTCCAGTGTTGGCTCCATTCCCTTATTTTCCTCCCAGCTCATCTGGCAGTCCTGAGTGACCGACTCTGAGGTAGCAAAGGTCTTCCCAGGAAGGCTCTAGCACTTAGCTGGTGGTCTTCCATGGGGGTGGAGAAACAGATCAGCAACGTGCTCTCCTAGGTGTCTGAGGCACTCTGTGTGGAGCTGCCCTGGAAGTCTGAATTGCAGAGGCTCCTCTCTCCTGTTTCTCTCTCCTTCTTCAGAGTTATCATCCTTTTCCTGCCTCTCATGCGTGTGTGTATGTGTCTGTGTGTGTGTATAATTTTTTAATTCCTTGTCCATGTACTTACTATAAATGAGGGCCAAAGAAAGAACATAAGCAAGTCATGGAGAGAAAGAAAATACATGAGTTAAAGTCACATATAGTCTGGGACAAGACAACTGCCACAGGTGAGTAACAAAGCAATAATATGGGAGTTCAAAGACGGTAGATGTTACCTTCAATACAAATCTGGAAGCATACTTGAAGAGGTGGACTTAAAGATGACTCAGGCCTGCGGTGGGAGGTCTTATTTGCCTTCCCCAAATAAACACTCAAGAACAAAAGTAACACATTGTCATTGTAACTTACATGGAGATTGTGAAGAAAGCGAAACTAAAACAAATTAAACTCAGCTATGACCTTGTCTAACACCCAAGGGTGATACTGAAAACTACTTTTTCAGTTCCTTCTCCTATGATTTCTTTTACAGGTACTATGTTCCACATACTGTAGATAGTGGGCAGAGTCTTGCTCTTCGTATAGTTTGAATTCATGCTAGATTATCTTGGCACTCAGAGGTAGAGAAGTTTAATTTCCAGGACACCGAAAAATTCACAAAGAGTAAAAATACCCACCACCTGGCTCAATAGCTGATGGCGTGCAGGGGAAAAGGCCTTGTAGCCGTGGTTTCCCAAGCCCTGGGCAGCAATTACATAAATCTCGACGCAAATGAATATGGAGAAGGCCTACAGACAATGAACTTAAAATGTTTGTACACCTTTCAAGAACCTATTCTTTTTCTTTTCTTTTTTTTTTGCCTTGTACACTTTTTTTGACGTTTCCATTGGAGTATGATTGCTTTACAACGGTGTGTTAATGCCTGCTTTATAACGAAGTGAATCAGTTATACATGTACATATATCCCCATTATCTCCTCCCTCTCGTGTCTCCCTCCCACCCTCCCTATCCCACCCCTCTAGGTGGTCCCAGAGCACTGAGCTGACCTCCCTGTGCTATGCGATGGCTTCCCACTACCTAGCTATTGTACATTTGGTAGTCTGTATATGTCCATGCCACTCTCTCACTTTGTCCCAGCTGACCCTTCCCCCTCCCCGTGTCCTCAAGTCCATTCTCTAGTAGGTCTGCGTCTTTATTCCCGTAAGAGCCTGTTCTTGAGGAATTGACTTCACATGTGCTTGAGTAGATGGCTAGAGATCCATAATCAAACATATGTATATAGGTATAGTTTATACACAGGTGTAGACATATATATACACACAGATATATATATATGTGTGTGTATATATATACATATGTGTGTGTGTGTGTGTGTGTGTGTGTATACCTTTGTATAAACTATACCTATATAAACTTACAGAGTCTATGTCTCTGAATTCTACACACACACTCACACGCACAAGTTCAATTCCTTCTAACACTGGTACCCTTTAGGTACCACCACTTCTGTGTGGAGTCCCACTGAGGTTAAGTCTGAAGCGGCAATTATTCAAATTAACGCACCGAGGAGTCCAATTATATTAAATTGTTCAAAACCAAGCATACGTTCTTTGCATAAGGAGTGAATATATAAATACTTAGGCATTGGAGTGAGGGCATAATTCACAGTGAGAACACCACAGATGAGCAACTGACGTATGTTTGGTGAAGCTGACGCTGATGGGGAGGGGAGAGCGTAGAGCCCAAGTCTGCTCCTCCCGCAGCTCTTCTTTTGTAATCTCTTCCACAGAGAGTGGTTTCTTGCTTTTAGAACAAAGTAAGATGCGCTCAGAACTTTTGTTAGCAAAGAAAATACTTTTAGGACTTTAGAATGTTTCAGAACTTTCGTAAAACACCATTTTGTCAGCTGATGAAGGGGGCACTTGAATGTCGAACACTTTCCAGAGGCGAGGGCCCGGGCTGGGTGGCACAGCTCACAGGCTTTGGGTCCCCGAGCTGTCCCACTGGAGGCAGCTGGCTGCCGAGGGCAGGGCTTGAGCTGCTGCCAGTGTGCTGAGAGGCAGGTCTGACTTCCTTGCCCTGACGCCCGGGCTGCCCTTCTTCTCCAGCACCCGCTCCGGGCTCTTCCTCGCCACCCCCGCCTCACAATCCTGCGCGGGACCCTGTGCAGGAGACACAGCTGGTGGCTGAGGGCTGGAGCGGCCTGGCTGGCGCCCAGGTCAGTCCAGGCAGGGAAAACGGTGAGCTTCCCCCGAACTCAGGTGGCCTCAGGTGCCCTTCTACAACAGCCGCCATGCCCGGACACCGTTCCTGGTGACATCCACTGGGACCAAGCAGTTGTCTCTAGGAGGGCAGGAGGTGAGAGGCCCCCCGCACTGGTGGGTGTCTGTACGGTAGGTGATCACTTGTTGGGAGCGCATACGTCCTTGCCTGGGGACAACCTAGGCCAGGATCAGCCCATGAGAGCCGGGCAGTGTCCTGGGAAAGAAAGCCAGAGGCCCCGTGCCCAGTGCTGCCACATAAGGCCCAGCCTGCTGTAGACCAAGTAGGGGCTCCCAGCAACTACAAATGTCTGAGGTAGGAAAACAAGGCTGCCCAGCTCATGGCAGCCCCGACAGGGATCCCCCCAGGGCTGATCTGGGCTTCTAGCCCAAGGGCTGAAGAGAAGCGGTCCCCCTCACCCCCCCAACCCCCACCCCGCGCACGTGCGCACACACACACACACACACACACACACACACACACACACACACACACACACACACACACACACACACAGCCCTATGGGAGAGAGGCCCTCTCCTGCTGGAGTTTCCAAGTGTTTGGTAAAGTAGTGGAGAGAGTGGCAGCCCTAAATCCTCATTTTCTGGAATTCTTTGATAGGCCAGCCTGAAAGCATTGCTAACATAGTAGGTTTTGCATTATAGTGGAGGTGGGAGGGCGAGTTGCAACCTTTGAAATATGTCTAAAGAACATAACAAACTAAAACAACAATTTCAAACAAAGTTCCACCGACCTGAGAAAGGTGGAAGTTAGGCAAGAGTTATACAGAGTGGAACGTACGCCGTGAGGAGTCCTCACACGTTCAAGTGGTGTGTGTGTGTGTGTGTGTGTGTGTGTGTGTGGTACGTGGGGCTCTCACTGTTGTGGCCTCTCCCGAAGCGGAGCACAGGCTCCGGACGCGCAGGCTCAGCGGCCATGGCTCACGGGCCCAGCCGCTGCGCGGCATGTGGGATCTTCCCGGACCGGGGCGCGAACCCGTGTCCCCTGCATCGGCAGGCAGACTCTCAACCACTGAGCCACCAGGGTAGCCCACGTTCAAATGTTGGAGACTACCAAATGCATTCATGAGTAGTCTCTGGAGGAGTTTCTAACACCTGAGGCTTTTCTTTCCTTTTCGTGGTACTGTTATGAAGCGATGGGGTGTGTGGAATTTGTTGGTAGTGGAGGATGACTCTTAGTTCAGGCAGGATTCTTACCTGTGGTAAGGTGAAATACGTTTGCTCTTCCAGTGATGACTAGTTTGTGAGTCAAAGGATCAGGAGTGGTTATTTGAGACTATAGACAAGCCTGAGTTAAATCAAAGGAGTATTTCGGGGGGAAAAGAAGAAGAAAAGAAAGAAAGAGAGGCAAAGAAGAATCAGGATGGGTCCACTAGCTTTGCTGCAGAGAGCGTGTGTGAGGGCAGTGATGGACACGGGCTGCAGAGCTGGTGGTGGGGTCTGGAAAGCAGTGCTGGCGGCCTAAGGCCACGGGCTGGGCTCACAGTCAGGTCTGTCCAGGGCTTGGGAGGGCCAGGCCTCTGCTTTCTCAAGCAGGCAAAGCAAGCTCAGAGGAAAAGGAAAACTGTGAAGTTTGGGGGGCTTGCTTCTCCTGGGTTTACACAGTAGTCTCTTAATGGAGTTCTGAAGGGAAAAAGAGCAACAAGAAACAAAGGAAGAAAAAGGGAGAACGTTTTCATCTATTTCCAAACTCTACAGAACGAATGTCCCAAAGAAACATTTCATGGGCACCCTCCCTTGTTTTGCAAAGACAGTAGGAGTTGTTTGATGAAACCAGTGTTGGAGATATGGAAGTAGTGTCAGCCTGAACCTCAGATAGCCAGCTTTGCGCACTGCTTACTATATTTAGGCAGATTAGACCATTGGTACACTCGAACAACCCCGCCCCCCCGCAAATGAGCTCTAGTACACCGGCTGTTTTTGACTGCATATTCATGCATCGGAAGGGCCCAAATACTAAGATGGGAGAGGGACAATGGGGCGACAGAGGGAGGAGGCCCTTGGTCTCAGGTAAAATTTGCCGAGTGGAAACAACCCAAAATAGGAAATATGACATAATTCCATTAACTGCGATGCTGAGGGAGCAGTGGAGTCCACAGGACAGGGTTTTCTTTCAGTTGTGAATAGTTGGCTGATATTTAGGGGGAGCCATTTAGTGACTCCTCACCCACGTGGTGGTCGGCTGTCCTCCTAAAATGCAGGTTGCACCCTCTTGCCTTAAGCGTAAGGGACAGGATGGGGATCTCCTGGTGGATAAGCAGCTCCTAGAGGGCGCCACCGTGCTGGGCACCAGAGGCTCTGGTCCAAGGTCCTGTGACTGTAGCCAGAGCAGAGTGAGCTGACCTGGTCCTGAGCCCAGGAGGGGGCGGAGGGCGGGGCGGGGCCTGCAGCATTGACAGTGGTGACAATGGTATGCCCCTTTCCCCCCAAACTCTTGGGTGGCCTAAGATTTTTGAGAGTCTTTGTTACCTTGGGTCGAGTTGATCTCAGCTTTCCTTAACACTACAGGCTGAAATATCAACGCAGTGTCCAGAGCTTCAGCAACTCTCACGTCCCAGTAAGACAAGTCACAACACCCCTGGCCCCCCTTGCCAGACCACCTTTCTAACTCTCAAGACATTTCAGAGGACTAATGACCCCTTGGACCTCCTTGAAGGAAACCTTCTGTTTAAAAAATCCAACATGTTCCAGACTTCCCTGGTGGCCCAGTGGGTGGGGCTCTGTGCTCCCAATGCAGGGGGCCCCGGTTCGATCCCTGGTGGGGGAACTAGATCTCACCTGCCGCAACTAGGAGACCGCATACCGCCATGAAGATCCCGTGCACCCCAACTGAGACCCAGCACAGCCAAAAAAAGAAAAAAACCAACATGTTCCTTCCTATTCATTATTTACTTCACACTGAAGATAGGCTTTTCAAGTAGGGAGCCGTTCCCCTCAATATGACTTTACATGGGGCCCACTATTTACCGTGCCCAAATCCACCCCCGCATCAAGGTGAGGACGGGGCAGGAGGCAGCCGGATGGCTGATGATCAGCCGCCAGGGTATAGACCATTTTTATCCTGTTACCAGGCATTGCATCAACCGCAAGGACCGGGTACAACAATTCATAAGCTAAACCTCCATCCAATACCTGGAAAAAACATTAGAATATTAAACTTGAGAGGAGAGGGAATTCCCCGGAGGTCCAGTGGTTGACTCCAAGCTTCCACTGCAAGGGGCACAGGTTCGATCCCTGGTTGGGGAGCTAAGATCCCACATGCCGCGTGGCGCGGCCACAAAGTAAGAACAAAATTAAAAATTAAAATTGCGAGGAGAGAGACAAAATAAGCCTAAGCCAGAACTTGGCACACAGAAGGGGGAGCTCACTAAGGGTAAGCTGAAGGGAGGGAGTGTGGTGGTAATTTTCCTGAGGCATTTTAGCAAGAAGGAAATAGCTTCTCTTGATGCAGTTTTAAATCTCAATGGCATATAAAGTTGCATGCTATGCTTTTTGTATTATGACATTAACTGTTCAATATACTAAACCAATCCTTTTCCCGCTGTGATTGTAGGTCTGGTTTAAGAATAGGAGGGCCAGGGCTTCCCTGGTGGCGCAGTGGTTGAGAGTCCGCCTGCCGATGCAGGGGACACGGGTTCGTGCCCCGGTCCGGGAAGATCCCACATGCTGCGGAGCGGCTGGGCCCGTGAGCGATGGCCGCTGAGCCTGCGCGTCCGGAGCCTGTGCTCCGCAACGGGAGAGGCCACAACAGTGAGAGCCCCGCGTATTGCAAAAAAAAAAAAAAAAAAAAAAAGTATAGGAGGGCCTAGTGCAGGAGAAATGAGAGAGCATCAATGCTTCAAGATGCACCACCTGTTTCCCTGGACCACCTTGCCGCCGTAATGTTGGATGGGCCCTAAAATACCATCCTCGTTCAGGAGCCAGATTGGAGACGGGTTCTTCTGATACTACTGACACCTGGGCTGCCCATGCTGCCTGTGCCACCCATACCTCCTCTGGACTTGTATTATCAATAAAGAGGCAAATTCTCCATATATTTGTCTTTGTGTGTCAAATGCGGCAGGCGGGGTATGTATGCAAATTGTTAAGGAAATGCCATTTAAACAGAATACAAGGAGGCCTCCCTTCATGAGGTGACATCCCTGAATCACTATCAGTAGGTCCTGTGCCGCACAGAAGTTTCCCGAGTACCCACTGGTGAGTTTGCACTGACCCATATATTCTCCTCCGTCTCTCCCCCATCACTCCATCCTTAACCCCACCCTGCCCCTTTGGGACCACGTGCGTATGCACGATTGGGCGGGGTGAGTCCCTAGTGTGAGAACGGTGTGTTTCCAGACAGGGGTGAGCTCCGTTCATGCGGACAAGTTCAGGCTGAACACTGGACTCTAAGGGAATCTTCCTTAAGAGGCTGTTCACGCAGACTCATGGGAAGGTGGCAGCAGAGCATTCATCCAGTATGCTCCAAATTCTGTTCCCTGTTCTTTCTCTTTGGGGAATAGGAGCCATTCTGGCACACAGGTTCTGCAGCTTGAAAAGCAACGTGAGAAGAGACTCCATCAAGGCCAGAAGAGGCACTTCTCCCTGTTCTTCCGTCCCCCCACCAGCCCAGGAAAGCATATTCATTGCTCCTTCCCCAGCTGAGAAGCTGACTATCACACCTTCCAATGCATTTTGTCACCTTCCACATCCTTGAGAGAACCCCAATTTCTGCTGTTTAACACGAAAAGGGAAACTTTCGGTTTAATGGTGCTCAAAGCAAGAATAAGGAGATGTTCTCCCAAGCAGTGCTCCAGAATAATCACTCATTGCAAAGAAGCAGTCATACTTTGCTTTATTCATGTTGTCTTCTTTGTGTGAAACTACCAGGGTGGGAAAAAAAAAAAAGTTTAGGAGAGTGAAAAGCCAGGTCCACTTTTTAAAAAGCATTACGTTCTTCTCAGTTGAACCTTTGGTGTTGAGTAATCTTTAGCGATGTGAGTGAGGCTCCTTAAGTGGGGTTTGATGTTAAAAGTGATTAAATATTTCAATGACTACAGATAAGGTGCCTTGGTGACATCAGATTTTCCTCTCAGGGGAGTTAATCAAAGACCAGTCTCACAGCACTTCTATGTTCCCAGTGTGAAGGAGGCTCTGTTTTTCTCAGGAAAGGTTACACTCTTTGCCATGGTGTCCACTAATTTTTATTCTTTCTTCCCACCTTTCTCACTTGTGGGTGTCAAATGTCAGCCAAGTGGTTGTAATGTCAGGCTTCCACAGAGAGAAGGATGTCACTGCTACACAGAGATGCCAGACCTTGTGGGGAGTGGGAGAAATTTGAGAATGTTCCCGTGTATGCCCGCTGTCATTCTCACCAGATGATTCTAAAACCAAAAATAATTCTTATTGCCTAGTGTTGACCACTATCCTTTTTTAATCCTTAGGATTCTCGGTGCTTTAAGGACCCTCAGAACTACAGGGCCTGTACAAATAAGCTCCAGGACACCGTCAGACCCAGTCCCGACCCCTTCTCTGCTTTGGCCACAGCAGAAAGGACCACATTCAACCTTTCCGGCCTGAGACTGAAAGTCAGAGAAGGCTCAGCACACATTCCCCAGTTAACCCTCACATCCAGTCTGACACACTCTAACAGCATTCTTTTTTCATGCTCAGGCTGCCTGGGAGAAACAAACAAACAAAAAGTGAATATCTTTCCTGTAAGTGGCTGGTGTCTTCATCATATACACTCTTTTTTAAAAACATGTCTCTACTTCTTTCAGATGCCAGGTATATTCAGGCAGAGTGGCGGCAGGAGGCATAAGAAATAAGCAAAACATTGCTGTAGATGATAATTCACCCTTAGTCTAGGTTTGCAAAGAGACAGATAGGTCTCCTAAAATGAATCCCCCCAATTAATCAGTGCCCCAAAGAGAATTTCTCTCAATGTACATTTCAAATATCCCAAAGACATAGATCAGAAATGAACTATTCTGACATAATGAAATAACTTCGATTTATAGGGAAAAAAAATCTTTAGAAACTGGCTACCAACAAATACAGAGACCTGAGGGAGGTTGTCTTTGCAGACGTTTTAGTTTTGGCTAAAAAGTTATATAAGCACAGTCTTGTAAGGAGTCCAGTAGGTTCAGCCTATTACAATAATCTAATAGTTCTGGATGTAGTCTTGCTTTCTAGAGTGTTTCACAATGAAGAACACATGCTAGTGAACTTTCAAAATAGTAAGGTTGGTGATCAAATTAAGTAGGAAGAAGGTATTGCCGACTAAAAAACAAGCGCAACCTAAAAGGTGAGAATTATGCTTTATTTGGCGAACACACCTGAGGACTTCAGCCCGGAAGACAGACAGCCTCTCAGAGAGCTCTGAGGGACTGCTCCAAAGAGGTAAGGGAGGAGCCAGGATACACAGGAGTTTTGCAACAAAACCCAGGTGGTCGGAACATCAAAAGATTACTTACTGTTAATTAAAGAAAACCAGACATCTCAAGTTACTGAATTTAGCGTCCTTTTCTAATGTCTGAGAAGATGCAAGAGTCTGGGCTCATTGAAGCCATCCCTTTGATAGGCACCTTAGCGATCTAGGGCCACTTTCCTGCTCTTCTCCATCCCGAATCCCCTCGGGGTGCACCGTTGTGTGTGGCTGTAGTGACTGCTGGCTTGGTGGCTGCAACATCCCTTGTTTACTGATATGGCAGGCAACAGTTTTCATCCACGGTCTGAACTGTTTGACGGAAAAACTTTTTTAAAAAACTAGATTAATGTAGACTGGATCTTGAGTCAAATGAATATAACGAGAACCCTGGAGAGTTAACTCGGAAGGGCCTGACAGTCAAAATCCCAAGCTCCTATTTTAACTACAAGTACATAGAAACAAAGGGCGGCGAGAAAGGAAGGAACCAGAAACAGTTCTTTGTCAGGCGATACAAGAGTGTGGCCCCTCCAAATAGATGTGAAAAGTGACTCTTTAAATCAAGAGAAGAGTTCCTATAAATGTATACAAAACAGGGCAATGAAGTTTGTTTTGAGTTGTCCTCAAAAGAACAAAACTACATTTGCCTGAATTCCGATTATGGGGTGTTGTGCTTACCACGGGGCATGCTCTGAGCACACATACTGATCTACCATGCAGTCCTTTGGTGCCGATGTGGCTCCTCTAGGAAATGTCAGGCCCTGGAAGTGAAATAATGAGGAAATAATGAAGCTAAAATAGAACACTTGGGGCTTCCCTGGTGGCGCAGTGGTTGGGAGTCCGCCTGCCGATGCAGGGGACGCGGGTTCGTGCCCCGGTCCGGGAAGATCCCACATGCCACGGAGCGGCTGGGCCCGTGAGCCGTGGCCGCTGAGCCTGCGCGTCCGGAGCCTGTGCTCCTCAACGGGAGAGGCCACAACAGTAAGAGGCCCGCGCACCGCAAAAATACATAAATAAATAAATAAAATAAAATAAAATAAAATAAAATAAAATAGAACTCTTCACTGGATTTCCTGATTGGTAAGTTCAGCTTGGTCTACAACACAGACTGGGGTTCTCAAAACCTTGAGCGAGGACTTCCCTGACAGTCCAGTGGCAGTTAGGACTCTCACGCTTCCACTGCAGAGGGCATGGGTTCGACCCCTGGTCGGGGAACTAAGATCCCGTGTGCTGCACGGCGTGGGAAAAAAACAAACCAAACCAAACCAAAACAAAACAAAAAAACCTTGAGTGGACACCTCAGGAGTCAGTTGCTATGACAACATAACCCGCATCACATACCCCTCATCCTAAGAATGCTGCAAGACATTACTTTTGTGTTGGGATTCATTTGAGACTTTCCTTACACTCCCTCCCATCAAACCAATACAGTAGGGTGTCTCAAGGAAAGCAAATCCTTTGCCTCAGCCAGATCATTTTAGCAGACACACTCTTTTTTCCTTTGTGGAACTCGCACAAGATCATCTTTGACAAATGAGACGAATGTTCACCAGCCCTGTAGTAAAAAGGTCGGCAACAACAGAGAAACCCGTCTCATCATTTCATGATGCTCTTCCAAGCAAAGTACCTTTTTGTCCCCTGGGGGACACCCAGGTTAAAGGAAGAAACCACAGTAGTCCCTCTGCATCGCAGGGAACGGACCTCTGTGAGCATCCAGCCCGTTCCCTTCATACTACAGAGGAGGGAATGCAAGTCCAGGGCAGTGCGGTGGCCTGCGAGAGAGACAGCACGAGGAGTTCGTCTCAGAGAATGTCAGTCTCTGGGTGACCACGCGTGCCCTTCCCTGGGCCCAGATTCATCTAGCTATGGGCAGTGCACACGCAGGTTCAGCTCTCCAGCGCTTACCACCTCTATCCGGAACAGAACTCTTTCCTTCAAAGGGCTGCTGACTTAAGGTTTCTCACTCGGCCTCAGCACTAAGGCCCCCACTCTCCACCCTTAAGGCATGCAGTATCCTGGGGTTCCCCCTTGCACAGCAAACACGAGAGCGCATTGAGAGAGTGATGCAACGTGCACCCGGCTCACAAAAGCTGAGTGTGATTCCACGACAACAGCCGTCATTTCCTCCAATCTCCTTGCAAAGCCAAACCTTCCACCTGGCAGCACAACTCTTAAACAACAGCCTGCTGCACCCATGTGCTAAAAAAACTTCTTAAGGCAAGCCGGCTAACGGCTTGGAGGCCTTAATTATGCCGACAGGAATACAAAAGACTCTGAACGCCCATTCCTTCGTGTTTCACAAACAAGGGGACACGGGTGATGCGAAAGGTGGTGTTCAGGCATGGGTAGCACACTGGTACACCTGACTCCCCCCAAAGCTCAGCCCCCAAACAAAACTAGGGCATTTATGAGAACTGCAGAGTTGGAACTTGATTTTCTATTTCAGGCCTAAGAATCTTGGTCTGGGTGGGGGGAATGTGGGCAAGATAGAGACCAAGGGAGGGTCTCTGTCTCATTCCCCTCGAACGCAGTAGAAAAAGGAGTGAAGCAAAGGATATTTTGAAACCAGAAGTGGTGGCGACCAGGGAGAGCAAGAAATCCATGTCAGTGGCTGGGCACAGAGCTGCTGCTGGGGGCCGGAGAGCTGGGTGGTCAGCTGGGCTGGGAGGCAGCCAGTGGGACACAAGCAGGTGGCTCTGGCCAGCTGGGCTTTATAAGACAAAAGATACAGAGACAGGAAGAACAGAACTCGGGTCCGCGGGCAAACGAGTCCCTAACATCTTCCACAGCCCCCGTCACAAGGTTAAGCAACAGAGCTGTCTTTTTCTCTCTAGTTTACCCTCCTTTTTTTTTTTTTTTTACCCTCCTTTTAACTAAAAAAAAAAAGTCACATTAAGCGATTTTGCCAGGATTGAAATACTCATAAGGCATGAGGGAAAAGTTAGGACAGGAAGAGGGTCTCAAAATGTGATTGTTTCTGGCCCAGTCTCCAGTCTCAACACCCCATGAAACAGCCAGGTTCCATTTCAGCATTCTAACCAGAAGAAATTTGCAAGGATGCCTCATGAGTTCCGTGGACCTACTCAATCACATCAAAACCTCAATTCCAACAAGGAGTCAGACACAGTGAAAGGTGCTTAGTTCTTGTATATTCTGTTGAATTAAGGATTCACTGTAATATAGTCCCATGCAATATTTCTGGATAAAATTAAACAGATCAAACTACTGGCTATTGATAAGGGCTGTTTCGTTTCTCTTCTACCTGCCCTATTTAAAGGGTTCCCTTCTCCCCACATGGTGTCCCTTTTTATTTGATTCATTCATGTGTTAGTTTATTAGCATTGAAGACCACATATAACATATAAGATGAATACAGTACAATAAGAAAAACGTGAACTGTGGATTAAGCTGTCCTTTTTAAAAGAGAAAGTGATTTGTAAATATCCCAGAAGAGTCACATCAGTCCATTTCATCCTGAGCATCTTCTGGTTATCAGAACACCCCCACAAACTCCAGACACATTTCTACCTGTAGCCAGACGCAGCTGCAGAGCTTCTCCCAGTGAGGTGAAACAAGAAACGGTTGCTTATTTATGTGAGAGTTTTTCCAACGTGAAATACCAATTGGCTGAAGCAGAAGTTTGGGGAATTTTCCATACATATAGTGGCTAATGTCAAACTCCTTCCTATAAAAGTAGGAGCAATTGGTCATCAGAGAATCAAGCCTCTCAGGCGAGGTGTTAGAGGCACCGATGAAGCCACTGCCCCAGTACGGTGTCAAAGTTCACAGCGCCTTATTGACTTAGAAGTATTCCTAGCTAATCATACAGTCGACCCTTCAACTACACAGCTTTGAGCTTTCAAGTCCACTGAAACACAGGTTTTTGGTTTTTTTTTTTTTTTTAATTTCAATAACTATACAGGCGGCCCTCCATATCCAGGGGTTTCGCATCAGCAGGTGCGGAGGGCCGACTACGGGACTTGAGCATCCGCCGATTTTGGTATCCGCGGCGGGTCCTGGAACCAGTCCCCCGCGGATACCAAGGGGCGACCGTCATTACTTTGATTACTGTTCCCTCTGGGTACTGGCTGCTGGATATGGAGGGCTCGGTCAAGAGATAGTCCCCAAACGCTTCTCCAAGGTCTATGGAGCTTGGGTGAGCTCTCTCTCTTACCCTCCACAAATCGGGCACAGCCCCTTGGTCTGGGAAGACGCCCGACCTAGGGCGGAGTACTTAGTCAGCTAGGTTGCAACCTGGGACCCGGAGTCCTGATCTCACGCACGCTCCGTACCAGCTCCCGGGCGGCGCGCGACATGCCCCCTGCCCCCCGCGCCCGTGACCTCTAGACGACCGAGGTCCTCCCGCATGCGCACATCAGCCAACCGAACTCCCAGCAGGCTGTGGTAAACCCACAGAGGGCGGCATTCCAGACTCCCTGAAACCCGACCAGACGCCAGAGGAGCCTTAACGTGCCGGATCGTGGGCCACCGCTCTAGCCTTGAGTCGTGAGCCGGGGGTCTCAGGAGATCCAGCGCAGCCTCCGCTGAAGCTCACAGCCTCCTCGACAGCAGTCGGGACATGGAGCGTCAGCCGCAGAGCAGCCACGATGCCTGTGCCAACATGGAGGCAGCCGTTGCCGGCCTCCTCAAGCTGGGGGTCGACGATGAGCGGGAAGAAGCGCACGGTCAGTGGTGGGCGGGGCACTCGCTTTAGCCGATTCCAGGAAAGGAGCTTTCCCAGGGAGGGGAGAAGGGCAGGACCCCCCTCAGACGCAGGCCCTCCCCAGAGCCTGGCAACCTCGACGGACTGATCTTTCTCTTTGGGTTTCCTCCCTTGCAGAGGTGAACCGCGCGGAGACCTCGCCTCCCTCAGAGGGGGGAGAGGGGCAGAAGGCCCAGTCCGAACCGGAAGGGCAAGAGGCGGGAGACGAAGGAGAAGGCAAGCAAGGCTGTGATGTCAGCGTCGGAGCCGCCAGCCCTGAGGACGGCGAAGGCCGCGAGGCCGAGGCCGGGGCGGGCGGCGGCGAAGGCAAAGAGCAGGGTGGCGAGGAGCAGCCCCTGCGGGCCACCGTCGAGGGTCCCGAGGCCGCAGATGGGCAGTGGCAGGTCCCGCAAGGCAGGTTTACGCAGGTGCAGATGCAGTACCTGGAGCGCGTTTTCCAGCATACTCCGTACCCCGACGCGCACACACGGTAAGCGGGCGTCTCGGGTGGCGGGGGCTGTTGCGCGGGTGGCGGGCGGCGCTCTCGTGGGTCCCTCTCCTCGGCTCCGGACCTGAAAGCCCCGTGGCCTGGCGGCGGCCCGGCCGCTCAGGCGCATTCGGGGGGCCTAGGACAGGGGTGGGGGCTCTGCCTGCTGGGAATCAAGGTCGATATTTCCCTGTGGTGTGGTGTTTGAATAACTCACGTCGGGGAGCTTTTGTGGGCCGCCTGTTAACATAAATAATGAGTCGCCTGAGGCGTGGTGGAGCAAATGCAGAGTTGGAGTCTACTTTTATCTGAAGTTTTGATCATCAGTTATTCATAGATTATATTTGCATTAATTTAAACACTACATTAAAACATCCTTTATCTTGATTACTGACTTTTTAAAATTAAATCTATTTGTTTATGGCTGCATTGGATGTTTGTTGCTGCGCTCGGGCCCTGGGCTCGGGCTTTCTCTAGTTGCAGCGAGCGGGGGCTACTGTAAGTTACGGTGCGCGGGCTGCTCATTGTGGTGGCTTCTCTTGTTGCAGAGCTTGGGCTCAAGGCGGGTGGCCTTTCGTAGTAGATGTGGCACGTGGGCTCAGTCGGTGTGGCTCTCGGGCTCCAGAGTGCAGGCTCAGTAGTTGTGTCCCACAGGCTTAGTTGCTCCGCGGCATGTGGGATCTTCCCGGACCGGGGCACGAACCCGTGTCCCCTGCATCGGCAGGCGGACTCTCAACCGCTGCGCCACCAGGGAAGCCCTTGACGGTAGCTATTCTAAGGTGATACCTCAGTGTCGTTGTGGTTTGCATTTCTCTGATGATTAGTGATGTCCGTTTTTATGTTTTAATATATTCACTTTTATGAATTTTTGAATTTTATTTATTTTTTTGTACAGCGGGTTCTTATTAGTTATCCATTTTATACGTATTAGTGTATATATGTCAATTCCAGTCTCCCAGTTCATCCCACCCCCACCGCCACCCCCACCCCCACTTTCGCCCCTTGGTGTCCATATGTTTGTTCTGTACTTGTGCGCCTCTATTTCTGCCCTGCAAACTCGTTCATCTGTACCATTCTTCTAGGTTCCACATATATGCATTAATATATGATATTTGTTTTTCTCTTTCTGACTTAGTTCACTGTGTATGACAGTCTCTAGATCCATCCACGTCTCTACAAATGACCCAATTTCGTTCCTTTTGAGGGCTGAGTAATATTCCATTGTATATATGTACCACATCTTCTTTATCCATTCGTCTGTTGATGGGCACTTAGGTTGCTTCTGTGACCTGGCTATTGTAAGTAGTGCTGCCATGAACATTGGGGTGCATGTGTCTTTTTGAATTATGGTTTTCTCTGGGTATATGCCCAGGAGTGGGATTGCTGGGTCATATGGTAATTCTATTTTTAGTGTTTTAAGGAACCTCCATACTGTTCTCCATAGTGGCTATATCAATTTACATGCCCACCAAGAGGGCAAGAGGGTTCCCTTTTCTCCACACCCTCTCCAGTATTTGTCATGTGTAGATTTTCTGATGATGCCCATTCTACCTGGTGTGCGGTGATACCTCATTGTAGTTTTGATTTGCATTTCTCTAATAATTAGTGATGTTGAGCAACTTGTCATGTGCTTCTTGGCCATCTGTATGTCTTCTTTGGAGAAATGTCTATTTAGGTCTTCTGCCCATTTTTGGATTGGGTTGTTTGTTTTTTTTGATATTGAGCTGCATAAGCTGCTTGTACATTTTGGAGATGAATCCTTTGTCAGTTGCTTCATTTGCAAATATTTTCTCCCATTCTGAGGGGTTGTCTTTTCGTCTTGTTTATGGTTTCCTTTGCTGTGCAAAAGCTTTTAAGTTCCATTAGGTCCCATTTGTTTATTTTTGTTTTTATTTTCAGTACTCTAGGAGGTGGAACAAAAGAGATCTTGCTGCAATTTATCTCAAAGAGTGTTCTTCCTTTGTTTTCCTCTAAGAGTTTTAAAGTGCCCGGTCTTACCTTTAGGTCTGTAATCCATTTTGAGTTTATATTTATGTATGGTGTTAGGGAGTGTTCTAATTGCATTCTTTTACATGGAGCTGTCCAGTTTTCCCACCACCACTTGCTGAAGAGACTGTCTTTTCTCCATTGTACATCCCTGCCTCCTTTGTCATAGATTAGTTGACCATAGGTGCGTGGGTTTATGTCTGAGCTTTCTATCCTGTTCCATTGATCTATATTTCTGTTTTTGTGCCAGTACCATATTGTCTTGATTACTGTAGCTTTGTAGTATAGTCTGAAGTCAGGGAGTCTGATTCTTCCAGCTCCGTTTTTTTGTTTTTTTTCCCTTCAAGACTGCCTTGGATATTCGGGGTCTTTTGTGTCTCCATACAAATTTTAAGATGTTTTGTTCTAGTTCTGTAAAACATGCCATTGGTAATTTGATAGGGATTGCATTGAATCTGTAGATTGCTTTGCGTAGTATAGCCATTTTCACAATGTTGATTCTTCCAATCCAAGAACATGGTATATCTCTCCATTTGTGGGTATCCTCTTTAGTTTCTTTCACCAGTGTCTTATAGTTTTCTGCATACAGGTCTTTTGTCTCTCTAGGTAGGTTTATCCCTGGGTATCTTATTCTTTGTGTTTCCATGGTAATTGGGAGTGTTTGCTTAATTTCTCTTTCAGATTTTTCATCATTAGTGTATCGGAATGCAAGAGATTACTGTGCATTCGTTTTGTACCCTGCAACTTCACCACATTCATTGATTAGCACAAGTAGGTTTCTGGTGGCATCTTTAGGATTCTCTATGTATAGTATCATGTCATCTGCAAACAGTGACAGCTTTACTGCTTTTCCTCCAATTTGTGTTCCTTTTATTTCTTTTTCTTCTCTGATTGCCTTGGCTTGGACTCCCAAAACTATGTTGAATAATAGTGGTGAGAGTGGGCAACCTTGTCTTGTTCCTGATCTTAGGAAATGCTTTCAGTTTTTCACCAGTGAGAATGATGTTTGCTGTGGGTTTTGTCGTATATGGGCTTTATTATATGGAGGTAGGTTCCCTCTATGCCCACTTGCTGGAGAGTTTTTGTCATCAATGGGGGTTGAATTTTCTCAAAAGCTTTTTCTTCATCTATTGAGATGATCATATGGTTTTTCTTCTTCAATTTGTTAGTATGGTGTATCTCATTGATTGATTTGCATATATTGAAGAATCCTTGCATTCCTGGGATAAATCCCACTTGATCATGGTGTCTGATCCTTTTAATGTGTTGTTGGATTCTGGTTGCTAGTATTTTGTTGAGGACTTTTGGATCTATATTCATCAGTGATATTGCTCTGTAATTTTCTTTTTTGTGGCATCTTTGTCTGTTTTTGCTCTCAGGGTGATGGTGGCCTCATAGAATGAGTTTGGGAGTGTTCCTTCCTCTGCAGTTTTTTGGAAGAGTTTGAGAGGGATGGGTTGTAGCTCTTCTCTAAATGTTTGATAGAATTCACCTGTGAAGCCCTCTGGTCCTGGACTTTTGTTTGTTGGACCATTTTTTTTTTTTTTTTTTTTTTTTTGCGGTATGCGGGCCTCTCACTGTTGTGGCCTCTCCCGTTGCGGGGCACAGGCTCCTGACGCACAGGCCTAGCGGCCATGGCTCACGGGCTTAGTTGCTCCGCGGCATGTGGGATCTTCCCGGACCAGGGCACGAACCCGTGTCTCCTGCATCGGCAGGCGGATTCTCAACCACTGCGCCACCAGGGAAGCCCCTTAAACAAAGACTTTTTTTTTTTTTTTTTTTTTTTTGCGGTATGCAGGCCTCTCACTGTTGTGGCCTCTCCCGTTGCGGGGCACAGGCTCCGGACGTGCAGGCTCAGCGGTCATGGCTCAGGTCATGGCTCAGGTCATGGCTCACGGGCCTAGCCTAGCTGCTCCATGGCATGTGGGATCTTCCCGGACCGGGGGCACGAACCCGTGTCCCCTACATCGGCAGGCAGACTCTCAACCACTGCGCCACCAGGAAAGCCCTGTTGGACCATTTTTAATCACAGTTTCAATTTCATTACTTGTGATTGGTCTGTTCATATTTTCTGTTTCTTCTTGGTTCAGTCTTGGAAGGTTATACCTTTCTAAGAATTTGTCCATTTCTTCCAGGTTGTCCATTTTATTGGTATAGAGTTGCTTGTAGTAGTCTCTTAGGTTGCTTTGTATTTCTGCAGTGTCTGTGGTAACTTTTCCTTTTTCATTTCTAATTTTACTGATTTGAGTTCTCTCCCTCTTTTTCTTGATGTGTCTGGCTAATGGTTTATCAATTTCGCTCATCTTCTCAAAGAACCAGCTTTTAGTTCTATTGATCTTTGCTATTGTTTTCTTTGTTTCCATTGCATTTATTTCTGCTCTGATCATTATGATTTCTTTCCTTCTGCGAACTTTGGGTTTTGTTTGTTTTTCTTTCTCTAGGTCCTTTCGGTGTAAGGTTAGCTTGTTGATTTGAGATTTTTCTTGTTTCCTGAGGTAGACTTCAATTGCTATCAACTTCCCTCTTATAACTGCTTTTGCTGCATCACATAGATTTTGGATCGTCTTGTTTTCATTTTCATTTGTCTCCAGGTATTTTTTAATTGCATCTTTGATTTCTTCAGTGACTCATTGGTTATTCAGTAGCATTTTGTTCAACCCCCACATGTTAGTGTTGTTTTGAAGTTTTCTTCTTGTAGTTCATTTCTAGTCTCACAGGATTATAGTTGGAAAAGATGCTTGATAGGATTTCAATTTTCTTAAATTTATTGAGGCTTCTTTTTTGGAGGATGTTCCATGTGTGCTTGAGAAGAGTGTGTATTCTGCTGCTTTGGGATGGAATGCTCTATAAATATTTATTAAGATATTAGACCTAATGGAGGTGTAATATGTCATTTAAGGCCAGTGTTTCTTTATTGATTTTCTGTCTGGGTGATCTGTCCATTGATTTAAGTGGGGTGTGCAAGCCCTGAATATTATTGTTACTGTCAATTTCTCCTTTATGTCTGTTACTATTTGCTGTATGTATTTAGGTGCTCCTATGTTGGGTGCATATATATTTACAATTGTTATATTTTCTTGGGTTGATTCCATGCTCATTATGAAATGTCTTTCTCTGTCTCTTGTTATGGTATTTGTTTTAAAGCCTGTTTTATCTGACATAAGTATTGCTACCCCATCTTTCTTTTGATTTCCATTTACATGGAATACCTTTTACTGTCCCTTCACTTTCTGTCTGAGTCTTTACATCTGAAGTGAGTCTCCTGTATGCAGCATGTATGTGGGTGTTGTTATTGTATCCATTTAGCCACTCTTTGTCTTTTGATTGCAGGATTTATTCCATTTTTTTTTCTTTTTTTTGCGGTATGCGGGCCTCTCACTGTTGTGGACTCTCCCATTGCGGAGCACAGGCTGCGGACCCGCAGGCTCAGCGGCCATGGCTCACGGGCCCAGCCGCTCCGCGGCATGTGGGATCTTCCCGGACCAGGGCACGAACCCATGTCTCTTGCATCGGCAGGCAGATTCTCAACCACTGCGCCACCAGGAAGCCCTCCATTTATATTTAAAGTAATTATTAGTAGGTATGTACTTACTGCCTTTTTGCTAATTGTTTTTGGAGTTCTTTTTGGTTCCTTCTTCTTTTGCTCTCTTCCCTTGTGATTTGATGTCTATCTTTAGTGTTATGTTTGGATTCCTTTCTCTTTTTTTTGTGTGTGTAACTATTATACATTTTTGGTTTGTGGTTACCAGGAGGTTTATATATAGCAGTGTAATAGATTATACATATAAGTGATATGTATAATCTATTTTGTTTTTTCTTACTCTTTTCCATTACAGTTTATTACAAGATATTGAATAGAGTTCCCTGTGCCATACAATAAATCCTTGTGCTTTATCTGGTATATATGGTAGTGTGTCTCTGTTAATCCTGTGCTTCCAATTTATCCCCCCACTTGGTAACCATACGTTTGTTTTTTATGTCTGTGAGTCTGTTTTTGTTTTGTAAATAAGTTCACTTGTACTGTTTTTCAGATTCCACATAAAAGTGATATCAGGTAATATTTGTCTTTCTCTGTCTGACTTAACTTCCCTTAGGATAATACTCTCTAAGTCTGTCCATGCTGTCACAAATGGCAGAATTTGATACCTTTGTAGGCTGAGTACTATTCCATTGTATATATATATATATATATATATATATATATATATATATATATACAACATTATCTTTATCCATTCATCTGTTGATGGACACTTAGGTTGCTTCCATGTCTTAGTTATTGTAAACAGTGCCACTCTGAACATTGGGGTGCACGTACCTTTTCGAATTAGAGCTTTCATCCTTTTCAGGTATATGCCCAGATATGGGATTAGTGATATTGAGCATCTTTTCATGGGCCTGTTGGCCATCTGTAGGTCTTCTTCGGAGAAATGTCTATTTAGTTCTGCTGCCCATTTTTTGATTGCGTTGTTTGGTTTTTTGTTATTGAGTGGTAGGAGCTATTGGCATATTTTGGAAATGAAGCCCTTGTCAGTTGCGTTGTTTGCAGATATTTTCTCCCAGTTCGTACACCTATGGACTTTTCATTTTCTTCATGGTTTCCTTTGCTGTGCTAAAGCTTATAACTTTGCTTTCATTCTTTTTTGATTTGTAGTAACGGCCTTTTCTTTTTGTTTAGAGAAGTTCCTGTAACATTTCTTGTAAGGCAGGTTTTGTGCTGTTGAACTCTTTTAGCTTTTGCTGTCTCTAAAAGTCTTCATGTGTCCTTCAAATCTGAATGATAGCCTTGCCAGGTAGAGTATTCTTGGTTGTAGACTTTTTTCCTTTGATCACGTTAAACATATGGTGTCACTTCCTCTGGTCCCCAGAGCTGCCTGCTCCAGGGGTGCCCTCTGTATGGGCTGCATGGGCCCTTCTACTGTGATGGGCTGACTACTGTGGGTGTGCTGGTAGGCGGGGCTGGACTCCTGGTCTGTTGGTTGCCAGGCACTGCCCAGTGCAGAGGCTGCTGGCTCACTGGTGGGTGGGGCTGGGTCCTGGGACCTCTGGTGGGCGGGTCTGGTTCTTGGGCAGCTGGGGTCTCAGGAGCCCCTGTGGCAAGTGACTTGTTGGTGGGTGATTCGGTGTCCCTGCCTGGCTAGCTGCCCGCCCTGGGGCGTCCCCGGGAATGGTGTCAACAGACTGGTGGGCAGGGTGGGTCCCTGCACTGGTAAGCTCGAGGGAGGATTCCAAAAGGGTGCTTGCCAGCAGCAGAGTCCTCATGGTAGAATGAGCACCCTAAAATGGCTGCTGCCAGTGTCTGTGTCCCCAGGGTGAGCTGTAGTTGCTTCCTGCCTCTCCAGGAGATTCTTCAGATCAGCAGGTAGGTCTGATCCCGGCTCCTTTCAAAGGACTGCTTCTGCCCCTGGGTCCTGGAGCATGTGAGATTTTGTGTGCACCCTTTAAGAGTGGAGTCTCTCTTTCCCACAGCCCTCTGGCTCTCCTGAAAGTAAGCCCCACTGGGTTTCAAAGCCAAACGTTCTGGGGGCTTTCTTCCCAGTGCAGGACCCCAAGCTAGGAAATCTAATGTGCTTGGACCCCTTGCTTCTTGCGGAGAACCTCTGCGATTGTAATTATCCTCCCGTTTATGGGTCGCCAACCTGGGGGTGTGGGTCTTGACTCTACCACATCTCGGCCCTTCCTGTCCATCTCGTTGTGGTTCCTTCTTTATATCTGTAGCTGTGGAAGATGTTTTCTGCTAGTCTTCAGGTCTTTCTCATCAATAGTTGCTCTGTAAATAGTTGTAATGTTGGTGTACCCATGGGAGGAGGTGAGCTCGGCGTTTTCCTATGCCACTATCTTGGCTACTCTCTGAATAAACATTTTAACATAGCATGAAATGTGCATTGTATATTTCATTTCATGTATAATGTCAAATGCTGAATATTTGCCATATTTATCCCCTCAGAACGGAGCTTGCAAGACGCCTGGGAGTGACTGAAGCCAGAGCGCGGGTCAGTAAATCTGAAAAAAGGAACTTGGCAGGGCAGCCAATCTAAAACCTGCTTTAGGAATTGGATACGTTGTCCTAGACATTCTCAAGTTGGTGTGTTTTCGTACCCTTGTCTATGTTTTGGAAATAAGGTTTGCACTTCTGGGGCTTTGGGGCCGGAATATATGTATCTTCAGTAAAGTTAAACTCCTTCCAAAACCGTTTGGTATCCTTTAGGAGGGGGCATTGGCTGTGTGGAATCATGTTGGGGCCGATTCTGACTTGGGAATTATTCAAATTGATGCACCAAATAGCTGGGTTAGAAGAGGGTTCAAGTATAGTAAATTATTTACAAGTTTTAAAGCCAGGCATAAGCTCTTTGTATAAGGAGTGAATTTCCAAGTATTCAGGCAATCGGGTAAGGGAATAATTCACCTCGGAACATAGCATATGAGCAACTAATATAAGCTTAGTTTAGATGAGACTGATGGGGAGGGGACTAGCTGAAAATTCCAGTGCCTGGTCCTCTTGCTGTTGTTTTCATGTGTTTGGTAGAGCAGCGCAGAGAGTTTCAGCCGTAAATTTTAATTTTCTGAAACATTTTTCATGTGCAGCCTGAAAACATTGCTAGCATAGTAGGTCGTGCAGGATGATGGAGGTGGGGCAACGGTTTGCAACCTGTAGGAATTTGTCTAAATATATAAAACAGTAAAACGAACAAGAAGAACAAATTTCAATAAATTTCCCCTGACCTCAAAAGGTGGACGGGTTTGAGAATACTTGGATACTATCGATGTATGTCTTGGAGATACTGCAGAAATTCAACATTATGAAACTACCAAATGTATCAGTGAATATTATTTTGAGCAATTTCTAATGTCTAAGAATTTATTTCTGCCCTTTTCATACTGTTATGAGGGGTTGGTTTTGAAGAATATGTTTGTGATGGTCAGTGGTTGGCTCTCAGCTAGTCGCTTACCTGTGTTAATTTGAAATACTTGCTCATTCACTCAGGTAGTGGTTACTAGTTGGTAGCTCATGGCACAGAAGCTGATTATTTGTCCATAGAACACAGTAAGTTGTATCAAAGGAATATATATATATATATATATATATATATATATATATTTACTTTAATTAATTAATTTATTTATGTGTGGCTGCGTTGGGTCTTCGTTGCTGTGCATGGGCTCTTCTCCAGTTGAGGAGAGTGGGGTCACTCTTCCTTGTGGTGCGCGGGCTTCTCAGTGCAGTGGCTTCGCCGCTTGTGGAGGAGGAATATTTTCTTAAAAAGCAAGATGGGGCTTCCCTGGTGGCGCAGTGGTTGAGAATCCGCCTGCCGATGCAGGAGACACGGGTTCGTGCCCTGGTCCGGGAAGATCCCACATGCCGCGGAGCAACTAAGCCCGTGAGCCATGGCCGCTGAGCCTGTGCGTCCGGAGCCTGTGCTCCGCAACGGGAGAGGCCACAACAGTGAGAGGCCCGCATACCGCAAAAAAAAAAAAAAAGCAAGATGGATAAAGAGGGGAAGAAAGCAGGCAGGAAGGAACGAAGAATCAGGATGGGTCCCCTAGCTTTGCTGCAGAGAGCGTGTGTGGGGGCAGTGATGGACACGGGCTGCAGAGCTGGTGGTGGGGTCTGGAAAGCAGTGCTGGCGGCCTAAGGCCACGGGCTGGGCTCACAGTCAGGTCTGTCCAGGGCTTGGGAGGGCCAGGCCTCTGCTTTCTCAAGCAGGCAAAGCAAGCTCAGAGGAAGAGGAAAACTGTGAAGTTTGGGGGGCTTGCTTCTCCTGGGTTTACACAGTAGTCTCTTAATGGAGTTCTGAAGCGAAAAAGAGCAACAAGAAACAAAGGAAGAAAAAGGGAGAACGCTTTCATCTACTTCCAAACTCTACAGCATGAATGTGCCAAAGAAACATTTCATGGGCACCCTCCCTTGTTTTGCAAAGACAGTAGGAGTTGTTTGATGAAACCAGTGCTGGAGATATGGAAGTAGTGTCAGCCTGAACCTCAGATAGCCAGCTTTGCGCCCTGCTTATTATATTTACGCAGATTAGACCATTGGTACACACGAACAACCCCGCCCCCCCGCAGATGAGCTCTACTACACCGGCCGTTTTTGACTGCATATTCATGCATCGGAAGGGCCCAAATGCTAAGATGGGAGAGGGACAATGGGGCGACAGAGGGAGGAGGCCCTTGGTCTCAGGTAAAATTTGCCGAGTGGAAACAACCCAAAATAGGAAATATGACATAATTCCATTAACTGCGATGCTGAGGGAGCAGTGGAGTCCACAGGACAGGGTTTTCTTTCAGTTGTGAATAGTTGGCTGATATTTAGGGGGAGCCATGTAGTGACTCCTCACCCACGTGGTGGTCGGCTGTCTTCCTAAAATGCAGGTTGCACCCTCTTGCCTTAAGCGTAAGGGACAGGATGGGGATCTCCTGGTGGATAAGCAGCTCCTAGAGGGCGCCACCGTGCTGGGCACCAGAGGCTCTGGTCCAAGGTCCTGCGACTGTAGCCAGAGCAGAGTGAGCTGACCTGGTCCTGAGCCCAGGAGGGGGCGGAGGGCGGGGCGGGGCCTGCAGCATTGACAGTGGTGACAATGGTATGCCCCTTTCCCCCCAAAGCCCTGTCTGGGCAGAGATTTTGAGAGGTTCAGTAAATTTGGGCCGAGTTCGTCTACACATTCATTACGCCTACAGTCGAATATTAAGGCAGTGTCCAGGGCTTCAGCTCTGCCGCTGTCCAGCAAGACGAGCCACAGAGTCCCTGGACCCCCCCTGACCAGACCTCCCTCACGATACCATCTCCATCTTCTTAACCATCCCGAGGTGCCAGAGGATGAATGACCCTCTTTAGTCATCCTTGAGGAAAGCTTTTGTTTAAAAAATGCAACCCACTCCTATTGATTATTTACTGTAACCAAAGATGGGTTTTTCAAAATGGGGACCGTTCCCCTCAGTACGATTTTAAACGGCACCCCCTTTCTCCTATGCTCACCCTCCCCCATAACTAAGGTGACGCCTGCCCAGTGAGTAGGGATCAGTGGCAGCTGGAGCTGAGGGTCAGTTGTCAGGACGCAGACCCACCAGGCACAGTAAGAGCAGGAGGCACGGAGTGCGGTTGGTCAGCCCCTCCTGCGTCTAAGGGTGGGGGGATCATAGTAAAGGTGGGAGGGGAGAGACAAAGCCATGTGCCAATCCAGAGCCTGGCACATAGTCGGTGCTCGCTCGTCGGGGGGAGGGGGGCTGAAGGGAGCGCCTCAGCTACGTATCCTAAGATATGTTAGCAAGAAGGAAATAGCTGCTCCTGATGCAGTTTAAAATCTTCAAGGCACCGAGAGCTCCCAGCCGCGATTTTTCATGTCTGACACGAAATGCTCAATATACTAATCAATCCCTTTTTCTCTCTGCTTCAAGGTTTGGTTTAAGCATAGAAGGGCCAAATGGCGGAGACAACACAGGGCAGTAATGTTGAGAGACGTGCCCCCCGTGCCCCCGGTCCCCCCTGTTCTCGTTCGCTTTTGTGAACCCTGCAGTGCCTACCTGCCTCAGCAGATGGAATGGTTTTTCGTTGTTATGGAGCCACAGCCACTGAACCTGGCCCTGCAACCCGGGCTGTCCTTGCCCCCCAGGCCACCCATGCCACCTATGCTGCCCCCTCCGCCTTTGCCACCCATACCACCCGTGCCACCCCTGCCGCCCCCGCCACCCATGCCACCCATGCCTCCCGGCCCGCCTTTGCCACCCAGGCCACCCCTGCCGCCCGTGCCGCCCGAGCCTCTCGTGCCACCCATACCCCCCAGGCCGCCCATGCACCCCGTGCTGCCCTGGCCACCCGTTCCTCCTATGATGGTGCCCCCTCCTCCCTGGCTTTTTCCACACTTGCTTCACTGTAGGTGCCCTCATGTGGCCTGGGATGGTCCCTTACCATGAGCAGTCCATCAGCAGCCCCCACTTCCTTTTGAGTTGTCTCTGTGACAGTTATTTTCAAAGTGCCTTTGAGCCAGATTCAAATTCTGCATACCTCACCACCAAGAACCCTCCCCCAAATGCCTGCCAAGTGTGTTAAATAGAAGTAGAGTCGTTGACCCACTGTTTTAGGGCATGTTTTTGTATTTTCAATAAAGTTGTGAATTCTCTGCATATTTGTTCTCTGTGTCACACGGGGTTAGTAAATGTGATGGAAATTGCTAAGCCAACGCCAGTCAGACCGAATGCCCAGGAGGCCTCCTTTCATGCAGTTAACAGCCCTGAGTCACCATCACAGGCCATGCACATCTCGGAAGTTTCCCAGGTGCCCAGGAGGGGTTTACACAGACTCACCTGTTCTCTTCCACCCTCTCCCCCGGCACCCATGCTCCCCACACCCTGCCCCATTGGGACCACCTAGATGTGCAAGACGGGTGGTGTGAGTCTCGAATGGGAGAACTGTGTGTTTCAAAGCAGGCCTGAGGCCCATTCATGGTGACCAGCTCAGGTACTAGGAGGACTCCAAGGGACACGTCTGCAGTGACTACTCATAGGGCTTTATGGAGGAGAGGGAGCAGGGCATCATCTGGTTCTCTCCCAGTTCTGTTCACCGCCTTCCCTGTTGTGGAGGGCACACGGGGAGAGAAGCCACGCTTGCGGAGGGGGAGGGGCCTACCTCTGCGAAGGTAACACAAGAGGAGACGGTCTAGGCCCGCGTGCGGCTCTTCTCTCTCCCTCTCCCCCACCCCCAGGCTCGGAAAGCATATCATAGCTCCTTCCCCAGCTCAGAGCTGACGGATGATGTGGCCTTCAAGTGTATTTTGTCACCTTCAACATCCTTGGGAGAACCCTGGTTATAGCCAATTCAACACTGATCGGAGCCTCCTGGTTGTGTGTTGCCTGAGGCCAGGAGGCAGTGGTCCCTGAGCACTGATCCAGGATAATCACTTTATTTAAAAGAAGCAGGTAGGGCTTCCCTGGTGGCGCCGTGGTGAAGAGTCTGCCTGCCAATGCAGTGGACAATGGTTCGATACCTGGTCCGGGAAGATCCCACATGCCCCAGAGCAACGAGGCCCACGTACCACAACTACTCGACCCGCATGTCACAACTACTGAAGCCCGCGAATGTAGAGCCCATGCTCGGCAACAAGAGCAGCCACTGCAATGAGAAGTGCCGCAAATGGAGAGAGCCTGCGCGCAGCCACAAAGACCCAACACAGCCAAAAATAAACAAATTTATTTTAAAAAATAAATAAAAGTAGCTGATAGACCTTACCTGTGTTCTTGATGCCTTCTTCAAATGGAACTTCCAGGTGGAAAACACACACACACACACACACACACACACACACACACACACACAAACACACACACACACACACACAGACACACACACAGGAAATGCTATGTGAGGACACAGGAAAAGGCCCTCAGCCAGGTTCACTTTGTTGTAGCTGAAAGGAGGGGTGGAGGAGAGGGTGATTTGCTGGGGGAAGAACAGAGTCTTCCTGGGTTGCCTATCCCAGACTGGGGAGAGACTGAAGAATGGTGAGGGGACATGTCTGGAGGCACAGAACGTTGTAGAACTGGCTCTCCACAGCCCCTGCCCATGCCTACTAGAGCAAAGAAAACTACAACAAACTCTGTATTTAAAAATAACATTGTCATGATGGTATCATGGTTGTATGTATATGTCCAAACTTGTTAAAAATGTATACATTAAATATGTGCATTTTTGTATATTAAGTATACCTTAATGAAGCTGAAATCAATACATAAAAAAACAACAAAAAGTTTTTGGTAAGTTGGTAAATTTGGTAAGCTCTGGCAAATTAGTCATACAGTAACTTGATCCTTCAAAGAATGGCCCATTTGTTCACTTGGTCATTCTGTGTCTTGACTTTTGGTAAAATGGCTCTTGATGAATTGACTTGGAGCCAAATACAAGACTTCTAACACCAAGCCAATGAAGCAGGGTCATTACCCATGGAAAGATCCTATTTAGAGCTCCCTCATGGAGACCTGTGTTCCAACATGAGAAGGAAAATTCTGAGATTTTATCCTCACATATTGGTAGGACAAATCATTCTTTATCCTCCCTCCCACTGGCCTTTCCTAGTCCCTCTTCTTCCTTTTCCTTCCTAATGAGAGGCCAGATGGGTAGAATGGGTGTGAAGGGTCAGGGGTGTGGTCAAGTTTGGGGTCTGGGTGATGAATGGGAAGAACCACTACAGATGATTTTTGCATAGCCCCCCCACCCTTACTAACCCTCGATACCTGAGCAACCACCTAACCTGAGAGCAGCTGCTGCAGAAGTCTCAGAACACGTTTTTAAGCGCCTGTTCCCCAGGATTTTCTGAAGGAAATCTTGAGTGCTGCTATGGCAACAACAATTTCAGCCAATGGGAAGTAAAGTCCACACATTTCTGCCTGCTTCAGTTCAGTCAAGGAGGGGGAAATTGCAGGGTATAGTCAGTCACAGAAACTATCTGACCTTAGTAACAGGACTAGTCTGTAGTATCCGTATTCAGTTTCTTCCCAGCAAAACATGAGTTTGCAAGGCTGTACCAGAAGGAATAACAATGATAAATGTCACAGCTGGTATGTATTGGGGGGGTCCATATTATGTGTCAGTCACTGGGTTAGGCCTCAGTATGTATTAAGTAATTTACTCCTCACAACAGATATTCATATTTTCATATTAAATTTCAAAAAACAGAGACACAGAGCATTTAATTTGCCCAAGATGCAAGTCCCAGGCTGTCTTTGCTTTTACTTGGTTATTCCTAAATTCTGAGATCAGGGCTTCCCTTGGATACTTGATGGTTTCTTCTAAAGATAGCTTTTGTGTGGGGGGCCTTCAAGATGGCGGAGGAATAAGACGTGGAGATCATCTTCCTCCCCACGAATACATCAGAGATACATCTACATGTGGAACAACTTCTACAGAACACCTGTGAACACTGGCAGACGACCACAGACTTCCCAAAAGACGCCCTCAGGCGACCTATACTCAGAGGCGGGTCCAAATCCAAAGCTGAACGCCGGGAGCTGTGCGAACAAAGAAGAGAAAGGAAAATCTCTCCCAGCAGCCTCAGGAGCAGCGGATTAAAGCTCCACAGTCAACTTGATGTACCCTGCATCTCTGAATAGGCAACGAATCATCCCCAAATTACACCATTGTTAAGCAATTATACTCCAATAAAGATGTTAAAAAAATAAGTAAATAAAGACAGCTTTTGTGAAACACAGATGAGAGAGAGTATACTATAATGGTTATTGGCAGAGTCAGGAGTAATTTACAAAATATTTCTTTTTCAGTTTCCTTTTCTACAAAATGGCGATAAAAATAATGCCAACTGTATATGATTTTTGTGAGGATTTATCAGTTCATTGAAAGATTGAGAATAATACCTGGTTCACAGTAAACTTTCTCTACAAGGATTGGCTATTATGCCTGTTAGTAGTAGTAGGAGGAGTATGAATGGTGTTCTTTTAAATGGTCTTAATTGGTAAAATTAAAAGATAATGACCTATGTCAGAACCCAGTTTTATTTTACTAATATTATTAGTCTATGAAATCTCCAAGGCTGGGATCCCCTGCCCTTAACCAGTGTGCTTTGTATACGGAGTGGTTGGTTTCTCATGTAAGACAAACTGTCTCAATGCCAACAAAGAAAGGAAAGTGCTTTGCGAAGTGTCATCTCTGAGTTCACTGCCTGGAAGACACCGTACAAACCCAGGACCCACACAGACATTGTGCTGCTGAGATGGCATGGAGTGGTAGAGGCACGCAGGTTGGGAGGAGGAAGCGTAGAAGGCATTGTAGCTTAATAGGAAGAAGGCAAACTTCGGGCTCAGAGGGATTTCAGATCATAGCTCTGCCACGTACTGGCTCTGTAACTTTCGACAGACTGTTTCAGCTTTCTGAGCCTCATGCATACAATGGTATCTTAATAATAGTTCATAGCGCTGAAAATAAGAGGAAATGAAGAGATTCATGTAGAGCACTCAGAACAATGCCTGGCAAGCTGTAGGTGTTCAATAAACATTAGCTACCATGATGATGATTAAATAAGACACTAACAACAACAGATGGAACAAAACAGTAGAGGAATCAGAAAGAGCCCATTGCTTCCCTGAAGCTGGGAGAATTTTCTCAGTGCTACAGGGACAGATGTGTCTTGAGCTCTCACTCATTAGGGTCAATGCCCAGCAGCCAAGGAAGAAGAAGGATTTGTATGGACACTCGTTGATGAGCACACAAGCTGCAGAGCTATGAATACTGCTGCTGCTGCTGGCGACGGGCCTCAGTTCTACTCACTTGTCTGAATCCCACAAAGCCCATCAGACCAACTGCCATGAACCTTCTAGTGCCACAGCAGGCCCCAAACCATAGCTCTGCCCTCTTTCTGGGCACAGAAAAAAAAAAAAAAAAATTACTGCAAAAATTGACCAAAGAAAAGAATAATGTAAAAATGGTGTTCAGGCGCCCTCTTCTGGACAATCTGGGCAAGGGCTTTCCCAAAGACATCTCTGGGTCTGGTCACTCAATAATGGGGCCTCAAGGGAGATTGATGGGCTCCCCATTTAGGAACTCGGGGCCAGGTACCAGATTACCTGGAGAGGCTGCATGGTGATGGCCCTTTGCCTTTCTTGGTGAGTCTGAAGATGAATGAGAGAGCCCCACTGTCTCAGCTTGGGACACAATTATTGGCCTGTTATTGGGCCTTGGTGGATATTGAGCACATGATTCATGGCTGTGAAGCAATCTTAAGACCATAAATTCCAATCATGTCATGGATACAAGCAGATGTCTCAAGTCACCTCGTGGAGGTGGCTCAGGAATCTTCTATGTAAATGGTACATATAGGAATGAGCAAAACTTGGCCCAGATGGGGTCTCACAACTCCCTGAAAAGTTCTCAGGAGTGTCCCTTTGGCTCTCTGGCATACTGCCCGAAGAGCCAGTGCCTCCACTGGCCCTATGAGGGTCCAGATACAAAGACCTCCCTAGACCATAAATGGGCCTGATCAGCACACCTGATGGCTCCTCCCAGTTAACTACTAACGAGCAGGAATAGGGTGCAGCTGCCATCCAACCTGAGCATGACCTTTCCCTTACCGAGCATGTGCACAATGGGCAGAGCTTCATGCAGTGTGGATGTGTGTCCAGGTCGCTTCAACAAAGAAGGCTTGCTGTATCTTCACCGACTCATGGATGTGGCTAATGACCTTGCCATTTGGTCAGGCTTCCGGCAAGACTCAGACTGGCATACAGAACAAGCCTCCCTGTGGAAACAATCTGTGTTCCTCTTTAGGTAAGGTGTTTTTATTCTCCGACTTTTCTTTCAAGATTTTCTCTTTGTGTTTGGTTTTCTGCAATTTGAATACGATATGCCTAGGTGGGTTTGGGGGGCTTTTTGGCACTTATCCTGCTTGGTGTTCTCTGAACTTCCTAGATGTGTGGTTTGATTTCTATCATTAATCTTACAAAAAATCCCAGCCATTATTACTTCAAATATTTCATCTGTTTCTTTTTCTTTCTTCTGCTTTTGGTACTCCCATTATACATATGTTATACTTTTTGTAATTGTCCCACAATGATTGGAGATATTCTATTCCATTTTTTTTCTCTTTACATTTAAGTTTGGGACGTTTCTACTGATATATATTCAAGCTCTCTGATACTAATCCCAGCCCTTTCCAATCATCTGATGGTCCATCAGATGTATTCTTTATTTCTTTACAGTGTTTTCTATTCTAGTATTTCCTTTATATTCTTTCTAAGGGTTTCTATCTCTGTTTACATTGTCCATCTGCTTTTGCATGTTGTCCACCTTTTCCACTAGAGCCCTTAGCATATTAATCATATTTATTTTTAATTCTCAGTCTGATAATTTCATAATCTCTGCTATACCTGAATCTGGTTCTGACACTTGCTTTGTCTCTTCAGACTCTTTCTTTTTATCACGCCATGACATTTTTTTGTTGAAAGCCAATCATGAATTGTCAGGTATTAGGATATAGACAGACCTTTGTATGACATCTTACTTTTATTTGGCCAGGAGATATGCTGTGTTTACTGTTTTCTGTATCTGTAGTATCAGAGGATTCCATTTCCAGCGTCTTTGGTTTTGTCTGCTGGCATCTTTTGTTTCCCCTACAAACCCCATTGAGTCTGAGCCTTCAGTTCTTTCCAGCTGTGAACCACTGTCACAGCTGAAAGAGTAAGGAGCCCTTACTGGTGTTTCGTCAGGTCTGTGTTGAGGAGACACGTTCTGTAATCCTATGATTTGGTCTCGGTCGTGTGCCTGTCCCCCGGGCTGTGACCTTCACAAGTACTTCTCAGGTTTTTTCTTCCCTTATGTGAAGGCGGATGGCCAGAGGGTCTGACGTTTAGTGATTTCCCTTACCCCAAGTGCAAGAAGGCTCTGGTGAAGTCTCCTCCCTTGCTGGGTGGGCCATTGTATGGAAAATGCTCTTGGCTTATTTCAAAATGGTTACTTCTCCCCTCTCCCTGGCCAAACAGCAGGCAATTTTTCTCTGATCTTTACCAAGAAAACCTGTTGAGGATCCGAAGGGTAAACACCATGATTGTAGGGGGAGGGGGGGGGGTTTGCTTCGATTAGGCCCCCAGGAGTTTTTAATTCTCAAATTAGTCCACACTCAGTCACCAGCAATTCATTGAAGCTACCATTTAAGTCCCAGTTTTACACATTAGAGCAGTTTCTGCCTCAGGTGTGCTGATCTGTGTTCACTATAATCTGTAATCTCTAGCATCATCTGTTTCTCCAGTTTGGTGGTTGCAATTTGTCCCATGACCTCAATTCTCTGATGTGGCCAAGGATAGTCATTGATTTTTAAAAAATTTTTGAATTTCATTTTATTTTTTTTTATACAGCAGGTTCTTATTAGTTATCCATTTTATACACATCAGTGTATACATGTCAATCCCAATTTCCCAGTTCATCACACCACCACCCCGCCCCCCCGCCCCCGGCGTCCATACGCTTGTTCTCTACATCTGTGTCTCAATTTCTGCCCTGCAAGCCGGTTCATCTGTACCATTTTTCTAGGTTCCACATACATGCGTTAATATACGATATTTGTTTTTCTCTTTCTGACTTACTTCACTCTGTATGACAGTCTCTAGATCCATCCACGTCTCAACAAGGAGGACTTCCCAGAACTTCTGCTGCCGGTGTCCTTGTCCTTACAGTGAGCCACAGCCACCCCCCGCCTCTGCAGGAGACCCTCCAACACTAGCAGGTAGGTCTGGTTCAGTCTCCCCTGGGGTCACTGGGCCTTCCCCTGGGTCCTGATGCACACACTACTTTGTGTGTGCCCTCGAAGAGTGGAGTCTCTGTTTCCCCCAATTCACTCAGAGTCCTGCAATCAATTCCCACTAGCCTTGAAAGTCTGATTCTCTAGGAATTCCTCCTCCCGTTGCCGGACCCCCAGGTTGGGAAGCCTGACATGGGGCTCAGAACCTTCACTCCAGTGGGTGGACTTCTGTGGTGTAAGTGCTCTCCAGTTTGTGAGTCACCCACGCAGCAGTTATGGGATTGGATTTTATTGTGATTGCACCCCTCCTACCATCTCATTGTGGCTTCTCCTTTGTCTTTGGATGTGGGGTGTCCTTTTTGGTGAGTTCCAGTGTCCTCCTGTCAATGACTGTTCAGCAGTTAGTTGTGATTCCGGTGCTCTCGCAAGAGGGAGTGAGAGCACGTCCTTCTGCTCCGCCATCTTGAACCAATCTCTAGTCATTGATTTTTAATCTGTTCATATTTTTTCTTGTGAGGGTGGGAATAAGTTGCAAGTTCTTTACTTATTAGAGTGGAATCTTTCCTTTAGATTTTAGACATTGTTTTCTTTAGCTCTTTGGACATATTAAAATATCTGATAAAAGTCCATGAAAAGGCATGGAAGAACCTTAAATGCATTATTACTAAGTGAACAAAGCCAACTCAAAAAGGCTACATACTGGGACTTCCCTGGTGGTGCAATGGTTAAGTCTCCGCACTCCCAATGCAGGGGGCTGGGTTCGATCCTTGGTCGGGGAACTAGATCCCACATGGATGCCGCAACTAAGAGTTCACATGCCGCAACTAAGGAGCCCACGTGCTGCAACTAAGGAGCCTGCCTGCTGCAACTAAGACCTGGCACAACCAAATAAATAAATGTTTAAAAAAAAATTTTAAAGGCTACATATTGTATGATTCCAATTATATGCCACTGTGGAAAAGGTAAAACTATGGAGACAGAAAAAAAGACCAGTGGCTGTCAGGGGTCGGGAGTCAGGGAAGGGATGAGTAGGCAGAGCACAGAGGATTTATAGGGCAGTGAAAATACTCTGTTTGATACTGTAGTGATGGATACACGTCATAATACATTTGTCCAAATCCACAGAATGCACAACACCAATAGTCCCCTGGTTCATTCTCCAAACTCCTCTGGAGCATCTCTCCTCCTCACTCCTGACATCCAGTCACATGGCCTTTCATAGAACATATGAAACTTTCCCAATTCAGGATTTTTGCCCAACACCTTTCATCCGGCTTATTTATCTTTCAGGTTAAGCCTTTGTGTCCCTTCCTGGAGTGGCCTTCCTTGCCTTCACAGCCTAAATCGGAATCCATTGTATTCTCTCTCCTTGTACCATGTTCCTTACGTGGACACACTTACCACCATTCGTGTATTTATTAGTCTATTGTCTGAGTCCCTAGTAAGGAGGCACATTTCATGACAGTAAGGAAAGCATCTGTCTTGCTCCCTGATGTATTCCCAGCACCTAGCCCAGGGCCCAACTGGAGTAGGTGCTCATTTGGCACATGTGGAATTAGTGAATAAAGGAGGTTTATTCATCCACTCTGTGAGGTTGATGCCATTACCTCAGAGTAGTTTAGTGACTGCCACACAGCTAGCAAGTGGACATAAATGGGTGAGATCTCAGAATTACAGTTCTTAGGTGAATACACCATCTAGGAAAGTATTTGCCAAGGGGATGGAAAGTAGGGGTGGGGGAGGAGTGGGGTGTGGAGCAAGGCAGTTTGGACGATTCCAGACCAGTCACTCTCAGGAAAATGGTCCCCGGGGGAGGGGAGAACCTGCAAGACATATGTTCAACATTTTACATGTTGAAAAATATCTTCTGTTTTCATAAGACAGACTGCCTTGGCTGGGAAGGGTAATAGAAAATTATCCTTCTTCTAAGGACAGATTTTCCGATTTATGGGAAGGACGCAGGTTTAAAAGGCGACAGGGAAACCGCCCCCAGCTTTCTACCATTTCCCTAAGCAAGTAAAGGGCTGCGGGGCGCAGGAGACGTGTGGGCACGGGTGGCGCCAGGACCACACTCGCGCAGGGGAAAGTGGATCCTGGTGGCATAGCGCCCCCACAGGCTGCACATCCCTCCCCGCCGGCAAAGACTCCCTTCCACAGCACCCCCAGCCAGTCTGCACCTTACTTCTCAGACTCCAAACGCCGCCCCCACCGCAGCCCTCCGCGAGCTCCACTTCACCCCACGTCACCTAGCAGTCCCACATCACCCCACGAATGGCGAGAAGCATGCAGGGAAGGCACAGCTGTGGAGAGTCCGCGCTCAGCGGCGGCGTGGAGCCGACTCCAACAGCAGAGGGCGCCGGAGAGCCTCGCGGCGCCGGCCCACCGGACGCTCGCGCTCAGGGGCCGCCTCCGTGCCGGGTAGCTCGCAGGCAGGTAGTAAGCCAAGGCCGCCAGCCACGCCCTTCTAAGAAATGGACTCTTCCCGACTTCCGCTGCTCCGCAGTGAGTTTGCTGCTTTGAATGGCCCTACGGATAGCTGCAAAATAAAGGTCAATTGCTATTATTATTATCATTTATCACATGTATCGGTAGCAGGTGATCTTAAGAAAGAAGCCAAGAGTTTATGGAATAAGAACGCAAGTGCGGATTGTGTTTGGGTAGTTTGCTTTTGTTTCTTTTGTGGCTTGGGTTGCGGGGTGTGCTATTAAGGCATATAGTGTTTTTTGTTTGTCTGTTTCTTAAGGTATAGGTTAAAAATGGTCTGTGGGGAGATTGAGATTGACATATATACACTACTATATATAAAATAGATCACTAACAAGGACCCACTGCATAGCACAGGGAACTCAGTACTCTGTAATGACCTACATGGGAAAAGAATCTAAAAAAGAGTGGATATATGTATAACTGAATCACTTTGCTGTACACCTGAAACTAACACAACATTGTAAATCAACTATACTGCAATAAAAATGAATTTTAAAAATTGTCTTTCTGGGAAAAGACTTATTTTTCTAGAGTCATTTGACACATTTCTGGGAAATGCGTTAACATTCCCTTCACAAAAGACTGATGGGAAGGGAATAATGGGAACAACAACTTCATATGCCGAAGAAAACAGATAAGGTGTGAGGAGACCGTTTATTGACATTTAAACCCCCACACGCCCTTTTTGTATTTTTTTTTTAGTAAAGAACTTCTCTAGGAATGAAATTGACCAAATCAAAGAACGTTAGACCTGGAAGGAATTTTCGAAATGAAACCACCGTCTCATTATTATATATGTGGAACAGGAGGCCCAGAGAGTATAAGTGACTTTCAAAGTCATGGAACACCTGTATGCAGTCAGGGCTGATTTCCAGTCTGGAGCTCAAGTGGGAAGCAGTATCTCAGGGAAAGGACAGTAGTGTGATGTTTAAGGATTTTATTCTTTATTAAGTAATTATTGTAGGAAAAGTTGGGAGAAGTTAATGTTTGAATTTACCTAGAGTCCTACCACTTCGAAATGCTCATTGTACTTTTGCTGTATAATTTTCCAGACTTCTTCATGTATGCAAATACTGGTAAAAATGCTGTATTTACTAAAATTGGATCATTCTATCCATACTTCTTTGCAATATAATTCCTAACAGATGCATAACTATTCTGTTGGATGGAGGGAACTTTATTAATTTAATCAGTCCCTTATGATAAACATATAAGCTTTTTCTAATGTTAAACTCTTATAAAAGATGCTGCACTAAACATTCCTGTTTGTACATCTTCTGCTGACGTGATGTCTGCCTATTGTTCAGTTTGAATTTTTGTAGGAATGTAGTGCATCGGTGTAGGCTGGGTTTGAACTCCAGCTCTGGAATTTACTGTGGGTCTGCACAAATCACAGCCTTTCTAGGCTCCAGTTTCCTCATCTTTAAGTGGAAGCAATCAGACTACTGATTGCCTACAGCTATTGGGAGGATTAAATGAGATAATACACATAAAATAATTGGTTAGTGCCTAGCACATAGCAAATCCTCAATCAATTTTAGCCATTATTATTATTATTACCACCATGACCCCTGAAGAAGGCTGTTTCTGCAAAATGACTCCCATAGTTTCTATTACTCTTTAAAAGAGAGTAATCAGAATTTCATGAAGAAGTTTTTAGGTGTAAAACTTTAGTAGTTAAATGAATATTTCCTATTTCTAACTTCATTTATCCAGAGGATAAATAATAAAGTGTGGGCTGTAGAGCTACTTAACCATGTTCTGGTTATATAACTTTACTGCCAGTCAAACCAGGAAATCATAGCTTTTCATTGGAGGTTCTTATGTAAAAATCAACTGTTTTGTGACAAATAAAACCACCCCTGATTCTTTCTCCTTTGGAAAATGCTCAAAGCACAGCTTATCCCCAAAAAGCAGCAGAATATCTATGCTATCACCTATGCAGCTTCCCAGTGCCTTCAAGCTATTCTCTTCTGATTTTCTCTTGTATCCATGGGCCCACTATTTCTTATTCTTACAAGGTGTGGGAGAGAGCACAGAAGCAGAAGTTGTTGCCTCTGAAACTTTGCTTTTAATCTGGGAAGATACCATGAGTCACACTGGGACGGATTTCAGGTTCATATTCCCATCTGAAGCTTTGGAAACTAGTCACTATTCCTACCAAAGCCTATACAGTTAACCCAAGCCTGTGTTACCCTTATTTCTCCAAGGGCTGTCAAAAAATAAGGAAACACTCACTGTTTTATTGATTGATTTATTTGTATATTTTTAATTCAGGTATAGTTGATGTACAGTAAGTTTCAAGTGTACAACATAGTGATTCACAATTTTTAAAGGTTATAGTACATTTATAGTTATTATAAAATATTGACTATATTTCCTGTGCTGTACAATATATCTTTGTAGCTTATTTATTTTATACATAGTAGTTTGAGTCTCTTAATCCCCTTCTTCTATCTTGCCCCTCCCTACTGCATCTCTTCCACCGGTAACCACTAGTTTGTTTTCTATATCTGTTGCCAAAATTCGGCCTTTGTTCACAGGTGCTGAATAGAAATGTGGAGACAGAGTTTTGGGTGAAGTAGAAAAGAATAGCTTTATTGCTTTGCCAGGCAAAGGGGGCCACAACAGGCTAATGCCCTCAAGACTGTGTGACCTACCTTGGAGGGGGTAGTGAGGAGTCTTATAGTGTTTAAGGAGCAGGGCGTGATCAGATTCTTCTGATTGGTTGGTGGTGAGGTCATTGGGACTCAGCATCGTCAACCTTCTGGTTCCAACCGATCTGGGGTCTCAGTGCTTGTGGACAGCATACAGTTAACTTCTTCCACCTGGTGGGAGTTTCAGTATCTGCAAAACAGCTCAAAGGAGATGGCTTAGAATATTATCTATAGTCCTTGAGGAGGAACTAAAAGTCCTTGACTTTGTTTAATGGCTAAAGTATTACTATTTTGTCTTGCTTGACTCTTTTCCTTTCTTTCTGCATTTTCTCACTTCTCTGATTTAATTTATTCTGTTTTTAAAAAATTATTTATTCATTTATTTTTGGCTTCATTGGGTCTTCGTTGTTGGGTCTTCGTTGCTGCCCGTGGGCTTTCTCTAGTTGCGGCGAGCGGGGGCTACTCTTCGTTGCAGTACGCGGGCTTCTCATTGCTGTGGCTTCTTTTGTTGCAGAGCACAGGCTCTAGGTGCGTGGGCTTCAGTAGTTGTGGCACGCAGGCTCAGTAGTTGTGGCTCGTGAGCTCTAGAGCGCAGGCTCAGTAGTTGTGGCACATGGGCTTAGTTGCTCCGTGGCATGTGGGATCTTCGCGAATCAGAGCTTGAACCCCTGTCCCCTGCATTGGCAGGTGGCTTCTTAACCACTGCACCACCAAGGAAGTCCCTTAATTTATTCTCTGACTAAAGTTTTTCTACAGACAAAAGGCAGGTGGAGGACATGGATAGGGGTCTATTCTGGGAAGGCCTCATAGGGTCTTTCTCGGTTACATATCTGTGAGTCAGTTTCTTTTTTGGCATATTCACTAGTTTTTAAAAATTTTTTAGATTCCACATATAAGTGATATCATAAGTATTTGTCTTTCTCTGACTTATTTCACTAAGCATAATACTCTCTAAGTCCATCCATGTTGCTGCAAATGCCAAATTTTCCTTTTTATGGCTGAGTAGTATTCCATTGTATATGTAGATACATCTTCTTTATCCATTCCTCTGTTGATGGACACTTGGGTTGCTTCCATATCTTGGCTTTTGTAAATAATGCTGCAATGAACACTGTGGTGCATGTATCTTTTCGAATAGTGTTTTCAGGTTTTTTTCAGATATATACCCAGGACCACTCACCCTCTTTGAGAAGCTGGGTGGAATGTTCAGAGTTTGATGGCCTATCTCAGAAGTCAACAGTCAGTGACCAAAATTCATGGCAACCAGAAGATTTCCAAAATGCTGCCAGTAACTCCATGCTTACTTATGGTTCCTTCCTCTCCTGCTCCACTGAACACTGTGAACAGAGACACTCAACAGGATCGGTGTAGTAAATGTGGTGGTTAAATGAGTCCTTCCTGGACACAGCTCTTGTGGAATCTGAGCGCCAAACGCTGGGAAATCCTTGCCTATAACTGAGGCCTGGAATGACCTCCGATGTGTCTTTTGCCATGGTGTGCCATCCTTCTTTCCAGTAATGACCAGTTACACTCTATTATATTGTCTCACGCTTGTTGTAGTGGCTTTGACAATTTAGCTAGGCTAGAACTACATTTCCCGGGATTGCCTCCCCTGTCCTGAATTAGGGTTGGCTGGAAGAAAAATTGGGGCAAGATTCGGGAGGTGGAAGTGAAGCCACAGCCATTATGTTCTGATATTTGGTATAAGACCAGGTGCTATTGCCACTTGTGTACACGTTGGCACTGACCCTCTGGCATATCTTGTTGGCGTGGGACAGCAGTGGGGCCCGCAGCGACTCCACCCACAAGATCTCCTCCAACGTCTCCAGATCCTGGGCCGGGTGCGTGTGCAGCTCCGGGGCAAAGGATGGCAGTTCCTTCTCTAGATTGGAGACAGTAAGAGGCAGATATAGGGTCCACGGAGTGTTGTGTCTTCATGGGTTTTAGTTTGTCCTCAGGGGTTCAAGGGAATCCTTGCAGGTTCCAGTTGGTCTTTGCTCTCCCCCATTTCATATGCACTTGTCTGCCCAACGATTGGCCTTGAATATGTGCATTGACTTCAGGCCACCGTCAAATGCAGAGGCAATAGCCTTTCATAGACTTCTTCCTCAGCTCCCACAACTGCATGAGATCTAATCCCTATAATAAATTCCCTCATTGCCTTTCACTCCACTTCTCTGATCAAACCCTACAACTGTGTTTAGGTGAGTCTTATTTTATACCCAAATTTGAAAGTCAGATACAGGATTACAGACATGACAAAAGAATGGTTTCTTTGGTTTTTGGCCGTGCTGTGCGGCATGTGGGATCTTAGTTCCCCGACCAGGGATTGAATCCACGGCCCCTGCATTGGAAGTGCGGAGTCTTAACCACTGGACCACCAGGGAAGCCCGAGAATTTTTAAAACTGAAGTATGATTCATTTACAATATTGTGTTAGTTTTAGGTATACAGCATAGTGATTCAGTTTTTTGTTTGCAGATTATATTCTATTATAGGTTATTATATTATAAGGTATTGGATATAATTCCCTGTGCTATACAGTAAACCCTTGTTGCTTATCTATTTTATGTATAGTAGTGTGTATCTGTTAATCCCATATTCCTAATTTGTCCTTCCCCCTCTCCCTCTCTGCTTTGGTAACCGTACGTTTGTTTTCTATGTCTGTTGAGTCCGTTTTTGTTTTGTATATAGATTCATTTGTATTATATTTTAGATTCCACACAAGTGATATCATGCAGTATTTGTCTTTTTCTGTCTGACTTATTTCACTAAGCATAATATTCTCTAGGTCCATCCATGTTGTTGCAAATGACAATATTTCATTCTATTTTATGGCTGAGTAATATTCATATATATATACACACACACACATATATACATATATATATCAATATCTATCTATACATATATATCAATCACGTCCTTTTAAGCCAATCATCTGTTAATGGGCGCTTGGGTTGTTTCCGTGTCTTGGCTGTTTGTATCTTTTGGATATTAACCCCTTGTTGGTTGCATTGTTTGAAAATATTTTCTCCCATTCAGTAGGTTGTCTTTTTGTTTTGTTGATGGTTTCCGTTGCTGTGCATAAGCTTTTTTAAGTTTGATTAGGTCCCATTTGTTTATTTTTGCTTATATTTCTTTTGCCTTGGGAGACTGATCTAAGAATATATTACTACAATTTATGTCAAAGAATGTTTCGCCTATGTTTTTTTCTAGGAGTTTTATGGTGTCATGTTTTACATTTAGGCTTTTAAACCATTTTGAGTTTATTTTTGTGTATGGTGTGAGGGAGTTTTCTAATTTCATCGATTTACATGTGGCTGTCCAGCTTTCCCAACATCACTTGTTGAAGAGACTGTCTTTTCTCCATTGTATATTCTTGCCTCCTTTGTCATATATTAATTGGCCATAGGTGTGTGGGTTTATTTCTGGGCTCTCCATTCTGTTCCATTGATCTATGTGTCTGTTTTTGTGCCAGTACCATGGTGTTTTGATTACTGTGCCTGACAAAAGAACCTTTGATTTTTCAAAAGAAAAAAAAAAAGATTTGTACGTGACAGTTAACTAACCATCCATTACCCTTGCTTTCTTTTGATGTCAAACTCCTTTAAATGGCACTGTACGTTTATTGCCAACTTATTTTATTTTTCTTCCTCCCATTTTCTCTACAATCCCTTGAATATGACTCCTGCCTTACAAAACACTTTCTTACTTCAGTAGGGACTTCCCAAACAGCATATCCAGGTCTCAGTCTTCTTTATTTCTTCGTACTTCTATACACAGTTGGCTGCTTTCTCTTTCTTGAATTTCTCTCCTCCCTTGGTTTCCATAATCTGCAGTCTTTGGGATTAATCCTCTCTCTCCAACTGCTCCTTCTCTGTCTTGTTTGCTGACTTTTCTTCTCCCCGCTCCTCAAGGTGTAGTTGTTGCCCAAAGCCCAGTTCTTAGCACTCTTGAATTCTCACTTTACCCTTTATCCCTTTATGATCTCCTCTACTCTCATGCATTCAACCATCATCCCTTCACACTCATGATTTACAAATCTATGTCTTTATCTCTGCTGTCTCTCCTGAATGCCAGCATCATGTTTCTAAGCGTTCATTGAGTCGCACATGAATCTCAGATTGAACGTGTGTAACCCCCACTATTTGTTTACCACCACAAGTCAGTGTTCCCTAAATTGCATAATGGCATCACCATCCTTCAGTCATCCTGCTCAAAACTTCAGAGCCGTTCAACACTCTTCCCTCTAATCATCTTCAAATCCATGAGTGCTCGGACTCTCCCCTTCTTCCAGTTCCCCTTGCCAGGCCCTCATTTGGGCTTGCTTTTACAACTTACTATTACAACAAACTCCTACTTGATTCCTAACTTTAGCTTCCACCTCTCTCCTTTCCTACCCTCTGCAGCCTGTGTTACTTTCCCAAAATATGCATGGGCTTATGTAACTACTTTGCTGGAAATATCTCCTGGTTCCCCCTTACGTATAGAATAAATACCTGCCAGTTTTGCACAGCACGGCCACATCTTGATTTCTTCCCTTTCAACCTCATGTCCTATGATACTCCAATCTCCCAGCGTGCACAGTCTATAGATTCCTGGACATACCTGCCTGCTCCCAGCCTAGGGCCTTGGCTCAAGTCTTTTCTGCTTGGGCTCTGCACTATATTGAATTCCTAACCATCCTCTCTATCCAGGCTCAATTCTTACTCCTAGCTAGTGACTTGGGTAAGACTCTCTGAATCAGAGGTAGTTTTCATCAATAACATGAAAATAACGATACATATTATAGCAATAGCTCTCATGGCTCAAGTATTTACCTACTGTGCCAGGCACTGTTCTACATGTTTTACATGTATACATTCTTGTGTTCTTCCCAATAACTCCTCACCTGACATCTTCATGTCAGCGTGGACGTGGATACAGACTGACCTCACCCTTGATCCCTTTACTTGAGCACCAGCTGATGTTGGTTGAGTGCTCACCATGGGCCTTATCTTTATTTCGTTATTTAAACCTCACAACACCGTAAGGCAGGTACTATCATGATATGCATTCTACAGATGTGGCAACTGAGGCACAGAGGGAAGTCAGCCAACTTGCCCAGGGTCACAGAGTGAGTAAATGGTGGGGCTGGGCGATCTGCCTCCATAATTTGTGGCTTCTTTCTCTGGTGTGGGCCGATCCGCCTCTCGAGACTGAGAACCCACAGCACAATGGCTGGGTCAGGCATTGTGACATTCCCCACATCGCCTGGCACAGGGCCCTGTATCCAGCAGCCGACATAGGTTTACTGACTGATGCTCACAGGTACAAAAAGCGGCAGGAGGGACATTATTTTCACAGGAAAACATCCTGTCCTCATTGAGAACCGCCAGAGGATAACCATCTCCCCTCTTACAGACCCTCATGAATAAATAAATAAATAGAAAGTGACTGAAGTGGTGAATGTAAAGCAGTGTGGTGTGGTCATCTGTAGAGTTTTATTAGAAATATTCAATCCCAAAGTGTTACTGCCCATGATGTAAGTAACTACTACTCCCAAAGACAAGCTTCCAAAGAGCACATTAGTGATGTGTGCACAAATCTCCCATCACCTCCTCTCCTCCACACTGCACTAAAGTGTCATTAAGGATGAGACATTTAAAGAATTTATAAATGGAATTAATTAATGACAAAAAATGATTAATGTCCTCCAGGGTAAAGGTACCTAAGAGGCTGCTTAATCAAATCCCCTTGTCCCCTCAAAGGCAGGTTGGCTGACACAGCAGCCCAGGCTCTGTCTACCAGCTCCTCCTTCTCTATTCCAACTCACTGGTGGAAGAGGGGCCACATCTGAAAGTGCAGTGAGTGGAACCACTTCGTCATCAGGGCAGGGCAGGGCTTGTCTATGAGTGACGTTGAGCCATTCCACCCTGGTTTAATTTCTTTTAAAAAGGGGATGATGATAATGATGATTGTGCAGGTAGAAATAGGATAAATCATGTACAATGTCAAGCACAGGACCCATGGTTAGAAACTACTCTTAATATTCAAGATATTAACAGGCCCCCGGGGACCTGTAAACACCTCTTGAAGAACCATAAAACCCTCAATCTGGCCTGGCTTTCATTTGGCCCTTCTCGGTGGGGAACAAGAATTCCACTATGGAGAACAGTATGGAGGTTCCTTAAAAAACTAAAAATAGAACTACTATACGACCCAGCAATCCCACTACTGGGCATATACCCTGAGAAAACCATAATTCAAAAAGAGTCATGTACCACAATGTTCACTGCAGCTCTATTTATGATAGCCAGGAGATGGAAGCAACCTAAGTGTCCATCAACGGATGAATGGATAAAGAAGATGTGGCACATATATACAATGGAATATTACTCAGCCATAAAAAGAAACGAAATTGAGTTATTTGTAGTGAGGTGGATGGACCTAGAGTCTGTCATACAGAGTGAAGTAAGTCAGAAAGAGAAAAACAAATACTGTATGCTAACACATATATATGGAATCTAAGGGGAAAAAAAGGTCATGAAGAACCTAGGGGCAAGACGGGAATAAAGACACAGACCTACTAGAGAATGGACTTGAGGATATGGGGAGGGGGAAGGGTAAGCTGGGACGAAGTGAGAGAGTGGCAGGGACATATATACACTACCCAATGTAAAACAGATAGCTAGTGGGAAGCAGCTGCATAGCACAGGGAGATCAGCTCGGTGCTTTGTGACCACCTAGAGGGGTGGGAGGGAGGGAGACGCAAGAGGGAAGAGATATGGGGACATATGTATATGTATAACTGATTCACTTTGTTATAAAGCAGAAACTAACACACCATTGTAAAGCAATTATACTCCAATAAAGATGTTTAAAAAAATAAAATAAAATAAAAATAATAATTTCAAAAAGAGAGAGCTACCAAAAAAAAAAGAATTCCAGAAGTTAGAGGAGAGACAGAGTGGGAGGGGTGGGGTGGGAGATGGGGTGCAGGAGAAAAGGGCAGCATGGGGAAGATGGAAACTCTCCCTGGTCTACAACACAGGCCCAAGTAAAGGGCAAACATGCACCTATGTAGGGCACCTGCAGCCAGAGGTGTGGAGCAGAGTCCAGCGAATGATGCATAGCTCCACAGTTACATCCAAAGTCGAAGGAAGAGCCCCTTGCACTGTAAGCGTTCTTGGGAGCACTGATCACTGGCAGGGTTCTACACTGACGTGGGTTAGTACAAATCTGGAGTACTTGTTGCATTCGGCAAGGGACAGGTTGGGTTTCTTGTAGCAGGCATCTGAGCACACAGAGTGCTCTGCAAACACAGCCCCAAGCTCCCACTATAATGCGCACCAGGGAGCCAGAGCAAGCAGCTCCCTAATCATTTCATATGATTCGTGGACTTTGCGGGCGAATGGAACAGAACCAGAGTCCCATCCATTAGTTACCGACTTTCGGGGGGTTGGCCACACGACAAGGGGTGGTGACCGGGCTGGGGCTGCTGGGGCCCCGCGCACTTTCTCCAGCCCCACCTCTGTGTCTCTTGCTCTGGGGTAACTAAGGGCAACGAGCCTGCTCCCATCGAGGGGCCAGGCTGAGAGATGTTCTCCCAACATTTTTCCCAGGCCCCGGGGGCGAGTGAGATCTCATTCCCCTGCCCCTCCCCCGCCTCAAGTTGGCACCCCTCTACGGCCACTCCCTGGCCTCGTGCACGCCTCAGCGGGTCCCACCCACCGCAGGCCAGGTGGGGGCGGGCAACTAGCCAGGAGCGGGTACGCACTGCACCTGCGACAAACACGCTATAAACGGGACCAGGCGCCAAAAAGAGGACCTGACCCGGCCACTGGCCCTAGCTCTTATCCCCGACGAGGGCATCCCCTCAGATCCCAGCACAGCTTCATCCACAGTACTCAAGACGTGGAGCCTCGGCTCGTGGGCGGGGGGGGGGGGCACTGGGGTAGCCTCGATGATACTGGCTATCACAGCCTGGAGTCGGTGGAGACCGGGAAGAACCACAAGTCCAGTGCCCGGACCGGGACAGGTGCTTTGGCGAAGCCCAGGAAACGCCCTTTCCCTGGGAGAGGCGAGTGGACGGGACGCCGCTGCGGCTCAGTGACGGCCCTTCGCCTCCCTATAGGCTCTCTCTTTGCCTTTCCCCCTTTTTCAGATATGAAGCCCTCCGTGATCTCAGCGGTGGATGGTAGCGGGAGGTGAAGAGGAGGCAGTATGGTCCGAACTGGGGCGGGGGAGGACGAGGAGGCGGCGGCCAGGAGCCCACAAAGCAGCGGCGGCAGGAGCTGACCTCCCCAGGTCCCTGAGGGGCGGAAGTCTGGGGACAGGTAGTGGCGCTTCTACCGCATCACATTCACCCCTTTGCAGCTACGGATGGAGAGCCTTTTACACCGCACTGGATACCCCGCCGTGTTCCCCATGTACGCGGCTAGCTCTCCAGGGGGCTCGGTTGTCTCTGGGTGTCTCTGGCTCTCTTCCGGAGTCTGAGCCAAAAGCCACCTAGAGGTCCCAGGCCACCAGGGCCCCCTCCCCCAGGACTCTGGGGTGGGGGCAGTACCTACTGGGCATCAAAGTAAATATTTTCATGCGGTATTTAAATCCATCAAGTAGGGAAACTTTGGCCAGAGGCCTGTTTTGTAGATAACGTTTGGTTGGAACCATGCATGAGGCACGGTGGAGCAAGTGCAGGGTCAGATTCTACCTATGTTTAAATTTTGGTAATATTTTCATCATGGGCTATTTTTGCACTAATTTGGGTATTTGTTAAATACTGCACTAAAACATTTATCTTGATTACTGATTTTTTTTGGTTCCCCATTAAATTTTGCGTGGAAGGGAAAAGCACCTGCTAAGGCGAGCCTGAATTTGGGTATTACAGAAAAGTGTACTGTGGTGGGGGGCATGAAGGGGATAGAAAATTTAAAACAAGAGTGAAATAACATCCATATATTTAATTTCATCCACATCTCAGAATACTGAACATTTGTGATTTTCTTCTCTCACAAAGGAGCTTGCAAGACACACGGATGATACTGAAGCCAGGGTGCAGGTGAGTAAACCTGAAAAAAAACAACCTGGCAGGGCAGCCATCCTAAAACCTGCTTTGGGACTTGGACATCTTTGTCATGGACATTCTCAGGTTGGTTTGTTTTTATTGCCTTTTCCGTGATTGGAAAATAAGTTTTTCAACTTTGGGGGCTTTAAGGGGGAGTACTTTTCCTACACCTGTGGTATCTATCCATCTGAATATATATAGATATGTGTTTTTTCCAATAAAATTCAAGTCCTCCTAACACATGTATCCTTTAGGGAGGATGTTAGCCCTCCTTAAAGCAATACTTCTATCTTCCATGCAGTCATGTTGGGACTCAGTCTGACCTGGAAGTATTTACATTAATGCACTGAGGAGCTGGGTTATAAGAGGGTTCAACAGTGCTAAATTATTTGAAATATTCAAAACCAAGCATAAACTCTGAGGTAAAATGAATGATTCCGTAAATATTTCAGCACTGGTGTAAGGGAGTAATTGGTCCAGAGAACACACGATAGGAGTAATGAGACGGATGGGGTTGAGAGCTTAAAGTTCAAGTCCTCCTGCTGTTGTTTTTCAGCATTTGGTAAAGCAAGGTAGGGAGTTGTAGCCCTAAAGTTGTCTAAAAAAACAAAACCAAAAAAGAACAATTATGGATAAAATTCTACTGACCCAAAAAGGGTGAAAATGAGAATTCTAATATGTTGTCAAAATATGCCTTGGAGATATCACACAAAATCAATGTTACCAAACTACCAAATGCATAAATGAATATTCTCTTGAGGAACTTCTCATCTAAGGACGTTTTTCCCTTTTGGTGGTACAATTAGGAACAAGTGGGTTTTGTGGAACTTTTTGGTGCTGGTGGGGTGGCTGTCAGTTCAGGGTAGATTTGGACCTGTGTTAATTTGAAGTACTTTTTCATTTCCTCAAGAAGGGATGACTTATTTCTAGGTCATGGAATCAAGAGGTGACTACTTGAGATCACAGAAAATGTTAGGTTGCATCAAGGAAGTATTGGTAGGAGGAAAAATCAGGATGAGCTTATTATTAGCTTTGCTGCAGAGAGCGTGTGTGAGGGCAGTGATGGACACGGGCTGCAGAGCTGGTGGTGGGGTCTGGAAAGCAGTGCTGGCGGCCTAAGGCCACTGGCTGGGCTCACAGTCAGGTCTGGCCAGGGCTTGGGAGGCGCAGGCCTCTGCTTTCTCAAGCAGGCAAAGCAAACTCAGAGGAAAAGAAACACTGAAGTTTTCGTGACTTGCTTCTCCTGGGTTTACGTAGTGGTCTCTCAGTGGAGTTCTGAAGGGAAAAGCAACCACAAGAAACAAATAAGGAAAAAGAATGTTCTCATCCATTTCCAAACTACAGCATGAACCCCAAAGAACCTCATTTTCTCTTTCTTTAAAATTGAGGTATAATTGATATACATTATATTAGTTTCATGTGTACAACATAATGATTTGATATTTGTATACATTGCGAAATGATCACCACAATAAGTCTAGTTAACATCTGTCACCACACCAAATTTTTTTTTCTTTTGAGAACTTGTAAGATCTACTCTCTTAGCAACTTTCAAATTAGTACTATTAGTACTTTCAATAGTACTATTAACTGTAGTCACCATACTGTACATTACACATCCCCATGACTTAAGTTTGTACCTTTGACCCCCTTCACCCATTTCTCCTACCTGCCACCTCTGGCAACCTACAATCTGTTCTATGAGCTTGTTTTCTTTAATTGAGGGGGGGTAGTCGTTTGTTGTTTTTAGATTTCTCCATGTAAAAGTGAGATCACACATTATCTGTCTTTCTGATTTATTTCACTTAGCATAATGCCCTCAAGGTCCATCCATGTTGTAGCAAGTGTAAGATTTCATTCTTGTTTGTGGCTGAATAATATTCCACTGCATATACAGGCACACCTCATTTATTGTGCTTTACTTTATTGTACTTTGCAGATATTGTGTTTTTTCTTTTTTTTTTAAATCAAATTGAAGATTTGTGGCCACCCTGCATCAAGCAAGCAAGTCCACTGGTGCCATTTTTCCAACAGCATTTGTTCATTTCTTCTCTCTGTGTCACATTTTGGTAATTCTGGTGCTATTTCAAACTTTTTCATCATTATTATATGTTATAGTGATCTGTGATCAGTGATCTCTGTTTCTATTGCAGAAATATTACAATTCGCTGAAGGCTCAAGATGGTGGTTAGCATTTTTAGCAATAAAGTATTTTTTTGTTTTTCACGACCAAACAACAGAAATTTATTTACTTTTTATTGTTATTTTTTAAACATCTTTATTGGAGTATAATTGTTTTACATTGGTGTGTTAACTTCTGCTTTATAACAAAGTGAATTGGTTATATATATACATATGTCCCCATATCTCTTCCCTCTTGTATCTTCCTCCCTCCCACCCTCCCTATCCCACCCCTCTAGGTGGTAACAAAGCACCGAGCTGATCTCCCTGTACTATGCGGCTGCTTCCCACTAGCTATCGATTTTACATTTGGTAGTGTATATATGTCCATGTCACTCTCTCACTTTGTCCCAGCTTACCCTTTCCCCTCCCCGTATCCTCAAGTCCATTCTCTAATAGGTATGCATCATTATTCCCATCTTGCCCCTAGGTTCTTCATGACCATTTTTTTAAGATTCCATATATATGTGTTAGCATATGGTATTTGTTTTTCTCTTTCTGACTTACTTCACTCTGTATGACAGACTCTAGGTCCATCCACCTCACTACAAATAACTCAATTTTGTTTCTTTTTATGGCTGCGTAAAATTCCATTGTATATATGTGCCACATCTTCTTTATCCATTCATCTGTTGATGGACACTTAGGTTGCTTCCATGTCCTGGCTATTGGAAATAGAGGTGCAATGAACATTGTGGTACATGACTCTGTTTGAATTATGGTTTTCTCAGAGTATATGCCCACTAGTGGGATTGCTGGGTCGTACAATAGTCTATTTTTAGTTTTTTAAGGAACCTCCATACTGTTCTCCATAGTGGATGTATCAGTTTACATTCCCACCAACAGTGCAAGAGTTCCCTTTTATCTACACCCCCTCCAGCATTTATTGTTTGTAGATTTTTTGATGATGACCATTCTGACCCATGTGAGATGATATCTCATTGTAGTTTTGATTTGTATTTCGCTAATGATTAATGATGTTGAGCATTCTTTCATGTGTCTGTTAGGCAATCTGTATATCTTCTTTGGAGAAATGTCTATTTAGGTCTTCTGCTCATTTTTGGATTGGGTTGATTGTTTTTTCAATATTGAGCTGCATGAGCTGCTTATAAATTTTGGAGATTAATCCTTTGTCAGTTGCTTCATTTACAAATATTTTCTCCCATTCTGAGGGTTGTCTTTTTGTCTTGTTTATGTTTTCCTTTGCTGTGCAAAAGCTTTGAAGTTTCATTAGGTCTCATTTGTTTATTTTGGGTTTTATTTCCATTTCTCTAGGAGGTGGGTCAAAAAGGATCTTGCTGTGATTTATGTCATACAGTGTTCTGCCTATGTTTTCCTCTAAGAGTTTGATGGTGTCTGGCCTTACACTTAAGTCTTTAATCCATTTTGAGTTTATTTTTGTGTATGGTGTTAGGGAGTGTTCTAATTTCATTCTTTTACATGTAGCTGTCCAGTTTTCCCAGCACCACTTATTGAAGAAGCTATCTTTTCTCCACTGTATATTCTTCCCTCCTTTATCAAAGATAAGGTGACCATATGTGCGTGGGATTATCTCTGAGCTTTCTATCCTGTTCCACTGATCTATATGTCTGTTTCTGTGCCAGTACCACACTCTCTTGATTACTGTAGCTTTGTAGTATATTCTGAAGTCAGGGAGTCTGATTCCTCCAAACCCGTTTTTCTTTCTCAAGATTGCTTTCACCATTCAGGGTCTTTTCTGTTTCCATACAAACTATGGAATTTTTTGTTCTAGTTCTGTGAAAAATGCCAGTGGTAGTTTGATAGGGATTGCATTGAACCTGTAGATTGCTTTGGGTAGTAGAGTCATTTTCACAATGTTGATTCTTCCAATCCAAGAACATGGTATATCTCTCCATCTATTTGTATCATCTTTAATTTCTTCCATCAGTGTCTTATACTTTTCTGCATACAGGTCTTTTGTCTCCTTAGGTAGGTTTATTCCCAGATATTTTATTCTTTTTGTTGCAATGGTAAATGGGAGTGTTTTCTTAATTTCTCTTTCAGATTTTTCATCATTAGTGTATAGAAATGCAAGAGATTTCTGTTCATTAATCTTGAATCCTGTAAATTTACCAAATTCATTGATTAGCTCTAGTAGTTTTCTGGTAGCATCCTTAGGATTCTCTATGTATAGTATCATGTCATCTGCAAACAGTGACAGCTTTACTTCTTCTTTTCCTATTTGGATTCCTTTTATTTCTTTTTTTTCTCTGATTGCTGTGGCTAGAACTTCCAAAACTATGTTGAATAAGAGTGGTGAGAGAGGGCAACCTTGTCTTGTTCCTGATCTTAGTGGAAATGGTTTCAGTTTTTCACCATTGAGAACAATGCTGGCTGTGGGTTTGTAGTATATGGCGTTTATTATGTTGAGGTAGGTTCCCTCTATGCCCACTTTCTGGAGATTTTTTTATCATAAATGGGTGTTGAATTTTGTCAAAAGCTTTCTCTGCATCGATTGAGATGATCATATGGTTTTTCTCCTTCAGTTTGTTGATATGGTGTATCACGTTGATTGATTTGCATATATTGAAGAATCCTTGCATTCCGGGAATAAACCCCACTTGATCATGGTGTATGATCCTTTTAATGTGCTGTTGGATTCTGCTTGCTAGTATTTTGTTGAGGATGTTTGCATCTATGTTCATCAGTGATATTGGCCTGTAGTTCTCTTTCTTTGTGACGTATTTGTCTGGTTTTGGTATCAGAGTGATGGTGGCCTTGTAGAATGAGTTTGGGAGTGTTCGTCCCTCTGCTATATTTTGGAAGAGTTTGAGAAGGATAGGTGTTAGCTCTTCTCTAAATGTTTGATAGAATTCGCCTGTGAAGCCATCTGGCCCTGGGCTTTTGTTTGTTGGAAGATTTTTAATCACATTTTCTCATTTCAGGTGCTTGTGTTTGGTCTGTTCATATTTTCTGTTTCTTCGTGGTTCAGTCTTGGAAGGTTGTGCATTTCTAAGAATTTGTCCATTTCTTCCAGGTTGTCCATTTTATTGGCATATAGTTGCTTGTAGTAATCTCTCATGATGCTTTGTATTTCTGCAGTGTCAGTTGTTACTTCTCTTTTTTCATTTCTAATTCTACTGCTTTGAGTCTTCTACCTTTTTTTCTTGATGAGTCTGGCTAATGGTTTATCAATTTTGTTTATCTTCTCAAAGCACCAGCTTTTAGTTTTATTGAACTTTGCTATCGTTTCCTTCATTTCTTTTTCATTTATTTCTGATCTGATCTTTATGATTTCCTTCCTTCTGCTAACTTTGGGGTTTTTTTTGTTCTTCTTTCTCTAACTGCTTTAGGTATAAGGTTAGGTTGTTTATTTGAGATGTTTCTTGTTTCTTAAGGTAGGATTGTATTTCTATAAACTTCCCATTTAGAACTGCTTTTGCTGCATCCCATAGGTTTTGGGTCATCGTGTTTTCATTGTCGTTTGTTTCTAGGTATTTTAAAAAATTTCCTCTTTGATTTCTTCAGTGATCTCTTGGTTATTAAGTAGTGTGTTATTTAGCCTCCATGTGTTTGTACTTCTTACAGATTTTTTCCTGTAATTGATGTCTAGTCTCCTGGCGTTGTGGTTGGAAAAGATACTTGATAAGATTTCAGTTTTCTTAAATTTACTGAGGCTTGACTTGTGACCCAACATATGATCCACCCTGGAGAATGTTCCATGAGCACTTGAGAAGAATGTGTATTCTGTTGTTTTTTGGGTAGAATGTCCTATAAATATCAATTAAGTACATCTTGTGTAATGTATCATTTAAAGCTTGATTCCTTATTTATTTTCATTTTGGATGATCTGTCCATTGGTGAAAGTGGGGTGTTAAAGTCCCCTACTATGATTGTGTTACTGTCGATTTCCCCTTTTATGGCTGTTAGTATTTGCCTTATGTATTGAGGTGCTCTTATGTTTGGTGCATAAATATTTACAGTTGTTATATCCTCTTCTTGGGTTGATCCCTTGATCTTTATGTAGTGTCATTCTTTGTCTCCTGTAATAGTCTTTATTTTAAAGTCTATTTTGTCTGATATGAGAATTGCTACTCCAGCTTTCTCTTGATTTCCATTTGCATGGAATATTTTTCCATCCTCTCACTTTCAGTCTGTATATGTCCCTAGGTCTGAAGTGGGTCTCTGGTAGACAGCATATATATGGGTCTTGTTCTTGTATCCATTCAGCCAGTCTGTGTCTTTTGGTTGGAGCATTTAATCCATTTACATTTAAGGTAATTATCGATATGTATGTCCCTATTCCCATTTTCTTAATTGTTTGGCGTTTGTTATTGTAGGTCTTTTCCTTGTGTTTTCTGCCTAGAGAAGTTCCTTTAGCATTTGTTGTAAAGCTGGTTTGGTAGTGCTGAACTCTCTCAGCTTTTGCTTGTCTGTAAAGGTTTTAATTTCTCCGTCAAATCTGAATGAGATCCTTCCTGGGTAATCTTGGTTGTAGGTTCTTCTCCTTCATCACTTTAAATATGTCCTGCCACTCGCTTCTGGCTTGCAGAGTTTCTGCTGAAAGATCAGTTGTTAACCACATGGGGATTCCCTTGTGTGTTACTTGTTGTTTTTCCCTTGCTGCTTTTAATATGTTTTCTTTGTATTTAATTTTTGATAGTTTGACTAATATGTGTCTTGGTGTGTTTCTCCTTGGATTTATCCTGTATGGGACACTCTGTGCTTCCTGGACTTGATTAACTATTTCCTATCCCATATTAGGGAAGTTTTCAACTATAATCTCTGCAAATCTTTTCTCAGTCCCTTTCTTTTTCTCTTATTCTTCTGGGACCCCTATAATTCAAATGTTGGTGCGTTTAATGTTGTCCCAGAGGTCACTGAGACTGTCCTCAGTTCTTTTCATTCTTTTTTTCTTTTTTCTGCTCTGCAGTAGTTATTTCCACTATTTTGTCGTCCAGGTCACTTATCCGTTCTTCTGACTCAGTTATTCTATTAATCCCTTCTAGAGAATTTTTAATTTCATTTATTGTATTGTTCATCACTGTCTGTTTGCTCTGTAGGTCTTCTAAGTCCTTGTTAAACGTTTCTTGTATTTTCTCCATTCTATTTGCAAGGTTTTGGATCATCTTTACTATCATTATTCTGGATTCTTTTTCAGGTAGACTGCCTATTTCCTCTTCATTTGTTAGGTCTGGTGGGTTTTTGCCTTGCTCCTTCATCTGCTGTGTGCTTCTCTGTCTTTTCATTTTGATTAACTTACTGTGTTTGGGGTCTCCTTTTCACAGGCTGCAGGTTGGTAGTTCCCACTGTTTTTCGTGTCTGTCCCCAGTGGCTAAGGTTGCTTCACTGGGTTGTGTAGGCTTCCTGGTGGAGGGGACTAGTACCTGTTTTTGTGGATGAGGCTGCATCTTCTCTTTCTGGTGGGCAGGTCCATGTCTGGTGGTGAGCTTATTATGATTTTAGGAAGCCTCTGTGCTAATGGATGGGGTTGTTTTCCTCTCTTGCTAGTTGTTTGGCACTGGGTATCCAGCACTGTACCTTGCTGGTCAATGAGTGGAGCTGGGTCTTGGCATTGAGATGGAGATCTCTGGGAGATTTTCGTCGTTTGATATTACGTGGAGCTGGGAGGTCTCTTGTGGACCAGTGTCCTGAACGTGGCTCTCCCACTTCAGTGGCACAGACCTGAGACCTGGCTGGATCACCAAGAGCCTGTCCTCCACACAGCTCAGAATAAAAGGGAGGAAAGAAAGAAAGAAGATAAAATAAAATAAAATAATGTTATTAAAGTAAAAACTAATTATTAAGAAAAAAATTATTTGAATAAAATTTTAAAAATGGACAGAGAGAACCATAGGACAAATGGTAAAAGGAAAGCTATACAGACAAAATCACACACATAAGCATATACATACACACTCACAAAAAGAGAAAAGGGGAAATATATATATATATCGTTGCTCCCAAAGTCCACCTCCTCAATTTGGGATGATTCGTTGTCTATTCAGGTATTCCACAGATGCAGGGTACATCAAGTTGATTGTGGAGATTTAATCTGCTGCTCCTGAGGCTGCTGGTAGAGATTTCCCTTTCTCTTCTTTGTTTGCACAACTTCTGGGGTTCAGCTGTGGATTTGGACCCGCCTCTGTGTGTAGGTCACCTAAGGGTGTCTGTTCTTCGCTGACAGGATGGGGTTAAAGGAGCGGCTGATTCAGGGGCTCTGGCTCTCTCAGGCCATGGGAAGGGAGGGGTACAGATGTGGGGTGAGCCTGCGGCAGCAGAGGCCAGCATGATGTTGCAGCAGCCTGAGGCACGCCATGTGTTCTCCTGGGGAAGTTGTCCCTGGATCACGGGACCCTGGCAGTGGTGGGCTGCGCAGGCCCCAGGGAGGGGCTGTGTGGATAGTGACCTATGCTTGCACACAACTTCTTGGTGGCTGCAGCAGCAGCCTTAGCGTCTCATGCCCATCTCTGGGGTTCGTGCTGATAAGCCGCGGCTTGCGCCTGTCTCTGGACCTCCTTTAAGCTGCGCTCTTAATCCCCTCTCCTCGTGTACCAGGAGACAAAGAGGCAAGAAAAAGTCTCTTGCCTCTTCGGCAGCTCCAGCCTTTTTCCCGGACTCCCTCCCGGCTAGCTGTGGTGCACTAGCCCCCTTCAGGCTGTGTTCATGCAGCCAACCCCAGTCCTCTCCCTGGGATCTGACCTCCGAAGCCCGAGCCTCAGCTCCCAGCCCCCCGCCCACCCCAGAGGGTGAGCAGACAAGCCTCTCGGGCTGGTGAGTGCTGGTCGGCACCGGTCCTCTGTGCAGGAACCTCTCTGCTTTGCCCTCCACACCCCTGTTGCTGCGCTCTCCTCCATGGCTCTGAAGCTTCCCCCCTCCGCCACCTGCAGTCTCCACCCACGAAGGGGCTTCCTATTGTGTGGAAACTTCTCCTCCTTCATACCTCCCTTCCACTGGTGCAGGTCCCGTCCCTATTCTTTTGTCTCTGTTTTTTCTTTTGCCCTACCTACGTACGTGGGGAGTTTCTTGCCTTTTGGGAGGGAGGTCTGAGGTCTTCTGCCAGCGTTCAGCAGGTGTTCTGTAGGAGTTGTTCCACATGTAGATGTATTTCTCATGTATCTGTGCGGAGGAAGGTGATATCTGCGTCTTACTCTTCCGCCATCTTGAAGCTCCTCACCAATAAAGTATTTTTAAGGTATTTACGTTGTGATTTTTTAAAAAAATATTTATTTATTTATTTTTGGCTGCGTTGGGTCTTCGTTGCTATGTGCAGGCTTTCTCTAGTTGCAACGAGCGGGGGCTACTCTTCGTTGCACAGGTTTCTCATTGCAGTGGCTTCTCTTGTTGCAGTGCATGGGCTCTAGGTGCGCGGGCTTAGTATTTGTGGCTCGCAGGGTCAGCAGTTGTGGCACGTGGGCTGTAGAGTGCAGGCTCAGTAGTTGTGGCACACGGGCTTAGTTGCTCCGTGGCATGTGGGATCTTCCCAAACCAAGGCTCGAACCCATGTCCCCTGCATTGGCAGGCGGGTTCTTAACCATTGGGCCACCAGGGAAGCCCTTTATGTTGTTTCTTAAGACATAATGCTATTGCATACTTTAATAGACTACAGTATAGTGTAAAAATAACTTTTACATGTATTAGGAAACAAAAAAATCCGTGTGGCTCACTTTACTGCGATATTTGCTTTGTTGCAGTGGTGTGGAACCACATCGACATTATCTCTGAGATGTGCCTGTATACACATTTTCTTTATCTATTCATCCGTGGATAGACAATTAGGTTGTTTCCTTATCTATCACAAATAATGCTGCAGTGAACACGGGAGTGCCACACTGTTGTTGACCTTGTTCTAAAATGCCTAGTTCCACTCTCCTGCCTTAGAACACTTGTTGGTGTTGGGATCTCCTAGTTGAGGAGTAGGGCTGACAGGACCTACACTGGCAACATCACCTTCCATCTAGAATCCTGAACCTGGAGGTAGAACCGGGTTAGCTGACAGTGTCCTGAGCCCATGAAGACTGGAGGGTGGGGGCAGGTTGGCACATGCAGAATTGACATTGGTCTGCCTCTTTCCCTCCAAATTATTGGCTGGGCAGAAACTGGGTTTGAATGGAGTTGAACCTAGTTCGGTTGAACTTTCCTTAGCATTAAAGACTAAGATATCAAGGCAGTGACCAGATCTTCAGCAACTCTCACGTCCCAGTAAGACAAGTCAAAACCCCCTGGGCCCCCTTGCCAGACCACCTTTCTAACTCTCAAGATGTTTCAGAGGGTGAATGACCACTTAGTCATCCTTGAAGGAAGCCTTCTGTCTAAAAATCCAACATGTTCCTTCCTATTAATTGTTTACTTCAGACTGAAGATGGGGTTTTAAAATAGGGGCTGCTTCCCTCAGTATGACTTTGAAAGGGGTTGAGTTTTTACCATGCTCAGCTCCCCCCATCACCAGGGTGACACTGCCCCTAGTGAGGAGGGGCAGAGCAGCTGGACTGCTGTCAGAACACTAACATGTCTTTACCCTGTTACCAGGCAAAGCATTAACAGCAAGGACACAGTGCAATTCACTAGCTGGTTTGCATGTAGGACATGGAAAATAGTTAAAGAATACTAAAAGTGGGAGGACAGGAACAAAGCAATAAACCTAGACCAGAGCTTGGCACGTATAGCCTACGATCACTAAGGGTGGGTTGAAGGGAGGGGTGCAGTATTAACTTTCCTAAGATATTTGAGCAATAATGAAAGTTTCTTCTATTTCATCAATAGCATATAGATTTGCATGTTGTGTTTTTCTATTAAGACATTAACTGTTCAATATACTAAACCAATCCCTTTTTTCATCTGATTGAAGTTTTGGTTTAAGAATGGGAGGGCCAAGTGATGGAGATATCAGAGGGGTTTAATTCTCAGAAATACATCCCCTGTGGCCATGGGTCACCCTGTCATCATAATCCTGGATGGACCCTATAATGCCATATTTATTCTGGAGCCCAAGTGGAGCTGGGTTCCTCTGGTGCCACTGCAGCCCCAAACACCTGGGCCACCCATGCCATCCTTGCCTTGTCTGCCCTTGCCTCCTCCACCTGTGCCTTCCTTTGGCTTAGCTTTGCTTGGCCTGGCAGGGGTCCCTGACATCAGCTTTCATTTTCTAGTCCCTATCTTGTAAGACATGTTTTTTATGAGTTTTTCCAAAGTATTTTTCCCAGAAATTTTTCATAGCACCTCAAGAGCAGTTCACCAAATGCCTGATAAATGAATTGAATAAATGAAAACAGTGCATTTTTAATAGGGCATATTTTTTGTATTTCCAGTAAAGATGTGAATTCTCTTGTATACTTGTTTTTATGTGCCAAATGGGGTTAGTATTATATGGATAAGAATTGCTAAGGAATGTCAAGAAGGTCTCTTTTCATGAGGTGATGTCCCTAAGCACTATCACTAGACCCTGCACTTCTCAGATACATACACATGTAAGATGAGGTGGGAAAAGTCCCTAGTGAGAGAACAGTGTGCTGCAAAATGGGGCCAAGCTCCATTCATGATGAGGAGCTCAGGCACAAGCCTGGACTCTACAGGAACCTTCCTAAGAAATTACTATTCATAGGGCTTTATGGGAAGGTAACATCCAAATACTCACCTAGTTTTGTTCTAGATGCTCCAGATTCTGTTCACTACCCTCCCTTTTTGTGAAGGATATAGGGGAACAAACCATTCTGACCCAAAGGAACTGATGCTTCAAAGGGAACACAAGAAGAGCCTCCATCGAGGCCAGAAAGAGGCTCTTCTCCCTTTTCACCCCTCCCCCCACCACAGGAGCCATATTTTTTTTTCCCTGGCTCAGAAGTGACAATTATGCCTTCAAATGTATTTTGTCTCATTCAGCGTCCTTGAAAGGACCCTAGATCTGACGATTAAACACTAAAAGGGAACATTTTGGTTTACTGCTGCTGGAAGCAAGAGGGAGGCCCTGATTAATATTCCAGATTAATGGATCACTGAAAAGAAGTCGTCAGACCTTGGCTTTCTTCATGCTGTCTTCCTCATGTGAAACTGCCAGGCTAGAAAACAAAATAAAAATGGAGTGTGATAAGAACTGAGGAATTACTGTTAAATTTTTAAGCATAGTAATGGTAATGTGGTTATGTTTAAAAAAGAAAGAATGTCTCTCTTTTAGAGAAACATGCTGAATTGTTTATAAATGAAATGATATCTGGGATTTGTTTCAAAATAATTGGGAGGTGGTCGCAACTTCCCACAAGTTGATAATTGTTCAAGTTGGTGATATGTACATGGGAGATCATTACACTATTCTCTATACTTGTATATATATTTGACCTTTTCCATAATAAAAATTAAAGAAAAAAACCTGATCATCTGTGTTTCTTCTTTTTCTTTTGCTGGGCTTTTTTTTTTTTTTCCCTTTGTATCTTCATCTGAAAATTAAAACACATTAAAATTGAAAAAAAAAGTTTACCTCTAAATATTAATACCTTTTAATAAATTTCTTTATTATTTATTTATTTATTTATGGTCGTGTTCAGTCTTCGTTGCTGCGTGCGGGCTTTTGCTAGTTGCGGTGCGCGGAGGCTACTCTTCGTTGTGGCACACAGGCTTCTCATTGTAGTAGCCTCTCTTGTTGTGGAGCACAGGCTCTAGGCATGCAGGCTTCCGTAGTTGTGGTATGTGTGCTCAGTAGTTGTGGCTCGAGGGCTCTAGAGCACAGGCCCAGTAGTTGTGGCACATAGGCTTAGTTGCTCTGTGGCATATGGGACCTTCCTGGACCAGAGCTCGAACCCAAAACCCCTGCATTGGCAGGCAGACTCCTAACCACTGTGCCACCAGGGAAGTCCCCATGTTAATACCTTTGACCAGATAAACATGATTTTGCTGTCCCATTTGTTATATCAGAGAAATTCACTCATTCAACCACTTATGTCATGAACCGTGCTAGGCACTGGAAGCATAGAAATTAAAGTCACACTAGGTATTAGATGATATAGGGAATTATTCACTTACTGGGTGAGATAATGGTATTGTAGTTAAGTAGGAAAATGTCCTTTTTCAAAGCACTGCATACAGAAATATTTAGTGTATTTTACCTTGACTATCTCAACAAAAAAATCCCTATCTGAAGCAAGTATGTCAAAATGCTAACAAATGTTAAACCTGAGTGACAAGTACTGTACATGGCATTAATAATACTACCCCCTTTACTTTTCTCGATGTTTGAGTATTTTCAGGATGTGTGTGTTTGGGGGTTTGCTTTCCAGGAGCTCGTTCTAGTGGAGGAGACACAGGGAAAGAGGCAAGTAGAATCTGAGTGAGAGGGAAGCATGGGGTGTTCTGGGCATACAGAGGAGTCTCAAAATCAGGCTGATTTGGGGATAGTGGTTGAGAAATGGTTGACCAGGAAAAGGTGACTCTTAAGCTAGTTCTTTTTAAAATCAGTTTCATTACAAAAGTAATGCATGCCCATCATAGCAATGAGTAAGCCAAGCCGTGTTCAGGGAGAGACCAGCACTGTCGGCAGACGGACTCTCTGTATCAAGCGACAGAGTCAAGAGAAAGGACATGCAGTATCAAGGAGACGGAAAGTCATCCTTAGGCCAAAGAGGACGCTGCAGGAGAGCCACAGGGTACGTGTGATGCGAGAGATCAATCGGGATCTGACTTTACCCTGAAGGCCATGGAGAACTGCGGAAGGATTTTAAGTAGGGACCTCCGTGCTCAGATTTGCGCTTCAAGAAAGCTCAGCCTTCCAGCAGTGAGGAAGAAAGGTGACAGTGAGGGCCAGGAAACCCAGGTGACATCAGAGGAAGGGGTGCCTTAGTGTAACGTGTCCCCAGAGGAGGCACCCTCTGTCGGTCATCAGCCAGAAGAGGGAACAAAAAGGTGACTTTTTTGTGATGTGCCGTCCCACAGGAAGTGTGATACATAAATCAGCTGCTGGACTGAGGGAGTCCCCTATAGTGTACCTTTTAGAAAACTGCACAAAGGTGCCCACTGAGTGTGAGAATCTCACAAAAGAGCCGCTCCACTGGGCTGAGACAGCCCCCTGTGGCTTGGTTTGGCACCACACGTCTCACAGACTAACCCCAACTTGGTTCGGTGCCACATGCCTTGTACAGCTACACACAACCAATCTGGAATCACACAGCTTAGGGTTGAATCCCAACTGTGTGGCCTTGGGTGCAGTACTTTTTTAAACATCTTTATTGGAGTATAATTGCTTTACAATGGTGTGTTAGTTTCTGCTATATCACAAAGTGAATCAGCTATACATAAACATATATCCCCATATCTCCTCCCTCTTGCGTCTCCCTCCCTTCCACCCTCCCTATCCCACCCCTCTAGGTGGTCACAAAGCACCGAGCTGATCTCCCTGTGCTATGCGGCTGCTTCCCACTAGCTATCTATTTTACGTTTGGTAGTGTATATATGTCCATGCCACTCTCTCACTTTGTCACAGCTTACCCTTCCCCCTCCCCGTATCCTCAAGTCCATTCTCTAGTAGGTCTGTGTCTTTATTCCTGTCTTACCCCTAGGTTCTTCATGACCTTTTTTTTTCTTAGATTTCATATATATGTGCTAGCATATGGTATTTGTTTTTCTCTTTCTGACTTACTTCACTCTGTATGACAGACTCTAGGTCCATCCACCTCACTACAAATAACTCAATTTCATTTCTTTTTATGGCTAAGTAATATTCCATTGTATATATATGCCAAATTCTTCTTTATCCATTCATCTGTTGATGGATACTTAGGTTGCTTCCATCTCCTGGCTATTGTAAATAGAGCTGCAATGAATATTGTGGTACATGACTCTTTTTGAATTATGGTTTTCTAAGGGTATATGCCCAGTAGTGGGATTGCTGGGTCGTATGGTAGTTCTATTTGTAGTTTTTTAAGGAACCTCCATACTGTTCTCCATAGTGGCTGTATCACTTATAACCTGCTCTGGGCCTCCATTTCTCCATCTCTAAGATGTGTCCTACAGTGACTGTGTGGATTAAATAGCAATAATGCATATCAAGCACTTAGCAGGGTGCCCAATACAAAGTCAGTGAGTGTTCAAAACTCTTGGCTATTATTGTTTGTAAGAACCTTCTTCTAAATAAGCTTTCAAGAAGTACAACTAGTTTTGAAGCAAGGCTCACAGAAGGATGTTGGCTTTCTTACCACTGGAGTCTATTTCAGAATCAGAGTCACTGTCACTATCATCAGAATACTTCTTGTGTTTTCTTTTACATGATTTTTTCTTCCTCCTTTTCTTGGATCTTTCTTTTGAATGACTAGACTTCTTCTTTTCTTCTACATAAAATACAAATAAAAAACTAACTTCTAAAGAAGTATTTCTGAGCATCAATTTTATTGTATTAAAAATACTGAAAAGGAATTGATGACAGGCGATTTGAGTAAAGTCTAATGTTCAACTATTTATAAACGTATTTTTTAAACTTCTCAATAAAAAAGTCCTATATTTAAAAAATACCTTCTGAAGTAGAAGCTGAAGTGGTGCTTTTCTTTGGCTCTTTGTCCTCTACTGGTGTATGTTCATCAGAGCTGAATTTAAAGAAAACTGTAGTAAGAATCAGAAAAGTGATAAAATATGGACCACAGAGTATAAAAATATACACTTAAAAATTTTCAGTAACAAATTGATTGTCCAAGAACCATTCAAAGCCAGCACCTGACTGCTTTTGTAACAGTACAGCCTATCAACCAACCACCTTCACAATAACAGAATAATCATTTACATTTGCATAATGCTTTTGAGTTGACAAAATGCTATTCACACTGAAAGCAGCATGAAGGATTTATATTTTCAGAAGAAACCACAGGGCAAATGCAGGGAAATAGGAACCGTAAGGAAAAATGAAAGAAACTGGAGATAATAAGGCTAAGGGAAGACTTCATAATTTCATTCTACATGTGGAACAGACATACGGTACAGTAGCAACTGTTCTGTCTCCCTAGAGCAAGAACCTAACATACTACAGTATAGAGATTTCATTCTGTTGTAAGATAATTCTGAAAATGAGTATTATTAACATTCTACAATAGCTTAAAAAGGGAATTTCCATATCACAGAGTCTTTTCCTCTTAATATCACATCTGGAATAATTTAGATATTGCCTAGAGAATTATTTTTAGGGTGCCTTCCAACTCTAATTCTCTGATTTCAGGTTCTTCTAAGGATATCTGTAAGTACAAGTTTCTAATAATAATGCTTTATCAACTAGTCACAAATTAGAACTTTCTGTGAAGCACATTGTCTCAACTCAACCTAAAGTAGACACGGAAATAGGGGAGAGGGAAGCAGCAGCTAATGAACAGCACCAAAGAGAAAAGAAACAAGGAAAAAGAAGAAGCATTAAGCCTTCAGATAGTGCTATATATAGGAAAACTAACTAAACAAAGCCATACTGGCATATTCATCTTTAAAATCCCTTTGTAATGCTAAAATCTGGCATGCAATCTGTTATTGGGTTAGTTGAAGAAAGAAAATAATTCAAAATAATATAAATACATTATTTGTTTTAACACTGAACCCTTCTATGAATAGGAAATTAGCACCCCATGCATTATAATTTAAAAAGAACAATTAGCATGCTAAAATCCACTGGCAACATGTTTTAACTCTTAGGTATGTTCCATATTTTTAAAACTTAAGGGATATAAAAGGATAAATCACAAGAAAGAAGAAATATGTGAGATGCACTTAAAGTTCCTCACTTAATTTTAAAAAATTTAAAATAGGCACTGGATTTAATAAATGTTATAACATATTTTTAAAATACATTTTTAAAAGACTTACTGTGGTTCAGCATTGTATTAGTCAGCTAGGGCTGCCATAACAAAATGCCAGAGACTGGGTGGCTTAAACAAAAGAAATTTATTTTCTCACCGTTCTGGAGGTTAGAAATCCAAGATCAAGGATCGGTTCAAGATGGCGGAGCAGAAGGACGTGCTCTTACTCCCTCTTGCAAGAGCACTGGAATCACAACTAACTGCTGAACAATCATCGACAGGAGGACACTGGAACTCACCAAAAAAGATACCCCACATCCAAAGACAAAGGAGAAGCCACAATGAGATGGTAGGAGGGGCGCAATCACGATAAAATCAAATCCCATAACTGCTACGTAGGTGACTCACAACTGGAGAATGCTTATACCACAGAAGTCCACCCACTGGAGTGAAGGTTCTGAGCCCCTCATCAGGCTTCCCAACCTGGGGGTCCGGCAACAGGAGGAGGAATTCCTAAAGAATCAGACTTTGAAGGCTAGCGGGATTTGACTGCAGGACTTTGAGAGGTCGGGGGGAAACAGAGACTCCACTCTTTTTTTGTTGTTGTTGTGGTACGCGGGCCTCTCACTGTTGTGGCCTCTCCCATTGTGGAGTGCAGGCTCTGGACGCACAGGCTCAGCGGCCATGGCTCACGGGCCCAGCCGCTCTGCGGCATGTGGGATCTTCCCGGACCGGGGCACGAATCCGTGTCCCCTGCATCAGCAGGTGGATTCTCAACCACTGCGCCACCAGGGAAGCCCGAGACTCCACTCTTGGAGGGCACACACAAAGTACTGTGCATATCACGACCCAGGGGAAGGAGAAGTGATCCCGTAGGAGACTGAACCAGACCTACCTGCTAGTGTTGGAGGGTCTCCTGCAGGGGCGGGGGGCAGCTGTGGCTCACCACAGGGACAAGGACACTGGCAGCAGAAGTTCTGGGAAGTCCTCCTTGGTGTGAGCCCTCCCAGAGTCTGCCATTAGCCCCACCAAAGAGCCTGGGTAGGCTCCAGTGTTGGGTCGCCTCAGGCCAAACAACCAACAGGGAGGGAACCCAGCCCCACCCATCAGCAGACAAGCTGATTAAAGTTTTACTGAGCTCTGCCCACCAAGCAACAGCCAGCTCTACCCACCACCAGTCCCTCCCATCAGGAAACTTCCATAAGCCTCTTACATAGCCTCATCCACCACAGGGCAGACAGCAGAGGCAAGAAGAACTACAATCCTGCAGCCTGTGGAACAAAAACCACATTCACAGAGAGACAAGTTGAAAAGGCAGAGGGCTATGTACCAGATGAAGGAAAAGATAAAACCCCAGAAAAACAACTAAATGAAGTGGAGATACACAACCTTCCAGAAAAAGAATTGAGAATAATGACAGTGAAGATGATCCAGGACCTCGGAGAAAGAATGGAGGCAAAAATCGAAAAAATGCAAGAAATGTTTAACAAAGACCTAGAAGAATTAAAGAACAAACAAAGATGAACAGTACAATAACTGAAATGAAAGTACAAATTCCTAGAAGGAATCAATAGCAGAATAACTGAGGCAGAAGAACGGATAAGCGACCTGGAAGACAGAATGGTGGAATTCACTGCTGCAGAACAGAATAAAGAAAAAAGAATGAAAAAAAAATGAAGACAGTCTAAGAGACCTCTGGGACAACATTAAATGCAACAACATTCACATTATAGGGGTCCCAGAAGGAGAAGAGACAGAGAAAGGACCCGAGAAAATATTTGAAGAGATTATAGTTCAAAACTTCCCTAACATGGGAAAGGAAATAGCCACCAAGTCCAGGAAGCACAGAGAGTCCCATACAGGATAAACCCAAGTAGAAACACACCGAAACACACACTAATCAAATTGGCAAAAATGAAAGACAAAGAAAAATATTGAAAGCAGCAAGGGAAAAATGACAAATAACATACAAGGGAACTCCCATAAGGTTTAACAGCTGATTTCTCAGCAGAAACTCTACAAGCCAGAAGGGAGTGGCAGGACATATTTAAAGTGATGAAAGGGAAGAACCTACAACCAAGATTACTCTACCCGGCAAGGATCTCACTCAGATTTGACGGAGAAATCAAAAGCTTTACAGAAAAGCAAAAGCTAAGAGAATTCAGCACCACCAAACCAGCTCTACCACAAATGCTAAAGGAACTTCGCTAAGTGGGAAACACAAGAGAAGAAAAGGACCTACAAAAACAAACCCATAACAATTAAGAAAATAGTAATAGGAACATACATATCGATAATTACCTTAAACATGAATGGACTAAGTGTTCCAACCAAAAGACCCAGGCTCGCTGAATACATACAAAAACAAGACCCATATATATGCTGTCTACAAGAGACCCACTTCAGACCTAGGGACACATACAGACTGAAAGTGAGGGGATGGAAAAATATATTCCATGCAAATGGAAATCAAAAGAAAGCTGGAGTAGCAATACTCATATCAGGTAAAATAGACTTTAAAATAAAGAATGCTCCAAGAGACAAGGAAGGACATTACCTAATGATCAATCCAAGAAGATGATATAAGAATTATAAATATATATGCACCCAACATAGGAGCACCTCAATACATAAGGCAACTGCTAACAGCTATAAAAGAGGAAATCGACAGTAACACAATAATAGTGGGGGACTTTAACACCTCACTTACACCAATGGACAGATCATCCAAACAGAAAATTAATAAGGAAACACAAGCTTTAAATGATACAATAGACCACATAGATTTAACTGATATTTATAGGACATTCCATCCAAAAACAACAGATTACACTTTCTTCTCAACTGCACATGGAACATTCTTCAGGATAGATCACATCTTGGGTCACAAATCAAGCCTCAGTAAATTTAAGAAAACTGAAATCATATCAAGCATCTTTTCTGACCACAACGCTATGAGATTAGAAATGAATTACAGGGAAAAAAAGGTAAAAAACACAAACACATGGAGGCTAAACAATACGTTACTAAATAACCAAGAGATCACTGAAGAAATTAAAGAGAAAATCAAAAAATACCTAGAGACAAATGACAATGAAAACACGACGATCCAAAACTTAGGGGACGCAGCAAAAGCAGTTCTAAGAGGGAAGTTTACAGCAATACAATCCTACCTCAAGAAACAACAAACAGCTCAAATAAACAACCTAACCTTACACCTAAAGGAAGTAGAGAAAGAAGAACAAACAAAAGCCAAAGTGAGTAGAAGGAAAGAAATCATAAAGATCATAGCAGAAATAAATGAAATACAAACAAAGAAGGCAATAGCATAAATCAATAAAACGAAAAGCGGGTTCTTTGAGAAGATAAACAAAATTGATAAACCATTATCCAGACTCATCAAGAAAAAGAGGGAGAGGACTCACATCAATAAAATTAGAGATGAAAAAGGAGAAGTTACAACGGACACCATAGAAATACAAAGGATCATGAGAGATTACTACAAGCACCTCTATGGCAATAAAATGGACAACGTGGAAGAAATGGACAAGTTCTTAGAAATGCACAACCTTCCAAGACTGAACCAGGAAGAAATAGAAAATATGCACAGACCAATAACAAGTAATGAAATTGAAACTGTGATTAAAAATCTTCCAACAAACAAAAGTCCAGGACCAGATGGCTTCACAGGTGAATTCTATCAAACATTTAGAGAAGAGCTAACACCCATCCTTCTCAAACTCTTCCAAAAAAGTGTAGAGGAAGGAACACTCCCAAATTCATTCTATGAGGCCACCATCACCCTGATACCAAAACCAGAGAAAGATACTACAGAAACAGAAAATTACAGACCAAAATCACTCATGAATATAGATGCAAAAATCCTCAACAAAATACTAGCAAACAGAATCCAACAACACATGAAAAGGATCAGACACCATAATCAAGTGGTATTTACCGCAGGGATGCAAGGATTCTTCAATATACACAAATCAATCAATGTGATACACCATATTAACAAATTGAAGAAGAAAAACCATATGATCATCTCAATAGATGCAGAAAAAGCTTTTGACAAAATTCAACACCCGTTTATGATAAAAACTCTCCAGAAAGTGGGCATAGAGGGAACCTACCTCAACACAATAAAGCCAATATACGACAAACCAACAGCAAACATCATTCTCAATGGTGAAAAACTGAAAGCATTTCCTCTAAGATCAGGAACAAGACAAGGATGTCCACTCTCACCACTATCATTCATCATAGTTTTGGAAGTGCTATACATGGCAATCAGAGAAGAAAAAGAAATAAAAAGAATACAAATTGGAAGAGAAGAAGTAAAACTGTCACTGTTTGCAGATGACATGATACTACACATAGAGAATCCTAAAGATGCCACCAGAAAACTACTAGAGCTTATCAATGAACTTGGTAAAGTTGCAGGATACAAAATTAATGCACAGAAATCTCTTGTATTCCTATACATTAATGATGAAAAATCTGAAAGAGAAATTAAGGAAACACTGCCATTTACCATGGCAACAAAAAGAATAAAATACCTAGGAATAAACCTACCTAGGTAGACAAAAGACCTGTATGCAGAAAATTATAAGACATTGATGAAAGAAATTAAAGATGATATAAACATGATGGCAGATATAACATGTTCTTGGATTGGAAGAATCAATATTGTGAAAATGACTATACTACCCAAAGCAATCTACAGATTCAATGCATTCCCTATCAAATTACCAATGGGATGTTTTACAGAACTAGAACAAAAAAATCTTAAAATTTGTATGGAGACACAGAAGACCCCAAATAGCCAAAGCAGTCTTGAGGGAAAAAAAAAAATGGAGCTGGAGGAATCAGACTCCCTGACGTCAAACTATACTACAAAGCTACAGTAATCAAGACAATATGGTACTGGCACAAAAACAGGAAGATAGGTCAATGTAACAGGATAGAAAGCCCAGACATAAACCCACACACCCATGGTCAACTAATCTATGACAAAGGAGGCAGGGATATACAATGGAGAAAAGACAGCCTCTTCAATAAGTAGTGCTGGGAAAACTGGACAGCTACATGTAAAGGAATGAAATTAGAACACTCCCTAACACCACACACAAATATAAACTCAAAATGGATTACAGACCTAAAGGTAACACTGGGCACTATAAAACTCTTAGAGGAAAACACAGGAAGAACACTCTTTGAGATAAATTGCAGCAAGATCTTTTTTGTTCCACCTCCTACAGTAATGAAAATAAAAACAAAAATAAACAAATGGGACCTAATGAAACTTCAAAGCTTTTGCACAGCAAAGGAAACCATAAACATGATGAAAAGACAACCCTCAGAATGGGAGAAAATATTTGCAAATGAAGCAACTGACAAAGGATTCATCTCCAAAATTTACAAGCAGCTCATGCAGCTCAATATCAAAAAAACAACCCACTCCAAAAATGGGAAGAAGACCTAAATAGAATTTCTCCAAAGAAGAGATACAGATTGCCAACAAACACATGAAAGGATGTTCAACATCACTAATCATCAGAGAAATGTGAACCAAAACTACAATGAGGTATCACCTCACACCAGTCAGAATGGCCATCATAAAAAAATCTACAAACAATAAATGCTGGAGTGGGTGTGGAGAAAAGGGAACCCTGTTGTACTGTTGGTGGGAATGTAAATTGATACAGCCACTATGGAGAACAGTATGGAGGTTCCTTTAAAAAGTAAAAACAGAATTACCATATGACCCAGCAATCCCACTACTGGGCATATACCCAGAGAAAACCATAATGCAAAAAGACACATGCACCCAATGTTCATTGCAGCAGTATTTACAATAGCCAGGACATGGAAGCAACCTAAATGCCCATTGACAGATGAATGGATAAAGAAGATGTGGTACATATATACAATGGAATATTACTCAGCCATAAAAAGGAAAGAAATTGAGTCATCTGTAGAGACGTGGATGGATCTAGAGACTGTCATACAGAGTGAAGTAAGTCAGAAAGAGAAAAATATCGTATATTAATGCATATATGTGGAACCTAGAAAAATGGTACAGATGAACCTGTTTGCAGAGCAGAAATTGAGACACTGATGTACAGAACAAACGGATGGACACCAAGGGGGGAAAGTGGCAGGGGGTGGTGGTGGTGGTGGGATGAATTGGGAGATTGGGATTGACATATATACAATAATATGTATAAAATGGATAACTAATAAGAACCAGCTGTCAAAAAAATAAATAAAATAAAATAAAATTCAAAAAAAAAAGAAATGCAAGATCAAGGTGACATCAGTGTTGGTTTCTGGTGAGACCTCTCTTCCTGGTTTGTAAACTGCCACCTTCTTGCTGTGTCCTCTGTGCTCAGGTCAGGAGAGGTGGGAGTGGGGAGAGAGGGAGAGAGGAAGAGTAGAGGAAGAGAGGAGGATAAGGGGGAGATAGAAGGAGCGAGAGAGAGACAGAGAGAGAGATACTGATTGACTGAGATCTCTGGTGTCTCTTACTCTTATAAGGACACCAGTCCTACTGAATTAGGGCCTCATCCTATGAGGTTATTTAACCTTAATTACCTCCTTAAAAGCCCTATTGCCGGGCTTCCCTGGTGGCACAGTGGTTGAGAATCTGCCCGCTAACGCAAGGGACACGGGTTCGAGCCCTGGTCTGGGAAGATCCCACATGCCGCAGAGCAACTGGACCCGTGAGCCACAGCTACTGAGCCTGCACGTTTGGAGCTTGTGCTCCGCAACAAGAGAGGCCACGATAGTGAGAGGCCTGCACACCGCGATGAAGAGTGGCCCCCACTTGCCACAACTAGAGAAAGCCCTCGCACAGAAACAAAGACCCAACACAGCAAAAATAAATAAATTAATTAATAAAACTCCTATCCCCAACATCTTAAAAAAAAAAAGCCCTATTGCCAATTACAGTCACTTCGAGGGTTAGGGCTTCAACATATGGATTTTGGGGGCACACAATTCAGTCTAAAACAAGGATTCTTTGCAGAAAGTCCTCATACTTCAGGAGCTCCCAATTCTCTAATCCTATCTCACTTCATTTTCCAGAAGATATAGGCATGTAAATTATAACTCAATAGGTGAATTCTAGAAAAAAGGGGAGGGCTTCCCTGGTGGCGCAGTGGTTGAGAGTCTGCCTGCCGATGCAGGGGACACGGGTTCGTGCCCCGGTCCGGGAGGATCCCACATGCTGTGGAGCGGCTGAGCCTGCGTGTCCGGAGCCTGTGCTCCGCCACGGGAGAGGCCACAACAGTGAGAGGCCCGCGTACCACAAAAAAAAAAAGTCATTCATAGAAAAAAGGGGAAAGCTAGAATGAACGCTGTGCTATGGATTGGAATTTGAGGTACTGGTGTGAACTCATGGATTTCAATAGGTAGAAATGTTATGAAATATAAATTTAAATATAGAAATAAAAAAGTTTTAAATAGCTGAATTCCATTATATATATATATAAATTTTATATAAATTCAACAATTCCAGTTATTCTATTTTCCCTTTATGTTTTAAACTTTAAATTAATAAAAACTTGGTATAAATGTAACCTTAACACTTAGGGTCTGATGTTCTGATAGTACTATCAAATGGTACAGACTACAGACAGCCTGAAGAGCCAGGCTAGAAATGCAGCCTGGGAGGCTGTCAAGCGCATCCCTTCTGCTACATGCATGACAGAGCTCCTAATTGCTCATTTCATCTTCTGCAATATGTGACAGAAACAGTTTTACATTTGGAAATAACTTCATTTGTTTATGCATATTTATGAAAGGAAAAAGAAGTCTGTTCCAATTTGGTTAAAACTTTAGTTTTCAGAAACCCGGGAACTAGTAAACACAATTTTTAAAAATGAAGCACTACTGATTGGCAGCTTTAGATTTCTTGATTAAACACCTAACTAAACTGATTACATTTTAGGCATTCTTTCAATGATGAAGAGGTTCTTGGTGAAAAGTTGGGGAACTATTTGGTGCTTAGTAGAAATATTTTGAATTAATGTATGTACCAGTTATTGCCATTTCTTTACTAAATTCAAAAATTTTCTGTCAAGTAAATATTTCAATTTTGAAAAAAAAATGAAGCACTACAAGAAGTAGAAAATAAAGAGAGCTCTGAAAAGTTCTGTGACAAAAGTTGTATTCAGTGAGATTCAGGGTTTGTTTTGTTTTTCCTTTAGTTCCTATTTGGAAAAGGAGTACATTGTCTATCTGCTCTTTGGAGGACATTAAATTTTTTTGTTTTATTATAATGTTTGTCATTTCTTCTGTCATTTCTTCTGTTTAGTATTTGCTATTACTCATAAACTGAAAAAAAGAAAAGGAGAAAACTAACAGAGGCTCAATTCTCCAAAGTTTAGCTGCTTATGTCTCTGTTTTATTTTAATCCTTACAAAATAAATATATTTGGTCTCATTGCTTAAATAAATTATTTTTTACTTCTTTATTCAAGGGAAAAGGTATTATAACTGCAGATTTGGACTCAGAGGGTCACCCAGTTCCAGAAGCAGATAATCTAAAAGTAAACATACAAATAACAGCCCTTGGAATATATAAGTATAGGGGCCAATGATGCCTGCCACATTGTAAAGACACACGGTCCTTGTGGTGTAGGGCCTAAAATTAAGGCCCAATATTATGTACTGCCTTGACATCTGGGGAAACCAGTAGGGCCTCCAATGGCCTAACTGCAAATTCCCCTTCCCACTCTGCTTCTGCAGAAAAGGTCCCCTAGCCTAACAACCCTCTTTATCAAAGGGACAGGTGCAGTTCCAGATTATCCCTGCATAGTGGATCTTATGTGTCCAGTGTCCTATGTTCAGCTGCCCCATAACCCTAGGGAGGAATTACCTCTCTCACCAACAGGGTGAATAAGAGACCATTAAAACAGTCCCTGCTGCTACCTGGTTTCATCTGGACTCAAGATGAATTATCATCTACATGCACAAATGAAAATTTCATCCAAGCTGTTCTTACACCTTTTGGTTAGGATTCTAAAATAACCTGTTTTGTTTTTGATTGACACAGATTGTGGGTGACCTTTCTGAAACATATAACTTGGAGAGGTAGGTCTCCAATATAACTCAGGACTATTTTTACTGTTCCTGCTCCCAGGTATGAAACCCTAATAGCTAAAACTTAATGTGTATTATGTTTCAGGCACTAAATCATTAAAACAGCCCTAAAAATGTCAGCACTATTTTTATCCCCATTTTTACAGGTGAAGAAATGTACCTTGGAGAGGTTAAGTAATTTGCCCAATGTTTTGACTTCCTTAAATTAACATTTGTTAAGTGGAGCACAGGGTGCCAGATGGTGAGCCAAAGTTCAACAAAACCACAAGAGAAATTGAAATAGAGTAGTTTATTACTCACAGGTCTGGTAGGAAGTATCCAGCACACCTCGAGGGGTTACATGGGGAGGTCAAGATAGGGTGCAGAGAGTGACAGGACCTGGGGCACATGCTTTTATTACGGTCTGTGGGTGGAGTGCTTTGGGGTTCCCAGGCTAGGGCCATTTTGGTCAGTTTAAACCAAAAGAGCGGGGGTTTTGGTAAGCCCCACGAGGGTCTTCTCTAAGGGGGCCATACAGCATACCGGCACTGGGAGGCAGGGGAGACTGCAGATCACAGGGGCTGTTAGGGAAGTCATATCAGGAACTTGTGATTTTACGGGCTGCTATCTAGAGGATGTGCTTACAGGAGGGGGCTAGTCCCTGCAAACAAAATGGATGCTGAGGCAGCAATACCACAGAGTAGCTCAGATAAACTATCAACACCCAAAGTTATACAGGTATTAAGTGGCAAAGCAGGGCTTCAAACTCAGGCAGTCTGAATCCAGCCACTATCTTCCTCCTTACTATGCTTTATTACCTCCCACTGCTGGAAGAAAAAGAATCATCAAGACATCTCCCAACTGTTGTAATTTCAACCTGCCCATCAATGCCTGTACATTTCAATTTGTAAATTTGTAAATTTCTCATTTTAACACATTCATGGCACTTGGGAGGTATGAATACTTACACAGCAATAATTAGAACTTTTCCTTCTTAAACTGTTTTTCCGCTCCAATACTCACTTTCATTAGAGGAAAACTGATCTCACCACCGCCCTCATTCCTCAAGGTCAAGATTGAGACCATTTCACAAGACCTTTCTCAAGGTAGCCCCGTTTGCAATTACGCACATCGCTTTTCCTACATTCATCCAATCCTGTCGTGGGGGAAGGTTTTCTCTTCTCCAGTTTAAACCCTTAATCTGAACCCTTCTCAACTCCCCACAAAGAATTTCCACTTACACATCCTGTTATCATCTCAAACCAATCTGTTCATTCATTCAACACACAATGGTTGAGCTCTTACTAAGTGCTAGGCACTGCGAATTCTGTGATGAGTAAAATCGGGCTCCTCCTTTCCACGAACTCAGTCTAGTGGAGGATAAAAACTTGCTCACAAATGATAACACAACGTAAATAGGTCTGGGACCCTTGGCCATGTCTTCTGCCAGACCAGAGGTGAAAGGGGGTGGAGGGGTCAGAGCACCGTATCAAGGGGCCCAAGGATGAGTGAGAATTAAGGGAGAAAAAAAGCAAATAAGGAGCTGTCGTGGACTGAAGCAAAAGATGGAAATGGGCGCAAAGAAGGTAGAAAATGCTTAATTGGGATCGTTCAGAAGCGGGATGAGATGAAGCAGACTCTGAAGGCAGGTGGGCTCCTCAGAGCGAAGGTGCGGCCGCATCACTCACCTCCTCCCGGTCCAGGAGGCTGGGTCCCGGCTCGTCGCTCCCGCAGCGGCGCGAGTGGCGGCAGCGCTCAGCGGATGAGGACGCAGAAGCGGAAGGGGCGCACCGAGGTGCCGAGGGCCGCTCTCGCGAACGACACCGCAAGCCAGGGCCGCAGAGCTGGTTTCGGGAGCCTCGGCTGAGGCCACCCAGCTGATGGCCGAGGCCATTCCGGTCCCCGGGCCGAGAGCAAGAGTGCGAACGAGAGCGGCCGCCCCGCGGGCTCGGGGCTCTTCGACGAACTGCGACGCTTCCCACTCCGGGCCGCGCGAGCGAGACACTCGAGCCATTGTTGCCGCGAAAGAGGTAACACTCTCAAGAGCCCGGGACGATCTCAGTCTCTCCGGCTCCCAGAACGCGTCGCTGCGCAACCCTCCCCCACCCAACCAAAGCCGAGGAAACCGTTCCAGGTACGCCGGCAAAATCCTTCCCCAGGCCTACGTGGCCGATGTGAAAGGGGTGTGTGCATCCGTGTAAATAAGCCGCCGCTGCAATCGGTTCCGCTCATCCTTCCGGTTCCTCAGGAGGCGCGCCAGGTCCAAGTTGGATCGGAGACCATGGCTTTCTCAGCCTCGTTTGAAATGACCGAAAGGAAGGATGACAGACAGAGCACAAGATAGATTCCACTGAGTGGCCGTATCACCAACACAGTCAATTCTGCTTGTCTTTCAGGTGCCTTCTGTGCGTGTGTGTTATATATTCTATACTATTGGATGCTTACTGTTTCTCATGTGTGTGTATGTATGTACATATGTACATATACATAATATCAATATATGCATAGATGTGGGCGTCTATGTACATGTAGAATATATAGGAATGGCTCAAATAGAATTACATATTTTTTCTGAGTCTATCCTGATTTCAAATAAAAATCTAAGTGGGACGAGAAGATAAAGCACCAAGTATTCAAAGTATTTCCTATGCAGCTGACAGTGTTTTTATTTTAGTGTTGTCAGATTTAGCAAAAAGAAAAAAAAATACAGTAGGTTCGCTTACATTTGAATTTCAGCTAAGCAATGAATAATGTTTTAGTATAAGTATGTCCCATACAATAATAATGCACTATTAACTATTTTCTACTAAAGATGAGGAGATAGCCAATATTATACCTCCTCCCTCCTCTCCCACCACCTCTAAAATTTATTCCTTATATTCTAAGGCTTTTCACTTGCTGTTAGAGAAAATGGATTGGGAAGCAGCCCCTGATATCTGGAAGCTGGCTAGCGCTCAGGCCATGTTCTTCCGTTGGACATAAACTCACAGAACACCAATCTAAGACAAGGTAACGAGGTGACTGACAGCGTGAGACGAAATAAGACCACTTCATAATTTTGTCTAAGCACAGACAAAAAAAAAAAGTCACTGTGCCACCCAGAAAACACCAAACACCCTCCCTCTTGGCCAAAATGGGTGACTGCTACTTTATCAATTACAGCTTTATCTTTGCCCTAGTCTGCCCTCCCTATCATACAATTGTCCCTGCTTTCTGACAACATCTGATTTAGAGCGAACTGCCACTTCCTTAGACCCTCCCGTAAATCTCTCAAATACTATAGTAGGTTCTTTCTAACATTCTCTTACTGAAACACCCCATGGTTCCCTATGGTGTTCATTCTCCCTGCCTGCAAAGAATAATAAACCCAACTTGTCAGCTATGAGTAAGCTCCTGATGGTCTTTGGTTGAAGGGCATTGACATGTTCCACTGCCAGAGTGCTCTTCCCCAGATATTTGCATGGCTCTTTCCCTTAGTTCATTCCGTTCTTTGCTCATCTATCATCTTGTCAAACAGGTCGTCCCTGACCACACTATTTACAATAGCACCCTCATTATTCTCTCCCCCTTTATGCTATTTATTTTTCTTCATAGCACTCATTACTATCTGATATTATGTTATATATTTAGATAATATGTTTACTGTATGTCTCTCCCACTAGAATCTAAGTTTCATGAAGACTGAGACTTCATCTTGATGATGGTTGTATCCACAGTGTGTAGAGCATTGCCTGGCATGGAGTAGGTACTAAGTGATATGTATTTAATGAACAAATGAATGAATGGATTTTTATTGTGTCAGGGTTTATAATGGTTTCATTCTATCACATATTCATAACCTTGTTCTTTGGTCTTAGTCCTCCATTTACATAGACTGGCGTACTGCAAAATGTCCATTCTTAATTCTTCATTTTGACTCATTTCTTATCAGATTTGATTTCATATTGCCAAGTAATTTTTCACAAAGGACACATTTGTAGTATATTCTCTCAACTTTTTTCATATTCGAAATAAGCTACCTTTTGCTTTTGGGGGGTAGATTGTACTATTGTCGGCAATATCCACTTCCTCTTTCTCAGTAGGAGGGTTATATATCCCTATCCAATTGACTTTAGAAGGTTTTTAGAAGAAAAGGAGAATCAGCCGTATCAAACAAGTCACTTAAAGAGAGAATTGTTGGGATAAAGCAGAAAAGGGGAGAGTGATGAAAAAGCAAACATATATTTAGCACTTACTAGGTTCCAGACACTCATTCATTCAATATTAAGTAACCATATCTGTCTATCATCTACCATTAAGGCAGGCTTCACAAACATGTTAGTGTTTGAGTTGTGTCCTTCTTGAACACCAGGCACTTGCCAAACAACAGGAGAGGCACAGTGTGAATACAAAAGGAATGGTTATTACAGGCTCGGGGTTCCAGGAACAGACATGAAAGCAGTAAACAGCACGTCATATTTTGGAAACTGTAAGCAGTTTGACACTATCGGTAGTTAACTCATTTAATCCTCAAAACAACTCTATGGGAAGGTATTATTATCTCTATTTTACATATGAAGAATCAGGCTCAAGGTCACACAGCTAAGTGGGAGTACCAGAATCTCAACCCGCTCACATCTGCCTGTCTCTTTTTTCCACTATACCTGACTGTAGTTTCTTTTTTTTTTTTTTTTTTTTTTGTGGTACGCGGGCCTCTCACTGTTGTGGCCTCTCCCATTGCGGAGCACAGGCTCCGGACGCACAGGCTCAGCGGTCATGGCTCACGGGCCCAGCCGCTCCGCGGTATGTGGGATCTTCCCGGACCGGGGCACGAACCCGCGTTCCCTGCATCGGCAGGCGGACTCTCAACCATTGCGCCACCAGGGAAGCCCTGTAGTTTCTTTTTATACTTGTGTAGTGACCTTACTAAATCTGTGTAGCTAAGCATAACTCAGTGGAAGGGCTCTAGGACTGAATGAATGCCCTTTTATATCTTTTTTAAAATTTATTTATTTATTGTTGGCTGCGTTGGGTCTTCGTTGCTGCACGTGGGCTTTCTCTAGTTGAGGCGAGTTGGGGCTACTCTTCGTTGCGGTGCGCGGACTTCTCATTGAGGTGGCTTCTCTTATTGTAGAGCATTGGCTCTAGGCGCGTGGGCTTCAGTAGTTGTGGCACGCGGGCTCAGTACTTGTGGCTCGCGGTCTCTGGAGCGCAGGCTCAGTAGTTGTAGCGCACAGGCTTAGTTGCTCCGCGGCACGTGGGATCTTCCCAGACCTGGGCTCGAACCTGTGTCCCCTACTTTGGCAGGCAGATTCTTAACCACTGCGCCACCAGGGAAGTCCCGGTTTTTTATCTTTTATCATCATCAATTAATATATATTAAGCATCCACAAGATTCTTGACATTTTAACACAGGAGAGGACAGTTGCTAGCCTCATGGAATTCATAATTAAGTTCAAAAACGGCAAAGGCAAGCAAACACTGACACATGGTTATAAAACCTGATTCCATTATCAGCCAATCAAAAATCTTTTTAGAATGTCAAACAATTGATACCTCCAAATCCATTTGATAAAGGTTCTTGTCTTTAAAAGCTACTACGTTGTTTGAAGTAGGGTTAAGCCTGAAGATAAAAAGAAAGTGAAAGGTGAAATAACTTGTTGAGAAACAGAAAATTAATGAAACTTTCCAAAGACCTTGTCCCAAAAGCAGCTGTTAAGGCCACTCAGATTTCTTGGTCTGCTCTGCTTTTCCTACCAAAAAATTCCTTTCCTGATCATTGGATCCCCTTTAATTATAGGTAACTTTTTTCTTTTTAAATTCTTTTTTTTAAAATTTGAAGTATAGTTGATTTACAATATTGTGTTAGTTTCAAGTGTACAACAAAGTGATTCAGTGATATATATATTAATTTTTTCAGATTATTTTCCATTACAGGTTATTATAAGATATTGAGTATTGTTCCCTGTGTTATGCAGGAAATCCTTGTTGCTTATCTATTTTATACATGGTAGTGTGCATCTGTTAATCCCATACTCCCAGTTTGTCCCTCCCCCTCTCCCTCTACCCTTTGGTAACCATGAGTTTGTTTTCTATGCCTGTGAGTCTGTTTCTGTTTTGTATATAGATTCATCTGTATTATTTTTAGATTCCATATATAAGTGATACATATAGTATTTGTCTTTGATTTATTTCACTAAGCATAATACTCTCTAGGTCCATCCATGTTGCTGCAAATGGCAATATTTCCATCTTTTTTATGGCTGGGTAATAATATTCCATTGTATATATACACCACATCTCTAAGCCAATCATCAGTTGATGGGCACTTAGATTGCTTCCATGTCTTGGCTTTTGTAAATAGTGCTGCTATGAACATTGGGGTGCGTGTATCTTTTTGACTTAGAGTTTTTGCTTTTTTCCCGATATATACCCAGGAGTGAAATTGCTAGATCACATAGTAGTTCTATTTTTAGTTTTTTAAGGAACCTCCATACTGTTTTCCGTAGTGGCTGCATCAATTTACATTCTCACCAACAGTGTAGGAGGATTCCCTTTTCTCCACACCTTCTCCATCATTTATTATTTGTAGACTTTTTGATGACAGCCATCCTGACTGGTGTGAGGTGTTATGTCATTGTGGTTTTGATTTGCATTTCTCTAATAATTAGTGATGTTGAGCATCTTTTTTTGTGCCTATTGGCCATCTGTATGTCTTCTTTGGGAAAATGTCTATTTAGGTGTTCTGCCCATGTTTTTGATTGGGTTGTTTGTTTTTTGGATATTGAGTTGTATGAGTTGTTTTAATATTTTGGATATTAACTCCTTGTCAGTTGCATTGTTTGAAAATATTTTCTCCCATTCTTTTTATTTTTTTTTATTTATTTTTTATTTTTTAATTTTTTTTTTGCGGTATGCGGGCCTCTCACTGTTGTGGCCTCTCCCATTGCGGAGCACAGGCTCCGGACGCGCAGGCTCAGCGGCCATGGCTCACGGGCCCAGCCGCTCCGCGGCATGTGGGATCCTCCCGGACCAGGGCACGAACCCGTGTCTCCTGCATCGGCAGGCGGATTCTCAACCACTGCACCACCAGGGAAGCCCTCTCCCATTCTTTTTAGTTTTGTTGATGGTTTCCTTTGCTGTGCATAAACTTTTAAGTTTGATTAGGTCCCATTTGTTTATTTTTGCTTTTATTTCTTTTGCCTTGGGAGACTGAGCTAAGAAAATATTGCTACAATTTATGTCAAAGAATGTTTCACCTATATTCCTTTCTAGGAGTTTTATGGTGTCATGTCTTACATTTAGGTTTTTTAACCATTTTGAGTTTGTTTTTATATATGGTGTGAGGGAGTGTTCTAATTTCACTGATTTACATGTAGCTGTCCAGCTTTCCCAACACCACTTGTTGAAGAGACTGTCTTTTCTCCATTGTGTATTCTTGCCTCTTTTGTCATAGATTAATTGACCTTAGGTGCATGGGTTATAGGCAGCTTTTAAATTTTAGCTTAGTTTTTGCTGAGTTAGGGGCTGAGCGACATGGACAGAAGGGAAGAGATGGTTTCCTGCACTTCGAAGTAATAGGCCTTCATCATACCTCAGTTGTGGTTCCACACTTTTAAAGCCCTTTCAGGAAAGGGACAAAGGGAAGGCAATTCTGTTGGGGGCCTTGGTGCTGTTGGTGCTGGTGCAAAAGAAAATGTATTGCATCTTACAATTTACTGAGAGGTAACCAACACACATCTGATATCAAGAGTGGCAGCTACTGCCACTGTGATCTGTATTTCAAAGAAATGTCTCATTTTAGTTTTAGTCAACTAAGCTACTGAAAGATAAATAGATCCTAAACTTTCAAAATATACTTTTTCTTATTTCCTAAATTTTTTCTTTTGCTACTAAATTTTGAAGGAGGATGACTCAGAAAAATGGTCATTAATCTGCTAACTAGTTTTGTTAAGTGCTCAGTTACCAGGAAAATACTACCATCTGTCTTAGTTTCTTTTACAACAGCGCACTCCTATTTTCCATGAAATGTTTCTATATTAAACAATAAAACTTTCATAATTTTAAGGCATAATCAAAAACTAACAATGCGGGGCTTCCCTGGTGGTGCAGTGGTTGAGAATCTGCCTGCCAATGCAGGGGACATGGGTTTGAGCCCTGGTCTGGGAAGATCCCACATGCCACGTAGCGGCTAGGCCCGTAAGCCACAACTACTGAGCCTGCGCATCTGGAGCCTGTGCTCCGCAACGGGAGGGGCCACGACAGTGAGAGGCCCGCGCACCACGATGGAGAGTGGCCGCCGCTTGCCGCAACTGGAGAAAGCCCTCACACAGAAACAAAGACCCAACACAGCCAACAATAAAAAAATAAATTTATTTAAAAAAAAAAACTAATAATGCAGTAATTCCCACATAGATTGTTTTCCCACAATACCAAACCTTGGAGAAATGCCTAAGGAATTTCATTTGGATTTCTTATCTCCATGTGAAAATACAGCTGCATTGCACTACTTTGATGTTATGCTATGTGGCTTTACCTTATTGAAGAGAATGTAGAATAGATGAGAGATCGATAGATGATGACATCTTTGTCTGATTTTTTAAAATTTTATTTATTTATTTATTTTTGGCTGTGTTGGGTCTTCGTTTCTGTGCGTGGACTTTCTCTAGTTGCGGCAAGCGGGGGCCACTCTACATCGCGGTGCGCGGGCCTCTCACTGTCGCGGCCTCTCTTGTTGCGGAGCACAAGCTCCAGACGCGCAGGCTCAGTAGTTGTGGCTCACGGGCCTAGTTTCTCCGCGGCATGTGGGATCCTCCCACACCAGGGCTCGAACCCGTGTCCCCCACATTGGCAGGCAGACTCTCAACCACGGTGCCACCAGGGAAGCCCTTTGTCTGATTTTATGTTGAAGACAATTAGAGATAGTTAGTAGATCTGTTTTTATTCTGGAATATCCTGGTGGACATTCCAACTGAATGGTAAATAAGTGCCAATTCAAGTTTTTGGAAACTGATGCAATATTATCCTATACATTTTTTTAAAGAAAATGAAGGTAATGAATGGCTCTAATTGTTGAAGAAAATGCTGCTATTTTGTTCTTTAGTTGAATATGATCAATGACCAGCCTAAAGGGAAATATTTTGCTCTCCAAATACCCATCCCATTGCTTCATTCATCATGGTACTCAGTTGGAAGTGTATTACCAGAAGAGTTTTTTAAATTACCACAACTCATTCATATATTCATTCACTAAACAATTATTGAACACCTACTATGTGTCAGACAGTAAAGCCCTCTGAGGAGGAAATGCTGTGTAAATAAAAATAATAGGGCTTCCCTGGTGGCGCAGTGGTTGAGAATCCGCCTGCCGATGCAGGAGACACGGGTTCGTGCCCTGGTCCGGGAAGATCCCACATGCCGCGGAGCAACTGAGCCCGTGAGCCATGGCCGCTGGGCCTGCGCGTCCGGAGCCTGTGCTCCGCAACGGGAGAGGCCACAACAGTGAGAGGCCCGCATACCGCAAAAAAAAAAATAAATAAAAAAAATAATAATAATAAATTAACAATGCAAGTGTTAATATTATTTATCTTTCAAGATGCAGCTCAAATTCAGTTTGCTACTCCTTTCTCTGTGTTCTGTACCTTAAAAATATATTGTCGATGTTTGAGTATCTATCTACTGAGCTCTTTGAAAAGGTAGAGACCTTGGTTTATTCATTTTTGTATTGCACAGAACCTAACATAAGATTTGGTACAGATCAAACAGGTGGTCAGAAAACGATAGTTGAAATGAAGGAATTAACATAGTGTTGCATCATTTAGTATTCAGTTAAGAAGCTAGTACTTGTCCAAAAACTGAATTTATTTCCTCAAAGTAGATATTATAATGCAGTTGTTATCGTGTTATCCTAGAACTTGGATTATCATAAATCATAATGAGTCGATACATTGTTTGATTATATTTATTCTGATTATATTTCAAGGTGGTTTATCATCTAACAGGCTATTAAATAGAGCAGTTGCAAACTTTCAAAAGAAATGAAACCCGTCTAGTCTCTCAAAGTTTTTACTCCCTAGAAGCTTACACTGAACGTAGATGAAAGCGACTAACTTCCCTCGCATCCCAACCGTTTGTGACCGCATTACCCCATCTTTCCCTTTCCTTTTTCCCACCCTTTCGCCCTCCGGAAGGGGCCGAGCTCTCCCGGTACTTCCCAGTCTTCCTCCGCCCCCTGCGGAAGGAGCCGAAGGCGGAGTGGGGCGCCGAAGCGGGGCGGCCTAGCGCTCGGGCCCTTCCGGAAAGAGCCGAACCGCACTCGGAAGAGGAGGGCGCCTTTGCCTTCGGCGCTTCGCCCCCGCGCGGTGCCCTCTGTCGGCGGCTTGGGGCAGCTGTGGCAGCGGTGGCGGCGGGAGGCGGTAGCCGCGTCGACGTCGAGCAAGACTGGAGCGACGTTTAAAGAAGGAGCCGAGTCGCCGTGGAGTCCGGCTTCTGGTTGTTGGAGGACTCCCACCCTTCCGCGCGGCCCGACGACGAGAAGCTGCGGCGCCGGGAAGCAGGTGAGGAGCCGGCCGCGACCCGGGAGGGGGCGAGGGATCGCGCCTGCTTCCTCCGTCCCTGGGCCGCGCCTGCCTTCGCTTTCTCCTCACTTGAACCAGGAAGCGGCGGAGACGGAGGCTCTGCTCCTCCGGCCCTTTCTTTGTGTGGGCCCGGGAGCGAAGGAGGGGACGAACCGGGAGGGCCGCGGCGCGGTCCCCTCCGCCGTCAGAGGCCGAGGGGCTGCCGGCGCCCGGGGTAGGCCCGGAGCGTGGGGAGCCCACGGCGGAGAACCGCTCGGCGTTTTCCTCGCCCCTCTGCCTGCCTTTTTGCGCCTCTTTCCCCCTCCTAGCCCTTACTTTGATTTGGAGCTTTTCAGCCTGGCCCATCCTCCCCTTCCGTCCCCTTCCCAGGGCATAACAATGCCGCCTGCTTGGCCTCATCCCCTCCCAACACCCCACCCTCCGGTTCGCCACCTTCTACTTTCCCCGGCTCGCCTCGCCTTACTACCCCCGCCCTGACTGTGCTGGCTGGACCTCCATCTGTATTTGCGAGAAGCTTCTTTTCTGCGTGAATAGGGGTTAAAAACCTCGGTTGCAGCCGGCCGGGTGCGAATGGGAAGAGGGGGTGGAGGGAGGAAGATGGGGTTCAGCTGCCGCAGGGAGCCGCGTGTCGGTTGTTTCAGTCTCGCGGGTGGTGTTTCTCTTTCCCACCTTCACCTGCCCTCGGTCAAGGATTTGTCTCACAGGAATGAGGAACGGCTTTTCCACAGCCGGGTCGCAAATCTTGGTCGGGGTGGGTTCAGACCGATTTGTGCTGTTCCTGGGTCCACCTTAACAGGGAAGAGGAGGAAACCTAAACAACAAAATGAAACCAAGTCCCGGTGTCACCTGGACACGTACATTTAAATCATTCCCCCATTGGGAACACCCATTTGCAAACGACAAAAATAGTGGGACCGTATTCAGAAAACCTATCTATCCCCTGAAAAGGGACTTGTGTAGAAATCCCCATATTTCGGAAGCCCAGGTTGCTGGCTCGCTGTCCAAAGGTCACCCTTTCTGATGAATGCCTTTATGGTAACCTGGAATTCCTTGGTACCGTTAACAAGCAATGCCTTATAACATGATGTTGTAAATCCTTGATTTCTAGACGTTTTTTCCTATTTTTTGTTTTTAAGCTATTATTTTGAAAAATTTAGAAGATATTTGAGACGCCCTGTCTTCCACGTGTATATAACTTAACAACTGTGACAGTGGTACTATTTTGGTAACTCTAAAGAGAAAGAATATTAGCAATAAAAAGTGTTTCTTTACCAAAAGTACTTATCAACTAATTTTTCCCCCGCTTATCTATTTTATTTTATTTTATTATTTTTTAACATCTTTATTGGAGTATAATTGCTTTACAATGTTTAGTTTCTGCTGTACAGCAAAGTGAATCAGCTATACATATACATATATCCACATATCTCCTCCCTCTTGCGTCTCCCTCCCACCCTCCCTATCCCACCCCTCTAGGTGGTCACAAAGCACAGAGCTGATCTCCCTGTGCTATGCGGCTGCTTCCCACTAGCTATCTATTTGGTAGTGTGTATATGTCCATGCCACTCTCTCACTTCATCCCAGCTTAGCCTTCCCTCTCCCCGTGTCCTCAAGTCCATTATCTACGTCTGCGTCTTTATTCCTGTCCTGCCCCTAGGTTCATCAGAACCTTTTTTTTTTTTTTTTGGCGGAACGCGGGCCTTTCACTGTTGTGGCCTCTCCCGTTGCGGAGCACAGGCTCCGGACGCGCAGGCGCAGCAGCCATGGCTCACGGGCCCAGCCACTCCGCGGCATGTGGAATCCTTCTGGACCGGGGCACGAACCCGCGTCTCCAGCATCGGCAGGCGGACTCTCAACCACTGCGCCACCAGGGAAGCCCAGAACCATTTTTTTTTTAGATTCCATATATATGTGTCAGCATACAGTTTTTGTTTTTCCCGTTATGACTTAATTCATTCTGTATGACAGACTCTAGGTCCATCCACCTCACTACAAATAACTCAATTTGTTTCTTTTTATGGCTGAGTAATATTCCATTGTATATATGTGCCACATCTTCTTAATCCATTCATCTGTCGATGGACACTTAGGTTGCTTCCATGTCGTGGCTATTGTAAATAGAGCTGCAATGAACATTGTGATGCATGACTCTTTTGAATTATGGTTTTCTCAGGTCAACTAATTTTTAATTATATATACATGTATTTATTTATTTATTTATTTAAATTCTGTGTCATTGTTGCTGGATATATCTTCTGCAAAGTGCCAAAAATTGTTTTGGGGGTGGTACACAGCAATACTATTTATTGACAGTCCCCCTCCCCTTTTTTCTAGAGTGATGTCTGCTCTGTTCCAGTAAGTTTATATCTTCATTTTCACTAGTTCATTTGGTGTGAAGAAAGTTCTCATATCAATGTGTTTTCATGCAAATGAGCTTTAAGAAATAGTAAACTTTTCTTTTCCTTTGTTTTATTTTTTCACAACAGCATCTGTTGACTTCATTTGGCACTCTGTTTAACATTCCACCTCTGGAGATTGTAAGGGTAGGCAGGTGAGGGGAAGTGGCAAGGGGAAGAAGAAAGAGGAGAGGGTAAGAAAGGTCTTTCATAGTTTATCCAGATGAAGCATCCCAATCAAAATAAGAATAGAAAAATAATAGAGGTAATAATTGCCAGTGTTTATAAATTCTGATTTAGTCACTGGCTGCAGGGAATAGCTGTTGAATATGTTCTTAAAGATAAGTTAAAATTTAGGAAGACTACATATTTTGGACTCAGTGTTGCACACACCAAGCTTTTCTGACATTCAAAACATTCATTTACAGGTGAAATAACTTTTATGTGTTCATGATGAAGATTTTTCTTAAAGTTTTAAGACAGTTAAAAATTAACTCTTCAGGGCTTCCCTGGTGGCGCAGTGGTTGAGAGTCCACCTGCCGATGCAGGGGACGCAGGTTAATGCCCCGGTCCGGGAATATCCCACATGCCGCGGAGGAGCGGCTGGGCCCGTGAGCCATGGCCGCTGAGCCTGCGCGTCCGGAGCCTGTGCTCTGCAACGGGAGAGGCCACAACGGTGAGAGGCCCGCGTACCGCAAAAAAAAATTAACTCTTCACTCTTCTTGAGGAGAAAATCCAAAATTGGAACTAAGAAAATTAATTTTAGTCTTTAAAAATAGCTTAGTGGTGATGCATGTATCTAAGATTCAAAGGAAGAGATTAATGTTCACATCTGTAGATCAATTTAAAACTTGCTTGTCTCTTCTCAGGGGAAAGTCATGAGATTTGACATGTGGTCCCAAAACCAGCCTATAAGAATAATTTATATAAAAACCAAAAAGTTATGCCAAACTTTGGGTAAAACTCCAATAAACTAGTTAATGATGCTGTAGCTGAAATTCTGAATGATGAAGTGCTTTTGTCTTTCTTTCCTAATCTCCCATCCTCCCCCTCCCTTTCTCTTACAGGCATGGAGAGTAGAAAACTGATTTCTGCTACAGACATTCAATACTCTGGCAGTCTGCTGAACTCCTTGAATGAGCAACGTGGCCATGGACTCTTCTGTGATGTTACCGTTATTGTGGAAGACCGAAAATTCCGAGCCCACAGGAACATCCTTTCAGCTTCTAGTACTTACTTCCATCAGCTCTTCTCAGTTGCTGGGCAAGTTGTTGAACTCAGCTTTATAAGAGCAGAGATCTTTGCAGAAATTCTCAATTATATATATAGTTCTAAAATTGTTCGTGTTAGATCAGATTTACTTGATGAGTTAATTAAATCAGGGCAGTTATTAGGAGTTAAATTTATAGCAGAGCTTGGTGTCCCGTTGTCACAGGTTAAAAGCATCTCAGGTACAGCTCAGGATGGTAATGCAGAAACCTTACCTCCTGGTTCTAGTGACAAGAACCTTGAAATACAAAAATCAAAAGATGAAGCCCAAGAAAATGGGGCCACTATAATGCCAATTATAACAGAGTCTTTTTCCTTATCTGCTGAAGATTATGAGATGAAAAAGATCATTGTTACCGATTCAGATGATGATGACGATGACGTCATTTTCTGCTCTGAGATTCTGCCTGCAAAGGAGACTTTGCCGAGTACCAATACAGTGGCAGAGGTCCAGCCTAACCCAGGCTCTGTTGCTATTTCAGATGTTGCACCTTGTGTGAGCAATAGCTCTCCCCCTTTAACAAATATCACACCTACTCAGAAACTTCCTACTTCCGTGAATCAGGCAACTCTGAACCAAACACAAGGAAGTGAAAAATTGTTGGTATCTTCGGCCCCAACACATCTGACTCCCAACATCATTTTGTTAAATCAGACATCACTTACTACACCACCAAATGTCAGTTCTTCACTTCCAAATCATATGTCTCCTTCAATCAATGTACTTGTGCAGAATCAGCAGCCACCAAACAGTGCTGTTTTAACAGGAAACAAGGCCAATGAAGAGGAGGAGGAGGAAATTATAGATGATGATGATGACACTATTAGCTCCAGTCCAGACTCGGCGGTCAGTAATACATCTTTGGTCCCACAGGCTGAGATCCCCCCAAATACCGCTTTTGATGGATCGTTGATACAGAAGATGCAGATTCCTACACTTCTGCAAGAGCCACTTTCTAATTCTTTAAAAATTTCAGATATAATTACTAGAAACACTAATGATCCAGGTTTAGGATCTAAACATCTAATGGAGGGTCAGAAGATTATTACTTTAGATACAGCTACTGAAATTGAAGGCTTGTCGACGGGTTGCAAGGTTTATGCAAATATTGGTGAAGATACTTATGATATAGTGATCCCTGTCAAAGATGACCCTGACGAAGGGGAGGCCAGACTTGAGAATGAGATACCAAAAACATCTAGCAGTGAGACGGCAAATAAACGTATGAAGGTAAAACATGATGATCACTATGAGTTAATAGTAGATGGAAGGGTCTATTATATCTGTATTGTATGCAAAAGGTCATATGTCTGTCTGACAAGCTTGCGGAGACATTTTAACATTCATTCTTGGGAGAAGAAGTATCCTTGCCGTTACTGTGAGAAGGTATTTCCTCTTGCAGAATATCGCACAAAGCATGAAATTCATCACACAGGGGAGAGAAGGTATCAGTGTTTGGCCTGTGGCAAGTCTTTCATCAACTATCAGTTTATGTCTTCACACATAAAGTCAGTTCATAGTCAAGATCCTTCTGGAGACTCAAAGCTTTATCGTTTACATCCATGCAGGTCTTTACAGATCAGACAATATGCATACCTTTCTGATAAGTCAGGCACCATGCCTGTCATGAAGGATGATGGTATTGGGTATAAGGTTGATGCTGGGAAAGAACCTCCAGTAGGGACCACATCTACTCCTCAGAACAAGCCAATGACCTGGGAAGATATTTTTATTCAGCAGGAAAATGATTCAATTTTTAAACAGAATGTAACAGATGGCAGTACTGAGTTTGAATTTATAATACCAGAATCTTATTGAACTCCTTTGAAATATCAGAAAATTTTGGTTTGGATTAAGGGTCAGGGCTTTCAGAAGACCTGTAAAACAAAGGTGAAAACAAGTTGATTTGATCTGCCATGTCATCTGAAGGTAGTCTAGTTGGATTATTTGTTGATAATTTTTTAGAAGCAAATTATTCTGAAAGTTTGAATAGAGATTGAGAAGTTTTTCCCCCCAAGTATCCATTTTTATAGTTAGCTTTCAGCACATTTAAAAGAGGCAAAAAGAAAAAAAAGCTTGGAGAGATAGTTTCCTGAATAGAATTTGAAGCAGTCTGAATGTTCTTTGAAAATAACTGGAGTTATTAGCATACCCTAGTATATCTTGCAACTTTCCCCTTCCGTGTTAGCACTTTACTGATGACTTCTCAATTTTCTTATTATTGAGACTATAAATGTGTCGTGTCTTGTATATGGCATAAAAAGTAAACAAGAACTTCTAAAGTTGTCCTGGAAATTTTCAGAATAAGTCTCTGCTTGGTTGTGTATTCTGCTAACCCAAATGGATAGCAACCTCCTGCCCCTCATGAAAATGGCCGTGCAGACAAATCTCTCATTTGAAGAATGAAGTAGTTTTAGCTAATTAGAATTAAACCTTGCTTTTATTGCCATAGTCTGGAAAAGACCTGTGGCTGGACTACTGTATATATACCTTTGCAATGTGGTTTCCGTGGGCAGAAATACTAAAGGAAAACAAATCTCTGTAGTGCAGACAGGAAGAGATGAAATGTTCTATCGCATTTGTTTTGAATTCTGCACTCTTATAGCAACAGAGAATGGAAGTAAATGGAGATTTCCTTTTTGCTTGTTATGGTTAAAAATATTCCCATGACATTTTTCAAATTTTGAATCTGAAAGCCACCAAATTAATCTTTATGTATAAATCTTTATAAATGACAAATTTCATAAATGAGACGCCTATATATTTTGGGCGGGAGGCTACTGGCATATATTTTTAAATGTTCATATTACTTAGAATCTCTAATAGGAAGTTTTTATTTGACATAGTTTGAATCAGTGATCTAGTGTTTTCCTTTCAGCAAGACCTTTTAGGTTTTTACTCCTAAAATAAGTTCCATTCCATCTGCAAATTGCTGCAGTATTATAGCAATCAGAAGCTATACGTGGAAGTTAAATAGGCTTGTTGATTCCCATTTATCTTGAGAACAATAACTACCACCTTTCTCCCTTTTAAAATGACACATATTTAAACACTTAGAAAATAAAGTCAAAACTTATTGAAGTGCTAGTACTAAAAGGGAAGCAGGTTGGAACAAATATATAGCCTAGCATTTATAACAGGATTGACTTGTCGAACTTCTGTAAATGACTTTTTGCAAAGGAAGAAAATTAATAGATACTGAAAAAGATTGTTGTGCATAGTTATTAGTCATTTGTAACCTTGCTTAAGTATTTCTTAATTCAACATAGATATTTTCTTTCTCCTAACCACGTATTTTTGAAAATAGTCTATTTCTTGACTTTGAACTTAAAGCTTTAATCATAATTTCTCATGTATACGTCATTCTTCTGACAGTAATCTAGACTTGAAGATAATGGTTTCAGTGTTTCTTAAGATGGTAGCTGAGGGTATCAGGCATCAGTATTTGCAGTAATATGAGAAGAAAGAAAAATAATATACTCCTTTGCTTTACCAAGGATTAGAATGATGTGCATCTTTCTGTTTTCTGTTCTGTGAGTTGAGACCTTAAGACCATTTTGTAAACTAATCCTTGGAAATTTTAAAATTACCTTACAACTTAAGAGTCTGATCTCTGGAATTGCAATATCTGTTTCCTTTCTGTGTAGGTACTGATAACATTACTCTTTGACTATAGGGTACACTCTGAAATATTTTCAGTGGAAATTTGTTTGTTTCATTAATGCTGTTTTACCAGTTAGACATAATTCTTCTACAAGTGTGAATGATACTGATACCAGCAGAGCTTCCAGTCCTTTCAGACTTAACTGCTAGGTAAATTAGTTTGTCATAATAAAACTTGGTGGTTTCTACAAGGCCATTATGACACACCAGGAATTAATTCTGTAATGGAAAACTATCCATTTTTAATTATCTGGATATAATTATTTGCTGCTGCTGTGCTCTATGTAAATTCTGAGGATGAAATTTCAACTTTGCCTCCTGAAGGTATCTTCTAGAGTTTTTTAGGAGGAGGAAAACTGGAAAAATCACTTTAAGTTGTATTTTTGCCAGAAGACTTTTACTCGCATGTATGTCAGGGTCTTCTGTTTTTCTACAAGTCTCTATATCCAAAGTTCAGAATTCATGCAGAATACTCCTTTGGGATTAAAACCATTCACCCCCAGTATTTATGGGGTTGGAAATCTGTGGCAAGAGGCTGTTCAAAGCTTGTCATGGGGTGTTCCTATTTTATACTTAGTTTTCTGGCAATTGAACTTCCTTTTTTTCCTTTCAGGTTGGCTTCAAATTTGCTCCTATGCTAAATTACCTATAAATATTCTGGATAGGAACTTTGAAATAGCAATTTGTTAAAAGAGATGACAGAAAATGAAAGTGCTCAAACTAAGCAAAGATTTTTAAATGTTGTAGCAATCTTGCAAGATTCACTTTATAATAAATCTTAAAAGATTATCATTTTGGTGGTAATGATCCCCCACACACAACCACTATGAGGAATTGATGCTGGGTTTTTCCCGTTGTACCAAAAAGATAAAAGAAATGGTAAAAATGATGAAGGCATTTTGTATTGTCAAGGCGTGCATATTCTAAATATTTAAATACTAATTCAGCAGCACTGGCTTTCTCATCTCTGTCAATCATATGAAAACTTGTTCATTTCCATCCAATAGTGTAATGTTCATACTTGTTCACTCTTCTCTGTCATGACTTTAAGTTCTACTTTTCATTAACCGTTACCTGATATTAGTTCGTAGCGCTTCTTATGGCAAAAATAAAATGTTTTAATTCTGATTTTTGAGTGCATTTTTTACAAGATGTTCTTTCAGAAATTATATATCTTATGTTCTGTTGTTTTTCAGTTTTTGTAGCAGGAGACTGGAACTGTATATCTGATGACAGCATGACAGAATTTCCCATTAGGTTTTATTTGTTGGTTAATCGCATGCCCATTGTATCTTGAACCATAATAGTCAAAAGTGAGTCAGCTGCTGTCATTTGCTTTAGAGTGTCTGTGATACTTCTGTTGATTCCACGAAGACACATGTAAGTTGATAAGGAGGAGGATAGTTTTATTAATTTGAAACATCACAAAAGCAGTCTGGGTTTCCAACATGGCAGTGATACAGATTTTAAGCAATATCCAGTTATATAGGTTCTGGATTAATATTTTAATGTTTCATGCCCAGTTCAATACTTTAAAGCAGAATTAGGAATAAAGCGGTAAATATTACAAAATGCAGTCAAGGTACATTTTGGAAATACAAATTCCTTCATTACAGCAAATGTTTTTGCAAAAGAGTAAAGCAGCAAATATTAACTTTTCTAAGGTAACATGCACTTTTTATAGTTCAATGTGATTAAAAAAAGAAGCTGCTCAAATTAAGTGTTACAAAATCTATACTGTTTCAAGTTACTTTGTAAAGTAAGAAAAATACATAGAAATGAGTCATAGAATCTTAACACTTTAAGAAATGTGATAAATGTAGGATATACTATGTGATGGTGCCTTTAAAAAATTAAATACCTATACACGTTCACTAAAGCAAAATGTAAAGTGTAAACAGCAAGAAATTTCATTGAGTATTACAAGTTGACATTTGTGTAGTAAGTCAATTGGTTATTAGTCCCTTTTTGAAATCCAATAGAATTTTAATATGCTCAGAACTGTAGAAAATAATAGTAACTTTATATAACGCAAAAGGATTATAGTTGTTCAGATTTGAAATCCAGATGAGACATCAGTCGTGATGCCGAAAGAAACTGTTTTGCAAACATTTACTGTGAACAGTGAGCACACTGGTTGTACCTTGGTAACTCTTGATGGCTGGGTGTCTACAAGGTAGATGAGAGCACCAGCATTTGCCTGCTTACCTCTAATCCATGAAGTTGGGAGGTAGTGAAATTGGCTGGAAATTTTTCCTGTATGTGTTCTGTGTTTGCAGAACTGTCTAATTAGGTACCCTCCTGTAGCCCTATATTTTTATGTTGTACAAGTGTAGGATTATCAATCTTCCTTTAAATCAATCGATTCTCAGGTTAACATAAGATCACAATGAAAGTGTTCATTCTGAAGTGAAGGCATGGTGCCGAAGTGTTAAATTCATCAGATTGAGGTTTAAAGCTATGTATAATTAAAAGAACTGTACAAATACCTACCACAGTGTGCCAGATGGATTTTAAATCTACAATAACACTTAAGAATTTGTCAAGTTGGCTACATTTGAGGTATTGCAGACAAAGCAGCATTGTAACACTTTCATAATCTTGAACGCTGTTATGATTGGTCTCAACAGAAAAAAGGACCAATAAGAGCAGTGGCATTAAAATACAGATGATTCTTTTGGGGTGGGGTGCAGGATACGTGCGGTTTGCTGGGATTGAAGCACAGTATTTGAAGATAAACAGTCACAAAGATTAGTAACAATCATGACACGACCCAAGAACCTAATCTAGCACTTTTGAACTCAGTTTTAACCGTAAGATTTGTATCTCCTGCAGCAAATGCAACATGTAGTAGAACCGCTGTCTCCTAAGTTCCCCGATGTATAACTGAGATCCTCTTAAAACATCTCACGTGTTGTTCTGTGTATTTCAGTGCTTCTTGAACAATCAATCCTGTTCCCCACTACTCAAAGGACTATTGCACTTTTCCCTTTGGGAGGTACCAATCACAAAAGCTGAGCTGAATGATCACAATAGCCATTTTTACCATACAGAGAAGAAAGGAGTAAGACATGGGCAGCTTTTTTCAGCATCCAGACACAAGCAAACAAAATCTTAGAACTCTCTGCATTGGAACTACCGTGTAGCCCCATCATCTGGGAAATTTTCCTTAGGGACTGACTTTAGTGGTAGGGAAAGACGGGGCCTATAAGCCAGGCGCTTCAACCAAGGTGCTAGGGTGGCAATCTGCCAACGGCCGGAGGACAACACTGCATTTACACACAGTGAAGCAGGTGGCAACCGCACTTCTGCTGCACACAGAGGCGGGGCCATAGGGTAATGCAGGTCCAAACAAGACAAGCTGCTTGCTGGGATGGCTCTCCAGCCTTGCGCTGCCCTTCTTGGAAGTGCTGGGCTCAGTCTAGCCACCCCTGCTCTGCACTGATAACAAATAAGCTTCTTCCCTATCTTTCCTTAGCCCGGCAGGCCATTGCAAAACTTTATGCATAAGAATCACACTTTAAAGTTTGTACCCTACACACTTCCACTAAAGCAGAAATACAAAAGCCACAATAATCTCAATAGCCAGCAGACATTCCTCTTTAGGGGCTGTAAGGGGGTGGCTTTTCAAAAGGCGGATAGTAGGGTGGAGAGTATCGGGGTGGAGCACTCGAGGACCACATGTAGCTGGGCGAAGGAGAGGCAGACTGGGGCTCATCAGAAAGTCCAGAGGGAGGGGAGGATGGAAAGACACTGGAATGCTGTGTAATCAAAATAGAACAACACCAGTTTACGCAGTGAGGTTGCGATTCTTCAATGTCAGTCATTATTTTAAAATGAATATGGACCCAGTGTGTCTCTGTTTGGAACAACCAAGAGTTCTTAAACCTCGCAGGGTTAATGAGGGCATGCAACTGAGCTGGTCCCACCTCCTCTCAGTCACTCAGGCTGCAGAGCTCATGCAGAGAGGCCTTGGAATCCTCCCCCACCCCTCCCTTTGGACCCCTCATTCAGTCAGTTACCAAACCCTGTTGCTCCTACTTCTGTGTCGTCTCTGGAATCCATCACTCCCTTTACCACGTTTATAACTCAAGCCTCCAACAACTACCCCCTAAGCCATGGCAACAGCATCCCAGCTGATCTTCAGAAAGGTAGTTTTGGCCTTAAGAATATTTGAGGTTAAGCCATTAATACCTGGGAAAGTCTTTGCTACAAAAATATATCATCACAGAGCCCATCTCACAGATCAAAACCAAACCAAACCAAAAAGTAAGGTCAGAGAGGTTAAATGGCTTTCTTGGATCCAGGGTCTTCTAACTCAAAGTCCAACAATTTCTATTTCATCTTAACTGTGGCCCACCACCCCAAAGTGCAGGGTATGTTGGAGGGCAAAGAGGAACAAAGGCGTGGAGGTGAGAATCATAAAGATAAGAGTGAGGAGCAATCTACCAGGTTGCAGGGACACTGAGGATTCTGACTCTGTGTTGTCTAACTTTTGTAGTCTTTGGGAAGGGAGCGAGATATGGGTTAAAAAAATACCCAGTGAATTGGCGTGTTAGGAGTCATCGGCCACGTCTCTTTCCCTGGCCCATGTATACCCTTGACCCTAATGATTTTCCTGCTCAAGGAGAGTTGGCCTGTTTTGTTCACTACTCTCTCTCCCAGAACTCAGAACAGTGTTTGGCAAGTAGGAGGTATTCTAACTTCAGGAGCATAGAAGATCTGCTTGGCATGTTTTTTTTTAAAAATAAAATCTATTTTCAAGGACTATGGTCACATCTTGTAGGTACTGTTGCCTTGCTCCAGCGGTGGAGCATGGCTGAGGCCTGAAGGCTGGAGGGGTCTATAGGGATGGCAAGAGGCAGGAGGCCTCTTTTAGGAGGCCAGTTTTAGGCTCTCAGGAAGAGCAAATGTAAGCCAACGAACAGGGCTGCAGAACTACAATTTTCTGTTGTGCCTTAGCTCTAGGAGGAACTGCTATATTAAAAAAAAAAAAAAGACCCACTTACATCAAAAAATTTCTCAAGAGTTCAAGTGCTGTCTGGGGAGGTCAATGCCTTTTCTTTGTTCTGCTGGCTGGAGTCTAAGTAGATCATGCCATTTTCAGGCCTAGAGCAATCTAGAGTCAGCCTTTTTTTAAAGTTAATTAATTAATTTATTTATTTATGGCTGTGTTGGGTCTTTGTTTCTGTGCGAGGGCTTTCTCTAGTTGTGGCAAGCGGGGGTCACTCTTCAACACAGTACGCGAGCCTCTCACTATCGCAGCCTCTCTTGTTGCGGAGCGCAAGCTCAGTAGTTGTGGCTCACGGGCCTAGTTGCTCCGCGGCATGTGGGATCTTCCCAGACCAGGGCTCGGACCCGTGTCCCCTGCATTGGCAGGCAGATTCTCAACCGCTGTGCCACCAGGGAAGCCCCGCCACGAGGTATCTGGAGCCTGAGACCAGTTGGCTGATTCTCCTTATCACCAGTACTGACCTCTGCACTCCTTAGAAAGGGTTGTCCTAGTTTCTAGGTCTTTCTTGAGACACTGAAATCGCCATCTCCCACCACATAATGTCAGGACTGAGAAAAGGCCATAGCGGCCAACATCCCCTCCTTCCCCATCACATCCATCCTTTCGATCTGAGAGAAGGAATGACAGGGTCATAGAAAGCCTTTAAAGACAAAAGAACTTGAGGCAGTGGACTCGAGACAAGCCAGATTCCTTCCAAAAATCTCAAAATTTCACCTCCCTCTAGGAGGAGATATGCTTTCTTTTTTTAAAAAAAAATTTATTTTTTGCGGTACGCGGGCCTCTCACTGTTGTGGCCTCTCCCGTTGCGGAGCACAGGCTCCGGACGTGCAGGCTCAGCGGCCATGGCTCACGGGCCCAGCCGCTCCACGGCATGTGGGATCCTCCCGGACCGGGGCACGAACCCGCGTCCCCTGCATCGGCAGGCGGACTCTCAACCACTGCGCCACCAGGGAAGCCCCGATATGCTTTCTAAGACACTGGAATCGTGATTTCCTAGTTTTCCACTCCACGCTGCACAACTCTCTCCTCTCTCTCCCTCCTCTTCTGTTGCTTTCCTCAACTAAGAACGCTGTCCTCTTAAACCAGAGAGGAGAGCAAAAACCCACCAGGCACAAGATCTCTGTGGCCGGGGATGTGCCACTCTGCCCTTCTAAATCCCGTTCCAGAGCCAGGAGGCCAGTTCTCTGTGGCCCAGCCACAGAAGGGAGGGGCAAGTTTCTGACAGTGGAGCTAAAGGCCGTTCAGTCCTGAGAGGCAGTAAAAGGCTGCCGTGGGCAGCAGCTGCCGTGGGTGGCAGTTGTACACTTTGATAATAAGAGGGGGTGGTACAACGGCCTTGGGTTTTCACTTCTCAGTTTCATGTTTGGGAAAGTATTAAGGGGGAAGGGGGTGGGATGCTTCTCACTTCCCTTTGAGGATGCTGGGAGTCTTAGGGATAAACTCGAAGGGCTCCTGGCAGAGCTAGGGAGCTAACTGGCTGCAGTCCACACACACCCTTGGGATTTGTTGCGGGCGGGGCAAGGGGGCGGCGCCCACCGTACCAGTGCGTAGTTTCCTAGCAACAGGCAGGCACCTTGGGAAAGATCTGGCTTTGTTGCAGCTGGGGAGCTGGCCCGGTGCATTTTGGTTCCTGCCTAAGAGTCGACTTAACTAGGGACAGGCAGCTCAGAAGAACAGAGCTTTGAATCCTTTCGCCCCACAAAGCATGAAAAGCATGAAAAGCATGAAAAGCATCTAAATAGCCTACTGCTGGGCCTAGTCAGCTCGAGCTTCCCGAGCTGCTGCTTAGAGGCTGGGGTGGTCTAGGGCGGTGGAGCTACAGAGGAGGGAGCAGGCTCTCTCTCCCGCCTTAGCCTGCCCCTCCCTGCCCCATGCAGACCCACACTCCGCAAGACCCTTGTGCGTTTCTGTCACGTGTGCTTCTCTCTTCAGAAGCACTGGGAGGCAGTGACTCCAAAATGAGCTCCGGAACTGGCCGGGTGATAAACGGTACCAGCAAAAGATGCTGTGTCCCAAGGGTGAAATCCAGGGTCTCTTGGTTCTTTGCATTCCCCCTCTGTTTCTGACCCAGAAAGCAAAGCCAGGGGAGACGGAGAGAAAGTGGAGAAAAGGAAGAGGAAGAAAAAGGGAGGGATCAGAAACAAGAGAAAGGAGGAGAGGCAAGGAGAACCTCAGCAGGAGAGGGGAAAAAAGTTGAGTGGCCGCAGCAGCGGCGGCCTCCTGAGGCTCTCAGCAACCTGCGCCATCTACCGCCTCCCCCCGGACTAGCGCGACCCTCTCATTCAAGGGGCCTGATTTATAATGGGTCCTGTTCAGTGGCTACGACGAAACCTAGCGTACCTTCATGTGATTTAATAAAGAGCATAAACAGAGGTGCTCGCATTTTGCAGAGGCTTTTGTTTTAAGCTAAACTTGGCGATTCACCAAATGGCTAGAGTGAAAGAGGGGGTCTGGCCCAGTAGGCCAGACTGGGGGGTATGGCTGGAAGCCTTAAGGGATTTACCCCGAAGTTACACTGGGTTGAATTTCCCAGCAGAAGTAGAAACGGATGCTTTATACCCTACAGGATATGGACTGCTTGGCCATGGGGAAATGAGAGCAAGGGGCAAGAGAAGTGAGCGCTGGGGAGGTGAGCAAGGAGGCACCAGCAGTCTTGGCTTCTAATCTTGGACGCCTTGGAGTCCAGCATTTGCAAGAGTCACAACATCCTCAGGGCCAGCTGACCAGACCCACGTCCTCGCTCCCGTCTGACCACAAGAAATGTTTCCCAAGCTTCTTGACTGGATAGCTACCCAATAAGAGCATGACTTTGAGGGGTGAAAACAAAACCCTATAAATCTACTCTTCCTTCTATCATCCTTGGGATAAAAAGGAAAGAGAAGTCTTCAAAGGCAAAGTGACATAAATAGTCCTATTTGGAAATGACCAGAATGGGGAAGTCATTCAGGAGAAAGTCTAGAAAGGTCAGTTTTCCTGCTATGATTTGGGCCCTTTTACAATGAGATGAGACTAAGGGAGCTCTGGCTTTTTTTTTTTTTTTGGTAGGTCTGTGCTTCTGGTGGTTTTATTGTCAGAGGTGGTGTGCGTTTTGCTGACTGCTTTCTATTTATCTGGGAACATAGCATATGTTCCTTCATCCTCTTGGCTTTCTTGGGGAAAGACTGGTATTTCCTCCTATGAAACAATAAGGGACTGGAACTTGGTGAACAAAAGAAAGCTCCACTCAAATACTAAAGTGAAATACTTTGTAAGTTCTAGAAGGAAACAAATTACTTAAAAACACACACCTTAAAACCCATAAATTTATAAAATCTCCAAAAAGGAAATACAAAAGATGGCTTGAACCTACAGAAAGAACCAGGAGAGGTATAAGAAGTGTCCCAGCAGTCCTTGGAGTGGGGAGTAATTTAATAACATAATAAGAGAAAGTAAAGGGAATTCCCTGGTGGTCCAGTGGTTAGGACTTTGCGCTTTCACTGCCAAGGGTGCGGGTTCAATCCCTGGTCAGGGAACTAAGATTCCACAAGCCGTATGGCACAGCCAAATGGAAAAAAGAGAGAGTAAAGAGACCCTTTCTGAGTCATGATTAGGAAGCCCATAATTTAAACCAGTAGAATGTATAAATATCCTAAAATTAACTGGGGAAAAGATCAATGCTATACTCAGACTTACAGCTTCTCCAAAGAATCCCTCAAGCCAATCTCTGGCATCAGACAGACCTGGATACATATTCTTGTCCTCCACTGACCATCTCTGTGACTGTGGAGAGGTTACTTACTTCCTCCATGCCTCAGTCATCTCAACTGAAAAATGGCAATGACAAGGGCTTCCCTGGTGGCGCAGTGGTTGAGAGTCCACCTGCCGATGCAGGGGACACGGGTTCATGCCCCGGTCCGGGAGGATCCCACATGCCGCGGAGCGGCTGGGCCCATGAGCCATGGCCGCTGAGCCTGCGCGTCCGGAGCCTGTGCTCCGCAACGGGAGAGGTCGCAACAGTGAGAGGCCCGCGTACCACAAAAAAAAAAAGAAAAAGGTACTTAAAAATGGCAATGACAAGAGTATTTCCCTCAAACGACAAAAATGAGATGATATCTGTAAAGCACTTAGCACAATGCTTGGTACATACTAGGTGCTCATTGAATAGGAGCTGTCATTAAAAAGCAGAGGCTTCCACAAATCCCTGAAGTGCCTGCTTTGAGCCCACGGTGTAGGTTTGGGTTAGGTGGCTAGATTTGGATCCCTTCTCTGAGTTAGGTACCCTGTGTCTGGGTTTCCATAGCACTCTGGGTAATAGTCTACTTACTGTTTTGTCCCCACTGCTGTCCCCTGACCAGTCCCCTTCAGGTCCCTAGACTGGTCTCTTAATGCAGGGCCTATGTCTCATTCAAGCTCTACATCCATAGCTCCTGGCACAGTTCCTGGCACAGTTCCTGGCACATGGGAACAGAGTCAACATTGACTGAACTGAACCCAACAGCCTGGGCCACCACTGGCATTGGCAATCTTGTTTTCATGTCTGGGGTAGTGTTTGAATGAGGAATGATGGACAGAGAGGTGGCTCCGCCCCCTAAACAGAGGCCTCCTATCTTAGAGTTTGCAGCAGCCATCACCAAGGAGGTTATGGTTACTACTTCAGGGGTTCGTGATAAAGTGAGAAGTCCTAAAATCAATATAGTCAATATAATTTACTTCGATATAAAAAAATGGAAGCAGCCTCTTGGGAGCCATGCATGGCCCCTCTGTCCCAGGATGACTTTTTATTATGGGCGTCCCCAAAGAATGGTGACCCCCCTGTGCTAGGTTCAACATCCCTGCATTCTTTTAAAGGATTCCTTTGCCTCTGTCACTACTGCAATTATCTATGCCCTTTTAGAACATATTTGTGTTTTCCGGTCTGTATTACCTATTGGGGGCACAAGTTCCCTGAGTTGTCTACCTGTGAATACAGTAGGCTTTAAAACAAGTTCTAACATCTTTTCCCAAGCTTTAATGGATGCCTCCTTGTGCTGGTGCTGCATTTTATGACAGCAAACAAATCCATCTTCACGCTATACATACGTATTCCTATTGCCATATAGAGTCCTAGACCTCCCCGCACAGTATGTAAACCAAACCAAAGTACACTTTATTCAGCTAAATAGGTTTTTTTTTTTTCAGTTTCAATTATTTTGTTAATCTGAAGTGGAAATTAGGTTGCCCAAGGGCTCTGTTTTTCTAAACTGGCTGGTTAATTGGGACCACCCCCAAACAGTCATGCTTTTATGTCCCCTTGGAGCATTCAGGGCTCTTGGTCAATAGAAGTAAATTCATTATGAGCTTCCCTCCTTTCAAAGGCATTTCCTTGGTCCCCAAATTTTGAATTAACCACATTCGAGTGTAATCCCATCCTTCTGTGGTCCAGGGTTTAGGGTCACTGTAAATGCCTAAAAGACTGTTTCGTTTGTTTCCCTGAAGTGTCTAGTTCAGTGCTCTGCATACAATGAATTCCTTTTAATGAAGTGCCTTTTGGGTTCTGTTCTTCTGTGCTTAGTCTCAGCTCAAAAGGAAAATGGAAAAGAGCAAATTGGGGAACACTTATTTCTGACCCACGTGATAACAAGGCAAAAAAGGGGAGGAGGGTGTTATAAAAAATATTTTCTCTGTAGAGTCCCAGTTAGGAAGTCTGGAGAAAAAGAAGGGACTTCTTCCTCATTACAGATTTGACTCAAACCCTTGGGTGGCTCAGAATGCCCTGGTGCTAAGGAGCAAGACTAGGCAGCCCTCTCCCAGTGGCAGAGAAACGAAAAAGGCCACTGTTGGACAGGGGTCCGTGGTGACATACTCATGAGTACCTCGGTGTAGGTCAAGGCAACCTGGGACACCTGTATCCTATCTCCTCTCCCCTTTTCTTCCCTCATTCTGTTTCTTCTCCTCTTGTGTCTTTCCCACCCACCACCATCTCTCCCATCATTGCCTGCCTATGCAGTCCTTAAGCTAGTCACTGGTACCTACAGGCTGCTAAAGGCCATCAGGGATAAAGAGCCTGGCTACGTCATATATATTAGGAAGGGTCCACAATTAGGGAGAGAACGAGACAGCAGGAACGAGAGCAAGGGTAATGGAGAGTTCTTTTTCTCTCAAAACATACCTGAAAGTCGTAAGCAGAATAAGGTGGCAGGTGAGGAGGGCTATGGTAGTAGGTATTATAGGATGCCACTTGAGGACGAGCGTAGTAAGAAACAGTCGGATGGGCATTTTCAACAGAACAGTTCAGTGCTGGGAGAGTTGGGTTCTGCAGAAAAACATAAATTAGAAACAACATAAACGTTCATCACTAGGAGAATGTTTAAATAAACCATGGTACATTCGTACTACAGAATACTATGGAGCTATTGATAAACAATGATGTGCACCTATATTTAGTGACAGGGAAGTTGTCCAGGATATATTGTTAAATTAAAAAACCAAAAACAAGCCATTGGCAAAACTATGGAGACAATAAAAAGATTAGTGGTTGCCAGGGGTTGGGGTTGGGAAGAAGGATGAATAGGCGGAGCCCAGAGTATTTTTAGGACAGTGAAAATACTGTTTGCCACCATAATGATGGATACATGTCATTATACATCTGTCCAAACCCATAGAATTACAACAGCAAGAGTGAACCCTGGGGCTTCCCTGGTGGCGCAGTGGTTGAGAATCCGCCTGCCAGTGCAGGGGACACGGGTTCGAGCCCTGGTCTGGGAAGGTCCCACGTGCCACGGAGCAACTAAGCCCGTGCGCCACAACTGCTGAGCCTGCGCTCTAGAGCCCGCGAGCCACAACTACTGAAGCCCGTGCACCTAGAGCCTGTGCTCCGCAACAAGAGAAGCCACCGCAATGAGAAGCCCGCGCACCGCAACGAAGAGTAGCCCCCGCTCGCCGCAACTAGAGAAAGCCCGCGCGCAGCGACGAAGACCCAACGCAGCCAAAAATAAATAAATTTATTTTTTAAAAAAGAGTGAACCCTAAGATAAACTATGAACTTTGGGTGATTCTGATGTGGCGATATACCTTCATCCTTGGTAACAAATGCACCCCTCTGGTGGGGGCTGTGGGTAATGGGGGAGGCCGCACACGTGTGGGGAAGGGGTACGTGGGAAATCTCTCTATCTTCCTCTCAATTTTGCTGTGAACCTAAAACTGCTCTAAAAAAATAAAATCTTTTTAAAAAGCCACCATGTTTCATTAATGTAGCATAATCCCAGTTTATGTAAAAAATAAAGACTCAGTTATACACATCTGTGTGTTTGTCAATGAAATTAATCTAGAAAGATTCACAACAGACTGTTAACTATGGTAATCTCTGGGGAGGGCAGCGGTACTAGGAAGTAAATGAGGACTCTTCACTTTCCATATATAGCTAAGGTTTTCACAACTAATATGTGTTACTTGTGTCACTTCCCCACAACTTATTATTTTGAAAAATTCAAACCTATAGAGAAGTTGAAATCATTTGTATGATTTTCAAAAACAAAAAAAGAAAAAGAAGAAATTGAGACCCTCCCAATACAAAATGTCAAATGGACAAGGCTATTGCTATTGCTGTGACAGAAATGTGATCAATCATAAAGGGTTTATAAAAGTTGTAAGGATTCTTGCAGACTCCACCCCCACTTTCGGAGAACACAAAGCAATGCAGAAAGAAGTTAATACCATTTTTATTACATGGTGACGTGTGTAACCCTTCAAGGGTTAAAGCTAATCTTATCCAGGATGGGGTTGCAGATTTCAACAAGGCCAAAACACTGCTCAAGGAAGCCACCACCGCTCATTAGTTCCCAAGCAGGACTGTGCTCTGTACCTTATGAGTGCCACATGGGTCAAGGTGTGGGTAAATGTTCTTTCCATCATTGGAAAGATTGACACCCCCTCCATTCATGTGGATAATCGACAGCTGTCTGTAAAATCAACGTGTCTTGTTTCTGGTACGTATCTACTTTGCATTAACGGAGAGCAGAAGCTTCCTCTCAAGTGATGAAAATGTGTGGGCAGGCTTTGGCAATGTCACAGGCAACCATGGTGGGATGTTGGCAGAGGAAACTCCCTTACAGCAAGTTTCAACACAGTCTGTTGCTCTCTTCCTTGGAGTGGGTTACTGTTTACATCTCTAGGAAGTTTGAAGAGCTACAAGCCTCAGTCATTATGATGCTACTCACAGACAACCAGAGAAATGTTTCTCAGCCTCTCTCTTGTGTGGGAGAGAACTTAGATCTTGACCATTCCAAGGGCTGGCTTGCATTACAGAAGAGTGCTCAGCAATGCCCTTACCTCTCCACAAGGATTCCAAAAAGAAATGTCATCCCTGAGGAAGTCCGAGAAACCATGTTCCTTGGCCTCATGTCGGTTAAAAACACACCCTCCAGCTCTTGCAAAATGAAACCAGTTCTTTTATGCAAATAAACTAAGCCTAACCATAGAGATGCAATCATGCAATGTAAACTCTATCTAGAAAAGGTTTTTTGTGTGCAGCCAGGCTGGGGGTCCAGGATAATCTTTGAAAGGAAGTTGACTATTATAGAGAAAGAAACACAGGAGGAAGATTAAATAAGCACAAGAAAGCCACAGAAGAGAAGTATAGAGGACGTAGAGAAAATGGACAGGGCACCAAGAGAGGTTGAGGGGGTGAAGGCGGGGGTGAAGTCGGGAGTCAGGCAGGGGAGAAGCAAAAGGGATGGCCCCAAATAATGGTCTGGTTATGGTTGTGTTTTTTTAAATATTTATTTTGGCTGCTCCTGGTCTTAGTTGCGGCATGCAGGATCCTTTGTTGCGGCATGCGGGATCTTTACTTGCGGAAAGTGGGCTTCTTAGTTGCAGCATGCATGTGGGATCTAGTTCCCTGACCAGGGATCGAACCTGGGCCCCCTGTATTGGGAGCGTGGAGTCTTACCCACTAGACCCCCAGGGAAGACCCATGGTCTACATTTCAAATCAGTAATTCTGATTTTCCAATAAATCTGGCCTCCATCTCTATTTGTGTGTGCATATAGGAGTGTGTGTATTTCTGTACCAATAATTCTGGGGCTTAAGTTATGAGACACCCATTTTTGACCAGTAGCATTCTGAGCTCCAGTGAAACAAACAGTTACTAGGTAGCACAGGAAATGGTCAAAGCCGTCTCTCCTGGACAACACTGAGTCTATTCTGAGACAACAATTGCGGACTTCGTAAAGAAGGCCACTTTGACTTCTCCCCACTTTAGTCTAAACCAGAGACACTAAGTAGGAGAAAATGGCAAGATATCATCACCTTTTAAAGATTCACCTCAAATTCTTATATCTTGGGGCAGCAAACACTTTGGTCATCAAACATTTGTTCAAGACCCTTTTCACCAAGCCCCTCTGGTCAGGGAAAGAAGACGTCTTTTTTTCCTTTCAGGTTCCCACAACTCTGGAAATGATGCTCCGAGCTGATCTCTTTGAAGGCTGCTAGCTCACAGCTTTGGGCTCCTGGCCTTACTCCTCAGGAATGCCCTACATCAGCCAGCACCCTTGGGCCTCCCTGCAGCCCCCAAGGCACTCTACTCAAGGCGGAGGCACGCCAAGAGTCACCAAGCACATTTGGACCCAGGCCAAGGATGTTATGTAGGCCTACCTGGTTGATGTTCCAGGATTTTCCACACCATGCTTCATTTTAATAAAGTGATCGAAACAATGGTTCCTCCTTGGTTCTCCCATCTTATGACTCCCGCTTGTTCTCTCCCGTCAGGAATCAAATCTCCTGCTCCTGCTCTTTGCCTTCATCTTTCGTTTTCCCCACTGGCCCTTGATTGGGTTCCCAGGCCTGGCATTTGATGACGCTCAGGTCTCCCCTCGCTCTCCTCCTTTCCTCTCCGAGAAGCTCCCAACGGGTGGAAACAACTTGCTTTTAATTGTTTTAATGAAAGCAACTAAACAAATGAGGTAATGTCTGTTAAAGCACTTTTAGAACCAGAAAGGGCTAGCCGAATGCTCATTCATTCGGGGCAGCTGCGATGCAGCAGGAGCAAAGGCTCTGGCATCTAACACACCTGGGCTCCACTCCCAGCTCTGCTATTTAGCCCTGGGCAGGTAACTTGACCTCTGTTGGCCTGTTTCCTCCTCTGTTAATGGGGGCAGTGATATTTACTTCACGAGGTACTAGTGGTGGTGAGAAGTGGAGAAAGAAATTGTACAGAAGCCCTTCACGGAGAATAAAGGGGCCATTGCTGGCACCTCTCAGGACAGAATGTCAACAAACTCCTATTCCCCTAGAGATCAAGGTCGCAGTGAAATTAACCGTGCAGACTGTACACCTGAAACTAACATGCTATTGTAAGTCAATTATATTTCAACAATTAAACAGAGTTCAGAAATAAACCTAAACATCAATGGTCAATGGAGTTTTGACAAGAGTCCTTGCAGGAGCCCCACAGAGCCTACCAAGTGGCCGCCAGCCACTCCATTTGTACATCAGGGCGCTCGGCTGTCCATGTCGGAGAGCCCGAGGGATAATTCAGGGAAGCCTTAACAACTCATCCTGATGTCCCATCTCAACTTGCCAGCCCCAACCAGAAGTTTCTCTTCCAGCCAGAGCGGCTCAGATTCTACACAAGGCCTCTGCTTTCACCTGCCCCCTGGGGAAAGTCTCCAAGAACAAAGGGCATTCTTTTCTCCAAAGAAGCTCCAACCCAGAAACAGCTTTTCTGAAGCTTTCTCACCCCGATGCACCGTCAGGCCCGAACTTACAGGACAGCCTTCTCCCTCCAAGGGGCCCCCCCTACCTTGATGCTCGCGCCGAGCTTGGGCTTTCCCGAGTGGGAGGAGCGGCCCGGGAATGAGAAACGCGCGTATGAGAGAGGGAGGGGAAAAAAGAGGGAAGTGGGGCTGGGCGGAGCCGGGTCACCACCCGGTTCTACTGGGGACTTGTTTGTTGCCCCAAACTGCAGAGTTTCTTCTCTTCCCCGCTCCTACCGCGCCTTTCACTTTCCAGTACTCATCCTTTGGACAGGCCAGGGCCAAACTACAAACTGCCTTTCAGCTTCCTGTTCCTCAGGGACCCCCCCCAAATGGGACAGAAACAGCCAAAGGCCTAGGGGTCATCTGCCTCATTTCTGGGGTCAAAGGAAAACCCTTTTTAGGCACAAAATAATTCCCTAGACGTGGGTGGGACATTTCTTTAAAGCAGCCATACTCAACCATGGCCACAGTTGGAGTCACCTGGGGGCTTTTAAAAAAAGTATTGATGCCTGGGCTTCAATTTAGACCAACAAATTGGCATCTCCGGGCAGCCGGATTTTTTAGAGCACCTCAGGTGATTCCATTCTAATCTGAAGCCAGGTTGAGAACCATAGCTCTAAAGCTATTATCTCCATTATTAGAGATCAAGGTTTATTTTCAAAGCAAATAAATACTTTGAAATGCTTTAAAAGCAAAAGAAGGAAGGACCTCACTATTATGGAGCACCTACTGGGCGCTGAGTCCCGGGGTGCCTTTGCAGACATACACACGAGCATGGAAAAGAGTTGAAAGGGAGCACAGGGGACGGACGCAGGGAGACTGAGAGTGAGGTTAAGGTTGAAAACAAGAACTGACCAGCAGTGTAGCCTAGGGCTGGGCCTTCACACGCAGAAAGAGTCCCGAGGCTCTTTCTGGAGAAACTCCAGGAGGAAATTCCTGGGGAGGGGGAGACAAGCAGTACTCTTACCTGTAGCTAAAAAACATCTTTGCTTCCAGCTCTCCCGAAGTCTGTTCATGGAAATACCACCCAGAAAGGTTTCTACTAAAAGTGTGTGTGTGTGTGTGTGTGTGTGTGTGGAGGGAGTGGGGGGGGGGCGGTAATTAAAGGCTATGTTTACGTAACTAGCATGAACCCCACCCGCCCCCAGAATGTGCCTCAAAAACACAGGCAACTCATGTTAACAAGATATGTCTGCAGGCTGATGGTATCACCTGGCTCCTTCGACTTGAGATGTTTGAAACCAGCTACTTTTTTTTTTCGGCCCCACTGCAAGGCATGTGGGACCTCAGTTCCCCGACCAGGGATCGAACCCCGGGCCCCCTGCAGTGGAAACACGGAGTCCTAACCATTAGACCGCCAGGGAAGTCAAAGGCAGCTACATTCTTTTGTGGCCTCTCCCATTGCGGAGCACAGGCTCCGGACGCGCAGGCTCAGCGGCCGTGGCTCACCGGCCCAGCCGCTCCGCGGCATGTGGGATCCTCCCAAACTGGGGCACGAACCCACGTCCCCTGCATCGGCAGGCGGACTCTCAACCGCTGCGCCACCAGGGAAGCCCAGCAGCTACATTCATGAACCAACGGTTTCTGTTCCTCCCTTCAAAGCGTGGGTCCCCATTGCCCCCAACCTCCTAGCCTCGCCCCAGTCCTGACAGGAGGAGGGGCCTCTGCGGGATGGGAAGCCACTTCCTTCCTTACCATGTCCTTAAAGCCCCCCAGGACAGCGGCAGTGATGATGCCCAGGAAGAGGCCGACGATGTTGAGGATGGTGGCGGACCAGAGCAGGTGGTAGAGGTGGATGATATCCTGGCAGCTGCTGACGTCAATGTACTCATAGTAGCCACCGGTGATCTCCACCCGGCTGGACGGGGAGAAGCACATCCAGTCAGTCTCCAGGGAGCAGTCTGTCCCTCTAGGGCTTTGGCTACCATGCGGCTCAGTGAAAAGACAGGTGGGCAGGTGGGGAGCTATCGTAAGGGACATCGTAGCCAACAATGCACTCGGGGAGCAAGATACGATAATCAATCAAAGTGTGATTACCGTTTATCCCCCAAAACCCTCCTACCTGCCAGAGAAACACTTGTTACCATCAGCTAACGCTAATCCTAGATGGCGATCACTGACACCTGCTATGTGCCCAGCACGGGTCTAAGCATCTTACAGACGTGAATTCATTACATCTGTGCTAACATGGCGGCTTCTAGTAATAGGTGACTATTAAAATTAAGTTAAAAATTCAGTTCTTCTGTCTCACCAGGCACATGTTAAGTGCTCAGCAGCCACACTTTTAAGGGCCACACTAGTGGCTGGTTACTGTACTGGACAGAGCAGATTACAGAATTTCCATCATCGCAGAAAGTTCTATTAGGCTGTGATGCAAATCCTTACAATATTGTATGAGGCAAGTACTACCACCATTCCCGTTTCACAGATGAAGAAACTGAAGCACAGAGAGGTTAGGAATTTCCTCAAGTCGTAAGCGGTAGAGCTGGGATCTGAATTCAGGCTTCAAAGATTTCAGTGTTTCCTCTCTCAAAACAAAACAAAACACCAACAAACAAAAAACAACATCCCAATAAAGTACTAAAGCTGAGTTCCTGCACAAAATCTGAATATCACCTCCTCAGAGAGGCCTTCCCTGACCACTCTGTCCAAAGACATCCCCACCCTCACCCAGCCTGGTCACTCTCTAGCCCACTACTTGCCATGAACTGAATTGTGTTCCCTTCCAAAATTCATATATTGAAGGCCTAACTCCTAAGGTGACTGTATTTGGAGAAGGGCTCTTAGGAGGTAATTAAGGTTAGATGAGATCATAAGGGTGGGGCCCTAATCTGATAGGATTGGTGGCTTTACAAAAAGAGGAAGAGAGAACTCTCCCGCATGCACGCATGCACACACTGAGGAAAGACCACGTGAGGACACAAGAAGGTGGCCATCAGCAGGCCAGGAAGGGAGTCCTCACCAGAACCTGACAATGCTGGTGCCTGATCTCAGACTTCCAGCCTCCAGAATTATGAGAAAATAAAGATTTGTTGTTTAAGCCAACCAGTCTATGGTATTTTGTTAAGGCAGCCCAAGCTAATTTCCCTTCCCTAAATCCTCTGCAGCACTTACTCCTTACTAATGTGTGTGCTTCATTACTGTCTGTCTCCCTAACTTGAATGTGAGCTCCATGAAGGTAGGGATTTGGTTTGTTTTGTTCACTGCTGTGCTGGACACATAGTTGGTGCTACATAAATACTGGTTAAATTAATTAAATGGAAGCTCCTGTCTTCCTGGATGTTGCAAACTAGTTTACAACTTGGCCACTGGAATCAATAATGAATCTTAAACACTGTGATTCTTACAATTAAACTTACAACCAAACCCCTTGGCATCAAGATAGTTATGTGTGACTCCCCTGCTATAAGAATATAGAAAATGAAAAAGAAAAAAAAAATTAAACGTTAACCTCCAAAATGAATCAGGGAGAGATTATTCACAGAAGACTTTTAAACTTTACAGATGAATTACCTTAGAATTCTTTAAAACCAGTGCTTCTTTAAGGAATTGAAATCAGTGTGGTTACAGGACAGCCTGCGTCAAAATCTGTTTGTGTGTCTATGTGCCTGCCTGTGTCACTGTGTTATTTTTGTGTGCCTGTGGGAGTCTCTGTGTGTCTGTGTGTGTGCATGCATCTTTGAGAAAGAGATGGTTAAACATGCAGATTCTGAGGCCCAGCCCCAGTCCTACTAACTCTGGCAGAATCTCTTGGGGTGAGGCTCTGGAATCTGTGTTAACGAGCTCATTGATATTTGAGACCTGCTGTTTTAAATAGTAAGCTTCCATAGTGGAATTTTAACGGTGTTTCAATTCATCAGAACTTGAGCAGGATTTCAGGTTTTTCAGGAACATAGCTGGACACCACCTGGAAGCATACATTGAGTGTCTCCTATTAGCTGGCATGGTGGTACTCGAGCCTGGGGATGGGGCAGGGAGGATACACAGATTACTTACTGCTCAAAAAGGCACCGCTGTACAAGGACTCTCCCCTGAAAAAGGCAGGCCTGTGTACAAGGGAGAATGTGGGGCTGTAGGGGTGCAGGGGAGGCTTGAGAATCAGCTTCTGACTTCTCCCCAGGTATCTTTGCTTATGTCCTAAAACACCGAGGGTGGGCTGGTAGCACATACAGATGGGTGGTACAGCAGAGCAGACTCTGGAATCAGACTGCACTTGAACCCTGGCTCTGTCACTTATTTGCTGTCTGACCTTGAGCAACTCTCTTAACTTCTCTGAGCCCAGGGGATTTCATGAGCGAATGCACGGAAGCAGTACTCTAGCACATTGTAAGGGCCCCCCAAAAAACATGTAGCTGTGTTTTTTCCCTTTTAAGAGCCAGCCTCTGGCAAAATGATTCAAACCTTTGAATCGTGTTCTTAAAGGCAGTGACGCTTTAAAAGCACATACCACAGCATGGGGCTAGGTTAGTAGTTCATTTAAAAGTATTCACTAATTGTAGAGAATACATGTTTGATTTCAGTTTGAGCGGGTTCAGCAGCTACCAAAATGTTTTTTTTACTGAACCATGAAGCAAAAGAACATTAATACTAGATCTGGTTCAGGGTTTAGCGAATTAATGTGGTTTGTTTCTGTTTGAGATTCACAATTCCATTTGGTTCAGTCTCTGGGCAGAGCTTCGTCTGATATTCCATCTTTTGGATTCTCACTGCTCCCACCCTCAAGCCTCTGTGACTGCAGGGCCCTCCTGCCAGACCCCATCACTGCCTGGTTCAGCTTCCTAACACATTTGTAAAACTAAGTCATTCATTTAATCAAAACCCTTACCTGGCTCCCCATTACCTTCAGGAAAAAGTATCCCAATTCCTCAGTCTGCCATAACCCAACTCCAAAATGGAATCCACATTCCAGCCAGGCTGGAATCCTCAGAAGCACCAAACTGGCCATGCTGGGGTACTTATTCCAGACATTTGCTCAGATTTCTCCCCCTGCGCGGGGAGGTACTGCCTTCCGTTCTCTGCCTGTCCTGATCTCTCCCGCTGCGCAAAGCTTCAACACACACTTCTCACCCTTCAAGGACTCGAGCGCCCATTCATTAGCTTTGTACCTGGACTCCCACAGCCTCAGTCTGTTCTTCTTAGTTTGGCACGTTGCATATGTCAATAATTCAGCTATTCATTTCATCTGATACTTACTGAGAGCCTACCCAGTGCTGCGTACCGTGCCGGGTGCTAAAGCTACAACCAAGGCCAAGGTGGACACGATGGCTCCATCTAAATTCTAACCTCTGGAGGGCAAGGTCATCTCTTACACTTCTTTTGTGTCTCCCTCACCGCCTCCTAGCTGGGTGGTAGAAACGTTATGGGTCATCAATAGATACTTGGTGAATGAGTAACTGAGTTCAAAGACGGATCATTGCATTGATCATAAGATTGATTACCCAGTGTGGGCTTTTACCCCCTTGCTCCCAACTTGCTGGGTGTGCCTGGAGAAACAGATAACCTCTCTGTGCTTCAGTCCCCATTCAACAGAGTAGGAGGCAACAGATCTTGGATAAAGCCAAGCTCTTCAATAAGGGCCTGGAACTATTCACCAGCTCTTGGTGGGCAGGCAGCAGCGGCTACGGGCAGCCTCTGTGCATCTTTCTCTCACTGCGTGTATTCTGTGATTCGGTCTAAACCCCCCTCCCCATAATCCCCCTGGTAAATTGAGTTCCTTAAGGGCAAAATGTTATTTTAAGGATATCTATCCTTCTAGAACAGTCCCTGGCACACGGTAGGAGCTCAATAAAAGTTTGGCAAAGGGAGGAATGGATGAAAGTGAGCTATCATCTTTCATTTTATTCATCACCAGCTGCAGCAGTTCACAAACCACGCCCATTTCCTTTCGCTTCCTTTAGGTTACACACGAAAACCAGTGATATTGACTTGACCTCTCCAAAGCTGAGTGAAGGCTGAAAGGCAGCTGCTGCAGAGCTGCGTCCTAGAGAAACCACCTTCCTGCACAGGATGAAATGGAATCATCTATGTTTGGTATTAAAACCTCGCTGCCCCTGACGTCAAAGAAGCTCTGTGGCTTCGAGGGGACAGCAGAAACTCTGTTTCCGTAGCGCTGTACAAATGACTGCCTGATGTTTTTGTTCTCACTTTTTTTTTTTCTTGGCCTCCTTTCCAGGAAATGGACTAGAGGAGCTGGCAATTGATTAAAAATAGGCTTCATGTGAGGAAAAAAACATACGCATTCGGCAAAATTAAAGTCTCTGAGCCTCAGAATGCTTGCAGCTAGCTATATTTAGGCCTGGAGATTAGGTCTCCTTCGAGCTGGCTGGAAAAAGTCTCTGGTCAAGGAAAATCTTTTCCTTCTATTGTAGGATCATCACCTCTTAAGTCTGGCGGCCTTGCCTTCTGACCGCTTGGGACTGTTTCCTGATGAAAAGCTCAGTAAGTGCTTTTCTAGTGGCTTTGCCCTTGGAATCTCAAGGCTACAGACCTGGGCAAGGCCTGGATCACCGCCTGAGGCTGGTCCCCAGGCATCAGGTAGGTGAACAGCGTTTCGTTTCCAGCTCAAAAGTCGTTAGGGGCAGTGTCCCCATGAACCCTCTTAGTTGTCTGGTCCAATAGTTTATTTTCCTGGGGAAAAGGGTGTTCCTCTTTTTGATCCTTTTCAACACATGTCACGCCCTTGTCATCAGGTCTTTCATTCAAGCCTGGTCCTGTGCCGGGGCCTGGGGATAAAGATAAGATGAAGTTGTGTTCGCTGCCTTTAGGGAGCCCAGAGTTTAGCAGAGCTCCTCATAAAATTCCTTTAGGGCCTTGAAGACGATTCTGGCATGACTTGCTTTAAGAAAGTCAGTTATTATGAAGTTTAGATTGACAGGAAGAGAAATTGGGCTTGAGTCTCCACTTTAAAAAAAAAATTCACCTAAGGGCTCAGCTAAATGGAATTTAAAGTAGGATTTAGTTTATTCAGACCTTTTTCAGAAACACACCTAATTGTGGAGGGAATGGTGTGCCCATAAGGAATCACTTCTCAGCCCTCTCAGCGGGCCTCCTCTCTCCTCCTGGGATCTCAGAATGGAAAGGGAAAGAAGAGGGGAGAGGGGAGCTGGCCAGGGGACAGGGTGTCAAAAGGAGGGAGGGGGTAAAAACAGAGGAGAGGACTGAGCAGGGGGAGGGGGATGGACAAGGGGAGGCAAGAGGAAAGATAGCAAACTAAACCCAATTCCCCTAGGACCTATTTTACATTCCTTTGATCATTTTTGGAAGGATGGACTCAGGTAGTACAATTATAGCCAGCTCTCCATCACCGCTAAGGAGGGAAGTCCTTTACAAGTGTTAGTTATTATTACAACATGAATAATTGAATCTCCCAGATAATCCCCAAACCTCATTTGAGTCTTTAAGTTTCTCTTCCTCCACCGCCAAACCTTTTAACGAAATGAGACCGGTGCTAGCAAAGAAAGTAAAAGGGCTGGCGTGAGTCTCCCTTCTCCTCCCCCCCCCACCCCACTGCCTCTGGTCTGTCAGGTCTTTAATCCTCAAACCGGAGAAACTGACCCCCCAAAACCATGAGTAGGGAGTGTGAGTGAGGAGGGGTGCATCCAGCTGACCCCTTTGGACCTAGCTCCATCCGGGCCCCTTCTGCTAACTCCTCTCTCCCTTCCACCCTCCCCCTCCTCAGCACCCCTGCACTGAGAGCTGAAAGAAAATATGTGCATGGCAGGCACTGGCTGACACACCCCACGTACAGGGCCATTTACTTATGCTCTGCATCGCCTGCTCACGCATTCCTGTCTATTCCACCTTCTAAATTGCTCTTAAAAGTACTCCTTGCTTTCCACCATCCCCAAACCAACTTAATCTAGGCTCCGTTCCCTTTGGCCTGGACTCTTGCGGTGGCCCCCTAGTAGCCTCCAGTCTCTAGCCACTCAAATCCATCTTCCACGCTATACCCTTCAATGGCTCCCAGTTGCTCACAGGGTCAAGTCCAGAGGCATTCCTATGGCCAGTGAGCCCTCCATGATCTGATCTGTGACCAGCGCTCTGCCCTCACCTCCCCCACAACTTCTGGGAAGACCCTCCCCACCTCCACCCCACCTGGGTTTGTTTCCTAACTCCCTCCTTATCCTTTAAGTCTCGGCTCCCACATCCCCTCCTCCTTGACACGCCCCCCCCTTTGCCCCCAGCGACTCTGACTCCCAGTCATTTGCATAGAGAGGGTCTCCAGTACATCCCCAGATCCGCACCGCACTTCTCACACTAGACTGCAATCAATGGCTCATAGGTCGTTCATCCCTGCTAGTCTGCGAGTTTCTCCGCAGGACTCTCTGTATTCCTGGCACCTAAATATGTCTTGAAAGAGAATAAATGATGTTTTAACAATTGAAGGGCAGAGCGCCAGAGTGGTTGTAGCAGAACTAGCACCAAAATCTAAGTTCTGTGAGGGCAAGGAATTCTCTAGCGTCTGGAACAGAGTCACGCTATTTGTTGAATGTTGTTGAACTTGGACTTAGAACTGAGTGTGAACCCTGCCTCTACCATTTTCGAACTCTGTGTCACCTTGAACTGGCTGTCTGTTGCCTCTGAGCCTCAGTCTTATCATCTGTAAAATGGGGATAATAATTCTACATACATCATAGGTAAGAATTAAATGAGATCAGATACTTACTTGACAGCACCTAGCATGATGCCTGGCACAGAGAAGGCAGGTAATGCATGTCAGCTGAAGTCCTTTGAAGACCAATGTCTTCTACTTCTCTGATTCCCTACCGTGCGCCCTTCCCCCACCCTAGCCCTGCTCGTGCCCACTGTGGTCAAACCATCAGGGGCTCGGCACTCACTTGCCGCAGTTGTAGAGGTCACAGCAGAAGCAGGTGTTGCCCCGGATGCGAGGTGTGCAGAATCCACGGCTGAGGTGAGGGCAGTTCACCTGGGGACACACCACAGTGAGGAGGTGAGCTGGCGCTGGACGGGAGGCGGGACCCTCTGGGATTGGCACTGTGAGTTAGTGACTGATGGAGACGGTAAGGATGGCTGTGACATGAACGCACCAATGCACGGGCAGGATGGGGCTGGGCAGGTGGCTGGATGAACTCGTGTGTGAGGCAAGTCACGGTGGAGCTGGGCTCACGTGCAGCCTCAGCCATTAGCCCTCAGGGCCGCATCCCTGAAGGGTGGAGATGGAGGGGAGGAAGGACGGATGGAAGGATGGACAGAAGAACGAATGGGTGGTAGGAAATGAGGATACAAGGGGCGGGAAATCAGGGTATGGGGGAAAGGGGACCAGATGGGAAGGAAGACAGAGAGGCCATCACATGCACTCTGAAGTACAATAGTACCTCTCGAGCTGCCTGGGTAAGGTTCCTCATAACCCTCGCGGAAGGAGAATTTTTGGTTGAGGAACTTATGACCTTATATAGGAAAAATAGGGTTAGGGGGACCAGGGTTACAAGTGAACCTATGGAAGTCATTATTAACACTTGTACAGTCACCAGGTTAACACAAGAATGCGAACACGTTGAAATCCAGAGAATAGCAATGACATTTTACACATCTCGCGTTTGCAAAAAAAAAAAGTAAAAATTAACTTCCATTTATCGTCTCTTATTTGTGAGAAATCTTCCAGGCTCTCGCCTGCCCCATATGGATGCAATGAAGTGCTTGTAAATTTGTTTCACTGTGTTATAGAGAATATTGGTGGTAAACGCGCACTTTTTTCTATATTGGCTCCTTCATCCAAAAGCTCATGCCTTTCTGATAAGCTGTTGGCACATACATCTTTCTACTCCTTTCTAACCCGAGAATAGTTAGAAAAAAAAATGGTAAACTGGTGATTGGGGAAGGAAAATGGGGCAAGTGGATGGCACTGTTCACACCGTATGTTAAGGAAAACAGCTTCCCCTGAAGTTATGCAATACAGTCACCATTTTATATCCACTTGCCACCTTTTTCTAACAGTCACAAGTTTACCATTTTTCTAACTATTCTCGGGGGGGGGCATTTACTTTCAATTTGAAGTTAATAGAGAACCAAATGGTTGAGGTTGCTAGAAGCACATGGTAGAGTTTTTTATTAACGGGCTCTCTGGATTGGAGAGAGGTGACTGTGAGCTGAAATGAAAGTTCTCCAAAAATGACCCGGAGCCGAGCTTCACCTCACCTCCCACTGCCTCTGCTTCTGTGTGAGGCACCAAGGAACCCAAGGAGAGCCATGCGGGGCAGGAGAGACACACCCTCACGTGTCCACTCAAGCATCATCAGACTGGCCTCCGGGTGTGTCATGACAGGGGCCAGGCCGCCAGCCCAGACCTCCCCAGAGCCTCAAAGTGGACCAGGCTTCTCAGTGACCCTCATTTGGCTTCCTGACCCCTCCCATATGTGGGACTCAGACTCTGCCTCCCCGGTGCAGACCTGCTGCCTTGGTGGGGCTCCCACTTTTCTTCCAGCTGGACATCAAGTCCAGGCAGCTGAACCATCGTCCACAGACATGGGGGAGGGACCTACCCTGTGGCCTCTGTACTCTTCACCTGTCCCTCTCGGGATCAAAGCCGCACACTGAGAGGCTGCCTGCTGGGGTCAGAGGGGCAGCCCGTGGCCACAGAACAAAGTAAATCTGATTAGGCCTCATGAGGCTCTAACCTATGACCATGGCCCCATTAGCACTGAGCTCTGACCCACTGAACAAATCAACTAAACATACCTTGTAGCAAGCTGTAGGCCCAGGAAAAAGAGTAAAAGAAAGGGGGTTCCAGGCAGAACAGGAGACTTTCCCCAAAGGTAAGACATGCAGCCTCCTTCTGGCTCTTACCTCCTCAGCTTCCTTCTGGGATGTCTTGGGCACATAGTGGCACCGGTTAGCATAGAGTGGTTTCAGATCCTGGAAACGGAAACACCAAACCAAATGGGTTTTGGCTTTGGAAAATAGAGCAGCAAGTGCTCTGATTGGTAATGAAAGATTTGAACACACATACACACACACACACACACCAGAGCAGGTAGTGGGTTGGGTTGATTTCTGAAAGCTGTCCATCTAGGGAACCTGGGAATGCGAGGATCACATAAAAATGTTCTAATAACTGCTTTCTGTTGGGCCACTTGGTTGATGAGAAATTAGGAAATTGACTGAGAAGTGGGTTTCTTGAAATTTCCACTCGGGTCTTCTTTTATTTCTAGTCTTTGTCTCTTTGCAAAGAGTCCCCAGGGAACAAAAGTCAAAACTCCACGTTATTGCAACATCACACTCCCAATCAGAGGGAGGCCGGCTCCAACAATGAGGATTCATTATCACCTGGGGACAGGACCCGGGCTGGCTGACACGTACACCCTGCTGTCATTGCCACAGCTTTTTCAGAAGGAAGAGCTCAGGAAGCAAGCCCCAGGGGGATGGGTAGCCACGGAGCCTGCTGTCGATTTTAACTCAACTGAGCTATGAGCCATTTTCACTCAGCTACACAGATTAAAGACAGTGAACTCCAAAAATACCACTGAAGCCCAGAAAGCGAACATGGGGCTCAAGGACGGTTGACTAACCTTGCTGGCTTGGGGCTGGGGTAGAACAGACAGATGCAATCCAGTGCTTCCTGGAAACAGTCAGGGGATGCCGCCCACTTTCCGGGGGACACTAAACATCCCCTGACTGGTAGGGGGCTTCGACCAAAAGCAGGGTAGCACAGGACAAGCAGTTTATGCAAACTGACCTTTGGAACTCGGCCAAAAGCACCTTGGCAGAGGGCGTTTATCTCTTGCCCCTCCTTCCCCCTAAACCCACTTCTCTCACCGTTTTCCATAATCCTGGTGGCTGCTTTCCCCGCACACATGTGATTGAGCATCTCCTGTAGCTGACACCCAAGTGCCTCCTGCCTCCCTGCCTGCTGCCCCGCCAAGGACCTAGGACCTTCCATCAGCTGCTTCTACATGCATGTCCTGACCACTCTGTGTTCTGAAAGGACACTGCCCTGTGGGCTCAACCTGGAGTCAGGCTGGAAAGGAATGAGGGTTCTTATGGTCGCTGCCAGCAGGGTTTATTTTCCGAGTTTGGGCAATGGCAGAAGTTATCATCATCCTGCCGAAGGGGAGGCTTGATGTGCTGGTCGTAGCCCTCCTGACCCCCTGGTTCTCCAAAGAGCATTCAGCCACCAACTGGCTAAATGAAGACAGACGTGTGTGTGTTTGTGTGTGTGATGGTCGCCCATATGCTGCCTCTGGCTGCTCTGGTGTACTGAGGCCCCAGGGGAGGAACAAGCCCATGTGACTGGGAGGTAAGAAAAGGCCACTTAGCCGTGCAGCCGTTTACATCCGAAGGGCTAGCAACTCCAGAGTGGAGGGCTGGCCACGTGACTGCTTTCTGCTGCGTGTCAGTGTGCTCTGGGCGAGGCCCTCTCAGGGCGCGTTCACACCGTCCTCATGTTAACCCTGAGAGACAACTGGGTTACTATCACATCCACGTGGAAGAGGAGAGACTGTGGCACGAGGAGGGAAAGGGATTTTCCCAGCTAGTTAATTGCTATATTCGGGGAGGGGAAAGGAAGGAAACTGGAGACGAGAGAGAAGGAATGAGACACATTTAGAGGGGGGCCAGGAGGTAGGTCTTAAGTGGAAGCGCATATGCCCCCAAGCCAAAGGACAGGGCACCAGGAGGTTAAAGGGCCCCAACAACAGGAAAAGCTGGCTCTAACCCACCCGAGCAGTGCTAGGGTCCAAATGTGCCTTTCATTTAAGCTGGCCAACAGACATCACCATAGATTAATAAAGCCTTCTCCCTCAAAACTGTCTGGGAGGGGCTTCCCTGGTGGCGCAGTGGTTGAGAGTCCGCCTGCCGATGCAGGGGACGCGGGTTCATGCCCCGGTCCGGGAGGATCCCACATGCTGCGGAGCGGCTGGGCCCATGAGCCATGGCCGCTGAGCCTGCGCGTCCGGAGCCTGTGCTCCGCAACGGGAGAGGCCACAGCAGTGAGAGGCCCGCATAATGCAAAAAAAAAAAAAAAAAAACTGTCTGGGTACCAGTGAGGACTGGCAGATGTCTTAGGCCAGGTACAGTGTAGGCGAAAAGGTGTTCTCAAAGCCTCACCCCAACCTCCCGAATCAAATGCTCTACCGCAAGCCACTAACGGCAGGAGGCACAGAGGGCCTACACTCAGAAGCTGGAAGAAACTTCCAGTAAATATAATTTGGATTTTTCTCCCATTGCCTTTGGCTCAGGCCAGTGATCAAAACCTTTAGGAGTTTAGGGAAATGCAAATCCAAACCACAGTGAGGGGCTTCCCTGGTGGCGCAGTGGTTGAGAATCCACCTGCCGATGCAGGGGACACGGGTTCGTGCCCTGGTCTGGGAGGATCCCACATGCCGCGGAGCGGCTGCGTCCGTGAGCCATGGCCGCTGAGCCTGTGTGTCCGGAGCCTGTGCTCCGCAACGGGAGAGGCCGCAGCAGTGAGAGGCCCGCATACCGCAAAACAAAACAAAACAAAACAAACCACAATGAGAAACCACTTCATACCTACTAGGATGGCTAGAATTAAAAAGTCGGCTAATAACAGGAGTTGGAAAGGATGTGGAGAGACTTCCAGTGCGAATGTAAAACGGTGCAGCCACTTTGGAAAATTGGCAGTTCATCAAAAGGTTAAACGTAGTTACCATATGACCCAGTACTTCCAATCATAGGTATATACTCAAAGGAAATGAAAACATATGTCCACATAGAAACTTGAACACAAATGTTTAGAGCAGCATTATTGATAACAGCCAAGAGGTGGAAACAACCCAAATGTCCATCACCTTGTGAATGGATAACCAAAATGTGGTATATCAATACAATGGAATATTATTAGACCATAAAAAGAAAGGAAGCAATGATACATGCTACAATATGGATAAATCTGGAAAACATTATACTAAGTAAAAAAAAGTCAGGTTGCAAAAGACTACATATTATATGATGCCATTAACAGGAAATGTTAATTAATATAGGGAAATCTATAGAGAAAGTAGATTAGTGGTTGCCTAGGACTTGGGGTAGCAGGGGGACTAGGGAATTGATAGCTAAAGGGTATGGAGTTGTTTGGGGGATGATAAAAATCTTCTAGCATTGACCTGATAGTTTGCACATACCTGTGAATATACTAAAAGCCACTGAATTATATACTTCAGATGGGTAAATTATATGGGACGTGAACTATATCTCAATAAAGATGTTTAAAAAAAAAACATTAGGAGTGGGAGCAGGAGGGAAAAGGAGGAAGCCATTTTAGCTCATGATGCCATGAAAATCTACTGCAGGCTTCTTGGCCACTAGGCCTATGTTGCCATGGAGACTGCCTCAGAGTGAAGCGTGCTTGTCAAATGGGGATAATAACACCTGCCCTACATATCTCACAGGATTGCTGTGGGTCTCAAATGAGATAATAGACGTTAAGGCACATTGAAACACTAAATTCACTACACAAAAACAAGGAATTATTGTTATTAAGATGGCGCCTGTTGAAACAAAATAACACACACACTATGATTGTCTATAAGCATGCTACAAAAACAGGTATATACTCAGAGGGTAATATGCAGAAATTGCATATGCAACAGAATTGCTATGTTAGGGTGGTATGATAGTGGATGTTACAAGTTCCTGTTGTGTCACTTGCCTCTTCAAAAAGAAAAAGATGAAGAAAAAGATGGCTCTCTCAGCTAAACTCAAAAGGGATGAGTCTGATATAGGGGCCGACATATTCCTGACCCCAAAAGAAAACTGGGCAAAAACCTTCTCTCTTCCATCCTATACTTTCCCCCCTACCCAGTAATTATCTCCTGACATGCCAGCACTGACCATAGGAATTCCACTAATCTTGGCAAATGAGGGACTGACTCTTATGTCTAGGAGGAGAGTCCAAGAGCAAGTTGGGATTGAAATAATGATGTTGCAAATCATCCTTTCTCAGATCCATCCATACCCAGGACACTCCCTCAGGATGACCTGCACTATTAGCCAACGACTGAAATGGAATAAAATATGATGGATCCACACAATATTCTGATAATATAATTTTTCTCTAATTCAATTGTTTTAGAAAACATATAATTGCAACTAGTTCATAGGATGTTTTCATTTTCAATGTTGGTTCACTTGGGGGAAAAAATGAGTATCTGAGGTTTTTGTGGGAGCTCAGTTAGCTGCTTGGCTGCCTCTCGATTTGGGTTTGTGGGCCAGAACAGGGCTATACTATGACCTCCCTGGGACTTTTGCCTTTTGTGGACAGCTTCTTCCATTAAAAATTGTTGAAAATGATATTTTATTTATTTTGATGATATCTTATGACTGCATTGGTATAAAGACAAATTTCTATTATGTGTGAAAACTTTTTTTGGCCTAAAAGTTCATCATTTTTCTTCTGAGTTGAAAAGAAATGATCATATTTTTCTGGGGCCCTGAAAGTCCGTGGGTCACAGGCACTGTTGTCTACTGAGCCCAATGGAGAAGGCGGCCCTAGGCCAGATATCTGAAATTGTAAGAGATGGAAAGCGCTGAACAAGGGGTGAGGGCTCCTGCAGGGAGCCCTGTGGGCAGGACCCGAATCCCAGGCTTCCCCAAGAAGGAGCACAGGTTTGGGTTTCAGGAGTAAAGTAGCCTTACTCGAGGCACAGCTTCTCCAGAACAGGAGGCATTTGGCGCCTCTACTCCAGGACTGGGCTCGTTTGGGGGACTTCCAGCTCTGGGGCTATCTCAGGATCCGAATCACATTACTCCACTCCAACTATAAAGACAGCGAAGTTCGGGCATCCTAGAAAAGGCGTCTGTCCTCACAGGCTGCTCTTGTCACTGTTGGAGGTGGGGGAGGTCAGCCACTGCCACCTCCGAGGCATGTCAACAAAGGCTTAGCTCCAACCCTTCCACCACTGGGAAGCCTGCTCTGATCCAAGGTAAACCACTTGGGCACTTAGAGCTTATATGCCCAGCTTAGACCGATTTCTCTAGATGCCCGTGTGTGTCCAGGGATGTCCTCATTCTGACATCACCTCCTTGAGGCCGGTGATGTCACCTCCCTCTCCTGTACCCCTCACAGCCCTTAGCACACACCCAGCACACACACACTCGATGAAGCCTTGTTGTATTGCCCATTTACTTTAACCCAGGGCTAAAAATACTCACAATGTGTCTGGCAGCGAAGACCCCGTCGACTATGGCACAACAAAAGGCTGCGATCACACCAAAGCTGATAAAGACGATGGAAGCCACCAGCTGTGGGAGTAGGGGGTGGGGGACAAAGCAAAAGTGTCTGTTAGCCTTCCACTCTCGCTGCTTCCGGAGACAAGGCGATCCCCAAGAGACCGCCACCCAAAGCGGAACTCTGGCCTGCCACCCCGCGTGAAGCGTGAATGCCCTTTTCAGCCACGCAGCATGAGTGGGAGCAGGAGGAGGGGGACGTGGAGAAGGGGCCATTGAAGCACTTCTTACACTCTCGGGACAAGCTAAGAAATTCACTCCATGAGTCTAGGAGCGCCCAAGGAAGAGGAGGCTGAGGATTTAGACTGCATGGCTCCTCCTTTCACAGACTCAGAAAGATGTTGGACCTTTGACGTCATGAAGTCCCACCCTCTATTTTATTTATTGTGGAATTGGAGGCTCAGAGAGCGGAAGTGGTGTGTCCAAGGTCACTATCCAGTCTATGGAGGAGCCTGTGCCCACCAACTCCTAGTCCAGTGTTCTGCCCACCCCCTCATGGTGGGCAATGATGAAGAAAGGATGATTCTGAGGCCCTGCACAACCCTACATGGTCCTGCATCACTGAAGAAAGAGAGCACTCAACTTATTATGGCTTAGGTGTCAAAGATATCTTAAAAGGGTTGAAGTCTCTGAAATTGATCAACTCCGTGTGGTACATCCGAAAAAATTCAAGTAAGAGAAATGTTTGCTGGAACCAGACTGCCCTACTCTCTGATCGTGTTAGATAACAGAAATTTTCCTAGTAACTTGTCTTCCATTACAAGGGCGAAACTACAACCCCACGTGGGGGTAGGTGTTTCAAGGTGTAACCAGGGGCAGGGATTGGTACTGCCTAAGCCCACCATCTGCCCGTGTTGACCCTCAAAACACCCTCTTTGAGGTGTTTGGGGGGGTAGAGAAATAGCATGGCATTAAGATGCTCCCCAGGGAGAAGGAGGAAATCAAAGTCAAGGCCGCCCTAAGGTCCTCCCATCTCACAGGCTAGAAGGTAATACTGATCTCCTTTGGGAGTTGTTCAGAAACCTCGCCCCATAAATCTCACTTCACAGCGCTACAGAGAGTTGGTAAATAATGGATGAAAGATGTCATGAAATTGGCATTATCAGCTATGCTATGATCAGCTCTACAATTAGAACTCCCCTGTCATTCTGAATAATTTAAACGCAAAGTGCAAACACAACTGGCAGCGGAGAGCCCAGGTGAAATGGAAGAAGAGAACTATTAGAACCCCCCTGAGGGCGATTCCCTACATTGCTAGGGGGGAGAACACACGGTTAGAGTTCCCTGTCCCTGGAGCTATTACGTTATCTGATTAAACTTGCTGTTAAATAGACTCTAGCATCAGTCTAGATGCCACAGTGACTTGTACGGGGAAGCCTAATCAGTCCACCATCTGACCACTCACCAGGCATCTTGATTTACAAGCCCATAAAACTGCAATATGCTTGCAATTTGGTCTGTACCGTCTTCTCTTGCCCTCTAGGAAGCCTTCTCAGGCTGAAGCAGGAAAATACAACAGCCTGCCCTTGCGGGCCCCCATTCGGACATAGAACTTTGTGAGTTTTACCTCCTGTTGTATGTGTACCCTTCCTCTCAACCTTACACATACTTAGCTTTGAACTATGTATGTGTAATGGGAATACTTGAGGTTGGCTTCATAATTTCATTGCATCTTCTTGTGCCCTAAATATATTTGTTCTGCTAATTAAAGTCTCCTAGATTGGAATCTCCTAAAAGGCAGGAACCCTCTGCGAAAACTCCTCTCCAAGATTATGCCTCAGAGAGGAAGGTGTGAGGGTCGACAGTGAGCCAGGGCTGCAGCAGCCCGAATCAAAGCAGCAAAGGCATCCGATGCAAGGACAATTGGCCTGACTGGATAGGCTGGCGCACTCCTTTGCGAGTGAGGAGAAAAGCAAAAGGCAAGATCCAGATTATTCCATCCCTGTGACTTAAGGAGAGTAGCTGGGCCACTGAGGGAACATCAGGAAGGGTGAGAACAAGTCCCATACCACAGGGTCACTTTAAAACAAGTTCCCCAGAGGCTTAGGAGAAAAGTAAAGTAGCTGTTTCTTTTGTGGCCCAATTTGGGCAACCTTAAGAAATGTGTCACTTATCCGCAGAAATATTGAGCTTTTTCAGGTGAAGAATTTGATTCTATAGCGATGAAAACTTACCATCTGCCGTTTGTTCTCCACGAGGTTTGATCCGATGATTCCAAGGAACGATCCAAAGCCAAGCTGCAAAGCAACATGGCACAGATAGCACGTGGGAAGATGGTTAGCCAGACCGCACGGTCGTTCCACCCCTGGGATACAATTCAGGATAACAGAAAATACCCGGGGTACAGATGCTAAACCCGTGCAGCTGTTACTCACACAAATACAGTATGAGTAAGAAAAGTATTTCTCCCACCATTTGCCAATTTTTCCTCGTAGATATGAATCACACCTAAAAAGAAACTCGTGTGCCCAGAAGCTAAAAGTAAAAGTCAACCATAGCTTTTCAGAGCCTGCTTATTTCAATTTCAATATCCATTACCTAGCATGTGACTGGTGAGTCAGTAAGAGACGGATAATGGTAAAAAGCACGCATTATATTCTGATCTTTATCTTTTCTTTGAAAAGAGACCTTCTATCCTGATGCACGAATTACAAAATAAAGGTCTGAAATAGCGATATTTGATGCATCAGGCACACTAATCAAACCCAGGAAGTACTTTAGAAATCAGCAAGCACCTTAACCTAGACTTCAAAAGAAAAAAAAAAAAAAAGAACTATTTTTTTTTGAAAGCCTGTATTTGTGGTTGACCCACTGCAATTTATGTTAGCACTTATTCACCTCTTCTTCCATCTCTGCTTCATTTATGGACAGAAAGCATTCATTAAAGGGTGAATAGAAATGGCAGTGTAAAACCCTGAAAAACAATTTCCCTGTCTAAGCGGCTGGGATGATGGCTCGGGGTAGCAGCTTCCACTTTGCTCTCAGTTTTGCCATTAGTGGGTTGAGTCTGTCATTCTCAGCTGAAAATGATCACTAACCGATGGTTGCCATCAGGGGTGAAAGTGGAAGAAGTAAAAAGTGGTGGGAATGGACCAATAAATCTTAACACAAGTCCAGCAATGTGGTTACATTTCTCTTGAGCCTCACTAAGGATGTGGCTTTCCATCTGCCGCCTTACCTTGGCTTACAGGGACATCTCTTTCGGTCTGAGGCCCCCAAGCCTTACACCAAGTCTTGGGAATCTAATGGACCCAAGGGCTGGGCAGGAGCCTGGTGGGGCAGTGTAGGGGGGCTGGGTGCTTGCCTCAGAAACCCAAGCATGGGGCTTCCCTGGTGGCGCAGTGGTTGAGAGTCCGCCTGCCGATGCAGGGGACACGGGTTCGTGCCCCGGTCCGGGAAGATCCCACGTGCCGCGGAGCGGCTGGGCCCGTGAGCCATGGCCGCTGAGCCTGCGCGTCCGGAGCCTGTGCTCCGCAACGGGAGAGGCCACAACAGTGAGAGGCCCGCGTACCGCAAAAAATAAAAAAAATAATTTAAAAAAAGAAACCCAAGCATGAAAGAGAATGAAGGGAAGGAATGAATACAAATTTCCAAGGACTCATTCTGCAGGGCCACTCAGCCAGCAATCCCTCTTGAGAAATAGAAGCTGAAGAGCATCAAGGTGTAACCCATGCCGTCCAAGACTCTACTGAGAACATCCTCACTCAACGGTTAAACTATGCCTGTCTCCCACCTGGTCTTATTTGAAATGTAATTAAAATGTGTTGTGATGAAGTACAGTGATGAAAACCTGGTCATCAGATCTAGCCTGGCTTCTAACCCCAGCTCTTCCACTCGTGGCTGTGTGCCTCGAACAACTGACTGACCTCCCTAAACCTCAGTTTTCTTATCTGGAAAATGGGGACCATAGTAGTAGCTGTCTTATAGGATTTTTGTAAGGATTAGCCAGGACAATACAGTCAAAGAACTTTGCACAGGGCCTGGCACACAGTAAGTACTCAGTAAATACGAGTTATTGTTCTAGTGATTATTATTACAATTTTTAAAGACACTTAACTTTGGGGCAGCTCTAACCTGATTTGAGCTGGCAAATCCTATCATTATTTGCTCTATTTCATAAGAGTTTAGTATTCTGTCTTATCTCCCCTCCCAATATGTTGCACAGCTTTTATTCTTCAGGAAGAATTCCATGAATAGCCTGTGCTTATGACACTCTGGGCCATTTGTGGAGACTGAAAGAAAGGCAGAGGGCAGTTTCTTTTTTTTTTTTTTTGCGGTACGCGGGCCTCTCACTGTTGTGGCCTCTCCCATCGCGGAGCACAGGCTCCGGACGCGCAGGCGCAGCGGCCACGGCTCACGGGCCCAGCCGCTCCGCGGCACGTGGGATCTTCCCAGACCGGGGCACGAACCCGTGTCCCCTGCATCGGCAGGCGGACTCCCAACCACTGCGCCACCAGGGAAGCCCCCAGAGGGCAGTTTCTTACATGGAAAATAAGTCCTTTCACTGAGCGGTTCATCAGTTTCCACAGATAATTCCCTGAATGTTCTTCGGAGCCTCAACGGCAGTCTTTGCCTTAAGACGGGAAGCAAAGACACTCGCTCTTCCTGACACTCTCAAATAACTCTCTGATGGCAGGGACCGGAAGAGGTGGCCTGAGGCCTCATGGAATTGGCTGGAAAGACAAGGTGCTTTGGGACTGGAAATGCCAGGCCAACCAGTTACTTCATCCAGTTCCCTCTCCTTTCCTTCCATTCCATTTCTATTCCACTCCAACTCATTCCATTTTCTAACACTCACTGAGTACTTTTGGGAGATAAATAAGATGACATGGCCCCTACTCTGCAGGAGTGCATAGTCTAGTGAGGGAGAGACAGACTGTGGCTTAAGGACCACAGGCGAGGTAGAAACAAAGTGCTGAAGGAGCAGAGAATAATTCATTTTGTATTATATCCTTGGCTCTGCTACTTATAAACTGTGTGACCTTGGGCTAGTTCTTTAGCCTCTCTGTGCTTCGGTTTCCTCATCTATTAAATGGGAATCATAATGGTCCTGACCACACAGGACTGCTGTGAGGATTAAATGAGATAAGGTATGTATGTAGCACGACCTGCATAAGGTAGGCTGCTAAATACATGTACATGGTCGTTCTCAGATCTCACAAGAGGGGATAAATGGGGTCAAAGACAGGTAGAGTTCACCAGGTGGGGAACTAATATCAATTGAGTCCTGGCTGGAAGAATTCATTCATCTGGATGACAGGTTTATGAACTAACTCACCAGTTTCACTAAAACTACCTTACATTTGAAGAGCATTTGAATTTAAAGAAGCACTTGCCCTCCACTTTGGTCACAGTCATGTTAGGGAGTTTGGTGGAGCTCATATCATTCCCATTTGATAGATAGCAAAACGGAGGCCTAGAGAATTGTATGGACTCATCCCCTCTTACAGCAAGTTCACGGCAGGGCCAGGACGAGCCCTCAGATCCCCTAACAGCTGGTGTTCTTTCAGCCACACTTTGCTGTATTTGTGGCCAGTGTTAGCAGAATAGTGACCTTCACTGCTACCTACCCCCCAGGGAAGAAGTTACCTGTAAGGATGGAGTGAGAAGTCCTATTTGAGGAAGAGCTGAGGGGGTGAAGGTAAAGAAGGAAAAATCAACAGAATTTCCTGAAAATGGGCAGCTGCTTCTAATCAACTGTTTGCTCTCCTGAGGCCTCAGAAAGGTAAGCTCTGTGGTCCTCGCTCGGGAACTGCCCGGAATCATGGAATGTTCAGACCTTTGGAACTCCATCTTGACTCCCCGTTACCTGAACAAATAACCAGTTTGCTTTGTTTTGGCTGCCCTCCACTTGTAGAAGAAAAAAAAGGCAAATCATTAGAACTCAGATTCAAGAGCTCTTTTTAGGCTGCACCCTATAAACTATGCTTATTCCCGTCCACTGGGACTGAGGTGCAAATGGATTAATCATTCAACAAGTATTAATTGGACATCTACTCTGTGGCAGGCACTGTGCTAGACCTGTGATCTGGAGGCCAGGAAGCGGGGTGGGGTATGATACCAAGACCAACAAGACTCAGCCTCCAGAAGCTGTAAGTAGATAATGGGTCCACAATCCCTTTCTGTAATCCTGAAATCAACAAAGCTCTTAAAACCAAAAGGGTTTTTGGTAACTAACTTGGTGGCAAAACCTGACCTTGAACTGACAGTGAGGTTATTTTATAATGTTTATCTACTTAGTGTAAAAATTCACAGTTTATTGTAGAAAGATGAAGGTGCTTGATTATGGGGTATACCTCAAGACCCCACTGGGATGTTAGATAATATATGATATATGCAGTCTATTATCTTTCTGAAATTAAAAACCAAACAGTCTAAATTTGCAAACACATCTGACCTAAGGGTTCAGACACCACTGTGGATCCCAGTAGCTGAGAAATGTCCCAGCTGTGTCTTTAAGTTGGAATAGGACAGAGCATTTGGATAAACAGAGAGAGAGAGAGAGCACAGGGAGGACATTCCAGTCCAAGACACGTTCAGGGGACTGTGAATTGACAAATTTGGTAAAAGAAAGGTATGGGAGACCAGGCCAAGGGCATCTTCAGAGAGCATTGAATGACAGTGCTAAGGAGGCAACAGGAAGCCAATGAAGGTTAGTCTTATCTAGCAAATCAAGACTCAAGTGTCATCTCTGAAATGTACTTACTAAGCTAGGAACTTTATCTTAGAATGATCTTATACTTTAGAAACATTTTCAACAAGAGGTAGAAAAAATTTCTGCCTAATTCACAATAAACCACAAAATCCCACTATCCAGGCCTTCTATTTCCTGAACATTCAAGTTAGTCAAAACTTTGTTGGATTTATCAAGAGTCTTCACATGTGAAGCTGAAGCCACACTGGCCTAGAGAAGGTTTCTGGCCTATTGACTGTTTTGAATGATCTCTGCTGTCTCTGCCTCCTACTACCCCATGGCAACTCTGATATAATTTTCAATTCACTGGACCCTCCGCCCCTTCCCCTGCCTGGGAGAGGGGACAGAAGCTCCTGGTTTCTTTCCTGAAAGAAAACCCAGGCTGGTGTGGGCCCTAGCAGTATAACAGCTGGTGGAGAAGGTTCTAGAGTGAAAGGCTTTCCGCACTGATCAGGTGGCCAACTCCATCTTGTGGGTTGCATGGGAAACACATGTAGAGGCCTCGTTCTCCTGGACATAAGGTTAGAGAGCTATAGAGAAGGAGCTGGCTCTCTCCCCTGCCTTTTCCATCTTCATACAACCGAGGCTCTTGGGGTTTTTTAGGCCTCCAGAGTAGAAAGCTCACTGGAACTCTTCTGGAATAGACTATGTCTTGAACATTCGAGGACACTAAAAATCCTAAGCCAGTTTGTCTTTCTGTGTTGGTTTTAATTTTTTAAAAATTTTTACATTTTAGCCTGTACAGATGAGCACATCTTTAAAGATGCCTGTTGCATACATGTCTTAGGATAATGATACCACGTTCTAGCTCAGGTAGAGTTAGCTAACACCCTATCATAATGCACCTCACTGTACAAGGGCATCTCATTTGGCAAAATAAAGATGGCTCAGAAAAGTTCTGCATGACTTAGAGTTATACAAACACGATTATATTTTTCAATGCCTGAGATCTCAATATTTAAATGAACTGTATGGTAAGTAGTCTTTAAGTCGTCTTTAAATCTAGTAACTGCTCCCTAATTTGTTTGTTTTAAAATTTTAAATTCTCATGTACACATTTAACCAGAGTCCTAAAACAGCAGTTCCAAATAACCTGACATTTTCCCACAAATCTATACAATGGTCTTTATATTCAAACTGACCAATTTGATAGTGTGGAATCTGAACATGCCACATTTTGCTCATTCTGGTTTTATTGCAAGCATGCTCTGTTTATTGTGTTTTAGTTCTCCAGGTGGTTGCCCATCCACCTGAATTAGACTCCCCTGGGGTGTTTATTAAAATACACACCAAGGTGGGGAAACCACTGGCTTAGAGTTTATATAATACCTCTCTAATAACCAAACTATTCAATTAGTGAAAGCACCCCAGTCCCGGATAAACCTGGATTCTCAGGCATTTATTGTTTCAGAGGTATGAGTTGTTTATTGTATTTGTTATAACAAATCTGCAGTCTTCCCCCCTTCACTTCCTATAATTAAAACCCATTTTAAAGAAACAATCTACAGGAACTATAAAAGAAAGAAAACTTAAGGTTAAACCGTAGGGCACACTGCTAGGGCTGGCTCTCCTGTTAACATTTCCATATTAGCTCTTAGCCAGACACACACGCACAGACACATGCCCCCACTGCTTCAACTTCCAATGCTAGCTGAACGTCAGGTACTCCAATAACAACAATCACGCGCCCTCCTTCCTTTGACATGGAAAATACCTTCCTCTCACCCAGGGAGAGTCTGAATCTTGGCTTGAGCATTTGCTCATCAGTCAGAAACCTTTTACTAAATGCAGCTACCTGAAGCCCACGAAGTCACGCAGACCCTATAAATTGCTTTCCCAAGCCACCAAAATGCAATCTTACCCCCCCCCTTCCTCTGTCCCCCCGCCCCTCTTGTGTTTAAAAATAAAACCCGATTCTGCTGATGACTGGTTTTCTTGCCTCACCACAGGAAGTGGACCGGGTGAGTTCTCACATCACATGCTTAGCAGAGGGCACCAGACGGTGTCTGTGGGACACCTGCCCTCGACTCAAGAGCTGCGAAGGAACTTCCCAGGAAGGGCGGGCGGCCTTCAGCAGCTGGGCCCCCGTGGCAGGCCCCGGCTCAGCTAGGGCTATTGAGAAGGCTGACTGCGGAATCGGTGACCTAGGCAACAGGCGTCAGGCTTGGTCACTCACGGCGCTGGTTTGTCAAAGGCATCCATCTTTAATCCTTTCCCCTTCCTTTGCTTCTCTTTCCAACACCCCCCACGCCAAATAAAGAGTGAAAAAGAAAAGAAACAAAACAACAGCAACAAAGCCGTCTGCCCTCCCTGATAACCTAAAATGTAAACAATAACAACAAAAATCCACCCTAACCTTCCTTCCCGCTCTCTAGCAGTTACAACGGGGAAGTCATTTAGTTGCTATTCAAAATATGATCCAACCTCTAGAGTTAGGTTTTAGGGTTCAACAGCGGTGTGTGTAGATCCAAATGAGGTTTTGGTTTGGTTTTCTTTTTTCCTCAATTATCTTGAGGTCTAACTGGCAAATAAAATGGTACGTATTTCATTTCGTTTCATATACAACATGATGATTTGATATAAAATGAGGTTTTGTATGCAAAGAGTTCAGCGCTTTCCAGCGTGGATTGCATGCAGCCCGGGGATGGGTAAAATAGTCCACTGAAGTGTGGAAAGAAACGATTTGAACTCTTGTTTCCTATTTTTCGTTTATCTAAAAGAATAAGAAAGAAATTACGTGTTAACAAATATTCAATGAACAGACCGTCACTGGTGCCCTCCCTCGGTGTGAAATGTCAGGTGACAAGGCGAGAGCTATTGTTCTGGAGGAGGGCAGGTTCCAAGCAGCAAAGGGTTGGTGGTGTGCCCGGCTAGTCTTATCTAGTCTTCACTAGACTAGTCCCAAGAAAATGGACAAGGAGTTTGGAAGGACTCCTGTTGATAAACCATGAGTTGAAGATGACCCTAATAATGTAACACAGCGAGAAAATGACAGAGCTGACCCTTGGAACTCTCAGGGTGAGCTCTTTGTCAGCCACACGGTGAGATCACGTTAAAAAAACAACGATGCTCATGACAATCCGTTCGTAGCTGAGAAGAAAGCCCGCAATATTCCAAATTATCTAGTGAGCTATTTGAAATGACTTACAGCCACTCTCTCTAATGAGATTTCATGCGAAGTGCATATCATTCCTTGAAATTTTAGTTAGTGCTAGTATGAAGATATTAAAAATTAAAGTGTATTTCATTGTAATCTAATTTTTGAACTTCCATTTTGGTATGTCTTATGAATATGCCTATAATTTGTAAATGAATAAATACACATATCTGAGGAGCAAACACTCCACATATTTTTCCTGAGAGGAGGGCAGGATGACTTTGGAGATCAGAGCTGTGAGTCACAGACTGTCAAGCTGCAAGGGTCCTCAGATTTCAGGTAAAGTCAGGTGACCCCTATTATATACATAGCAAAGCAGATGCCCAGAGAGGGAAGGACCTCAGCCTAAGGTTAACACTGCGAATTAGTAACACGTCCTAGACCAGAAAACTGAGGTCCTAAAGAGTGAGATGACTTGCTCAGGATCACACTGCTAGTTAGGGATTCTTCTGAGTCTTAGTTCAGTGCTCGTCTAAACCAGCCCAGAGCTGTTTCTCTACATAAACGTAGAGATATACAAAGGCGGAAAACTGAGCAAACACAGAAACTCAAACAGAATTGAAAACCATCAGAGTAGAACCAAATGTCCGTAGCCGGCAAGCTACTGAGACCTACCTATGGCTTTGATACTCACAATAACTCCCGGGTAATAACCTCCAACAGTCACATTCTGGGTCCTGGTGGTTGCGGCGAGGCCCACCGTGAGAATTAACACGGACACAATAAGCAAAGTCACGGTGACGTAGATGGAGTTTCGTTTCCTCCGATTAAAGGCTCCTGAAAGCACACAGAGAAACTGAAATTGCTCATTTCGGCTGGAGAAGGGATGGACCTACAGAAAAAAAAATCACTAGGAAGGTTTTCCTTTCCTACTTCAACTGGTAACTGGGGTATTCTCTGGGGAGTGGAATTATGGGGAAGAGATGGAGCTTTAGTTTTTTGCAGTCATCAGGTGTTACGTTTACAAACGTATATATATATATATATATGCTTCCAGTTTGAAAATAAACAACAGAAGAAACTGTACCAGTTAGTTACATAAAGACAAAACACATTCGATAAAAGATGTCTCATACCCACTTAGTGAAGTGTTTCTTTTTTAAGCCAAATTATAAGGTACATGATAGATGGAAAGTGTACTGTGGAGATATTAAATGAAAATATTTTAAGGCCAATATGCAACTAAGGAGGGTTTTGTCATAAGCTGGAGATATGAAATTTCATTTTCAGTGTAAATATCAGAACCAAGCCAGGTACTGGGATATTTTTTTTCATTTATTTCTGACATTTGCCACCTCATGTATAAACTTTAAAAATGGTGTGTTGGCAAGATTTGCCACATAACAAATGCGTGTAATAAAGTAAGTGTTTGGAGGCCATTAGTCCAAAAAGATATGTATCGGGGGGAGGTAGATGGGGAGAATTAAAACTTACACCCTTTGGGCTTATGTGAGGGTGACATAAATACAAATGATGAGAAACCCGTTCTCCTACTCAGTGCTTATCGGACATGATCGTGCAAACCAATATTTTTTTTCGAAAACAGGCTTATTAAGTCAGATAGAAAAATGGTATCTAGACTCGCTTTTGAATTTAATTTTCTTTTCTAAGGAATGAAGCGCTGCTCAACACTCTGCGTGCGTTTTTTTCTGGAGGGGGTTCTCAACAGGAAATACCAGGGCTGAGTTACACCTAGGAGTTCTCATAAAAAATAAACAACTGGGGGACTTGCTATGAGAGTCCAGTTCTCTAGTGGGGAGCCTTATGACAGGGTTGCCCACTCAGGTGGCTTGGCTGTCATTTATGGGCCTAAAGAGGCCACTTGGGACTGATCGCAGGACCCCGCCATTCTGGGAGGCCTCGCCGCAGCCTCAGGAAGCAGCTGCCTTTGAAGCCGCCCAGACTGCACCACTGGGAGGGAGGGGAGAGGGGATGAAGGAAGGGGAAGGGAGGCGAGAAAACCAGGGAGACCCAGGAGGCCTGATGGTGCTGAGAGGGAGGCACTGTGGCTGGCTCTGCAGCCCCCAGCAGATGCCCCCTCCTCGAGGGAAGAAGAGCGTTCAGGAGTGCCACCCTGGGTGAGCCCCACCATCCGTCTCGTCTCGTCTCCCACAGTGCGGTCCCTGCCCAAGGCTCCAAGGGAGGTGGGAGGGGCTGGCGGTCTCTCCCCTGACGTCAGCCTCGAAAGTGAGGGCCGTGACTCATCAGGGTCATTTCTGATACGGTACTATTCCAAGACCATTTTACATCGAAATGTAGAAGTGGCTTGAGCGTTTGGAGGCACCCACAGACTAAAGCGCCATATCGCACCCTGGGAGGAGAGGTAAAGTGAGTTGGGAAACGAGGCTCCTCTCCTGGGGGGGAAAACAACGGACCCGCTGGAGACACCTGTGACATCCGGGCCCTTTGTGTGAGAGGGCTATTTGGGATGCAGATGGGGAGCTGACTGCTGGTAAACAGAGGAGCAGAGCGGGGAGACACGGACCGCGAAGGGTTGGGGGGGAGGAGCAGGATTTATTTCTTCTGTTTATCTGAAGGTTAGTTACCCCTCCTCTAGATTTCGAGAGACCTTAAATGAGCCTCCAAACCAGGATCCCTAAGTCCATTTGATGATAGCCAGTTCTCGGTGAATCTTCCAGTTGGCTCCACAGAGGGGTTCTAACGTAAACTTAGCAACATCGCCCCCCACCCCTGTCTGCATTTCTACACCATCTTAGCCCTCCCCGACCCCAAACTGGCCAGAGAGAGTGAGGGAACAGCTGGAAACAAGGGTATCTTTGTGGCACACAAAAGTGTCTCAACACCTCACAGGGAAAACATGCCACCTTAGAGACTAGATGTGGGGGAGTGTGTGTATACAGTCTTTCTCAATTCGGGGTATCACTCGCCTGCTCCTTCCCGGCCAACTGGCTTTTGATCTTATTCACAGCTCTTGGGTCTCCTTTGCAAATATCACTCTAACTCTTAAAAGAACAGGAGCCAGGTCAGAAAAGTGACTCAGCAAACCACATGGTGTCATTTGAAAAATCTATTTTTTTTTTTCCTGCTTTGGAACCTGAATTGAAAATCCAGTCAGTTGAGAAACCCAGGCAGAGATCCTGCAGCTCCACAGGGGCCTTGCCTCCTGATAGGATTAGTCTGGGATAAAATTCCTACGAAAACTCTCCCATCACTAGGTTGAATATCTATTCTCTGTCCCCTCACATCCTTCCCCAAGTCACCCCTTATTTTACACTCTAAGGACTAAAATTGTGTAAAATGAAATCACTTCTAGCTGCACTTGGGGAGTTGACCATTTTAAGGAACCCCAGGGTGAATCCCTTTGAAAAGTGAAGAATCACCCCTTCCATTTACCTTTAGTGTCAATTTGACTGAAAAGTCACATCTACTTAGAGCAAGATGCACCTGTCCTCTAAAGGTGTAGCCCAGGCTCCCCAAAAGCAGCTCTTTGTGTCTACTTAGGACATTTTCCTGGCTGTTGTTCTATTTAAGAAGGGAGAAGTAGAGTTCTGTTCTTCTTAGCGTACAATTTGGGGCCTGCCTTAGATGTTCCCGTAAACACAGGAACATCTTATTCCGATTTTGTTTAGTAAATCAACAACATATCAAAAGAACCTCGACACCATAAGGTACTTCAGTAAAGCAGCAGGTATGTGAAAACGGTGCCCATCACAGTGTCTGATACCTAGTGAGTAGTCAATACTTGTTGAATAAACAAGAGTCAACGTCTCAGAATCGCTTCCTTTCTAATCAAAAAGGCTGTAGGGGGGAACTGTGAGAATAAATATGGGCTACGCTCATAGAATTGGTTTTTTAAAATAGGGTGCACCCAAGGGCTCCCCAGATCTAAAAGCTTTCTGGCCAACTAGTGTCACAACCCCAGCGGCTCTCACTAGCCTGTCTACTTGGCGCCCAGTATCTCTCTGTTTAGACAACAACAACCAGCCCTGCAACCAACAGCAGTGGGAGAGTCTGAATCCCGTCACTGGCACCGCCTGCCCCCCTCCGCCCCCAGCAGCCTCCCTGCAGAACTACTGCAGCCCTCCCTCTCTGCAGTGCCCCTCCTCCACCCCAGATTCGTGACGACCAGGATGCTCTGCTCTAGAAGGGCCCAATTATTTGCTGTCTCCACCCTTCCCAATTCAGCCAGCTTCTCCCTCCTCCGAGTTCCCCTCCCTGGTCAGAGCCCCACCTGCACTGCGGTCTTTGCATCTGAGTCCCTCCCTTCTTCTGAAACCTTCTCAAAATTCACCTCCTCCGAGAAGTTTTTCTTGATCAAACTCACTCTAATCACTCATTATTTCATGTCCCTGAGTTCCTAGATACGTCACTCAGTAAGTATATTAATTATAACTGCTACAATTACAGTTGTAATTGTGGGTCTGGTCCACAACCCATTATGATGTCCACCAGTTCCAGGATTATGTATCTGACAGGAACCAAGGTGTGGGTTGCTAGAAGGTCGGATGATTGTCTCTGCTCACTTGTTTTTTTTACCTAGTACCTGTTCTTGATTCCACCCCTTGATTATAGGGTGTGTAATCTGTCAGAGTGCAGCAAGGATGGAGGCCCAGTATCCTGTCCTGTGCACTATGTTGTTGCTGACTGGCTAATTCTTCGGGCGGATCTTTGAACCGATTCGGATTTGCTTACCTGAGTCAGCTTTGCCATACAGGGAGGGTCCCAGAAGTCTCAGCCTTGAGCATCGGTGGAAACAGGTGGCTGCCTACACAAGAGCCTCAAGGCTCTGCCAGTCTCCCAAACATTTCCTTAAAGGTGCCGAAATCCCCCCTTTGGGCAATTCTTTGACCGGAGACATCCAAGGCCACCGGTGAATCACAAATATGTTATTTGCAAGGGAAGGAGAGCCCCGCTGTAGTAGAGGTGCCTTAGCGCCTGGGGGCGGTGTTGCCAAAAGGGAGATGGGGGTAGCTGGGAGGGGATGAAGGGGCGCCGGAGTCAAATTACCAGCCATGCGCCTGCTCCGCCCCAGCCAGCCAGCAAGCGTAGAGTGAAGGCACCTTGGTGCAGTGTGTGTCCGTGTGTTTTATATTTTATTGTTTTGGCTTTGGCTGTGTCCTGCCAGTAGAGGGAATCCCCTCAGAAATGCTGCCCTTGGCGGCTGAAACACTAACCCACCCACCTCCACTTCCCTTCCCCCCATGCAAGGGAAGGTGGCGTTGCCAGGGCTGAGTTAAGTGGGAGTAGCTCCTAAGTAGCCTAGACGCTGATTCAGGCCTGGGCTGTGCGGGACCAGCGCCAGGGAACTCCGGGGAGACTCCCCTGTCCAAACTCTGGAAACCCAGGGTTACCACTCGACTGGGGAATTTGCTAGTGCCCTCGGTCTGCGCACTTTACGAAGCGGGCTGCGTGGAGAGGGCTCGCGCGTCCATACGGGATCTCTGATTCTTTCCCCTCAGTGTCGAGTCTGGGCTGGGCGAAGCCCACTCATCATCTTGTTGCGCAGATCTTTCGGGAAACGCATGATTGGCTGAGGGCCCCTGGGAGCCCAAGAAAAGAACTCTCTTCATCTCGTTTCCCAACCCACAGAGCAGGGTGCCAAGGAGCAACGCTCTACGCTCGGGGTCCCTAACCTGCCCACTCCCGCACGGGCAGACGGGCGGGCGCGGGCGGCCGGGTTTGCAGGCGGTTGTGGCCCACTGCGGGGATGCGCGCGGCCGAAACCTCGCACTCTTCCACCCAGCCCTCCCTCGCGCACCAGCCTGGCGTCGGGGAGCCAGGGCTGCGTTGGCGCCACAGCTGGCCAAGGTGAGGAGTGCATTCTGTGTGCGTGTGCTTGTGCGCGTGTGTGCGCGCGCGTGTGTGTGTGTGTGTGTGCGCGCGTGTTGGGGAGAGAGAGCTGGGGGGTGGGGGGCTGGTACTGCTGGGTTCTGGATTCGGACCCGAGTCCTTGGCCTCATTTGTACCACGTTGCAAATAACTACGCCCTTAAAAATAAAAAAAGAGCAAATTCTTATACTGAATATGCAAAACCACTGGAAATACGGATCTTTCCACCATCCAGGAGATAACACTTTCTGGGGCCCCTCCGGTGAACGAATTCTGTTGAGACGGGGTCTTTTGCAGGCAGTAGGGAGCTCACGTAGGGGGTTCAGCCCCCTCCCCGCCCCCTCCCCTCGATGTTCCCGCAAATTCTTCGGATTAGACCTGAGCGGACTGGATGGCAAGAATTCGGGACGGGGGGATTTTGCAGAATGTAAAGTATGTTGGAAAGAGAGAGTTCGATTTGGTTAACGTGTATCCGAGGCGAATTTTAAGGTTAGGTGGGATCACGGTTTGACAATCCCCTCCCGCTCTCCTGGGCTCCAAATTAATTTCTCCGCCCAGTGAAATCATAGTACTTGGGAAGGTGCCTAACCGCTGAGTGGGACTGGGGTTTTTGTTTGTTTGTAACTACCAAAAAGCAGCTTCTAGGGGCAGCCAAGTTGGTGCCTGGAGGCAGCTGTCCCCCACTTTTCATGGGGAAAGGTGTTGAACCAAATCAGGCTAGTGGGTTTCCCCCCCTCCCCCTCCCTTCCACCCTGAGAGGAAAACCGCGACTTCAGAAGACGCGCGGGCTCGCGCTCGCTTTCTTTCTCGCGCTCTCACTCGTCGTTCCCCCTCTTTTTTCACACTCACGCACAATTCCGGGCATTTGGAGCAAAATAGGAATCGAATTCAAGGAATGTTGATCCTGCCGCTGCAGACGGCAGGGCTGGGCTGTCTTGAGTGATTCCTCAGGAATTCCCCTCCTGCCAGCCCCCCCTTTCTTCTCCCCACCCCCCGCCGCCCATCCCCCAGGGTTGCGCAAAACCCCCCATCAGCGAGGTGCAAGTCAGGCCTCCCCCCACCGCAGCTCTGAATTTCAGGGCAGCTCCGACAGAGTTGGGAGGGGGCGAGGACCCTGCTTCTTGTAATTCTCGTTAGTCGTGAGCTCCTAGAAGTGACGGGGACTTTGCAAAGCGGGAGCGTCTAATGGAAAGCGAAGGCGCAGGTTGCAGGGAAGTGTTTTGATCCCCAGACAGCTGGGATCTACCACCGGCTGCAAGACTGTCGGCACACGCACACAAACACGCACACACCCGCACTCCGGGGCAGGGATACTCCGACGCAAGCCGGGCGCTCGGATCTCCGCGCGTCGTCCCCGCCCCCGCCGGGCCGCTCCCCTGGGGCTCGGGTCCGGGACCCCGACGCTGGGGCGCGCGGACCCCCTCCCTCGCCCGCGCTTCCCGCTCCCTGGCTCTCGAGGCGGCCGGGGCGCTCGCAGTCCAGGGGGCAGCGCACTCACCCCTTGCCGCCGCCGCCCCTAGGCAGGGCGGCTAGACTTACCCATGGAATCCGGCAGGGACATGTCGCTGGACCGCTGCTGAGTCAGGGACTGATGCATGGTGAAAGCTGCCCTGTGGCCCCGGCCCCCGAAGCTGCTTCACGCGCCCCAGGCTCAGGGCGCCCCGCAGAGCATCCTACTCCGCGGCTGCCGCTCCCCGTCCCTCCCGAGAGCTGAGAGAGACTGCCTCTGGTTGCGAGCTGCAGCCCAAGTGCCGCCTCCCCCTCCCTTCCCCTCTTCTCCCTCCCTCCTCTCCTGCCTCCCTCTGCTCCGGGAGGCAGCAGCATTGGCGGTCCGAGCAGCGACGTGCGCTTGCGCAAGACCCCCCTCCTTCCTCCCCCTCGGCCCCCCCATCCTAGTTATCCACCTCCCAGCCTCCCAAGCCAGACAGGGAGCTGTTTTAGCCCCTTGGGGCCAGGACTGCGTAGAGAAAGAGGGGGAGGCTACAACCTGGGGGCCGACCGGTCTTCTCTGTAGTTTGGAGAGAGGGTCTTGGGCAAGCACCCTGTTCTCGGATTTATAATTGGGGAGGGGGCAGAGTAAGAGGTTCAGAGCTGAGAACACACACACACACACACACACACACACACACACACACATTTGTGCAGGTTTGGTCTTAGTGCTTCCAGAATGACATAATGGAGCTGGAGATGATCCAGAGAAGGGCCACTCTATAATCAAGGGGATGGGGGAGGGTGGAGGGGGCTGCCATATGAAGATAGATTAAACAAATGCAGACTCTTTAGTCTAGAAAGATGAAGGCTGGGAAGGGATGTGACTAGAGTGTATAAAATTATGCAGAGATGGAGCAAGGGAACACAGCCTTATTCACCAGATCTTGAGAATTCTAGAACCAATCGCCCCCTAAGAGCTAGAAGGAGATTCAGCTAAAGCAAATATGACTCTGCATCAGCACCCGAGTTTGTGCTTTTGTTCAAGGTGCTTTTATGTTAAGGATCTCATTTTCTCGTCACAGCAGCCATGCAGGGCCAGAAGAAGAGGTATCGATAACCCCACTTTACAGATGAAGAAACTGAGTCTCAGAGAAGGGATGAAAATTTCCTGTCCTCACTCAGCTAGTACGTGACAGAGGTGGGATTTGCACCTAGGTCTCTTGGACTCCCAGTTCAGCGCTCTTCCTGCTACAGCAGCTAGTAGAGAAATGCTACTCTATCTAGTATATTGTAAACCTAAGGAATTCATTAGCCCCAAGAGGTGAAATAGGAGGAAAACACAAGTAGCCCTGAAAAGAGTGAGAAAGTCATGGCTGACAGACCCACTGTGCATTGCTAAGGGAAACTGGGGATGTGGTAGGAATGTTCCTGATCTTGGAGAACAACCAAGTCCTTCCCCAGCCCATCCTCCCACACCCCTGGAACCACTACGTTGTTGGCCCAGAGGGTGGTTCTGATGTCCCCAAAAGGGCTGAACAGGATGAGGCCTCCTTGGAGTGCCCCAAGATATCTCGCTGGTGGCCAAGGGAGGAGGAAGGGGAGAGCAGTGAGCTCCAGCTCCTTCTGGAAACTCAACCCTGCGGGCCTGGCATTGCAGGAAATTCACCTGTTTGAAGGCACTCATATTGCCCCGGTGAGAGGTCCAAGGTTCCGCTTGCCAGGTGTCCTTCCAACCACCTCCCCCTGATGACTGCTGCAACCCTCTCTCCATGTGCACCCTCAAAACATCCCCAAATCAAGTATAAAACACTCCCGAGAGTTGATGGGATGAAGTAGAGTACTACTGTGAGGCTTCGTTTCCTTATCCAGGAAATGGAACCGAGGGCCTTTGCCCTTTCCCATCTTCCAAAGGAAGAAAAGAAGCTTCCTGAAGGTTGAAAAGGAAGCCCTCTGTAAAGAACTCAGGGCACCCCGGGGGCCACGCTGAAGGCCATGTCAGGTATTATTAGCAGCTGTACACTATAGATGCAGTTTAGAAATCTGTGATACATGCCCTAGTTAGAGACAAGATGCCCACTATTGTAGGGGTGTGTGTCTTAAGCATGTTTGGCTTATGTATCAGAGTCTCCATAAACTCCACAAAGGCGGAGAGAAACCCCATATGTGCACTCTTGCCATGTTTGTCTCCAGTTCTGTTTACTGGTCTCTTCCTTTCCCCACTCTAAATATCTCATATATTTAATGCGAAGAACTCCTGCAACCAGCACTGATTTCTCAGGAGTACTTCATAATTAACTGGTTTTGTTTCTGTGAAAGTAGCCTTGAAGAGGTTTTTATACAGGCTGGAAAAGACAGCTTCACACCTTCTTAGGGGATTTGGGCCCCCCAATAGCAACCAGACAGCTAGAGATCCCTAAAGAAGCCAAATAGAAACTTGTTACTATGCTGGTTTCGACGCGTAGGATGAGGACTTTTCACTTTACAGAGAAGCACGTTATGGGATAATTGACACAGAAGGCGTATGTAATCTGACCTTTATAACCAAAGCAGTAAACTGGGGAGGTGCCCTTAATGGAGGTGAGCCTTGCTTTATGCAACACCTGTATTCCTGAATCTGGCGTGAAAATGAAACACTATTTTAAAAAATACTAGAGGAGCTAGCTATTTCAAAGAACTTCATACTGTATATTTCCTTCATACTGTCTCTCGGGGTACTGTATGGGACTTGGAACACAGCAGGCTCTCAGTCAAGTTAAAAATGACTTTGAGACCAGTAGCAGTGACAATAGCAGCAGCTGCGGCAGCTCAGAGAGTAGTAGCAGTCTTCTCCCCAGAGATGCTGTGCTTGTTTGGTCAGAGGATCTGGGATAAGGGGAGGAACTAGAAGGGGAACTTGAGGGAAAAAACCCACAGCATATTTTCAACTGAGCCTGGCACAGAGACCCCCCCCCCTTCCTCCAAAAGAAAGTTTATTTTAACTCTGAATGCTCTGGACAATTAAAAAGCAAGAGGCAAATTTTCACGGGCTCTATTCTGATTTTCTTCATGTCAGAACACTTGTGGGTTTTATACATAAATCAGCTCATAGTAAAATTTACCAGTAGTCAAGCCACCTAGATGAAGAAACGGGTCTTTCATGCTAATGAAGGCTACCATAAAACTGCTTGGTTAGCTTCTGATAAAAAAGAAATTATTAAAATGGCTTAAAATAAATCCTTTTCATTGCAAGCTTTATCAAGCATACAATGTTGCCCTAGGTTGCAAACTGTTTTATAGCATGAGGAAACATTTGCCAATGGGGCTGCAGCCTGCTTCTCTCCGTCTTCTTCAAACCAATGATGAGCACGCTCCCCAGAAGCCTTCAGACCGCTAGAAAAATGCCAGATGGCGCTCTGCCTCGAATATGTTCACCCCGGGAATAGTCATAGCACTCCATCACTCCCTCATTTTGATGATCAGTTTGACTGCTTAAAATACCATAGTACCTTCCTGATTCCAAATATGGGGATGCAGACTAGAGGGATCATGTCTACACAAACATACATGCATTCATGCATATTTGAAATAGTGGCTGCACAAGGATTCACAAATGCACAGACACACATACACACACATACCTATTTACATCCTAACCATTCCCTCTCAACCGTGGTTACCACCACTTACCTCTCAGCTCCAGACTTGAGTTGACCAAGGATAGAAAGGAGCTTCAGAATAATGGAGAACCTGAAAGAGTCCAAATATCCTTAATTGAGGCTGGAGTTGTGCCCACCAGGCTACCTTAGGTCAATGCCTAGTACCCAGTGCCTGCACCACAAACAGCTGAATCAGAGAAGAACCATGGTTGATGGTGTTATTTTGCCCACGAAGCTTGACTAGTTCCCATCGTCAGCTGGGCATTTTCTTTGAGTACCAGGAAAATCGCCACAGCACCTGGGAATAAGGCTGGTACTTGTCTTTACTTGTTATTGTTTTCTTCCTATTCTGTGACCTGCTTCAGTTACCAAACACTATACCATAAATAAGTGTTTTCCAATACCAATACAACATTTTTGATAACGTGAATTTAAATGGATGGAACATCATTTATTTATCATTCCCTGGTATGGGATATTTTAGAGGTTTCTAATTTTTCACCATTATAAATAACACAATGAACTAAATATTTGCATCTTTATTTCCATAGGATACGACGTTACCGTGGACTTGTTGGTTCAAACGTTTCAAATATATTTCCCAATTAAAACATTTTTATCAACATACAGTAAAGTGCACAGGCCTTAAGGGTACATATCGATGAGTTTCTACATAACTATACTCCTGTAACCACCACCCAGATCAAGATGTTGAACCTTTCCAACATCCCAGACGGCTCCCTTGAGCCCCCTTCCCAGCCAATAACCCTTCTAGACATAACCACTATTCTGATTTTTATCATCCGAATATATTTAAAGTTTTTAATAGATATTGCCAAATTGTCCTCCAAAATATTTGTAGCAAAGTACATTCCCACCATCAGCATGCGAAAGTACCTGGGGCCTCGCACCCTCTAGGCTTTACCTTGCAAAAGAGATGTTTTAGCACTTAAGACACACCTGGTTACAGTCAGCGACCAGAAGGGCCAGTCAAGAAGCCAGCTTGGAGTTCAGCTGGGCACTAGGCATCCAGTGGGAACCACAGATCTAGGAGCCAGAGGTGGAGGGCAGGCCCAGAAGGCAGGCAACGACACATCACAGTCCACAAGTACCTTAGAAACTGCCAGCTGCTCAGTTGTTTTCTCTCTGTTGCACATACCCAAAGTCGTCTTTTTTATGCAGCTTTCAAAATTTCTATAGTGATCACTTAGTTATGCCTGGTACATAGTAGGGACTTCAACACTTGTTGAATATATGGCAATTATTATCCATTGCTTTTTTCTGCTTACTGAAATAAAACATGACACTGTAAATATTCTCCAACCTGCAGAGATGCATGATGCAGCAAATTACCCTCTCCCCACAATTCTACTCCCCAGAGATAACAACAATTTACGGATTGGAGTGCATCTTTCCTGATTTTGCTCTCCATGTATACTTTTCCTTTTGTTTGTTTTGAGAGTTAAATACTCCTTTTAAAAAGTAAATTTTCTCAATAATAAAATAATACATTTTTTGCCACATCAAAGTTCATCTTCAATCAGTCAAACCCAACAGTAGTTCATCCTTGCACAATAAAACCCCCTTCAACTTGTATTACAATACCTACTTAGCTCTTATGGGCAGGAAATGGAAATTACATCTCGCTTCTGATCACTAATGCGTGATGAAGAGTATCAAGAGAATTATATGAAAATGAATATAAAGAAATGATTGTGATTTCAAAGTACGTGGTTTGGAAACATTACCAAAAGCATAAAAAACGATACGGGTATACATACTTCTAGTAAGTTCTTGATAGGAAGTTCTGAAGAACAAACAACCTGTTTCTTCCTACAGAAAGAAGGTAGCTTCTTTTTAAAATCAGTGTTTTACTCCCCACAGAATTTCACATTTTCCTAATTTGAAGGCATAAAACAGAGGACAATAATGCATGCAGCAGTGAATACACTAGGGAAATCTTGATATTCAAAAAGGCTAGATTATGCTTTTTTGAATTTTAGAATAAATGTGACAGGTTAATAATTACAAAATGTTAAGGTTAGAGCGAGATCAGTGAGTAAACAAAATTAACATATTTTATACTGTAAACTATTTATTGAAGGGAAAATATCCATACAGAAAAATTCACCATATGTACTGCTTTACAATCAGGACAAAAGGGCAGGAGATGATGTTGAGTGCCTCAAACCCACAGGAATGGGTTGGGGGATCATTTGGTGGGTTTCACCGTTTGGATGCCCTGGTTTGTCTGCCAGAGATGGTGGTTGGTGGGGATTATCGAATAGGATTCAGTGAAGCTGTAACTGCCTTGTTTCTTTCCCCTAATTAATTACAGAGCTCAGTACATCCTTTTCCTTTATCCCCATCAAAAAACATTCATTAAACACCTAATTAGATGTGGCATTGTTGCGGGCAGGGGCGTGCATGTCCAACTGCTTTTTTCAGGTTTGACTGGAGAGGATTTCTGTGTTCAGTAGTTTCTGGGAAGCAATAGATTTGCTCCCAGTTCAAACTGCTCCACAGAGCCTTTAAAAATGTTTACACTCTGTGACCCAGTAATTCTACTTCTGGGAACCTGTACTAAGGAAAGAGAAATCTGGACTAAGATTTATGTGCAAGGATGACCACGGCAATGTTATTTATAATAGAGAGAAAAATTGGGGGAAAAAAACCCCTGAAATGTCCAAATTTAGGGGAATGATTAACCAGATGAGACCACAGCCATATGATGCACATATTATATAGCTATTAAAATTGGGTTTTCAAATATTAAGGACATAGAAATATCGATAATAATGAGCGAATACGTAGGTTGAGAACTGCATGTATAGTTTGATCCTGATTTTGTTTAAAATTGCATATACATGTACGGAAAAATGCCTAGAAGGAAAGTCATAAACATTCACTGTAGTTACCTCCGGGAGGTGGAAATACAGGTGACTACCTTTTTCTTTATATTTTTCTGTACGTTTCAAATATATTCAGTGAGAATGTATTATTATTTACATTAGCCCCCGAAATCCTCCAAATTCTATTTTATAAACAAATTAAACAAAGAGGTGAATGTTTTATAATTGTACTCTGTCCTCCCTGCGGTGTATGCTTGGGGCCACTCAGGGCTCACTTACTGTGGTTCTTCTCTCTCTCTCTCTCTCTCTCTCTCTCTCTCTCTCTCTCTCTCTCTCTCTCTCTCTCTCTCTCTCACACACACACACACACACACACACACACACACACACACACACAAACGCGCGGCTCTGCTTTCAGTCTTCCTTGCCTGAGTACAAGTTTCAGGCAAGGTGTCACGTCTCTAAAGCGAATCTGCACTTCTCTTTCATTGTGTGATTAAAGCTTGTTGATGCTGGCAGGTGGCAAGTACTTTTTCTGGTCCAGCTTTTTCTATGCCCCTGAAATTACACCGGTAGGGGGCTGTCTACTCTGTGGATTGACTGAAAGGAACAGCTTTCTGGGAAACTGACCTGCCTGGGAAGATAAAAGGAACTCTGCCTGGGGTAGGGTGGGGTGGCTGGAACTTGAGGGAAAGATAGAATGTAGAGAGGGATCAAATGAGCAGCTTTGTTTATTAGGGTACCGTTAGTAAGGTTGTATTTTAGTGTCTTGCTGTTTAAAAGAAATACAGCACTGCAGTTCAGATGGTCATGTAGGAAGTTCTGTTGAAGGTGAAATGCCCCTAACTCCATGCCTTCCTCTCAGCTCCGCTAGGAACCCAGATCCTGCTATAACGAGGAAGCAGTTGCTCAATAAAGTCTGCCTTCCTTTAACAAACAGCCAGCGTGAGATATGCACCTAAATTTCGAACAATACAGAAGTGTATAAATTAAAAAGTGAAATTCTTTTCCTCCCCAATCTCTCTCTTCAGAGGTAACCTCTATTAAAAGTCTGGTGTGTATTTTCCCAGACTTTTCCACTTTTGCTATGCATATATAACAAGTATATGCATACACACACAGAGACCTACACACATAGGTAGTGAACAAAAATGGAACCAAACTATAAATATTATTCTGCAACTTACTTTTTTAAAAACCCAATATTATTTCCTGGGCATGTTTCCATATCAGTATATATAGCTTTACCTCATTTATTTAGCAACTGCATAACATTCTGTCGTAGGAATGTTTCAGACTTATTTAGCCAACTCCCTATGGTTGGACATTTAATTTAGTTTCAGTTTTTCATAGTTACAAGCAATAGTGCAATAAACATCCCTGTACATATACCATGGGATCAACGTAAGGGGAAATCTTCTTTCCATCAGCTGGGCATTACCTAAGCATTTGCAATTAGTTTCCTGGGCTCTGGAGAACAGTTTTTAATGGCCATGCCAAATGTTCTGTAGCATCCCGAATGGTCCAAGGCATCCTTTCCAATTAAGTCGCAGCCTACTACACACTGCATTTTAAACGACATTATGCTTTAAGGACAGGGCACTGTCTTACATTACTGACACAGTGTTATAATGCTCTATCTTCATATTAATGCCCTGGACTTGAGTGGGTACTGCCTGTAGAGGGTGGGATGGCCAGAGACTGCTGGTACAGGGGCAGCCCAACCCAGGGGGACACACATACGTGACCTTCCCTCCTCCACTTCCATCCAGCATCTCTCCACCACTTCTGGCAGGAAGATCCACCCAGAGATAAGGTACTTCATTTGCCACCAACTGGCTTGGGGGAAAGAAATAGGGGAGCACTAATAGTAAATCTAAAATGAAAGAGACCAGGCTGCTTTCCACCCCTCTCGCCTCCCCACCTCCCTCCCCTACACCCAGGTGCTCACTCTCTCCACTAACCTTCTGGCTGTTCGCAGGCCCTTTCTCTGGAAAGGGTCACCCTACTTGGAGGTGACCTCAGCCATTGTCTGCACCGCCATCAAAACACATCTCCTTTTAGAACTCTCAGTCGCCAGTATTCATTTGTGTTAGCATGACAGACAGTGCTTAAGGTTTGGCATCAGGAGACCATTTTCTACCCCTTGGACTTTGATCAAATCAGTTAATCTCTCTGAGCCTCCATCTTGACATCTGCAAGATGGGGATAGTAATAATATCTTCTTCACAGGGTTGATGTCGAGATGAAATGAGGTAGCATAGGGGAAGGTCCATTGAAAGCAAAGAATAGTGTTCTGTGATTGTAAGGTGCCGTTATTATTTATGGATTCTCTCTTCCAGATAAACCAGTTTGATTTTATTTTGTTTAAACAGGGGATTTCTGGAGACTACAGTGTTTTAACTGGGAGGAGTGCTTATTACAGTGAAAATGTCAGGCAGTGGGGCAGGCCAGTGGGGAAGCTATTTTGAGATGGGGAAACCCTTCCAGACCTTCAAATCCACGTATGTAGGGGGTTGCTGGCACCACCAAGATGGAAGGCTGACCAGAGTCCCCCAGACAAAAATGTCAGAAAGGTGTTTGTTTCCCTTTTCTATCTCCGGGGGAGAGGAAGATCGGTTGGAAGGGGGCAAGAACAGCGTAGATTTCTGGGGGCTGGCCTGAGGACCTACTCTCCCCGGGGAGATGTGTTCTAGCAACTGTTTGGTATATTTTTAAAGGTCAGAGAGGCTTGGGCTCTATAGGATGGAGTGGCTGTGACACCTGATTAATGTCTGTGCAGTACTTTCCAGAATGAAATTTAATCAGCAGAATGATTGCAGCAAGCAGCTGCCTGGAGGAAAATGATCCTGTTCTAATGGTGGCCTGTTTGATGTGTTGGCATTGTAGTGGGGCACGTACATTATTGGTCCAGCCCAGGGGGGCCCAACTAGGACACTGGATCAACTCGTAAGGAAACGCTGCAAACAGCAGCAGCCCTCCTATGGCTCTGTGTAGGGTCATCCTGTCAGATTGTCAGCTCCTCCCCACTCCAAGGACCTTTACTGTCCGCCACCTTCCTGCCCCCAAGGTCTTCCCTGTCAGCTCCGTTAACCACCCCCCATCATTATTATCCATTCCCTGAGGCCCCTCAGATTCTCATTCTTAGTGCTTTCCCCACCAGCTTCCTCCAGCACACTCACACAGACACACAAGCATACGTCCCTTCCCTCCCCGTACAGGTGTTCGCAAGGCTTCAGTGAAATGAAAAATGGTCTCTCCAAACAAAATGACTGGAGTCCCTTGGTCTAATTAACCCTTCTTGGCCTATTTTCCCATCAGAAGCACAGAGGTGGTTATACTGACTCACAGAAATTCTGTAGTCAGTATTATACTCCTTAACAGGTAGGAAACGCAGCAGATACCTAGGTGACCGCCATGTCCTGCCACTCAAATGCCATGGTGTGCCTTACACCCAAGCTGACTGTGCTGGGCCTGTTTCACCAGGATCTGTGGTTTGAGATGTTTTCCCAGTAGTAGAGCCAGGTTGAATGAGCTAGTCACACTTTTCTTGCTGCTCTTTGTTTCCCCAGTTTGAAAAACTTCCACTTAACTCCTCCAGGGTGTACCCCAGAATCACCACAGGGACCTGACCCAGGCTGAGGGAAGTGTTTGGAATTATTGAGGCCCCAGTTTACAGTGGAAAGGGTAGCCTTTCAGGAGTAAAAGGATCAAAGTGGATTGGGCTGTAAGAACCCTTTCTAAACGCAGAGGGCTGAGCAGGCTCTTTTCCTGGGCAGTTGGGAGTACTCCAAGACTCCCACGCTTTCCCTGAGGCACAGCCCCAGGGTCCTATGTATGAAATGAACCTGAAAGCCAGGAAAAACAAAGAACTGACCAGTGTTCCTGGCCACAGCAAGTTGTGCAGCCGTGTGGGAGGGGCTAGAGGCGGAACTGAACCAGAGAGAGCAGAGACTGTCTTTAAAGTTAGAAAACACCTTGAATGGTATAGGACAAACCATTATTGAGCACTTGCTATGTACCAGGTCCTAGAAATAAACAAGATTCAATAAATAAATAAAATCCTGCTCTCAAGGAGTTCACAGGTTTTTTCTTTTTGTTTGGTTTTGGGGTTTTTTTGGCCACATGGTGCAGCTTGCGGGATCTTAGTTCCCCCGCCAGGGATGGAACCCTGAACCCGGACCCTTGGCAGTGAAAACATGGAGTCCTAACCACTGGACAGCCAGGGAATCCCCTCAAGGAGTTCACTGCTAAGTGGGGGAGAGACAGATTTGTAAAGAAAATAAACAAATAAAAATAATAATTTCAACACAAAAAACTAAATGCAATGGTCAAGGAGATTTATCCTGGATTCTGACAGTGGACTGAGAAGGGAGGGGAGAAGTGGTGCCTGATTTAAGTATTAAAAGATTTACTCATTCACTCATTCATTCTCTAAGACGTAAGTCCCATGAGGTCAGGGGCTTGTTTTGTTCACTGTTGTAGTTCTAATGCCTAGAACAGTACCTGGAATATGGTAAGAACACAATATTCATTGAATAAATGAATACATGCCTATTCTGTGCTAAGCGCTGTGTTAAGCACTTGGGATACATGGGGGAGGGGTGGTGAAAAGGGAAGAGTCGAGGAAGACTTCTAGGTTTATGGCTTGAGCACAAGGATTGGTGTTAATTCTTCTGTGGTAGAATTTGGCAGTGAAGCTCTCTGCTCCGGGCTTTTTGTGTATGTGTGTATATGTGGGAATTTTTGATCACTGATTCGATCATTTTACTCGTATTGGTCTATTCAGACGTTCTATTTCTCCTTGAATCAGTTTTGTTAACTTGTGTCTTTCTAGAAATTTGTCCATTTCATCTATGTTATCTAATTTCTTGGCATACAATTGTTCATAGTATGCCTTTAAAAAAATTTCTCTAAGGTCAGTAGTAATGCCCCCAACTATAACTGCTGAATTGTCTATTTCTCCCTGTAATGCTGTCAGGTTTTCCTTCATGTATCTGGGGGAGGGGGTGTTTTTTGGTATGTATATATTTACAATTGTTATATCTTCCTGAATTAGTGACCCTGTTATCATTATAAAATGTTCTCCCTTGTCTCTAGTAATAATTTTTGTCTTAAAGTTTATTTTGTTTGATATTAGTATATCAGCTCTCTTTTGGTTACTGTTTTCATGATATGTCTTTTTTCATCCTTTTAATCTCAATTTAATTGTGTCATTGAATTCAAAGCATGTCTCTGGTAGAGAGCATATAATTGGATCATGCTTTTTTATCCATTCTTCCAATCTCCTCTGCCTTTTTTTTTGTTGTTTTGTTTTGTTTTGCAGTACGCGGGCCTCTCACCGCTGTGGAGCACAGGCTCCGGACGCGCAGGCTCAGCGGCCATGGCTCACGGGCCCAGCCGCTCCGCGGCACGTGGGATCTTCCCGGACCGGGGCACGAACCCGTGTCCCCTGCATCGGCAGGCGGATTCTCAACCACTGCGCCACCAGGGAAGCCCTCCTCTGCCTTTTGATTGTAGTGTTTAATCTATTTGAATTTAATGTAATTAGCAAAAAGGTAGGATTTATGTCTGCTATTTTGCTATTTGTTTTCTATATTTCACGTCTTTTTTGTTCATCAGTTCCTCCATTATTGCCTTCTTTTGGGTTAAGTGGATTATTTTCTAGCCTACCATTTTGATTACCTTGTTTTTTAAATTAATTTATTGTTTGTTTATTTATTTATTTTTGGCTGCGTTGGGTCTTGTTGCACACAGGCTTTCTCTAGTTGCAGAGAGCGGGGGTTACTCTTCGTTGCAGTGTGCAGGCTTCTCATTGTGGTGGCTTCTCTTGTTGCAGAGCACAGGCTCCAGGCGCACGGGCTTCAGTAGTTGTGGCTCGCAGGCTCTAGAGCACAGGCTCAGTAGATGTGGCGCACGGGCTTAGTTGCTCCACGGCATTTGGGATCTTCCCAGACCAGGGCTTGAACCCGTGTCCCCTGCATTGGCAGGCGGATTCTTAACCACTGCCACCAGGAAAGTCCCCCATGTTTCTTTTATATTTTCAGTTATTTTCTTAGTGGCTTTTGGGGATTGCAATTAGTATATTAGTTTATAAAAACCAACTTAAATTAATACCAAATTAATTTCAATATTATTTAAGAACTTTGCTCCAAGAATGCTCCATTCTCTCCCCACTCCTTTATGCTGTTATTGTCTTACAACTTACATCTTTATACATTGTATGTCATCAACACAGATTTGTCCTGATTACTTTACACAGTTGTCTTTTAAATCAGAAAGGTGGGGGCGGGGGGGTATTTCCCTGGTGGTCCAGTGGCTAAGACTCCGTGCTCCAAATGCAAGGGTTTCGGGTTCAATCCCTGGTCAGGGAACTAGATCCCACATGCCACAACTAAGAGTTCACAAGCCACAAGTAAAGACCCCGCCTGCCTCAACTAAGACCCAATGAAGCCAAATAAATAAATAAATAAATATTAAATCAGAAAGGGAGGAAAAGGAATGTGGTATATGACCTAAAATTAATATTATGCGTTGCCTTGACATATGGTAAAATTGAGAGTGCCTCAAATGACCTAAATGCAAATTCCCCTCCCCATCCTCCTTCCACAGATAAGGTCCTCTAGCCAAACAACCATCTTCATTATGGAGACCAGGCATAGTTTCTGCTTATCCCTGAGTAGTGGGCTTCAGTCCCCTGCCAGCCCAGAGAATTATTTAAACAAACCAGTCCCCATCCTCCCACAGGAACCAGGGGTTACTCCATCCTCTTTTTTTTTGTTTTGTTTTTTTTGGCCGTGCCATTCAGGATCTTAGTTCCCTGACCAGGGATTGAACCTGTGCCCTCTGCAGTGAAAGCACCGAGTCTTAACCACTGGACCGCCAGGGAATATCCCATCCTCTTGAAACTACAAAGCCTGCCTCCCATACCCCTGGTTGTTCATTCTGTTCCCAAGCGCAAACCGCTTGTGGCTCTGTGTGACATGCAGTGTCCTCCTCCTTCAGGCTGTAAATATATGTGACGAATAAACTGCTGTCTATTTCAACTGTCCAGTGTTGGGTGTTGTGTGTTTGGTCATCCCCATAACCCTAGGGCAGTATCCCTCCCTCAACAATGGGGTGAAGAGGTGGTGATCAACACAATTGGCGTCATGAACAGGATGGACCAACCATGACCAAGGACACTGGGTCAGCTTTAATTAACTGTTCACGGCTAATTAACTGGTTCCATGATATGGCAAATACTGTCTGGGACAGAACTGCCAATTGCCAGTGGACTTGTGCTTTGGCTTGCAAGGCAATGTGTTGTCTTTGCTAGGTATTATCATCTATTCCTACGCTGAATGCTCTAATCCTCAAGATAAGAATGGTTGCTAATTGACTATATCCCATCATGGTATGCTGTTGGTTTTGGCCCGTGTTTGGCAGGTGGTCTCTGAGGCTCCTGCCTGTGAAGGCAGCACCCACAGCATCTTGACCAGTTGGCACTTGAGTCACAGTCACCAGCAGTGAGGCTATAGCTCTGTGGTCACAGTATCTAGCCTGGTTACTGTCACTAGCTGCTTGGGCAGCCATAACATACCTTGTTAGTGATTGTTCATTGCCAGGATGGGCCCAGGGACACTTCTTCGTGAGGTTCGTGGAAAGGAAGGAGACCATCACCCTGGGCAGAATTAAGTTGACTATTAGTTGCCTAAGAGTCATTGTTATTCAGGCAAGGGTAGCGTTCTCACTTCTCTCCATAGTGCTGCTTCCCTTGCTACTGTTGTGTATGCTCTCCTGACCCCCAAAGATATTGAGGCGCATATCCATGGTGGCCCATGGCCCAGGCACCGATGATAAAAAGAAAATGGGAAGGAGTATTTCATACTTAATTGCTGTCCCAATCCATAACCCCTAGCCAATGTGCCTGGGCTTTACCTAACACTGCTGCTTACCAGCACACCAAAAGTCCTAGTCTTGCAATCACGGGGCTTGATGAATCCCATCCAGGCCATAGACAAAATGATCTTACTGGATGTGGATTCAGCTCAGGGAAGATTGACAGGCATTCCCTGGAGGAGAAGGCAGTTGCCTATGAAGTGGGCCCCAGGGCCCTGAGCCTTTCCCTGTAACCACCAAGAAGGTCCACATCACAGGTGATTGGGTAGAGACAGAAACTGAAAGCAACAGCTTTACTGGCTAGAAATCTAAATGGTTATGAGGGAATTTTTCAAAAAAGAAAAGAGAGGGGGAAAGGGAAGTCCCTGTGGGGGAAAGAGTGGGGCTGTAGCGGAATTGTGGACCCAATGATTTTTTTTTTTTTTTTTTTGCGGTACACTGGCCTCTCACTGTTGTGGCCTCTCCCGCTACAGAGCACAGGCTCCGGACGCGCAGGCTCAGCGGCCATGGCTCACGGGCCCAGCCGCTCCGCGGCATGTGGGATCTTCCCGGACCGGGGCACGAACCCGTGCCCCCTGAATTGGCAGGCGGACTCTCAACCAATGCGCCACCAAGGAAGCCCCCAATGATCTTCTGTTACACCACTCTGCTGCTTATGCCTCCATTGCAACAAAGAGCTCAATTCTCAGGGTTGCAGAAAAAAATTAAATTGAAACAAAGGTCCACAATTTAACACAACTGGAGATACAAAATTTACTAAAATAATTTATACAGCACAAAAGACAAAAGGGCACTTTTACACCTTTACAACATAGGTTCTGAATTCACTTCAACATTTTCAGTTGAAATGCACCAATTGGCAAACGTTCGTGGACTAATACTGGGGCTCAAATCACAGTTATACCTGGGGACCCGTTAAATTTAAACAAGGTATTCTCTATAATCTTAAGGGAATTACTACTGTAAAATATAGGACAAATAGGTATGCCTCACCTTAACCATCAGAATTATTATTTTGCCTAAATTCTCCATGGTCATTGCACCCATTATCCTAAAATATCCTGTAGTGGGCATGGACACTCTGACCCATGAGTAATAAATTAAAATTAAAGTTTTGGCACTTCCAGTCAAATTGCTTTGACTAAGTGAGGTGCCATGGATTCCCCAGTTAAAATAGTCACTATGACCTAATGTAACCTAAAATAGGGCCTTCAAGGATTAGAACTTACTATATGTAAGACTGAACTAGTGAAGGGGTGATTATCTCCACTGCTCCTTCATTTGACATCCCAAGTTGACCTGTTCTTCAACCTGGAAAGATGAATGGTGCCTCACAGTACGTAAGTGCAACCTCAATTCTGCGGCCCCATCCACTGTGGCCCCCATATCCAATACCCAATATTATTGAAATTACTGACTCCATCCACTCGACAACTATTTTGCTATTATAGATTTGGATAATATATTCTGTTCAGTATCTATTTCAATACCTTTTCAACTGTTGTTTGGCTTCACCACCGAAAGGATACATACACCTTTACTAGGCTACTCATGGGGTACCTCAGCGGGCTTGCCATCACACGAAAGATCCTAACTGCATCCACCTTTCTCTAGGAATACAGGTATGACATTACCTTGATGACATCCTCCTCCAAGGAGATTCATTTAACACATTTATTAAGGACATACAAATACTCACAAAGGAGCTCATAAAAGGGGAGAGACTATTGCTCCACACACAGTGCAAGGCCCCACTACCTCTGTTACAATCCTGAAAATTCTTTGGTAAACTGAGAGCTGCTCCATCTCTGACACTGTCAGGAAACAGCTATTGACCCTTTAAGTGCCCACAATGTTAATACAAGTCCAATATCTTTGGTATTTCTTTTTTGGGGCTCTGGAGGCACCATATTCTTCATTTACAAATTTTATTTTACCTCACTGATGCTGCTGCTTGCAAACTGACCCATCTTGAATGGGGCCTTCTCCAACAGAAAGCTCTAGAATCTGTCAAATTGAAATCAACAAGCACTTCTTTTAGTGCCCTCAGAGACTCCTTCATTGTAGCTTCAGCAACCTCCTTTCATACCTCCTGAAATCTCTAGGCCACCTACAATGACCTAGTTGTCCCTAGGCTTCTGATGCAAGAAATTGCCCTTCATAGGCCTGCACTATATACCATCAGGGCAGCAATTGATGGCCACATATTGAGATCCCCTGAAAACTGAGGTTCTCCCAGTCCCTGAGCCTGTGACCTTTTATACCTAGAGGCTCATGATGCCTTGGGTCTTGGAAGCAGCACCCCACAAGCACATCACAGCTAATGAGGCCTCCTTGACACAGGATGGAACTGAACCTGGGCCCTCTAGTGGATCCCAGCTACAGGAGGCATGGCCTCCTCTATCCTCAGTCCTTTGCCAGATGCCATGATGCTGGAGGAGGTCAAGCCTCTCCTGTGGCTACCTGGGGACTCCCTTAGGATCAACTGAGTGACCAATAATGGGAGTTCATACACTTTATGGGTGGCATCGCACCATCATACCTGATGGAGTTCAGTAGAATGTTGCTGTTTTTCATCCCTTAACCAGAATGTCTCTGAAAATGATGGCACACAAGAGTCGGCACAATTGGCCACACTTCAGGTAGCCATTTTAACAGTGGATGCCCTAGCCAAAAAATAGTCTTATCTGCACATTTTTACAAACTCTTGGGCCATTGCCTAAGAGTTGCCCCCTTTGAGGTAAAAACTCTGGGAATCTCTTGCCTCATAGATATCCAAAATATAAATCAAGGTCACACATGTCTTGACATATACTAAGGCCACAATACAAGGCCTTACCAGGATACTTTTTATCTCCTTTGGAGTTGTAGATATAACTGATCATGACAAAGGTACTCACTTCACTTTTCAAAATACACCATGCTGGCTCTTAAAGAAGGCATTCAGCAGAACTTCCACCTCTCCAATAGGCCCCAGGAAGTTGGTTTAATTGAAAGGCAAACTGAGCTCCTCAGAGAACTCTTATTTAAGTTACAAAGCGGCAAATGGACCCCCCACTGGGTGTCACTATTGCCACAGGCATTGATTAGTCTAAATTCATGCCCCCTGGGGACAGGTACTCCCTGCACCAATGCCACACAGGTCCCTCCAATGCGTTTATTGGCCACAAAGGGGTCACCTCTAAAGTTACTATTTTTTGATGATCACCTCACCATGTGGCCCTCTTTCTCCTGGTCAAGTTCCTCCTTCACTTCCTAGGGAGGCACTTCTACTCCCTAAAAGTCTCAATCATAACCAAGATTTAAAGTGATATCAAGACCTTCAAGAGGTCAGCTGCAATGTAAATCTTAAAATTAAGTGCTGCCTTGACAGCTGGTAAAATCAGGAGGGCCTCAAATAGCCTAACTCCAAGTTCCTCTCCTCACTCTGCTCGTATGGATGATAAAGTCCCCCAGCCAAAAAATTCTCCTTATCATGGGGATCAGGCAAGTTCTTACTTAACCCTGAGTAGCATGTCAGCCCATGGAATTATTCAAACAGGCCAATCACATCCTTTTGTGGAAACCAAGGGTCAGGGTCACCTCATACTCTTGATACTATGAAGTCTGACTCCTTCAGACCCTGTTTGTTCACCCTGTTCCCAAGTGCAACCCCCTTGTGGCCCTGCATGGCATGTGGTGTCTTCCTCCCTTGGACTGTGAGTATATGTGACTAATAAATTGCTATCCATCTCACCTGTCCTAGCCATCCCCATAACCCTAGAATGGGGAATCCATCCTTCACCAATGGGCTGAAGAGGAGGTGATCAAAACAAGGAATTACAAAGAAAAAAAATACATTTATATTGTCTCATACTTACCTATGTAATTAAATTTAACAGTTTATTTTTTCATGTGAATTCAAGTTGCTATCTAGTGTCCTTTCATTTAAGCCTGAAAATATCACTTCAGTATTTCTTGTGGGGCAGATCTACCAGCAATAAATCCTCTTAGTTTTTGTTTATCTGGGGATGTCTTAATTTCTCCTTCATTTCTGAAGAAAAGTTTTGCTGGATATAGAATTCTTAGGTTGACAGTCTTTTTCTTTCAGCACTTTTAACGTGTCATCTTACTGCATTCTGGCCTCCATTGTTTCTGATGAGAAATTAGCTGTTAATCTATTGAGTAACTCTTGTATCTAATGAGTCACTTCTTGCTGCTTTCAAGATGATCTGATCTTTTTTTTTTAATAAACTTATTTAGTTTTGGCTGTGTTGGGTCTTAATTGCTGTGCGCGGGTTTCCTCTACTTGCGGCGAGCGGGGGCTACTCCTCATTGTGGTGCACAGGCTTCTCATTGTGGTGGCTTCTCTTGTTGCAGAGCATGGGCTCTAAGCGCGCAGGCTTTAGTAGTTGTGGTGCACTGGCTTAATTGCTCTGCAGCATGTGGGATCTTCCTGGACCAGGGCTCGAACTCCATGTCCCCCGCACTGGTAGGACGACCCTCAACCACTGCACCACCAGGGAAGCCCAGATGGTCTCTTTTTGCTTTGTCTTTTGACAAGTTGATTATGATGTGTCTAGGTGTGGATCATTTTACATTTATCCTACTTGGATTCATTTAGTTCCTCAGATGTGTAGATTCATGTTTTCTTTTTTATTTATTTATTTATTTATTTATTTATTTATTTATTTATTTATTTATTTATTTATTTTGTGGTACGCGGGTCTCTCACTGCTGTGGCCTCTCCCATTGCGGAGCACAGGCTCCGGATGCACAGGCTCAGTGGCCATGGCTCACGGGCCCAGCCGCTCCGCGGCATGTGGGATCCTCCCGGACCGGGGCATGAACCCGCGTCCCCCGCATCGGCAGGCAGACTCTCAACCACTGCGCCACCAGGGAAACCCATGTTTTCTTTTTTAAAATGAAATTTGGGAAGCTTTCTGACATTATTTCTTCAAATATACTTCTTTTTCCCATTCTTTCTCTCCTTTCGTTCTGGATCAACCATTGTATGCTTCACTGTGTCCAAGAGGTTTCAGAGGCTCTGTTCATTTTTCTTTTCTTCTTTCTGCTCCTCAGATTAAAAAATAATCTCAATTGACCTATCTTCAAGTTCATTAATTCTTTCTCTGCCTGCTAATTCTGTTGTCAAGTCCCTCTAGTGAATTTTTCGTTTCAGTTATTGTACTTTTCAACTCCATAATTTCTATTCCATGCATTTTATAATTTCTGTCTCTTTGTTGATAATTGCTATTTGATGAGACATCATTTTCATACTTTGCTTTAGTTTCAGTAGACTTGAGTTCCTTTATTTCAGCATATTTAAAACACCTCATTTAAAGTTTTTGCCTGGTAATTCCAGTATCTGGACTTTCTCAGGAACAGTTCTTATTGACTTCTTTTCCCTCCTATGTATGAGCCTATCTTTCTTGTTTCTTTGCATGTCTTATACTGTTTTGTTTTGGTTTTTTTGAAAAACATAATGTGGCAACTCCTGAAATTAGATGCTCTCTTATGCCCAGGGTGTTTTATGTTTTGTTTTGTTTTCCTGTTTGTCTTTGTTACTGTTGCTGTTTGTTTGGTTAATGACTTTTCTGAAGTAATTCTGTAAAGTTTGTATTCTTTGCCATGTGTGACCACTGAAGTTTTTGCTTGTTTAGCTTACTGATCAGCTAATGATTAGACAGAGATTTCCTTAAATACCTGGAATCAATGTCTCCTGGCATTTCTTGAGGGGCTCTGTGTTCACTTTGGGGCTTTCAACACTGAGCCAGATAATTTGAAACTCTGTCTTAGCTGCATTTCCTGATTATGTAGAACCTCAAAATCAGCCAGAGGTGAAAGCTTTGGGCCTCCTCAGGTTTTTCCTAAGCATGCACATAGCCCAACACATGTGTGTGGCCTTCTAGATTCCCAGGAATTTGTCAGAACTTGTCAAAACCCCTATGGATCTTTCATTTCCCTGCTTTTCCCTTTAAGCTTTTGGGTTAGCCTGTTGTGTCCCAACTATTATCCATTGCATCTAGCAGCAATGATGTTAAATAATTGGCACTTATTATTTTCAGTAAACATCCTCCAAAAAAAAAACACCCTCTAAAAAAAAACCATTACTGAGAGAAATAAAAGAAAACCTAAGTAAATCATGAGATATAAAGTATTACTGGATTAGAAGACTCAATACTCTTTTTTTTGGGGGGGGTACACGGGCCTCTCACTGTTGTGACCTCTCCAGTTGTGGAGCACAGGCTCCAGACGCACAGGCTCAGACGCCATGGCTCACGGGCCCAGCCACTCTGTGGCATGTGGGATCCTCCCAGACCGGAGCATGAACCCATGTCCCCTGCGTCGGCAGGCAGACTCTCAACCACTGCACCACCAGGGAAGGCCTCTCAGTAATGTTTTATACTTCTAAGTGCACAGATCTTCCACATCTTTTGTCTGCTCATTATGTCAAAATAATATATTTGATATTATTGTAAGTAGCATTGTTTTTAATTTCAATTTTAGGATCGTCAAGGCTAGTATATAGAAATACCAACCATTGATTTTTTTAAAAATAAATTTATTTTATTTATCGATTTATTTATTTTTGGCTGCATTGGGTCTTCTTTGTTGCACACGGGCTTTCTCTAGTTGCAGTGAGCAGGGGTTACTCTTTGTTGCAGTGCACGGACTTATTGCGGTGGCTTCTCTTGTTGCAGAGCACAGGCTGTAGGTGCACAGCCTTCAGTAGTTGTGGCACACGGGCTCAGTGGTTGTGGCTCGAGGGCTCTAGAGCGCAGGCTCAGTAGTTGTGGCACACTGGCTTAATTGCTCCGCGGCATGTGGGATCTTCCCGGACCAGGGCTCGAACCTGTGTCCCCTGCATTGGCGGGTGGATTCTTAACCACTGTGCCACCAGGGAAACCCAATACCATTGACATTTAAAAAATTTTTTTATTGGAGCATAGTTGATTTACAATGTTGTGTCAGTTTCTGCTGTACAGCTAAGTGATTCAGTTCTACGTATACATATATCCACTCTTTTTTAGATTCTTTTCCCATACAGGTTATTATAGAGTATTAAGTAGAGTTCCCTGTGCTATACAGTAGGTCCTTATTAGTTATCTATTTTATATGTAATAATGTGTATATGTCAATCCCAATCTCCCAATTTATCCTTCCCCCCCTTTTCCCTCTGGGTAACCATAAATTTGTTTTCTACATCTGTGACTGTTTCTGTTTTGTAAATAGGTTCATTTACACCATTTTTTAAGGTTCCACATATAATATCATATGATATTCCACATAATATCATATGATATTTGTCTTTCTCTGTCTGACTTTACTTAGTGTGATAATCTCTAGGTCCATCCATGTTGCTGCAAATGGCATCATTTTGTTCTTTTTTATAGCTGAGTAATATTCTATTGTATGTATGTATTACATCTTCTTTATCCATTCCTCTGTTGATGGACATCTAGGTTTCTTCCATGTCCTGGGTATTGTAAATAGTGGTGCAATGAGCATTGGGGTTCATGTATCTTTTCGAATTATGAATACCATTGATTTTTGTATATTGACTTCATATTCTGCAACCTCATTACTCACTTATTAGTTCTAATAACAATTTTTTGTAGATTCCTTAAGATTTTCTACACAGATCATCATGTTGCCTGTGAATAAAAAGTTGTACCTCTTCCTCCAACCTGTATGCCTTTCTTTTCCCTTTTTCTTGCCTTATTACATGACTTAGAATCTTTGATACAATGTTGAATAGAAGTGGTGAGAGCAGACATACTTTCTTTGTTATCTTAGGAGGAAATAATTCATTTTTTCACGATTAATTATGATGTTAACTATAGGCCCTCCATAGTTGCTTTCATTAAGTTGAGGAAGTTCTCTTCTCTTAGTTTCTGAGAGATTTTATCAGGAATGGATGATGGACTTTGTCAAAGATTTTTTTCTGCATTAGTCTGTTAATGTAGGGAATTAAAGTGATTGATTTTCAAATATTAAACCAACTTTTGATTCTTGGGAGAAATAATAATTAATGATGGTTTATTATCCTTTTTATATATTGCTGGACTCTGTTTGCTAAAATTTTATTTGAAGTTTTTGGGTCTATGTTCCTGAAGGGTCTAGGGTCCTGAAGATGGCCTGCACTTTGCTTTTTTATGTCTTTCTATGATTATGGTATCAGGGTAATGCTGGAATAGAGTTTTGGTGTTTTGTTTCATTTTGTTTTGTTGGGTTTTTTAACATCTTTATTGGAGTATAATTGTTTTACAATGTTGTGTTAGTTGCTGCTGTATAACAAAGTGAATCAGCTATATGTATACATATATCCCCATATCTCCTCCCTCTTGTGTCTCCTTCCCACCCTCCCTATCCCACCCCTCTAAGTGGACACAAAGGACGAAGCTGATCTCCCTGTGCTATGCGGCTGCTTCCCACTAGCTATCTATTTTACATTTGGTAGTCTATATATGTCTATGCCACTCTCTCCCTTTGTGCCAGCTTACCCTTCCCCCTCCTCCTGTCCTCAAGTCCATTCTCTACATCTGCGTCTTTATTCCTGTCCTGCCCCTAGGTTCTTCAGAACCATTTTTTTTAGATTCCATATATATGTGTTAGCATATGGTATTTGTTTTTGTCTTTCTGACTTACTTCACTCTGTATGACAGTCTCTAGGTCCATCCAGCTCACTATAAATAACTAAATTTCATTTCTTTTTATGGCTAAGTAATATTCCATTGTATATACGTGCCACATCTTCTTTATCTATTCATCTTTCAATGGGCATTTAGGTTGCTTCCATGACCTGGCTACTGTAAATAGTGCTGCAATGAACATTGGGGTGCATGTGTCTTTTTTTTTTTTTGAATTTTACTCTAGGTTCATTTTAGTTATTCTGCTTGGTATACATTGTGTTTCCTATATCTATGGATTTAGATATTTTCACCAGTTTTGGAAAATTTGCAGCCATCGTCTCTTTAAGTATTATCTCTCCTCAGCTCTTTCAATTTGCTCTTTCTGAAATTCCAATAAGATGTATATTGGACTTTGATACTATCTTCTATCTCTTTTAAATTCTTTCATATTTATCATCTCCTTGTTTCTCTGTGCTGCATTCTGAGATACATCAAAACTCTATTCCATTACTCAACCAGGCTACCAGAGATTAATAGATCTGAAAAGTAGCCAGAGGCACTTATCACGCAAAAAAAGAAAATTTATGTTCACACAAAAACCAGTTCCTGGATGTTCATGGCAACTTTGGGGCAAAATATGGTATTGGTTAGATGTCTTTCAGTGGGAGAATGGTGAAAGTGCTGTATGTACATACCATAGAATACTACTCAGCAATAAAGAGAAACAAACTATTGGTACCCACAACAATTTGGATGAATTTCCAGGGAATTATGTTGAGTGACAAAAGCCAATCCCCCAAAGTTACATACTGTATGATTACATTTATATAACATTCTTGAAATGACAGCATTATAAAAATGAGGAACAGATTGGTGTTTTCCAAAGATTAGAGACAGGAGAAGGGGGTAGGAGGGAGGTGGGTGTAGTTATAAAGGGGCAAGATGAAGGATTCTTGTGGTGTTGGAACTGTTTATTGTCTTGACTGTGGTGGTGGATACACAAACCTGTACAGGTGATAAAATTGCATAGAACTTAATATACATTCACACAGACATATACACAAAAAGGAATGTGAGTAAAACTGGGGAAATCTGAATAAGATCAGTGGATATTAATATCCTGGTTGTGATATCATACTATTGTTTTTGCAAAATATTACCACTGGAAAACTTGGCAAAGTATACAAGGTATATCTTTGTATTATTATTTACAACTGTATGTAAATCTAAAATTATATCAATACAATTTTTAATTTAAAAAAAGTAGCCAGAAAGAAAATACAGATCCCCCACAAAGGAAAGATAGACTGTCAGCAGACTTCTCAATAGCAGCAATGAAAATCTGAAGATAGTGCAATGAGGGATTTCCCTGGTGATACAGTAGTTAAGAATCCACCTGCCAATGCAGGGGACACGGTTTGATCCCTGGTCTGGGAAGATCCCACATGCCGTGGAGCAACTAAACCTGTGCGCCACAACTACTGAAGCCCACGCACCTAGACCCTGAGCTCCACAACAAGAGAAGCCACCGCAATGAGAAGCCCACGCACCACAACGAAGAATAGCCCCCACTCGCTGCAACTAGAGAATGCCCGTGTGCAGCAACAAAAACCCAATGCTGCCAAAAATAAATAAAGTAATAAAGTAATAATAATTTAAAAAGAAGATAATGCAATGATATCCTCACAGGGCTGGCAAAAGTCTGTCAGTTCTGAATTAATACCCAGGAAAAATGATCTTTTGTGTGCAATGCTTAAATAAAGGCATTTTCAGATTAAAACTTAGAGAGCTTAGTGAAGGATGTACTTCAAGAAAAAAAATGATATCAAAAAGAAGGTCTAAATCACAAAAAGAAATAGTGAGAAAGAATTGGTGATCATGTGGGTAAATCCAACAAACAAGGCAAAACAATAATGTATAATTGGTAATATTTTAAAAAATAATACAATGAAAACACTAAGCAATAATTGCATGAAAATAATTAGAGGTTTAGCAAGGTTGCTGGATACAAAATCAATATACAAAAGTCATTTGCTTTACTCTACTTTTGCTAAATAATACAACCATTCTAGGGGTTGGGAGTGGAGGGAGAACTAACCCAAGGAACTTTTGAACACAATATTTTGACTATATAACCTAGACTTAAAAGCAAAATAATTGTAAACATATAGTGTACTCTAGGTAGTGGGTATGTTTTTTGCAGTGGTATGGGTTAAAAATTCTGGAACTGCTTTATATGTGTTGTCTCCTTCCTTCACTATCCATCCTAAATTCCTCTCACCCTCAGATACCACCTCTGCTAGTCTTGGTGGCTTACTTGGTGATGTCAGTAAAACCCTCATTACTGCGAAATCTGAGCCCCTGGCAACCATACACACCTCGGTTTGGGGTTGCTGCACTTGTCCATTCACAGTTAAAATGCAGCAAGGTAAAGGAGTACCAGGAGTCGGCCAAATGGATTATGTAAGCTCCATTCATATTTCATCTTGTCCCCATTTTGTAACAGCAGCCCACTGGGACTTGGCATAAACTCTACAATGCATATTTTCTCACCCCTTATTCTTCCCACTCCATAGGGTCTGCTGGATCATATGGTTTGAGCAGCAGCGCTGCTTTTACTTCCGGGATCTGTTGAAAAGAGCCCTTTCCTGCTCTGTGACTTATTCAAAGGCATTAGATTTCCATGTCTCCAGGTATATGAGTGGATCGGTGTTCTTAGGTATGGAATGATTTGCTCTAAAACCCAAACAGTTCTTCCTGGTACTGTGCTTTTCTTCTTTGTAGTAGGGATTATAAGATGCCACAATTTGTCTTTGACTTTGGCAGGGATTTTCCTGCATGCTCCTAAACACTGGATCCTTAAAAAAAACTTCATTAAATCTTTATAGGTTTTCTCTCCTACAGTCTGGAGCACATGTGTCTTACCAAGGCCTCCAGAGTACTAGCCATCTCTTGCTCGTCCTGCTCAATCAGCATGATGAGGTCATCGACGTAATGGATAAATGTGATGGTTTTGTGGCTGTTCAGAGAGGCCAGATCTCTTTGAACTATATTATGACAGAAGGGAGAAGAAGTAACATATCCCTGGACAAAACTTTAAATGAATATTGTTATACATTCCACATAAATGTGAACTCTTTTGATCCTCTCTCTTGTTTGGAATAGCAAAGAACATATTTGCCAAATCAGTGGCCATATGTCATGTACCTAAAAGCCAAATTAATATGCTCTAGTAAAGATACCATGACCGGCATAGAAGCTGAGATTGGCTACTACTTCTTAAACTTTCAGTCATCTCCAGTCATCTTTCAAGTTCTACTCATTTCTGCAGGGTCTATACTGGTGTATGTGTGAAATGGGGAAAACCACCCCTTCATCCTTGAGATCCTTAAGATAGCACCAATCTCTGCCATATCCCATCCTGGGGCAGGGGATGGAATACTGATTTTTATTTATTAACTTGACTGTCAGCTGCAGCTTTAGAAACTTCAACCTGGCCTTTCCACTACTGCAGCTCTTACACCACAGGACAAAGACCCAATGTGAAAGTTACTCCAGCTGTCAGAGTATGCCAATTCCAGTGAAGATGCAGTGACCAGGGAAATGAGCACCTAGTACATGTAAAGACCTAGTGGACCTTCTGTAAGGTGTCTTTTTGCCAGGACTCTATTTATTATCCGATCTCTCTATAATCCACTCTCTAAAGGGAGTCATGATGACACTTTGGGTCTCTGGGTATCAATGTCCAGTATTCCTCTAAATGTCTCCCCTTTCCCCAATGTACAGTCACCCAAGTAAATGGCAATAGGTCCCTTTGGGAAAGAACTGGGGTTAGTATTATGGTCTGTAATTGCCATAGTGATTCAGGGTCCTTCCTCCTGGGGACCTGACCACCTTTTCAGCCAGGGAGTTGTAGGTCTGAAAACTGAGTCAGGTGCAGGAACTTGGCGAGGGATCATTCATTGCATATATATATATATGTATATGAATGAGTACTCAGCTTCCTAGTAATGCTACTGCCTGTCTCACTAGCACTTTCCTCATGGCCTTGCTGAACAGTGTGTTCCCTGAGCCCTTGCATGGAACATAGTCTCCAGTGGGTCTTTTGGTCTCACATAATATATACACTGCAGCATACCTACTTCCTTGTGCCTTTTAATCCCTTCCTCCACTGTCTCCCGTAGCAACTCAGGCATTTTTAGCACACTCAGTGTGGGTCACCACGTTCCCCAGGCTCCTAGGAGTCACCCTAGCAGCAAATGTGCATCATTCTCCTAGGGTCCTGGCTGGAGTATTGCGTCAATCCGTTCGGGCTGCTCTAACAAAATACTACAGACTGGGTACCTTATAAACTATAGAAATTTATTGCTCACAGTTCCGGAGGCTGGGAAGTCCAAGATTAAGGCGCCAACATGGTCGTGTCCTGGTGAGGGCCCTCTTCCTAGCTCACAGCCAGCACCTTCCCACTGTGTACTCACTTTGCAGAAGGGGCCAGGGAGCTCTGTGAGGTCTAATCCCATTCATGAGGGCTGCACCCTCATGACCCAAGTACCTGCCAAAGGCTCCACCTACTAATAGCATCACCTTTGGGGGTTAAGATGTCAACATATGAATTTGAGGGGAACACAAACATTCAGACTACAGCATTCCACCCCAGCCCTCCAAAATTAATGTCCTTCTTGCATGCAAATACACCCATTCCATCGCAACAGCTCCAAAAGACAACTCGTTTCAGCATCAACTTAAGTCTAAAGTCCAAAGTCTCATTTAAATAGCATCTAATTGTTTCCCAAAGTCGCACGATGGAGGGAAAATCTGGTATACAACCGTTTCTCCAAATGTAAACTCTTTTGTTATTGGAGAATCTCTAAGAGATCTCTCAGATCCTTGGTTTCTCTCTCTTTTAAATGACAGGATTGGGTTATACCTAGGCTGTGCAATACAGAAGCTACATGTGGTTACTGAGGACTGGAAATGAAGCTATCCCGAATCGAGATGCTCTGTGAGTGTGAAACAGACCAGATTTTGAAGACTTAGTACAAAAAAAAAGGAATATAAACTATCTCATAAATATTTTGATATTGATTACATGTTACAATGATAATACCACATAGGCTAAATAAAATACATTATTCAAATTAAAATAAATAAATAAAATAAATAGCATCTAAAACCAGATATGGATGAGACTCGAGGTATGATTCATTCTGAGGCAAATTCCCTTCCAGCTGTGAATGTGTGGAATCAAACAAGTTATTTGCTTCCAAAATGCAATGGTGGGACCAGCATAGGGCAGACATTCCCATTCCAAAAGGGAGAAATAGGAGAGAAGAAAGGGGTGGCAGGTTCCAAGCAAGTCAAAACTCCAAGGCAAACAATATTAAATCTAAGGCTTGAGAATAATCTTCTTTAACGTAACGCTTTGCCCTCTGGGGCAGAGGTCCTGCTTTCTGGACACATTGGGGTAGGTGTCCTGCCTTCAGGACACACTGGGGCACTGGACCCTCATGGCTTTGCTGAACCATGTGGCAGCTCTCCCGGGCTGAAATCACATGCTAGTGGCTCTATCAGTCTGGGTCTTGGGGGTGACCCTACCCCCCATGACTCCACTGAGCAGGGGTCTAGCACCCACAGCTCTGAGTGGGAGTCATCTGGCTTGTTGAAACCCTGGAGATGGCCCCCCTTCTTGAAACCAAGGAGGCAGCCCTGATAATCTCTGAATTGCCTTTTGGGTCCTTCTTGTCTTGAAGAATATTGTACTTTTGTAGGTGAATAACTCTATGGTCCCGTCCTGCAAAATCTAAGAAGTCTAATGACAACTTTCCTTTCATTCTTTCTTGTCTCCTCCTTCAGTTCAAATTGGCTGTTTCCCTGCTGAGGTGGCTGATTAAGTCCATGGCTGACACCCCTACTAATCCCCTTATCAAAGCATCCCTTGGTCACGCTTATTAGTGTTCTCATCTGAATATGCTTTCTCATTTTTTGCCATATGGATAGGCTGAGAATTTTCCAAACTTTTAATTTCTGTTTCTCTTTTGATTAACAATTTTAAGCCATTTCTCCATTCTCTCATTTTACTATGAGAATTCAAGAGAAGCCAAGCTGCTCCTTCAACACTTGGCTTAGAAATAGCTTCAGCCAAATATCCAATTTTATCGTTCACAAATTCTGTCTTCCACAAAACTCTAGGACATGAACGCACTTCAGTGAAGCTCTCTGCCACTTTATAACAAGAACGGCCTTTCCCCCAGTTTCCAGTAAGATGTTCCTCATTTCCATCAAGACTTCATCAGAATGACCTTTAGTGTCCATGCCGTGACATACCGTGACCAGGCTGTTTATGACCACTTAGGTATTCTCTAAGAAGACTGAAGCTCTCTCTACACTCTTACCTTCTTCTGCGGCCTTACGCAAATCACCTTTAATGGTCCATTCATGGCAATGTCGACTTTTTCTAGCACGCACCTCCAAACTCTTCCAGCCTCTACCCATGACCCAGTTCCAAAGCCACTTTCACATTTTTAGGTATTTGTTACAGCAGTACCCCACTCCAAGTACCAAAATCTGTATTAATAAGGGCTCTCCAGAGAAATATAATCAATAGGATATATATAGAGATATATATAAAAGGAAATTTATAGGGATTGACTTACATGGTTATGGAGGCCAGAAGTCCCATGATCTGCTGCTGTCTATACGCCGGAGACCAGGTAAGTTGGTGCTATAATTTCTTCCGAGTCCAAAGGTCTGAGAACCAGGAGCTCCAATGTCTGAGGGCAGGAAAAAATGGACATTCTAGCTCAAGAAGAGAAAAAGGAAATTTGCCCTTCCTTCGCCTTTTAAAATGATGCTTGTCCACATTGGTATGGGTGGATCTCTTTGTCAGTCTACTGAATTAAATGTTAATCTCTTCCAAAAACACTCGCACAGACACACGCAGAAATCATGTTTTATCAGCTATCTGAGCATCCCTTAGCCCAGTCAAGTTGACACATAAAATGAACTATTACAACGATTAGATCTTGTAACCCAAGAGAGTACCCCCAGATCAATAAACTCTCCCTTATCCAGTCTTATTACATGGCCCCCTTGATTGAGCACCCTCAAAATTAAGTCCCATGAATACCCTTCTGACTGCTGCTGACACATTCTAGCTAATTTGTGTGGATCCCTTGGGCTATAGGCCCTGTCCTCTCCTATCAGGCCCATGTTGTTCTTACATGGGTTACGCAGCTATGCCTGCCCAACAGGAGAAGAGGTGGGGGCAGATCCTGAGGGGGGTCTCCTGTTGCCTTGAGGGAAAGAGGCCTCTGCAGTGTCTTCCCACATGGGGGTGGGCTGGAGTGCTATTTCTTAATAAAAAGGAATGGGGGACTTCCTTGGTGGTGCAGTGGTTAAGAATCCGCCTGCCAACGCAGGGGACACGGGTTTGAGCCTTGGTCCAGGAAGATCCCACATGCCGCGGAGCAACTAAGCCCATGCGCCACAACTACTGAGTCTGCATGCCACAACTAATGAAGCCTGTGCACCTAGATCCAGTGCCTCACAGCAAGAGAAGCCACCACAATGAGAAGCCCGTGCACCTCAAAGAAGAGTAGCCCCTGCTCCCTGCAACTAGAGAAAGCTCGCGCACAGCAACGAAGACCCAACGCAGCTGTAAATAAATAAATAAATAAATAAATAAATAAATAAAATTTACAAAAAACAATGTGGATAAAATTTGTATTAAAAAAAAGAAGAAGAAGGAATGGGCCATCTGTGCAGGTTCTGAGGGTGCAGAGGGGCCTGGGGTAGTGGTGTCAGATAATTGACAGGATGCCCAGTTAAATTAGCATTTCAGATAAATAAATAAAATTTTAGTATAAGTATGTCCCATGCAATATTTTAATTTTTGTTATATTTTTATTTGCTAAATCTGGCAATGCTAGCCTGGGGAGCTGCTATGATCTGAATGATTGTGTCCCCCCTAAATTCGTTATGTTGAAATCCTAATGCCCAGTGTGATGGTATTAGAAGGTGGGGCCTTTGGGAGGTGATTAGGTCATGAGGGTGGAGCCTTCATGAATGGGATTAGTGCTCTTATAAAAGAGACCCCAAAGAGCTCGCTAGCCCCTTCCACCATGTGAGGACACAGAGAGGTCTGAGACTTGGGAAGAGGGCCCTCATCCAACCATGCTGGCACCCCGATCTCAGACTTCCAGCCTCCAGAACTATGAACAGTAAATTTCTGTTGTTTATAAGTCACCCAATCTGTGGTATTTTGTTATAGTAGCCCAAACGGACTAAGGGAGACGTCAAAATGTTCAGGGTCACTCATCAACATGTGTCCCAAGTTTTCCCAACCAAGATTCTGATTTTAACAGAACAGATTTGCCTCCGCCAAACAGTCATCTTCGAAGCTGGATTTGAAGTTTTAAACCTGGATTAAAGAACCTGGATTCTTTAAAATCCTGGGTTTGGTCTTGAGCTTTTTTTTTTCTGTTCTTCCACTGCAGAAGATAAGAGCTTTGGTGTAAGCTACCAAAGAGACACTCTGGATTTCACAGTATTTGTTAAAAGCCCTCACCTTTTCATTAGCCTTCTGAAGGTATCAATGCAACTAAATGACAGCTGGCAAATCTCATTGTCTTTGTATGATTCTCTCTTCTCCCCTCCCACCCCCCCCACCCCGCACCAACCCATTTCCCAAAAGCCTGAATCATTGCACAGAACATTTCCCCAAGACACTGCTTGTGAAAGTTTTAGCAAGTGCGCCACCATCTGGTGCCTGGGACAATCCATACCCCACATACCACGGGGGATGGGGTCTACGTTGACAGCCTGGTAGTGAGTAATCCCATCTGCCAAATTCCATTTTACTGCCTGGTTTCTTGGATCACTCCTGGTAGCAGATGTGTTAGTTTAGGTCCTCTGGTAAGGAGACACTGAATTGGAGTACAAAGTACAAGAGGTTTATTGGAGGGTAATGTTTGAAAGGAAGGGAAAGCAGGATTGGGCGTGGAGAACCTCAGATTGTGAAAGCTTTGGCATCCTGGATGAAGGGTTCATTAGAGGAATCCCTCAATGGGCAGAAAGGATCAGGCCTTAGTACGCCTCCCATGATCACTCATTGGCTAGGGGCTGCGTGGGAAGAGCTTGGCTTCTGCTTAAATGTTTTAGCCATCTCAAAGGTGCTGCACCTTGAGGCTGACAGCTAACTGCACTCCTTGCAGCTGGATGGCAAATTCTTTTTGAAAGAATAGCCAAGAGACACAGATGCTTCTTTTCAAAAATGGTGCTGGGACAATTGGGTACCAATACGTAAAAAAAGGAAAGAGATTGGACCCTTACTTCAATTAATACCCCAAGATCAGTACAAGTAGATTATACATCTAAATCTGAAGGGCAAAATTATGCTTTTACAATGTAAATGATTATGTTCACAGCTTTGGAAGTTTAAGAACTTCTTAAACAGTACACAAAACTATTAACCATAAAAGAAAAAATTGATACTTTGATTATATTAAAATCAAACAGTTCATTAAGAGATACCATGAAGAAAATTAAAATTGATCCATACAGTAGCAGAAGATATTTGCAATATATATGTAGCAAATAAAGTTCTAGGACTTGGGACATATACAGAACTGCTGGAAAATGATAAGAAAATTTTTTAAATGGGCAAAAAGTCATAAACAGTTACTTCACAAAAGTAGAAATCCAAATGGCCAATAAACATATGAAAATGTCCTTAACTTTATCAGGGAAATGCAAATTAAAACCATTATGAGATACCACCACACATCTACCAGAATGGCAGCTGGCTTTGTTGGTTTTTTTTTTTTAATCCATACAATACCAACTGTTGGCAAGGATATGGAACAACAGAAACTCTGACACACTGCTAGTGGCAATGTAATTTGATTTAACCATTTTGAAAAAGTTTGGCATTATCTAGCAGGTTTGAAACTAATGCATTTTCTGTGATCCAGCAATTCCACTTCTATATATACACCCAACAGAAATTTGTGTGTATGTTCATCAAAAGACATGTACAAGAATGTTCTTAGCAGCACTGTCTTAATAGCCCTTACACTTGAATAAGCCAAAATTCAAGCAGTTGAATTTTGACCAGCAGTTGAAAGGATAAAACATTGTGATATTTCCAAACAATGGAAAACTATTCAGCAGTGAAAATTAATGAGCTACAGCTACGTGCAACATGAATGTACCTTACAAACATGACATTGATGGAAACAAGCCAAGAACAAATATTACATACTGTATGACTCCATATATATAAAGCAGAAAAACAGGAAAAACTAATCTAAGTAACATTCATGTACCCTCCAGTTAGATATAACAGTTGCTAACATTTTGGCATTTTGCTTTATATCTCTCCATGTATACTTACATATAATTTTTAGCAGCTTTATTGAAATGTAATTCATATCTCATACAATTCACCCATTTTAAATGTACAACTCAATGGTTTCTAGTGTAATCATGGATATATGATTATATATCAGCATATTCAACTTTAGAACACTTTCATCACCTCAGATGTAAACTTCATACTTTTAGCTATCAATTCCCTATCCTCCCATCCTCCCAGCAAGCACTAATATACTTTCTGTCTCTATAGATTTGCCTATTATGGACATTTCATATAAATGGAATCATATGTGGTTTCTTGTGATTGGCTTCTTTCATTTAGTATCTTAAAGGTTCATACATGTTGTAGCATGTGTCAGTAATTGTATTAGTCTGCTTGGTCTCCTATAACAGAATACAACAACCTGAGAGTTTTAAACAACAAACTTACTTTCTCATAGTTCTGGAGACTGGAAGTCCAAGATCAAGGTGCCACCAGGGTTGGCTTCTGGTGAGACCTCTCCTTGGGTTGCAGATGGCCACATTCTCACTGTGTCCTCACATGGCCCTTCTTCTGTGTGCCTGCAAAGAGAGAGATCTCTGGTATCTCTTCCTCTTCTTACAAGGATGCCATTCCTATGGGATTAAGACCCCCAACCTTAGCACCTCATTTAACATTAATTATCTCCTTAAAGGTTCTATGTCCAAATTCAGTCACATTGGGGTTAGGGCTTCAACATATAATTTTGCAGGGGTGGGGTGGGGGCATAATTCAGTCTATAACAGCACTTCACCCTTATTTATGGCCAAATAATATTCCATTGTATAGATATGTCACATCTTGTTTATCCATTCACCAGTTGATGGGCACTTGGGTCGTTTCTACCTTTTACCTATTATGAATAATGCTGCTATATTATAAACAGTTGTGTATAAGTTTTTGTGTGGACATGTGTGTTCATTTCTCTTGGGTATGTACCTAGGAGTTGAATTGCTGGGTCACGTGGTAACTATGTTTAACCATTAGAAGAACTGCCAGACTGTTTTCTGAAGTGGCTGCATCATTTTACATTCCTACCAGCAGTGTATGAGGGGTATAATTTTATCAAGTCTTTGACAACACTTGTGATTATCTGACCTTTTATTATAGTCATCTTACTGGGTGTGAATGGCATCTCACTGTGCTTTTAATTTGCATTTCTCTGATCAATCATGATGTCAAGCATCCTTTTAATGTGCTTATGGGTTATTTGCATTTCTTCTTTGCAGAAATGTTTATTCAAATCCTTTGCCCAATTTTTAATTGGGTTATTTCTCTTGGTATTATCAAGTTGTAAGAGTTCTTTATGAATTCCTTGTTTCGTATTTCTTTGCATTTCCTGTTTTTGTCTTGTTTTGTATTTACTTACAGTTTATGGAGCTTCCTGGATGTGTAGACAAATGTTTTTCAATAAATCTGTGAAGTTTTTAGCCATTATTTCTTCAAATAATTTTTCTGCTCCTTCCTCTCTTCTGCTTCTAGGAGGTTAGTATTCAGTGGAATAGAGGGCAGTAGCCTCAAGTTTTCTATGCTTGCTTCTCCCAGCACAGAACCACCACCTTACAAGCCAGAACAAGGGTAATGGGGCCCCACTATTGTCAGCAGTGCCGTGCCCAGGGTAGAGTCTCCATCCCACAAGTGGTGGCTGGGTAAAAGAAGGAAGCCTGCGCCTCTTGGCCATAGTCACTGGATCTTAGCCTCAGCGACAGGTAGCTAAGGGCAAGATGAGAAAAGCTCACATCCTGCGCCTTCTAAGAAGATAGCTTTCCAACTGGGAGCTGGGGAAAGGTGGATCCCTGTGTTCTTGCTTGCACCAATCCGGAGAGGAGTTTCCTTCTTGCAGAGCTAGAAAAGGGGGAGGAAGGGAATGGGTCTTGGTTCCAATACCACATACTCCCCATGTTCTAATCAAATTTTAGTAGACTTTTTCTTGAGTAGATGTTTCTTCATTTTCTGTATGTCCTTAGGATAATTTCGAGATTTTTTAATGGTTGTATGTATTTTTTCATAATTTTCACCAGTTTCACTGGAGAGCTGGTCTACAGAGCTCCTCACATTGTCCTGCCAGAAGTAGAACTTCCATATATATCCATATATATTTTTTGCTGAGCCATATCAAAATAAGTTGCAGACATCAGGAAACATCCCTAAATACTTCAGCATGCATCTCCCCCAAATAAGGACATTTTCCTATATAACCATAATACTATTATCCTTCTTGAATAAATTAACATAATTTTATACACCATCTAATAAACAGTCCATATTCAAATTTCTCCAAGAATGTCTTTTATGGGCCTTTTTTTGGGTGGTGTGTGGTAGGGAACCAATAAACAAACAAGGTTCACATGTTGCATTTTGTTGCTTTGTCTCTCTAGATTTCTTTAACTTAAAATAAACCTTCCACTTTTTCTTTTCATCTTATTTATATTTTGAAGAGTCCAGACTAGTTGTCTTTTAGAAGTCCACACGGGAGGATGGTTACTTCTTGAGTGCTGTCAATCTTCTATTTCTTGACCTGGGTAGTGGTTTCCCTATGGCATTAGCTTCTAAAATGTTTTCATTAGGCTACACGATAATATTTTATGCATCACATTTGTATGTAATCAGTACTAAAAAGAAATGAGCTATCAAGCCATGAAAAGACATGGAGGAACTTAAACGTATATACTTTAGTGAGCGAAGCCAATCTGAAAAGGCTACCTACTATATGATTCCAATTATACAGCGTTCTGGAAAAGGTAAAACTAAGGAGACAATGAAAAGGTCAGTGGTTGCTAAGGGTTAGTGGAGAGGGAGGGATGAATAGATGGAGGACAGAGGATTTTTAAGGCAGTAAAACCATTCTGTATGATACTGTAATGGTGGATACATGCCATTATACACTTGTCAAAATGCATAGTATGTACAACACCAAGAGGGCACCCCATTGTAAACTAAGGACTTTGGGTGATTCTGATGTGTCAGTGTAGGTTCATCGATTGTAACAAATGTACCCCTCTGGTGGCGAATGCTGATAGTGGGGGAGGTTGTGTGGGGGGAGGGTAGGGGGGTATATGGGAACTCTCTGTACTTTGTTCAATTTTGCTATCAACCTAAAACTGCTCTAAAAAACAAAGTCTATTTTAAAATCTGTATGTATATTATATTCCACAGTTTTTTTTTTTAAAGGAGGAAATGTCTGGAGAGAAGTGATTACAGTTATAGTGCTCTAAGTTGCTCACATTTTTTAAGAGGTAGGTCAATATATTAACTTTAGCCTTAATTAAGTATAGTGGGCTATCAAAATCAAAATTCCATGCTTTCCCCATTACACCGTCTTCCTCTCTAGAACCAAGTAAGGAATTATTGACTTTCCAAAGTCTCCTAGGTTCAATCTTGATAAGTGAACAGCCAGATTTCGTGCCTGGGCTAATTTTTGCAGTTGTCATAGTTTCTTCTTCCCGTCTTGTGAGGGTCTCCTTACAAGCATTTCAAAGCTCCCTCCAAAGAGTTGGCTTCTCCCCTTGACCTCCAAATTACAATAGCTGAGAGGTAACAATCTTCTCTCTCATGCCCTCCCCTGAAGTTAATCACGCCTTGTCCCCTGCCCTGGGGAGGAACAGTGACAGAAGTCTTGGCATACCGCTTGGAAAGGTCCCTGACTCATGATCAAGGGGATTAGACTAAGAAAGAGACCGAGCTAATGATTAAACAGAGTTAGGGATAATGTTTCCTTGCTTCTATTCCTAGCAGTACTGTACTAGCACGGGATTGGTTCAAATTAACACCTGACTTTCTATCTGTGAAACTAGGGAGATGGATCTGTTTGGGCTAACAAAATATACTTGGGAAAAAAATGTTTTTATTGATACCATAAGAGTGACTGACCAGAGAAGTCTGGGCATTTTTATAAATAAAATAACTATGAATATGCTTGTAAACACCATGTCGTTCCACAGCATCATTTCTTTTTTTAGTTAGGTTTTTGTTTTTGTTTTTGTTTTTTGAGAACAGATTTTTGTCACTGAACAGATGCAGGCTTTGCTGGGAAGGGAAAGAGTAGAAGTGGGTTACAAGAGAAGTGTAAGGTACAGGCCTTGCCTTCAAGGTTCTTACAATCCTATTGGAGAAAAAAAAAATATTCAGCTAGGAGAAGGAAGAGAAAATATCTCGCTGGTCTGGAGTGCATGGTCATTTCTTTATATGCCAGAGGTGAGGCTGACCTTTGAAGAAGGGGAGGAAGGTTTGTGTAGCTAATTAGTTGTGAAAAATGAGGGCACTGTGTAGGTTCCTTAAAAATGAAGGCCAACAGATTTGCTTTCAAAAACACCTTTGTGGAATTCCCTGGTGGTCCAGTGGTTAGGACTCAGCGCTTTCAACCCGGGCCCAGGTTGGATCCCTGGTCAGGGAACTAAGATCCCACACACCACGCAGTGCAGCCAAAACAAACCAAAGAAACAAAAACCACCTTTGGCAGCTGTATTTTCTCTTAAAGAATGTCTGTTAATGTCAACTGGGATCTGTTCTTTCAAGTCCTCAGCAGATTATAGAAGCCTTATTTCTCTGACCCTACTTTCTATCACCAGTGCTGCTGCCTGTCTTGGAAAGTAATAGGACTCCACTCCTTGGACAGTGTTCTACATCCTAACTGGTCCACAAGTTTAGATTGACCTTTCACCTAGTTAAGGCCCAGGAATGAAGTTGACTCCATCAAGGAAAAGTGGTAAGAGATATGATCCTACGTGGACAGTGTTTCTCAGTGAGGCAGCGCGGATCAAATGAGGGAAATGGGGATAATGCTCTCTTCCATATGTCATGCTTTCTTGGTGACCAATAATTTCTGACTTATCTGTTCAATGTCGATCTCCCCAATGAAAGGGCATGCTCCATGAGGCTGTTGACCATGTCTTTTTCATTCTTGGTTGTATCACCAGCACCCAGCACAGTATCTGACACATAGTCAGTGTCCTATAAATATCTTTTAATTAATTAATTAATTAGTTAGTTAAGCGGGACTTAAATCCTGATGGGATGTAGATGGAAACTAGCAAATGAGTGAGAAAAGTTGGTGAGAAATAAACTGAAGTCTTCGTTGGGAGCCATGAAGTGACTGCAGGAACAAAACAGGAAGTGTGGAATAGTAGGGCCTTCTAGTAACAGTGGAGAGAAAGTGAGAGTGAGAGGAATGAAATTAACACTTGTTGAGCATCTTCTAGGTGTCTAGTGCTTTAACATGTATGAATTCATTTAATCTTCACAGCTCCATGAGATAGGCAATATTATAATACATGTCTTACAGGTGAAAAAAAAAAGAGGTTCAAAGAGGTTCAATAACTTGCTAATGGTCATTATTGTGAGACAATTTCCCATGGATCTCTCACTCATGTTTTTGCACATCTTGTGAACAGAGACACTGACTGACATGGTTCTGGGCTATTTTTTCAAGGATATTTGTATAGTGAACAGCTTTGGAAGACACAGTGTCTCCCTGTGGAGCAATGGAAAGGCAAACTTCCTGCCCATCATAAGAGATTCAGACTCATTAAGCTCAGTGTTGCTCTCCTGTAACACAACCCACTGCATGTGCAGGTGTCACCTGGCCCTTTCTGAGTAGCTCCTATGAGACCCGGGGGCAAGGGGAACTGACACAAGAAAAAGCTTATACTCTGGCTACTACTATTGCTGACCCAGGAGTCTCATGTCTTCTGCCAGCATCCATGAAAAAAAAATGTGGCAGGCTAACTTGTTAGCTTGCAAGTAAGATAAAATCTCAGAACCATCACAAGTCTTGAGGGTTACACAGGTGAAGTGTCAGAAATAGGAACTGTACCCATATCTGTTTGGCTCCAGAACCCACACTCTCTTCCCAGGATGCTGTTGCTTCCTGAGTCGTACACAGGAGTAGCTGCTGCATCGTATGATGTCATTCCTCCCTGCCCTTCTCCGATACCTGTGTGTCGTCACTAGACCTGACTTTACTTTTCAGGTTGGATGATTTGGGTGTTCCATTAGGTAGAGAAGAGGTTTAAAGTATCTGATTATAATTGTCTTTCCCTCTGTCTCCTGGGTTACTGGAAGTCTTTAATCTATCATCCTATCTGCTTAACCACGCTATTTGCCCAGGGTTATGGTTCTTGTAATAGTCAGGCTTTTGTCAGGCATATTCATCCTGATGAACAGGAGTTCCCAGAGGACACAACAACTGGAGCACCTTAGATACTTCATAAATAACCAGCTAGTTTTAGCTCTTTGGGGGTTACTTGCCAAGCTCTACATCAAAAAGCACTGGGCCTTCTATATCCTTGTTGGGCCACCTAGGTAGTAGTTCAGGGGGTATACAATGGTGGGATCCCAAGATCACATGTTCCGTATATTTCTAACCCCCAAATTAATTGTATAAAGTGGTTTCAGTAGACATTTCTAATCTCAGGAGTCCCAAATACCCCTTTTGTTCGTATAGGTCTTTTGCTCTTGTTATCTACGAACTCTTTTTAGCTTCAACAATGTGGGGATGTCAGGCAATCATGCTCTCTGTTCACTAAAGCTGGAGCTACAGCTGCCGCTATAGCGTTGGGGAGAGGGGAAACAGGAGGCTGTGGAGGAGTGAGGCCATTCCCCCTTATCATATCCCCAGAGGACTGCCCTACCAGAAGGCCTGATGATTTGCCTAGCATTTGCACCAGAGAGATTGCATGCTATCCTCACAACAGCCCTTTGAGGAAACAGGTCCAGAGAGTTTGTGACTAACTAGTCCAACATTATACTGTACATCCATAGCAGATCTGGGGCTAGAATTCCTCTCTATACCTTGTATAGTCAGTGAGTTCAGAGGCTAGTGTCCTAGTTTTCAGGTGGTAGAGGAGTCGGATGAGGATTAGGATGAGGAATCTTCCTTTTGACAGCTTCCGGTCATCCTGCCATAAGACAGAATCTCTGGAGGCAAAGGGCAGGACGTCAATGCCTAGCCACATCATGTTTCCTTCCACAAAGGCAGGGTGGAAGGGTGGTGTAAGGACTGATGTACTGCAAAGAGCTGAGGACTGGGAGTCCTAAAGTCTCACTGGACCATGAATTTTTCTTTCACCACCCTGCATCCAAAACCTACAACGTGCTGGTGTCTTTGGGTCTGAGAGTCCAGCCAGATAACCAGTTCTCCTGGCCGAATGGTCCACTGGCAGTTTCGAGCAGTAGAATTAAGCTCCCCACAGCCTTCGGTTCTCCCCTTCCTGACCCCCTCTAGCAGCTGTTGCTCTATGTCTGAACAGAGGATGATTGTTTCATTTCTTGACTTCTAGGCATGGATTTACCAAGCTGGGCTCCGCTTGGGTTGGAGCCAGAGTTGATGGGAAGCCAACAGTTCAGAAAAGGGCTACATAACTTGGAGTTTCCACCGTGGTGAACCAAGCAAGGAGGGCTGGGGATAGGAAAGGGAGGCATTTGGGATGCAGGCATGTATGAAATAAGGAGGGTCTCGAGAAAGTAGACTCGGGGTTTCTTTTCTTGAGCTGTATGTCTGTTTGAAGAGGCAAGAGACAAGGAAACAATTAGCTTATTTCTGTCCTGCCAGCTCCTCAGGTAAGCAGCAAAATGCCCCAGAGACACTTTCTTTTACAGTGTGGGCATTAGCAGTTCTCTAAGAACTGCGAACCTCATAGAAGGCACGTGAATTTAATCCTTTTATCATAGGTAACAGAGGTCTATTTAGGATACCTCAAGAAAAGAAAGATTATGATGACGATACACAATGCCTGGAAGACTAGTAGATTCCAAAGCAGCTCTAGTCCTCAGCATCATGTTCCCTTCCTCTTGTATAATGTCCCTGCTTCCCTCTGTAAGTCTGCTCTATTCTCCTCTTGCCAGGGACTAGAAAGTTCTCTCCGTAGTCTATATGAACAGTTCCACAGGTTGCTGGTCTGACTGCCTTAGCTTGATACCATCAATCCTGTTGGACAGAACTCTTTATGCCTGGCTACCTTATCTGTCACCAAATCTTGCGGCCCATTCCTGGCACAGTCAAGGTCACCCCTGTGCCACAACTGGCTGGATTTGCTTTCCTGACCAGGAGGCAGTGAACAGAGTATTGGACACAGCAGACACCGTGACTAACAGGTCTAGTACAGAGGACTTCCCCTGAAGGTTTACATCAGCCTTGGTGACAACTCACCTATGAGAGATTCATAGGTGAACACAAGACAGACAGGGCCAGTTCTGTGTGTATGTGGAATAGGCAGCTGCCCGTGCCAGTGTTTCCCAAATCATGGTCCTCAAACCCCTGCAGGAGAGTCGTCTTCGTGCTTTAAACCTTCAGATTTCTGGGCCCAACTTCAGGCTTACAGAATCAGAATTTTGGACTCGGGATCAGAGAATCTGCATAGGTAACAAGCTCCTCACATGACTCTGTGTCCACTAAAGCTGAGGACCTCTGTTCTATATTCTTCAAGCTTCACTTGAGGTGCTGCCTCTTTCTTCTAGTTCTTCTCCTGCTATCTCTGTTGAGCAAAATCCTGCCCCAACCCTGGAGGCCAAGCTCAGGTGTAGCTGCCTTCATGGAGCTTTCCCTGATTTCATGTCTCCTTAACTCCAACTATCTCCTGATGCTATGCAGTAGGTGATATTAGGCATCTAAGAACTGGGGTGCAAGGGAGTGTTGAGGCTATGAGAAGGCACATGTGGGATGGAGCTGTAGGAAAGAATTTATGTTTTGCTCCCAACTTTTTATTTGGAAAAATATGAAAGTAAACTATGATTAAATAACAGCATATCCTTCATCTGGAAATTAACATTTTAGATTTGCACATATGCTGTCTCTCCATACACACATGTAATAAAAACATGTATGTGTTTGGCTACAACATTTGAAATTAACTTGCAGGTATCATGCCACTTTGCACCTAAATACTTCGGCATGTATTTCCTACAAACAAAAGCATTCTCTCATTCTCTTACATAATAATAACACCATATCACATCCAAGACATGTAACATTGTAGAATAATATTATTCAATATTGAGTCCATATCAACATTTCTCAAATTATCTCTAAAACATCCTAGCTGTTTGTGTTGATACAGGATTCAGTCAAGAATCATGGATTTCATTTGATTGTCTTTTCTTTTTAGTCTCTTTTAATCTAGATTCTAGAATAGTACCTTTGGCTTTTTTTCTTAATGATACTGATATTTTTGAAGAGTCCAGGTCCTTTGTCTTGTTTACAGTCTGGATTCGTCTGATTGTTTCCTTACGATTAGATTCATATTAAACATCTTTGGCAAGAATACTACAGAGGTAATGTTGTTTACTTCCCATTGTTTCACATCAGGAGGTTCACATGCAATTGCCCTGTTATTGGTGACGCTAAATTTGATCACTTATGTAAGGTGGTGTCTTCTAGAACTCTTCATTGCAAAGGTACATTTTCCCTTTGAAATTAATAAGTAATCTGCGGAGTAATCGGGAATGAGCACATTTAACAAGCTCTTATGGTGATTCTTAAGTGCACTGCAGTTTGAACTGCTGTTTTACATGGTGTGATGTGAAAGAGGGTCCTCAAAGGCCTTATCTGCCTCCAAAATACCTCAGGCTTAGCATATCTGCCTTCACATTTCACCTCTCACTCCACCTCCAAATACCCTCTCCCTCTTGCCTGGCCCCAAATCCCTAGCATGAGAGGCATTAGTAGGCCAGATGGGGGCATTGCCTATAACCCGACGGAGCTTTCTCCCCTACTCTGGTCATTGGCCTTGTGAGGAAGCGCCCTTGAAACGGACAAGGTATTTTTGTTTGGTTGGTTTGTATTATTATCAATAATAATAATAATTGAGTGAACTAAGCCAAGCACTGTACATAAACTACATCATTTGATCCTATGCCAATCTGATGATTTTACAGATGGGAAAACTGAGGCTCAGAGAAGTGAAGTAACTTCTCTAAGTTTACACAGCTATTAAGAGTGGGAACTGGATTCAAATCCAGTACCACTTATAAAGCCCATGCTTTTAAACACTAAGCTATATACTCCCTAATGAGCAATAATTCCACCCAACTTCAGAATTCTCTTGCCATTTTCTTCTGAAGAGTTCTAGGCCCACAGCCTTCCTGAGAGTGAGGAAGCAGGGACACTGGACTTATTATCTTTAAAGGTGGAGAGATGGTTTAATAGAGAAATCAATTGGCATTCCTGTGGTCTTACAGCAAGTGTGTAACCAAGCAGGGATGTTGATGGAGAGACCTTAAGCTCTTGCTTATGAATTTGATTTTGATTTAAGAGGCAGCTGAGAGCCACTGTGATTTCTGACTGGTGCTTGCTGAATCCAGAGTGGGTTCAGGTTGGATTAATATCATTGTCCTTTGTGTGGGGAAATGCTGCTGCTTGATAATAAACAGGCTTGCAGGCTTTGGTGGAAAAGACCGGTGTTGCCTAACAGCCCCTTTCTGTGCTTTGCACACTTGATTGACTGTCTTTATGTTTACAGCTCTCTGTCCAGCCTGTCACAGGGGAAAATGCTACCTCTTAGATTCTAGTTAGCTCAAGAAAACCTCTTCCCCTCACCCTACACCCTCCATTCCCAATAAACAGAAAGAAAAACCTTGTAAAGGTGCTCTGAATTTGTGTAGCCCACAGTTTTCTCTAGTCTGCCAGTTCTCCCATGAGGATGCCCAGTCAAACGCTGCAGTGAAATGGAAAAAAAAACAAACAAACCAAGACTCTCCTGCTAGCAAGAGTCATTTGTAATTTGGGGGGTTACTGACCGATTTATCTTTAGTTTCAGGTTGCCCATTTCTTAGCAACAGGGGTGTCAGGAAAATACCTCTGCACCTGTTGCAAGGTTTCATCTATGGCTGGAGATAGACACAGACAAACACATATAGAGTATCATCCCAATTTTAGCATTTGCGCCGTTAAAGCAAGCACATGTGCATATAAAGTATCACCCAAGTTTAGCATATGTCCTGATAAATTAAACAACCTCATATATAGACACAAAAGATTTCAAAATTGGAAGAGTCCTAAGAGGTCATCTAGCAAACCCTCCATCCTACTCTTCACCCCCTGGCTGTGCACGCTTAGAACATCTTAGAACATCTCTATACTGAGAGACCAAAGTTTGGGCAGCTCATGCGACAAGTTACTTACTAAATTTCAGAGGCAGCTGGTCTCTGTGACCAGCTTTTTTTAAAAAAAAAAAAAACAAAAAACAAGGGTCTTTGAGAAAATAGAGTGAAATCCATCCTCTTAGTAACTTCTAGCTTTGGGGGGCTGCTCCCTTCCTCTGGAGTCACGAAGAACAAGGGATCGCCTTTTCTACCCAGGCCCTTCCCCCGCGACCCTAGAGAGACTGAAACTTCCAGCACCACAGTTCCCAGCCAGGACCTTCTCTGCAGTGACTCTTCTCCCCTTCTGACTGCTGTCCCACCTGTATTGCTCTGCTTCTCCCTGCCCACCAAGCAAGCACAAAGCCCCTGGGAGGCTGGGCCTCTGCCAGCCCACTTGCCAAAAGCCACCTGATGCATCAGGTAAGCAAGTGGTTAGAAAGGTACATGGGGTTTCTGAGAGGCACTAGTCTAGCTAAGGCATAAACAGGCTCGAACTTAATAATCTGCTCATCACACACAGTAAGAGACACCCTGACTTATTCAAAGACACCGTGGGTGGTGCAGAGGATGAATAAGCATGATTCACTGCCACTCTGGCACCCGGGGCATGAAGTATAATAAAACCCAAAGAATTGTAGCCGCCTGAGTAGTAAATTAAGAGATCCGGGGCTCAGCTAGACTCTCGACATCAATGTTACCATGGCAATAAAGGGCCCCAGCATTCAGCAGCTATTACAGAGCAGGCATCTAATAGGCTAGTCTATGTCACAGCCGAAGCCCAAGGGGCTAGCAAAGAAGACCAATTAGCATATCCATTCATTAGGGGCCTCTGCACACTTCTTCTCTTAATTCCAATTAGTTGTTTGTTTGAACCAACGTCTCTTGCCTGCATTATACTCATTAGTGCCTTTTAGCCACTGGAAATAGGCTTGAAACTCCACAAGGACCTCACTATTTCCCAAGCCTTCATTGTTTCCCTAGGGGTCTAAGCTTATATAGTCACCAACTTAGAGCCCTCAGTCCCTCGAAATGAAAGCATCGCTCACTGTACAACTGTACTCGACAGATGGAAACTCTGTTCAGGAATGTGATGTGCTAAGGGTTCTTCCTGGAACTCAGCGAAATAAGGATCTGGGGCCATTATCTGGACCATTCAGGTCAAAGAAACCCTCTGGCCTTAGCCAGTGAGCCTGCTGGCCACGCTTGCTGGCCACTGCTCAGAGGCTAGCTGTTCAGGAGGGGAACTTTGGGCACTGGGGACCATACTGGCATCATCAAAGTCGAGCAGTAGCTGTTCCAGCTCGAAGGACTGCCCTTCAAGGTCCAGCCCAAACCCCGCCTATTCTGGGAAGCCTTCCCTGATCTTTGCAGTCCCAAATGAGTTTCCCCTCCTCCACAAATTTTGAAGATGACACCCTATGCTGGGAAGCATTCATGGGCAGCCTCAGGTCCTAGGCCATCCTGGAGTTTCCTTACCAGTGACTTCAGAGACCTCAAGGTCACTACTGCTGGAAGGGACTGGGGTTCTAGAGAGCACTCAGCAATGCTTGGGTGACTCCAAGGGCAAACAACTCTTAAGCTCCACTGCACATGACCTCCTAGAGACTCCCTGAAGACTTGGCCAATCCCTAGGCAGGGAAAGTACATAAGCACTCTTTCATGGCTCTGGGACACTCCCCCTCACACACACACACACACACGATTGTGTAAATAGACCACAGGAATAGATGCCTTAAACTAGCCCCTCTCAGAAGCAAAGAATCTCTCAAAAGTGCTACCTTCTCTTCCTTCCTTTGGGAACCCAGCCCCTAAGACTGTTTCTGTTCCCTATCAGCCACCATGTGGTTTTCCTGAGGCAGGCAACCAGGAAAAGGGGCTTATAGAAGCAGCTGCTAACATCTGTGCACAAGGACTGGCCATATAGTTTTAGGGACTTGAATCATCTGCCTTTGAACTTGCTATCAAGTTCAAAGCCTCTCCTTTCTTCCTCCTCTCTTGCCTCTGTAGCCACTGCTTCATTTGCAGCCCCATTGGCCACTTCTGGCTCCAGTCTGCTACACTGTTAAGCAGATTGCTTTTTTCCAAAGTTGGCAGGAATGGTTTCTCCTTTAGTCTTTTGAGTGTGAGCTCATACAGATTTCTGTCTTTGAGATCCTATGGGATTTTGTTATTTTACCCCACCCAACAGCTGGCATTCCAGAAGGCAGCCTGGGCTATAGTCATAATACACTGCAAATATATTAAGGATATGGCAAACCCCAAATTACCCAGAATGCTAGGGAATGAGAGATTCTGGAGAATGGAACATTTTGTTACCTGAGCTCACATTGCTCCAAATCCTCTTTTATCTCCCACTCTTAGTTTTTTCTCCCAGCTTTATTGAGATATAATTGACATACAACATTATGTAAGTTTAAGGTGTACAATGTGATTTTATACACATATATATGTGTATATATGTGCAATATATATGATACACATATATATTGCAAAATGATTACCACCATAGTGCTAGCTAACACCTCTAGCATGTCACATAATTACCATTTATTTTTTATGGTGAAAACACTTAAGATCTACTCTCTTAGCAACTTTCAAGTATGTAGTACAGTATTATTAACCACAATTACCAAGCCATACATTAGTTCCCTAGAGCTTATTCATTTCATAACTAGAAGTTTGTACTCTTTGACCAACATCTCCCCAATTCCCCCACCACCCCCCAGCCTCTGGTAACCACCATTCTACTCTCTATTTCTATGAACTTGGCTTTTTAAGATTCCGCATATAAATGAGATCATACAGTATTTGTCTTTCTCCGTCTGACTTATTTCACTTAGCACAATGCCCTCAAGGTCCATCTATATTGTCATTAATGGCAGGATTTCCTTCTTTCTCATGGCTGAATAATATTCTGTTGTATGCATATATACCACACCTTCCTCGTCCATTCATCTGTTGACAAGACACGCATTCGTATCTTGGCTATTGTGAATAATGCTACCTCCTACTCCTAGTTTTTTAAATCTTGCTAACATGACTGTACTGTCTTTTCTGCCTTAGTAAGACAAGACCAATTTACCTATCTTCTGTCTGGTTTTTGAGGCTCCCAAGGGCTTCAGGTTACTCATATACTTAACATCAGGAATCACACAAAAATCTCGAGTGGAGAAAGTGTAAAGATAAAGCTCAATGTCTACTGAGACCAGGTTATCCCCTGGAATATATTGTGCTTTTATTAAAATCCAGAAAGAGGAATGAGTTTCTCTTTTCTTTGTCAGTGTTCTCTTTCTCTTCAAATGAGGGTATCGAGGGAGACTGTAAGAAAGAATCCTGAGTAATAACGTTCTAATAAATGGAGTCTATATTTTAAATTAACCACTATTGAAGCTGTCTTCACCAGAATAGCCTAGGCTTGGCATTATGAATAAACCTGTCTATCTAAGAGGATGGGTTGGCTTTCTTGGTTATGAATATGCCCAGAATCTCAGTACCTGCAACATTATCAGTCACCTGGGTGTAATGGGGGGGAGGAGATTTGTGAAGGATCTCGTATTCCTCCTAGGCCTTTTAGCCACCCAGTCTCCAGTGGGGTGAACCAAACAAACCAAAAATGCTATACAATGTTCTTGGCTGTTTTTACTAATTTTTCTTTTGTTGGATCCCACATTGGCTTCAGGAGTTATATATGTCTGGGAAACTGACACTGCAAAGTTCTGGCTTGTTCCCTGCCCTGATGCTAAGGGATAAATATAGATCTCAACCACTACAGAAATTTGGCCAGGATTCCAAGGGGTGTGTGTGAGAGGGCTAGTGCTTATGGGGTCATTCTGACATGTAGGCTAGAAAAAGGCTTCTTATGTCCAAGATCCTCTTTGGGCAGGGAGGGACAAAGCAGGAGCCTGGCCTCTAAAATCAGAACACATAATCCACCTTTAAGGGGCTGGTTGATTGACACAAATAAGGAATATCGTAGGTGGCTTGGTGTGTGTTTGTGGGGAGGTGGGGAGAGCAAAGATGGAATCTTTCCTGACACCCTAGATCCTTTTGCATGAGATCAGCCTTATGAAAAAAGAAAGTTATTCTTGGCCAACTCCCCTCACCCCCAACTCCCACCCACGCCCCACCCCCTGCACACACTGATATCCAACTCTCAGTTGAGAAGAACACAACTTAAGATTTCCATTGGGCCCATAGTAGCTCAGGCGCTAGAGAAGAGCAGGGAGTGGGAAGAGACATGAAGTACGGGGCGGGGGGGGGGGGTGAGTCGCTCATCCTCGTGACCCAGAATATCTCCCCCTCCCTGTAATGATGAGCTTGCTTTTCCATAAGGGCTTTCCTTTGATTCAGGGAAGGGGCCAACCAATGAGAGAGGGGCATGTTAGATTATTTTGGGGAAGGGCTCATGCCAGGAGTGTTCACTTTTACTAGGCGCCAAGTATCCCCAGCAACCAGTGTCTCCTGTACCAGCAGAAGCTCCAGAGCTCTCAGCCACTTGCCTGCCTCTGCCACGTCTTTGCCCACTGAACAGCCATGAGAAGGCAGCTCCGGTCCAGAAGGGCTCCGGCCTTTCCTTACGGTTATCGCTACAGACTTGTGAGTCCCAGGGAGCAGAATATTTTGCTGTCCCTTTTTAGTGGGGTGGGTTGGGGGTTGTGTAGGTGGTGGCTTAGGGCTGCTTCTCCTTAAGATGGGCAGGAACAGTGAAGTTTAAGGAAGCCCATTGTTTCAAGCTCGAGCAGTGACTCCCAGTACCCCACTGCACCCTAAATTGCTGGATTGAAAGAGGAAGCCCCTCTTCCTGGGCAACACACATAAGGGAAGGGGAAGATGCCAGAGAATAAGGGGGGCTCCTAAAATTTTTTCGTGGGAGTCTAGAATTTGAACAGACCTTTTGGAGTCTGGGTAGAGAGGTTTCATTCCGACAGCAAGAAATTTAGCCAAGAGAGAAGGGAAGGGGAAGAGGAAATGAAAGGCGCTGCCTACCCAGCTGTCTCAGTCGCTTTGGGTGGTAGCTTCTTAGGAACCCAGCTGCTCTTTTCTAAAGCAGAAATCCCAAACGATGGCTAAAAGCATGGAATCCTAGATAGAAGTTGGGAACAGTCCTAGGCATCATCTCTCCAGAACCCCTCATTATGTAAAGGAGGCTGCTGGGGCTCAGAGCACAGGAGTGACTTGCAAGTTGCTGGAAGAGCCAAAGCGAGAATGTAAGTTTCCTGACTTCGAATCTTGTGCTCTTTCCATCATATTTGCAGCATGCCACTCCTTAGCCCTCTGATGCCCAACACTCACGCACCCCACCTTCAATGTCACCATTTATCTCCAGGGTGCATTAGACATTTTTTTGAACCCAAAGTTTCTTTGCATTTACTCTGCTAGAAATCGTGAATATATGCCGCATGCAGTAGTTTTTTTTTTTTGCGGGGAGGTATATTCTGAAATCTCCCCCAGAGAGGGTTGTGATCTGGGCCCCAGGAAGAAACAAAGCTTAATCCATTTTTCTTGGGGAATGTCCACTTATATAACCGGGGAGCTAAGTGGACACTGTCAACAGCCAGCAGAGGAAGACACGAATTCTTCCAACCCCGTATCAACCTGCGGAGGGCTTCTCGTAACTTTCCAGCCACAGTTTGTAGAATCTCTCTTTTGACATCCCCGAAGTCCCTACCACGTCTCAGAGCAGTCACAGTCTATAGGGCATACATAACGATTCCTTACTTGGCATCTTTTCTCTATAATGCTGCTAAAGCGTTGCGTATAATTTCAATTATTTGTCAACTGGTTTGGATTTTAAGTGCATCAGGGGATCTTGCTCTTTATAGGGGCTACTTGATCAAATTTAAAAAGAAATTATTTGATGCGGTGAATAATTGGGTGCTAATGTCTCTTTGACAATTAACCAACTGTTCGAATGTTTACAGGGTGTTACTTAATGCAGGGCGCAAATTGATCTTTCAGGTCATACTGTTTGTTTATATATTTGTTTATATGCTTATATAATTCGAGGGCTCAAAATGGAGCCACCTTCTGCCCTTCAGACTCTCCTTTTAGGGCAACACGATGGCCCCAGCACACTCACACACACTATCACATGAGGGCAGTGCCACTTTAGGAAACTGACAAAAACAGACCCTCTCATTACCAAAGGATTCCCTGCTGGATTCCGTTAAACAGGTAGTTGCACAAAAGTGCCTCTCTTGTACAACGTGAGGTCCTCCTATACCTGGAAGCAGGGGAGAAGGGAAAAGATATCTGCGGTTCCTGAAGCTCAGGCAGCGTGAGAGCCGTGGGGAAATTAGCTCTGAGAAGGTTAATTCTTCCTGGGAGGGTAAAGTTTAATGACAAGCCATCTTTAATGGGATTATCGTGAGAGCTCGTATCTACAAATAAGATCAGGCTGAGGCCAAAGCCAGCTGCCTCCTCGGTGGAGGGCGGGCAAAGAGGCAACAAGGAGAGAAAAGGAAGTTTTACAGAAAATATAAAGGGAATATAAATGTCTCCACGTTGAAATGTTATACTTCAAATTCTCTGAGATTCTCAGTTGCATTAGATTCTCTGGGGGCCATGATGACCACCCACTACAGTCCAAATGAGTGCTGAGGCTAGAGCAGCAAGCTCTGTGAGAGCACTCCCCCAGAACTCTGGTTCAGGAGCTTTCAGTCAGGCAGTTATCACTGACGTTTGTTCAGTACCCGCTAGTTACCCAGCTGCGGGCTCCACACTGTGGAGAGCCATCAAGGAGTGAGAAAATATGGACCCTGCCCGCGGGTGCTCAGAATGTCATTCTGGAGGTTCACACAAAGGAAAGAGATTTAAGAACATTTATTAATCCATTCAACATTGAGTGATGAGGTTTTATTTTCCTAAGCCTTACTCTGTGAGTCCTTGTCAGAGTTAGAAATCTTTGATTACAAGCACCTCCAGTCTCTTGGGAACACAGAATCTAACACATCGGTCGAGCTCCATAAACAACCTCTGCTAAACCGCCTCTAGGCACCTGTGCTCAGTGTGAGAAGCATCAGTGTCCAGGGTATCAGGAAGCATGGTTCTGAGACTGTCGGCTCTATCATGACCTTGCTGAGTGATTTTGGCTAGATCCTGTCCCCTCTCTGGGCCTCACAAGGAGAAGTGAATCTTCAAGGTCCCTGTCAGCGCTGATATGGCACGTGACACAAAGCTGTACATTTGAACAAACTAGAGAGCAATTCAAGAGTGCTTATAATCAAGAGCTAGATAGCGCCGGGCAGACTGAACGCTGAGAGGATAGCCTTGTCACGCTGTATCACTTTTACTGATTCTGAACAATCCAGTTTTCTGACCCTCCCCCCGGCCATGGAAGCCCTTTTAGCTGAGTGTCCTCTAAATGGCCTTTGAGGAATCAGGCAGGGAGGGTGCAGCACAGAGCCTCCTGGCCTCTATCATTTGACACATCCAACCCCAACAGGTGCACAGGCCCCGCCACTCTTCAGATTTGGACAGTGGAGAGAAGGGACAGTGGCCTCAGACCCACAAAGAGCAAAGCTCCAACCCTCCAGCCCGTGGCTGGGAGGCATTGGAAATGCCATTTGGTGAAGTCTGGGTTTTTCTTTGTTGTTGTTGTTGTTTTTTGTTTGTTTGTTTAATTTTCTTAGAACCACTCGAAGAAGATTACAGTTTCAGATCTCAAGTAATGGCTGCAATCAGTCAATCAACAAATATGTGCTGAGCATTTACTGCGTGCCCAGATTGCTGCCTAGGGTATGGGGCTGGTGGGGGGGAAGATGAAGGAAGTATCCGTTGCCGTGCCAGCCCTCAGGTGGTCTGTCCAACCTGCTTAAGGCAGGAGGAGGTTCCAGTGTGGGCAAAAGTCAGAGAAGCAGCAAGTAATGCCCCCATCTCTTGTTTCTGTTGGGAAGGCAGTCTAAGTTTTGAGGAGGGGTAGAGCAGCTGGCCTCTCCTCCTGATGTCTGTCCCAGGCTATTTTTAGCCACAACTTAGGATGGTGAGGTTGAGCAGCTGAAAGTGTACAGGGTGTTAGGACAAAGCTGGCTTGGACTGAGAATTTGCCATCACGGACATAAGTGTCTAAAACTACTCCATCCTCCAGTGTTGAGCTCAGCTCTGCCCTGACAAGGCCAGACAAAGTTAAGAGGGAAGCCAAGGCCCCAGGACAGAGTAATGACATGAGCAGTCCTAGGGGAAGCGCCCAAATGCCTGAAGCTGAGAATAAAACTTGCACCTCTATGGAAAGAATATTGGGTCAAAATGGGTTATAGAAAGGATATTTCCTGCAAAAGAACAGAGAGAAAGAAATCTGCCTCTTGTAACAACAGGTATGTTTATGGGTAAGTGGACATCTGAAGCATCTCCAAATATTGAGTCGTTTTCCATTTATTTTGGCTGGTGGGATGTGCTATTGGAAATTTTCTTCTCCAAAAAGGGGATTGTGTTTTGTCACTGTTTCAGGATGATCAGGATGAAGTGAACCAGAACTACTTAGCAGATGAAGAGGAAGAAGCAGAAGAAGAGGCTCGGGTGATGGTGGTACCTGATTTGGAGGAGGAAGAGGAGGAAGAAGAGGAGGAGAAAGAAGAAGAGGAAAAGGAGGAGGCAGAGAGTCAGGCTCAGGAAACAGGCAGTGCCTGGTGGCGGAAATGGCAGATCGTGAACGAATACCTGTGGGATCCGGAGAAAAGGATGTCTCTGGCCCGAACAGGTCAGAGTTGGAGTAAGTCCCAGTTGTCCCAATGCCCCAGTCGGGTGTCCTTTGCTTTTGGCTTGGTGTCCAGGACTCCTTTACCGTACGTTGGATGGGCTTGTCTGCAAAGTTCTCTAGCACTTCATGTAACAGGATCACTGCCTATAGAAATAATGGGCAGATCTCATCAGAACAAACTCCCAAGTGGGTGAGCAAACTTGACTGTATAGCTGAAATACACTGGACTCAATCACATTTGCAGTGCAGAGAGACAGTAAGAATGAGTTGGAGAAGTGCAGATTTCTTTGAAGCCCCAGCCCTGTCACTTTCGATCTGTAACTTCGGGCTCATCGTTTATCTTCTCTGAGCCTCAGTTTCCTCACCTGCTTAATGAAGGAAACAGTATCTGCCTTACCTCTCTCACAGGATCAGCCCGAGGCTCCAATAAGATGTTAAAATTGTAAAGTACAAAGTACTATGCAGAAGACTATTCCCAGGATACGAGACCCAAGTCCCTGCTAACCTGACCAAGGGTTTGTACAGCCTCATCATTTCACCTCGTAATATCAGTGAAGGAGAGCTACGGCTGCCCCTGGCCCCAGCTTGCAGGTGCTTTGCGATCGATCCCATGGTGTATAGAGAGAAATGGGTTAAAGGGATCATTTCTAGCAATTTAAGGCTGAGTCCCCATATTGCTTGATCAATGACAGAACTGCGGTCCCCAGCATTTCCTCTTTGTACCACATGCTGCCCCCACCTTTACTTCACAGCTTCCTCAGCATGCTTCTCCCAGGGTCCTACTCACCTCTTGAACTATTAATGCTGATCCTTCTCAGGAGATTTAGCTTGTGGTAAAATTCACACTCGCCATTGTCTCTGAACATCCCAGGAAAAGAGCAGCTGCTGGTTTGAATTCACTTAACCCACAGAAGAAAAAAATAGATAACTCTATGGATAAAATAAGAGTCCCCCAGTGCCAAGGGTCCAGGTTGCTAAAGTCGATGGTCATGCCTTCAAAAGGCCCCTTTGGCTGAGAATTCTCTCCTTTGTAGTTTATGTTTCTAATTCAGCTCAGTCAGGGTGAAACAGCCAGCCCTGCTGCCTGGAATTTAGCAATAGCAGGTGTGGGGCTCTGAACAACACCCACCTCCCTTCACCCCTCTTCAGTTCCCAGCCCCACCCCTGCCCATCCCTCGAACTCTCAACTGGAACAAATGTACCATTCAAGGAACATTCCAACGTTCTGGAAGCTGCAGACAAATGCTGGACACTCACTGGGGCTCCAAAAGGGGGCACAGCTGTTTCTCCTTTGCCTAAAGAGGACTGGAAAAACAGGCCTTGTGAAATGCAAGTGTGATTCTGGGAGAGGGAGCCCTACGTTAACCCTTAAACGGCCAGCCATTGGAACTTAACCAGATGAGCTGATCCCAACTGTGCCTGCGGAGAACAATCCATAGGCCAACAAGTGGGGATGAGGGAGGAAGGTTCAAGTGCCCAGGGAAGATATGGCAGTGGGGACACTGCACGGTAGGCCGTATCCAGGCCTCGGGGTAGCGGGTCTAAGGAGAGCCCGGGCTACCCCTGGGCAAAGGGCAAATAGTGATGTTAATGCCTAGGCCGCCACATGCCTTGCTGCCCTCCTGCTTGAGAACTAGGTGCCTCTTAAGCACTTACTAACACTGGCCCAGCCTGGACATCAAAATGACCAACATATTCACCCAGCCTATTATTATATTCTGGGCTTTTCCTCTGATAGCCGGGCAACTTCTTTTCTTAGGAGCTTTATGTTATTTTATTGGGTACTGACAAGAATTGTATGAGGTAGTAATATTATTATCCCCATTTTACAGATGCAGAAACTGAGGCTTAGAGAGGGTAAGTAACTTATCTAAAGTCACACAGTTAATAAAGTGGCAGTACTGGGATTCAAACCCAGGTTGGATGAACACTGGAGTTCATTCTCTTGCCAGAACATCATGCTGTCTTCATGAACTCTAGCAATGAGCAAGGCCCTGATGGATAGGGCCTCAGGACCTGATGGGGTGTTTTAGTGGAAGGACTGAAGAGTTGGGATCGTGGGTACCTAGTCTATTCAAGATATAATGGTCTATCCAAGCTTGGGTGGGACGTTCAGCAGAAAACCCTGGATTACCTAGAGGAGCAGCCCAAGTAAAACTTGGACATTTGGAGCAGAAAGGGTTGGCAATATCAATGGGTTCAGGTGGGTGCAGTGCTTGGTTTTGCCGGGGGCAGGGGGTGGTGTAGCTGAGACAGTTAGCCTATCACAGATTCCAGGGCACAGACTCCTGGGCAAAGCTGAGGGGACTCCTTGCTAGTGCCCTTCTCCCATCTACAGCTTCCTGGGCAAGAAGGAAGATATCTCCAGGGGAATGTACCTGTATTCTATTGGTTTCCTCTCATCCATGAAACTGAGCCTTCTGGTCCCCCAGGATGGCTCCAGCTGTTGATCGGTTCCCAGGACGGGGATGGGGGTATAGAGGGATGGAGGAGGAGTCACAGGGCACATCCCATCAGGACAGCAGGTGGGCAGCAGCCAAGTATCACAGGCACACGAGGTGCTGCTGTTTCTTCTCCAGGGACTTCAACTGAATCAATGTGTTCATATTCCAGTTCTGCTTTAGTTCATCTTATAAAACATAAAGGTTCGCTTCTAGTTAGATTACTAAGAATTTTTTTCTCCTTTTTTTTTTTGGTTCATTTTATTTGGTTCATGGTTCAACTTTAAAATTAATATTTAGGGCTTCCCCGGTGGCGCAGTGGTTGAGAGTCCGCCTGCCGATGCAGGGGACGCGGGTTCGTGCCCCGGTCCGGGAAGATCCCACGTGCCGCGGGGTGGCTGGGCCCGTGAGCCGTGGCTGCCCGGCCAGCGCGTCCGGAGCCTGTGCTCCGCAGTGGGAGAGGCCACAGCAGTGAGAGGCCTGCGTACTGCAAAAAAAAAAAAAAAAAAGTTAAAATTAATATTTAATAAATAAATAATAATTAAAAATGAATATCTGCTTATAAAAAATTAATATTTGGATTTGGTTTGGGGTATAGCAAAGTTATGTGGTTTGTTCCAGTTTCTGGTTCATGATTCAGTTCAAATCTGTAGCTCCGACATCATGTCACTGCTGTGAGCAGAGCTAGATATTATTTTCTGAGAGAGCCCCAAGGAGGACTTGAAAGAGCTTCTCAGCAGCAATCTCATGCTCATTCATTCATTCCGTGCTGCCTAATCCTGGGGCAAACCTAGTGCTAATCCAGCCCACAGAGGAAGAGTTCGCACAACCGTGCTTCTGGTCCTATGGCAATAATAATATTAATAATAACAATGATGAAGACTGCCACTTACAGAGCACTTAGTATACGCCAGGCTCTGTGCTATGCTATTTATATGCATTATTCAATGTTAAGAAGTACTATTATTATCCTCATCTTACAGATGAGGAAATTGCAGCCCAGAGAGGTAAATAGCATGTCTAAGATTAAACAGTTAGGAAGTGGTAGAGTCAGGACAGGATGTAAGGAAAGGCTGAATTTCAAATATTGTTAGGGATATTGATCAGAATATGAGGTGAGTGCTGAACTTATCCCCATTTTACCTGCGAGGAATCGGGGATGCCAGGAGGTTCTATAACCTATAGCTCACAGGTTGAGTTCACAGGTAGCAGGTGTCAGTAGTTAAGTACAGTTTCCCCCTCTTCCCTTCCCCATCCTGCTTTAGTGTTCTTTTTGAAAAGCAGTCACTTAGAGTTTTGCCAAAGATGAAGAAGATTTGAAATACCTAAAGTGAAACCTCACTTTGCCTTCATTAGAGGCACATCCGGTGGAAACGAATCAAAGGTTTGAATTATAGGCTATGTGAAAAGAAATGCTGTTTTCATCACTTGCAAATACATATCATCACTGGAACCAAGCTGCTAGGACTCTTTAGGGCACCTACTTTAATGAATAGCGAAGAATGGTTTGTACTTAGGACATCAACCATTGCCCAGAGGACTCCCAAGCAATTTGCCCTCTGCAGTACTTTCAACTCCACTCCCCTGTAATCTTGTCCATGGTCATCATTTGCTCAGCAAGCCCTTCCATCGGAGATGCCGTAAAGGTAAACTGCAATCAGACCTCTGACGCAGTTCTCACCAATTTTAAATTGGTGAAATCTGAATAAGCAAGGACATACTGAATCTGGGGAATCTTTTTTAAAAGCCATGCCACGTGTTTGGGTTGTTTCTGGTTCATGAGTTCGAATGCAGAGGCAGGGCTTGTTGGCCAGCACTGACCACCCGCATCTGTGATTGTTCTGCAGGCCTGATCTTAGTCATTTACTTCTTCTTCTACGCTTCCCTGGCCGCTGTGATCACGCTCTGCATGTACACGCTATTTCTGACCATCAGTCCTTACATGCCGACCTTCACGGAGAGGGTGAAGCCTCCTGGTGAGTGCCCAGATACCCTGTGCTGTCGGAACTTGCTGGACAGAAATCTGCTTGCACGGCAGGTTCAGTTTCAATTAACTTTGGCTCTTCCCGGTAATGACTTAGGGATTCAATTATTAAGAGTAAAAGTAAAATGGTACTTAGCAAATTATGGTCCTTTTCATTTTGATTGCCTGGGGGGAAATGGTTTCATGGGAATCGATACAAAAAAAAAAATTATCCCAAGAATGGGTTAATATATCCAAGACCTGTTTTCATTGCCAGGAGTTATGATCAGACCCTTCGCCCATAGCCTTAACTTCAACTTCAACGTTTCTGAACCTGACACTTGGCAGCATTATGTGATTAGTCTAAATGGCTTTCTCCAGGGTAAGTTCCTCTGAATGGTGAGAATCTCTTTGGAAAGGTGATGGGTGGGAACTCAAAATTCAAAATTCACTTGGCTCAGAAATCCCAGTCTTACTAGCACTGCCCGTTCTGGTTTTTCCTTACCATGCATTCCCCTCAGCACCTGCAGATACAATCAAAACTGCTGTGGTTTGTGATTGTATGTTGCCTCGAAAGTATATAAGCCAGTAAGATGATAAGTTCATTGGGGCAGAGAACTTGGTTTCTCTTCCTGAACACCCTATAGCACCTAGTTATGTCCTGGGCACATCCAGATGGCTCAATAATGATCAATTATAAAAGATCATTTGGGGGGGGGAGGTAGTGGTGAGAAAAGAAGAGTGTTCTCCAGAACAGGAAGATTCTTGCCTCCTATGTTTTCTCAAGGTAAGAGAATTCATTTCTTGGAGATGATCCATCTTAAAGGAGGAGGAAAAGGGTCTTCATTTAAATAGCAGTCCCAAAGGGAGTTAGAGGAAGAATCTCTGGGTGGCACTCACTCCAACATTTTGACAGCAAGTGTTTTCTATAGCGTCATCAGATACATTTTCAGGGGTGAATGAATGGCTTTCTGAGAAGCCCTTACACAGGGTGAAAACTGAGGTAGCAGCTTGGTTAAGGTTAAACACAGAGCACACAGTCTCTGTATTTATCCAGCTATCAAAGAGGAGCCCCCATGGGTTTACTGCACACCTATTATTTGTGGAAAAAAGCCAGGTTTGGTTTTCCTGGACTGGCTGACGTGGGGAGATGGGGGTGGCCAACAGAATGTGCACTGAATTAAGAGGATTCTCTTGTGGGATAGGAAGTGTTATTTAAATGTGTAAATGTTGTCACTGAACTTTAACCCTGCATAGCAGAGTCTATCGTCCCCATCGGGGGAACTAAGGCTCAGAAAGAGAAGAAATGTGATCAAAGTCTCCCAGTAGCAGTAGTGTTTAAATTTAAACCCTTGTTTCTGTTCTCGACACCCTTGCTACTCAAAGTGTGACCCAGGGACCAGCAACATCAGCATCACTTGGGAGTTTGTTGGAAAGGCAGAATCTCAGGCTCCCCCCAGACCTGCTGAATGCGGATCCGCAGGTGATCTGTATGTCCATTAAAGCTCGAGAAGTTCTGCTTTTCATAATTCTTTGTTGCTGCCATATGACCAGGAGTTAGAAACCCAGCTTTGTATTGGTAATGCTCAGTGTCATCTTGGTTAAGTCGGGGCTTCAGATTCCTCGTCTGTAAAATTAGAGGGGCTGGGTTCTTTTTGAATCCGTGTAGTTCCACTTTTGGCTGCCAAAAACGTTTCGGGCATCACAGCCAGCACAATATCTTCTTTTCTTTCAAAAATGTTTGTGAGCTATTGCAAATGTACTGCCAGAATCTCTGCTGAGGAAATTCCTCTGAGAAGGTAGTAGATTCAGAAATATCAATGCTGACCTGATGACACAGGTGGGGAACATTAGGAAAAGCATTGGGTTTTTTTAGTTCCTAAGTGTAGGTAATATGCCCTGTTAAAAAGGAACACATCTCTGAAATAGACATCCCAGAGTATCAATTTCATTCCCATGAGGACAGGGATTTTGCAATAAGGGTCATGTCCATGTCACAGTATTTTTAATGGAACTACCTCGAGAGAAACAAGGAGCACATGATTAGAGCTTCTATTTAGAAAGTTGTTATTTGAACACAGTTTACTCTAAAAAAAGAGAGAGAGAGAGAGAGATTAAAACAAAACCTTGAACTGAATGTAGCTTTGTCAAAGGACAAATAAAGGCTTAGCCATAATTAGAATAGATTTTAAATTCCCAGTTGCTTCTAATATCAACCTCAAGTCACAATCTGTTTAGATGAGGATCCAGCAATACGTTTGGAGTTTTAACGCTGGTGGATCGCAGGTGCACAATCTCCTCTAAAAAACTGAGCTACCTGGAACATGAATGCATGGGGGTTGGATCTAACAGGACTAACTGGATTCCATCATTTAGAACCAAACTGGAAATAATGCAGTAATTTCTAAAGCCCAGTTCTCTGGCATCTAGTTGCCCAAAGAGTCAGCTCACAGATGGCCCTTTCCAGCTCTCTCCCTGATATATGTACCTTGGGCACATGTTAAGTTCCATCCAGCGTAAAGGGACACTAACTCTGAGTGCCTCGGGTCTCAGTAGACAAGATCTCACCCCCTCACCCTCTCAGTGGAGACCCCTATGGTTGTCTTTGTTTTCTGTCTTTCAACCTAAGCTTCTATTTTGCAGTGCTAACTTCCCTCTGTAAAGAATGAGGAGCTGGTTTATCTCCTCCTCTTCGTCTTCCCCCTTCCTCCTGTCCCACAACACACAGTTTTCACTGTCTTGCATCGGGTGCCTCTCATTGACCTCAAAGAGAGATGTTTCCTAGGCTGAACTTAAAGAGATTTAACCCAGGGGCTTTGCCTCCTTATATATGCCATGCCTTGATATGATTCAATCCTTCTTCCAAAATCCATCTACTATGTTGCCTATTACTCTCCCAGAAGTAGAGAAGGCAGTCCTCCAAGTTTACAATTTACCGTATCAGAAAAGAAATAATGAAAAATAGACAAAAATGATAAAGCGATCAACATACAATCCAGAGACAGATATCGAAGAAGTTCAAGGGAATGAAAAGCAAGGGGACAGGCAATCAAAGTGGGCTGAGGGGACCAGCCCAGAAGGCTTCTTGGAGGGATGTGGCTGATGAAGGGCCTTGGGCACCTGATGCCAGGTCACAGGCCCTAGGACAAATTGAGTGGGCTTTCAGAGGGGCACAAGCAAGCTGGAGAAAGGAAACTAGGGAAGAGAACTACTGAAAACATGGCCTTCCTCTGTAGTACCTATCTAACGTGACCCTTTGCCGCCCACACTTTAGGTTATAATGACAGTCTTCAAGAGGAAATGAATGTAGATTGCCCCCCGGGCCAATACTTCATCCAAGATGGTGACGAGGATGAGGACAAGAAGGCCTGCCAATTTAAGCGCTCCTTCCTGAAGAACTGCTCTGGCCTGGAGGACCCTACTTTCGGCTACTCTACTGGACAGCCCTGCATCCTTCTAAAGATGAACCGGGTATATTGGCCCTTGTCACTCCGGCTATGATAAGTGGATGAGTTGGGTAGGAGGGCTCTGGCCGCTCCATTTCCCTTGGGCTCTGCCTTCATACACTGTACGTTTGGCCATTTTTACCGAGAGCATCACTAGTACAAACAACCAGACAAACCTACCAAGCAATAATACCTTTTCTCCCTGAACACGTTCTATTGTGATTCTTCTCCAGCACCCCTAAACCTCTGATGCTCTGTCAGGAATGAGATCTTGAGCTGTTTGGAACAGGGGACTGACATGGGGGTGGCATGGGGGACAATTCTTATATCACAAGAAATGCATTTTCCTTCTCTCCTGCCATGCCTCAGGTGTGGCAGAGCCTTACCAGGCACACTCCTCTTGACCCAGTACGTTCTTTACATTTTCAGGGTAATCCTGCTGCAGTTACCGTTGTATGAATATCAGGCACAAATAAAATAAGAAGTAAGCTGAGCTGAGCAGCTCTGAGGATACTTTGCATTTTCTGCTTTCTGTAACATTTCTGAGAGGGCAAAATAGATCAAGTTTATGCCTAAAGAAAGGACAACTCAAGGGGGATTTAGAAAAGCCGTATTTTTACTGTCAAATCTGTTTGGGTTTTTGTTTTTTTTTAAAAAAAAAAAAAAACGCTGGTTTTCTTTTGCTAGATTGTTGGCTTTCGTCCTGAGCCTGGTGATCCTGTGAAGGTTTCCTGCAAAGTTCAGGTAAAGTGCCCTTTTGAGTAAGTACTGTGAGCACACCTGTTTCATGCAAAAGGGTGGGTCATCCCTTCCAAGGGCTTTACTATGGATGGTTGCCTAAGGATTAGGGAAAGGGTTAATCGTTTCATAACTACACCTCCATTTATACCTTCGGGCCTCCCTGTTTCCAGAAAGCATTCCATTCATGTGTATTCGTGTGTGTAGTGTTTGCGTGTGTGCGTGTGTGTGTGTGTGTGTGTGTGTGTTCTGATTTATACCTGTGAAAGCCAAAGACTGAACCTCAGCTAAGGGCCACAGCAGGAAACAACAATGTGCCAAGTCATTAACGGGAATTCTGTTTACACTTTTGCTTTTAGCTCTAATTACTCGTTTCTTTGAACTAAACAAGCAGCTTTCATTAGAGTCATTAGTCCCTGCTTTTAAAACTGATTTCACAAAAGAAAAGCAAGGGAATGATATCACAAAAGTTAGGTAGTGTTTGTGGAAAGACAGGCTCTGATCTGTTTCTTAACTTGGGTGGAGGTCTTCAGGGGTCAATTTTCTTCTTCTTTAAATCGTGTGTGTGTGTGTAGCCTCCATACTCTTTGACATATTTTACAATATAACATATATAGCAATACAAAAATAAATAAATTAATTAATTAAACTGATTTCACTTTTTGCAGCAATGACCAGTGGCACTGGGTGTTGCAATAACAAATGACTACAAGGGAAGTATAAACAGAACCCCATTAATATGCTAATTAACTGTCCTTCAAGGGACCATTAACTCCTATCTCATCTGTGCCAATTAGGTCCTTTGTAGGAAAAAGCCTACAAAGATCTTGGGTTTGCTGGGGTTTGCTTCTTCTTAAAGCTGGCAGTAGCTCCCTCCTATTTGGTAACACCTACTACACCCCCAGTCCTGGACGGTTGTCTTGCAAATGTGTGAAGGCGGGTAACCCCATTCTCAGTACCAGAAATGCCGCTCAAAACTCCAGTCTTGATTGTGGCAGATCAGAAAGCAGCAAAAGGCAGCATTTATTCAGTCAATAGTTCACATTCAGCAAGAATTTATGGATCACTTATTAAGTACCAGGTACTTTGCTAGGTGTTGGGGGTGCCAAGATAAATATGATTCCGTCTCTGAAATCAGGGCCATCAAGTAATACAGGTGCTATGAAAGGTGCAGTGGGGACATTAAAGAGGGAAAGGTTAGTTCCACACGAGAGGTGGTGACACTGAAGTTGAGCTTTGAAAGGTCAGGCAGTGCTTGCTAGGTGAACAAGGTAGGAAGGACATTCATTCTGGTCACATATACGTGAGCATGTATAAACATACACACATGTGAGGTGTGACTGCAAACCGGTGGAATTGATTCCACACACCATTCACAAAAAAAATGAATTTCATTACTTTTTACAAGAATATATAAATAAACCATAAAGACGAACTCAGTCTTAAACCAGCATATTAATTGGATTGAGTCCTGCTTATAGTTCCCTAGTGGAAACCATTCATTTTTCAGCTTACATCGAACCTTGCTGAGGACTGTCCTTTAAAAAAAAAAAAAAAGAAACACTGAGTCATTATACATTGTATAATAATCAACACTGGTCAAATCCACACCCACTTGTGGAAATCAAGCATGATGAGGTAATTATTAGAATAAATTAAGGAGAGCTCAGTTTATACTAAGAGCCATTATACTATATCGATAGAAGTAATCACATGACCCGAGTGAGTGATTTGCTAGTAGTGATGCACTATTTGTCCCCTAGTAACCTCTAGACCTCTGCTATTTAGGGCAAGCTTAACACATGGACAGAATGGGCAATCCCCTACCTGACATGATATGATGAGGGTAGACTTGTTTATTTGATCATTTCCCCCCTTGCTTATCCTCCTGACCCCACCTCCTGTAATTAAGCACCTCAGAGAATGTGGTCAGAGACATGCATTTAGGTGAGCCAACTACAGGCTGTGTCCCTATGCATCCGGTCCCTGTGCACCGGGGGTCTGACCTCAACCAGAAATGAGCACACCGTGTGCACGTTGTTGTGGAGTAGGATTTACTAGGCATGTTCCAACTTACACCTGTCTCAGCTCCAAAGTCCAAGCCTGGGTACCAGGACCAGTGTGATTCTTTGGAGAGGGGCTGGCATGGTTGGCCCTGTTGCCAGAGCAACACTGGGTACTGCAAGCCCTTTGGAGCCCTTCTGCCTGGGTCCCCTAGGAGCCAGCACAGAGCCATACTGAGAACCTTCAGCCTCTGTGGTCTGGGCCTTCTATTCAGTGTTCTTTGCACTGAAAAGCCAAAGCACAGTCTCTCCCTGGAAACACTCCTGGTCATAGCTTTCGTGGTCTTCCTGAGACAGTTGTGGGTCACACAGTGATTTCACCTGGGACACAGGCCCCTTTAGCTCAGGCTCCAACTCACTGAGTGACCCAGCACCTGATATGTACTTGCTTTTACTTACAGAGAGGTGACGAAAACGACATCCGATCCATCAATTACTACCCAGAGTCGGCTTCTTTTGACCTCCGCTACTACCCTTACTATGGCAAACTGACTCACGTAAGTCTGTATTCCCTTCAGTCTTTGCTGTCAGAAAGGGCTCAGAGACAAAGGAAGGGCTGGCTGGGATCTATGAGAATTAGGGAGCAGCAGGTAGTAGCGAAGGGGTGAATAGCTGCTGGCCCAGACTAGAAGTTCCCTCTACCAATTCCTATCCCAACCGCTCCTTTCCAAATCTGAAGGAATCTCAGACACGGTCTGGCCTAACTCCTTCAGTTTACAGATGGAGAGATTAGGTTCAGAGAGAGGAAGTGACTTGCCCAAGGTCACATAGTTAATTAGTGGCAGAGCCAGGAGCAGACAAATCACTTGCCATTGCACTAAATTATGCCCAAATAATCACTTTCCTGTTTCTCCCACTTAGAGCCTTGGGGCAGTGAAAACTTCATCTCCAGCATGGAGACTTGATAAATACTAGTTCTGGTTTGAGTCACGGTCTGATATCTAGAAAATCATATCACGCTGAGCTAGAATTGGTTGTCCCCAGAGGACAATCAGACAACTGACACTGACTTAGGAGAGAAACCTGACTTGGCATCATGGGATTTACTCAGTTCCTTTTGTGGAGGTTGTTCCATCCTCCTGCACTGATTATCTGATCACTTCCATCCTATTGCCCTCCCCTACATACCCTCCCCTCCTCACACTTAGAATTCATTGTTCTTCCACCTACAGGTTAACTACACCTCCCCGCTGGTGGCAATGCACTTTACAGATGTAGTGAAGAACCAAGCGGTGCCTGTGCAGTGCCAACTGAAGGGCAAAGGCATCATAAATGATGTCATCAATGATCGTTTTGTGGGTAGGGTAATCTTTACTCTGAACATAGAAACCTAAGAACTTCGGGGGGCCACTCCCACCAGTTCTGTTTCTGTTTTATTTCATGTTACCCTAGTAGCACCTGAATTCTTTTTCTTCAATTGGGACACAGCCAAGTGGACACCTGAGACAGCAGATCATCTTTCCTTGCCTTTGACATATGTTCGAAATGGCATTGTGGGAGCTATTTGATTTTTAAAGGTAGTCTCTCCTGATGACAAATAGCTTATACTAATTTCCTTTTCTCCCACTTAAAACTAAAACCCATTCTTGCTGCTAGAAGTCTCATTGTAGTGTAACATAGTATCTGATAAAATTCACAGTAGCCATGAAGGAGAATTTCCATAATGATTATAAGTTCATCATGTTTTCTAAAAATTTGTTGTTTTTAGAGGTAAGATTCCTCCCAACCAGGCTGATAACTAACCATTTTTGTTAACCTGCCTGGCAAGGGCCTTCCCTGAGAATCACCAACCAGACCAATCCAGAATACAACCTAGGGCCACCATACCTAGGGAACTCTACATCCAGGTGTGCTTGTGAAACTGGCTGCCTCACATGGACAACTAAATACTGATTCACAGACTAGGTTATCTTCAACTGGGACAGAAGTCAGTGATAACTGGATATTGTCCTGGGATAGACCAGAACATAGACCTTCCCTATAACTTTTTTTGGGAGGTGAGGCCCATTGCAACTGGGGAGAACACCTACCATGTGGAGGTGACTGGTATTAGATTCCTTGCTTTATGGTGTAATCATCCAAAGGCAAATGTTCCTGCAGAAAGGTTTGTCTCAGCTTCAGACACAGGAAGATAACAAGGAAGATCTCCACCAACTAATTCTTCTTGAGCTCTTTGTTTGACAGTAGTGTGACGTTCTTTGAGACCATGAGGGATAGGTGTGTTGACTGTCCCCGCCCACACCTCGCTACAGAGCTGGGGATTGAAATCAGGGTCTCCCAACCGATACGTGGTAAGACAGAAAGCTCCTGCCAGGCCACCCTAAATTCAAGGCCCACTAGCCAGCTTTTCACTTGCTTAAAAAATGACAGGAGGCAGATGTTTATCCAGGTTGTGGATCAGCCAGGCTGCTTTGTCTTATCTTTGGCCATGTGACCATTCCACTCCTCCTTAACACCTCCACCAGGGGGAGGGCTGGGACAAGGAGAAAAAGAAAGCATCAGAGAAGAGCATAGTGTCTCAGGGTCCAAAGCAGGGTTAAATGCCACCTAGAAGTATCCAGAGTCTGAATCTCCTCTACAATGTTTACCTTCTCCCAGAACAGGGAACTGACGGTCTGGTAGTGAAGACAGACAAGTAAGGAAGTAACTACAATATAGTGTGACCAGAGTTATAATACTAGTATGTGGAAATGCTGTGGGAACACGAGGAAAAGTAAGCTGAGAAAGTAGCAGAGGAAATTTCACGTGCAAAGTCACAATCACGAAAGACCATGGTGTGTTTGGGTAACTGTGAGCAGTTCATGTAGCTGGAGTGTAAAGGGCTCAGAGCAATGGCAGGAAGCAGCGGCGGACTGGGCTGGAAATGTATACAGGTACCGAAAGAAGACTCTGAGTTTTATCGAGTAGGTGAAAAGGAGTCATTAAAGCATTTTATGCAGGGAAGCTCTGTGATCGTATTTACTCTTTAGAAAGAGCACTTTGGCAGCCACAATGTGAAGGGTGGATTGGAGAGGGGCAAGACTGGGGAACGGGCAGCGAGGAAGAAGGAGTCAAGAATGACGCCAAGGTTTTGAGCTTGGCTACAACCAGTGGGATAGCAATATTGTTGATTAAGACTGGAAATACATGAGTGAAGCAGGATTGGAGAGGAAGATGTCGAGATCACTTTTGGACACTTTAGGCTTTTGATTTCTATTGGTCAGACACTGATGTGGAGATGTAAATATAAGTGGGGTTGGGAAGAAGGAAACCTGAGAACAAAAGCAGCATTCACTTAAGTGAACTCTCTTAATAAAGTCTAAGCTATTTAATCATGGGAATTTGAGCCACTTATGTAAACACACCACAGCAATCTAGTCTCTCAGGTAGTGCTTCTCTCTTGGCTTATGGCAGAAAGGACTGCTGCTGCTCTTTGGAATCTCCTTCCCAGACACCTTTCCAACTTTTAGTGACTGGGGGGTTGACTGCTATTAACAAGTGATTAAAAGACATGCGACAGCAGATTTGTGGAAAATACAAAAAACGATGAAACTGTCTCCTCCCAACGCCTTTCCTTACCAAATTCCATTTTCAAAGCTAACCTTTAAAAAGAAACAAACTTGAAGATAACAACTTTAAAGCCACCTAAAAATTACCTCAAATAACCAAACTCTCGAGATTTAGTAGTAAAAGGTAATAGAACATTAGGTCTGGAAAGGATATTAGAGCGTTTAGTGAAAACAACCTGCATTGCATCTGACTCCAGGTCCAGTGCTCTTTCTACTCTGAGCTGCTGCTTACCAGGAAGTACCATCTTTTTAAAAATCAATGAATGATATCCCAAACATTTTAAAACATATGTCAAATTTGAGTTAGAATAGTTAACATTTCACAGGAATTCAACTGGTGCTATATATTATACATAATACATTATCCTGTTAAATACGTTGACTATTAAACAGACAAGGAATTATGAATCTTTTGTCATACAGTATTTCTCATTCAGTGGAGTCCATCGTGTCCACAGTTTCAAAGCAGTAATGAATAGTATTAGGGCAGTTGGGGATGTCAGCCAGGACATTTAAAAATAACTTTGTTATACAGAACTGGATATTATAATATAGTCACTAAAATTGGATTCTAACAATTCAATAAACTTCTAATGGATCAATTTAAATAGTCCCCCAAACTGTGCTGTACCAGGATTTGATTTGTATACCATCTGTTGCAGTGCACTTGGTTTTACTTGATTGTCAATGAGAAATACTACTTCCAAATGCCTTCATGATTTTGTCCATGCTAGACGTAGGATTTTTTACTTCTTATCCCTCTGAAATTATTATCCTGAAGTTACCTTTCTTAGGCATCTGTTTGCTGGGAATCTTCATATAGAAGACATTAATATTGTCTTGGGGAGTTGTTGACAGCAATAAATTAAAATAAAAAAGGAGCGTATGATTTCCTCTTTCTAAACTGTACCACTGATTTTCCCATAGGAACACTGGGCAGACGTGTGGGTGGAAAACTCGACAACTGACAGCCTATTAGTTTAAGACTTTTTTTCTTCTCCCTCCCACCTTTTTCTTCCCCCCAACTCCTGGGATTTGGCCACAGGAGGATGAAAACTAAAAGTTGTTCCATTTCTGAGCATTTTTCCTTTTGCAGTCTTCACGCTCCAGTTTCTCGGAAGACTACTTTGTCAGAGTAAACTTCCTTTCTTCATCAAGGTTGAGTTCCAGTATAAATTGTTCTCTTTGTGTAGGAGAAGAACACTATGAGAAACTTTGAGGTGGGGAGAAGGAAGCAAAATTCAAAGAGAAGCTGCAATTGCTTGATGAAAGTCTAGCTAAGTGACTTCGGGGCACATTTGACCCCAAACTGTCTCCCAGAGCAAATCTCTAGTTGTAACTGCAACTAAAGACAGAAATATTTCCACTCCCTTGTTTGACTCAGAGGCTAGGCTGCAGTAGGAATCCCTTTCTTTGGAAGCTGCCCTGAGCTAAGTTCTACTAGATTGATATAGTTTGACTTGGAGTGAGGTCTGTGATCCCAATGTCTTTCCCCCATCTAGGTTCTTTGTTAGAGTCATTTTTCCTTACTGACTTCAAACATGATAAAGCAATTTAATCAAATCATACAGAAGTGTGATTTACACTGTGATTTTATCCAGGCAGAAAATAGGGTTTGGGGGGTTTGTGTGTGTGTTGAGGTATGTGGGGGGGCCTAGGATGGATGGAGGCAAAGGGCAAGGAAAATGGAGTTGAGAGGCTGAATAGCCCTGCCTACTTCACAAAGTTCTGCAGTTTCAGGCTAGGAGGGAAGAAAAGCTGATAGAGGGATCCAAAAGGTTTAAGAAGGATGTGATAGGCTCTCAGTCTGACAGCACAGTATCCAGGATATACTTCTTGGCAGGCTCCTGTATGGCCATAGCTTCAGTTAGGGTTCCAACAAGAAGTAGATAGCACACTTGACAAAATGGAATAATTGGAAGAGGATTTCTTTACAAAGAGATTACTTATAAATGTGTAGATGTAGGGAACCACAAAGAATAGCACAATAACCCAGGCTAGAATAAGCTAAACTCTAGCCTTCCCCAGACCCTAAGGGACAACGGTAGCAAGTGGTTCCCAGAACCCCAAAGGACTGAGCTGTGCCCAGTTGACTGCTTTGAGAGGAGTGGCGAGCTTGTTGGAGGACTAAGTTAGCTCTAGGTGACCTTGTAGGTGGGGAAATAGGAGAATAAATACTTTGACTTAATTTTCCTCCCTCCCTATGATCTCCTGCTGGTAATTCCCATTGCTCCAAATCAACCAAAAGTCAGAAGCCCACCGATGTGGTCCATACAGGTCAGCCTCCCAAGGAAGAAAGCAGGGTGGAAAGGGGTAGAAAGTGCATTTGGAGGGGCAAACACGAAATACCTAGCACAGCCATCAAGATTTGGAGATTCTGAGGACAGACTCCTCAGAGCCTGATATAGTGCTGGAACTATCTACTGAACCGACTCCAGTGATTGGGGCAATTTTATCTTCATGCATACTCTGCTCCATGGCTATGGGGTCAGAGGCAGTAGGCTTTCCCATTACAGAAACTCTTTTCTCTATTCTTTAATATTCATTTCCTTTTCAAATGTCCTCCTTCATACTTTCCTAATCTGGTATATCATTTAGAACTCTTTTGCTTGTAAGTGACAAAATAAACAAATGAATTTTTAAAAATCTCAAATTGACTTAAGGATAAAAAGGAATTTACTGAATCACATAACTGAAAAGTCCAGGAACTCTAAGATGTCATTAGGAACCAGTCTCTCTCCATCTCTCTATTCTGCTTTCCATCACATTGGCTTCATTCTCAGGCTCTACAAATCAAGATATGCATGATGGCTGCCAGCATTGCCAGGCCGACATCCTTAAAGGCTAATTCCCCTTTGAAAAGAGAGCTTCTCTTCTTGATAGGTCAAATAAAAATTCTGAGTCTCTCATTGGCTTGAATTGGACTCTGTGTCCATCCCTGAACCTGCCTCTGTGGCCACAGGGGGAAACTTCTCTTGTTGGCCAGGTTTGAGTCACATGCCCAGCCCTGGATCTTGGGATGATATCAATACCACTCAACCTGCCTGGAATGAAAATCAGGGAGAGGTGATCCTCCTGAGGAAAACTGAAGTGTTGTTACCAAAGAAGGGTGTGCGGATGGGAAGTGGAAGATAGAACAGATGTCCACTACATTTCGTCAGTGTCCTGTCAAATCGTACACCTACTTATGGTTGTATCTGAACTTTTAGACTAAAATATTTTCAAAATTTTAACATTAAGATCTCCAAAGAACAGTCCTTTCACTCTACTCTGGCATTTTGTCAACACCTTTTGCTTGGAAGAAAAGGAAGGTGGAAAGAGAGAGAAAGAAACCGTCTTGATTTATTCTACTTTGTCTTTACCAAAGAGAATTCCAAAATTTAAATCTGCATTCAGAGTCTGGCTTCCACCAAACATTTTCTTCCCAGAATAGAATGATATAACCTTCATAAAACAGTTAACTTGAATCATAAAAGTATCTGACTTCCATCAGAACAAACATGTTCACAAATGAGATGCAGGAGGAGGGTCACATCCTTTCCCTCCTCTCCAATCCTCTGGCTGATGATATCATCTTGTATATAGAATATCCTAACCTCCTAGAGAAATAGAAATAAAAACCAAAATAAACAAACGGGACCTAATGAAACGTAAAAGCTTTTGCACAGCAAAGGAAACCATAAACAAAACAAAAGGACAACCCTCAGAATGGGAGAAAATAGTTGCAAATGAAGCAACTGACAAAGGATTAATCTCCAAAATATACAAGCAGCTCATGCAGCTCAATATCAAAAGAACAAACAACCCAATCAAAAAAATGGGCAGAAGACCTAAGTAGACATTTCTCCCAAGAAGATATACAGATTGCCAACAACCACATGAAAGGATGCTCAACATCATTAACCATTACAGAAATGCAAGTCAAAAGTACAATGAGATATCATCTCACACCGGTCAGAATGGCCATCATCAAAAAATCTACAAACAATAATTGCTGGAGAGGGTGTAGAGAAAGGGAACTCTCTTGCACTGTTAGTGGGAATGTAAATTGATACAGTCACTATGGAGAACAATATGGAGGTTCCTTAAAAAACTAAAAATAGAACTACCATATGACCCAGCAATCCCACTACTGGGCATATACCCTGAGAAAACCATAATTCAAAAAGAGTCATGTACCACAATGTTCATTGCAGCTCTATTTACAATAGCCAGGACATGGAAGCAACCTAAGTGTCCATCATCGGATGAATGGATAAAGAAGATGTGGCACATATATACAATGGAATATTACTCAGCCATAAAAAGAAATGAAATTGAGTTATTTGTAGTGAGGTGGATGGATCTAGAGTCTGTCATACAGAGTGAAGTAAGTCAGAAAGAGAAAAACAAATACCATATGCTAACACGTATATATGGAATCTAAAATAAAAAGTTCTGAAGAACCTAGGGGCAGGACAGGAATAAAGACACAGACATAGAGAATGGACTTGAGGACACGGAGAGGGGGAAGGGTAAGCTGGGATGAAGTGAGAGAGTAGCACTGACATATATACACTACCAAATGTAAAATAAATAGCTACTGGGAAGCAGCTGCATTGCACAGGGAGATCAGCTCAGTGCTGTGTGATCACCTAGAGGGGTGGGATAGAGAGGGTGGGAGGGAGACACAAGAGGGAGGGGATGTGGGGATATATGTATACGTATAGCTGATTCACTTTGTTATACAGCAGAAACTAACACAACATTGTAAAGCAATTATACTCCAATAAAGATGTTTTTTAAAAAAGACTATTACAGCTAAAGAACAAGTTCACTAAGGTCTCAAGATAAAACATCAGTATAAAAAAATCAGTTGTGGGACTTCCCTGGTGGCACAGTGGTTAAGAATCTGCCTGCCAATGCAGGGGACACGGGTTCGATCCCTGGTCTGGGAAAATCCCACATGCCACAGAGCAACTAAGCCCATGTGCCACAACTACTGAGCCTGTGCTTTAGAGCCCATGAGCCACAACTACTGAGCCCTCGTGCCACAACTACTGAATCCCGCATGCCTAGAGCCCGTGCTCTGCAACAAGACAAGCCACCACAATGAGAAGCCCGTGCACCACAATGAAGAGTAGCCCCCACTAGCCACAACTAGAGAATGCCTGCACACAGCAACAAAGACACAATGCAGCCAAAAATAAATAAATAAATTTATTTTAAAATAATAATAATATAAATTTTTTTAAATTTAAAAATAAAAAATCAGTTGTCTTTGTCTTTCTCTACACTAGCAGTGAACAATTCAAAATGAAATTAACAAAATAATTCCATTTACGATAGAATAAAAGAACAAAATACTTAGAAAAAGATTAACAAAAGACGTGTAAGACTTGTACACTGAAAATTACATAATATTGTTGAAATAAATTAAAGAACTAAAAAAATGGAAAAACACTGGTGTTCATGGATTAGAAAATTAATAGTGCTAAAATGGTCATACACCCCAAATTGATCTACATATTCAATACAAACCTTTCAAAATTCCAACTTCCTTTTTTCTTCAGAAATTAACAAGGTGATCCTAAAATTCATACGGAAATGTAAGGAGCCCAGAAAAACCAAAGTAATCTTGAAAAAGAAAAATCTGGAAGACTCATACATCCCAATTTCAAAACTTACTCCAAAGCTAGAGTAATTGTCATAAGGATAGGCATATAGATCACTGGGATAGAATTGAGAGTCCAGAAATAAACCCACACATCTATGGCCAATCGATTTTTCAAAATGGTGCTACATCCATTCAATAGTCAAATAATAGTCTCCTCAACAAATGGTGCTGGGACAATATACATGCAAAAGAATGAATTTGGATCTTTACCTCACACCATATATAGAATGTGGCCCTAAATGGATCAAAGATATAAATGTAAGAGCTAAAACTATAAAACTCTTAGAAGAAAACCTAGACTTAAATCTTTGTGACCTTGGATTAAACAATGGTTTCTTAAATATAATGCCAAAAGCACAAGTGACAAAAGAAAAATAGATAAATTTGACTTCATCAAAATTAAAAACTTTCGTGCTTCAAAGGACACTATCAAGAAAGTGAATAGGAGAATATATTTCACAGAATATATTTCACTGAATAGGAGAAAATATTTGTAAATTACATATCTGATAAGGTAGGGGTCCGCAACCTCCAGGCTGTGGACCGGTACCAGTCCTTGGCCTGTTAGGAACTGGGCTGCACAGCAGGAGGTGAGCAGTGGGCGAGTGAGCAAAGCTTCATCTGCTGCTCCCCATCGCTTGCATTATTATCTGAACGATCGCCCCACCCCTGCTTCCACCCGTGGTCCGTGGAAAAACTGTCTTCCAAGAAACCAGTCCCTGGTGCCAAAAAGGTTGGGGACCGCTGTGATAAGGGACTAGTATCCAGAATATATAAAAAACTCTTACAACGCAACAGTAAAAAGACAACCCAATTTAAAATGTGCAAAGAATCTAAATAGATATTTCTCCAAAGGAGGTATACAAATGGCTAAAAAGCATATGAAAAGATGTTAAATATCATTAGTCATTAGGGAAATGCAAATCAAAACTACTATGAGATACCATTTCACATCCACTACAATGGTTATAATAATTTTTCTTTAAAAAAGAACAGTAAGAAGTGTTGAGGATATGGAGAAGTTAGAATCTTCATACACTGTTGGAGAGACTATAAAATGGTGAAGCCACTTTGGAAAAACAGTTTGGCAATTCTTCAAAAGGTTAAACATAGAGTTTACCAAATGACCCAGCAATTCCACTCCTAAATATACATGAGAGATAATTAAAAACATGTCCACTCAAAAACATGTACACAAATGTTCATAGCAGCATTATTCATAATAACCCCAAAATGGGAAGAACCCAAATGTCCACCAACTGATGAATGGATAAACAAAGTGTGACATATCCATACAATGGAATATTATTCAGCCATAAAAGGAATGAAATACTGATCCATGCTACAGCATGGATGAATCTCAAAACATTATGTTAAGTGAAAGGAGCCAAACACAAAAGGCCACATGTATGATTCCATTTGTATGACATGTCCAGAATAGGCAAATCCATAAAGACATAAAATAGATCCGTGGTTGCCAGGGGCTGGAAGGAGGGGGAATGGACAGTGACTGTTAATGGGCATGAGAATATCTATCTATCTGTCCGTCTATCCATCTATATAGAGAGAGAGGGAGAGAAATTTCTGGGTCATATGGTAATTTTATGTTTAACTCTGAGGAACTGCCAGACTGTTTTCCAAAGCAGCTGCACCATTTTACAGTCCCACCAGCAATGTATGAGGGTTCCAATTTCTTTACACCCTTGGTAACACTTTTACTGTCTATTTTTTTTTATTAGAGCCATCCCACTGGGAGTACAGTGGCATCTCATTGTGGTTTTGATTTGCATTTCCCTGATGACTAATGACATAGAGCATTTTTTTTTCTTGTGCTCATTGGCCATTTGTATATTTTCTTTGGAGAGATGTCTATTTAGATTCTGTGCTCATTTTTAGTTTGGTTGTCTTTTTACTCTTGATTTCTTAGAGTTATTCATATATTCTGGATACTCGACCTTTATCAAATATAAGATTTGCAAAAATTTTCTCCCATTTTACGGGCTGTCTTTTCAATTTCTTGATAGAATCCTTCGAAGTACAAAAGTTTTAAATTTTGATAAAGTCCAATTTATCTATTTTTTCTTTTGTTGCCTGTGTTTTTGGTGTCATATCTAAGAAACTCTTTCCTAACTGAAGGTCATGAAAATTTACTCCTATATTTTCTAAGCATTTTATAGCTCTAGCTTTTACATTTAGATCTATGACCATTTTGAGTTACCACACTCTTAATCACTATAGCTTTGTAGCAAGTTGTGAACTCGGGAAGTGTAAGTCTTCCAACTTTGTTCTTCTTTTTAAAGATTTTTTTTGGCTTTTCTGCATCCTTTTAATTTCCATATAAATTTTTTGATCTGCCTGTCAATTTCTGCAAGAAAGGTTATATTTCAATGGTTGCTTTAGAGTTTATACCAGGTTTTCTTAATCTCAGCATTGTTAACTTTTTGGGCCAGGTTATTCTTTGTTTTGGGGACTGTCCTGTGCATTTTGGAATGTTTGGCAGCATCTCTGGCCTCTATCTAATATATATCAGTAGTACCCACTTCAGTCTGGGAAACCAAAAATGTCTCCAGACATTCCTAAATGTCTTCCAGGGGTCAAAATCACCCCTGATTGAGAACCACTGGTTTAGGGTATATATCTTTAACATCACAATCCACCTTCAAGTTATATTATACTACTTCACATATTGTATGTGAACCGTACCATAGTATACTTCCATTTCTCCCCTTTGGGCCTTTCTGCTATTGTTATCATACATTTTACTTATTCATATATCATAAGCCCCACAACACATTGCTATTATTTTTATTTAAACAGTAAACTATTTTTAAAGATTTAAATAATAAGAAAAAATTCTTAATATTTAATTATGTAGTTACCATTTCCAATTCTCTTTATTCCTTTGAGTAGAACCAGATTTCCATTTTCATGCTGCTTGAAGGATGTTCTTTAATGTGTTTTATAGTGCAGAACTGCTGGTGATGGTTTGTTTCAGCTTTTGTATGCCTGAAAGTCTTTATTCTTGCCTTTGTTTTTGAAAAATATTTTGATGAATATAGAATTCTTGATTAAGCGTGCTCGCTTTCACTTTAAAGATGTTGCTTCACTGTCTTCTGGCTTGTTTCTTTTATAAATTTATTATTTATTTATTTATTTATTTTTGGCTGCGTTGGGTCTACGTTGCTGCACACGGGCTTTCTCTAGTTGCAGCAAGTGGGAGCTACTCTTCTTTGCAGTGCGCGGGCTTCCCATTGCGGTGGCTTATCTTGTGGAGCACGGGCTTCAGCAAGGGCTTCAGTAGTTGTGGCTCATGGGCTCTAGAGCGCAAGTTCAATAGTTGTGGTGCATGGGTTTAGTTTCTCCACGGCATGTGGGATCTTCCCAGACCAGGGCTTGAACTCATGACCCTACATTGGCAGGTGGATTCTTAACCACTGCACCACCAGAGAAGTCCTTGGCTTGTTTCTCCAAGAAATCTGATGTCAACCTTTGTACATAACGTATTTTTTCCCCTGCTGTTTGTGAGATTTTCTCTGTATCACCATTTTTAAGCAACTTGATATTATGTGCTTGGCATAGTTTCCATGTGCCTTGTGCTGGGAGTTCATTGATATTCTTGGATCTGTAAGCTTATAGTTTTCATTAAATTTTGAAGTAACTCAGCCATTATTCCTTCAAATATTTTTTCAGCTACCACTCCCAGCCCATCCTCTCCTTCAGGGACTCCAAATACACCATATATTGGGTCACTTAAAATTTTCCCACAACTTGGCGCAGTGGTTAAGAATCCACCTGTCAATGCAGGGGACATGGGTTCGAGCCCTGGTCCAGGAAGATCCCACATGCCACAGAGCAACTAAGCCCACGAACCACAACTACTGAGTCTGTGTTCTAGAGCTCACGAGCCACAACTACTGAGCCCATGTGCCATAACTACTGAAGCCCACACACCTAGAGCCTGTGCTCCACAACAAGAGAAGCCAATGCAGTGAGAAGCATGCACACCAACACGAAGAGCAGCTCCCACTCGCTGCAACTAGAGCAAGCCCTCATGCAGCAACAAAGACCCAATGCAGCCAAAAATAAATAAAATAAATAAATTTATTTTTAAAAATATGGACTGAAAAAAAAATTTCCCACAACTCACTGATACTCTGATCTTTTTTTCAGTCTTTTTCTATCCATGTTTAATTTTGAATATTTTCTATTTTCATATCTTCACTAATATTTTCCATTACAACTGGTAACCTATAGTTAAGCTAATACAGTGCTTATTTCATCTCAGATATTGTAGTTTTCATTTCTACAAGTCTGATTTGGGTTCTTTTTATATCTTCCATGTCTCTCTTTTTATGTTCATAAGATTTCTTTATAATCCTTTTAATGTCTGCATGAATCCATAGTATAGTGATGCCCTTTCTCTCATTCCTGATATTAGTAACTTGTGTCTTATTGCTTTTTTTTCCCCTAGAATCTGGCTGGAGGTTTATCAATTTCATTGATTTCCTTAAATACTAGCTTTTAATTTCATTGATTTTCTTCTATTGTTTTACTGTTTTCTACTTCATTGATTTCTGTTCTGATTTGTATTGGGTTTTTTTTTCTTATTATTTTGGGTTTAATTTGCTCTTATGTTTTTCGTTTCTTAAAGTGGAAGCTTAGATCACTGAATTGGGAACTTTATTCTTTTCTCATGTAAGTGCTTAGTTCTATGAATGTCCAAGGATATTTAGATTTAAACATGTCATGTTTACATTTCCCTCTAAGTAAGTTATGCTTTAGCCACACCTCAAAAATTCTAATATATTGTGCTTTTATTTTCATTCCCTTCAAAACACTTTCTAATTTCCCTTTTGATATCTTCCTGGCTCATGAATTATTTAGAAGTGTATTATTGAGTTTCCAGATACTCAGGGATTTCCAGATATCTTACTGTGATTTCTAATTTAATTCCACTGTGGTGAGACAACATACTTTATATTATTTAAATAATTTATATTATAAGTATTAATAAAAGTCTGTTGAATAAATTAATTTCAATTAAATATACCTGACAAAAAAACCTGCAAATAAATAAATAAATAATTTAAAATATATTAAGACTTGTTTTATAACTCAGAATATTGTCTATCCTGGCAAATGATCACTTGAAATATGTATTTGGATGTTTGTGGGTGTAGTGTTCTATGAATATCAATTAAGTCAAATTGATGAATCATATTTTTCACATCTATATGTTTACTGATTTTCTAATTGTTTAATAATTGTTCAATTATTATGAGAGTGGTGTTGAAATCTCTGACAATAATTTGTTTGGATTTGTCTATTTTTCCTTTCAGTTCTAAGTTTTTGCTTCATGTATTTTGAACCTCTGATGTTAGTTACATAAAGATATAGGATTGCTATGTCTTTTTTTTCCCTTTTATTTTACTTTATTTTTTATTGAAGTGTAGCTGCTTTATAATATTGTGTTAGTTTCAGGTGTAGAGAGGATTGTTATGTTTTTTTGATGAATTGATCCCTTTATCATTATGAAATGACTTTGTTTTTCCCTGGTAATATTATTTACTCTGCTATCTACTCTGCTTAAAATTAATGCAGCCATTTCAGCTTTATTTGATTAGTGTTAGCATGGTGTAATTTTTTCCTATTCTTATACTTTAGCCTATTCGTGTCTTTATATTTCAGGGGGTTTATTGTAGACCACACATAGTTGGGTCTTTCATATTTTTCATCCTGACAATCTCTACCATTTAATTGAGTTGTTTAGACCATTTATATACAATGTGATTATTGATTTGGTTGTATTTAAATCTACCATCTTGCTATTTGTTTTCTGTTGGTCCCATCTGTTCATTGTTCCCCCTTTCTTCTTTTTCTGTCTTCTATTGGAATTAATTGAGTTTTTAAAATGATTGTACCTTATTCTGTCTTCTATTGGAATTAACTGAGTTTTTAAAATGATTCTACTTTATTGACTTATTAGCTATATTGCTTCATTTATTTCTTGAGTGTGTGTGTGTGTGTGTGTGTGTGTGTGTGTGTTTTAGACATTGCTTTAGGGTTTCATAGTAGATATCTTTAACTTATCACTGTCTACCTTCAAGTCATATTACACCACTTCATGTATAGTATAGGAACTTTACAACAATTAACTTCCATTTCATCTTTGTCTTATCATACATTTTTCTTCTATGTATGTTATAAACACCACACTTCATTGTTATTATGTTTGCTTTAACCCTTATCATTTTTCTGTTCTTAACATGACTTTTAATAGCTAAATAGTATTAGGTACTATCCAGAGTATGGATGCATCAAAATTTATTTAATCAATTCCAAATTATGCATTAAAGTTATCTGTTTTTTCCTTGATATTAAAAATTATATAGCAATGAAAATTCATGTACTGAAATCTCTTTGCACACTTCTGATTATTTCTTTAGGACAGTTTTTTGTGGCAAAAAAATACACACAACATAAAATTTACCATCTTAACCATTTTTAAGTGTATAGTTCAGTACCGTTCAGTAAATTCACATTCTTGTGAAACAGATCTCCAAAACTATTTCATCTTACAAATATGAAACTTTGTGCCCATGAAACAACTCTTCTTTTCCCATTTCCCCCAGCCTCTGGTAACAACCATTGTACTTTCTGTTTCTATGAATTTAGATATCTTATATAAGTGAAATCATACAGTATTTGTCTTCATGTGGCTGGCTTATTTCACTTAGCATAATGCCCTCAAGGTTCATCCGCATTGTAGCATGTGACAGAATTTCCTTCCTTTTTAAGGCTGAAAAATATTCCATTGTATGTATATTCCACATTTTGTTTACCCATTCATAAGCTGATGAACTGTTGGGTTGTTTCCACCTCTTGGCCATTATGAATAATGCTACTATGAACATGGATGAACAAATATCTTTTTGAGGCCCTGCTTTCAATTTTTCAGGGTACATACCCAGAAGTGAGATTGTTGGATAATATGGTAGTTCTATTTTTAATTTTTTAAGGAACCTCCATATTGCTTTTCATAGCAGTTGCACCATTTTACAATCCCACCAACAGTGCACAAGGGTTCCAATTTCTCCACATCCTTGTCATCACTTGTTATTTTCTGTTTTGTGATAGTAGCCATGCTAATGAGAGTGAGGAAGCTCATAGATCTGTGCTTCATTAGGGTTGATGTCTAGAATTTTATTTTGTTCCTTTGATTGGGCCATGTTTCCCTGTTTCTCTGTATACCTTGTAATTTTTTGCTGGGCTTTGGGCATTTGAAAAACAACCACTTCTCCCTATCTTTAAGTGCTAGCTTCTTGCAAGGGAAGACCTTCACCAAGCATCCCTGCTGGAGGTTCTAGGACCTCTCAAAGCTTTTCTGATCTCTTGCTCCCCCCCGTGTCTCCTTGCAGAACTACAGCCCTAATATGCTGTTCTCTATTCTCAGAAGCTTCCAAACTCTGGTGCTGGTCCCATTAGTGTTCTGAGTCAGGAAAGAGAGAAACTAGTCCCTCTGGCAGTCCCAGACAAGTCAGAATGTTGGACATATGGTCCATTTTTATTCCTGCTGGAGGCAGGAGCTCCAATATGGAGGGTTTCCTCCTGATTACTCTGTACTATGCAGAACAGGAGGAGTGACATGAATGAGTAAACAAAAATGCCACGAATTTTCCTACTCTTTCACTGGAATCCCTCTTGGTTTTATAAGGGCCTAGTAGCTTCTCAACTGGTATCTAGAGTTCTCACAGAGGTATTCTGGTCTGTGTGCTATTGTTAACGCACTGTCTCTGTGGGGAAAAGAGGGTCTGTGGCTTCCTTGTCCACCATCCTGTTCCCTTTGCCAATTTTTTTAAGTGTGAGTCCCCCTTCTGCCTCAGACCTTCAGTTCCCCTTTGCAGAGACAATCACTGTGGTGGGGTTTTTTAAATATTTATTTATTTATATGGCTGCAGTGGGTCTTAGTTGCGGCATGTGGGAGCTTTAGCTGTGGCATGTGGGATCTTCAGTTGTGGCATGCGAACTCTTAGTTGCAGCATGTGGGATCTAGTCCCCTGACCAGGGATCAAACCTGGGCCCCCTGCACTGGGAGCATGGAGGCTTAGCCACTGGACCACCAGGGAGGTCCCCTTGTTCCCTTTTGCCCATTTTTTAAAAACAACTTTATTGGAGTATAATTGCTTTACAATGGTGTGTTAGTTTCTGCTGTATAACAAAGTGAATCAGTTATACATATACATATGTCCCCATATCTCTTCCCTCTTGCATCTCTCTCCCTAGCACCCTCCCTATCCCACCCCTCTAGGTGGTCACAAAGCACCGAGCTGATCTCTCTGTGCTATGCAGCTGCTTCCCACTAGCTATCTAGTCTACGTTTGGTAATGTATATATGTCCATGCCACTCTCTCACTTTGTCACATTTTACCCTTCCCCCTCCCCGTATCCTCAAGTCCATTCTCTAGTAGGTATGCATCTTTATTCCTGTCTTGCCCCTAGGTTCTTCATGACCATTTTTTAAAATTCCATATATATGTGTCAGCATATGGTATTTGTTTTTCTCCTTCTGACTTCACTCTGTATGACAGTCTCTAGGTCCATCTACCTCACGACAAATAACTCAGTTTCATTCCTTTTTATGGCTACGTAATATTCCATTGTATATATGTGCCACATCTTCTTTATCTATTCATCTGTTGATGAACACTTAGGTTGCTTCCATGTCCTGGCTACTGTAAATAGAGCTGCAATGAACATTGTGGTACATGACTCTTTTTGAATTATGGTTTTCTCAGGGTATATGCCCAGTAGTGGGATTGCTGGGTCGTACGGTAGTTCTATTTTTACTTTTTTAAGGAATCTCCATACTGTTCTCCATAGTGGCTGTATCAATTTACATTCCCACCAACAGTGCAAGAGGGTTCTCTTTTCTCCACACCCTCTCCAGCAAATACTGTTTGTAGATTCTTTGATGATGGCCATTCTGACCGGTGTGAGATGACATCTCATTGTACTTTTGACTTGCATTTCTCTAATGATTAATGATGTTGAGCATTCTTTCATGTGTTTGTTGGCAATCTGTATATCTTCTTTGGAGAAATGTCTATTTAGGTCTTCTGCCCATTTGTGGATCCGGTTGTTTGTTTTTTTAATATAGAGCTGCATGAGCTGCTTGTAAATTTTGGAGGTAAATCCTTTGTCAGTCGCTTCATTTGCAAATATTTTCTCCCATTCTGAGAGTTGTCTTCTCATCTTGTTTATGGTTTCCTTTGCTGTGCAAAAGCTTTGAAGTTTCATTTGGTCCCATTTGTTTATTTTGGTTTTTATTTCCATTTCTCTAGGAGGTGGGTCAAAAAGGATCTTGCTGTGATTTATATCATAGAGTGTTCTGCCTATGTTTTCGTCTAAGAGTTTGATGGTGTCTGGCCTTACATTTAGGTCTTTAATCCATTTTGAGTTTATTTTTGTGTATGGTGTTAGGGATTGTTCTCATTTCATTCTTTTTATATGTAGCTGTCCAATTTTCCCAGAACCACTTATTGAAGAGGCTGTCTTTTCTCCACTGTATATTCTTGCCTCCTTTATCAAAGATAAGGTGACCATATGTGTGTGGGTTTATCTCTGGGCTTTCTATCCTGTTCCATTGATCTATATTTCTGTTTTTGTGCCAGTACCATACTGTCTTGATTACTGTAGCTTTGTAGTATAGTCTGAAGTCAGGGAGCCTGATTCCTCCAGCTCTGTTTTTCTTTCTCAAGATTGCTTTGGCTCTTTGGGATCTTTTGTGTTTCCATACAAATTGTGAAACTTTTTGTTCTAGTTTTGTGAAAAATGCCAGTGGTAGTTTGATAGGGATTGCATTGAATCTGTAGATTGCTTTGGGTGGTAGAGTCATTTTCACAATGTTGATTCTTCCAATCCAAGAACATGGTATATTTCTCCATCTATTTGTATCATCTTTAATTTCTTTCATCAGTGTCTTATAATTTTCTGCAGACAGGTCTTTTGTCTCCTTAGGTAGGTTTATTCCTAGATATTTTATTCTTTTTGTTGCAATAGTAAATGAGAGTGTTTTCTTAATTTCACTTTCAGATTTTTCATCATTAGTGTATAGGAATGCAAGAGATTTCTGTGCATTAATTTTGTATCCTGCTCCTTTACCAAATTCATTGATTAGCTCTAGTAGTTTTCTGGTAGCATCTTTAGGATTCTCTATGAGGAATATCATGTTATCTGCAAACAGTGACAGCTTTACTTCTTTTCCAATTTGGATTCCTTTTATTTCTTTTTCTTCTCTGATTGCTGTGGCTAAAACTTCCAAAACTATGTTGAATAAGAGTGGTGAGAGCTCCCTCCTGGCTAGCTGTGGTGCACTAGCCCCCTTCAGGCTGTGTTCACGCCACCAACCCCAGTCCTCTCCCTGGGATCTGAGCTCAGAAGCCTGAGCCTCAGCTCCCAGCCCCACGCCCGTCCCGGTGGGTCAGCAGACAAGCCTCTCCAGCTGGTGAGTGCTGGTCAGCACCCATCCTCTGTGCAGGAATCTCTCCACTTTGCCCTCCGCACCCCTGTCACTGCGCTCTCCTCCATGGCTCCGAAGCTTCCCCCCTCCGCCACCCGCAGTCTCTACCCGCGAAGGGGCTTCCTAGTGTGTGGAAACCTTTCCTCCTTCACAGCTCCCTCCCACTGGTTCAGGTCCCGTCCCTATTCTTTTGTCTCTGTTTATTCTTTTTTCTTTTGCCCTACCCAGGTATGTGGGGAGTTTCTTGCCTTTGGGGAGGTCTGAGGTCTTCTGCCAGTGTTCAGTAGGTGTTCTTTAGGAGTTGTTCCACACGTAGATGTATTTCTGATGTATTTGTGGGGAGGAAGGTGATCTCCACGTCTTACTCTTCTGCCTTCTTGAAGCTCCCTCCTTCTGCCCATTTTTTAATCAGGTTTTTTTAAATCATTCAGTTGTAGGAGTTCATTATATCCTCTACATATTAATCCCTTATCAGATACATGATTTACAAATATTTCTCCCTTTCCATGGGGATTCCTTTTCAATCTGTTTTGTGTCCTTTCATGCACAGAAGTTTTAAATTTTGATTTAAAATCAAATAATATAATATAATATAGTGTAATATATATATTTTAAAAATTTTGTTGCCTTCAGTTTTGGTGTCAGATCCTAGAAATCATTGCTAAATCCATTCTTTTACTTTTAAACTATTTGTGTTTTTATATTTAAAGTGTGTTTCTTGTAGGCAACTTAGAGCTGGGCCTTGGTTTTAAATGCACTCTGAGAATCTCTGACTTATTGGGGTGCAACCTCAATGGTGTATTTGCCCCTTTTTTCTCCTTTTTTAAATTAATTCCATGTTGTTTATGGTTTCACTTTTTTACTTTTGTTGCTTTTATTAGCATTAGCTTTCTTTTGTTATTTTAAGGTTGCTTTAGAGTTTACAGTATACATTTTTAAGTTATCACAGTCTACCTTAATGTGATATTATACCATTTCACATATTATATGAGAACCTTACAATAGTACATTTCCATTTCGTCTCTCCTAGCCTTTATGTTATTTTTGTCATGCGTTTTATTTTACATATATTATAAACCCTACACTAGATTGTTAGTATTATTTTAACAATTAAATTTTAGATATTTAAATAATAAAAAATCATATATATGTATATCTCCTTGTTGTAACCATTTCCGGTGCTCTTTATTCCTTTGTATAAATCTATATTTCCATCTATCATTTTCCTTCTGCCTGAAGAAATTCCTTTAACACTTCTTATAGTATGGGTCAGCTAATGATGCATTATTTCAGCTTTTGTATAGCTGAATAAGTATTTCACCTTCTTTCTTGATATTGTTAAAAACAAGACAACAGGTCACAAATGGAGTCACTTATGCTAAGCCCCGCATCACCAAACCGAGACTTAATTAGTTTCAGCTTTCCCAGAAATGGAATCTTAAGCCAGTCAGTCAGGAATTACCTGATCAGCACTAGTGAGGTCATCTTTCTTCCTGATAGACCGCTGCCTTTCCCTAAAGGAAAGTGACCTTGCCACAACCAATTTCCTTGTTCGTGCTCCCTTCTGCTTATAAAAGTCTTTCATTTTGTACAGCTCCTCAGAGCTCCTTTCTATCTACTAGATGGGATGCTGCCCGATTCATGAATCATTGAATAAAGCCAATAAGATCTTTAAATTTTACTCAGTTGAATTTTGTTTTTAACAATATTTTCACTCAGTATAAAATTCTAGGTTGATAATCATTTTTTAATTTCAAGACTTTAAAGGTTTTGCTCCTCTGTCATCTTACATTATTTCTGATATGAGATCTACTATCATCAGTTTATGTAACCTATGTCTTGTTCTGGTTGCTTTTAAGATTTTCTTGGGGAATTCCCTGATGGTCCAGTGGTTAGGACTTGGCACTTTCACTGCCATGGCCCGGGTTCAAACCCTGGTTGAGGAACTAAGATCTCACTTCCCACATGCCACGCAGCACAGCCAATATATATATATATATATATTTTTTTTTTTTCTCCTCACTCATTGTGAGCAACTTAATCATATATGCCTTTAATCATATATGTGAGGTAGAGCAGGTGGAAGTCTTGTGACATTCAGGTAGGGAGAGGAGACCTCATGATGCTCAGCAGAGGAAGGGACGGTAGACCTTGGAGTCTCTAGTTAGCAAAATCTAAAAACTTTATTTGAAAGGACGTGTTGATAACATATATTTCAAAAGAGTCACAATATTTGTCCAATAAAATATTAAAGAACTAAAAACAAAACAGGGACTTTCCTGGTGGTCCAGTGGGTAAGAATCTGTGCTTCCAATGCAGGTGGCCTGGTTCAATCCCTGGTTGGGGAACTAGATCCCACATGCATGCTGCAACTAAAAAAACATGCTGCAATGAAGATCTCGTATACTGCAACTAAGACCCAGTGCAGCCAAAATAAATAAATTAATTATTTAAATTAAAAACAAAACAAAACAAAAAAATCATACATGCCTTGGTGTAGTGTTCTTCAATTTTTTGTGTGTGCTTGAGGTTCTTTGAGCTTCTTAGATCTGTGGGTTTATAGTTTTCATGAAATTTGGGGAAATTTTCAACTATTTTCTGTACTCCCTTCATTTGGGAACTCCTTCATTTGGGAACTCCAATTACACAAATACAGTTTTCTCACAGCTCAGTGATGCTTTGTTCATTTCTTTGGATGTTTTTTCTTCTGAGTGTGTCATTTTGGATAGTTTCCATTGCTATAGTTTCAAATTTACTAATTTTTTTCTTGTGCAATGTCTAATTTACTGTTAGTCCCATCCAGTATATTTTTATTTCAAATTGCATATTTCTCAACTCCAGATATTTGATTTCTGTCTTTTTATATTATACATGTCTTAACTTTTGAAGATATGGAGTTATAACTGTTTTGATAGTTATAGTAACTGTTTTAATGCCTTTATCTGCTAATTCCAACATCTGTGTTATTTGGGGGCTGCTTTTGATTGGTTGATTTTTTTTATCTCATTATGAGTTATGTTTTCCTGCTTCCTTGCATGCCTAGAATTTTTTTTTTTTCGGTATGTGGGCCTCTCACCGCCGTGGCCTCTCCCACTGCGGAGCACAGGCTCTGGACATGCAGGCCCAGCGGCCATGGCTCACGAGTCCAGCTGCTCCGTGGCATCCTGGACTGGGGCATGAACGCGCGTTCCCTGCACCGGCAGGTGGACTCTCAACCACTGTGCCACCAGGGAAGCCCAACCTAGAAATTTTTGATTGGTTACACAACACTGAGAATTTTAACTTGTTGAGTACTAGTTGTTTCTGTAATCCTACAAATATTATTGAACTTTTTTCCTCAGAAACACTTAAGTTACATGGAAACAGTCGAATCCTTTAGGATCTTGCTTTTATGATATTTTAGGTGGATTGAGAGCAGTGTTCAGTCTGTGTCTAAATATCCTCCACTACCTAGGCAAGAACCTCAGTATTCTATCCAATGTTCCATGTTTTATCAGTCTGGCTAAAGGGAACAGGCACTATTTCCACGTCTATTTGTGTTCCAATCCTTTTGTGTGATTAATTCCTTAGCTTTGGGTAGTCTCTTCACATGTGTGAGCACATCAGTACTTGAGGGAACCCTCTGCAGGTCTCTGGAGTTATATATATGTATATATGTATATATATATTGATAGGTATCTATATCTATATATAGATGATATAGATATATATCTTACTCTGTCTTCCAAACCATAGCTGCCTTAGTCTCCACAGATTCTTCACTCCATCTCCTCAACTCATAGAGTTTTTCAGGTTCCACCTGGTTCCCTCTCCTTATGCTATGTCCTGGAAACTCTCCAGACAGCATGCTGAGCAAACATGGGGCTCACCTCATTTGTTTCCCATTTCTTAGGGATCACTGTCCTTCATTTCTTGATGTCCAGTGACTTGAAAACTATTATTTCATATCTGTTGTCCATTTGTAAAAGTGTAGTTTTCTTTTTCTGATAAGAGAGTAAATCCAGTCCCTGCTATTACCACCTTGGCCAGTAGCGGAAATCTACCTCCTTTTTTGTTAAATTTTATTTCAAAGTATGCCAATCAGGCTTCAATCAAAGTAGCAGGACTACACTGTGTATGTGTGTGCGTGTGTGTGTACGTGTGCACATGTGCACACATGTGAGTGTGCATGTGAGTGTATGTGTGTAATTTTTAAGGGATTTGTTACAGAGATTTTACCTTACAGAATTGTGGGAACTAGTTAAGAAATCTCTGTAAGGCTGTTATCTTCACATCTGATGCTGGAACTTGAAGTCCACGGTGCAGATAGTCAGGAAGGCAAGATGGACATAGATGTAAAGTGAGAGAGAACAAAAACAAACTGGAACCCACAAGCATGAGCTAGCGCTCCCAAGGACAAACTGAAACCTGCGTCAGTTTCTCGTTTCCTCCGACCCTGATAGAATGGGCATCCAGTAGAGGCCAAGACACTGTCTCAAAACTAAACTTATACACCTGACCCAAGAGTCAGAGGAGTTAAAGGAGAATCCAGGGGAAGATGGGGGCAGTTCCAAACCCAGTTGCTGCCTTGTGCCAATGAGGTGAGTCAGCAGAAAAACAGCAACGTGATCAAGCTACAAAATGGCTACTGCTTCACTTCTGTTCTCCGAGTCTCCCACAATAATCTCTCTTGTGTCCCACCCTAGCTGGAAACATAAAGGAAAAGGAATTCTGGGAAATGTAGCTGAACCTAAAGAAATTAACTCATTATAAACCTACCGTGAAGTATTTTATAATCTAAGTCATTTTGGTGAATGAAGTACTTCCTCCATTTCTATTTATACCCATTTATTCCTACTATAAAGAAAATTTAACTTTTAAATATTTACTTTGTATCCAACAACCTTAATGATGTTATTAATTGTATTAGTATTTATTAGTGTCTCTTGGATTTTCTGGGTATATACTCACACCAGAAAAAGTTACGGTTCTTTTTTCAATATTTATTATGCTAAATCATTTTATTCCTTTATTGCATTTATTAGAATATCTAAGAATATGTGGAATAATGATTATAATAGCATTTCTGTGTAATGCTTGGTTATCTGGGAAATGCTTTTAGTGTTTCATTCTTTAGAATGATATTTGTTGTTAGTTTTTAGTAAGGAGACTTTAAGTAGGTGCTTTCTATTCCTCTTTTACCTTGTGTTTTTATTAGAGACAATTACTGGATTTTATGAAAGCATTTAAGGTATATTATTAATATGCCCTATGATGTTCTTCTTTAATTCATTGTTATGAATTACAAGTATAGCTTTATTTATATTGAAACACCTTTGTATTCCCTGAATATATCCAAAATGATAATAATGGATTATATCTTCGACATTATAACAGTTCAGAATTATTTTGACTGCAAGTAACAGACAGCTTAATTAAAAATAGCCTCAACCATAAAGACACTGAATTATTCAGCAACACTAGAAGTCTGGAGCAGGTGGTTACAAGGTCTTTTGAGAGGCTGAATAAACTCATCAAGGACCCAGTTATCTCACTTTTCCATACTGCCATCAGAAGTATGCTCTAATAGAGTCGAATCCCTTTTACAATGTTTGACTGGCTGACAGCTTTCAAGCTTCGCCCTCCCTCTTCCCTTTGTGTCTCACATCTTGGCAAGATGATAAGAAAGCCTGGGTTCTCCTTCCTTTGGCACCAGCCATAGATTCAACCCCCCAGGCCCCATCCCATGCACAGGAACCTTCACTCCAGCCCACCCTCTGACCACCATAAAAACCCCCAGCCAGTCTTCTTTCTTTGCTCTCTCAAGTCATTTCAGATCAGTTTGGGATGCCTGCCCTGGTTGCCCCAGAAAGCCTCATTATGTAAGCAATAAACCTTTCATATCCTCTAGATATGTGTCAGTCTTGACATCAAAACCAAATTTGGGGTGGGGGTCCATCCTGTTTCTGTAGGGCGTCCACAATTGGTACTGTGAGCAGAATGCTGAGACAATGACCACCACCACCAGGGGTCTGTCTCCTCTTGCTTTGACTTGCTAACTGACTCTGATGCCTGCTGGCTAGCTTGCCCTTTGAGCTGTGCTGCATTTGCTGAGTCCTACTGAGCCTCTGTTATTGACTTAACTGGCTTAAGCCAGAAGTTTCTGTAATTAATTGGCATTTAGAAATAGAAGTATAGGATCAGGACCCTCCTTAAAGTGACCCTGGGTTGTGTCTTGGCCCAGACCTATCTGTGCGTCTTAGAATGAATCATCTGTCTTGATTCTAGCATAAGCTTTGACTAATGCTAGGCTCAGGGGAAAGAGGTCATTTGGTTGTATGTCTCAACAGCAGTACCTACTGTTCTATAGAGCAGTCATGTGCAATATACAGGCCCATTGGGTGGTTGCTCATCTGGAGGAAGATCATTCACTATTTGAAAAGGAGTTACTACCTGAATTTTTTTAAAAAGATTTTATTTATTGATTTATCTATTTATGTTTGTCTACGTTGTGTCTTCGTTCCTATGCGTGGGCTTTCTCTAGTTGCGGCGAGCGGGGGGCTACTCTTCGTTGCAGTGCGCAGTCTTCTCATCGCAGTGGCTTGTCTTGTTGCAGAGCACGGGCTCTAGGCACACAGGCTTCAGTAGTTGTGGCTCGCAGCCTCAGTAGTTGTGGCTCGCGGGCTCTAGAGCGCAGGCTCAGTAGTTGTGGCGCACGGGCTTAGTTGCTCCGCGGCATGTGGGAGCCTCACGGGCCAGGGCTCGAACCCGTGTCCCCTGTATTGGCAGGCGGATTCTTAACCACTGCACCACCAGGAAAGTCCCACTTGAATATTTTAATTATTGAATCCACATACCTAAAGGCAGAGGGCTCACTAGGACTCTGCAAGATGCTTTTTTTTGCTGTTGCTGTTGCTGTTGCTGTTGCTGCTGCTGCCTATGCCACAACAAAGATCCTGATCCTCAGGGTTATAGGGAAAATCACCCATCGTACCCTCATGGCACACAACAAAAGGGTAAATTCAAAGTCAACTTTGGGGATGTAATGTACAACATAGGGAATATAGTCAATAATACTGTAATAACTTTGTATGGTGACAGATGTTAACTAGACTTACCATGGTGATCATTTTGTAATGTATAAAAACATCAAATCACTGTGTTGTACACCTGAAACTAACAAATATTGTAAGTCAATTATACTTCAATAAAAATTATTTTAAAGAATCAGTAATGTTTCAGGCCAAAAAAAATATAATCATCCTCATCAGTTTGAGAAAAAAAAAGCTCAACTTAAGCCTGAGGTCTTTAAGCTGTATAAAGGAACCCTTGCTATGGGAGAGACCCTAACACTGATGATGCTTGTCTGAGGCTCTCTGGAGGAAGAAATGTATAAATACAAACAGGGTAGAGAGAACTTCGCCAAAGTATATCCAGTAATCACAAAAAAAGGAAAGAAAAGACAGAAAGCAAGGAAGCAAGGAAGGAAGGAAAGAAGGAAGGGAGGGAGGAATCTGGATACAGGGGAGGAAATAAAATACTGAAACAGAGGTCCACAATTTGGGCCAATTGGAAATCCAAAATTCACTAAAAGTATTTATAAAACAAAAAGATTGGGACTTCCCTGGTGTCACAGTGGTTAAGAATCTGCCTGCCAAGGCAGGGGACACGGGTTCGAGCCCTGGTCTGGGAAGATCCCACATGCCATGGAGCAACTAAGCCCATGTGCCACAGCTACTGAGCCTGTGCTCTAGAGCCCACGAGCCACAACTACTGAGCTTGCATGCCACAACTACTGAAGCCCGCGTGCCTAGAGCTCGTGCTCTGCAACGAGAAGCCACCGCAATGAGAAGCCTGTGCACCACAAGGAAGAGTAGCCCCGCTCAAGGCAACTAGAGAAAGCCCACGTGCAGCAATGAAGACCCAACGCAGCCGAAAATAAATAAATAAATAAAAATTTTAATAAAAGAAGATAAAAGTATACTGATTTGCTTTTGCACCTCTACAACATAGTTTCTGAATTAATTTTAACATCTGCTGAAATGCACCAATTGGCAAACCTTGATGGCCTTAGTCAACAGTTGGGCTCAAATTACAGTAATACCTGAGGATCCTTCTAAATTTGAACAACACAACCCCACTAATCTTAGGGGAGTTACTGTAATATAAAATAGAAGACGAACAGTTATGCCTCACCTTAACTATCAGAAAAATAGCCTTTCCTAAATTCCCCATGATGGTAGCACCCATTGCCCTAAAATATCCCATAGTGGGGGCATGGATGCACTGACCCAATGGGTAATAAGTTAAAACTAAATCTGTGGCAGACATTGTGAACATACTTGTGGTTGTCAAGGGAGGGGGGAGGGAAGGATTGGGAGTTTGGGATTAGCGGATACAAACTGGTATATGTAGAATGGATAAACAACAAGGTCCTACTACATAGCTCAGGAAACTATATTCAATATCCTGTGATAAACCATAATGGAAGAGAATATTAAAAATAATATATGTATATGTATGACTGAATCACTTTGCTGTACAGCAGAAATTAACACAGCATTGTAAATCAACTATCCTTCAAGTAAAAAAAACCTAAATCTGTGGCACTTACAAATTGGCTTTTAAAAATGGGACCACATGGACCTTCTCCCCTCCCCATCCCTGTTAAAACAGCTAATAAGGTCCAATGTAAATTTAAATAGGGGCTTCAAGAATTGAAAGCCATTATACAGGACCTATTTAAAGGAGTGATTGTTACCGCTGCTGCTCTCTTTAAAAATCCAATTTGGCCTGTTTCTTTAAAAATTGAGGTAACATTGGCTTATAACATTGTATAAGGTTCATGGGTACAACATTATATTTCTACTTCTATATACCCTACAGTGTGCTTACCACCAAAAATTTAGTTTCCATCTATTACCATACAGTTAATCCACTTTACCCATTCGGCCCTCCCCACTCTACCTTCGCCCCTTCCCCTCCAGTAACCACTACTCTGTTCTCTGTATCTACATGTTTGTTTTTCTTTGGATTGTTCATTTAGTTTGCTTGTTTGTTATATTGCACATATGAGTGAAATCATATGGTATTTGTCTTTCTTCCTTCTGACTTATTTCACTCAGCATAGTACCCTCAAGGTCCATCCTCGTTGTTGCAAATGGCAAGATTTCATCTTTCTTTAAATGAAATGTGGCCTGTTCTTAAAGTTGGAAAGAATTAATGGTGCCTCACAGTAGATTGTAGCAGCTTCAATGCTGTGGTCCCATTCATTAAGGCCTCCATATTCAGAATTATTGAAATTACTGACTCCATCCAATTAGCAAATGGTAAATATTTTTCTGTAATAGATTTGACTAATACGTTCGGTTCAGTCCCTATTTCAAAAGCCTCTCACCCACAGTTTGCCTTCACTTCCTAAGGTACGTGACACACCTTTACCTGGCTATCTATGGAGCACCTCAACAGTCTTGCCATCACACACAGTCTTTGCAAACATGATCTTAACTACATCCAGCTTTCTCCAGGGGCACAGGTATGGCTTTATATTCATAACATCTTCCTCTGAGGATATTCACCAGGCACACTTATTCAGGACATACAAATATTCACAAGGGAGCTCAAAAAAGGGGATGGGCCATTGCCTCACACGTTGTACAAGACCCCACCACCTCTGTAAATTCCTGAAAACTATTTGGCAAACGGAGGGCCCCTCCGTACCTAACACTGTCAAGAAACAGTTATTAACCCTCTCAACCTCCACAATGTTAAAACAAGCCCAATACCTTTTAGGCCTTTTGGGTTCTGGAGGTTACATATTCCTCATTTACAAATTTTACTTTAGCCCATTAACGTAATTATTTGCAAATCAGCCCACCTTGAATGGAGCCCCTTCCAACAAAGGCTCTAGATTCTGTCAAAACTGCAATACAACAGCCAGTCTCATTAGTGCCCCTCAGCTAGACTCCTTGCACAGTTGAAGCTTTAGCAACCTTCTCTCATGCCTCCTGGAGTCTCTGGACCACCCATACTGGCCACAAGTCACTTATGGCTTTCTGATGCAAAAACTGCCCTCCTCAGCCCTGTGCTGTATGCCATTAGAGCTGCAATTGCTGACTACATCCTGGGCTTTCCTGGAAACAGAGGTCCCACAGGCCCTGAGCCCATGACCCTCCATACCCAGCTGCCCACTATGCATTGGGTCATGGGAACAGCACCGACAAGATTTCCAAGGCCACCAAGACCTCCTTTGCTGCAGGACAGAACCAGACTGAGGCCCTCTTCCATATCCCATCTGCAGGAGGACTGGCTGCCCTGTCCTCATTTCCTTGCCAGATGTCATGGCACTGGAGGAGGCAGCCTCTCTACTAGACCCCTTTGCTACCTGGGGAGCCCCTGGAATCAACTGAGTAAACAGCAGTGGGAGCTTGTACACGTTTCACATGCTGTTGCCACCACCACATGTAACTGAAGTTCACTGGAGAGCTACTGCTTTTTTTTTTTTTTTTTTTTTTGCGGTATGCGGGCCTCTCACTGTTGTGGCCTCTCCCGTTGCGGAGCACAGGCTCCGGACGCACAGGCTCAGCGGCCATGGCTCACGGGCTTAGTTGCTCCGCGGCATGTGGGATCTTCCCGGACCAGGGCACGAACCCGTGTCTCCTGCATCGGCAGGCGGATTCTCAACCACTGCGCCACCAGGGAAGCCCAGAGCTACTGCTTTTTATCCCTTAACCAGGACACCCCTGATAAAGGATAAGAGAGGGCTCAACACAATTGGCCAAACTTCAGGCATGTATCTAGGCACTGTTTTCCCTGGCTAAAAATCAGCCCCGGGCTTCCCTGGTGGAGCAGTGTTTGGGAGTCCGCCTGCCGATGCAGGGGACGTGGGTTCGTGCCCCGGTCCGGGAAGATCCCGCGTGCCGCGGAGCGGCTGGGCCCGTGAGCCATGGCCGCAGAGCCTGCGCATCCGGAGCCTGTGCTCTGCAATGGGAGAGGCCACAAAAGTGAGAGGCATGCGTACCGCAAAAAAAAAAAAAAAAAAAAAAAAAAAAAAAAAAAAAAAAAATCAGCCCCATCTGCACCATTTTACAGACTCTTAAGACTGCTGCCAATGGTCTGGCTCTCTGATCCAGCCTATGGCAGCAACAATAATTTCTTGTCCAAGGATTCCCCTTTTAGAGTAAAGAATTCTTGCCTCATAGATACCCTAAATATAAATCAAGGTCACACATTCTTGTACATATACTGAAACCACAATAGAAGACCTTACCAAGACACTCTTTTTCCCCTTTGGAATTCAGGCATTACTGACAGTGACTAAGACACTCATTTCGCTTCTCAGAATACACAATACAGGGCCCTTGAACAAGACATTCAATGGAACTTTCACCTTCCTTACAGGCTACAGGCTTCAGGCTTCAGAGTGCCATAATAGCTTATTTAAACAAGCTCAAATTCACTTAAATGAAGCATGGTACACTTTTGTCATCACTCAAACATCAGGGGTGAATTATCATGAAGAGTCTGACTCCACTTTTTGATGTTTGACTACCGCTGACATCCCTTAGGCTTCAAGCCTCATGCTCACCTTGTGCCCCTCATCTGGGAAAGCTAGTAAGAAAGCCTCAGTGCTTCCTCCTTCGGTACTGGCAAGAGTTCCAAGCCACAAGCCCCCACCCACACATTGGAACTGTCACCCCAGCCCCAACCCTAACTACAGTTAAAATCCCCAGCCAGTCTCCTTTCCTTGCTCTCTCAAGCCATTTTTGGACCAACTTGGGAGGCCTGGCTGTTCTCCTCAGAAAACTCCCTTATATAAGTAATAAATATTTTCATACCCTCTTACTGTGTATGTGATGTCATCAGTCTTGACATCAGAACCAAATTTGGTTCACCCTACATGATGGTCACAACATATGTCTGTCATTCATGGTCTCACGGTAACTGCTGTTACCTTGAGCTCTAAACAACACATCCTTATACGGGCATCCCAAGGATGTAGGCTCATGGTGAAAGGTTTTCACTTCAGTGGTCCTCTCTCTAATCACAAAGGAAAATCCTTCCCTGAAATCCCCAGCAAATTTCCTGATACATCTCACTGACCAGCACAGGGTTACATGCCCACCCCTAAACCAATCATGAGATTCTGCCCAGGGCTTCACATACCACTGACTAAGCAATGTAGAGGTTCTGTTAGCAAGGAAGAAAGTAGGATTTGCTGTTATTAACAGCAACATCTGTCATATGAATGGTGATACTGTCCCTTTTCAGATATTTTGTGTAGAATTTTTGCAGATGGATCAGTGTATTTATGCAGTATTAATTAGTACACTATTTTTCTGATTGGCTATTAAATTTATTAGCTTCACAAAATGAACTGGGGAGCTGTCCATCTTTTTTATGGTGTGGAATATACCTCTTTAAATTACAATATGCATCTTTAACATTGCACCTTTAAGAGTTATTATAGGACTTCCCTGGTAGCGCAGTGGTTAAGAATCCGCCAGCCAATGATAGGGGACACGGGTTCGAGCCCTGGTCCAGGAAGATCCCACATGCCGTGGAGCAACTAAGCCCGTGCACCACAACTACTGAGCCGGCGCTCTAGAGCCCGCGAGCCACAACTACTGAAGCCCGCGCACCTAGAGCCCATGCTCCGCAACAAGAGAAGCCACCACAATGAGAAGCCTGTGCACCACAATGAAGAGTAGCCCCCGCTCGCTGCAACTAGAGAAAGCCCACACGCAGCAACAAAGACCCAACCAATGCAGCCAAAACTAAATAGATTAATTTTTTTAAAAGTTATTATACTCCTTCATATGTAATATGAAGCCAGAAGGGAGTGGCAGGACATATTTAAAGTGATGAAGGAAAAAAACTTACAACAAAGATTACTCTTGGGCTTCCCTGGTGGCGCAGTGGTTGAGACTCCGCCTGCTGATGCAGAGAATACAGGTTCGTGCCCCGGTCTGGGAAGATCCCACATGCCGCGGAGCGGCTGGGCCCGTGAGCCATGGCCGCTGAGCCTGCGTGTCCGGAGCCTGTGCTCCTCAACGGGAGAGGCCACAACAGTGAGAGGCCCGCGTACCGCAAGAAAAAAAAAAAAAGAAAAAAAAAGATTACTCTACCCAGCAAGGATCTCATTCAGATTTGATGGAGAAATTAAAACCTTTACAGACAAGCAAAAGCTGAGAGAGTTCAGCACCACCAAACCAGCTTTACAACAAATGCTAAAGGAACTTCTCTAGGCAAGAAACACAAGAGAAGGAAAAGACCTACAAGAACAACCTGAAACAATTAAGTAAATGGTAATAGGAACATACATATCGATAATTACCTTAAATGTAAATGGATTAAATGCTCCCACCAAAAGACACAGACTGGCTGAATAGATACAAAAACAAGACCCATATATATGCTGTCTACAAGAGACCCACTTCAGACCTAGGGACACATACAGACTGAAAGTGAGGGGATGGAAAAAGATATTCCGTGCAAATGGAAATCAGAAGAAAGCTGGAGTAGCAATTCTCATATCAGACAAAATAGACTTTAAAATAAAAACCATTACAAGAGACAAAGAAGGACACTACATAATGATCAAGGGATCGATCCATGAAGAAGATATAACAATTGTAAATATTTATGCACCCAACATAGGCGCACCTCAATACATAAGGCAAATACTAACAGCCATAAAAGGGGAAATCGACAGTAACACAATCATAGTAGGGGACTTTAACACCCCACTGTCACCAATGGACAGATCATCCAAAATGAAAATAAATAAGGAAACACAAGCTTTAAGTGATACATTACACAAGATGGACTTAATTGATATTTATAGGACATTCCATCCAAAACAACAGAATACACATTCTTCTCAAGTGCTTATGGAACATTCTCCAGGATAGATCATGTCTTGGGTCACAAATCAAGCCTTGGTATATTTAAGAAAACTGAAGTCATATCAAGTATCTTTTGCGACCACAATGCTATGAGACTAGATATCAATTACAGGAAAAAATCTGTAAAAAATACAAGCACATGGTGGCTAAACAATACACACCAACAGATCACTGAAGAATTCAAAGAGGAAATCAAAAAATACTTAGAAACAAATGACAATGGAGACACGATGACCCAAAACCTATGGGATACAGCAAAAGCAGTTCTAAGAGGGAAGTTTATAGCAATACAATCCTACCTTAAGAAACAGGAAACATCTCGAATAAACAACCTAACTTTGCACCTAAAGCAATTAGAGAAAGAAGAACAAAAAAACCCCAAATTTAGCAGAAGGAAAGATCATAAAGATCAGATCAGAAATAAATGAAAAAGAAATGAAGGAAATGATAGCAACACTCAATAAAACTAAAAGCTGGTTCTTTGAGAACATAAACAAAATTGATAAACCTTTAGCCAAACTCATCAAGAAGAAAAGGGAGAAGACTCAAATCAATAGAATTACAAATGAAAAAGGAGATGTAACAACGGACACTGCAGAAATACAAAAGATTATTAGAGATTACTACAAGCAACTGAATGCCAATAAAATGGACAACCTGGAAGAAATGGACAAATTCTTAGAAATGCACAAGCTGCCGAGACTGAACCAGGAAGAAATAGAAAGTATGAACAGACCAATCACAAGCACTGAAATTGAAACTGTGATTAAAAATCTTCCAACAAACAAAAGCCCAGGACCAGATGGCTTCAGAGGCAAATTCTATCAAACATTTAGAGAAGAGCTAACACCTATCCTTCTCAACTTCTTCCAGAATATAGCAGAGAAAGGAACACTCCCAAACTTATTCTATGAGGCCACCATCATCCTGACACCAAAACCAGACAAAGATGTCACAAAGAAAGAAAACTACAGGCCAATATCACTGATGAACATAGATGCAAAAATCCTCAACAAAATACTAGCAAACAGAATCCAACAGCACATTAAGAGGATCATACACCATGATCAAGTGGGGTTTATTCCAGGAATGCAAGGATTCTTCAATATATGCAAATCAATCAACGTGATACACCATATCAACAAACTGAAGGACAAAAACCATATGATCATCTCAATAGATGCAGAGAAAGCTTTTGACAAAATTCAACACCCATTTATGATAAAAAATCTCCAGAAAGTGGGCATAGAGGGAACCTACCTCAACATAATAAACGCCATATACTACAAACCCACAGCCAGCATTGTTCTCAATGGTAAAAAACTGAAGCCATTTCCACTAAGATCAGGAATAAGACAAGGTTGCCCTCTCTCACCACTCTTATTCAACATAGTTTTGGAAGTTCTAGCCACAGCAATCAGAGAAAAAAAAGAAATAAAAGGAATCCAAATAGGAAAAGAAGAAGTAAAGCTGTCACTGTTTGCAGATGACATGATACTATACATAGAGACTCCTAAAGATGCTACCAGAAAACTACTAGAGCTGATCAATGAATTTGGTAAAGTAGCAGGATACAAAATTAATGCACAGAAATCTCTGGCATTCTTATACACTAATGATGAAAAATCTGAGAGTGAAATTAAGAAAACACTCCCATTTACCATTGCAACAAAAAGAATAAAATATCTAGGAATAAACCTACCTAAGGAGACAAAAGACTTGTATGCAGAAAACTATAAGACACTGATGAAAGAAATTAAAGATGATACAAATAGGTGGAGAAATATACCATGTTCTTGGATTGGAAGAATCAACATTGTGAAAATGACTCTACCACCCAAAGCAATCTACAGATTCAAGGCAATCCCTATCAAACTACCAATGGCATTTTTCACAAAACTAAAACAAAAAATTTCACAATTTGTATGGAAACCCAAAAGATCCCAAAGAGCCAAAGCAATCTTGAAAAAGAAAAACAGAGCTGGAGGAATCAGGCTCCCTGACTTCAGACTATACCACAAGGCTACAGTAATCAAGACAGTATGGTACTGGCACAAAAACAGAAATATAGATCAATGGAACAGGATAGAAAGCCCAGAGATAAACCCACACACATATGGTCACCTTATCTTTGATAAAGGAGGGAAGGATATACAGTGGAGAAAAGACAGCCTCTTCAATAAGTGGTGCTGGGAAAACTGGACAGCTACATGTAAAAGTATGAATTTAGGACACTCCCTAACACCACACACAAAAATAAACTCAAAATGGATTAAAGACCTAAATGTAAGGCCAGACACTATAAATCTCTTAGAGGAAAACATAGGCAGAACACTCTATGATATAAATCACAGCAAGATCCTTTTTGACCCATCTCCTAGAGAAATGGAAATAAAAACAAAAATAGACAAATGGGACTTAATGAAACTTAAAAGCTTTTGCACAGCAAAGGATACCATAAACAAGACCAAAAGACAACCCTCAGAATGGGAGAAAATAGTTGCAAATGAAGCAACTGACAAAGGATTAATATCCAAAATTTATAAGCAACTCATGCAGCTCAATAACAAAAATACGAACAACCCAATCCAAAAATGGGCAGAAGAACTAAATAGACATTTCTCCAAAGAAGATATACAGATTGCCAACAAACACATGAAAGAATGCTCAACATCATTAATCATTAGAGAAATGCAAATCAAAACTACCATGAGATATCATCTCACACCGGTCAGATTGGCCATCATCAAAAACTCTAGAAACAATAAATGCTGGAGAGTGTGTGGAGAAAAGGGAACACTCTTGCACTGCTGGTGGGAATGTAAATTGATACAGCCACTATGGAGAACAGTATGGAGGCTCCTTAAAAAACTACAAATAGAACTACCATACGACACTGCAATCCCACTACTGGGCATATACCCTGAGAAAAACCATAATTCAAAAAGAGTCATGTACCAAAATGTTCATTGCAGCTCTATTTACAATATCCAGGAAATGGAAGCAACCTAATTGTCCATCATCGGATGAATGGATAAAGAAGATGTGGCACATATATACAATGGAATATTACTTAGCCATAAAAAGAAATGAAATTGAGTTATTTGTAATGAGGTGGATAGACCTGGAGTCTGTCATACAGAGTGAAGTAAGTCAGAAGGAGAAAAACAAATACCGTACGCTAACACATATATATGGAATCTAAGGGAAAAAAATGTCATGAAGAGATTAGTGATAGGACGGGAATAAAACACAGACCTACTAGAGCATGGACTTGAGGATATGGGGAGGGGGAAGGGTAAGATGTGACAAAGTGAGAGAGTGGCAGGGACATATATACACTATCAAATGTAAATTAGATAGCTAGTGGGAAGTTGCCGCATAGCACAGGGAGATCACCTCTGTGCTTTATGACCACCTAGAGGGGTGGGATAGGGAGGGTGGGAGGGAGGGTGACGCAAGAGGGAAGAGATATGGGGACATATGTATATGTATAACTGATTCACTTTGTTGTAAAGGAGAAACTAACACACTATTGTAAAACTGTTATACTCCAATAAAGATGTTTTAAAAAGAGTTATTATACTCCTTCATATGTAATACAAGAATCTCACAACAAGGAATTGCTCTCACATATTAACCAAAAGTAACATATAGATGTCGGTACAATCTCTTTGCAGCTATATTTAGAAATGAGATGGGTCAATAGCATTCTTTTTGGTAATATATTTTTCTCATTGGATACTATAAAGGCTATACAAAATGATCTGGGGAGCTTTTCATATTTTTCTATGGCTGGAATGGCATACATCATAATTATCTGGTTTTAAAGGTTAAACAGGAATTAGCACAGAATCATTTTGGTGCTTTTAATAACTGACTATACTATAACTATGTGTCTATAAATTAGAGTGCACTGAGACTCAGTCCTCTGTTTCCTACTCTCCCCTCTCCCTAGGGGATCTCATTCAAGTCCATGGTTGTTAAACGCCATTGATTTCTCCCCTGTGCTCCAGACCTGTATATCCCAGAAGGTCTGCTTGATATCTCTACTCTGGTCACTAAAAGATATCACAAACCACATCTCTGAAACAGTACTCTTGCTTTTCCTTTCTTCCCCCAGTCTTCTTTGTCTCAGAAATGATACCACCATCTGCCCAAGTGCTCAAGCCTAAAAACTAGGGGTCATCCTTGTCTCCTTTCTTTCTCTCAATCTTTACAAACCCCATCCAAACAATCTATAATACCTGTCAATTTTACTTTCAAAATGTATTCTCAATCTATCTCCCTGTGTCCATGTCCACTAACACCACTTTAGACTAAGCCAAATCATGATTCATTCATTCTTTCTTTCTTTCTGGCTGTGTTGGGTCATCGTTGCTGCATGCGGGCTTTCTCTAGTTGTGGCAAGCGGGGTCTATGGGGATAAAGAACATCTTTATTAAATACCAAATACACACAGTGTGTGTGTGTATGTTGTCCATTAAATTGTTGGTCTATTATTATATCCATCTAACATTTGATCCTAGCTTTATAGCACATCTTAATAAATGCAGTACAAGTTATCACTCATTTATTTTTTTCTAAACTTTCTTGGTAGTTATCACCTGTTTATTCTCAGTTGAAGCTTTATAATTTAACTCTACTCCTTTGAGTCCCAGATGTACTTCCTTCAGTTGGATTCTGTGAGGCTTATCCAATCACTTCAAAATTCATTCCTTTTTAAAACTAAATTTATTTTATTTATTTATTTTTGGCTGCATTGGGTCTTCGTTGCTGCACGTGGGCTTTCTCTAATTGTGGTGAGCGGGGGCTACTCTTCGTTGCGGTGCACAGGCTTCTCATTGCAGTGACTTCTCTTGTGAGCACGGGCTCTAGGCACGCGGCTTCAGTAGTTGTGGCACGTGGGCTCAGTAGGTGTGGCTTGCGGGCTCTAGAGCGCAGGCTCAGTAGTTGTGGCGCACGGGCTTAGTTGCTCTGTGGCATGTGGGATCTTCCCGGACCAGGGCTCGAACCCGTGTCCCCTGCTTTGGCAGGCAGATTCTTCACCACTGCACTGCCAGGGAAGCCCCCATAGTCATTTCTTGCTTGGTCAACTGCAACAGCTTCCAAATTGTTACCCCTGTTTATACACTTGATGCCTTATAGTCTATTCTATGCAACATCTGGAGTAAAACTTTTCAGAACTGAGGCTACTGCCCCTAGAAACACTACAGTGTTGCCTCCTCATACCTATAATAAAATTCAGTCTTCTTAATACTTGCTTCTGAGGTCATGCAAGATGACACTTTTGTCTATGTTTGCAGCATCATGTCGTTCACTCCCTTCCTAACTTATCATGCTCTCGCCACACTGGAATCTTTTCTATTCCTTGAAGATTTGAAGCTTTTCTACACCAAGCCTTTTGCCTCTGGAGTTCTGGGTCTCAGTTCAAATGTCACTTTCTCATAGAGACCTTCCCTTAATTCCTTATTTATAGGGGACAACCTGAAACCCCTGTGTAGTCCCTACCTCCCACATCAACTTATGTATTGACTTGATAGCACATATCACAATTTATAATTACCTTATTTATTTACTTTTTTTCATTTAATATTTCACCAATGGGATACTTTTCAATATTTTTTTCACTGCTTTTTGTCAAATGACTCTACTCTGTGTTCAATAGCTACATATGAAAGGAATAAAAATGTATGTATCTGATGTTTATGAGAGATGTCTAAGTTGGAAATACTTAGACTTGTGATAGAGGCAGTATTTAAAATTACAGGAGTGGGGGACTTCCCTGGTGGCACAATGGTTAGAATCCACCTGCCAATGCAGGGGACGTGGGTTTGATCCCTGGTCCAGGAAGATCCCACATGCCATGGAGCAATTAAGCCCACGAGCCACAACTACTGAGCCCATGTGCCACAACCATGGAAGCCTGTGCGCCTAGAGCCTGTGGTCCACAACGAAAGAAGCCACTGCAATGAGAAGCCCGCATACTGCAATGAGGAGTAGCCCCCACTCGCTGCAACTAGAGAAAGCCCGTGCACAGCAATGAAGACCCAACGCAGCCAAAAATAATAAAATAAAATAAAATTACGGGAGTGGGATCGGGCCAACTCACCTCCTCTCATGGGCACATCAAAATTACAATGATTTACAGAACACTTATCAATGAAAAAGACCAGAACCTACAAGAAAACATCTTCTACAATTAAAGATATAAATAAGAAACGACAACAAGATGGGTAGGAGGGGGAGAGTCACAATATAATCAAGTCCCATACCCTTGGGTGGGCGACACACAAAAGGGAGAATAATTACAACTGCAGAGGTTCTCCCCAAGGAGTGAGAGGTCTGAGCCCAAAATTAGGCTCCCCAGCCCAGGGGTCCTGCACCAGGAAGATGAGCCCCCAGAACATTTGGCTTTGAAGCCCAGTGGGGCTTACTTTCAGGAGAGCCAGAGGGCTGTGGGAAAGAGAGACTCCACTCTTAAAGGGTGCACACAAAATCTCACATGCTCCAGGACCCAGGGGCAGAAGCAGTAATTTGAAAGGAGCCTGGGTCAGACCTACCTGCTGATCTGAAGAATCTCCTGGAGAGGCAAGAGGCAACTACAGTTAACCCTGGGGACATAGACACTGGTGGCAGCCATTTCTGAGAGCTCTTTCTACCATGTGGACACTGGTGCTGGCAAGCACCATCTTGGAATCCTCCCTCGAGCTTATTAGCCTCAGGACCCAGTCCTGCCCAGGCCCACCATCCTGTAGGCCCAGTACTGGGACACCTCAGGCCAAGCAACTAACTGGGAGGGGACGCAGCCCTACCAACTAGCAGACAGGTTGCCTTAAGATCCCCTAAGCCCACAACCACCCCTAGACAAGGCCCTGCCCACTAGAGGGCCCAGAAGCAGGCTCCACACACCAGTGCATGCAGCAGATCTGGGACCACCAGGTTCTTGTGGCCAGACACCCTGGGACCCAGCTCCACCCAACAGTGGGCAGACGCCAGCCTCAGAATCTCAGGCCCCGCCCACCAGCAAGCCTGCTCTAGCCCAGGGAACAGCCTCAAGCATGTCAATACAAGCTTCAGGGCACCCTGGGCCCTGCTGCCAGCTCTGTCAGGAACCAGCTCTGGGACCTTTCTCCCAGGTTTACCCTCTGGGAGAAAAAAAATATCCAGTAGCACAGGAGGGGGGAGGGGCGGCGGAGATGCAGGAAATACAGGGGAAATAAGATGTAGTGAAGTCCCTGAGGAAATGGAATAGGAGGGACTGGGACCTAGAGCATGAAGGTAGGGTTTCGCAAGGAAAACCGAGGGGCTTCATGGCTCAGCCACTCGATTTTCTTGATGAGACGAACTCCAAGGTTGTCTGCTTTAGGATGAGGGAAGAGAGCAGACAGCTTGAGACCGTATAGAAAGTTTGAGATAGCAGCTGACAGGCGAGAGGGAGCTGAACCAAAAGACTCCCCCCACCACCACGCCCACTCACCCGACTCCCGGGTTTGAAATTTGTTGAGCCGTATCCAGGTGCCGTCCTTCAGAAGCTCTTGGAAACGAGAAATCATTGTGAGGCGCACTGCGGCCCCCGGGAGCACAGTCACCAGCCAGCCTGCCCTGTAGGAGGTGCTGTGCCAAGGAGAGCGCGTCCCAGGTGGACCCTGGAGCAGTCACCCAACTTGTCTGCCCAACAGGGGGCGCTGGGTAGAGTATGGTGGTTCCCAGCATGCTTTGCGGCGTGAGTCGGAGCCCACATCTCGGAAGTGCTAGCTCGTCGCCCTGAGGGGGTTTGGTGTGGCTAGTGGGTCGCTTCACTCTTTGTTAGGAGAACGCACGGGTGAGAGGGGAAGGAGGCTGAGGAGGAGGCCAGGACGGATCTAGGGCTGAAGGAGGACTGCGTGAGTAGCGCAGAGGCGGATCGGTTGGCGGCCACCGCTCACCACAGAGGCAGTGGCTCTGCCGACGAGGCCCCGGTGGCCATGGCCATGGACTTCAGAGACCCCAGCAGCGGTTTCCGCCACAACGAGGTAGTTATGTTCATCAACGAAGAGGTGCTCAGTAACGGAGGCGGCCCAGACTTCTACTTGACCTTCCGCTCACGGGCCTAGAACGAGATCGAGGACGAGCTGCAGTCCATCCTGGCCAACACGCAGGTGCCACTGGCCATCAAGAGGGCCTGTGCCTGGAGCGCGCTGGCCTTGAGCGTGCGTGTGGCCACGAGGCATCAGGAGCAGCAGGTCCGCCAGGTCCAGCGGCTGCAGGAGCCCGTGGGGCAGCGGGAGATGGCCACCTGGGCTCTGACCTTGCAGCTGCAGCGCCTGCGCGAGGAGCGCGAGGAGATTGTCAGGCAGTTGCTTTGCACCCGCAGCTACCTGCAGCAGGTGCTGAAAGAGCACGAGGCCCTGCGTAAGCAGCTGCTCCAGGCCGAGATGCAGTCCCAGGAGTTCGTATCGCGGTCTGAAGCCCAGCAGCTCCGGGCTGACGTGTGGCTCCTGACCCCAGAGGAGCGAAACACGTTGCTGGTCGCGACTTCACAGCGCGGGCAGATGGAGGAGGCCCAGAATGCCTCGGCAGGCGGTGTGCTTTACGTGCCACCACCCCCGAGTTCCTGGCCCCAGGTTGTTCAAGCCCCTCCTCCCATGCCGTTCCACATGCCATTCCCACGCCTATTGCCGCCCGCACCTAGGGTAGTCTCAGAAGCAGAAGCAGCAGCCGCAGCAGCAGCATTCCCACTCCGGATGCCTGCTGGGGGGATCTACCCACCTGGCATGCAGCCTGCAGTCGTGTCCCAGGAGGAGGTAGCCCTGCAGTGGGACCCGAGGATCCAAGGCCAAGAGGAAGGTCCTGTGAGGCCCCCACTTCGGAGGCCCCTCCCTCGGAGCACAGCTGGAGCCAAGAAGATCCAATGAAGCAACAACCTCAGGAACAGACGCCCAGGCCATCAGAGTTAAGAAAGCCTTTAAACCCCAGCAAGAGGAGAAACCTGCCCCAGACCTCAGGAGGAGGGATTGGGACTGCCTAAGGTATAGAGTGGGATTAATTTTTCCTGATACTTGCCTTGCAATAAATGCCAGAAAATCTAGATACTAAGTGAGGTGGAAAGTCTTGCCCAGAACAAGCTCCTCATTAAATTCAGGGATGGGATGTAGAAAAAGGAATGGACACATAGTCTAAAGAGAAATCAATTTCTGAAGGCCCTCTTCTGATCAAAAACTAACTCTTTTATTTACATCATAAAAAAATTTGAAAATCCATCAAACAAAAATTTTCATTATCCTACCATCAAGCAATAACCATTTTTAACACATAATATATCTGTTTCTACATATGGATCTCTTTCTCCCACTTTCATATTATACATGTATATGTATATGTGTGTATATAATGTGCATTGTTTTAAAAGAAGATGAGATTCTATTGCATATGTTAATTAATCCTTTAAAGGAAAATTTCTTCAATTGCATTTAAGTTCACAGGTTGGTGGACTTTGGATGGCTGCTACCGATTGGTTGATACCCTCGAGAGGCTGATGTGATTAAACATTCTCTTTGGGCTTCCCTGGTGGTGCAGTGGTTGGGAGTCCGCCTGCCGATGCAGGGGGACGCGGGTTCGTGCCCCGGTCCGGGAAGATCCCACATGCCGCCGAGCGGCTGGGCCCGTGGGCCATAAAAAACATTCTCTTTTTCTCCTTTCTGTATTCTTTTAACCTCCTCTCTCCCATAATACCAGGTCTTTGGCTGAGAATAACCATGCTCTTAGAACATAAGATACACTTTATTCTAGGAACACTGCTTTTCCTTGAGAATGCTATTGTTATGCTGTATTCTGCAGCAGTGTTCATATTTGTTTCTTGATTTGTTTTTATAACATTCATTGGTTTGGGCCTGTTCTTTGTGTCTCTAAACTCCAGGAACTTCGTGTGAAGCTGAAGGAGGTCCAGCTCCCAGTGTGTGAATCCTTAGGAAATATCCTTCTGGCTCTCAGCAACCTTCACCTCCGTGAGACCTCAACTGGCTGGAGGTAGAGTATCAGAGAAAAGTAAACATTATGGCACACATCTTGCAACAAGGGAGGGCAGACAAATTTTGTTAAACTTAATGCTTCTGTTGGGGACAAGAGATAGACATAGCAGAGTTTCAAAGAGTGGGGTGGGAGGGTAGTATTAAACTGTAGGGGTTACAGAAAGTTTTTCAAATTGCATTCATTAATTCATTGAACAAATAGTGATTGATTGTTATGTGCTAGGAACTACTATTGTATGTTATTATCTGGTACACACATTTTAACTCAATTGGATAAGTTTGGTTAGATGACAGGAGAGAGCCTAATTTGGCATACAAATTATATCAGGAGTGACTTCTTTGCCTTACACATAGTATGGCTTTTGGGTAAACACAATTGAAATAAAGTCAAGATCCATTTCTATGATTCTGGGGGCAATGTCAAAGAGACTTTCATGGAAGGACTTGAATGACTGAACTGCTCATCACATTAATCCCAGTGGAAATGAATGAGCAGGGGCATATATTGGGAATGTAGCCTCACAAAAGTATAGGCAGGACTTTTCTCATACTCCTGCGGATTTCCCCCCTTGAGAGGGACAGCTATTTTCCCAGTTGTCTGAAAGACCACTGGGTTGTCTTTAAGAAAGACAATGCTTTGGGAGAGTGTTGGCTACACACTCGAACCCTCAGCTTCAGGCTGCCCCCATCCCGAGCCCCTTTCCAGTCAAGAGTAAATGAAGAATAAAATGGATTCCAAGGACAGGCATTGTGCTATGGATGGTGCTTCCCTTGGGAGTACCTACTGGATTAAAAATAGAACTGGACTGGGACAAGCACCCTAAGTCTTGACAATGCCCCTGGGCCTTTCTCTTCCACTTGGTGTGTTCTCTGCAGGCTCTCTGCTCCCCTGAGGCAGCTGCTGCAAGCCAGGGGGAGCCAGGGTTGAGCCCAGGGGCTGGGAAGTTAGGTCAGCCTCCAGGCTGAACAAAAAGTGTCCTCGAGTTCCCCCAGGAGATCCCCATTCACCAAGCTCAACCTTTGTCAGAGGTTTTCTGATTCTAACTAGCAATAAAGAGTGTGCACTTATTTGCTGTGTCTTCTGTGTAATGTGTACCTCGGGGCAGGTTTGCTCAGAAGCGGCAGTTTGAATCTGCATTTTTCCCTCCATCCCACTGAGGTGACGGAAAATCCAATCTCATTCGCTATTGAAGGGCCCCTCCTCTTCCTGTGAGTTACTCAAGAATGGGAGGGGCAGGGCCTTCTACAGGGTCTTCAATCCATTGTGACTGTCCCTGCTCCCCTCACTGTCCAGTCCCCGCGGTTCCTTGAAGGTGGGCATCTCTACTACTCCTGGGCCCGTGGGGCACGAGAGGTGAGGTGAGGAGGGGGTTTCTGCCTAGGCTGGGAGCCCTAATGCCTGGTGTCCAGCCTCCCTGCATGCACCGAGAAGCCATTTCCCTGAGGCCCTGTATCCCAGAGGTCCCTTGAGCAGAAGTTTCCCTCCTGCGTTTCTGCCCTGCGAGGCACTGCCCCCTCCCTCCTATGCATAACCCCATCAAGATGCTCAGGATTCTGGAGAACAGCCAGGCGTAGACAGTCAGCTAACAAGACAAATGTTCCCTGAGGCAAAGGGGGGGTAGAGTCTGGCTACCTGCTTGGGGTAGAGAGAGGGAAGGGGCAGAGAACGGACGTGAACCTGACCCACCAGCATTCTGTCTTCCCTCGGAGTCCTGATTACCAGGAGGCCTGGGTAACTCGGGAGGGCGCTGGGGAGGAAGGGGACCGTCAGGGACATCAACCCAAAGCTAGGCTTTCTGGGTTGGAGAATGGCTTTGTGATACACTTGTGTATGCTGATAGCTCCCTGGAATTTTGGGAGGATGGGACACAGATGGGACTTGGGAATATTACAGTACATTTTAATCCGGCAGTTCTCAATGCATGGTTTCTGAGCCAGCAACATCAGGATCACCTGGAAACTTATTACAAATGCAAATTCTCAAGCTCCGCCTCAGACCTCCTGACTTGGGAAGTTGTGGGAGGCGAGGCCTAACAGGTGTTTCTGGTGCTTACTAAAGTTTGAGAACCTTTGTAACCCCTAGTGTAGTGTGAACAAATCACCCTGGATCTCGTTATGGTTGGTTCATTTAGGGCTTCACAACACACTCTGATGTCCATTGGAACGTCTGTCGATGTGTATGAAAGCAGACAGCCCAGTCACAACTCTTCCGTAGCTCAGTGCGATCACCTAATATTTCAGGGCTGAAGTTTTTCATAGCAACCTGCATGAATCTTTGGCCAGAATCATTGAGGTTGGCCGTCAGTCATCCCGTTGTTCTAGGCTGGGCACATGCACGTAAAGGCAGCAAGTTGTTTAAGAGCCTGGGCTTTGGAGCCAGAGAGACTGGCTTCATACATCTTCTCTACCATTCACTAGCTGTGTGACCAAAAACAAACTAGTGAATTTCTCTGATCCCCCAAAAGTATTGGCTCCCTTCCCCCACCGTTAGGGTTCTTCTCTGTGATGATGGGGTAATGGGTATAAAGGATACCCACTGTGTGCCTTCTCATACCACTGAGTACGTACTATGTGACACTGTATGGCCATTATCCCATTGGTGACCATCACAGCTCCAGAAAGTACAGGCATAATAGATACCTCTATCAATAGTTCTTCAAGGAGGATATTTTACTCCCATTTTTACAAATGTGGTAACTCAATAAGTTACCCAAAGTCATTTAGCCGGGAGTTGGTGAAGCCTGGGTTCTAACCCCAGTCTGCCTGGCACCAAACTCCATGCCCTTTCTACTGTATCACAGAGCCTCAACCTTGTACCCTTACCAATTAGTAGCAGTTAACAGGGTCTGTCAATACCTTGATGGATATAACTGACCATAATGGAAGGACTCTGAATCATAGCGGCAGTCTGGTGGAGAGGGAGGTGAGTGGAGATGGCAAAAGAGTCAGGCTTGGTCACTGTGGAGTGTTGGTGCTAGGACAGAAGGTGCGGGAAGGAGTGTGGACAGGGCTCCTGGGGGTGTCAGCCTGCTGAAAGCTGCAGAGACAGAGATGCAGAAGAGGCTGAGGCAGCGTGCGGTGGCTGCCACGTTCTCTGCCCCACCTCCTCCGAGCCCCTTGCCGTCAACACTTCCACTACCATTCGTCTCACTCCGCTGCAGAAGCAGTGGGCTCCAAGCCGACCCTTCCTGTGGGGGTCTCTGCAGGCAGCAAGTGTAAAGTTTAGGGATGGGGAGAAGCACCTCTCAGGTGTCACAGGGGGCAACAAAAGACCGATCGATAATAGGTGTGCCTCTGCATCCCTCTGGGGGTGAGAGAGCTGTGCCTGATGCATGGCAAATGGCAGCCAACCAGACTAATGAGCAGTGTCAAATAAAAAGTTTTCTTTGATAAAAACAAGTTTCAAATGAGGGCCGAGCCCTGATATCTGGTAGGAGTGGAGGCTTTGTCTTCTCACAGAGCCAACTCTTATTTATAAGCAGGATGCAAGAGAGAACCAAGGAGATTAAAACCCACTCTCCTGGGAAATCATTTTCCTGAGGGCCTTTCTGACTGTCAAAGTAAACTAGTTTCACCAAAACAAGAAGTAGGAAAAGCGATTAAAACCACGCACAATCCCAAAACCTGGAGGCGACGGCTGTTTACATGTTAATGTATTTACCTGATACACACACATATGCATATATATATCCACATACATACATACCAAGACACAATATAGTACATACTTTTTTGTAGCCTCCTCAACTGTGAAAGTAGTGGCTCAAATCTGGATCCTTTCCGTGGTGGGCTCCGCACCCCGCATGGGGGAAAGTATAGGGATTGGGAGAAGCACTTCTTGGATGGCAGGGGAGCAGTTATAGATATAGATACATAGATATAGATTTATTTACCAAAACAGAAATATGGTACATACTTCTTTCCTACATTTGTTTCTCACTTAACTTGAATATTGTCTCATATTTGAATTATTTGAGAATGTGACTTTAAATGGCCGTGTAACGTGCTGTCATGTCAGTGTTTCAATTTACTTAAGCTGTTCTGTCTCATTGGGCATTTAGATTGTTTCCAAATTTTCATTTCACTCTCAACACTAGGTGTGCAGAGTTTTCTGTACTGTGCCCAAGAGTAAATATAATCATTTAAAATATCTTTAACCAATTTGAAAGATATCTTGTTTTGATTTATATTTCTTTGCTTATTAGAAAGATGGAGTATTTTTTCAAATTGCTTATCCATTTGTATTTCTTCTGTCATGACTTAGCTATTCATGTCCTTATTCCAGTGTACTCATGGAATATTCATCTTGTTTTGTATTTATTTGATAGTAAGGATATTAACCTAACCCTTTGTCATACTTAAGATGCAAGTATTTTCCCTTGTTTGTAGTTTATCTTTAAATTTGTGTGTGGTGGCATTTTGATAGTCAGAAGTATTAAATTCTTATATATTGAAATATTTTCCCCGTCATTTCTTCTTTTTCTTTTATTAGGAAGGCCTTTATTCTGAGATAAGATACAACCATCTATATTTGATTCTGTATCTTTTACAGTTTTTAAAAATTTAACTCCTTAATCATCCTTGAATTTATTTTGGTACTTATGAGGTAGGTCTCAATGTATTTTTTCCCCTAAATAATCAACCTAGTATCTCAGCATCATTTTTCAATGTTCCATTCTTTCCCCATTGATCTGAAAAGAACATCTTTATCAAATACCAAATACACACACACAGTGTGTGTGTTGTCCATTAAATTGTTGGTCTATTATTATATCCATCTAACATTTGATCCTAGCTTTATAGCACATCTTAATAAATGCAGTACAAGTTATCACTCATTTATTTTTTTCTAAACTTTCTTGGTAGTTATCACCTGTTTATTCTCAGTTGAAGCTTTATAATTTGACCCTACTCCTTTGAGTCCCAGATGTACTTCCTTCAGTTGGATTCTGTGAGGCTTATCCAATCACTTCATAATTCATTCCTTTTTAAAATATAAATTTATTTTATTTATTTATTTTTGGCTGCATTGGGTCTTTGTTGCTGCGCGCGGGCTTTCTCTAATTGTGGCGAGCGGGGGCTACTCTTCGTTATGGTGCACAGGCTTCTCATTGCGGTAGCTTCTCTTGTTGCAGAGCTCGGGCTCTAGGCTCGGGCTCTAGGCAAGCTTCAGTAGTTGTGGCACGTGGGCTCAGTAGTTGCGGCTTGCAGGCTCTAGAGTGTGGGCTCAGTAGTTGTGGCACACGGGCTTAGTTGCTCTGTGGCATGTGGGATCTTCCCGGACCAGGGATCAAACCCGTGTCCCCTGCATTGGCAGGCAGATTCTTAACCACTGTGCCATCAGGGAAGTCCCATTCCTCTTTTTTTTTAACCTAGTTTGAGTAGATTTCTGTTCCTTAAGGCTTTAATCTCAGCCCTATTCTTTCTCTTCACTTCCTCCTTTCATGATCTTATCTAAACATTTGACACCTATCATCTTTAGGAAGAAGATTACAATCTATATAATTTTAAAAAGCTCACGTTTACTGCTTACTATGTATATTTGGTGGCATTCTCTTATTTAATTCCCTTTAAAACCCTCCAAGATAGGTAGTAGTACCACCTTCATCTTACAGATGTAGAAACCTAGGCTTAGAGAGGTTAAGTAACTTGTGCTGCATGTTAAGAGCCAGGATTCAAATTCTTTTCTGATATACCTGCCATCCTAAGCTACGTAGCATTTAAAAGAAGGAAATGTGAATACTAAAAGTTCTGTCTGCTTTAAAACTGAAAATCATAGCCACCAAAGATACAGACTTCTGTTTTTGGAATTGAAAATGACACAAGAAGCAGTATGTCATACTAAAGGGAGGTTGTAATGGTAGCGTGCTTAAAGGCATTGGCTCTGACCACTTGGGTCTGAATCCCAGATGCATTCAATGGATTAATGGTGTTATAATCCACATACAGCACTCTCCACAGTGCCCGGTACATATCAACTCTAAGACGTACATTTTTCGGAGTTCCCTAGTGGCCTAGTGGTTAGGATTCCGGGCTTTCACTGCCGTGGCCCGGGTTCAATCCCTGGCTGGAGAACTGAGATGCTGCACGGTGCGGCCAAAAAAGAAAAAATATATATATACTTTTTTTCACATTTTTGAAACCAGTAGGTCTCTCACAGTTTAATTGGCAGTATTTATCTTACAACTGCTGGCATCTTAGATTTGATGAAATAAAGTAGAAAGTGCTTAATAAGTATTTAGCTATTACACAAGATGACCACTCATCCGCCAGCAAGTATTTCTTCAGTGTGAACTATGTGCCAGGCACTGTTCTAGGGACTGGGATGGACTAGTAAACACAGCAAAGATTCTTGCTCTCATGTTTACCTTCTAGTGGGAGACAAACATGAAATACAGATTAACAAGTAAAGTATATAGTATGTCAGATGGTAATAGGTGGTAAGTAACAGAAGTGAAACAGAGTAAGGGGGATGGGAAGGGGTGGGGGCAAGGAGTGCTGCTCTATTAGACAGAGTGCACAGGGAATGCTGCCCTGACTAGGTGACATTTGAAGAGACCTGCATGGGATTAGAGGGTGAGCCAGGAGGATAGCTGCGGGAATATCTTTCCAGGTAGAAGGCAGAGCAAGCACAAGGGCCTTGAAGTGAGGGCACCCTTAGGGTCTTTGAGGGGTAGCAAGAGGGCCATTATGGCTGGAGAGAAGCGAGTCCAGGAGAGTAAATGAGGTGGGAGGGGGAAGTGCTGCAGATTATAGTTGGAAACTTTAAGTATGTGGATAAGGATTTCTTGAAATCCTCTCAAAAAGGCTCTAGATCTAAGAGTAGGAACTGCGTATTGGGGTTCACAACCACCTAGCAAGGATTGCTGAGTGTCATGGCTACACTGCACTTAAGGCTGGGGGACTGCTGGGGGTAGAGATGGCATTAATTTAGGTAAAGTGAGGAGAGAGACAGTTCCACTGAGTCTCTTAAACACACTCATGCACAGTCAAAATGATTCATGGTGCAGAACAGTTTGAGGGCAAAATGATAATGATACGTGATCAGAATAACTAGATGAGGCTACTCTGAAAAAGAAAGTGACATTCAGGGCTTAACATTACTAAATGAGGTACAGCACAAACTGGCCTTGGTTTGATCTTTCAAAAGGCATGCTGCCACAGCATCCGTCCTTGCTTCAAGTGGGCTGGACAAAACTAAAGTTATTTTAAGAATACGGAAGAACATTTACAGGGTAACTACATGTAGGACAGAAGAGTACAGAAGTCAGATTTCTGTAACCATTTAATGTAAGGTACACGGTTTTTAAAAAATCTTTTGTTTCTTAGCAGCCAGGATGCATAGTGGTTCAAAGCATGGTCTTTGAAGGCAGACGGAGCTGGGCTCAAATGTCAGTTTTGTCACTTTTACTCTTTGTGGGACTTTTGTTAAGTAACCAACTCCAGCCTCGGTTACCTCCTCTGTAAACTGGGAAGGATACTGCCCAACCTCAGAGAGTTGCTATGAGGATTAAATGAAATGTGTGTAAAGTGCACAGCACTGTAACTAGTTGCTCAATAAAACTATAGGGCTTCCCTGGTGGCGCAGTGGTTAAGACTCCGCCTGCCGATGCAGGGGACACGGGTTCGAGCCCTGGTCCGGGAAGATCCCACATGCCGTGGAGCAACTAAGCCCGTGCGCCACAACTACTGAGACTGTGCTCTAGAGCCCGCGAGCCACAACTACTGAAGGCTGCGTGCCTAGATCCCGTGCTCTGCAACAAGAGAAGCCACCGCAATGAGAAGCCCGCGCACCGCAACGAAGAGTAGGCCCCGCTCGCCGCAACTAGAGAAAGTCCGCACGCAGCAACGAAGACCCAACGCAGCCAAAGATAATAATAAAAAAATTATAAAATAAACAAATAAAACTATAGCTGCATTTTCCTACTAAAAATGTATTGTATACCAAGATTTCTCCTGTTCATTATCTCTTGAAACAGAGGGACTCAAATTTACAACTGCCATCAAAATACACAGACAATAAAAGCAAAGACAAAGCAAAACGTTTCCCTAGAATTAGGCAGTTCTAGCATTACAGTGTACACACTGAATTTAAAAAGATGGACCTCCAAGTTGACTTTTTAGATACATGGCAACACACATAGAACCACTCTACTTGCTATCAATAATCTTAAAGTGCTTCTTTCAGAGGCTCTATGAGGTGCAGAGTTGTGAAATATATTCAGCGAAGCTGAGACAAGACAGGTTCTGTCAAGAACCCCCTCCCCAGTCCCACAAACGCAAGGTAAGGTCATTTTTTGACTGAATTAGAAGCCATTAAACATTTATCAGAAAATGAAACCCTGTTCCTCAGGAACTATGGAGAGATCCAAAGTTCAATTCCTTCTCCCACCAAAAATGTCTCTTATGTAAAAAGGAATGTATGTCATTTAATCCAATCATATAACATGTGAGCATTAGGCTGGGTTATAAGGAATTTTCAGAAAATGGATAGCTCCTTCTCAGCCCCTGTCATATCCCTGAGGTGTATCTTGCTCAGAATGGAATGAATTTCAACAGTGAGTACATTTTATCAATGCAGACATACATATGCTGAAAGTACACTTATTATGAAGCTCTTACATTTGATTTCCATATTTTATTTTCAATACTTTCTTGTAATTTTCATGACCACATAGGCCCCCATATTTGAAATGTCTGCATTAAAGGTTCTAATGCCTTCTTAATGACGGCACTTGGTTAATTTTTGCAGACCTATGAGATCATGAGTCCTATTGACAATTCAAAAGACAATAATTTGAGGAACTTAGATTTTATAAATCAATCTAAGCTCTTAAGACTGAGAACATGGAATAAAAATGAAGTTATCCATAGTGATATAGATTGTATGATCTTTATTATATTTTAATCCATCAATCTAAAATTCACACACATCAGATCAAACAGGAGTACCACAGTATTTATTTTGTAGGTATTAATTAGTTTACTATATTGATATATACAAAACTTTAGGTAGCAGCAGGCATCAGTTCTTCCAAAGAAGCTTAGGTAAAAACAATTCTTTATGAGTTCAAAGTCCTACTATTTGACCCCCCCTATTGTACTGACATAAAAATGAACTCAGTGAGCAAAGCTTATGGAACACTCAGTTCATAGATTTTGGGCTTCCTGTATTTTATTGGAGTTGAAGCAGTTATTGTTTGAACCCTCTGTTAATATATTTCAATTAATCTTAATTCTCAAAGAATTAAAACATGTTTGCTAATTATCTAAGATAAAACCATGATACCCAATGAAGAATTAGTGATGTTAGTCTCCTACCCCAAAAGTAGAAAACTTTTAAATGAACCCATAATTCTGAATGTATCTGAATTTTCCAATCCATATACCTAGCAAGGTCACAAGCTGATTTAAATAATCTGGCTTTTAGACAATCATCTCAAAAATATTTTTTGAAACGAAGCCACTGTTCTTTATGATGCCATCATTTTGACCAAATAACAAATTGTTTTCAAAGGAGAACATTTTAAAAGGAAACATTCTTTATATACTTAGCAAAGAGACGAGAGCTTGAGTCTACAAGTCAGAACCAGAGAGTTCTAAGGGAAATGCAGTTGAGCAATCTGTTTCTACTCCAGTTTGGAATATATGCTTTTGAGATGCACTATATATAAAGATAGTAAAGAAAGATGTTGATGAATTTTCTTTTTAAAAAAAACCAAAATTTTCCAATTTCATGTATCAGCAAAGAGACCTGGCATCAGTTAATGCCAGCAATACAGTGGTGAGCATCTGCATTGTGCTAAGAGGTAGATGGGGACCTAATCCTTGGATGTAATAACTAACTTTATTTAAGATTTAGGCTTAATTTTTTAATCCAAGGAACATTTTTAAATTTATTTAGTTTTGGCTGTGGTGGGTCTTTGTTGCTGTGCACAGGTTTTCTCTAGTTGTGGCGAGCGGGGGCTACTCTTCTTGAGGTACAGTGGCTTCTCTTGTTGTGGAGCACAGGCTCTAAGAACATAGGCTTCAGTAGTTGTGGCTCGTGGGCTCTAGAGCGCAGGCTCGGTAGTTGTGGCCCACGGGCTTAGTTGCTCCGCGGCATGTGGGATCTTCCCGGACCAGGGCTCGAACCCGTGTCCCCTGCATTGGCAGGCGGATTCTTCACCACTGCGTCACCAGGGAAGTCCCAATCCAAGTAACATTTTTAAAGTGAAGGCAGATCTTTGGAAAACTTTTCTTTTTTAGTTATATAGAGATAAAATAGCTTGATAAAATAAACATCTGCCTTATGCTAATAACAGGAGTGCAAAGCAGCCATTTGGACACTAGAGAAATACAATAGTGTGCTTCCAAATCAAAGGACAATTCAATAGCCTAGCCAATCAAGCAGACACTGGGAGGAGTGGCCTCTAGTACCTTACTCCAGTAGCCAGAGCCATTAGAGGTCCCTACAGGGATATAAGTCTGTATCAAAATCAACAGATTTACAGAATAATCCTGGTCCAGCTCTGGCCAGGCAGCCATATGACTGATGATACTTCAGGGCCCACTAGCCTCTAGAGTTAGCACATGCTGCTGTGAGAGAAAAGAAACCAATACATTAAAATTATCATTTAGAACTTATTCATACAGGGGATGAGAGAGTATAGGAGGCACACAAAATAGAGAAGCTTTGTTTTGTTTTTTTAGTGGAGGATGAATTAACTTTGTGAACAAGTTAAGGCTGTAAGGGAAAAAAAATTCTAAATCATAACTCTAAAAAAAATAACCCTTTCTATATCAACACCTTAAAAAAAACCCACCATAGATCTTACTCATCCTTCAGCATAAATGGCAAGTCTGAGGTAATCAATATATTCCAAACTCCAGTAGGAAAAAAAAAGACATCCCTGTTTGTTTGGGGTTTTTAAAAAATATTTATTTATCTTGGCTGCACCGCGTCTTAGTTGCGACATCCTTGTTAAAATATATAGTAGCCACTAACAGTAATAAAGAAAACAGCCAGACTTTTGCTATTAAATACAATATTATGAAGACATTCCTTTCTTTCTTTCTTTTTAACTAGCAGGAAAATTAAATCAGAATTTAAATAATCGTGTTTAGGCCGTGGGGAACCTAAGTCTTATTACAAACCAAATTTTATGTTTGCCACCAATGAAAACGAATTCACTATGTTCTTGAATTTGTTTCCTGAAGCAAGTTAAATTCTCTAACAGCTTTGATTTTGCAAATAATGTCAGAGGCAAAATACAAGTAACTGCAACATATAAAATTATACTTTAATAGAAATGCTTTCATAATTGGATCCAGAGGCTTAGAATCATTAGTCACTAAAAAAAAGTAGTCTAAGCCACAATTTTTCCTTCAATTACACTTTTACAAAGGAAGAAACAAATAGGAAAAAAAGAAGAAATTGGTCCTAATAGTGCTACTCATGCCCAAGTTAGCTAGCAAACTCACTGAGGTTAATCTGCATATCTCAGACAAGCAATTGCACAGCATTTCCTGGCTCTTTAGCCAATGGAAAACGTAACTTCTGATGGCAAAAAAAAAAAAACCCAAAAGCACTACATTGAATTGATTACACAGACTGATAACCAGTACGACTTTTCCTTCTTCCAATCATATAAGAGATAAAGACAACAATTATAAGGAAGCCCAAGGCCACACCCACTGCAACAGGAATAAGAAAGTTGAGGTCAGAGTCAGCAGAACATTCTTCAGCTGTTAGAAAAGAACAGACAGAAAGCAAGGAAAGGAAATTAGTAAGGAATGCAATTAAGCAGAAACAAAACAAGAAACAAGCATTTTGAAAGAGTACATAGGTTAGTCTTTTACAGCATTACCCTTATTTTCTTATTTTCACTATGTCCACCCAAGTACTTCCAAGCAACTGATCCTCCTGTATCTCTCACTGTCACTTCATCTCAAATAACACCTAATTCCTCAGTACAAAAAAGCAGAAGTTAAGGGAAGAACGGGAAAGGGTCCAAAACAAAGAATTGTGCTTGCCTAATATGGGAAGATTTTATGTTGAATTGTCTAATGGCACCGCGGGGAAAGAGCAGCACTGCGGGAATCTTCACTTAAAACCACTACCTGCTTATTTCCCCACTCCCTTTCTCCCCTGCCACAGCTATCGTGAAAATACTAAATAAGAATTCTGTATGAGTAATAACATCTAAGTTAAAAAGGGCTCATGATCAAGAAAATGCAGTATAATTTTTTTCATACAAGCATTAGGTAGCTATCAGGTTATATGTAATTATTTTTAGCTGAGCAGTGGCCTGGAAGGATAATAGCACAGTCCAATGGACATTGCAGTACACTCCACCGGACCAGCAGGAAGGCGGTGTGCACATGTAATGTAGATTCTGAGCTCTGGACTGAGACAGAACTGAGTTTCAATCTTGATTCCTTCAATTACTAGCTAAAGGACCTTGGTCAATTAATTTAAACTGGGCCTCACTTTCCTCATCTGTAAAATGGGGATAAGAATACCTATATTATAAGGTATCTGAGGATTAAATAATATTTCTAAAGTATATGATACACATCAGGAGGTCAACAAGTGTTCATTCCCTTCTCTTTTCCCCCCGCGTTTGTGATCCCATCCAAGGAGGTTTAGGCTTTGAAGTAGCAAACAGAGGTCAAAATAGGAGCCATTGAAAAAGCCAACATTCAATACTTTTAAGAATACTTAAGCAAACAAAGTTGGTATCATGTGTCATTTATTGAAATTAGTTAGTACAGAAACTCAAAGTGCCCAGTTCTGATCTCACAGTTTCAAGTTTAAACTAGTCTTACTATTGAGTGACTAGACTTCATTGGGACAATTTTTAATCAAAATGCTAATAATGGTTTTGTTGCCCACTAGATATGTAACCTCAGTGAAGTCACTCCTCTTTCTGAAAAAATTATGGGGTTATAGTAAGGAACCTTTAAGGTCCTTTCCAGTATAAGTCTAATGCAATTAACAAAATGTGATACTTGGTGTGATTTATGATTGAATAATAACTTGCATTTTTCCTCTAGTTTTATCTTTTCCTCCTCTTGCACTTTTGTCATTCATAAAAAAAATGCTGCTGAGGTTCTGAGTATATAGAACAGATTTTAGTAATGACATTAGGTTTTATTAAAAAGATTTACTATATTTTACTGAAAGCCTTCAGAGACTGATAGCTGGGTACCAAAATGCTGTAATCGGTGAACTACAAAAATTCTGAACAAGTCAATATATACATAGAATGAATTAATAAAATAATCACTTCCATGGGAAATTCTCAAGTCTACTGATTAAGCTTCCTTCTTATTTATTTGTCTATACATCCAATATCTGTGCTGCACTTCTACCATGGAGCGTGCTTCAACAGGGGCTGATTATCTAGCTCATTTTCATGCCAACAGCTTCTGTCTACACGCCATCTATGCTCTGCCCCACAGGGGCCGTCTTGGAAAAGGCAGAAGCCGAGTTGCTGCTTTGCTTCGCTGCCTCCCTTCTGAGATTGCTGCTGCTTACAGCTCATAAGTACCAGTCTGATGACAACACTAGATAGATTTTAATGCTCTAGAGACCAACAAGATGAGGTAGAGAAACACAACACAATCTCTCCTAATTAGTTCACAGAATATTTCTATCTTGCAATGCTAATCAGGCATCCAAGGAAGAGAAAAACATTTTTAAAAAGGCAAGTGGTTAAATATGCTTGAATCCTTTCCATCTATTATTGCTGAAAAAGAAACAGTTTTTTGAAAACTCTAATTCTGAAGCCAGTTGAAGCTCTGTTGCAGCCTCTTGGGTCTGTTTTTCACCTAGGGAAAAAATCACAAGCCAAAGATACTGACTTCATCTTCAAAGAAAGTCACATAACCTAAAAAATGCTGATGGTCCTGAGGACATTCAACTGAAAACCAAGTTGAAGCATCTGATGGGCATTTATGCCACATCAACATTTATTTAATGAACTATATGCAAAGGCACTGTGATGAGCTTAAATCAGGATAATTCTTATACACTGAAACAGAACACCGGTAGTGAAACAACATTTATTAATTCCATTAGGAGACAACTACATATTTTATCTTCATAATGGCCATGTTAATGAGTTTAAGGCATCTTGGGTTAGAATCAAAATTTGGCCAAGGCTTCTTAAGATAGACCTTGAAACACCGCACACCGATGTTCTTTTCAACAAGTTTGTCTTCAGGACCAGTAAATACAACATTTTTTTAAAAATTTTATGCTGTTCTATTAACAGTTTTTATTAATAAAGAATTATCTCAAAATGCTGGGACTGATTTAAGAATTAAAGTTTCAATATATCAATCTTAAAGAACAAAGTATTTCAAAACTGAAAGGGAAGAAAATCTTGTTATGTGCATGTATTTTTATATAATCAATCAGACTGCAGGTTCTAAAATTGCTCATATCCAGCATGATGGCGCTTGAGACCAATAAAGTAAGCCAGCAACACTAGAATAAGCACTCCTGCCAAGGCTGCTCCCACCGCTATGGGCACAAGGAAGTTGTCGTCATCTGCACTGCAGTCTTGAGCTAGATGTGGAGAAAGGACAATTGAGAACAGAAACAGTGACAAAATTTCAGATCTGTACATTTTAAGTTAAAGTGACAGTACTTCCCAACACACATATTTGTGTTTTACACCAAGGCAACAAGTCATTGGAATTCATTACCAGCAAATGAGATGTTCCACAAAAGTGATTTTCCAAATAACCAAATCTTATACTTTTAAGTACCCCCCAAAATGCAGTCATTTTGGATGAAAGATATATAAAATGATCACATCATACTTCACAGATTTTTCAAATGGAAGATAATGGATAAATATAATTAGCCTTTCCTTGATGATCAGGCTTTGAGCTTTCAGAGGCAAATAGTTATGATGTTGAAGAAGCATAGTGCCTGGAACACTGCAGATTGGGAAGTATTAATGAAATGAACCAAATGAACAACTATATAAAGCATATGTAAGAACCCAATGCATAGGAATATGGGGCCATTTAGTAGTAAGAAAAGGTATAAACTGGCCCTGATTGCATAACTGTTTGCCTCAAGATTTCAGTCTGGTGTAGGAGTCAGATAAGAAAATCAGTGGTTATAATTTCAAAATGTGCTGTAATAGGGGCAGGGAACACACAGTGTCATCGAAATATTTCAGAGGCACACTCAACTCAGCCTTGTTACACAAGACACAGTTTGAAAGAGGTGACACCAGAGCTGAATTTTTAAGAATGAGTAGGAATTAACCATGCAGGTAATGGGTGAAGGGCGTTCCAGGTATAGAAAGCAGCACAGACAACTATGGAGGGTAAGAAAACATAGCACTTCGGGTGAAATGCAAGCAGGTTGGCATAGCTAGAACAATGGCTTAAGAGGTACTCTTGGAGGGCTTCCCTGGTGGCGCAGTGGTTGAGAGTCCGCCTGCCGATGCAGGGGACGCGGGTTCGTGCCCCGGTCCGGGAGGATCCCACACACTGCGGAGCGGCTGGGCCCGTGAGCCATGGCCGCTGAGCCTGCGCGTCCGGAGCCTGTGCTCCGCAATGGGAGAGGCCACAGCAGTGAGAGGCCAGCGTACCGCAAAAAAAAAAAAAAAAAAAAAAAGAGGTACTCTTGGAAAAGAGGTGGAAAAGGGTACTAGGATCATCTCACAATGGCACCATATGCTCTAGGTAGTTTGGCCTTATACTGATGCCCCCTCCAAAAAAATTGCTGCAGAATTTTAAGCAGGATATTTGTTTCAGAAGTTATGGCAGATGGAAGACTGAAGGTATTAAGTTAGGAAGCAACTCTACTGCTAGAAGCCAGATGACCAATAATATGGTCCTGAACTCGGTAAATGAAGTGCAGATGCAGAAGGGATGGACTAGAGATCCAATTAGAAGACAGAATTGACCAAACAGATGTAGGAGGAGACAATATTGTAGAATGGCTTCCAATCCCATGATAATGTAGACACCGGTGCCATTCATTGTGATAGGGAACACAGGGGGAATGTATGCATTTCAGTTTTATTTGTAGTTATTTTTGTGGGGTTTTAATTTAATTTTTAAAATTTGCGTGCTGGGGCAGGGTGGAGAGGGATATGTGGAAGAGGGAGACATTCCGTTTTGGATCTGCTGAGTTTAAGATACCTATGTCCTAACCAAGTGGTTGACGTGATAGTTCAAACCAGGGACAAAGATATTTCTCAGCAAGGGCGGATAAGAGTAATAAGAGGATCAGAGACAAAACCCTTGGGAACACCAATATTTGAAGAATAAAGAAAAAGTAGGAAAGGCAGGTAGAAAATGGTGCCACAGAAGCCAAGGAAGGAAGCAATTTCAATTATCATGGGAGAACAGTGTAAAATATTAGAGACGCCTGAGAAATGTCCACTGGATGTAGCAATACGGAGGGTGGGGGCTAGGAGTCAAATTGTTGCAGGTTTAGGAGTGAATGGGACGTGACTGGTTAGGAGATCAAGAACTTGGGATGGGGAACACACAGTACTCGTTATGAGACGTTTAGAAGAAAGGTAGGTAGTTAGAAGGGGGACACAGGGTCAAGAAAGGATACCTTCAGGGTGGAAGAGACTTGTGGTTACAGGATGAGGGAAAGAGCCATGAGCATTTTACAGGTTGAAGACACTGGTACAAAGTCTCCTGGGAGGCAGGGGAAATGGGATTCCAGAAGCACTGTCCAGAAGAAAACCTACTGAGACTGGAGAAGAAAGGGATAGTACAGATGGAGATATGTTTGCAGAGAGAGGAGGTGGCTAGCGTGTTGAACCACCGCTTCTATTTTCCATTTCCTTGCCTCTTATTGCCCTAGTTCTCCTCCTAGCTTGCAATTTACCAGGGATTGATAAATCAGATAATTAAACTTATTAGAACTGTGCCGAAAATAAAAATGAATAGCTGCAAGGCACATCTGATTGTGTTTGCATGTAAGAAATGTGCCAGCCTTTTGCTAGTCTCTGGGGCAATAACTGGGAACAAGATGCAATCCTAGAGTTTATGGACTTTATGACATCAATTTTGGCTGCCAGCTCAATGATCTTTTTTACTTGCTTCTCGGTTTTGTTAAAAATCCAGATAGCTGAGGTTGCCAGATGTGACTTGTGAATATATGGTGTTAAGAGCACCCAGTTAGCTCCTCCCCTTCAATTTCCCAAATCACCACCCAGCATATAAACTATTAGGTGACATGACCATAAAGTATTATGTCTTGGATTTAATATAACTTGGTTTTTAAAAACTTCATTAGATTAATTTCTTATTCTGGCAACGAATTCATAGTCCTCTTTCCCAAATTGGGTATTTGACCTAGTACTGAAACGACTTTCATAAATACTGCCAATAAGGCTTTGTTAAGGCTTTCATGCAAGACAAATATTCCCAGAGTAGATCAAAAAGGCAATTCTGCTAATACAAAGATCTTTCTAGATGTTGTCATTTACTTAAAATGCTCTCAGTATGTGAAGTATTAATTTATAATAATTATTGATTTTTATGAATTTGGCCTTTAAAAATTCTTTAGGTAATGGAAAGAAATTTTGGTAAAACAGTAATTTTAATAAAATCACATCCAAGAAAAGAAAACCTCATTCTATAAGTCATTTTGACCTGATCTATTTGCCTAATGTACACTTGAGACTTTTCTGGGGAAAGGAAAAGTGTATTTGTGGAAGAGTTTAATAGTCACGGAAGCAATGAAGATTTTTAAAGATAAAGTTTCATTGACCGTTGAAATCTCGATGGAAAGGTTCATGTAGATTTTTAAGATGCTGTTAATCTTCAATTTTCTGTTAGTTCAGAAATTTTTCAAATACAGTTTTCAGCGTGAGGGCTGAAAAGCCAAGATGTACATTTCTAATAAAGTATAAAACAAACACCTCTTCAAAACCAATGTGTCAAAAATTCTCTTTGGAAGAATCAGCATTGAGAAGCACATCCTTACGTGACATCTTATTTATTATATAACTTTTAGATCTATAGTCAAACTGTTTGAAGTATATTACATGAATCTGAAGATACCTGAAGCTACTCTATACTAGTTTCAAAAATAAGATATGGTAATTATTGATGCAGAAAGTTATGTACCAGGGTAAAAGATCAGGAGATAGGTAGGAGAGAGCTGAGCCCAAGACAATGTAACATTATCTATCTAAATAAACAGATAAAAGGCTATAATCCTAAAAATATCTGAGTCTCATAATAATTCCTCCTAAAAAAAACCGCAAGAAACTTCAGATGGTGTGTTTTACACTGTATGTAAATATGTTCTTGATGCCTAACAAGTAGCTTCTTATCAGGTTCCTTCTGAAAATACTCAAATGTACATTTTTCTTCATTGAAATGAAAAACTATCACTCAAAGAAATAAGAGTAACAGGACTTAACAGCCCTCAGTCCCCAGATGAAAAAACGAGAGAGACTCCAGTTGAGTAGCTTGACCAAAGTCACATGGTAGCTAGTAGAGCTGGGAGCTCTGGACTAACTACTGGCAGTCATGTGGCTTATCTGGGTAATCCAGAGGAAAGCGACTAGCCAGGCTGCTGAATTTCTGTGTGATATACTAAGGTGGACTGGGAAGCTATCTGGAGATTGGAAGGTTCAGGCATTTTAAGGTGATCTGAGAGAAAGATTACACACAATCCTATTTTGGCTCAGATCAATAGGTCAGTTTGTGTGGCTGAAATGTACAGATACTAAATATCAGCCTCAATTTAGGACCTGAGAAAAGTGTACAGAGATATTCTGTCACTTTTACTATGAAATAAATATTCTAGATCACTGGTTTCCTAATTAATTGCCTGAACATCAGGTTCAGCTGGGGAGCTTACACACACACACACACACACACACACACACACGCAAACACGTGCGCGCGCCACACACATCTCATCCCAGACCTGATTCTTACTCTATAGCCACCCCAACATCAGTAGGGACCTATGTATGGGACCACTCTTCCAGACAGTAATACACAGAACATTCTGGAAATAATTAATTCTACTTCTAAGCATTTCTTAAGTTTTTCCTTTTGGAAGAAATTGCCATTATGTAGTATACAAAATCTAGACTTTAGCCAATGGGAAAGAAATGTGAGCAAATTTCCTTAAGAAATAAAAGAATCTTTATTGTTTGTTTTAGAAGCAATATGTTGAGCAAATGGACAGGCAAATATCTGAAGAGAAATACCATACATCAACTAGTGGTTTAAACATCTGAGGAAAAAACATGGAAAGTATTTACATGGACCAGTTTCTTTATACAAATGCTAACCCATGAAAAATACCCAGAAACCAAATAGAGTGTTATATCATCAAGGTGTAAATCCGTGAAAGCAAAACTACAAAAGGTACAAAGAACACACATGGCTATAGGAAATGATAGTGTAAATGATAGCATATAAACTGGCCCATGTAAAATACAAAAATATTCAATTAAGTCAGATTTTCTATAAAACAGTACTAATTAGAGGTATTTTAATATAAATCAGATATATAATCTAAAGGTAGAAACTTTTAGAAACATTAACAGCATTAAGCCAGTGTGCCACCCACTTGTGCTTCCAATTTTTATTTTTTAAAAAAGCTGCTTTGTTTTGACTCATGAGAAATATCTAAGGCTCACATTCTTGCAAGCATTATCCATTCTTACAATGTTAACAATCTTACACTAAAACACTATTTAAATAAAAATATTTTTTAAAAATCAGATTTATATTTAGCCTTTAAAAAGTGCCTTAAGCTGGCAATGCAGCTCAATGTAGCTTTTAGAGGGGCTTAGTCAGGAATCTTATTCTGAGCTAGTAAGATTTTCAGGCTACTCTAAACAGAGAGCAAATTTAGGTGGGAGAAAATATTTATCATGCCAATGTAACTCGAAAGGTAGTTATAGACATACACATGGTAACATGCAATTGCCTCTGTGTGTGTGTCACTAGACTACCAAATTTATTCAACGCAAACAGTTTGGAACCCAGATATCTCATTTTCTAGTGAATGGGAGGCACACATAATCTCCCATCCCCCAAAACACGGAACCTGCCATATATTGCTGCATGTTAACAATTTTTTAATATTTGCTCAGCCATCTCAATACCAAAAAAAGAAAAAAGAAAGACCTAGAAGCAGCAAGAAATACTTGATGTGCTAACTATCAAGCAGCAATGTTTTACTTTCTCATATAAACATTAGGTGGTGCAGGTTAAATGGACAATTGGTGCGACTCCCCAGAGCACAGAATTGAACACAAAGTACATGAATTAATGATGATGCTACCATAATGAACAATAATAATGTAAGTTTTGATTAGCACAGAACTATTTAAATGTGAAAGCCAAATTAGTAAATGTTGTAGCGATCAACACAAGCTGGAAACAAAGAACAGCTTTTTCATGAACAAAGAGAAGGCCAAGACTTTTGGGTTAGGTGCAAGTTCTTTATCTAGGTTCTAGGACATACTGGCATTTCTTCTTTAAGGAAAAGAAAAGAAGAGAATAAAATAAACCATCACCAACAAGGATACTAAAAAGCTAAAGAGAAATCTACATTAATTTTAGCACTGCATGTAGAAGCCAATTTACGGGTACAAAGGACTAACACCCCAAATTGGCACTGCCTAGCAATTATCTCTAAAACGTCTAGAAAATGGATTGAAATGCCCAGTTGGAATAGTCTTGTGTCTTACAATTTAAAAGACGGAAATATCCAGTTTTTTTCTTAAAAAGATTAAACAATAAGATTAACACCTATTCTAAAATTTTTAAAGCTTTTGTATCTTTTGTCACTACAGCCACATTAAATACAAATGTATTCAAAAGGCATTAGAAAAGCATGCATTGCTAAGAACATAATAATACTAGACCCTGTTCAAATCTATTGGCATATCTCTCATAGTCAAATACACAGCAATGCCAAAGCAGCTAAGTTAACCTGCAAACAAAATCACCAAAAAAATGCAAAGGAGCAAGTACAAATCCACCTTAGAATGTGTTGTCTCAATTCGACTACATGTGGAGGTGCGGTTAACCCTTTCCTAAGCTGTATATTTCTAGCCAGAATGTTTAAAGTGAGAACAATGCAATACTAATTCAAGACAATAAAATAGAATCTATAATCCACGTGATTTTGCTGTAGAAATAACTTTTAAATTCCTTAGTTGGGAAAACCAGAATCATGTGACTAATTTATAGTTTATAGTTTTAGGGGTATTTTTATCTATTTAAGTTCAAAATCCTCTGTACCACCTGTTGTTAAGATCAGAACTGCAACTATATATACCTTAAATCGAACAGTATTGCATGTTGGATCTTGGATCTTGTACTTGCTTTATTGTTTTGTAACAGAGTCACATGTGGATTAGTGTTACAGAGTCTGATATCCAGCATAACTTTTTCTTCTGCCAATTAGGTAAGCAATCACTATAACGATAATCAAGCCTGAAAGACCAGCACCAACTATAATTGGTATTAGAATGATGTCATCATCCAGCGAACACTCTTGGGCTGTAGGTGAGAAAAAGTGTGTAACAAATAATGAGTATAATAAAAAAAATGATGTCCAAAAGTAAAAGATGTTGATTCAAAATTCAGAAATGCTCTTATAAGATCAACTTTAAGTAATTAAGACAGGTATATTTTAATGGTAAAGCTACATAAAATTATGGAGTGTCCTAGAATTAAAATCCTAAACCTTCTTTGTCCTTTCATTCATGTATGTGTGTATCTAGAGATAGATATATATGAATATATACTCATTTATTTATATCTATGAGTAAAACAAATACATGTGTCTATATTTCTTTGTTTATATTCCAAGTGCTTTCCAAAATAGGAGTATTACTTTATCAGAAATGAAGAGAGCTAATCTAGCCAGATAGCTGCACAGCAGGATTAGACTCTTAGTGGTAGAGTGAATGTCTTTTGGGAAACTCAGAGCAGATCAGGAAGGTTTAACTGTGGGATTAGAACAGCCATGCTGGCTCTGGAATCCTTTAGAGCAAAGATGGGGCAAACTATAGCCCGTGAGCCAAATCTGGCCCCAGGGCTAAAAATGCCTTTTGAACATCTCTAAATGATTGGAAACAAAACAAAAAAAGATGATTTTGTGACTCATGAGAATTATATGAAATTCAAGTTCCAGTATCCACAAGTAAAGCTTTATTGGAACACAGCCTCACTCATTTGTTTATTGCCTGTGGCTGTTTTCATGCTACAACAGCAGAGCTGAATAGTTGTGACAGAGACCACATGGCCTCCAAACCTAACACTGTCTGAGGCTTTACAGAAAAAGTTTACAGATTCCCGACTTCAAGTATATGCTTTTAGTGGCTGCAAAAGTCAAGAAACTGGGACCTCTTACTAATTTGAGTGTGTTTACCACATTTATCAATCTGGTCAGGGCTGGCAGCCCACAGGGGCTATTTTCCCCATTTCTAGAGAGTAGTCTGATCCAGTAAAATCCAATCAACACTCTTACCTTACTGAAAGTCTATTTCCTCCTCCTAAACAGTGAAGTATTACCACTGTGTTGTATTTATAGGTACCCACAGTCAAGAACCTAGCTCCACAAGTAGATTACGCATTCATTATCAGTACTAAATGTTGTATACTCTTTTGGGTGACATTTTTAATTCTATGTACATAAAAACCGAAGTTTCAAATTAGAGAAAAAACACAGCTCATGTCTATTACAGCTGACTAGATAAACAGGCTTGAGCGGATTCTACACTGCAAATGCTTTTAAGTTCTAAACACAAATCTGGACCTAAAATTAAGGTAATAATGTAGGCGAGCTCGATAAAGACTCAAAAGTAAAACTATTAAAGGATCAAAATAATTGAAGTATGTAAGCAAAACTGACAAAGGGGGAAATGAATTCTTGAATGTATTTTTAAATTGTGATTAACCCTTCTAATCACAAGAATGGTAGGGTGAAGAGCCCAATTTATTCTGGCCTAACCAAGTCAGGCTAGGTGTTCAGCACTACTGCAAAACTGCTGAGCAGCTCACAGCACATTCACTTTAAACACAGCTTCCACATTTCCTTCTAAACCATAGAATTAATTGTTAAAAAGGATGTGGATGACTGGGACGGCTCTGCTGGGTAGAACTGTGATCCACAAACCGTCAAATTTAAGTAATTGGTTTTAAAGGATGAGTCAATTAAGGAATTTTATGTACTTTTTCCTCTTCAAACAAATTTTAATCTTGTGATGCCAAATGCATCTTTCATATTCATATAAACACACTGTAATAAGCCCTTCGCAAAGCTTTCACTAAAAATCTGATAAATACCACCATGAGCCCTGAGTAGACCTTCAAAAAGCCTCATTCACACTGGCACATGCTTTTAAAACTCTCTAGATCTTTCTGTAAAACTCTCCAGATCTTTCTGGCTGGCCAAAACACAGGTCATGATAGCTGAGGCTTTCCTACTGCAATCTTTTGTCTTAACAAAATGAGACCAAACTGCTTTAATTCTGGTATGAAAATGTTTCCAGCAAGAAGATGGCCCCAAGAAGGCAGAGGCAAGATACTCAAAAACTGCTGCTCCCAAGTGCCACCCTTCCCACAAACTACAACCCATGGAGAAATGTCTACACCTTAAATGAAGCTCACTTAAAGCTCCTATCAGTTTTAGCTTTAAGAACTTTGTTGCAAATGGTTTTGAGATCACAAAACAAATCTAATTTGAGCAAAATGATGAGCTAAATATAGTTACACAACTTGCTCAAGGCTATGAGAACTCTACAACAGAGTCGAGAGGTGAATTCATATTCCTCTATTTCAGTGCTTAAATTCCCATGACTCATAGGAAAAGCCGCCCAGCAGTCAACCTAAGAACATAAATTATTAATAAAACTTGCTTGATTCTTACCTGTAGAATACTTTCCTTCCATCACATTGAAAGGCTGAACCCTTAGATCAAAGGTATTTATCTGAAATGCTCCAGACACTGAAACAGTCTGCTCTTTGTTGCACATGTAAGAACTTCCCAGGGGGGCATCCCAGTAGCTGAGATTGTTATTTGCAATGCTAAAAACTTTAAGGGGAAAAAAAACCATGTTAGTAACTTCTTATCCCATCAACAACAACAACAAAAAAATGGGACAGTCCTCAGGATTTTTCTGTGAAATATGGGGGCTTAGGGTACAGGGTCTGCCCACAAAAAGCCATTCTTAAGATCACTAGGTTCTGTATCTTTCTATAGATGTTTCTACAGTCTAAAACTCACTCATATTCTTTTTTTTTTTTTTTTTTTTTTTTTTGCGGTATGCGGACCTCTCACTGTTGTGGTCTCTCCTGTTGCAGAGCACAGGCTCCAGACGCGCAGGCCTAGCGGCCATGGCTCACGGGCTTAGTTGCTCTGCGGCATGTGGGATCTTCCCGGACCAGGGCACGAACCCGTGTCTCCTGCATCGGCAGGCGGATTCTCAACCACTGCGCCACCAGGGAAGCCCTCACTCATATTCTTAACCATTATCTACCATGCTTTGAAAATATGGGATACTGCAAAAGATAGAACACTCTAGTTCTAAGTTACTGATTTTAAGTTATGGTCAAAGTACAATTTTGACATAGAATCTTCTGGTCCATTAAATAAGGCACTATTTGGTAACAAGATAATTACAGTTTCTATTCTTTCAGTGTAATCCATACTCTTTTCCCCAAGGCCAATGTTTTGCTTACCAGAGCCGTTAACCAAATACATGCTGACATTCACCTCCTTTAGATAGAATCGGTTTTCATTTTTCTGTGTGAAAAAGAGTTAATCAATGCATCACAACTGTCTACAGGTACAGTTAATGTCTACAGAAAGAAAGCAATCTAATACTATTACCCAGAAGATAAAACCATGGATTAGACCTGAACCAGTAGAATAAACTGCAACTAAGTAAAAGGACTCAAAATGTGACAGAAACCCTTTCCCTCTTCATTTTGTTTCCAACTTTTGGATCAGAGGTGTGCTCATATGGTTCTTAGACACTCAGCAATTCACTCCCTCCATTCCAATCCTTCTATCACTTTCTGAGCTCATCACCTCTAGCCTGGATCACAACAGCCTCTTAACAGGGCTCCCTGCCTTTCAGCCTCTCCAGTTCTAACCTTGCCTTCGCTGCTATTTTCTTTCTGAAGCACTCATCTGATTAGCCAGTCATTCTAATTATTTCGGTGCTTTTAGTATGTACAAGATAACATATCTAAGTGTTCCAAGGAGCCAGCAAAACGGACCAGATATGGTTCCTGCCCCCATTGCATTTGCAATCTGCCAGGTAAGAGAAGATAGATATAAATAAATAACCATATTACAAAAAAAGTGATAGGTTATGAAAATTAAAAGGCGAGAAGTTACTTCCAACTAAGGGAGGAGCAAAGGTAACACAAGCTTAGGGATGGGCCATTTGAATTGGGTAGGATTCAATTAGGAAACAAGCAGAAACGAGTATTTGAGAAAGCAACTGCATGAGGAAAGGTAGTCAGAAAATGAGCATAATCACAAGCACACGAGCATTTGAGAACTTACGAAGTGACAAGCAATGTTCTTAAAACTTTACATAAGAGGCTTCAAGGAACGGAAGAATTACAACACCCCATTTTGTAACTGAATTATGGAGGGTGTTGAGTTAACTTCCACAAGGCTACACAGTAGTCAGTGAGCTGGGATTTGACACCAGGAAGTCTGGCTGCAGAGCCTGGGTACTGGTTACTCATACGCTCTCCTACCACACGGGATGTACACAGGGAACAGGGTAAGGGAAGCATGAGGTTCTTAAAAAGGGAAAGAAGGAATCATAAAGCTGGATATGCAGGTTACATTGCATGGCAGGGAGGGGAGGCTTGAACTACCCTGGCATGGAATTAAGATGTTTTCTTGTCCGCAAAACAGAACTACTGCAGGTTTCTGAGGAAGAGCTGAGCTTCAGGAAGATCAAGCTGAGGCCGAAGTACATTGGGGGAGGGGAGGAAGAGATGGGACTAGTTAGGAGGCTGTCTGAAACATCCAGGTAAGAGGTAATGCAGGCCTGAATCAGTAGGGAATGAAAACCAGGGGGCAGACTAAGAGAATTTCAGGAGGAAGCATAAAGAGGACCAGACAACCCTATCGCATTTCTCCTTGGCTTGGCATTCAAGGCTCTCCACAATTAGTCCCAACTACTCTTCCAAACTTATCTTTCACTAAACATGCTACATGTCTCATTCTCCACCTGATCTTGATTGTGTTCCTTTATCCAGGGGTAGCTTGTACTTTTTCAATTACTCCCCCCACTTCTCCCCCATGTGTACAAATCTGACCCATCCTTGAAGGTTCAGCTTAAATGCCATCTTTTCTGTTAAACCCTCCTGGACTCTCCTCTAGTTAGAATTAATGGCTCATTCTTCTACACTCTTATAGCACTTTGTATTTTCCTCTGGTTTAGCACTCATCCCACAGCACTCTACTTGCCCAAAGAATCAATTCCAAAAGCCAGCATGACATTCAAGGCCTTCCATAAAAACGGTAATTATTAGTACATTGCTATCTTTACCACTAATCCATGGGCATCTGAAGAATACAGGCCTTCCTCTTTGTATCCCACCATAACATCCTACACATACACCGAATTCAATAAATTATCCTTAGAAGCAAGTGTCATGATAGGATTGAAGGTGAGATGGGCCCCACTGAACTCTGGTGACACTGCAGATGTTTCTTGATTTTTCAAAGTGCCTATAGCATGGTTAAAATGTCACTATTTTGTATTACATTTTAGAATAGTCTGCTGGGCAATTAAATATTATAATCATTAAATATTACATGTTTCCCCATGAGAGTCAGAAGAAACCATGTTCCTTTTAGAATCTTACCTCAGCTAGAAAGATCAAGCTCAATCACTCAAAAGGGAGTGAATCTAAAATATTACTTTCTTCATTCTTATTGACTATAATATAATCTCTATGAGGTAACTTGGGGAGCCTGCTCTTATCACACTGAAGATGACAAGCTTAACTAGACATTCGTTAATAGTAATTCACTGGTCATATATGTACTACAACGGAGTAATTATTTGAATGCTGGAAAAGGGAAGGTTTTTATAAACCTTTCTAAAATAGAATCCTCAATCACTCGGCATATATTCCATAGAGAAAAGAGGCTTTAGACTCAAAATACCAAGTTCAGACACGAAACAAAGACATACCTAACTTTTCATATATCAGATGTTGAGACTATTTCCCCATCCCTAGATAAGAGTAATCTGATTTAAAAGCAGAACTGTTTTTTAGCCCCTTATACAATAACTTTGGTGGTTCAACATTTTCCCTCATTGATAGCCCCTCTTCCGCATTCCAATTTTCTGTAACATGTGTACATACACATACACACACACACACACACACACACACACACACACACACACACACACACTCTTTGAAAAATTATGGGGATAACAACTGCTCTGAGAAGGTGGAAATAAAGGTCCCCAATGATCAATTTATGCTACCTAGAAGCAGAACATGCATGGAAACTTCTGCTTAGGGTTCAGCCCTTGATGTGATCATGAACAACAAAAACCTGAATGCTGCCATTATAAACTATCCTGACGTAATGCACGTAAAGTACTTGCACAGAGCCTTGTACATAGTGGGTACTCAATAAGTGTTAGCTATCATTATTACTGATACTATTACAAATAGTAGAGCCTTGAAAAAGCCTAAAATATTATAACAGACAAACCTGAGAATTTTCTAACCAAAAATAGAGAAAAATATTACGGAACTTACTTTGTCTTTTATAAATAGACTTTATTATAACATATATCTATATGGATAGAGTAGACTTTTAAAAATATGGGTTAATTCTTACTCCTACCCTAAGGTCTACATAAAAACAGAATAGCAGAATTCGAGTCCAGCCCACAGAACATTGAAGTGACCCTGAGGGATTAACAGGGATCAATGGACTACACTTTATAACTAAGTAGTGTTGAAATGGAAAAGAGAGGTAATTATCCCTCTCAACAAATACAAACACACACACACACACACACACACACCCCTTTTTAGACTTTCAGATGTGCTCCCCTATTCTGATAAACCTGTCACTCACCACAGCAAAGACAAAGTCCAGATACTTGATGCTGCTGCTGCTCAGCCTAAGTAGAGCAGTTTGAGGATGGCAGCTGCCAGTGAAGTTGGTTGTGTTGGGATTGATGTTAATAACCAAAGCAACCTTCAGGGGAAGAAGAGGGGAGAGAGGTACAGATGAACCATAAAAATCTACAGCAAAACCTTATACTCTAATAAGACCAAGTTCGTGGAGGACAAAAAAATCCTTTTGTCTCCTAGATATGGATACTTAAGTGTATGATACCTTACTTTCAAAGCTGGCCCGGGTCCTCAAGCTATGACTCAGAAGACTTTAAAAAAAAAAAGGAAGACAAGAGGAAAGCTTCTTCAAATAATGAGCCAAATGAAAACACATTTTTTAGTGGAGCACAAGAGCCATCTGTGTAGCTTGTGTAAAGTCCTAGGACTCTGAAAATGGGATTGGTTTGCTGGCACGCCCTCTGTAGCCCCAGTGGAGCACTGCAACCAGAGGTGCCATCGGTACACCCCTATCTATATCTACCTATCTACCTATACCATTCAAGTCATCAAATAGCTGGAGAAACAGCTGCACTGTTCCACACCTAGTGTGGTTCAGGTAAAAGTGTGAAGGAGTTATATTTTAAACTAACGAAATAAAGATCAACTGCTCGTATTCTGATCTACTGATGGCAAAATGAGTATACACCCCAAAGAGTCCTTTAAACTACTAGGTTTCCGGCTGGCCAATACAACACCTTGACAGTGACATTAACATTTCACGGTTGTAATAACTCAAATTCATCAAAACTCTACACGTCAACACAAATCTCTATTTAAAACTGCAGCATTCTAATAACACTAGTCTTGGGGGTGAAGGCTGGACCCACTACATTTGAAAGGAGATACAGAAAGAATGTATCAATAAAAACAGGCAACTATACCTTATCATGAGTAATGTTCAGCTGCAGCCCCATGGTAGCCAGAAGACATGTCCCATTGCTATTTACAACTGAATAGGATCCAACCTCTGGCTTTTCCTTTTTAGGGGGTGTTGTAGTAGGAGATGGCACAGTGGTGGGAACGACGGGCACCACTGTGGTTAAAGTTTTATCTTTATCACACAAAAACTCTGAAACAAACAAAGGACAAAATAAATTTTTTAATTCATAAGGCCAGGGAAGGGCAAACTATTTCTCACAATAAAAGTCCAAAAGGGTTATATTTAGGGTAGAGAATATCTTGATAGTATTATTTTAAACTAAAGGAGTCAGAGGTCCTCAAACTGCTGCTTCATATGCAGACAGTCTTAAGAGTTATGACGTGGCAGACAGGCTCCAGACACATACAAATGCATCATCTACTCACGCGTGGCCACACACTCATCTTTTCATACCCTTAAGTCCCTTTGTTCCCCCAAAACATCATCCGCCTCTGAGGTGAAAATCAGAGGTTTAAGTTTGAAAACAGTCTGCCCCTACCTAGGCCTGTCCTCTTCTTCTCCACATATAACCACTATAAGGAAAAATACTGTTTTTAACTGAAAAAAGTTTAAAAATCATTGAAGGATTTAAATACAAATGAACCTTTTATTTCAACCTCTTCTTAGGACGTGTTGGTAGTTTTCCAGAACTGGTGCACGAGAAATTATTGTATTTCCAATAAAGTCACATAAAAGCTACAAAATCAATTTATAAAAGTCAAGATTAGAACATAGAAATCCCACTTCTCAGCCTTTGTCTCGGATCTTCAAAAGCTGAAGAGCTGGGGATCAAATGCTACCTGAGGATTTGTTCAAACAAAGATTAGGTTTTATCCACTGAAAACGCTACAGGTAGCACATTTTAAAAGACCATTCCACAACATGTACATCAGAAACTTACAAGTGCAAGTTCCACAAGAATAAGAATTGCTGTTATTTATAAAAACTTTACAGTGCAGTGCAAGGTGTAAGTCTTAACATATAAATGCTTTAAGATAACAAGTTCAACTAAAGCTACCTGGTATATGCTAATCTTAAGTTAGGACCCAAGTACAGAAGTATATATATATTTTTTAAGTGCTCACCTTTTGTGCTCACCGTGCCATTTTGGACAAAAGCTTGTACATGAACATCCCAATAGTGCTGGACAACATCATTCTTTCCCAAGGTTGATAAACTATTGCATCTAAAGATGTCATTCAATGGAACACTGAATGCCACACGGTCAGAAACAGTAAAAACTCCTGTAAAAGAAGATTAACAATAGCTATTTCCAAGAAGGTAGGAGGAAAGTGATCATATAACTATACATTAGACTTTCATCTCTTCTGTCTGCCTGCGCTGCCCCATTCCTGAAGTGACAAAAGACAAGGCCTGTTCAGGAACTGACAAATTCACTGTGGCTGAAACACAAGGAGTAAAGAGGAAAGACGTGATGGGGATTAGGAAGGAAAGATAAATTGCAGGTGGTCACACTTTGAAGCATCTTCTATGATCTAAGGACAGGTTGGGTTTTATTTTGTTAGCAATAGAAGGTCAGCTTCAGTTTTTAAAGCTGGGAATAACAAATGTATCATTTATTTTAAGGAACATAGCAAAACTGTAGAGGTTAAGCAGAGCAGAAAACTTTTAAGGAAAGTCATTTAAGAGGGAAATTAGTTAGAAGGCCAATGAGCTGGTTAAGGGGAAAGGCGAGGAGGAGTTGCCTAAAGCAAGATAGTGAGGGGCAGTAAGAAGAGAGTAAAGAGGCCAAATTGAAGACACATAGCTAAGGTAGAATCAACAGGACTTAGTGACGAAACATCTAAAATTCTCTCCTTTCTCCCCCCTCCACTGAGATTGGGATATTAACATGGTGTTTGTAGTAGCTTAGCATTTCTCACAGATAGTATTTCATCCTGACCCCAGAAGCACAGGTAGATGGGCTTTCGTTTCCTGGACTTGGGGATGAGTGATTCATTTGGATTTATGGGATATCAAAAGATCATATTTCCATTTCAGGAAAATTTCAGAATATGAAAGCAATAAGTTACCACGTTTCTGTACAGAGTTATTATAAGACTATGATCACACTTATCCACCCAAATGGCTTAGCTTCTTTGGGAGAAGCAAGGAAGGAAGGTATTCAAGGCCCTTAATATAGGCTGCCTTCTGTGCCTCTCCATCACATAGCAAGGCAGGACTTATGCTGCCTTGGCACCCCCTACCGGCCAAAGGAAAAAAAAAAATTTAAACCAATGAACCAAAACATTTTTCTCCAAAACTGTTTCCCACTGTTAACATCAGTGAATAGATGTATGAACTAGCTGTATGTAGATAGACCTCAAAAACAAATGAGTGCAAAAACAAGCTGTAGACATACTGGAGTTACATTATAAAACTATGTCATTTTTAGGGCTTCCCTGGTGGTGCAGCGGTTGAGAATCTGCCTGCCAATGCAGGGGACACGGGTTCGTGCCCTGGTCCGGGAGGATCCCACATGCCGCGGGGCAACTAGGCCCATGCACCACAACTGCGAAGCTTGCACTCTAGAGGCCGCACGCCTGGAGCCTGTGCTCTGCAACAAGGGAGGGCCACCTCCATGAGGAGCCCACGCACTGCAACGAGGAGTAACCCCTGCTCGTGGCAACTAGGGAAAGCCCGTGCACATCAATGAAGACCCAACGCAGCCAAAAATAAATAAACAAAAAATAAATAAATTTTAAAAAATAAAAAAACAAAACTGTCATTTAAAAAATGATGTATTGTTTATGAACATATATTGACATATACATTAGTCAAATACAAACACGTGGAGCTTCCCTGGTGGTGCAGGGGTAAAGAATCCACCTGCCAATGCAGGGAACATGGGTTCGAGCCCTGATCCGGGAAGATCTTACATGCCGCGGAGCAACTAAGCCTGTGCGCCACAACTACTGAGCCTGCGTTCTAGAGTCCGTGAGCCACAACTACTGAGCCTGTGTGCCACAACTACTGAAGCACGCACGCCTAGAGCCCGAGCTCCACCACCACAATGAGAAGCCTGCGCACTGCAATGAAGAGTAGCCCCCACTCGCCGCAACTAGAGAAAGCTGCAAGCAGCAACAAAGACCCAGTGCAGCCAAAAATAAATAATAAATAAATAAATTTAAAAAAAAGAAAAAACCATCATCAACAGTCCATTTAAGGAAGCCATTTAAAATCTCAAATAGTTTCAAATATTACAGAGAAGCCAGCAATAAAAATTGCATTTTCCCTTGCTTAAAATTAAAGGGATGAGGGAATTCCCTGGTGGTCCAGTGGTTTCGACTCCACGCTTTCACTGCCAAGGGCACGGGTTCAATCCCTGGTCAGGGAACTAAGATCCCACAAGCTGCACGGCCCGGCCAAAAAAAAATAAAATATAAATAAATAAATAAAGGGGGGAGAGACTGGCATTAACCTTTCAGAGTCCACAGTTTTTCCATCAAATCTGTCAGATTAAACCCCATCTGCTTTTACTGCCACCCCCCCTTGGTCTGGCTACTCATTACATCATCACTTGATTCCTATAACAGCCTCTTAAACTGGCATATCTGCCTGTAGTCTCCTCACTTCCAATTAATCCTGCAGAACATTCTTTATAAACTACTGTCTCTGCTTTTGTTACATCATTCTCCTGCTTAAAAACCTAAAATGGTTCCCCAGTGCCTACCCCATCAAGCTATAAATGCCTTTCCTTGGCTTCCAAGGCCCCCTATAATTTAGACTCACTGCACCTAGCTAACTTGATTTTCCTTCTACTATACACACAGCCTCTATTTTAATCAGGCAGCTCTCCAATTACTGCTGTGCATACTATGCTTCCCCCTGCTGGAAATATTCTGCTCAAAATTCTCCACTTATTCAAAATCTACCATTAGGCCAAGTTTCAGCTCAGGTCCTCCTTCTCTACACCAAGCTTTCTCACTCCTTCAATGCACGCTGACCTCTGCTCCTCATCAGGACATCCTGTCCACAGGCATCCACTGATGGGCTCAGGGACTATGTACCATATGCAGTTTACTCTGTACTTTGAGAGGGTCTAGAGCTTTCCTCACATTGTCAGAAAAGATTTATGAACACTTCATGCCCAAAACACAAACAATAACAAATTCACAAGGATCTCAATGCTTTCCAATTTATCCATATAACTTGGGTAAACAACTTCACTTTGCCTCTCCAACTAGTTTTTAAGCTCGGTGAAAGTTAGGGGCAAATCCTAATACTAGTTCTGAAAGACAATATATGGCAGAAAGCTAAATACCAAGATATCCAATAATAAACCTGCTTTAGTTATCCTCTCAAACGAAGACATCAGTCAAAAGAAAACTAGGATTTAATGTCCAAGTCTCAGTTAGTGACACCTCCAAGTTTTACATGAGCTCATTCACTTCTGGATCTTTAAAATATGATCCTATTTTTGTGTGTGTGTGTGTGTGTGTGTGTGTGTGGTACGCGGGTCTCTCACTGTTGTGGCCTCTCCTGTTGCGGAGCACAGGCTCCGGATGCACAGGCTCAGTGGCCAGGGCTCACGGGCCCAGCCGCTCCGCGGCACGTGGGATCTTCCCGGACCGGGGCACGAACCCGTGTCCCCTGCATCGGCAGGCAGACTCTCAACCACTGCGCCACCAGGGAAGCCCCTAAAATATGATCTTTTGATACCCCATAAATCCAAATGAATCACTCATCCCCAAGTCCAGGAAACGAAAGCCCATCTACCTGTGCTTCTGGGGTCAGGATGAAATACTATCTGTGAGAAATGCTAAGCTACTACAAACACCATGTTAATATCCCAATCTCAGTGGAGGGGGGAGAAAGGAGAGAATTATATCCCTAACAAGATTGAAATCTCCATTATCCATGCCTTCAAAATATTTTAACACACATTTCAGTTCTAGTAGTCACAACAATGGCCTAATTCCCAATGCCTTCCCAAGTTCATTTTGACCTAAAATTCTCTCAAAATAGCAGCAAATGTTGATTTCAGTCATCTTACTTTTTAAAGAACTTTTTTTTCCTTACCTTTTTTACTTTTCAGTCAAAATCCTACCTAAATGGTAAAAAAGATTTGAAGATGAAGTATTTCTGCTGGTCTCAGGTTACTAAACTTGTACACATTTAAAATAGTTATTAGTAGGGCTTCCCTGGTGGCACAGTGGTTGAGAGTCCGCCTGCTGATGCAGGGGACACGGGTTCGTGCCCCGGTCCGGGAAGATCCCACATGCCGTGGAGCGGCTGGGCCCGTGAGCCATGGTCACTGAGCCTGCGCATCCGGAGCCTGTGCTCCGCAACGGGAGAGGCCACAACAGTGAGAGGCCCGCGTACCCCCCCCCAAAAAAAAAACACAAAAAATAGTTATTAGTAAAGGATTTTCTCATTCATTCAACACTTGTTGAGTGCCCACTATTGAATGAAATAAATAATAGTAGTTAAGTGCATGCATGGACTCTGTAAGCTCAACACACTTTGGTTCAAACACCAGCTCACGCACTTACTAGCTTGTGTGACCTTTGGGAAAGACATCTAATCTCATCAAGCCTCATTCCCTTTACCTGTAAAATTGAGATAACATCTACTTCCCGGGGTTGCTGTTAAAGATTAAGTGAGATGCTGCTGGCAACACACTTAGGATACTATTGATACATGGTACATAGTAAAGCACCAAGCAATGACAGCAAATATCCTTACTGTGTCAAACACTATGCCATGCAAGGAAATACAAAGACATGGTGTTTCCATTCCAAACAGGAAGACAGACTTGCATAAGGACGGCTTTTAAATTATTTACATTTCTTTTTATTATTAATAAAGAGTAAGAGAACACAACACAATCCAATTCTTAAGGTTACCTTTTTCTTTCGCATCAGGAAATGTTGTGTTATCATTAGTGTTGTAGGAAAATGAGATGCTGTCGATTGAATACGAATACGTCTCCTCTGTAAAATTCACAATCCAGGAAAAACCAGATCCAAACTGCACTGCGATTTTGGGACCATTCTGGTCATCCCCACAAGAGCTTCCACTGTACGTTGCAGCACCAAGGTCTGAAATGGTTACAGTTTTCTAAAAGAAAAAAAAAATCTGGGAGTTAGGCCCAAACAGGCAGTAATGAGCACAAGCATTTCCAAGCGGGGTACCACTGCAGTTGACCTCACGCGCCCCGCGGCCAGCCTGGCCCGTCTGTGCTGACCAGTCTCATATTCGTCGGCTACACACCAGTCCCTCTGGACAAATCCATGCAAGTCTAAGGAAAAGGAAAACTGGCCTGAACCTCTGTTATTAGGTTGATTTTTAAAAAAAATCAGATTGTAAGCAGGCAGGACCTTAACCAAAAGAAATAAGCAGGCAAAAAGGATTGAGAGGATACCCGCCCCCAAAGGAGACTTTAATAGCAAGCTATTAAAAAAAGGACAAGCTTTGATGTTAGTACATGTTACAAACACTATAGAAGTAGTTAGACCTGAAACACCATACAGTCTTCAGATTATTTGCCCCTAACCAACTCCAAAAAACCTCTGAAGAACTGATGAATTAAAATATTCATTCCTAAATAAATAAATAAAATAAAAAATATTCATTCCAACATTAAACAGAATACCTTCAAGTGTACATGCTAAAATAGCTCCACAGAATTTACACGTTACGTCAGTTAACATATGAAATCTTATTTGTATAAATGAATACAAAGGCTAAAATAAGAGTAGAAGTAAATTCCTACTATAAAACTCAAAGAAAAATAAAAATACTTACATTATGTTTATCTGTGGTCTCATAGCGTATTGTGAAATTCATCTGCCATTTTGCATAAAGGCAAGTGGCGTTTTGTGGATCTGTCAAATTAAGTTCCAATGCATAAGATGAGACAGCTCCTAGATTTATTAAAAAGAGTAAGATTTTTTAATTGGACTACAAAAACATACATAAAATAAAAACAAGCTCTATCCAGCACTGAAGTTCAACCAGCTCTAAAATGAAACAAAGTATTTTTAATATATATGGTAACTTGGCCATTATCTTTTTATCGAAATCCTGTTGATAAAGTTAGCAATACCCCTTCCCAAAAAAGTTTACTCAACATAGGATGCTTAGGTAATGGCACAGACTGGTGACATTTGCCTTTTACCTCCTAATAATCGTTTCCACACTCTGTGCCTCGCTAGTTTTGTTTTGGGCAATTATAGTTTACCTGTTAGGACTTTTGTTTTTTAAGGTAAATGAGGTGAAGGGGAAGCGTGGGAGGGGTGTTAAACTCCTGCTTTTCTCAAACCAGCTGGTGGAACTTTCTCTACATAAATAATGATAGATCTGATTTCTGTGGTCTTGCTGCTTTAAATCCTGTCACAAGCTATGTGATCTATGACACTTAGAAGTCTTGGCAAACTATTTTATTCCAATGTGAAAAAATGATGATGTGGGCCAGGTCTAAGTGTGTGTACCACATGACCAAAGGAACAGTACTGCAAAGGTTGTTAGATCCATAAGCAAAAGGTTAATTTTTATAAATGCAGCATTCATCATTTTTGTCTCATAATAAAATCCAATTGATTAGAAAGCCTAATTAATCTTTTGACATGGGACTTCCCTGGTGGCGCAGTGGTTCAGAAATCCACCTGCCAATGCAGGGGACACGGGTTTGAGCCCTGGTCTAGGAAGATCCCACATGCCGCGGAACAACTATGCCTGTGCGCCACAACTACTGAGCCTACGCTCTAGAGCCCGCGAACCACAACTATTGAGCCCGTGCTCCGCAACAAGAGAAGCCACCGCAATAAGAAGCCCGTGCACCACAACGAAGAGTAGCCACCTCTCGCCGCAACTAGAGAAAGCCCGTGCACAGCAATGAAGACTCAACACAGCCAAAACTAATAAATAAATAAATAATTTTTTTAAAAAAATCTTTTGACATGGACTTAAAGTCCCTTCCTACATTCTCAGCCTGCTACCTCTCTTTTAGCAGAGAAACCTTTCAGGGACAGAAAAGCCTTGGGACTTTTCAGCTAACTTGACTCTGATCTTCTACACTAGGTTAAACATGGGGACATTACCTATTACAATGAAGAGTCCAAGGACTCAAAACACGATATGCCAGCAAACTTACCAGCAGCAGAAATGATGGGCCATCATCTAAGGATTTTCTTCACTAACACACATACCCAAGGGATGAGCTGTTTCCGGTTAAGATAGCTGCATAGCCCTGAATGATACCTGAGCACACCAGCGTCACCTACAAGTGGGGACACGCTATAGACTACAGAGAATAAAGTCCTAAGAGGAATAACAAGAAGGCGTGCCTCAGCAACAGCTTTCAAGCTGTACACAAAGCTCTCGTCATGCTCTGCATGCTCTGGAGACCAGGCTGCCTCGCCAAGCCTGAATCTGATATGCTAAAGCTTGTGGTTGCTGACAATGCCTAAATGTATCGGCTAAGGCTCCAATAAGACCTTGTGAGGACCAAGTAGGTTTTACAGGCTTTCTTTTCTCAGAACAATATGGAATGGAGCTGGCATCATTGATCCAAGGCTACCCTGCAGTGGTGTTGAGAACTGCAGCTTAGAATTCTTCTAATCACCTGGAGGCCGGCTTTCCATACACTGTCTCTCTTGGTCTTGTTTAAAGTCCCTCGTTTTAACATATTCTCCTTGTGACTATTCAAAGCATTCAAAACTATCAGAAACAACCAAGAAAAGCCTGGCAGGTATTAGTCATTTTCTTTCCAAAGATATTAGAGTAACAAACAAACCAGTGTAAAACAATGATTAGTATCAACGTGTGCTGGGGGGGGGTGGAGAACTCTGACCTATGAGACAGAGGGCACAGGTTGTGGCTCACACTTGCCACTACATTAACATCAAAACAGCCTACCTGCCAGCCCATAAATGAGAACTGAGAAATGCCCTGAGGGTCCAAAACATTCTGTTCTCATACCTTCATAGCCCTTCTCGCTGTGAGAGCTATGCCTTCACAGGGCTTCCTTGGCATCCCGGTCTACATCTCCAACTGCACAGGAGCCACTTTTACTCAAGGCCTATCACCTCAAACTCAACAATTCCACAATGAAAATCTACCCTTCGACTTCCTCCAAACGAAGCCCACCTTCTCAGCCTCACTGGCTCGAAAGGAAAGGCAGGACCTTGTACCGACACTCAGGCTCAAAAGGTTTTGGGAAGTAGCTTCTACTTCATTCTCTTTGTTAAGTCCTACTGATTTTTTTTTCCCTTCAAATTCCCTCTGAAATCCAATCCTTTGCCTTTTATTTCTATTTCAACTCCACCACCACACCCCTGACTTACTACAGGTACCTCCTAGCTACCCCTGGAACTGCTGTCGGATTAATGGTCCTTAAATACCTCTTCCTGGGGCTACCCTGGTGGTGCAGTGGTTAAGAATTCACCTGCCAATGCAGGGGGGGGACAGGGCTTCGAGCCCTGGTCCAGGAAGATCCCACATGCCGTGAAGCAACTAAGCCCATGCGCCACAACTACTGAGCCTGCGCCCTAGAGCCCGTGAGCCACAACTACTGAGATCTGCGCGCCTGGAGCCTGTGCTCCACAACAAGAGAGGCCACTGCAATGAGAAGCCTGCGCACCGCAACGAACCACAACTAGAGAAAAGCCCGCGCATAGCAACGAAGACCCAACACAGCCAAAAACAATAAAATAAAAACTTTTTTTAAAATTAAAAATGAAATACCTCTTCTCTCAGGGTACTTTCTTGATCAAAACCTTTTTTACTGGCTCCAAAATTCCCACATTAAATTTAAATTCCTCTGCCTGACTTTCAAACTAATCTTTAATCTTGTCCCACCCTATTCCTTCAACTTCTCTCAAGCCATGTTCCCAGAACACACCCTTTAATTTGCCTGAACTTGTTCCAGTCAACCTCCCAGGCTTCTACTGCTCCTAACGTTTGAAATCTACGTGTTCACCTCAGGAGGGATTTAACTTTCTGCTGTCCCCAAATCTGAAACACCCACCACCCTGCCTTTTTGTTACAATTTCTGGCAAATATCCCCACCCACTACAACAGCTGAACATGTTAGATGTCCCAGCCTCCCTTGTGGTGAGGATGGCACTTACTTAGATTAGGCTCCATCCAGCAAAGGCATCCACCCCAGATTCTGAGTAAGAGGGCGGTGAAATGCAGCCAAGAAGGGAACTATCACACTCAGATGCAAGTAGCTACAGCAGGATCGGGGTCCCAGGCAACAAGGCCAGAACAGCTAGTGGCAGTGGCCAGCAGTGCAAGCTACAGGTTAATGCTTGGTGATGGCAGTGCAGTTCAGTGGCATGAGTTGGGGTATTGAACTAGGCTTTGGGGTATATAGTCAAGAGCTCCAGTAGTTCTGAGTTACCTAATGAACATTTTTTTATAAAGTAAAAATTTACTGATGTGTTACATACAGAAAAGTACACAGCATACATTCGGAAGGGATTTAAAAGGCACAAAGTATACAGCTCAAAGAATTTTCACAAACTGAACCCGCTTGTGTCAGGAGACATTGTGTCAGGAACATTCCAAGTACTCCTCAAAGTCCCCGTTCCCCCTTCCCGTTACGATTTCCCTCCCAAGGGCAGCCGCCATCCTGTCTTCTAACAGTATAGTTTACTTTTGCCTGCTTTTCAACTTGATGTAAATGAATTCACTCACTATGCTCTTTTGTATCTGGCTTCTTTCACTCAATATTATGTCTGTGAGATTCACCCGTGCTGTTGTGTACAACTGCAGTTTGTCATTTCTCTCTGTGTATAGCCTTCTTTCACTACTTGTCTATGCTACTGCTGATGGGCGTTTGGATAGTTTCCAGTTTGGTTCTATTACAAATGGACACATCGGTGAACACAGGTGTATGTGTGTCTATTGGGTATGTGTCTAGGAATGAAATTGCAGGGTCAAAGGGTTTGCACATGTCCCAATATCTTTCTAATAATTCCTTTTCTGCTTAAAAAAATGAGATTTTATTTCTGTTGCTTACAACTAAGAACCCAGACTGATATGCTGTCCACTTTTCAGCAGCCATTTTCTCCATAAAGATTTCCTTGACTACAAAAGACCTCAAGGAGCAGTCATAGGGCATAGCCCCACACTAGAGTGCATTTTACACTATCATGAATTATTCATTTATTTTATGCCTGTAAATCCTGTCTCCCCTACTGTCATAAGCTCCAAAACAACAGTTTTCAACTGTTACTTCCCAACAAACTGATGTGCCTTGGTAAATTATAGTACATAGCAAGTAATTTGTTAACTATTAAAAAAGTAACAAAGTCCATGAATGAATGATATACATGGGTAGATTCAAGATTCCCTTTTGATAAGGTCTCTGCCACTCATTTGAATTTCAATATGCTCCCTTAAACAGATGATCTTATCTATGCCACAGCCCCTAGGAGTGTGTCTTTTATATGAATGTCATCCATCACAAGTGTCATGGTGGGGGGAGACCATGTTTATTACTTCCCTTTATCTCCTATCATTCCTAGTAGTGCTGAATACATATTAGATTCTCCATAAATACTGATTGATTAGATCAAGGTGAAAATACCATGCAATAACGACCCAGAACACAGCTTAATCTAATTACAGGAAGAGCCTTTAGCTCTTCCAAATCATGAACCCAATCTATCAGGCTTCTGGATACTCCCTCAACCCCCATGTCCATTTTTCGCAATAAATTTTGACGTGGATTTCAAGCTAGGAATAATCCTCTTCCCAGAAGTTAAGTTTATAGTTGAAACATTTACACTTTGGTAAAAAAATCTTCAGCAAGCCATTTCCATCCTTATTGAAGTGTTTGATTTTCAAATAGCCAAACCATTTTTGTCTAAAAGGCTTTGACATTAAAAACCCACAGCTGAATATATCCTAGGGTGTGTAATTATAGAGCTGACAGTTTATTCTCCAAAGAGACGAAAAAGGCAAATTCAACTTTCTCAAATTCAAATATCTTCTTAATCTTGTTTCCAAAGAGATCATTTATAGGTTCTTTTAGAACTCAGAACAGACTCTGTTCTCCAAGCATGGCACACTGCAAAAAGTGGCTAGGTTTTTATATGTCTATTTGACCCAAAGTGTAGTTGAAAAATATACATTTGTAAACAATATGGGAGTGGGGTGGGAACATAATACTAGTGGTAAAACAAAACCAATAAAAAACAAACAGTGATCCAAGAGGCAATATAATGGGACAGTTAAGAGTCCCATCACCGGCATTGAAGAGCTAGAATTCAAATCAGGCAGTCCAATTTACTAGCTGTGAGACTCTGGGCAAGTTAACCTTGCTAAGAATTGTAGTGTGTACTTCTCCAATACATTCTTTGAAAGCATGAAAGCCCTTCAGAGCTAAGAGAACTTTGCCAAGCCAAGTTAGAGATTCCAGCTTAAAAGTTTCCCTTCTAGTAAACACAGCACCTAAAGGGATCCTTCCCAAATTTTAGGTATGTCTACTTTCATCATACTTAGTTATGGCCTCTTGTCCTCAAACTCATCAATTCAGAATGAGGTTGAGCAAAGGGTCTTAAAAACAAAAAAATAAAACAAGCCAAAAAAAATCAGGACATAGGCAACAATATCTATTTACTCTTTCTTTTCAACTCATAGGTCTGTTAAAGTCAAATCGACTGTTCCTCAATTCCTAATATAAGTACAATAACTGCTTCGGTTTCTGATACTCTGGATTTCTGGTAGAGCTCTTAAAAATAAAAGTAATAATAGATTTTAAGCTATGAAATAATTTTTTTTAAGGTCAGAGAGTGGGTAAGGAAATAAGACTCAACACCATTCAACTAATGGAAAGGGCTTATTGCTGAGTGCTGTTTGGCAGACCTCCAGAATTCTTTTGCAATGCACAGCAGGATACCAACAAGTACTTATAAAGTACACTTTTGGATCTGATGGGATCTCTGATAATTTTAATCTGAAATTATGATTGGAATGCTTTTGTCACTACAGGAGGAAGAGCAGTCTTCCTGCACCATGGAGCACTGAAGTCAGCTATAATGCTGTGAAAAAAATCCTTGATCACAAATTGCACTCAATGATATAGGGGAAGAAAGCTGCACTCATGAGGAATATGTGAATATCTATAAATCCTATCAGATGTGCTAACCAACGACTAATGGATGAATAATAAGCCTGTCCTTTCAAGTATCTTTTTTTTTTTTTTTTTCAGTACGAGGGCCTCTCACTGTTGTGGAGCACAGGCTCTGGACGCGCAGGCTCAGCGGCCATGGCTCACGGGCCCAGCCGCTCCGCGGCACGTGGGATCCTCCCGGACCGGGACACGAACCCGCGTCCCCTGCATCGGCAGGCGGACTCTCAACCACTGCGCCACCAGGGAAGCCCCAGGTATCTTTATTAAAGCTAGAATAATTTCAGCAGAATCTTGAAATCAAAGTTATCAGTGGTAAGGCTACAGAAAAATCTCAGTGCTTACTTTCTTGCTTTTTGATCACCTCCAAAAGAGAGAGATTGCTTCTTTGTGGAAATCTTATTCTCCTTTTCACCTAGGACTTCCTAGCTCCCCAGGTGAACCTCCACTACTTGTAGATGTGTGTGAAGGGGTACAGGTAAGATACTAGCCTTATTGTATGGGATTACAGTTTAATAAGTTGCTATCTGTACTGCTTAGCACTGATCTTGAAGTTCTCCAACGGAAAACACACACAAAATATCTTGCAAGACCTAATTTAAGGTTCACAGAAGAAAAAGGAGACCAAGTTGGTCTAAGTTCACCGTCATATCCCCAGTGCCCACCAATAAAGACCCTCAACAAAAATTTACTGAGAGGTAACCATGTGCTACCTGGCCCTGTGCTAGGGAGGCAATGGGAAGTAACAGTACAGAAGACAGTCTCCACTCTCGGGGACTAAGACCACAGGGGAGACTTCACTATTTCCGGGGCAATAAAGAGTGGGAAATAGGCTAGCCTAATAACCTAAGAGTTTGGGAAAGACAAGATTTACTCCTATTCCTCCAAATAAGTCACCTGGCTGGCCTCCTTCCAACACTCAGGTCTCTGCTCAAATGTCACCCAACAGTGAAGGCCTTCTGACCACAAAATGTCAAGGAGGGTCACAACCCCACCACCCACTCCCTATCGCCTGCTCTTCTTCCTCATTACCTGCCTCATTTTCTTCACAGTGCTCAGCACTGAAATTCTATTACTTACCTGTTGGGCTGTCTTCCCCCACTAAAATGTAAGCTCTGCGAGAGCAGGAACCTGATCTGTCTTCTCCATTGCTCTATCCATCCCTTTCACCTAGTGGCTGGTACACAAAAGTCATTCCTTAAACAACTGTGGGAAGGAGGGACTCCTACCAGTGAAGTACACACTCAGGACACTTATATCAGTTTTTTTCCCACCCAGAAAAGCCTCAACCCTATAAAAACCAGATGTCAGACTAGTTACAGGAATCAATAACCACAGAAATCTGAAATCTATGTCACAAAGGGAACATAAGCAGTGACGCTAGGAAAAGTTTTTCATCCACTACTCTTTGTAATGCCTCTATACAGCTTTTCTTCATAAAGTTCTCTAGTCAGTTATAATTCATTCAAATAAATACCAGCATAACTTAAATCTCTGTGAAAAAGACCAATACATAGGCTCTGAGAGTTCTTTTCTATATTTACTCTAGAGCAACTATTTTTAAAAGCTACCTGCTGCAGCTGGGATAGTGTTATAAAGTTACAAAGTGAAAACGGCCCAGCTGGAAGTTAATGAGACCATAAATTCAGGAACAGATCCTCCTTCGTTGGTACCCTCTGCAGTAGTCAGGAACAGCATGAAATTCATAGCAGGTACTTTACAGATATTTCTTGACTTTTCAAAAAACTATTCTTGGCACCCATTTTGATATATAAAAGTAACATGCAAAACCCACCAAGCAACTGAAGAATTGCTCAATTCTTAAGGAAAAAAAAAAAAACACATGGAAGGAGTTTGAGCTCCACAGTGAACCAATAGCTGGGTGCACAAGCAGCTGTAGAGAAAAGGGAGTTTCCATTTCATCCTGGCCCCTCTGAGAAATCTGACCTGCCTACATTATTAACGTTCACTTCTCCAAACCCTGTTCTGAGCTTGAAAGTGGGGGGATCAATCTTGGAAATCTTCCAAGAGAATGAATCTAGTTAGTCCCAATCAATAAATGGCAAACTAGCAGATGAGCTGATGGGTTCTTTTATGTGCTTCTTTTTGCCTGTTTATTTTCTGCAATGAGCAAGCACTGCTTTTATAAAAACAAAACAAAAAAAGCTTTCATTAAAAACAAAAATTTAATGACATGAAAGCCAACAAGACAATGATTATTTCTTTTCACTTTCTCTAAACAATAACAGTGTTGTTTGTGCAGATCCAATTGGCAGTGAACTACTGATTACCAGATGCCTTGGTCAGATGTGTTCTAGTCACTGATAAGGTGCTTTTCGTTGTAAACAATCCTCTCTTAGGGTCGCTTGGGCCTCAGTGAGTACTTCACAGGGGAGTTAAGGCTTCGTTCGAACTGTGTTTGAGCAAAGCCTCTGTGGCCCACTTTCAAGAAGGGCTACAGAAGAGTTTCCTGCACTATGCCCAGCTGGACTCTCTTTTGGCATCAGGACCCCTTTACTCTATCCACTGAAGACCTCAAAGAGCTTTGGTTTATGTGAGTTACATCTATTGGTATTTGCTGTACTAGAAATTAAAACTAAGAAGTGAATAAAACACATCAGACCCATGAAAGTGGTGATGTCATCACACATTCATTCTATAGCCTCTGGAAAACTCCACTGTACTGATGAGAGGATGAAAGTGAAAAAGACAAATGGCTTTAATATCATTCTAGAAACAGTTTTGACCTGACACAACCCCCTCCCCCGGAAAGATCCTTGAGAATCACTAGATTAGATCATCAAGACCCCTTCCAACGCCATGGCTCTGGAGCGAGACTTCTCATCTTTTGGCACTACTGACGTTTTGAGGTGGATAATCCTTTGTCGGGGGTGGGGGAGTACTGTCCTGTGCATTGTGGGATGTTTAGAAGCACCCCTGGCCTCTTCCCACTAGATGCCAAAAGCAATCCCCAATTGTGACAACCAAAAATGTCTCCAGATACTGCTAAATGTCCCCTGGTTGAGAATCCACCATTCCAGGGTGTTGATTTTATTCTACTGAAATGTGAATTACAAAATGTGCACCTCTCACTACCCTCTCAGGCCCCTAATATATCTACTTCCTCTCTACTCCCATCTGGATCCGTTCCTTCTGTTCTTTTATTAGGTCACAAACAGCAAGAGTCAGAGGTAGCAACAAGCACAGGATTTATCAGTTCAGGAAGAGATATTCTGGTCAAAGTTCACTTTTCAGGCATTAAAAGCCCTCAGGGACCCAATGCTTGGGGGTGGGGTGCACATAGCACCATCAGCCAACATTCAGCCAGTCATTCTTACGACCTGGTAACAACCCAATCCTTAGGAAATTACCTACTCTCCTCCTCCGAAAACGAGGTAATAGACCAGTTGTGTGAGAGGGAAGAAGAAATGGAGCTTCTGAAGGCAAAGAGGCAGTATACATACAAGACTCAGATATACCACCCCTCTAAAACCTCAACATCTGGGGACATTTTCGTCAGGGTCTAGCTGGGAGGAAGTAACAAAACTGGTTAAAAAAAAAAAGAAGAAGAAGAAAAAAAAACCCACGATGTCCTCAGCACCTCCAAGTCAGATATTCACTCCCCACCAAAGTTCCTACTCATCCCTTTTAGTCTCCAGAGGTTGGGTCCAAGTTTTCTCCCCTGGAAACTGCCCCAGCCACCTCAGATCCCTTCCCCATCAAAAGTCCAAGTACCAAACTCCAATCCACCATCATTCTTCACCTCTTTAATCACCCTTCCTCCACAGCTTCAGATTCCTACCCCCCGCCACCCAAGCCTTTCACTGCCCCTCAGAATCTAGTCGTATCTGTTCCCCCCACTTACCCCAAGCTTTTCTCCACGCAGGCAGTCTCTTCCCTCAGTTTTCTCTCCCGCCCCACAGTTTTCCACCATCTTCAAAACTCTTGCCAGATACTAGGACCAGGACTCTAAATGTCTATGGCACCCCAGAATCTGCACGTTCCGCCCTCCTACGCTCATCACTCCTTAGAATCTCCCCCCAAGTTACTCTTTCTAACCCGATGTGCTCCACTCCTCTCTCTTCCCTACCTACTCCCTCGGCGTCCACCCCCCCGTTACTTGCCCCGTTATGGGCCCTTCTCCCCTGCCATCCCTCGGTCGGGCCTTCTCTAGGTCATCGCTCGTCACCTCGGGCCAAGCGCCGAGGCCCAGTGTCAGTCGTTCAGCTTCTCAACCCCCTCTCCCCGGACCAGTCTTTCAGGTTGTGGCCTCTGAACTGGGCGCCCCGGGCCCAGGCTCAGGGACTAAGCAGGAGGGCCCGACAACTCACCCAGGACGAGGCAGAGCAGAAGGAGCCCGGAGCCTGGAACCGGGGCGAGGCGGAAGCACACCATGATCCCGCAGAGCAGGCTGCTGCGGCGACAAGTGCAGCGACAGCAGAGAAAATCCTCGCAGAACCGGGGCAAGAGCGCCGCTGACCACCGACCACAACGCCGCAAAACCCAGTACTCGCCGCTTCAGCGCCGGTCATAAGACCAGGGGCGGGACTCTTTCTTGCCTTCAGCCAATCACCGCGTTTGAAGGCGGCCAGAGGGGTGGTGATGCAGAGCCCGGTGGGCGGGGTGACCACGCCCTGGCTTTTTGGTTCACACTCATTCTTACGCTCCTAGGAGATGGGCGCGGACGGCTCTTTCTAAGGCTAAAGAGAAACGAACTTTTTGGGGCGGGGGGGCTAGATAGTAGAGATTATTTCAGTTCCGACTCCTTGAGGAAGGAGAGAATACTTTTGCTGGAGTAAAAATGGTTGCTAGGCATCGCAACGTAATACCTACAAAAATAATACATGATTATTCTCCAAACACTGTTGCCCATGCAGTTCATGTCATTAAAAGGACAAGGGAGCTAGAGGGTGATACAGTCACTGAACGCCAGAGCAGGGCTTGGCCTTGAAGTTCACCTAGTTACAACACCCTGTTTTTCAGATTGGGAAACTGAACTCAGAAAGAGGAAGAGTCTTATTTAAATATAGAAAGAAAGAAAATGAGGAAGAGAGAAATAAAATAGAAGGACAAAGGGAAAAAAACAAAGATCATCCATATTCCTACTACACAGAGAGAGACACTATTATCTATCTATTTGTCCATCCTTCAGGTTGTTTTTCCTCTGCCTATACACTTGTAAATATTCTTTAATTAGAATTCATACTAAACATACTATTTGGTATAGTTGACAATTGGATGGATGAAACCTAAAATACTCAACAAACGAAAGCATTCAAAAACTATACAAATCTCAAGTTGGGATAAAGCACTGATTCTCAAAAATTAGTTTCCAAAAGAATTATTTGGGGATTTTTAATAACATATTGACTCCTCAACCTCATTCCCCAGAGATTCTGAAACAGTAGATCTTTGGCAGTCCTAGGAATCTGTTTTTATTTTTTTAACAGGAACCCCAAGTAATTCTGATTCCTATGGTCCCCAGACTACATTTTGAGCAACACTAAAATAGAGCTTCAAAATCACCTAGTCCAGGAGATCTTAATCTGGTTCCAGTGGATGAACTTGGGGTTGAGGGGTGTCTGTGAATCCCCCAAAATTACATGCAAGATTTCTGTATGTGTATTTTTCTGGGGAAGTTTATAGCTTTTACCGGTTCTTAAGTGGGACCTGTGACTCCTCACCCTAACACCCACCCCTGCTCAAATATTAAGATCTACCCGCCACTGTCCTTTGCTTTAATGTGATTAATTCCTGAAAGTGAGAACACTTAGCAATGAATGTGTTCTGTCATGGGTGAAACTGAGTCATGAGCAAGTGACTTCCTCTAAGAGGGACTGGGCATACACTACAGTATTAGGCACTGCTTTTAGCAAAACAAGGTCATTTGACTGCCCCATCATCAATAAGGCTAGGCAGCAGCTATGTCCTGAAGAACCCACAATTGAGTTGAGCACTCAGAAGTTGCCCCCCCCCCTCAATTCTTAATGAAGCGATTCTCTCCCCTCTGCCTCAGCTGTAAACTGCCTCACTTTAATGTTCAGTGAAACTCTAAGTTCCAGAAGAAGAGACAAAAGAGCATGGTGGAAAGAACATTGGATGGGCAGTCAGAAGAGTTGGGTATGAGATACCACTTACTGGCAGCATGACCTTGGGCGAGTCACTTCATCTCTTTGAGCTTCTATATCTTTATCCCAAAATAACATAGTGTGACTAGAGCTGTTTCTCAATCCTGGCTGCACATTGGGATCACTTGTAGGGCTTAAAAACTAGAGATGCCCCTTGGTCCCACCCCTTGAGATTCTGATTCAGTTGATACGGAGTGGGGCGTGGGCATTGTGTTTTTCTCAAAACTCCCCAAGGCAATATTAATGGGCCAGATGTGATCTCGCTAAGGTAGCCCCAGCTTTACAATTCTAGGATTCTATGAGAGTAAATGCTCACTTGTTTAAAATATAAGAAAACAAAGTGTCCCAATGAGTCAAACATCCCATTTAACAAATTGTTGTCCTGAACTTCTTGCAGATGTCATCAAATGAAAACATAGAACACGGAGAGATATCAGAGGCCTTACAAGCTAAATCCACCACCATCACCACCTTTACCCCTGACAAAAACAAATGCTGGTTCCTTGACTGGGACAGCCTCCTTCAGGAGACAGAACAATGTTTTGGGGGTGGTGAGTAAAGGTTGGGTTATTTTGTCAGAAGAAACAAGCCAACAATTCTCAAACCTCTGTTTGGTCTGAGTGTCCATACTTGCAGTTGTTTAATGTCCCCTCCTCCAACACTGTGAGAACTACTCCCTTTTTTTGTGCACTGTCTCCCATCACCCCCACCCAGTTGAAGGAACTTGACCGGAGCTCTTCTGCAGGAGAGGCAGATCCGTATGTGGGACTAGGGTCCATGGTTTGAGGAACTTTGTGAGATCCCCTGGGATCTGAGCTTCACATCTGTGGACTTGATTATTGATACTGCTGTAAACAGAGCGCTTTTACGTGCACTTCCTCTCCTACCAGACCTCGTACCTCCCCCCAGGGCAAAACTCCTCAGTCCCCCACCACCATAGGTAGATTCTGACTCTTTGGAGCAGCTCTGAGAGCACATGACTTCTTAGCCAGGGAGCAGGGAATCACTGGCAAACACTGCCCTAAATGTGAACACAGTGAATGGTGGTAGAAATAATGACCTTCTCAGAGTTGGTAAATGACAAAACAATGAGATGTGTGGGTCCGAGGGAGGAAATGAACAAAAAGATACAGATTTAGAATGGAAAAAATGACAAACGCTTATTAAATAAATGAGCGACCCTGAGGTACTTGTGCCATCTGTTGAATGAAGAGAAACCTACTGTCTAACAGTTGGGAGTTCTGTTTTATTCGGGGAGTTTACTGAGCACTGTAGCCCGCACCCGAGACAGCCTCTCAGAGAGCTCTGAGCAACTGTTCCAGAGAGGCAAGGGAGGAGCCGCGATATAGAGGAGTTTTTTGCTGGGAAAAAAAAAATGTTGTCGAACATCAAAAATTACTGCTAATCATACAAAAAACAGACATCTCAAGTTAATGATTTTAGTGCTTTTCTCAGTACGGGAAGATGCAAGAATCTGGGCTCACTGCAATTATTCCTTAGATATGCATCTTCCCTATCTAGGGCCACTATCCTGTTTTCCTCCATCCTGAATTCCCCTGGGGCGCACTGTTGGGGGTGGCTGCCGCGGCTGGCTGCTAGCTTGGTGGCGGGCGACGTTCTTTGTTTACTGAAATGGCAGGCGACATGTTTTTCTCCCCACATCATGCAATTATTTTATTTGCATTCTTTCTCTGCCATTTTTCCTTTCCCTACTCATCTTTTTTTTTTTTTAGTTTCTCCTACACTCCTTTTTCCTTTCCCCTCTGGCATGGTCCCCTTTTCTGGGTAAGCCTGCAAACTGTGACTATACACTCATCACTCAGCCCCAACAGAAAGTTCACAGTGGGCTCAAAGGGCTGCCGGCCTTGAGCTAGAGTGCGCTGGGTGAGTGGAAACAGGCCATTGGAGCTATTTGTTTCTCCCAGCAGGATTCTTCTCGACCTGTTCCCCAAAGATCTGGTCTAACCTGCTAATGATTCTCAACTAGCAGCATGCATCACGATCACCAAAAAGGCTTCTGAAAACACAGATTACTGGGCCCTACTGTGGAGTTTGAGCCAGTCTGGGGTGGGGCACGAAAATCTGCATTTCTGGCAACTTCCCAGGTGATCCTGATGTTGCCATTCTGGAAACCACACTCTGAGTAAAGAGGCCCCAAACCCAGGTCACCTGTCCTCTGGGGAATGGGGTTAAGAGGTGGGGGAGAAGACACTTTCATTAACTTCTACAGTATTTCAATTTTTACAGCAATAAGATTTTTTTTGTAATAATGGTTTTTAAATTGAGTGCAAATCATTTAAAAAATCAAATAATTTTTTTAAATATGAAATCTAAAGGAAATACACTTTCTAAAAAATTTTTTTAACATCTTTATTGGAGTACAATTGCTTTACAATGGTGTGTTAGTTTCTGCTTTATAACAAAGTGAATCAGCTATACATATACATACATCCCCATATCTCCTCCCTCTTGGGTCTCCCTCCCACCCTCCCTATCCCACCCCTCTAGGTGGTCACAAAGCACTGGGCTGATCTCCCTGTGCTATGCGGCTGCTTCCTGCTAGCTCCTGGACTCCAGTCCCACTCCTCAAAGTAATAACTGGTAACAGTCTCTTTTTCTCAACTCTCGGGAAAAAATTATGCATGTACCTGCATATATATTTTCATTTTTTAAATTAGATAAATACGAGCATGCTCTACATATTGTTTAGTGACTTGCTTTTCTCGCTTAGTAGCATATCTTGAAGATGGTCTTTAAAAGTCGTATAGCTTTGCCTCATTCTTCTAAATAGCTTTCATTGTGTAGCTGTACCATACTTTATATTTATTTATTTAATTTTGGCTGTGTTGGGTTTTTGTTGCTGCACGCGGGCTTTCTCTAGATGTGGCGAGCGGGGGCTACACTTCATTGCGGTGCGCAGGCTTCTCATTGCGGTGGCTTCTCTTTGTTGTGGTGCACGGGCTCTACGTGCTTAGGCTTCAGTAGTTGTGGCACGCAGGCTCAGTAGTTGTGGCTTGTGGGCTCTAGAGCGCAGGCTCAGTTATGGCGAACGGGCTTAGTTGCTCCGCGGCATGTGGAATCTTCCCAGACCAGGGCTCGAACCCATGTCCCCTACATTGGCAGGCGTATTCTTAACCACAGTGCCACCAGGGAAGTCCCTGTACCATAACTTATAAAACGCAAATATTCTTAAACCCCTCTTCCCCAAACAAATCCCTAGATCTGTCTGCAGCATCGCCCTGTGGTTAACAGAGGAATTGCATCACCTAACACCATTAATAATAAGGGAATTTTAATAAATTACTTAGACTTAGGTCACTGTTTTGAAAAGTGGAAACTTGCCACAAGGTAAGCACCGCTGGTGTGGCCGAAGCAGAGTGAGGTCCAGCCGTTGTGATGCTGAAGTGGATTTTTGGAACCCATTCAACCATCCAATTATCATGCAACATTAGGCAGGTCATTCCATGCTCTGTGTGCATCTGATATTCCTCGCCACACCGCCCCCTCCCGACTTGGAGGAGAAGGGACAGACTCAGCTGATGGAAGGAAGTTACTTCTTAGAAGAGGGACAACTTTAAACACTAGTTGGTCTCGTGTGTGTATGTGTGTGCGCGTGTGTTTCACTTTAATCATTTAAAGAGGGGTGGTATAGTGCAGTAGTTGAGAGCGGGGCTCTGGCATGGTACTGCCTCAGTTTGACTCCTGCCTCTACTACTTACTAATTGTGTGACCTCTGGGCCTCAGTTTCCTCATCCATAAAATGGAGATAATAATAGTAGTACCTATGACGTAGGATTATGGCAAGGATTGAATGAGGTACTTGAAAAACGCTGACAAGTAGTAAGCACTTGACAAACATTCCTGTTACTGTTATTAGTCGTAGTAATTGTAGTGTTCCCTTCTCTCTGCCAGTGTGTCATAGACCTAATGACTTCTCACTGTCACTGATTAAGGAGGGGCCGTTGCTATCCTTCATATTTTAATTTTTTTTCTATATAAATGAATACATGTCCAATGAAGAACGCTTGTAAAACACTGCTAAACACCAAGAGGAAGATTAAAATAACCTGTGGTCCTACTTCTGCCTAGAACATTCCTTCTCCTCCCACCTCCTCCAACACCAGGCTGGCTTCTGCTTCTCCTTCAGGTGACATGACTCTCTCCCAAGAAATCTTCTTTAACCAGTCAAGGCTGAGTTAAGGGGGTTTCGCCAACGTGCTCCCCTAAAGCTCTGGACTTCCCTCATCATGGTGTTCAACACACCGTAATTGTCTGTTCACTGGCCCAGACCCCACCGGAGCCTGTGAGCTTCTTTAGGGCAGAGGACATGGCCATTTTTTGTTTAATTAATTTTTTTATTGAAATATAGTTGATTTACAATGTTGCAATAATTTCTGCTGTACAGCAAGTGGGACATGACCATTTTTTTCACCAATCTATGCTCATAGTAAGTGCTCAGTAAATGCTTATCAAATTCACGAATGAATGGCAGGCCTAAGAATAGGTTCTCGCTTTTGGAGATCATATGGCCTAAGTGCTGAGCTGGCGGAATGGTCTCCCCAGCAGGATACTTCCCAAGTTTTTTCCATCTGTGTCACATCAGGGAAAGTGGCAGGATACATGCCTTCTTTCCACTAGACCAGCCAGCTGACCGAGGACAAACTGCTGACTTCTGCTTCTACTACCTTCTCTTCGTCTATATGTCTCTCTTTGTCGCACTCTCTCTTTCTTTCTTTCTTTCTTTCTTTCTTTCTGTCTCTCTCTGTCTCACACACACACACACACACACACACACACACACACACCCCTCTGTTAGCTCTTCAATGGAATCTCCACATTCTCTTTCAACTGAATAGATTATGAAGGAGAGGGATCCCAGGACATTAGGACCCACAAAACGGTGAGACTGTGTGTTGCTTAGGCAATAATGTCATATCATTCCCTTCCTTTGCAGTTGGAGTTTGGAGGAGAGGGTTCAGAATCAGAGATTCTTACCTCCCCCCTTTATGATACTGTTGATGGTGGCAATAACCCGAGGCTTCAAGTGTAACTGAGAAGGCTGCTGCCAGCTCTTTGGAGTAAGATGGCAGCCACTTACTGCAGGCTCCTGATAGGAAATGATAGACATTTAAAATCAGAAGAGCTCTTGTCTGCTTCAACCCCTTCATTTTGCCCAGGGAGGTCAAGTTACTTGGCCAAGTAGGCAGCAGAGCTGGGAATAGAACTCTTACCTCTGTATTTCTTGCCTAGTGCTCGATTCTCAGTTAGCTCAGACCCTGTGCTCTAAAAGGCCCCCTTCATTAAAGTTTCATGTCATTGAGAAAGGCCAGGAAAACACTGAGGGCCCTGTTCAGTTCCGGAATTTATTACATGGAGACCTTAGCACTCTTATGAATTGAAATGTGTAAGTTTCCTAGCAACTTCACTCTTCCAGATGTTATTTATTCACTTTTCTGGCTGACTGTTCATGGAAGTCCTTGTTGGCTTTACAATGGGCTTTGAGGAAGACAGTCCATCTGGCCAACTCCTTCATTAGGGATATAATAGGAGGCACGAACAATAAGTACACTTCACTTGATTCCATCCCTTTCCTTCCATCCATATTTCCCCACCCTTTCTCCCCAGACACAGTGATTTCTGAGAGCCAGGGTGGCTTCCAGGGTAGACACAGCCACCTGAAAACCTGTGAAACCAGGATTCAGACACCAATCTTCCTGCCGCATCCAGCACAGGGCTCACACCTAACACTCGCTCACGCTCCTCAGCATAAAACCCAGGAAAGATGGCTTCTGAGCCCAGTTTGGCCACTACTCGCTCCGTGGCCTGTTCAGGTTACTTAATCTCTTTAGCCACTTAATCACAATTTCCTCTACTGTCTAAGGGTTTGGACAACAGCAGTGTTTCAGGGAGTCCATGGGCTCAGAGGAGGGATCTCAGAGCAGGTGGGCAGGACGTCCTGACTTTCACTCCACACCAACAAGAATGGCTCCAGTTTTCTCTGTTTTATGTATTTTTTTTTAGTTACTGCTAGATCTTTACTTATTTATTTATTTTTCTTTTTGGCTGCGTTGGGTCTTTGTTGCTGCAGGCGGGCTTTCTCTAGTTGTGGTGAGCGGGTGCTGCTCTTCGTTGCAGTGCACGGGCTTCTCATTGCAGTGGCTTCTCTTGTTGCGGAGCACGGGCTCTAGGCTCGCAGGCTTCAGTAGTTGTGGCACGTGGGCTCAGTAGTTGTGGCGCATGGGCTTAGTTGCTCTGGCATGTGGGATCTTCCCGGACCAGGGCTCGAACCCGTGTCCCCTGCATTGGCAGGTGGATTCTTAACCACCACGCCACCCGGGAAGTCCCCAGTTTTCTCTGTTTTAGATCGTGGGTTTTTGTGGGAAATTTTGCTTGAACAAAGGGCTCTGTGGCTAAAAAACTACAAGAAACTTTGGACTAGAAAATCGCCATGGTCACTTTCAGCTCTAACAGTCTAAAATCCTAGCTTCTTTCTGGGTTTCCAAGATAGGCCTGTCTGATAATGAAGGATTCTGGTATCTTTTGTTCTAAAAAGAGCAGCTAAAATGAGAAGACTTGAAGAGCACATCCATGGCAGGCCTCTAGGGTCACCTCTAAGCTGGTGACACCAAAAAAATAGTAATAGCTACACGTGTCCTATATGCCAGGGATTGTTGTAAGCCTTTCACATGTAATTCTCACAACAACTCTATAAAGTAGGTATTATTGTCTCTCTTGTTTTACAGATGAGGAAACAGAAGCACAGAAAGGTTAAATAACCTGCCTGTCTTTGTCAGCTCGTGCTGCTATAACAAATTACCGTAGACTGGGTGGTGTAAGCAACAAATATTTATTTCTCATAATTCTGGAGGCTGAGAAGTCCAAGATCAAGGTGCTGGCAGATTCAGTGTCTGGTGAGAGCCAGAGCTGGTTGACAGACAGCTACCTTCTTTCTGTGTCCCCACGTAGTGGAGACATCATCTCTCTCATGTTTCTTCTTATAAGGGCACTAATCCACCCTCATGACCTAATTACCTCCCATAGACCCCACCTCCAAACATCATTACGTTGGGCATTAGGGCTTCAACATATGAATTTAGGGGGGAAACAAACGTTTAATCATAGCACTGCCCATGGTCACATGTCTATTAAGTGCAAATCCTGGCAGTCTAGCTCCAGTGTCCATGTTCCTAACCATTACCCTGGTTGTACAAAGTCTCTAGCACCAGGTGCTGTTTCTAATCTCTGAAAATCTACCTGCCCATTGGACATACCTACTCAAACAGCTCATTGTCACCTCAAACTTAATTTCTCCTAAACCAAACTCATCATTTCTCTTGTTCCCCAAGCCAGGTGACCCTTCCCATTTCCTTTGTCCTCATAAAGATTTTAGACTTTGTTTTTAATATCTTGACATTATCTTTAATCCAACTCCTCCATACCCCAAACTAGCCACTCACCAAATTCTGCTGATGTTTCTTTTACTATTTCTCTTGAATCTATCCTTAGCACCCTATTCCCACCCTAGACCAGGCTGTCATTGTCTAGCTGCTCTCCTTGACTCTAATCCTTCTTACACACCAATGTCACATTGATCTCTCTCAGATATTGCTCTTACCACATCCTCTTACTACTCAAAACCCTTCACTAGCTCTCTCTTTCTGACTATATTAACTCTAGATTTTTCTGCTTGGCTTTTAAGGCCTCCACAATCTAGTTCCTCTCTACCAAGCCAACCTTATCTTCACATTATACATTCTCTGCTCTAGCTTTGTTGGTCTCCTTATTGCTGCATAAGTTTTCATTGACATTACGTCTGTGGCAGACATGACTTGTTGCTTACCAAAGAGTCATTCCCCCTACTTCCTTAGTGACAGAAACTTGATTATGTTACAGGTGAAAATGTGCACAGCTCCAAGAGATGAGTCACAATTGCTCTAAACCACTCATGCAAGCCTTTGCTAGTGATGGATATAGGAATGACCAAGTGACCTAGTTCTGGCTAATGAGACATGAGGAGGACTCTGAAGGAGCTTCTGGGAGAGGTTTTTCCTCTCACAAAATGAGATGAATTGGAAAAACACTACATCAACCTCTTGCTGGAGGTACTAGAATTAGGATGTGATGTTTGGTGCTGTGGCAGCTATCTTGGAACCATGAGGGGAGACATCATTGTTGCACTGAGGATGCCAGAGCAAAAAGACAAAAATGTCGATGGTATGGTTGAGTTGCTACACAAACCCTGGGACTGCCCACCTCGCAACTTCTTGTTAAGTGGAATAATAAAAGTCCGTATAACCTTAAATTAAGTCACTGTTAGTTGGGGAACTTTGTTGCTTGCACTTGAAGTCATCAGAACTAATATCCTTCATCCATGAAGCTGTCCATTTGTTCCACCAACAATTCAAATCCTGAAATGCTTTCAAGATGCAGTTCAAACCCTCCTTCTCTGCTGAGCTTCTAAACTAGCATTTAACATGTGTCCTACAGTTCGGTACTTCATTACGATGAGGTTTTGTATAGCTTTTCACTCTAGCTTCTCCGAGGTTCATTGTGACTTTCCAACTAGACTAAGTTCCTTGAGGAGCATGCCTTCTGCTAGCATATTTTTCCCCAGCGCTGCCAGCAGTGCTTAACATGGTGCTGCAGTCATCAACCTTCCTTGTCTGAATAATAATTGTGTCTGTAAACTATTGGAATGTTTAGTGCTGAATAAGAGGCACCTTGTGTCTCTCCTCTAAATAAGTTATTTTTTTACTCCAGCACAAATAATTCAAAGTCCAAAGTAAGCAGGTGACATTTTACAAGCTGAAAAGGTTTTTTTGAGATTTGACAAGTTGTTAAATATTATTTAAGCCCGAAATCTATACTGTGGAACGAAACAGACTCATAGACATAGAGAACAGGCTCATGGTTGCCAAGGGAGAGGGGTGTGGGGGAGAGATGGATGGGGAGTTTGGGATTAGCTGATGCAAACTAGTATATATAGGATGGATAAACAACAAGGTCCTACTGTATAGCACAAAACTATATTCAATATCCTGTGATAAACCATAATGGAAAAGAATATGAAAAAGAAGGTATATATATATATATATGTATAACTGAATCATTTTGCTGTACAGTGAAAATCAACACACATTGTAAATCAACTATACTTCAATAAAATTTTAAAAAAAGAAAACAGAACTTTAGGTATACAATTTTGTATATAAAATATAGATTTTACCTAAAGATGTGAAAAAAATCTATACTGTGGAACATATAAATTCGTGTTTCTCAGTCAACCTTACTTCAAAAAACTCTTTCTCAATAATGACTGCACAGTAGAATCACCTGAGGAACTTTTTAAAACGTACAGATGTCAGGATCTCACCTCCAGAGATTCTGACTTAATGCCAGGTGTGGTCTGTTTGTCAGAGGTTTTAAAAGGTCTCTGCGTGATTCTCGTGTACAATCAGGGTTCAGACCCACTGCTATAGATCACTGTGTGGAAGTCCTAAAGCAGGGTTCTTAAACTCTAGTGTCCATAAGAATAACCTGTGCTTTATGTCAAATGATAATTTCTGAGCCTCACTACCAGAGAATCTAAGAGTCTGGTTGGGGCCCAGGGATCTGCATTTTTAGAAAATAGCCAGATGATTCAGATGTATTTGGTCTGTGGGATACATTTTGAGAAACTCTATCCTAAATGAAAACATATCTAGAAAAGTCTGTGGTCCATTTACTTGCTTAAAAATATACTTTTGGCAGAAAATTAATCTGTCGCTGTTGTAAGTCAGATATGGGAAAAGCAATTATGGTTCTCTGCTCTAAAGAAAAAAAAAAACAAGATTTGTTCAGTGTTTAATGAATCACACCGAAGGACAATGCTAATTTCCAATGCGTTAGAAGTGAGTATAAGTATGGAAAAGAAAATAGTGTTTTAAATGATAGGAACATTTTCCTTAAAATTAAGTGGTCATAAACTTTGCAAATGATCCAAATCTAGGAGATCGAGCTATTCTGATGATTCAGATTCAAATGCATCAAGATTTCTAACAATGTGGAACAGTCTGGTACAGTGAGTCCAAACCAGTGAGGTAAAACTAACCAGAGATCAACATAAAGTCTGCTTTGACTTTGTTTTTAGTGTTTCACAGGTACAGGATGGAAGAGACCATACTTGGCGAAAAAGATCTGCAGGTGCTTATTACTGGCAAACTCAATGTGAGTCAACAGTATGACTCTTTAAAAAGATGTAAAGTGCAAGCTTGGACCACTTAGGTAGAAAACTCGAGTCAAAAGAAGTGATATCCCCATGGACTCTGCCCCGGAGTCATAGATCCAGTTCTGGGTGGGTACCACAGTTTTGGGACATTAAACCAGAAAGCCTCCAGGAAAAGGAGACCAGAATGGAGAGGGACTTGCTCATGCTGGAGAACAGAAGTCCTAACGGGGCAGCTGTCTTCAAGGTCCTGCAGGTTGAACTGCAGAGGAAATAGGAAGATTAGTTTGAAGTCAGAAGGAGCCAGGATTCAGTTCAGTAGGAAGGAACAGTTTCTAACCATAAGATCTTAAAAAGTAAGAACTTGCACTGACTTGTTCTGAGTCACTGAAAGTGTATTACAAAAATGCTGAAGGAGCATTTATCCAGAAAATGTAAAATGCATTTCAGCACTAAAAGAAAAGTTAGATAAGATGACTTCTAAGCACTCTATCAACTTAGATCCCACAGCTTTCTGAAATTCCTTGTGCCTCAGTAGTTGTTAAAGGAGGGAATTTACAGTAAATAAAAATACAAAAGGAAAGGGACCATGTGATAAAGAATGCAGACAGCCTATAGAAACTGGAAAAAGCAGGGAAACTCATCTCCCCCCAGAGCCTCCGGAAGGAATGCAGCCCTGCTGACACCTCGATTTTCTTCGGACTTCTGACCTCCATAACTGTAAGATAATAAGTTTGTGTTGTTTTAAGTCACCAAGTTTGTGGTGATCTGTTAAAGCAGCAACAGAAAACTAATACAACAACCCCTGTATGAAAGACTAGCAAGTTTCAGGGACTAAGAGCCCTGAGCATTTTGCCCCCAAAGTTGGCATTTATAAGATTTTGATGGAAAATGTTGTTGTTGTTGTTTTTTTTTTGGTTGGTTTGCTTGCTTCCTTTGCCACTTAAAAGTCCCAAAATAAGAGCACATGCCAGTTTTCAATGGTCTCAATAAAGAGTTTGGTTTCTCATCTAGCCCTCTAGAAACCTGCACATCTGGACAACAATTGTGGGGCAGTTTGAGGCCCTGTCTCCGTTTTCCGTGCCCTCTCGACCCTTCCCTCCCCTCCGCCACTCAAGTTCCAGGAAATCTACCTAGAACCATCTTCATCTGATAATTTCTCTCCAACTCATACCTTCAACTTGCAGTATGGGTAGGGTTTTTTGCATCCTTGCTAACATCTTGCTTTGTAATCTAGTTATCTAGCCATTTACTCACTTAAGCAAGATGCTCTGCTCCTCTCCATCCGCATTAGCGGCCTTTCTGTTCTTCATGTACAATCATACCCCAGGGCCTTAACACTGGCTGTTTTCTCTGCCTGGAACATTCTTTTTTTTTAATTTATTTTTTATCGAAGTACAGTTGATTGACAATGTTTCAGATGTACAGCAAAGTGATTCATATATATATATTTTTTTCTTTTTCAGATTCTTTTCCATGATAGGTTATTACAAGATATTGAATATTGTTCCTTGTGCTATACAGTAGGTCCCTGTTGTTTATTTATTTTATATAGAGTGGTGTGTATCTGCTAATCCCAAACTCCTAATTTAGCCCTCCCCCACCCCGCCCCGAATAGTCTTTCCTCAGATATCCAGATGGCTCTCTCACTTCTTCCAAGTCTTTGCTTACCTGTCACTTTCTTAATGGAGCCTATCTTGGCTACTCTATTTAATGCTGAAACACCCCCCTACACACACACACACACACACACACACACACACACACACACACTTTCAAACTCCCTTTTCCTGCCCATTTTTTCACAGCCCCTATCTCCTCCTAACATAAAATATAATTTATTAATTATTATGTTTATTGTTTAGGGACTGTCTTCCCCCACTAAAATGCTAATGACACAAAGTGCAGGATTTGTGTCTTTCCTGTTCACTGATAGATCCTAAGCATCAAGTACAGTGCCGTGTACATAAAAGATACTCAGTAACCATTGTTGAAGGAATGGATTTATTCTCCTCCCTGTGCTGACACTAGGCCAGATCAGAGGGTACAGCTATGAAAGAATAAGACGTTGTGTGACCTAGAATCGGCCTGCCCAATATTGCACACAGGTTTGATTTTTAAAAAAATAAATTTATTTATTTATTTATTTTTTGGCTGCGTTGGGTCCTCATTGCTGTGCGCAGCCTTTCTCTAGTTGCGGAGAACGGGGGCTACTCTTTGTTGCAGAGCACGGGCTCTAGGCCCACGGGCTTAAGTAGTTGTGGCACGCGCGGCCTTTGTCGCTCCGAGGCAGGTGGGATCTTCCCGGACCAGGGCTCGAACCTGTGTCCCCTGCATTGGCCACTGCAACACCAGGGAAGTCCCAGGTTTGATTTAGTTTGACCCGCCAGGCTATAAACACCTGGGGACAAGTACACTCTTACTTCCCTCTAGCCCCCAGGCGCTCAGTCCCTATCTCCCCCTCCTCCCCACGCCTATCACTGTGCCGGTGCTTGCCTAGTCTCTCCAAGTTTCTCTCCTCTACTCAGTGGAAAAGAGTGGGAAGGGAGTCACATCACTCCTGTCCCGGATCTAGATACTTATGGATATACATGGTGTTGAAGCGCTGTGGATAAAACACAAAAGATGCTTAGAACAATAGTTTGGGGGTTTTTTCAAATATATATTTGTAGGAAAACCTCAAACAACTCCCAAACTAAAAAAAAAAAAAGTTCAGGTGTGTATTACCTTAAGCAAACCCAATAAATGAGAACTCAGAAACTGCTGAGGGGGAGCAGAGCACATCAGCCCAAGATGTACCACTTTGGCATGCGTATTGTTTTGAGATGAAGGCAATTAAACTCCAGCAGACTCAGGAAAAGCTTTTTACCTCCCCAGGAAAAGCTTTTTACCTCCCCCTTAACTGCCTAGAGGAATTGAGGTAGGGGGCCAATACTAGGAAAACAGCTATTACCAGAGAGAACTTCTATATCACAAAGACTCCCTTGCAAGGCATGGCAAACATTTGTTTACTAAACATTTCCTCTTCCCATCTTCCTGTGAATTTTCTTTCTCCCCTTTGAAGCCCCAGACCCCTACCCCCTTCTCCTCAGCTCAGGAAGGTACAGAAGCCTCAAGTACCTGACTGCCAGGGACTCTTCATTTTCTTTGTGGAGCTTCTGTACATATGTAATTAAATATAATTAAAATTGTTTTTCTCCTGTTAATCTGCCTTATGTCAATTTAATTATTAGATCAGCCAAAGAACCTAGAAGGGTAAGAAAAGTTTTCCGCCCTTACACTTATAAAGGTAGATTTGATTTGGGAGTGGTTATTTGCATTTCAAAGGATGCCTCACCTCACAGAAAGAATTTACCACAGGGCTATTTCAAATAGTTTACTCAATTGAAAATATTGAAACTGAATGTCTCAAAATGAAGGATTAAGTGAAGCATGTTACATTCATACAATGGACTATCAAAGGGTCATTAAAAGTTATACAATGGGAAAATGCAAACATTGTAATGAGGGAGAAGAAACTGGAAACAAACAAAATTGTATAATTACAATGATTTTTTAAAATCCATAATAAAAAGCCTGGAAGGAAAGACTCCAAATTATTAACAGGGATTGTTTCTGAGTGTTGAGATTGTAAATAACTTCCTTTTTGTCTTTTTCTTTTAATATAGGTTTATTTAATTTATTTTTTTGGCTGCGTCAGGTCTTAGTTGTGGCATGCAGGATCTTTTGTTCTGGCGCGTGGGATTTTCATTGGGGCATGCGGGCTTCTTTCTAGTTGCAGCACACGGGCTTCTCTCTAGTTGTGGCACGCGGGTTCTCTCTCTAGCTGTGGTGCACGGGCTCCAGGGCGCGTGGGCTCTGTAGTTGGCAGCACGCGGGCTCTCTCCTCGAGGCGCATGAGCTCAGTAGTTGTGGCGCGCGGGCTTAGTTGCCCCAAGGCATGTGGGATCTTAGTTCCCCGACTAGGCGTCGAGCCCGCATCCTCCTGCATTGGAAGGCGAATTCTTTACCACCGGACCACCAGGTAAGTCCCTTTTTGTCTTTTGAATTGTCTGATTGTCCACATTTTCTATAATAACTGTAGTATTTTTATCATAAAGATTAAAATAAACTTTAAAAAATAAAAATCAAGGTTTGAGTTTTAAAAATTCAATTCACACAAAACTTTTCAGAGTTGTCACTGCTGGGGTGTGTCTGGTGAGGGGGGGTGGATTCCAGGACATCTGTTTATGAAGTCTTTATATAATTCTCCCATTTGTTTAAAAATAGGTCTATAATAATCCAATAACTAAGGGAGAGGAGTGGGAAGAAAAAAAACCTTTTAAGATCTTTCCGAGAAAATGTGTGGCAGTTGCTTCTGTGGAGAGTGAGGGAGGAAACTATCAAGTGATCATTTAAAACCCGTATCTTATCATTTTGCGGGCTTGACATGAATTGGTTAAATGAATTTAACCCGTGATTTATTTGTTCTTTGTATCCAATGGGTGAATTCCCTATAAAAGTTCAAAACTGGTAGATAGGACTATACAAAAAAAGGTGAAGGCGGTGATGACAAACCAATACATTAAAGGAGGCTGTTTGGAGAAATCGCTGAGTCAAGAGTCGGGCAGTCACGTGAAGATTTTAATAAAAACGAAACTTAACCAGAAGTGGTTGGCTCCTCCCCTCTCCACCCCTTCTTGGTATTGTTACAGGAGCTGGGAGCATGGGTTTCTGTGCTTTGGATCCTCAGCGGGGCGGACCCGGACGGGCCAGGGCGAGAGAAGTGGCGGAAGGAGAGGGATCTTGGCCCGCCTGGCGCGCCTTTGGACATGTGGGTCAGCGTTTCGGGCACAGGAACAGATCGATCTGGGCGAAACATTGGCTTTTTCTGTCTCCTGCGTTTGGGACCTTCGGAGGGCCGGTTGCAGCTGTGGGCGGCCACGCTTGCTGCCAGCGGTCAAGGCGACCTTGCTCAGCAAAGCGACTATTGTACTTTGAGCTAGTGACTCCGGAGGCTTTGCCGCTTTCCAGGCATTCCTCCAGGAGCTTTCTCCCCCTGGAGGCCTAGCCTTTAAACGCAGTTTGTTTTTGCAGTGCGATGCTGCTTTATTCTTGGCCTTGGCGCCAAGAGTAGCCTGCAATTCTGACCAGTTAATCACGGCCTCTCGGAGAAAAGAACAAAAAAGTGCGGCGGTCCTTTATGTCTAACGTTGGTGATTCTGAGTTCACTGACAGTAGTTGCTTTGAAGTATTTCTCCAGAGCACTTAGTCAGCTGGTATCCTTTATGGCGCAAGAATCTGCACCAAAGCTTGGCGCCTCTCCTGGGTTGGCTATAGATGACTTGGATAGAAAGGGACACCACAACTCTTTCGTGCATATGCATATGTCAAAGCTCATCAAATTGTACCTTTTAAATATGTGTAGTTTATTGAATGTCAGTTATGCTTCAATAAAGCCGTTTAAAAGGAACACAGAGGATTAACTAATAAATGGTAATCAAGACTATGTAAGTATGGGAATACCTCAGAGATATTGCGGGTTCGGTTCCAGACCACGGCAACACAGTGAGTGACACGAATTTTTTGGTTTCCCAGTTCATATAAAAGTTACATTTACATTATATTGTAGTCTATTAAGTGTGCAATAGCATTATGTCTGAAAAAACGTACATACCTTATTTTAAAATACTTTATTGCTAAAAAATGCTAACCATCATCAGAGCCTTTAGCAAGTCATAAACTCTTTGCTGGTGGAGGGGAGGGTCTTGCTTCGACGTTGATGGCCGCTGCCTGATCAGGGTGGTGGTCTCTGAAGCCTGGAGTGGCTGTGGCAGTTTCTTAAAATAAGCAAAAATGAAGTTTGCCAAATTGATTGACTCTTCCTTTCACCAATGATTTCTCTACAGCATGCAGTGCAGTTTCGTAGCATTTTTAAAAATAAATTTATTTTATTTTATTTATTTTGGCTGTGTTGGGTCTTTGCTGCAGCGAGTGGGCTTTCTCTAGTTGCGGCGAGCTGGGGCTACTCTTCGTTACGGTGCGCAGGCTTCTCATTGCAGTGGTTTCTCTTGTTGCGGAGCACGGGCTCTAGGCACGCGGGCTTCAGTAGTTGTGGCACGTGGGCTCAGGAGTTGTGGCTCGCGGGCTCTAGAGCACAGGCTCAGGAGTTGTGGCGCACAGGCTTAGTTGCTCCACAGCATGTGAGATCTTCCTGGACCAGGTCTCGAACCCGCGTCCCCTGCATTAGCAGGCGGATTAACCACTGCGCCAGCAGGGAAGCCCTGTTTGATAGCAATTTACCCACATAGAACTTCTTTCAATACTGGAGTTGTCAACTAAAAAAAAAAAAAGCACAGTGTAAAAGTTGAGAATTATGTTTTATTTGGTGGACTTACTGAGGACTATAGCCCAAGATACAGCCTCTCAGATAGCTCTGAGGGACTGTTCCAAAGAGATAAGGGAGATGTGTGTGTGTGTGTGTGTATGAGTTTTCGCTGTAAAAAAAAAGTGTAGTCGAACAGTAAAAGAGTACTACCAATAGCACAGGGAGATCAGCTCGGTGCTTTGTGACCACCTAGAGGGGTGGGATGGGGAGGGTGGGAGGGAGGGAGACGCAAGAGGGAAGAGATATGGGAACATATGTATAACTGATTCACTTTGTTGTAAAGCAGAAACTAACACACCATTTTAAAGCAATTATACTCCAATAAAGATGTTAGAGTACTACCAGTCACAAAAAACCAGCCATCTCGTTAATGATTTTAGTGCTTTTCTATGTGTGGGAAGATGCAAGAGTCATTGAAATTATCCCTTTGATGTGCACCTCAACTATCTAGGGCCGGTATCCAGTTTTTCTCCATCCGGAATCCCCTCAGCGTGCACCGTTGGGGGAGGCTGCAGTGACTGATGGCTTGATGGCCACAGTCTCCTTTGTTTACTGAAATAGCAGATGACATTCTTTGTCCACTGAGTGAAACGTCTCAAACCCTGCTGCTTTATCAACTAAGTTTATGTAATATTCTAAATCTTTTGTCGTCATTTCAACAATCCATTAAGTTCTCTGTCTTATATGGGCACTGTTTGTGCTGCCCCAAAACAGTTACAATAATAATGTCAAAGATCACTGATCACACATCACCATAACAAATATAATAATAATGAAAAAATTGAAATATTGTGACAATTACCAAAATGTGACAAAACACCGAGTAATTACTGTTGGAAAAAATGGCACCAATAAATTTCTTGACGTAGGGTTGTCACAAACCTTCAATTTGTAAAAAAATGCAGTATCTGAGAAGTACAATAAAATGAGGTATGCCTGTAACTGATAAAATGCAAAAATATATTTTATCTATGTCACTGAGTGGTAAAAAAAATTAATATCAATTGCCCTTTTTTGGTGACTTAGTTATTACTTATTTTAAAGCCTTAATTTCTGTAAATATAGGCACATGGTTTTATTTGCACAGTTTTTCCTAGATGAGGATATTTCGTTAGTGTTTTATTTATAAGGGCTGTGACACCTAAGAAAACGCAAAGCCACCATGCCTCAAAAACAAATAAAAACAAAAGAAAACATCACAGACCAGTAGGAAGTAACAGGACCAGAGTCAGGAATCCGGCTAGGGAGTCAGGCTGACCTAGGTCTGAACTCAAACTCTGCTACTCGCTAGCTGTGTGAGTAGAAGTGAGTCCCTTATTTTCTCTAAGCCTCAGCTCCCTCACAGAGTCCCGAGTGAATCAGGGTCAGCAGAGGAGGAGCAGAAAGCGGGATCATTTGGCTGGAGCCCCTACTCTAGATGGGAGAATGACTATCACACAGATGTTGATCCTAAGTGAAATCCATGGAACTCTGGTGCTAGAGGCTGGGAGTCTGATGAATGTCTTTAAAATCTGGAAGCTTGGGGCTTCCCTGGTGGCGCAGTGGTTGAGAATCTGCCTGCCAATGCAGGGGACACGGGTTCGTGCCCTGGTTCGCGAACATCCCACATGCCGCGGAGCAACTGAGCCCATGTGCCACAACTTGCTGAGCCTGTGCCCTAGAGCCCGCGAGCCACAACTACTGAGCCCACGTGCCACACCTACTGAAGCCCACACTCCTAGAGCCCATGCTCTGCAATAAGAGAAGCCACCATGGTGAGCACTGCAACAAAGAGTAGCCCCTGTTCACCACAACTTGAGAAAGCCCACATGCAGCAACGAAGACCCAACACAGCCAAAATAAAATAAGTAAATAAATTTATATTTTAAAAAATCTGAAAGCTTCCCAGGTCTTGAAGACCTTTAAGGCATAAATGAGATAATAATGAATGTGAAGGCTCAAAACAGTACCTGATACATAGTAAGGACTGCACTCGATCAATGGTACCTATTTTTATTTTGTTATTATTGGTGGAGGAACCACCTACCCTATAGTATTGTGAGAAGAGCATTAATGAAATAAAGCAAGTAAAATTCCTAGCAGAGAGCCTGAGTCGTAAGGGATACTCAGTGGGTATTAGTTCTCTTCCCCCTTTTCTCTCCTTACTTTGAAATGTTCACCTCAAATTCAGCCCACTCCATGAAGCTTTCCCTGCTTCACGTCCAGCAACGCAATGCCTGCGGCCTTTCCTGTGGCTATGGGCCAGGACACGGAAGCATCGTGAGGGGGACCTGGATTGTGTCACCTGGCGCTGAGCTGCCCTGGACTTTATGTGCTTTAGCGTAGCTGCTGTGAGGGCAAGAAGTGGAGTGTCACGGCTTGGGTTTTCCAGAAGCATATGCTGAAGTGGAATTGGTGTTGCAAGATGTTTAGAGATCAGTATCTGTGAAAGGAAGGCATGGGAGGCAGGACTGGGTAGAGGGAAAAGTCGAACAGTGATGCTAGCGTCACAAAGCCGTGGCCACCCCACGGGGAGGTCTGGAGCAAGTGTTGCCTGGCAGAGTGTCCCACAAGGGGCTGACAAGTCCAGGTCTTTATCCTCCCCTCTCTCTCAATCACCGGAAGCAGCTGCCCTGGCAAGAGCATGACCTCGTGACCTGACGTGGAAGCCAACCCGCAGGTCCTTCCTTGAACGGGGATCAGGAGGGTGTGTTCTCTGTGTCCACCACATTGGGGGGTAAACCAACAACGCAGTAACACATACCAAACTGCTGATTGTTCAGAACACTGAATTCCAAACGTATCTCAACAAGTTAAGGAAAAGGATTGGCAGTCATCCCTTGATAGAGGATAGTAGGAAAAGTGAGTTGAAATGTATGTGCACCAGACACTTCTACATGTGCCATAAGAGCAAAGTTTGCTCTCCCCAAGAGGAAAGGAGACCAGACTATTGCCAAACGGGTCCTGTGCTATTGGTAGGGTTTTATATAGCACGGGAGCAAGGTAAGTTAGGATGAGGAGCTGCCCCAGAAATCAATCAGGCGTCACGACAATGTTTCTCATCACTTGGGATGAATGTTAAATTCCCAGACCCACCGCCTCTACTCCATTCTACTCAATCAGAATCTCTCAGGTTAGACCCAGGAATCAGCATGTTTAATAGGCATCCACGTTGCTTCTTCTGCAAGTTACAATTTTCAAACCCTGCAAATCTGAACAACAACCAGTGATACTCTATCTCTCTTTCTAACCCTTTCCAGATAAGCATAATTAACCTCCCCATGAGGGATAAAAGGAAACATGCCCAGATCACAGCAGCCAGGGACAGCTCTCAACCTCAGGTTTCAGGTAGTAGTGGAGGATGTATTTGACGCTGTCTAGCTGCCTGCCACCTGTACACTGGCCAGTTGTTCCCTTGCCTGCGAGTTCCAGATATGAGTTGCAGAAGCTGTCAGGTCACTAGTTAGCAGGGTCAGTGGGAGATGCTGGAAAATACAGGTTAGGTGTACATGAAGGATGTGTCGGAAATAGAAGCTAAGCAGTCCTGCCAGACAGTATATAGAGCAGTCTGAACATTCTTGCAACAGTGGTTGTGTAATTTATGCATAGTATAAATCTACAACTATTTTTATTGATTGATAATGCTTTTCTATTTTACAATAAATCCTCTTAGAAGTAATGAATACCAGTAAATGAAAGTATGTGTTTATAAAAATCTAGGCACCAAGTTTGATGTTATATATGTAGCTCACACAAAATGTCTATTGATGTTTACCATCCATGGAGGCTGCAGTGATATAACTTACCACACAGAAACCAGAAGAAGCATCACCATCTACTTCAGAAGTCAGTACGTAGTTATTCTAATAACGGACTCAAGGATCACACATGAAGATATAGAAGGTTTACATAACTCTGTGCAGCATGACTTGTCATGTATATCAAATGGTTGTCCTAAAATCATTTTGCTCATTTTCTAAATTTCCTTGTGCATGTATGAAGAGTGGCAGTAGCCATGAAGGTGTTGGCTGAATTAGCCAAACAAATGGTTCAGTGATACCAACTTGATATCAGTGCCTTCAGGTGCTTCAAATGGAAGAGAAGCTAAATTAATAATGGTTCAAGGAATTCCCTGGTGGCACAGTGGTTAAGAATCTGCCTGCCAATGCAGGAGACATGGGTTCAATCCCTGGTCTGGGAAGATCCCACATGCCGTGGAGCAACTAAACTGGTGTGCCACAACTACTGAAGCCCATGCTCTGCAACAAGAGAAGCCACCACAATGAGAAGCCCACGCACCACAACGAAGAGTAGCCCCCGCTCTTTGCAACTAGAGAAAGCCCGCGTGCAGCAACAGACCCAATGCAGCCAAACATAAATAAATAAATAAATAAAAATAATATTTCAATTATTTCCTCCAATGCATGGAATCAAATAACAATTTTGGAAGTTAATTGTGATGAAGGTAAAACATTTGTCAGCATTATAAATGCTACTGTAAGTTTAGTAACAAAGTGTAACATTGAAGATAAAATTGTTTTTTCTCAGTGATAAGATGAACACAACTTTTTAAATTAATCAATCAATTAATTAATTTGCTTGTGCTGAGTCTTAGTTGCAGCAGGTGGGTTTCTTTAGCTGCAGCAGGCAGGCTCCTTAGTTGCAGCATACAGGCTCCTTAGTTGTGGCATGCGAACTCTTAGTTGCAGCATGCATGTGGGCTCTAGTTCCCTGGCCAGGGATCAAACCCAGGCTCCCTGCATTGGGAGTGTGGAATCTTAACCACTGCACCACCAGGGAAGTCCCCAAGATGAACACAAATTTTAACAGAGGAAAATGTCATGGTAAAAATAGTGCTCTGAATCAATTAAGAAATCTATAGAGCAGGAACATCTTTGGGATTGGTTATAGTGAACATACAGTTGACAACTGCATCCAAATAAGCTGCAATATTATACCTATTGAAAGAGAAGCTGTAGTGTCAAATTTCCAAATATATTTTTTTCTACAAATACTATTAGGGTCCGAAATATTGTTTTTGTATGTGACAAAGTTAATGTTGAATACCCAAAATAAGAAATTAAAACCCAGCATATGCTTTCTCTCTTTGCTCTCCATCGTCAGTCAGATGTTAGAAATGTTTGTGCTTTTGAAGAACCACTTTGTCAGTCCACCTAAATGTCCTACAGTGGTATTGAACTTTTTACAGAGTTCTCTGAATTTGGGGTTATTTTATTCAACATCAGTTGGAAATATTTAATGAAAATATTCAACAAATAGAGTCCTAAAAAATATCTCGTTGGCTTTTGAAGCTCTCAGCAAATAACAGCAAAAAACAGGAAGGCATTAGAATGTATCCCTAAAAAAGGATTGTAACAGGGACTTCCCTGGTGGTCCAATGGTTAAGACTCTGAGTTCAATCCCTGGTCTGGGAACTAAGATCTCACATGCTGTGCAGCCAAAAAACAAAAAAGGATTGGAAAAAATTATGGTAAACAATGAATAGGATTTAATTGTGAAATTGTGTAATTGTGCTTTGGGATATCTTGACTTGTGAGAAGACAAAATTTTGATAGAGCTCCTATATCTTAATTGAATAAAATTTTAATTAGCTACATTTATGTTCTGTACCTGAATGGAATGAAATTGAGAAAGCCTATGATCTTCAGCATCCAAATTTGGTGAAAGTTTCAAAAGAAACGTAGAGACTTTTAAATGAGTTTTGTGAAAGTATTTCCTCATGCATGGTACTTTTTTTTTGAAGCATAGTTAACTAACAATGTTGTGTTAGTTTCAGACGTACAGCAAAGTGATTCAGTTATACATATACATGTATCTATTTTTTTCAAATTCTTTTCCCATTTAGGTTATTACAGAATATTGAGCAACATTCCCTGTGCTATACAGTAGGTCCTTGTTGGTTATCTATTTTATATATAGCAGTGTGTACACTGATGCATGATACTTTGAATAGACAACCTACAGAATGGGAGAAAATATTTGCAAATGATGTGACCAAGGGATTAATATCCAAAATTTAGAAACAGCTCATACAACTCAATATCAAAAATACAAACAACCCAATCAAAAAATGGACAGAAGACCTGAAAGACTTTTTCAAAAGATATACAGATGGCTAACAGGAACATGAAAAGATTCTCAACATTGCTAATTATTAGAGAAATGCAAATCAAAACTACAACGAGATATCACCTCACACCTGTCAAAATGACCATCATCGAAAGCCCACAAATAACAAACGTTGGTGAGGTTGTGGAGAAAAGGGAACCCTGGTACACTGCTGGGAATGTAAATTGGTGCACCCACTATGGAAAATGGTATGGAGGTTCTTCAAAACACTAAAAATAGAACTACCTTACAATCCAGTAATTCCACTCCTGGGTATATATCCAGATAAAACAAAAACACTAATTCAAAAATATACATGCACCCCAATGTTCATAGCAGTACTATTTACAATAGCCAAGATATGGAAGCAATCCAAGTCTCCATCAACAGATGAGTGGCTTAAGAAGATGTGGTATATGTACACAATGGAATATTACTCAGCCATAAAAAATAAGGAAATTCTGCCATTTGCAGTGACATGGATGGACCTACAGGTTACTTTTTTTCTGTAGAGAGAAAGATATGCCAATGAAACACCAGAAAGAAGGTAACTGCTGTGTTCCAAAAAAACGCAATTAAAAGTTTGAATCCTAATTACAAAAGTAATACATGTTTATTAAAGAAAAATTGGAAAATACATATAGTTTCAAAGAAAGGGAAAAGATCTATAATTTCATCACATAGCTATTAATAACCTTTATGTCCCTTCAGACTTTTTTCAACATATAATGCCCAGAAAATGCATACAATATCAACTGGGCCAATACCCTAAATACAATCATGTGGTCTGATTTTCATCATTTCTTTTTGAATTTTTGAATTTTATTTTATTTTTTTATACAGCAGGTTCTTATTAGTCATCAGTTTTATACACATCAGTGTATACATGTGAATCCCAATCGCCCAATTCAGCACACCACCATCCCCACCCCCCCCGTGGATGTCCGCCCTTGGTGTCCATCCGTTTGTTCTCTACATCTGTGTCTCAACTTCTGCCCTGGAAACTGGTTCATCTGTACCATTTTTCTAGGTTCCACCTACATGCGTTAATATACGATATTTGTTTTTCTCTTTCTGACTTACTTCACTATGTATGACAGTCTCTAGATCCATCCACGTCTCAACAAATGACTCAATTTCATTCCTTTTTATGGCTGAGTAATATTCCACTATATATATATGTACCACATCTTCGTTATCCATTCATCTGTCAATGGGCATTTAGGTTGCTTCCATGACCTGACTATTGTAAATACTGCTGCAAGGAACACTGGGGTGCATGTGTCTTTTTGAATTATGGTTTTCTCTGGGTATATGCCCAGTAGTGGGATTGCTGGATCATATGGTAGTTCTATTTTTCGTTTTTGAAAGAACCTCCATACTGTTCTCCATAGTGGCTGTATCAATTTACATTCCCACCAACAGTGCAAGAGGGTTCCCTTTTCTCCACACCCTCTCCAGCATTTGTTGTTTGTAGATTTTCTGATGATACCCATTCTAACTGGTGTGAGGTGATACCAAATTGTAGTTTTAATTTGCATTTCCCTAATAATTACTGATGTTGAGCAGCTTTTCATGTGCTTCTTGGCCATCTGCATGTCTTCTTTGGAGAAATGTCTATTTAGGTCTTCTGCCCATTTTTGGATTGGGTTGTTTGTTTCTTTAATATTGAGCTGCATGAGCTGTTTATATATTTTGGAGATTAATCCTTTGTCCATTGATTCGTTTGAAAATATTTTCTCCCATTCTGACGGTTGTCTTTTCATCTTTTTTATGGTTTCCTTTGCTGTGCAAAAGCTTTTAAGTTTCATTATGTCCCATCTGTTTACTTTTGTTTTTATTTCCATTACTCTAGGAGGTGGATCAAAAAAGATCTTGCTGTGATTTATGTCAGAGAGTGTTCTTCCTCTGTTTTCCTCTAAGAGTTTTATAGTGTCCAGTCTTACATTTAGGTCTTGAATCCATTTGGAGTTTATTTTTGTGTATGGTGTTAGGGAGTGTCCTAATTTCATTCTTTTACATATAGCTGTCCAGTTTTCCCAGCACCACTTATTGAAGAGACTGGCTTTTCTCCATTGGATATCCTTGCCTCCTTTGTCATAGATTAGTTGACCATAAGTGTGTAGGTTTATCTCTGGGCTTTCTATTCTGTTCCATTGATCTATGTTTCTGTTTTGGTGCCACTACCATATTGTCTTGATTACTGTAGCTTTGTAGTATAGTCTGAAGTCAGGGAGTCTGATTCCTCCAGCTCCATTTTTTTCCCTCGAGACTGCTTTGGCTATTTGGGGTCTTTGGTGTCTCCATACAAATTTTAAGATTTTTTTGTTCTAGTTCTGTAAAAAATACCATTGGTAATTTGATAGGGATTGCATTGAATCTGTAGATTGCTTTGGGTAGTATAGTCATTTCTACAATATTGATTCTTCCAATCCAAGAACATGGTATATCTCTCCATCTGTTGATATCATCTTTAATTTCTTTCATCAGTGTCTTATACTTTTCTGCATACAGGTCTTTTGTCTCCTTAGGTAGGTTTATTCCTAGGTATTTTATTCTTTCTGTTGCAGTGGTAAATGGGAGTATTTCCTTAATTTCTCTTCCAGATTTTTCATCATTAGTGTATAGGAATGCAAGAGATTTCTGTGCATTAATTTTGTATCCTGCAACTTTACCAAATTCATTGATTAGCTCTAGTAGTTTTCTGGTGGCATTTTTAGGATTCTCTATGTATAGTAACATGTCGTCTGCAAATAGTGACAGTTTTACTTCTTCTTTTCCAATTTATATTCCTTTTATTTCTTTTTCTTCTCTGATTGCCATGGCTACGACTTCCAAAACTATGTTGAATAATGGTGGTGAGAGTGGACATCCTTGTCTTGTTCCTGATCTTAGAGGAAATGCTTCAGTTTTTCACCATTGAGAATGATGTTTGCTGTGGGTTTGTCGTATATGGCCTTTATTATGTTGAGGTAGGTTCCCTCTATGCCCACTTTCTGGAGATTTTTTATCATAAATCGGTGTTCAATTTTGTCAGAAGCTTTCTCTGCATCTATTGAGATGATCATATGGTTTCTATTCTTCAATTTGTTAATATGATGTATTGCATTGATTGATTTGCATATATTGAAGAATCCTTGCATCCCTGGGATACACCTCACTTGATCATGGTGTCTGATCCTTTTAATGTGTCATTGTATTCTGTTTGCTAGTATTTTGTTGAGGATTTTTGCATCTATATTCAGCAGTGATATTGCTCTGTAATTTTCTTTTTTGTAGTATCTTTGTCTGGTTTTGGTATCAGGGTGATGGTGGCCTCATAGAATGAGTTTGGGAGTGTTCCTTCCTCTGCAATTTTCTGGATGAATTTGAGAAGGATGGGTGTTAGCTCTTCTCTAAATGTTTGATAGAATTCACCTGTGAAGCCCTCTGGTCCTGGACTTTTGTTTGTTGGAAGATTTTTAATCACAGTTTCAATTTTATTACTTGTGATTGGTCTATTCATATTTTCTGTTTCTTCCTGATTCAGTCTTGGAAGGTTATACCTTTCTAAGAATTTGTCCATTTCTTCCAGGTTGTCCATTTTATTGGCATAGAGTTGCTTGTAGTAATCTCTCATGATCTTTTGTATTTCTGCAGTGTCTGTTGTAACTTCTCCTTTTTCATTTCTAATTTTATTGATTTGAGTCCTCTCCCTCTTTTTCTTGATGAGTCTGGCTAAAGGTTTATCAATTTTGTTTATCTACTCAAAGAACCAACCAGCTTTTAGCTTTTTGATCTTTGCTATTGTCTTCTTTGTTTCTATTTCATTTATTTCTGCTCTGATCTTTATGATTTATTTCCTTCTGCTAACTTTTGGTTTTGTTTGTTCTTCTTTCTCTAGTTCCTTTATATATAAGGTTAGATTGTTTACTTGAGATTTTTCTTGTTTCTTGAGGTAGGCTTGTATAGCTATAAACTTCCTTCTTAGAACTGCTTTTGCTGCATCCCATAGGATTTGGATCTGCGTGTTTTCATTGTCATTGTCATTTTTCTCTCGGTATTTTTTGATTTCCTCTTTGATTTCTTCAGTGATCTCTTGGTTATTTAGTAACGTATTGTTTAGCCTCCATCTGTTTGTGTTTTTTACGTTTTTTTACCTGTAATTCATTTCTAATCTCATAGCATTGTGGTCAGAAAAGATGCTTGATATGATTTCAGTTTTCATAAATTTACTGAGGCTTGATCTGTGACCCAAGATGTGATCTATCGTGGAGAATGTTCCATGCGCACTTGAGAAGAAAGTGTAATCTGCTGTTTTTGGATGCAATGTCCTATAAATATCAATTAAATCTATCTGGCCTATTGTGTCATTTAAAGCTTCTGTTTCCTTATTTATTTTCATTTTGAATGATCTGTCCATTGGTGTGAGGTGTTAACGTCTCCCACTATTTTTGTGTTGCTGTCGATTTCCTCTTTTATAGCTGTTAGCATTTGCCATTTCTATTGAGGTGCTCCTATGTTGGGTGCATATATATTTATAATTGTTATACCTTCTTCTTGGATTGATCCCTTGATCATTATGTAGTATCCTTCCTTGTCTCTTGTAACATTCTTTATTCTAAAGTCTGTTTTATCTGATATGAGTATTGCTACTCCAGCTTTCTTTTGATTTCCCTTTGCATGGAATATCTTTTTCCATGCCCTCACTTTCAGTCTGTATGTGTCCCTAGGTCTGAAGTGGGTCTCTTTTAGACAGCATATATATGGGTCTTGTTTTTGTATCCATTCAGCAAGCCTGTGTCTTTTGGTTGGAGCATTTAATCCATTCACGTTTAAGGTGATTATCGATATGTATGTTCCTATTACCATTTTCTTAATTGTTTTGGGTTTGTTTTTGTAGGTCCTTTTCTTCTCTTGTGTTTCTCACTTAGATAAGTTCCTTTAGCATTTGTTGTAGAGCTGGTTTGGTGGTGCTGAATTCTCTTAGCTTTTGCTTGTCTGTAAAGCTTTTTGATTTCTCCATCGAATCTGAATGAGATCCTTGCTGGGTAGAGTAATCTTGGTTGTAGGTTCTTCCCCTTCATCACTTTAAATATGTCATGCTACTCCCTTCTGGCTTGTAGAGTTTCTGCTGAGAAATCAGCTGTTAAACCTTATGGGAGTTCCCTTGTATGTTATTTGTCATTTTTCCCTTGCTGCTTTCAATATTTTTCTTTGTCTTTCATTTTTGCCAATTTGATTAGTGTGTGTTTCGGTGTGTTTCTACTTGGGTTTATCCTGTATGGGACTCTCTGTGCTTCCTGGACTTGGGTGGCTATTTCCTTTCCCATGTTAGGGAAGTTTTTGACTATAATCTCTTCAAATATTTTCTTGGGTCCTTTCTCTCTTCTCCTTCTGGAACCCCTATAACACGCATGTTGTTGCGTTTAATGTTGTCCCAGAGGTCTCCTAGGCTGTCTTCATTTCTTTTCATTCTTTTTTCTTTATTCTGTTCCGCAGCAGTGAATTCCACCATTCTGTCTTCCAGGTCACTTATCCGTTCTTCTGCCTCAGTTATTCTGTTATTGATTCCTTCTAGTGTATTTTTCATTTCAGTCATTGTATTGTTCATCTCTGTTTGTTCTTTAATTCTTTTAGGTCTTTGTTAAACATTTCTTGCATCTTCTTGATCTTTGCCTCCATTCTTTTTTCGAGGTCCTGGATCATCTTCACTATCATTATTCTGAATTCTTTTTCTGGAAGGTTGCCTATCTCCACTTCATTTAGTTGTTTTTCTGGGGTTTATCTTGTTCCTTTATCTGGTACATAGCCCTCTGCCTTTTCATCTTTGTCTATCTTTCTGTGAATGTGGTTTTTGTTCCATAGGCTGCAGGATTGTCATTCTTCTTGTTTCTGCTGTCTGCCCTCTAGTCGATGAGGCTATCTAAGAGGCTTGTGTAAGTTTCTTCGGACCTAGAGATTATTATGCTTAGTGAAATAACTCAAAGACAAATACTGTATGATATCACTTATATGTGGAAATGAATACATAAAAGAATGTATATAGCAAAACAGAAACAGACTCACAGATATAGAGAACAAACTAGTGGTTACCAGTTTGGAAGAGGGAAGGGGGAGGGGCAAGAGAGAGGTATGGGGTTAAGAGGTACAAACTATTATGTATAAAATAAACAAGGATATATTGTACAACACAGGGAATTATAGCCATTATTTTGAAATAGCTTTTAATGGAGTATAACCTATAAAAATACCGAATCACTATGTATGCTGTACACCTGAAACTAACATAATATTGTAAATCAAATATACTTCAATAAAAAAATAAAAAATAAAATAGTATGTTAAAAAATGAAAAATAGGGTGGTTTACAGAAATGAGCCAATTGAAAGCATGAACAATTTGAAATTTCTTAACCATCAAATGCAAGTTTGAAAGTTATTGCAGACATTTTAAAAAAATTTAAAAATAATAATACCATATTGAAAAAATACATTCTTCACAAAGATATCAGTGATGCATTATAAAAGACAGGACTAAGAAACTGATCAGACTGTGAATATGAACCAATATTAATTACTCTACTTATGCTATTTTTATTTTTATTTATTTATTTTTTATTTTATTATGTGGCTGCATTGAGTCTTCATTGCTGCATGCTGGCTTTCTCTAGTTGCAGTGAGCGGGGAATACTCTTCATTGCAGTGTGTGAGCTTCTCGTTGCGGTGGCTTCTTTTGTTGTGGACCACAGGCTCTAGGTGCACAGGTTTCAGTAGTTGTGGCTCGCGGGCTCTGGAGCACAGGCTCGGTAGTTGTGTTGCATGGGCTTAGTTGCTCTGCGGCATGTGGGATCTTCCCAGACCAGGGATCAAACCCATGTCCCCTGCATTGGCAGGTGGATTCTTAACCACTGTGCCACCAGGGGAGTCCTCCTATGCTGTTTAAAAAAACATTTTTTGGCCATGCTTTGTGGCATGCGTGATCTTATTTCCCACACCAGGGATCAAACTTGCGCCCCCTGCTGTGGAAGCACGGCGTCTTAACCACTGGACTGCCAGGGAAGTCTTCTTATGCTATTTTTAAATGTTCAGATAATCAGTATAAATAACATATCTTGCTTTAATATACACAAGTAGATTTAATTTTCATTTTTAAAGAAAGGATTTTCTTTTTGACCCTGGGTTTTGCACTCCAATATAATTAAATCAGTTTGGTGAAAAACTTAATATTTCAAAAATTATAAGGTTATTTTTAGAGTTCCCTTCACTCTCAAAAGTGTCTCGGTTTGGACAAGAAGTTATATTATCACCGTAACTATAGCATACTTAGCACATTTGCTTTGGCAGCAGCTGGCCAGGGCTTCAATCCCAGCTCTGCAATTTAGTAGCTTTCTGACCTTAAGTAACTTATTTGATCTCTCTCAAATTCATTTTCCTCATCTTTAAGATGGGAAAATAACAGAAACTCTTTCATTGAGTTGTTGTGAGTATAAAATGAGATAACATGTATAATGCACTTGGCATAGGGCCTTGGCTTATCTAGCACTCAATAACCATTATTGAATTATTGATAAATATCATTATCATTTTTGTTATTATTATTAGGAGGCTATGTTTGTGATTGTTGTCAGACTTTATCACTGACTTGGCATCCTAACATTAGCACATTGCTTGCCTGACCTTGTCTTTGGTGATCAGGAAGATTCACCAAATTAAATTACTGCATAGACCAGCATTTTCAAGAATATTTTTCATAGAATATTGACATTGCAAGATGCTCTTCCAGCAAAGGGTTCTGCAGTCAACCGACACTGGGAATCTATAGTCATGTCTTGCAAATTCAGAACACGTACTATATTAGCACTGCAAAATGTGAGAACTCCTACAGTCAAGAAACACTTTTGTTTTGTTTAACACCCCATTTTCCAAATTTATTTGACAATGTAGCCTCTCCTCTCTCGATTGTGTATGTGATACCTCAAAATTAATAGAGTATTCTACAAAGCATATTCCACAAAACATGGATCTTGTCTAACTTTTTCATTTGAAAAATGGGAAGCCTAATTGGGTGAAGGACTTTCCCAAGGCCACACAGTAATAGTTGATACATAGGTCTTGATTCCAGGTCTCCAAATCCTTGTACCTTTTCTTCTAGGAAAGTCTCTTTATATGTAATAATCTTTGTGTACGGATACAATAATGTGAACTGTAGGTTAATAAGTAGCTGTGTGATACCGTTGAAAATTCAAGGCCAAGGACAATTTTATAATAGCCAGAGGTTTTGTATTGTGAAACCTGCAGCTTTAACAGCCTTCACGTTCTCTGGGACTGAGGGTTTCTGCACATAAGCAGAAACCACAGATCACAGGGACTGCAGATCACAGTTAATGGGACATTGTCACTTGAACTGACACAAGATGAAAGCCAAAGGGCGCTCGTTCCCAAGGCTATCAATTTAGATGCAAAGAGTAGGAAGATACAGAAAGCAGCAAGTTTCAAAAAGACTGAGGAAGACAGAAGATACTATCACTGAAGGCATGATAATGTTTAAGATATAAAGCCATGGAAGACAAATTAGAAAAGAAAGGGAGGCTGAATAGGACTATATCAATGTATAAAACTTGTTTCATAATCAACAAAATGAAGAAAAAAATGTAATGTGAAAATAGATATGTATGTATATGTGTATTTATGTATATACATACATACGTATATCCTATACAAATCTATGAGACCAGCAATTTTTCAACTAGCCAAAATATGTCAAGTTCATATTAGATTAAATAAAATAGAAATAATAATTGCTAATATTTATTAAGCACATTCTATGTGTTAGGTATGTGTGCTATCTCATGAACACTTAAACAAGCCTATGAAGTATTATTAGAGCACTGTCCTCATTTTACACATGTGGAAACTGAGGCTTAAAATCTTAAATAACTTGTCCAAGTTCACACTACTAAGTATCAATAGAATAAACAGCTGAGACTCCAGGTGTCTCCTTCCAGAGCACCCAACTACTCCTCACTCCCTCCCCATGGGTTATAAGGCCCTGTGTGGCCTGGCTCTGGCTTCCCTCTGCAGCCTTTCTCATCACAATTTGCATCCAGCAGGACTGAAATACAGTTCCCTGAACAGGTCATGTTCCTTGCATAGGACCCTCTTCCCTCCATCTTTACCTGACTCAATTCTACTCGTCTTTCTGGTCTCAGCTTAGACTTCACTTCCTCCAGAAGTCTTCTCTGCTCTGCAAGTCTGGCTTAGATGACCTTCCTCTGTGCTTCCATAGCTCCCCATCATTTCATCACACTGCATGGCAGTTGCGCATATCCTAATCTGTGCCCTCTGTTAGACTGAGAATTTGGGGAGAGCAGACACTAGGTCTCTCTTGCTCCTGACTGCATTTCAGCTCCTGGCACAATGCCTGGCATATAGTAAAGTTCCCTATATACACAGAAACTCCTCTATTTGAGACATTTCTTAGAGCCAGAAAGCTGTATGGAGGGCAAATGTCATTAACTCTGTCTGCCACCAGCAGCTTATTGACTGTCATTTTGGTCTCTGGCATTGGCATTCATTGGATGTGTTTGCTGTGATTTTGCCTAGGTTTGAGCAGTTTAATGAACATTATTAACATATGTCTGATACATACAAAAGCAGTGAGAGTGTTGAAAGTCCTAGTAATAAGTGACGTAGGGTTACAATAGAAAGGAAATTAGAATATGAAAATTATAAGTGCTGCACAAAAATATACATGAATAGTTGAAGAATAGTAAACATCCTGATGGACAAACACTAGATCATGCAACATGTGAACAATGATGAGCCTATGGAGGCCAAAAGAGTCAAGAACTATGTATTTTGTCTGAGGAAATCAGTGTCCTAAGCTAGTTCCTAGAGCACCTTATTTTGGGGAGAGCTAGAGGTCTTTGCCCACTTTCCGGAAGTCATTTTTCAATCCTTTTATGACACTACTATCAGAGCTTCTCTGAAAACTATTATTGTGAAATCTTGAATTTAAAGATGTTATGGGAAAAAAAGACATTATGGCAAAGAACCAGGATAATCAATCTTTATGAAGAAGGGCTACATCCTTTATATAAAAAAAGCAAGTTCCTCCCATTGCATATCTCCTTGTTCCATTTGTATAGAATTTTACAAAATATTATCTAGATTTTGTAATTTATTATAATTTCTTGAGTGCCTTTTAGAGGTCAGGCACTTTTGAACTCACTTAATTCTCACAATGTCCCTGTGAGACAGATACTATCCCATTCTACAGATTCGGAAACTATGGCTCTGAAAGATTAAGGAACTTCCCTAAAGTCACACAACTATAAAGTGTTTATATTGGAATTGGAAGCATAATTTTGTTGAATCCAACATGCTCTTTACACTACACCAACAAGTTTTCCCTATTATCTAATTTCATCCTCACAATAATCATGCAAATGAAGGTAAGAAAATTATTTTCCCCATCTTCAGATGAAGACAGGGAAGCCCAGAAATGCTCAAGGTCCCACCATTAGGTAGTGATAGAGAAGTAAACTCAAATCTTTTTTTTTTTGCTGCACCTCGTACCTTGTGGGATCTCAATTCCCTGACCAGGGATTGAACCCATGCCATGGCAGTGAAAGCCTGGAATCCTAACCACTAGGCAACCCCTAGGGAACTCCCTAAACTCAAATCTATTTCTAAGTGTAGTGCTCTTTCTAGCTCACCATAATTTTACTTCTTCATAGATTGGTTAAACACTAATGGTTGGAGCCTTTGCAAGGGTTGGACATTCTTAATGGCCAAGGAGCATGTGCCTGAGGGGAGGTGGGCGAGGGGCTAGTGTGCTTTTTTGGTGGGATGAGGAAGGGAAGCAGCAGCAGCAGAGGCCCTGGCCATTGGATTTTGTCTCCCAGCTACTAGGCACTTCCCACTGCACTGGCCTTTTGGCGACATTCCTAATCTGTCCAGTGAAAACTGTCCATTGCTGACCTGCACTCTTCAAATGCAATCCTGGCCAGGCTATGTGGGGGCATGATAGATTTCGTGTGTCCTTTCAAAACACTGTGTTCTGGATTATGAGGCCTTTGGACAATTGATTTGATGACAAATTGGTCTTATATGATTAATTGCCAGATTGTGTCTTTAGGGAAATTGAACAGAATGACCTATTTGTGGATTAACTCTTTATATGCTATCCTGGAACCCAGGGCTAGCTGGGAGGGTCCAAGGGCACTGGGGCAGATATTAAAGCCTGAGGACAGATTCGGGTCAAATTTCTTGAAATGATTTCCCTGAGAGTTATATGTTTTGCATTTTAGTGAGATTGTACCCATTTCAGATGTGTTTATCCCTAAGAATTCCAAATATTACTATTAGTTTAGCTTGCCATTAATCTGATATTGAACTCTTTCTTATGCAGTTGCATAATACTCAAGATAAATGTATGGAAATGTAGAAGACTTCTGCCTCCAGCCAAGACGGAGTAACAAGGACTGAATTCACCCTCTGCCTGAAACAAGCAAAACGGAGAGAGAGAAAAAAAACATACAAAATTCATGAAACAATGATTTTTTAAGATACATCAGGCAATGAAGAAAAAGTGATCCCTAAAAGATGGTTAAACCATAAGGTGAGTCCTCTGATCAAGACCAGCTACATAACCTGCAGAGCCCAGTACAAAATGAAAAAGTAAAAGCCCTTATTCAAAAAGCAGGAAAAGGGCTTCCCTGGAGGCACAGTGGTTAAGAATCTGCCTGCCAATGCAGGGGACATGGGTTCAAGCCCTGGTCTGGGAAGATCCCACATACTGCAGAACAACTAAGCCCATGCACCACAACTACTGAGCCTGCACTCTAGATCCCACCAGCCGCAACTACTGAAGACCATGTGCCTAGAGCCCGTGCTCCATTATCAAGAGAAGCCACTGCAATGAGAAGCCTGCACACCACAACGAAGAGTAGCCCCCACTCGCCGCAGCTAGAGGAAGCCCACACGCAGCAACAAAGACCCAACTCAGCCAAAAATTAATTAATTCTTTATTTTTTTAAAAAAAAGGAAAAATGTTTTCCTTTTTTCCACATTCTCTCTCTTAACCCATCATCGTGGTTTTTATGTGCTATTTAATGTTACATTCCCTCAGACGTGGGATACTTGCAGGGCAAGTGCAGACCTCAGAGGTAGCCAGAAGCTGTGCCCTCTGACAAGGCATGCACATACATGCTTGCAGCAAACCAGCTGTTGGCTTCTCCCTCATACCACCAGCTTAATCAGTGCCCCCAGGAAGACGAGCCAGAAATCCCCACTTCCCATGGGTCTGACACCCCAAACCACTGTAGATAGGCAGCCCCAAAGAGTATTACAACTTCTGTGCCAGGATGGGTAGGTAACTGGAAGAAAGTAGGCAAGAGGTTCATCCCATCTGAATCTCCTATTGAACGTACTGTGGAACTGCCAGCTTGGGGCAGGGATGGTTGCCATCATGCCCCACCCTGAGATTCCACAGAAACAGGCATCTGATTCTGACTCTCCCTGTGCCCATGCCCAAGCCCCCACTGGAGAGAGAGGGTATCATTAGTTGCTGGGCAGGGGACGAGGGAGGGAGCTGAGGTGCCAGAGATAGGAGAGTGGTTACCAAGAACCTATCCAAAGAGGCCATGAGACAGAGAGAGGAAGGGCCACATGTGAACCCTGGATACAAGCCCCCAGTGTATGTTCTGTTGTCCCACAGGATTTCACTAACAAAACACAAAGATAAGATTATTATGGGGGAGCTGGGAAGATGGCGGAAGAGTAAGATGCGGAGATCACCTTCCTCCACACACATACATCAGAAATACATCTACACATACAGAAACTCCTACAGAACACCCACTGAACGCTGGCAGAAGACCTCAGACCTCCCAAAAGGCAAGAAACTCCCCACGTACCTGGGTAGGGCAAAAGAAAAAAGAATAAACAGAAAAAAAGAATAGGGACAGGACCTGCACCAGTGGGAGGGAGCTGAGAAGGAGGAAAGGTTTCCACACACTAGAAGCCCCTTCGTGGGCGGAGACTGTAGGTGGCAGAGGGGGGAAGCTTCGGAGCCACAGAGGAGAGAACAGCAACGGGTGCAGAGGGCAAAGCAGAGAGATTCCCGCACACAAGATTGGTGCCAACCAGCACTCACCAGCCCGAGAGACTTGTCTGCTCACCTGCTGGGACGGGCGGGGACTGGGAGCTGAGGCTCAGGCTTCGGACCTCAGATCCCAGGGAGAGGACTGGGGGGTTGGCTGCGTGAACACAGCTTGAAGGGGGCTAGTGCGCCATGGCTAGCTGGGAGGGAGTCCGGGAAAAAGTCTGGAGCTGCCGAAGACGCAAGAGACTTTTTCTTCCCTCTGTTTCCTGGTGCACGAGGAGAGGGTATTAAGAGCACTGCTTAATGGAGCTCCAGAGACGGGCACAAGCCGCGGCTATCAGCGTGGACCCCAGAGACGGGCATGAGACGCTAAGGCTGCTGCTGCTGCCACCAAGAAGCCTGTGTGCGAGCACAGGTCACTATCCACACCTTCACTCCCGGGAGCCTGTGCAGCCCACCACTGCCAGGGTCCCATGATCCAGAGACAAGTTCCCCAGGAGAACGCATGGCGCACCTCAGGCTGGTGCAACGTCATGTTGGCCTCTGCCGCCGCAGGCTCGCCCTGCATCCATACTCCTCCCGCCCCCCGGGCCTGAGTGAGCAAGAGCCCCTGAAGCAGCTGCTCCTTTAACCCCATCCTGTCTCAGTGAAGAGAAGATGCCCTGAGGTGAGCTACACACAGAGGCAGGGCCAAATCCAAAGCTGAATCCCAGGAGCTGTGCGAACAAAGAAGAGAAAGGGAAATCTCTCCCAGCAGCCTCAGGAGCAGCAAATTAAATCTCCACAATCAACTTGATGTACCCTGCATCTGTGGAATACCTGAATAGACAACAAATCATCCCTAATTGAGGAGGTGGACTTTGAGAGCAAGATATATTATTTTTTCCCCTTTTCCTCTTTTTGTGAGTGTGTATGTGTATGCTTCTGTGTGAGATTTCGTCTGTAGAGGTTTGCTTTCACCATTTGTCCTAGGGTTCTGTCCGTCCGTTTGTGTTTTTTTACTTAAAAATTTTTTTTCTTAATTATTTTTTATTTTAAAAACTTTATTTTATCTTATTTTATTTTATCCTCTTTCTTTCTTTCTTTCTTTTTTTCTTTCTACTTTTTCTACCTTTTATTCTGAGCCATGTGGATGAAAGGCTCTTGGTGCTGCAGCCAGGAGTCAGTGCTGTGCCTCTGAGGTGGGAGAACCAACTTCAGGACACTGGTCCACAAGAGACCTCCCAGCTCCATGTAATATCAAACAGCAAAAATCTCCCAGAGATCTTCATCTCAACACCAACACCCAGCTTCACTCAACGACCAGCAAGCTACAGTGCTGGACACCCTATGCCAAACAACTAGCAAAACAGGAACACAACCCCATCCATTAGCAGAGAGGCTGCCTAAAATCATAATAAGGCTACAGACACCCCCAAACACACCACCAGACGTGGTTCTGCCCACCAGAAGGACAAGATCCAGCCTCATCCACCAGAACACAGGCACTAGTCCCCTCAACCAGGAAGCCTACACAACCCACTAAACCAACTTTAGCCACTGGAGACAAACACCAAAAACAACGGGAACTACGAACCTGCAGCAAAAAGGAGACCCCAAACACAGTAAGATAAGCAAAATGAGAAGACAGAAAAACACACAGCAGATGAAGGAGCTAGATAAAAACCCACCACACCTAACAAATGAAGAGGAAATAGGCAGTCTACCTGAAAACGAATTAAGAATAATGATGGTAAAGGTGATCCAAAATCTTGGAAATAGAATAGAGAAAATGCAAGAAACATTTAACAAGGACCTAGAAAAACTAAAGAGGAAACAAGCAACGATGAACAACACACTAAATGAAATTAAAAATACTCTAGATGGGATTAATAGCAGAATAACTGAGGCAGAAGAACGGATAAGTGACATAGAAGATAAAATAGTGGAAATAACTACTGCAGAGAAGGATAAAGAAAAAAGAATGAAAAGAACTGAGGACAGTCTCAGAGACCTCTGGGACAACATTAAACGCACCAACATTCGAATTATAGGGGTCCCAGAAGAAGAAGAGAAAAAGAAAGGGACTGAGAAAGTATTTGAAGAGATTATCATTGAAAACTTCCCTAATATGGGAAAGGAAATAGTCAATCCAGTCAAGGAAGCACAGAGTCCCATACAGGATAAATCCAAGGAAAAACACGCCAAGACACATATTAATCAAACTATGAAAAATTAAATATGAAGAAAACATTAAAAGCAGCAAGGGAAAAGCAACAAATAACATACAAGGGAATCCCCAAAAGGTTAACATCTGATCTTTCAGCAGAAACTCTGCAAGCTAGAAAGGAGTAGCAGGACATATTTAAAGTGATGAAGGAGAAAAAACTACAACCAAGATTACTCTACCCAGCAAGGATCTCATTCAGATTTGATGGAGAAATTAAAACCTTTACAGACAAGCAAAAGCTGAGAGAGTTCAGCACCACCAAACCAGCTTTACAACAAATGCTAAAGGAACCTTTCTAGGCAAGAAAAACAAGAGAAAGAAAAGACCAACAATAACAAACACAAAACAATTAAGAAAATGGGAATAGGAATATACATATCAATAATTACCTTAAATGTAAATGGATTAAATGCTCCCACAAAAAGACAGAGACTGGCTGAATAGATACAAAAACAAGACCAATATATATCTACTGTCTACAAGAGACCCACTTCAGACCTAGAGACACATACAGACTGAAAGTGAGCGGATGGAAAAAGACATTCCATGCAAATGGAAATCAAAAGAAAGCTGGAATAGCAATTCTCATATCAGAAAAGATAGACTTTAAAATAAAAGCTATTACAAGAGTCAAAGAAGGACACTACATAATGATCAAGGGATCGATCCATGAAGAAGATATAACAATTGTAAATATTTATGCACCCAACATAGGAGCACCTCAATACATAAAGCAAATACTAACAGCCATAAAAGGGGAAATCAACAGTAACACAATCAGAGTAGGGGACTTCAACACCCCACTTTCACCAATGGACAGATCATCCAAAATGAAAATAAATAAGGAAACACAAGCATTAAATGATACATGAAACAAGACGGACTTAATTGATATTTATAGGACACTCCATCCAAAAATAACAGAATACACATTTTTCTCAAGTGCTCATGGAACATTCTCCAGGATAGATCATATCTTGGGTCACAAATCAAGCCTTGGTATATTTAAGAAAACTGAAGTCATATCAAGTATCTTTTGTGACCACAACGCTATGAGACTCAATATCAATTACAGGAAAAGACCTATAAAAAATACAAACACATGGAGGCTAAATAATACACTACTTAATAACGAAGTGATCACTGAAGAAATCAAAGAGGAAATCAATCAATACCTAGAAACAAATGACAATGGGGACATGACGACCCCAAACCTATGGGATGCAGCAAAAGCAGTTCTAAGAGGGAAGTTTATAGCAATACAATCCTACCTTAAGAAACAGGAAACATCTCGAATAAACACCTAACCTTGCACCTAAAGCAATTAGAGAAAGAAGAACAAAAAACCCCCAAATTTAGCAGAAGGAAAGAAATCATAAAGATCAGATCAGAAATTAATGAAAAAGAAATGAAGGAAATGATAGCAAAGATCAATAAAACTAAAAGCTGGTTCTTTGAGAAGATAAAAAAATTGATAAACCATTACCCAAACTCATCAGGAAAAAAAGGGAGAAGACTCAAATCAATACAATTAGAAATGAAAAAGGAGAAGTAACAACAGACACTGCAGAAATACAAAAGATCATAAGAGATTACTACAAGCAACTCTATGCCAATAAAATGGACAACCTGGAAGAAATGGACAAATTCTTAGAAAGGTATAACCTTCCAATACTGAATCAGGAAGAAATAGAAAATATGAACAGACCAATCACAAGCACTGAAATTGAAACTGTGATTAAAAATCTTCCAACAAACAAAAGCTAAGGACCAGATGGCTTCACAGGTGAATTCTATCAAACATTTAGAGAAGAGCTAACACCTATCCTTCTCAAACTCTTCCAAAAGATAGCAGAGGGAGGAACACTCCCAAACTCATTCTATGAGGCTACCATAACCCTGATACCAAAATCAGACAAAGATGTCACAAAGAAAGGAAACTACAGGCCAATATCACTGATGAACATAGATGCAAAAATCCTCAACAAAATACAAGCAAACAGAATCCAACAGCACATTAAAAGGATCATACACCATGATCAAGTGGGGTTTATCCCAGGGATGCAAGGATTCTTCAATATATGCAAATCAATCAACGTGATACACCATATTAACAAAATGAAGGAGAAAAACCATATAATCATCTCAATAGATGCAGAGAAAGCTTTTGACAAAATTCAACACCCATTTATGATAAAAACCCTGCAGAAAGTAGGCATAGAGGGAACATTCCTCAAAATAATAAAGGCCATATATGACAAACCCACAGCCAACATTGTCCTCAATGGTGAAAAACTGAAACCATTTCCACTAAGATCAGGAACAAGACAAGGTTGCACACTCTCACCACTCTTATTCAACATAGTTTTGGAATTTTTAGCCACAGTAATCAGAGAAGAAAAGGAAATAAAAGGAATCCAAATCGGAAAAGAAGTAAAGCTGTCACTGTTTGCAGATGACATGATACTATACATAGAGAATCCTAAAGATGCTACCAGAAAACTACTAGAGCTAATCAATGAATTTGGTAAAGGAGCAGGATACAAAATTAATGCACAGAAATCTCTTGCATTCCTATACACTAATGATGAAAAATCTGAAAGTGAAATTAAGAAAACACTCCCATTTACCACTGCAACAAAAAGAATAAAATATCTAGGAATAAACTTACCTAAGGAGACAAAAGACCTGTATGCAGAAAATTATAAGACACTGATGAAAGAAATTAAAGGTGATACAAATAGATGGAGAAATATACCATGTTCTTGGATTGGAAGAATCAACATTGTGAAAATGACTCTACCACCCAAAGCAATCTACAGATTCAGTGCAATCCCTATCAAACTACCACTGGCATTTTTCACAAAACTAGAACAAAAAATTTCTCAGTTTGTAATGGAAACACAAAAGACCCTGAATAGCCAAAGCAATCTTGAGAACGAAAAACGGAGCTGGAGGAATCAGGCTCCCTGACTTCAGACTATACTACAAAGCTACAGTAATCAAGACAGTATGGTACTGGCACAAAACCAGAAATATAGATGAATGGAAGAGGATAGAAAGCCCAGAGATAAACCCACACACATATGGTCATGTTATCTTTGATAAAGGAGGCAGGAATGTACAGTGGAGAATGGACAGCCTCTTCAATAAGTGGTGCTGGGAAAACTGGACAGGTACGTGTGAAAGTATGAGATTAGAGCACTCCCTAACACCATACACAAAAATAAGCTCAAAATGGATTAAACACCTAAATTTAAGTCCAGAAATTATCAAACTCTTGGAGGAAAACATAGGCAGAGCACTCTATGACATAAATCACAGCAAGATCCTTTTTGACCCACCTCCCAGAAAAATGGAAATAAAAACCAAAATAAACGAATGGGACCTAATGAAACTTAAAAGCTTTTGCACAGCAAAGGAAACCATAAACAAGACCAAAAGACAACCCTCAGAATGGGAGAAAATATTTTCAAATGAAGCAACTGACAAAGGATTAATCTCCAAAATTTACAAGCAGCTCATACAGCTCAATAACAAAAAAACAAACAACCCAATCCAAAAATGGGCCGAAGGCCTAAAGAGACCTTTCTCCAAAGAAGATATACAGATTGCCAAGAAACACATGAAAGAATGGTCAACATCATTAATCAATAGAGAAATGCAAGTCAAAACTACAATGAGATCTCATCTCACACCAGTCAGAATGGCCATCATCAAAAAAATCTAGAAACAATAAATGCTGGTGAGGGTGTGGAGAAAAGGGAACACTCTTGAACTGCTAGTGGGAATGTGAATTGGTACAGCCTCTATGGAGAACAGTATGGAGGTTCCTTTAAAAACTACAAACAGAACTACCATACGACCCCGCAATCCCACTACTGGGCATATACCCTGAGAAAACCATAATTCAAAAAGAGTCATGTACCAAAATGTTCATTGCAGCTCTATTTACAATAGCAAGGAGATGGAAGCAACCTAAGTGTCCATCATCGGATGAATGGATAAAGAAGATGTGGCACATATATACAATGGAATATTACTCAGCCATAGAAAGAAACGAAATTGAGTTACTGGTTGTGAGGTGGATCAACCTGGAGTCTGTCATACAGAGTGAAGTAAGTCAGAAAGAGAAAGACATATACCGTATGCTAACATATATATGGAATCTAAGAAAAAAATGTCATGAAGAACCTAGGGGTAAGAGGGAAATAAAGACACAGACCTACTAGAGAATGAACTTGAGGATATGGGGAGGGGGAAGGGTAAGCTGTGACTAAGTGAGAGAGTGGCATGGACATATATACACTACCAATTGTAAAATAGATAGCTAGTGGGAAGCAGACGCATAGCACAGGGAGATCAGCTTGGTGCTTTGTGACCACCTAGAGGGGTGGGATAGGGAGGGTGGAGGGAGGGAGTCACAAGAGGTAAGAGATATGGGAACATATGTATAACTGATCCACTTTGTTATAAAGCAGAAACTAACACACCATTGTAAAGCAATTATACTCCAATAAAGATGTTAGAGCATCTGGAGACTCCAATGTAACTGCAGCACATACAAAAGAATACCAGAGAGGAGAGAACTGCACAGAGGCAGACCTCCAAAGATCAGCAGATGGTGCCCTTCAAGTGTCAAGCAGAAAACTAAGCAGTGCATTCACGTGAGGAAAAGAACTCACACAGAAAAGAACTATCTGAAAGAATTTGAAGAAAGAATGCTCAGTGCTCATATAAGGCCAGTAATAGTGCCTGTTCCCGCCAGCCAGAATAGAAAACCTCACGATTCACAGGGCATTGAGTAGACAGGTAGGTCTTGCTGGAGTAGCAGAAAATAATCAACACTAGGCAGCTCAAGAAGATTCACAGAAGTACAAAAATATCCAAGACCCAAATGGTAAAACTGACAGTGCCTGGCATCCAATTAAAATAACCAGACGTGCAAATAGGCAAAGAAACACAACCCGTAATAAGGAGAATAATCAATTGATCAAAGCAGAAATGTTAGAATTAGCAGAGAATATTAAACCAGTTATAACTATATTCAACATGTTCAAAAAGTTAAGTAGACACATGGAAGATATAGAAAAGACACAAAATGAACTCATAGAGATAAAAACTACAATGTGCAATATGAAATATACCCTGGATGGAATTAACAGCAAATTAGACATTACCAAAGAACATATTAGTGATTTGGAAGGCATAGCAATTGAAACTACCTGACAAAAAAAAGAATGAAACTGGACCCCTATCTTAAACCGTGCACAAAAATCAACTCGAAATGGATTAAATACTTTAACGTAAGACCTAGAATCATAAAATACATAAAGAACACATACAACGCAGTAGAAACAAAACAAAAAACAAACAAAAAATCCAATCAAGGGACTTCCCTGGTGGTCCAGCAGTTGGAGTCTGCCTTCCAATGCAGGGGACATGGGTTCGTTCCCTGGTTGGGGAACTAGGATCCCACATGCTGCAGGGCAACTAAGCCCGTGCACCAGTCAACTACTGCACCCACACGCCACAACTAGAGAGAAGCCCGTGCGCCACAATAAAAGATCCTGCATGCCGCAACAAAGAACCCACGTGCTGCAACTAAGACCTGATGCAGCCAAATAAACATTTTTAAAAAATCCAATCAGAACTTCCCTGGTGGAGCAGTGGTTAAGAATCCGCCTGCCAATGCAGGGGACATGGGTTCAAGCCCTGGTCTGGGAAGATCCCACATGCCGCGGAGCAACTAAGCCTGTGCACCACAACTAATGAGCCTGCGTTCTGGAACCCACAAGCCACAACTACTGAAGCCTGCGCGCCTAGAGCCAGTGCTCCACAACAAGAGAAGCCACCGCAATGAGAAGTCCATGCACCACAACAAAGAGTAGACCCTGCTCACCACAACTAGGGAAAGCCCACACGCAGCAACAAAGACCCAATGTAGCCAAAACTAAATAAATAAATTAATTAATTAAAAAATCCAATCAAAAAATGGGCAGAGGAACTGAACAGATATTTTTCTACAAGAGACATGCAAATGGCCAACAGGTACATTAAATGATGCTCAACATCATTAATCATCAAGGAAACGCAAATCAAAACAATGAGATATCACCTCACACCTGTCAAAATGACTATCATCAAAAAGTCTACAAATAACAAATGCTGATGAGGATGTGGAGAAGAGGGAACACTTATGTGCTGTTGGAGGGAATGTAAATTGGTGCAGCCACTGTGAAATACAGTATAAAGGTTCCTCAAAAACTTAAAAATAGCCCTTCCATATGATTCAGCAATTCCACTTCTGGTTTTACATCCAATGGAAATGAAAGGATCTCAAGACATCTGCCCTCCCACATTCATTGCAGCATTGCTCACAACGGTCAAGGTATGGAAACAACCTAGGTGTTCATCGACGGATGAATGGATAAAGAAGATGGTGTGCGTGTGTGTGTGTGTGTGTGTGTGTGTGTGTGTATGTGTGTGTGTGTATAAACATAACAGTTATGATTAAGAAGTAAATTTTTCCAGTTGTGACAACATAGATGGAGCTGAAGGCATTATGCTATGAGAAATAAGCCAAACAGAGAAAGATAAATACTGTATGGTATCAGTAACATGTAGAATTTTTTAAAAAGTCTAACTTATAGAAACAGAGAGCAGAAAAATTGTTGCCAGGGGCTGGGACAGAGGTGGGGAAAATAGGGACAGGTTGGAAAAGGGATACAAAGTTTTAGCTATAAGATGAATATGGTCTGAGAATCTAATATAAAACATGGTCCCTATAGTACTTCCCTGGTGGTCCAGTGGTTAAGAATCCACATGCCAATGCAAGGGACACAGGTTTGATCCCTAGTCTGGGAAGACCCCACATGCCGCAGAGCAACTAAGCCCGTGCGCCACAACTACTGAGCTGTGCACCATAACTACTAAAGTCCGTGCACCACAACTACTGAGCCCATGTGCCACAACTACTAAAGCCCGCATACTCTGGGGCCTGCGTGCCACAACTACTGAGCCCACATGCTGCAACTACTGAAACCTGTGTGCCTAGAGCCCATGGTCCACAACAATAGAAGCCACCGCAAAGAGAAGCCTGTGCACCACAATGAAGAGTAGCCCCCACTTGCTGCAATGAGAGAAAGCCCATGTGTAGCAGCAAAGACCCAGCACAGCCATAAATAAATAAATAAATAAACAAGCAAAACCATGGTCACTATAGTTAACACTATTGTGTAATTAAAATTTGCTAAGAAGGTAGAACTTACATGTTCTCACAAAAAAATAAATGAGGTGATGGATGTGTTAATTAATTACATGGTGGAAATTCTTTCACAGTATACATATATATACCCAAATCAAATCACCACAATGCACTTTAAATATCTTACAATTTTGCCAACTATACCTAATTTTTAAAAATTAGTTATTTTAAGAGGATATCATTTGGGAATATGTCTTTCATTTTGACTGAGGACCAACCTGAATATGAAGATCAACACATGCATATTGAACAAACATTTCAAGGCTGAGTGTACCACTTTTAAAACTTCTCATCCTATTTGTAGTATAAAATATACAAAAAAAAAGGTTAGAATTTTCCTGAATATTTATTTGTAAAGTATGTGGCCATGCTATGTATCATGAAGGTAGGGGGCTGGGGTAGGGAGGGGAAAGGTGGATGAGTTGGTAACTCTCTCACCTCAAGCTTCCTTGGGATAGTTACTTCCATTGAGATGACTTGAAAGTCTGAAGTGTGTTTAGGGCAATTCAGCACCCTTAGACCTGGTGTCTGCCATATGTCTGAAAACTAAAAAGAGCTATGGCAACAGGATGGAGGGATTTGTGTGGGAAGCAAATATACTTCCTCTGATTGTAGGAGTGACAGAAAGATGGCTACATTCTTACTGACCTGAACTTGAAGAGTTTACTGTCATAATACTAAATATGTTAAAGATAATATCATTCATCTAACATTTCTAAGTATCATGTTTGCTATAATGCTGGAAATTGAAGATTTATGTTACATTATAGATATGTAGCTTACAAATATCTTGCTTGAAACACATCAAAGTGGTTCATATTTAATATGGTTTGCCTTTTCTTTTACCAAAAATTATTTAATATAGTGCACTCTCCCTCTTATTGTTGGTGTATTTATCCTAGAAAACAAGCAGGAGATTTAGAAAAGCAGAAAACATTAAAACAATAAACACTGCATGTTCCAAAGCTTGAGAAATCTTACACAATGATTTATTCATGGTTCCTAATTTATAACTTCTGAGTTCTTGAAAATATACTACTTAGAGAACTGAAACTATTAACTGAAAGACGTAAAACAGTATAAAATGGTATTCAGAAAATTAATGTTATTGGTTTTTAAAATTTTTATCTGTGCTGGGTCTTCATTGCTGCATGCGGGCCTTCTCTAGGTGCTGCGAGCAAGGGCTACTCTTCACTGCGGTGCAGGGGCTTCTCATTGTGGTGGCTTCTCTTGTTGCTGAGCACGCGCAGGCTTCATTAGCTGTGGCACGTGGGCTCAGTAGTTGTGGCTCGCGGGCTTAGTTGCTCGGCAGCATGTGGGATCTTCCCGGATCAGGGCTCGAACCCGTGTCCCCTGCATTGGCAGGTGGATTCTTAACCACTGCACCACCAGGGAAGCCCTTATTGGTTTATAATTGTTCATATATCAGAAACATTCTTCTTAGTAACAAGGGACAAGGGATCTATACATTAAAAATATAGCCATTAAATAGGAACTCTTAAACTTGAGTTGCGGAGATTATTTTCTTGTAATCACCTGTTTAGTTTGTGACCTAGATAAATGCTACTTGCATTAATGATTTAAAGGAGGAAATAATCTATTCTATTAAATATTTGCACTGTCCTTGAATACTTGTACAGAACAAGGTAGTTTATAATAACAGTTACATATCAGATGTATATGATCACTAAATCATTTAGTTTTGATTAATACTGATATATCAATTTGCAAATGATAGCAGAGATGTTTAACCCGTCTTTAAGAGTTCATTTATTTTTGACCCATTTTGAGGTATAAATTGAAAATTCTTATAATAATAAAAACTGCTTTTGAAAATAATCCAACAAGCAAACCAAACTATCCAAAAGGAAACACAGAGAGAAAAATACCAAAAAATGTAAAGACCATTAATGAACTGTGTGACAATTTCAAATGGCCTAATTGGAGTCCATAAAGGAGGGAGAGGGCAGAAAAAAATATTTGAAAAAAGAAAGCAAAAAACTTTCCAAACTTTATGAAAACTATAAACCCACAGATCCCAAAGCTCAATGAACCCCAATTAGAAGAAACAGGAAGAAACACCACCATAAAGAACATCAAAATGAAACAGCTCAACACATGTGGCAAGGAGAAAAACTTAAAAGCAAACAGGGGAAAAAAAGGCATTTTGGAGGTTTGGCAGACTGCAGGAGAGGACTGAGCGCCAGTGGCTCTACTAAGTTTGGTAATCTGGAAGAAAAGAAGTGAACTGGAGACATTAAGAGGAAGTGCTACCACAGACAGCCTCATCCACCAGAAGGCAGACAGCAGAAGCAAGAAGAACTACAATCTTGCAGCCTGTAGAACAAAAACCACATTCACAGAAAGACAGAAAAGATGAAAAGGCAGAGGGCTATGTACCAGATGAAGGAACAAGATAAACCCCAGAAAAACAACTAAATAAAGTGGAGATAGGCAACCTTCCAGAAAAAGAATTCAGAATAATGATAGTGAAGATGATCCAGGACCTCGAAAAAAGAATGGAGGCAAAGATCAAGAAGATGCAAGAAATGTTTAACAAAGACCTAAAAGAATTAAAGAACAAACAGATAAACAATACAATGACTGAAATGAAAAATACACTAGAAGGAATCAATAACAGAATAACTGAGGCAGAAGAACGGATAAGTGACCTGGAAGACAGAATGGTGGAATTCACTGCTGCGGAACAGAATAAAGAAAAAAGAATGAAAAGAAATGAAGACAGCCTAGGAGACCTCTGGGACAACATTAAACGCAACAACATGCGTGTTATAGGGGTTCCAGAAGGAGAAGAGAGAAAGGACCCAAGAAAATATTTGAAGAGATTATAGTGGAAAACTTCCCTAACATGGGAAAGGAAATAGCCACCCAAGTCCAGGAAGCACAGAGAGTCCCATACAGGATAAACCCAAGTAGAAACACACCGAAACACACACTAATCAAATTGGCAAAAATGAAAGACAAGGAAAAATACTGAAAGCAGCAAGGGAAAAATGACAAATAACATACAAGGGAACTCCCATAAGGTTTAACAGCTGATTTCTCAGCAGAAACTCTACAAGCCAGAAGGGAGTGGCATGACATATTTAAAGTGATGAAGGGGAAGAACCTACAACCAAGATTACTCTACCCAGCAAGGATCTCATTCAGATTTGATGGAGAAATCAAAAGCTTTACAGACAAGCAAAAGCTAAGAGAATTCAGCACCACCAAACCAGCTCTACAACAAGTGCTAAAGAAACTTCTCTAAGTGGGAAACACAAGAGAAGAAAAGGACCTACAAAAACAAACCCAAAACAATTAAGAAAATGGTAATAGGAACATACATATCGATAATTACATTAAACGTGAATGGACTAAGTGCTTCAACCAAAAGACACAGGCTCGCTGAATGGATACAAAAACAAGACCCATATATATGCTGTCTAAAAGAGACCCACTTCAGACCTAGGGACACATACAGACTGAAAGTGAGGGGATAGAAAAAGATATTCCACGCAAATGGAAATCAAAGAAAGCCGGAGTTGCAATACTCATATCAGATGAAATAGACTTTCAAATAAAACATGTTACAAGAGACAAGGAAGGATACTACATAATGATCAAGGGATCAATCCAAGAAGAAAATATAACAATTATAAATATATATGCACACAACATAGGAGCACCTCAATACATACAGCAACTGCTAACAGCTATAAAAGAGGAAATCGACAGTAACACGATAACAGTGGGGGACTTTAACACCTCACTTACACCAATGGACAGATCATCCAAACAAAATTAATAAGGAAACACACGCTTTAAATGACACAATAGACCACATATATTTAATTGATATTTATACAACACTGCATCTAAAAACAGCAGATTACACTTTCTTCTCAAGTGCACATGGAACATTCTCCAGCATAGATCACATGTTGGGTCACAAATCAAGCCTCAGTAAATTTAAGAAAACAAATCATATCAAGCATCTTTTCTGACCACAACGCTATGAGATTAGAAATGAATTACAGGGCAAAAAAGGTAAAAAACACAAACACATGGAGGCTAAACAATACGTTAATAAATAACCAAGAGATCACTGAAGAAATTAAAGAGAAAATCAAAAAATACCTAGAGACAAATGACAATGAAAACACGCAGATCCAAAACCTATGGGATGCAGCAAAAGCAGTTCTAAGAAGAAAGTTTATAGCAATACAATCCTACCTCAAGAAACAACAAACATCTCAAATAAACAACCTAACCTTATACCTAAAGGAACTAGAGAAAGAAGAACAAACAAAACCCAGTTAGTAGAAGGAAAGAAATCATAAAGATCAGAGCAGAAATAAATGAAATAGAAACAAAGAAGACAATAGCAAAGATCAAAAAGCTAAAAGCTGGTTCTTTGAGAAGATAAACGAAATTGATAAACCATTAGCCAGACTCACCAAGAAAAAGAGGGAGAGGACTCAAACTAATAAAGTTAGAGATGAAAAAGGAGAAGTTACAATAGACACCGCAGAAATACAAAGCATCCTAAGACTACCACAAGCAACTCTATGCCAATAAAATGGACAACCTGAAAAAAAAAAAAAGGACAACCTGGAAGAAATGGACAAGTTCTTAGAAAGGTATAGCATTCCAAGACTGAACCAGGAAGAAATAGAAAATATGAACAGATGAGTCACCAGTATTGAAATTGAAACTGTGATTAAAAATCTTCCAACAAACAAAAGTCCAGGACCAGACAGCTTCACAGGTGAATTCTATCAAACATTTAGAGAAGAGCTAACACCTATCCTTCTCAAACTCATCCAAAAAAATTGCAGAGGAAGGAACACTTCCAAACTCGTTCTATGAAGGTACCATCATCACCCTGATACCAAAACCAGAGAAAGATATTACAAAAAAAGAAAATTACAAACCAATATTACTGATTAATATAGATGCAAAAATCCTCAACAAAATACTAGCAAAAAGAATCCAACAACACATTAAAAGGATCAGACACCATAACCAAGTGGGATTTATCCCAAGGATTCAAGGATTCTTCAATATATGCAGATCAATCAACGTGATACACCATATTAACAAATTGAAGAATAGAAACCATACGATCATCTCAATAGATGCAGAGAAAGCTTTTGACAAAATTGAACACCGATTTATGATAAAAAATCTCCAGAAAGTGAGCATAGAGGGAACCTACCTCAACATAATAAAGGCCATATACAACAAACCAACAGCAAACATCACTGTCAGTGGTGAAAAACTGAAAGCAATTCCTCTAAGATCAGGAACAAGACAAGGATGTCCACTCTCATCATATTATTCAACATAGTTTTGGAAGTCCTAGCCATGGCAATTAGAGAAGAAAAAGAAATAAAATGAATACAAATTGGGAAAGAAGACGTAAAACTGTCACTGTTTGCAGATGACATGTTACTATACATAGAGAATCCTAAAAATGCCACCAGAAAACTACTAGAGCTAATCAATGAATTTGGTAAAGTTGCAGGATACAAAATTAATGCACAGAAATCTCTTGCATTCCTATACAGTAATGATGAAAAATCTGAAAGAGAAATTTAAGTAACACTCCCATTTACCATGGCAACAAAAAGAATAAAATACCTAGGAATAAAACTACCTAAGGAGACAAAAGACCTGTATGCAGAAAACTATAAGACACTGATGAAAGACATTAAAGATGATAACAACAGATTGAGAGATATTCTATGTTCTTGGACTGGAAAAATCAATACTGTGAAAATGACTATACTACCCAAAGCAATCTACAGATTCAATGCAATCCCTATCAAATTACCAATGGCATTTTTTACAGAACTAGAACAAAATATCTTAAAATTTGCATGGAGACACCAAAGACCCCGAATAGTCAAAGCAGTCTTGAGGGAAAAAAACGGAGCTGGAGGAAGCAGACTCCCTAACTTCAGACTATACTACAAAGCTATAGTAATCGAGACAATATGGTACTGGCACAAAAACAGAAATATAGATCAATGGAACAGGATAGAAAGCCCAGAGATAAACCCAGGCACCTATGGTCAACTAATCTATGACAAAAGAGGCAAGGATATACAGTGGAGAAAAGACAGCCTCTTCAATAAGTGGTGCTGGGAAAACTGAACAGATACATGTAAAAGAATGAAATTAGAACACTCCCTAACACCATACACAAAAATAAACTCAAAATGGACTAGAGACCTAAATATAAGACCAGACACTATAAAACTCTGAAAACAGAGGAGAACACATTTTGACACAAGTCGCAGCAAGATCTTTTTTGATCCACCTCCTACAGTAATGGAAATTAAAAAAATAAATAAACAAATGGGACCTAATGAAACTTAAAAGCTTTTGCTAAGCAAAGGAAACTACAAACAAGACAAAGAGACAACACTCAGAATGGGAGAAAATATTTGTAAATGAATCAACGGACCAAGGATTAATCTCCAAAATATATAAACAGCTCATGCAGCTCAATATTTTTTAAAAAAATCCAAAAATGAGCAGAAGACCTAAATAGACATTTCTCCAAAGAAGACATACAGATGGCCAAGAAGCACATCAAAAGCTGTTCAACATCACTAATTATTAGGGAAATGCAAATCAAAACTACAATGATGTATCACCTCATACTAGTTAGAATGGGCATCATCAGTAAATCTACCAACAACAAATGCTGGAGAGGGTGTGGAGAAAAGGGAACCCTCTTGCACTGTTGGTGGGAATGTAAATTGACACAGCCACTATGGAGAACAGTATGGAGGTTCCTTAAAAAACTAAAAATAGAATTACCAAATGACCTAGCAATCCCACTACTGGGCATATACCCAGAGAAAACCATAATTCAAAAAGACACATGCATCCCAATGTTCATTGCAGCACTATTTACAATAGCCAGGTCATGGAAGTAACCTAAATGCCCATCAACAGACAAATGGATAGAGAAGATGTGGTACATATATACAATGTAATAGTACTCAGCAATGAAAAGGAATGAAACTGGGTCATTTGTACAGATGTGGATGGATGTAGAGACTGTCATACAAAGTGAAGTATGTCAGAAAGAGAAAAACAAATATCATATAGTAATGCATATGTGTAGAATCTAGAAAAATGGTACAGATGAATCAGTTTGCAAGGCAGAAATAGAGACACAGATGTAGAGAATAAATGTATGGACACCAAAGGAGGAAAGCAGGAGGGTGGGCGATGGTGGTGGGATGAATTGGGAGATTAGGATCAACAAATATACACTACTATGTGTAAATTAGATAGTAAGAACCTGCTGTATGAAAATAAATAAAATAAAATTCAAATCACACATACACACAAAAAACCAAAGGTGAAATACGTTCAGACATAAAAAAGCCGGAAGAACTCATCACCAGTAGACCCCCCACTAAAAGAAATGTTAAATGATGTCCTTCAGAAGAAAAGTGATACCAGATGGAAATCTGGATCTATACAAAGGAATGAAGAGCTTTGGAAGTGGTAATTCCATGGGTAAATATGTAAGATTTTAAAAAATCATTTTAATCTCTTTATAAGATATTTGACTTAAAAACAAGAACAGTGTTTTGTGTGGTTTCCAACATACATAAAAATAAAATGAATAAAGATCCAGAGGGGAGAAATGGAAGCACACTATTGCGTGATTCTTATAAGTGAACTGGTATCACCCAAAGGTAGAATATTACAGGTTAAAGATGTATAACTATAAAATCTAAAGCAATCTCTAAAATAACAAAAGTTATAGTTAATAAACCAAAAGTGATAAAATAAAATCATAACAATGCTCAATTAACTTTAAGTCTAATGTATCACTTTTTCCATTTATGAATCACATTTTTGATTTGATATCTAAGAACTTTTTAATCATAAATCCCCACAGATTTTTCCTTTTTTTCCTAAAAGTTTTATATATTACATTTAAGATGATAAAATTTGAAAAATGAAGCCAATTTAAGAGATAACATTAAGTGTACCAACATTTGCATTGTAAGGGTCCCAGGAGAAGAGAGAGAAAAGGGGATTCAAAATGTATTTAATGAAATTATAGCTGAAAATTTCCCAAACCTGAAGAAGGAAACATATCTATACAGGAATCACAGAGGGTCCCAAACAAGATGAACCCGAACAGACCCACACCAAGACATATCATATTTAAAATGGCAAAAGTTAAAGATAACTAAAGAGGTTTTGGGACTTCCCTGGTGTCCAGTGGTTAAGACTCCGGCTTCCACTGCAGGGGGCATGGGTTGGATCCCTGGTCGGGGAAAATCCTGCATGCTGCATGGCAGGAGTTCTATAGGCAGCAAAAGAAAAACAAAATCATATACAAAGGAATCCCCATAAGGTTATAAGCTGATTTCACTGCAGATACTTTGCAGGCCAGTAGGGAGTGGCATGATATGTTCAAAGTGTTGAAAGGGAAAAACCTGCAACCTAGGATACTGTACCCAGCAAGATTACCATTTATAAAAGAAAAAGAGATAAAGAACAAGACAAGCAAAAACTAAGACTTCATCAATACTAAACCTACCCTGAGAGAAACATTAAAGGGTCTTCTCTAAGTGGATAAGAAGAAATGTATAGGAAAGGGAAAATCCCACTAGGAAAGGCAAATATACAGTAAGGACTGAGAAGCAACCACTTAAGCCAGTATGAACATAAAAAGACAAAAAATGGTAAAAGCAACTATAAAATAAGCAGTTAAGGGATAAGCGTGAAGATATAAAATAGGACATCAGAAACACAAAATGGGGGGAGGGGATTAAAAAATGTAGACCTTTTAGAATGTTTTTGAACTTAAATGACTACCAGTTTAAAATTAGCAGATATAGGACTTCCCTTTTGACGCAGTGGTTAAGAATCCACCTGCCAGTGAAGGGGACACAGGTTCAAGCCCTAGTCTGGGAAGATCCCACATGCCGCAGAACAACTAAGCCTGTGCGCCACAACTACTGAGTGTGTGCTCTAGAGCCCACAAGCCCACAACTACTGAGCCCGCGTGCCACAACTACTGATGCCTGCACGCCTAGAGCCTGTATTCTGCAACAAGAGAAGCCACCACAATGAGAAGCCCACGCACCGCAACGAAGAGTAGTCCCCGCTCGCCACAACTAGAGAGAGCCCACACACAGCAACGAAGACCCAACGCAGCCAAAAAAATAAAATAAAATAAAGTAAAATAAAAAGTTTAAAAAATAAAATTAGTAGATATATTATAGGCCAACACATATGAATCCCATGGTAACCACAAATAAAAAACCAACGATACACAAAAACTAAAAAGATAGGTACACAAGCAAACTACTAAGGAAAATCATCAAACCATAAGGGAAGAAACAAAAAGAAGAAGAAATGCACAGAGAAGAACTAACAAAAACAACTGGAAAACAAGTGATAAACTGGCAGTAAGTACACACCTATCAATAATTACTTTAAATGGCAATGGACTAAATGCTCTAATCAAAAGACAGAGAGTGGTTGATTTGATAAAAAAACAATACACTTGAATATGTTGCCTACAAGAGACTCACACCATATACAAAAATAAACACAAAATGTATTAAAGCCTAAATGTAAGACCTGAAACCATAAAACTCCTAGTACAGAACATAGGCAGAACAGTCTTTGACATAAATCGTAGCAGTATTTTTTTGGATCTGTCTCCAAAGGCAAAAGAAATAAAAGCAAATATAAACAAATGGGACCTAATTAAACTTAAAATCTTTTGCAGAGCAAAGGAAACCATCAACTAAAGGAAAAGACGACCTATGGACTGGGAGAAAGTACTTGCAAATGATATGACCGACAAGTGATTAATATCCAAAATATACATAAACAACTCATACAATATCAAAAAAAAAACAATAAAAAATGGGCAGAAGACCTGAATAGACATTTTTCCAAAGAAGACATACAGATGGCTAACAGGAACATGAAAAGATGCTCAACATCACCAATAGAGAAATGCAAATCAAAACAATGAGATATCACCTCACACCTGTCAAAATGACTACCATCAATCAGTCTACAAATAACAATTGCTGGTGAGAATGTGAAGAAAAGGGAATCCTTCTACACTGTTGGTGGGAATGTAAATTGGTGCAGCCACAATTGAAAACAGTATGGAGGTTCCTCAGAAGACTAAAAATAGAACTACCATATGATTCAGCAATTCCACTCCTGAGTATATATCCAGAAAATATGAAAACACTAATTCAAAAAGATGCACCCCAGTGCTCACAGCAGCATTATTTACAATAGGCAAAATATGAAAGCAACCCAAGTGTCCATCAACAGACAACTGGATTAAGAAGATGTGGTATATATATACAATGAAATATTACTCAGCCATAAGAAAAGAATGAAATTCTGACATTTGCAGCAACATGGATGGACCTAGAGATTAGTATGCTTAGTGCAGTAAGTCAGAGAAAGACAAATACTTAAATGCAGAGTTAAAAAAATAATACAATGAATGTACATAGCAAAATGGAAACAGACTAAGATATAGAGAACAAACTAGTGGTTACCAGTGGGGAGAGGGAATGGAGGACAGGCAAGGTGGAGTATGGGATTAACAGACACAAACTATTATGTATAAACTACGTAAGTGACAAGGATATACTGTATAGCACAGAGAATTATAGCCATTATCTTATAATTTTAATGGAGTATAATCTGTAAAAATACTGAATCACTATGCTGTACACCAAAACTAATATAATATTGTAAATCAACTATACTTCAATAAAAACATAACAAAAAAATATTCTTAAGACCTTGTGGTAGGGAAATACTTTTTCAACAAGATACAAAAATGTTCTAAACATCAAGGAAAAGATTGATAAATTTGACTAAATTAAGAAATTTCCGTACATCAGAAGTCACCTATGAGAGTGTAAAAAGTGGGACTTCCCTGGTGGCACAGTGGTTAAGAATCCGCCTGCCAATGCAGGGGATACGGGTTTGAACCCTGGTCTGGGAAGATCCCACATGCCACAGAGCAACTAAGCCTGTGCGCCACAACTTCTGCAGCCTGCATGCCTAGAGCCTGTGCTCCGCAACAAAGGGAAACCACCGCAATGAGAAGCCTGCATACAGCAACAAAGAGTAGCCCCTGCTCGCCACTAGAGAAAGCCTGCACACAGCAACGAAGACCCAACACAGCCAAAAAATAAATTTACTTTTTAAAAAGTGTAAAAAGTCAAGCTACAGTGTATCATACAATTGTCTCTAGTCATATGCAGTTATTGAGTACATGAAATGTGACTAATCCAAATTCAGATGGGCTGGAGGTATAAAATAGTCTGGGTTTTGAAGACTTCATATAAAATGTAAAATCTATTAATTTTTATATTGATTTCATGTTGAAACGAAATACTTTGGCTATGATGGCTGTGATGATTAACTTCATCTGTCAACTTGACCAGGTCACAGTGTACCCAGATATTTGGTCAAACACTATTTCAGGTGTCGTCTGTGAGGGTGTTTTTGGATGAGATTAATATTTGAATTGGTAGACTGAGTAAAGCAGATTGCCCTTCCTAATGTGGGTGGGCCTCATCCAATCATAGGCTTGAATAGAACAAAAAGGCTGACCCTCCCATGAGTGAGTGGGAATTTCCTCCTGCCTGACTGCTGTGGTGAGACATCAGTCTTTTTCTGCCTTTGAACTCCAACTGAAACAGCTCTTCTTGTTTCCCTAGTCTGCTGGTTTCTTGGACTGGAACTATACCATTGGCTCTACTGACTGCAGATCATGGGACTTCTCAATCTTCATAACTGTGTGAGCCAGTTCCTTATGATAAACCTCTCTCTACACACACACACACACACACACACACACTCACACTCACTACTTGTTCTATGTCTCTGGAGAACCTTAATAGATTGGGTTAAATAAAATATATTAAAATTATTTTCACTTGATTATTTTTGGCTTTTTAAAAATGGCTACTAGAAAATTTAAAATTACACATGGCTCACATTATATTTCTATTGGCCACTGATGATCTAACATATATAAGGAACTTCTCTGTAAAAAAAGAAACAAATTTATATCCCCCAAGTGCTTTAGATATTGGAATTACCTGATACAGGATACAAAGTTACTAGTGTAAGAAAAATATTTAATTAAAAGAAAGAACCACAAAAATGAGCAAGCAACAGCAGATTATCAAAATGACTAGGCAGATTTATATAAGAAACAAATAAGACTTTTAGAAATAAAAAATATAAACTGTTGAAGTTAAAAGTTTGGTGGGTGAATTAAAGAGAAAATTGGGCACTGAAGACAGAATTAGTTTATTGGAAAACAGTTCTAAAGAAATTACCAAGAATGCAGCCTTAGGGATGGAAAATATGAGAGATAGGATAAAATAAGAACCTCTACATGTCTGACTTAGTTCCAAGGGGAGAAAAGAGAAAGAATGGAGGAGAGGCAATATTTGAAAAACAAAATAATGGTTGAGGGCTTCCCTGGTGGCACAGTGGTTAAGAATCTGCCTGCCAATGCAGGGGACACGGGTTCGATCCCTGGTCTGGGGAGATCCCACATGTCGTGGAGCAACTAAGCCTGTGTGCCACAACTACTGAGCCTGTGCTCTAGAGCCCGTGAGCCACAACTACTGAGCCCACATGCCACAACTACTGAAGCCCAAGGACCTAGAGCCCATGCTGCACAACAAGAGAAGCCACCACAATGAAAAGCCCACACACTGCAACGAAGAGTAGCCCCGGCTCCCTGCAACTAGAGGAAGCCCACACGCAGCAACGAAGACCCAACACAGCCAAAAATAAAATAAATAATAAAAATACATTTTTTAAAAAACAGTAAAAAAAAAAGATGTTATGAAACCAGCTTTTAACTTGGAGGAAGGGACAAAAAAACAAAAATAAAATAAAGTGGAGGAAGGGGACATGAGCCAAGGAAATGTAGCTCTAGAGGGAGTGGCCCTGCGAACACCTTGATTTCAGCCCAGTAAAGCTGATTTCTGCCTTCTGGCCTCTACAAATTTGAGAGAATTAATTTGTTGTTTTAAGCCACTACATTTGTGGTAATTTGTTACAGCAGCCACAGGAACCTAATGCACCTACTATGGCTAGAAACTTCCTAAGTGTTTGAGATACATCAATGAACAAAACAAAGGTCTCTGCCCTAATGGAGCTTAAACTCTACACTAGCAGAGTAAACAGACAATATGCCATAAGTATTGTTAACAAGTAAACTGCATAGTATGTAAAAGTTAACAAATGATATGTAAGAAAGGAAAAAGAGCAGGGTGAGTGTGGAATCGGTAGTGTGTGTGTGGTGGCGTTGGTGGGCAAGTTGAAATTTTAAATAGAATGGCTATGGTAAGCTTCACTGAGAAGGTGGTGTTTGAGCAAAGCCTAATGTTTTAATTTGTGGTGTTCATTTTTAAAAAGAGGACAAAACTAAAACACTGGACAACACTGTGTTAAGTTGGGGGAGAGGTGATCAGTATTAAAGTGTTTTAACATCTTTATATTAATTGGGAGGAAAATTTAGATATTTTTGACTTTGTTAAACATACATGCTAACATATCAAGAGTAATCAGTAAAAGAATAGAAAAAGAATATAACTTCCAAATAAGTAGTGGGGAAAATGGAATAATAAACAAAATAAACAAAACTCAATATGTATTTTTTAAAGCTGAGAAAGGAGAAAAAGCAAAGAAAATTAGAAGAGATAAAGTGCAACCAGTAAGATGTTAGAAACAAATGCAAATTGATATAATTTTCCAGTTAAAGGACATAAATTGTCTTCAACTATACCTCAATAAAAAATAAATGTATATTATGAAAAAATTGACAGAAATTGTCAGATTAGGGGAAAGATGGGAAAATCCATCTAATATGGAAGAGACACACCTAAAATATAAAAATGTAAGAAAAGGCTGTTAAGCAATGAAGAGATATACCAAGCAAATACTAGACAAAAGTCAGGGTAGTTATTTTAAGACAAAATACTAAAACTGACTCAAGAATAAATAGAAAATCTGAAAAAAACTACTAAGAGATTGAATCAATAATCAAAAAACTCCCCATAAAAGCCCAGGACCTGATAGCTTCATGAATTCTAGTAAGTATTTAAAGAATTAACACCAATCCTTCTCAACTTAAATCTAGACTAGTTTCATACTGACTTTATGAAACTACTTGACTTTGAGGATTTGGATGAAACAATGTTTCTACTTGTACTTGATTTTTCTAAAATAGAACATTTAAGAATAAATACTCACCTTGAGGATTACTAGGAATCATCTGTTACCATACCTTCCCCTCCACATTCCTACAGCATTACCATCAAACCACCACAAAAAATTAAAGAGATGGGCTTCCCTGGTGGCGCAGTGGTTGAGTCCGCCTGCCGACGCAGGAGACACGGGGTTTGTGGTCCGGTCCGGGAAGATCCCACATGCCGCGGAGCAGCTGGGCCCGTGAGCCATGGCCGCTGAGCCTGCGCGTCCGGAGCCTGTGCTCAAACGGGAGAGGCCACAGCAGTGAGAGGCCCGCGTACCACAAAAAAAAAAAAAAAAAAAAAAAAAAAAAATTAAAGAGAAACTTAAAAAATAACAAAATTGACAACTGTTGAATTCATTAAAGAAATCATTAGGAAGAAGATGTTAAGTTCTGTGGTATTCTAATATTCTTACAATATTTGAATTTTAAAGATCTTCTCCAGAAACTTTTTTTAAATAAAAGTTTTATTGGAGAAAAATAGAACCACCACGTACACAGGGAAAAGAGCACAAAAATTCAACTGATACAGAACTGAAAGTCACAATTATCCAATGTTGTTTGCGATCACTTTTCAATTTCTTAAACAGCTCCCCTCAATTTGTTTAATAGTCTCACCAATTTTTTCAGCTGAAATAGCATCAAGTTTTCAAAAAATTAAGAGCCTCAGGGAAGGGACCAGCTTTCAAGATAACAAAGGTAACACCAAGAGTCTCCTAATGGTACCAATTCTACCTAAAAATTCCTTAAGAGTAATTATCGACGCTGGTGGAACAGTCTAGGTATCTCACAGACCACCAGGGTTGAGTTAGAACACTGACTTATATGGTCCAGTATGGAGAGAGGACAAACAAAATAGCTGCATTTCCTTGTCAAATAAGCTCAGTTAAGGAAACCAGGGAGGCTCTAAGAAAATACAGGCAATGGCTGCTCAAAAATAGGAAGGCATTCTAAATACCACATACTGTTGGACAACAGTGTGTAAGTTTGATGCAATTATAAAGAAAACAGGCAACTTAAAAAAAAAATAGCTGGTCACAGGTCTTTGAGAACTCAAGAAAACAATCAATAGCAAACACAAGAGCCAAAAGTCTCAGTTGAGGGTTAGGACCTAGGTATTCTTCTTAATGGTTCCAAATAGTCAAGGAAATACACTGTTGCAAAAAAACATTAAAGCAGTTCTGACTTTTTTTTTAATCAAAACAAAATTTCTGGGCTTCCCTGGTGGCACAGTGGTTGAGAGTCCGCCTGCCGATGCAGGGGACACAGGTTTGTGCCCTGGTCTGGGAAGATCCCACATGTCGCGGAGCAGCTAGGCCCGTGAGCCATGGCCGCTGAGCCTGCGCATCTGGAGCCTGTGCTCCGCAATGGGAGAGGCCACAACAGTGAGAGGCCCACGTACCACAAAAAAAAAAAAAATTCTGCTTTTCTCCAAGATCAATTCCCTTCAAAGCTTCAAGGAAAAACAAACAAGGAAGCAAAACAGAACCCCAAACCCCAAAACAAAAAACCACTGATGGGGCTTCCCTGGTAGCGCAGTGGTTGAGAGTCCACCTGCCGATGCAGGGGATACGGGTTCGCTTCCCGGTCCGGGAGGATCCCACATGCCGCGGAGCGCCTGGGCCGCTGAGCCTGCACATCGGAGCCTGTGCTCCACAACTGGAGAGGCCACAACAGTGAGAGGCCCACGTACCACAAAAAAACAAAACCAAACAAAACAAAAACCACCACTGATGTAAAAGAGAAGACTTTTACTCACATTATCAATTTGAAAAACAATGCTTTTGCTATTTTCTATGTATGAACAATCCTAGGACATTCCCCTGAAAAACAGGTGTCCAGTGGCTATGAGAACTCTTTATCTTCAAGCAATTTTGAAAGGAATAAGATCAGCATAATACAGAATTTGTAATTCCCAACTAGGGGGTGTATGGGGGAAATGAGGAAGGGTCTAGTTCTATCTAGGGCTTTAGGAAGTTAAAATAAGGATGATAGGAAATGCTTATATGCCAACAAAAAGGAGAGTTGAGGTGCTTCCAATAAAAAACTTTGGTAGAGAAAATAGGAATGCTAAATCCCAGAAAGCCTGTAACAATCTACAATTGGTCCAAGTTAAAGACATAACTGTCCAAACAACATTAAAGTCTAAAGGAAGCTGAAAACTAGTTTATGAATTTTTGCTCTTGTAAAAAGTTACAAAACACATAGGTTTTGGTCTCTTTTGTGATGTTCATATTATATTCATTTTTAATATGAAGGAAGAGTTGGATTTTTCTCTCCTACCATGTTCTTCTAGTACAACTGACCAGCAATTTTCTATTTCAGCTATTTTTATAAGTACCTGTTAATCAGCACAGTAAACTCAGGGCTGAACCATATACACACATCCCATGGGAACATTTTAGGATGTGTGTATACAAGACTATGTAAGCAACCGTCCCTCTGCTTGAAAACTTGTTTCCAAATAAAAATTTTTAAAACATCCCTTTCAGTGTAACAGAACATTACTTAGTAAAATATCAATAGCTATGACAACTTATTTTTCTCTTCAAGGGAAATCACAAAACAGGTGAACAACCAAGTCCAGGGTGGTTTTTCTATTTGATAAATACATCCAGAACTCTGTACAGTAAATAAAGTTTGCATGCAGTTTAAGTATCTTTAAATGACATTTTAAGCAAATAAACCTTTTGCTTCATAATTAATGGTGTATAAGAACCCCCCTCCTCCTCTTTTTTTTAATAGCCATAGGGACCTCTTCCCCAGTTCCAAATAGGAATCATGAAGACCAGGTACTTTCTTAAGTTTTCTGCACATCATACTAAATAACATGCAAAGAGTTCAACAACATTCTTCTTAAAGGTAAGTATTACTCTTTAAATGGGCATGTTAACCACTGAAAAGTCACTCAACTATTTCCATTACACTGCTTCATTTGGTCATTGGTAGTATAAAAGAAGTCAAATAATAACAGGTTAGTTTATCCACTGGCTACTGCTTATGACACCAAATGCTCCAAGGCCAACATTTTATGCAATATAATTGTACTGGTTTGGATTTTCTTTATCTCTTTCCATGTAGTCCCGGTCAATTAAGGATTCTATTCTCTTCTTAAGATCAGCAGGCTGTAAGAGAAGGCAAACTTTCAGTGCAAAGCTCATAATCACTGGCTCAAGCCCATTTACCAATACCCCATGAAAAAAAAAAAAAAGAACAGTTTTGGCTCATTGATTTAATGTATTTAATCTCCTTAATATTTTTTAATTTTTATCTTTTAAATCTCCTTGATTTTTTAAAGAGGAAAGTATAATGAAAATAAACCAGGTTAAAAATGTTTTTACACTATGCATACACTGTCACGTCTTATTTATCTGTTTATGTATTTATCTACCTATCTATCTATATCTATCTATCTGGCTGTGCTGGGTCTTAGTTGCAGCAGCACGAGGGGTCTGTTGCTGTGTGCAGGATCTTTAGTTGTGGCATGTGGGATCTAGTTCCCTCACCAGGGATCGAACCCGGGCCCCCTGCACTGGGAACAGGGAGTCTTAGCCACTGGAACACCAAGGGAAGTCCCCTGTCATACTGTTATACAATACTTTACTTTTCTATTTTAAAGAGGTTTTCTAAGAACCAGCTATTCTCTGCACAAATACAAAAGACTACCATAACTTCACAAAAGGAACACATGATAGTTTAAGGAAACAGAACACTATTTAGTTTTGCCAAGAAAGTTTGAGAAAATAAGTAGACCCTAAATTTGGACAAAAGCTGGTTCTCAAAGTCAGGTTGCATTTTTATAAATTAAATTAAAAATGTACTATGGAAATCACTATTTACAAGAATACTACAACAAAATGGTTTGATAAGTGAAGTATCATCTCATAATTCAGATCTTTGTATTTCAGGTTTAAGGTTTAACTGTTACCTGCTATAAATGATTTGAATTTTTGAATCCTACTTATTGAAAAATCATTGAGAAAGCTTATAGCTTGTTCTCATGATTGCATTCTTAGCTCTTGGGTAACAAAATTCCACTGTCTTTTGTATCTAGCCTATAAAGAGAATATAATCTTGCTTGCTAACAGTTTTTCAGATTGTGTAAAATGGCTACTTGATCAAGAAAGGTAAAGAGGGAAAGTAGTTTGATGGGGCAGCCAAAATTTCACCAAAGTTTGAATTCCAAGATTTGAAAATCAAAATGACTTTCTCTTAATTATGGTGAAAGACCTAGAATATCAGCACAATATTTATTACAGTGATCCTCTACCTTCCCTAGCTAGCTAGCATCAGTGATCTCTCTGGCGAGAGGTGAAATGATTGTTAAGGCAGAACATGAGGGTGAGAGTGTGATAATGAGGAGGCAGTATTAGGTTTGGAGGAGCGAGAAAGCCTACCTTATTAACAGTGACAGCTAATGAGCACTTATGTGCCAGGCCCAGTGCTAAGTTTTTACATATATTATCTCATTTAAGCTTCACAGTAATCCTACAAGATAAGTACTATTATCATCTCCATTTTACAAAAGAGGAAACAAGCTCAAAAGGTGAAATGACTTACCTAGGCCCAAAGCTCATGAGAACCCTAACAGCCAAGAGTCTATCCAAACTTTACCAAGTGTTTATCATCACAAGAGTTTAGAAATCTTCTAAAACATGAGATACAGTCCAGTACAACACCACATTGTCTAAGGCGCTTTATTACTGGACATTTATAATGGCACATGTCCACGTGACAACTAATTTGTTTGCCAGAACTACCGCTAAGCTTTAAAAAAGATGCCTAATGATTACTAGTTATCGGTATAGTTTTTAATGGACACTTACACAAGCTAACTAAACAGATTTAACTTAATTAAAATAACCAAATCTGTCAAACAGCTATAGGTATTTCAAGGAGAAAGCAGAAACAAAAATAACAAAGACGCTCAAAAAAATAAAGTGAATAAACTTGAAAATTTCAAAGATTCACTTAGCAGCTAAACTTTCAGGTATAGGAGCTTTTATAAATTGTTTTCCCCTTTTGTCACAGCTGCCCACATATGCCAACAAAGGTTTTTTGGAATCATATATATGAGCATAAGAAATGAAAACTTTTGTCCCTCCAAATGGTCTTGAGGTTTTATTCTATGTTTGTAAGATTTGTGTCTGAAAAATCTAATTTTTATATATAATAAACTCAATATTTTTATATATATAAGCAGCTCAATAATAAAATACAGAAGTACCTACCTTTACCGGAAATTTCAACTGGTTGTACACTTCTGAAACAAGGAGATTGTGGCTAAGTGTCTTTCTCATCTTCATAATTCGAACAATTGCAGCATCAATTTGATACTGTCTGTCTTGAAATACTCTTTCTGTGGTGCTTGCTTGTTCCTCAACCTAACAAAAAAGTTTTAAACTTAGGAACTGTACCTGAAGTGAAACTTGATTACTTATACAAATTGTACATTTTAGGGACTTGACACAGTTAATGCTTTAAGTATGCTGAACTATCAAAAGAAACCTTATAAATACAGATAAGGACAGAAAAAACCCCACAAACACAATTCCCATCTATCCTAATGTCCTATATCAATGAAGTAACGCCAATATTAGTTAATAGAAAAATACCATCTTTGAGCTGCTTTTCTAGAAAGACAGCTGATGCAGAATTTATCATTTTCTTTTACTCTCTTCTCAAACTCTTAACGTGTCACAAGAGGTTATTGACCAGATTTCTGTATGACATTAGTTTATCTGTAAAACTGACTGATTCTGACATCTGACTCAAAGTATGATACTAACTAGCTAAGCTAACCAGTGTCAAACTTTTTATTTAACATTTTATTTTATTGTATTGTATTTTTTGGCTGCCTTGGGTTTTCGTTGCTGCGCAGGCTTTCTGTAGTTGTGGCGAGTGGGGGCTGCTCTTCGTTGTGGTGTGTGGGCTTCTCATTGCAGTGGCTTCTCTTGTTGTAGAGCATGGGCTCTAGGAGCGCAGGCTTCAGTAGTTGCAGCTCGCAGGCTCTAGAGCACAGGCTCAGCAGTTGTGGCGCACGGGCTTAGTTGCTCCACGGCATGTGGGATCTTCCCGGACCAGGGATCGAACCCGTGTCCCCTGCATCGGCAGGCGGACTCTCAACCACTGCGCCACCAGGGAAGTCCTAAATTCTTTTCATTAATTTTTATTTTGTAATATATAAATCAGAAACGCACAGTTTAAAAAAAGTCAGTTAATCAATTCTAATGCTAAAGCAAGAATGTTCCTCTTTAGCACCTAAAATAAAAGAGTAGTTTGGGCTTTTTTTTTTTTTTTTTGCCTCATCACTCAGCATGAGGGATCTTTATTCCCGCAATCGAACCTGTACCCTCTGCAGTGGTAGCACAGAGTTTTAACCACTGGATTGCCAGGAAAGTCCCTAGGTTTGGGCTTTTTGCAGTTAGTTTCTTTCTGATACAGCACAGGTTTTAAAATAACACAGTAATCTAAGGGAATATCATGCCTCTGATGTGAATGTTAACAGATAGGAACTTGTTTGCGACCTTGACTTCTATCCCTATTATAAAACTTTTTCTCAAATACTGCATTAAACCTTGTTGGAATTGAAACCAACTGGTTTCAGGAAATGCTGCAGTTGTTGGTTTCCTTAATAAAAGCCTTACAAATTCAAATGGTAAAGACAAACAAAATATTCACTGTTGATCAAAGAAACACTAACTAAACCTTCCAATTTTTCACCAAGCAAGCTGACAAAGATTAAAAAAAAGAAAATATAATCTTTAGTGCTGGCAAGGGCACAGTAAGACGGGCACTCACATTAGACAGTGTAAATTGGTCCAATCTTTCTAGAACACAAAATGGCATAATGTATTAAGACTCTTAAAATGTTCACATTCTTTAACCCAAAAAATCTGCTTCCATGATAAATTCTTAAGGAAAGGATCAGAGAGATTAAGATTTAGGTACAGAGATGTATCTTGCTGTTTTATTTACAATACTAAGAAGTTATGAATTTAAGTGCCCAACAATGGACATTGGTTGAATAAATTATCATAGCTGTGTAAAAGAATATTGTGTGGCCATCTGCCATTTTATAAAGATGCTCAATGGCATGGAAAAATTCTAAAGACTTGGGGCTTCCCTGGTAGCACAGTGGTTAAGAATCTGCCTGCCAATGCAGGGGACACAGGTTCGAGCCCTGGTCCGGGAAGATCGCACATGCCGCGGAGCAACTAAGCCCATGCGCCACAACTACTGAGCCTGCGCTCTAGAGCCCGCGAGCCACAATTACTGAGCCTGTGTGCTACAACTACTGAAGCTCGCGCGCCTAGAGCCCATGCTCCGCAACAAGAGAAGCCACCACAATAAGAAGCCTGTGCACTGCAACAAAGAGTAGACCCCACTCGCCACAACTAGAGAATGCCTGTGTGCAGCAACGAAGACCCAATGCAGCCTAAAATAAATAAATTTTTTAAAAAATCTAAAGTCTTAATGTTAAACACACAAAAAGCAGGATATAAAACTATCAGGCCCAATTGTGTACACCCCCACCCCCTCAAAACCTGCAAAATCATATACTGAAATACACTGAGCTAGATATAGGCATAGATAATGTTAATGTTAGTGATAGTATTCTAGGCTAAAATCTTCTTTACAAATCTTTATTATGAACATATATAATTCCAGTACATTAGAATGAGGAGAATGCAAAAGAAATACCGTTTCTTTCATCTGAATTTGATTGATCTTTATCCTGAAAAGTTTGTGCTTGAAATCATCATTACAAATGAACTTGTCACCATCTTCGATATCTTTACCCTTTGGATTTTTCGCCAGAACTCGAGCTTTGCCACAGGCCAATGACTGCAGTGTTCTTCTTAACTCTCCATCCTCTGAAGAAGAAAGAGTGGATTAGTTATTTGTTACTAACTCATCAACACGCACAGCTACATTCAACCTCAGTCTAGCTTCTACCCCACCCATCTATTAAAACTGTTTCCTTTTTTCCCCAAGATCATGAACAACTTCCTCTTTGTCCTATCCAATGGCTTTTTTCCTGGTCGTCCTCTAAAGGCTTCAATTATCATTCCGAGTGGATAACCACCACATCTTCAGAAATGACATCTCATTTTCCCCAGTCCTACATTTAAAGGATACCTCTAGCTGGCTCCTCTACTATCAATTTTAGTATGTCCAACATTTTAGTCATCATCTTGCCCATGAAACTGTCTTCTTTCCAATTGTTAGTTACGAAGCTACCAACCTCCTCTGGTGAGAAACCCTGGAATCATCTTTTAACTCTTCCCTCTCCTTCATCCTCCACATATCTAGTAGTTGCTTCCTCAGAGATGCTTCGTCTCTCTTCTCATTGGCCTCATTCTAGTCTAAGTTCGTTATCACTTTATGCCTGAATTACCCCATTAGCTTCTGGACTGGAATCTCTTCATCCTTCAAGCTGCCCTACTATCTATTGATTATAGGCAAGCTGCCCAAATAAGTCACTTACAATATGTCACACACTTGAGATCCTACAATGTATGTTTCACTTGCTAGATTTGTAAGGCTCTCCATATCTTACCTAGCTAACTTTGTTATCTCACTACTCTATGCTGCAGTTAAACATTTTATGACTCCTGCCCACACTGTGCTCATTCCTTCCTCCACACCTTTTCTCATGGTATTTCCTCTTGCAACATATGCCTTCTCCCTAACTTAAATTTGAAGTCCCAGCCCAAGTCCTACCTCCTTCATGAAGGCTTTCCCAATTGTGCCAGTCCATAGTTATCTCTTGCTTCACTGAACTCCTAACACACTCTGTCAGCACCACAGATTGGTACTTACTAGTTGTGAAATTAAGTGTCATTTCTCCCTTTCCCCATGGTTATAAGTGCTGAGGAGGGGGATTATCCCTTTTTAGTCCCCCAGAGCTCTTAACCAAGTGGAGTGCACATAGTGGACACTGAATAATGCATGCTAATCAAACGATTCAACACAAACCTATTCCAGTAGCCTGCTTGATCTCTTCTAAACTGAACTCCTCTCCCTCATTAAACATTAGCAGCACCAGTGTTTGAAAAAGAGAGACCTGGAGTTCCTTTTTACCCTGTTGGAGAAACAACAGTGTTTAGCCATCATTTTTTTTTAAATGCATGAAAATTAATCAAATAACTAATCTCTTACTGGAAAAGCATTTTTCAATTAGTGGATTTAGAAACTCGGATTAACATTATCCAGAAAAGCCAGTATGTTCAGTGTAGGGTTTAGGTGTGATCCTACCTAAAACAGGAGGAAGGATTGGGTGACCTTTCTACAGGTCTTTTTTTAAGCCTTATAATTAAAACAACAAAGCAATGAAAATTAATAGGTGGGTTTTATGTGTCATTACAGATATTTATCATGAGCAACAAGAAATCACTATTTCAATGCATTTTCAACTTGTCTGATTCAGATTAGTCATGAAAAGCTGTAGGATTTTTTGAAATTAGATATGAGAACTGCTCCCCTTAAGGCCCACTCTATTCTCTAGCTCCCAGCAACAAGAAAATAAGTTTCCTGTCAAGAAGTGGCAGCGTGAATTTTGCATCCACAGGTGGGGAAAGGGTGTGGGAGAAAAGGGTTATTGGTTTTGGTTTTGCAGCAGGGCCCAATCAACTGTGGAAAAGACCACATTCTTATAATATACACAGGGCTGTGACAAGCTATCACTATGTCATGCAGATATTTAGGACAAATTTATAAAACACCTTAAACCTTCAAATTAAGAGGGATGACCTCAATATCAAAGATGAAGGTGAGGGCTTCCCTGGTGGCGCAGTGGTTGAGCATCCGCCTGCTGATGCAGGGGACATGGGTTCGTGCCTCGGTCCGGGAAGATCCCACATGCCGCAGAGCAGCTGGGCCCGTGAGCCATGGCCACTGAGCCTGCGCGTCCTGAGCCTGTGCTCCGCAACGGGAGAGGCCACAACAGTGAGAGGCCCGCGTACCACAAAAAAAAAAAAAAAAAAAAAAAAAAGGATGGTGAAAACTAAGTTTGGGGAACATCCACTTACCTCTTTAAATTCTGCCTTTAGCACACAGTGTCCTAGGGTTGACTGCCACTGAAGTTTCCTGCCACTATGTTTGCCTAGGTAAAAGGTCTTGAAAATCTCCTGAAGTTTTACCATCTACAATAAATAAAACAAAGCTTTATTTAAGTTCTGTATCCAATATCACGTTCACCACTTTTTATATTTACCTCGTGTAAAAATTTCTGGAAGTTTTAAAGACTATACAGAGCAGGTCCACTGATCATTTTGATGTAAGGTAATAACCACCAAATCTAACGGCATTAATCAGTCTTTACACTCTGATCTGTCTGCAACATTTTATCATCCCCTCTTTTGAAACATTCATCTCCAATGTCTTCTGTGTCTCTGCAACATGCTGGTTCCTTTATCTCACTACTGCTTCTTCACAGGTACCTCTTCCTACCACCTACCAAATGTGAGCCTTTTTCAAAGTTATGCCTTAGGCCTGTTCTTCCTGTTTCCACATTCTCCCTCTTAATGAGGGAGATCTGCTCCCTGGGCTTCCATGATTATCTCCACGGAGGACTCTCAGTATGTATCTCTCTAGCCTTAAACCTTTCTAAGTTTCAGTCCTGGGTTAAGACATTTCCCCAGGAGTTAGGATGGATTTACTCAAGCACCATCACTCAGCAGTTCAACCCCCAGGTGATATACGGGCAAGAATTTTTGAGAGCCGGACAGAGTGATGGGTACAATCTGGGGAACTGAAAGAAGAGTCAGGAACTTAGCCCTGAACTCAGAAACTTGGCATCTTTAGCTATGCTCTAATGATATAAGTACAAGAGTAATTTAAATAAAAGAGTAAAGTATTAAAAAACAGTTGACATTTGGTGGTGGTGTGCTTACTGACAACAAACTTTTAAAAGTACATATTTTTCAATGATAAGCAAAATAGAAATGTCATGTATTTCTATGCTTATAACTCAAGTCCTAAACAGCAACTCTTACCTCTGGTGGTAAATGAACTTCCATAGGCACATATGTTGGCCAATAACCCATCGTCAGGATATTCACAGTTAATTCAATATTCCCAGGTACATTCTGGTTCTGCATATACTACAATAAAATCAACACACACACTGAGATCTTAAAAAATAAAAGTGCATACATTTCATGCCATAATAATGACCCATTTAAGAAGGTCCCCATTACAAAACTACATGCAAATACTGACAATGTTTAAAATAAAAGGCAACTATTAAAAGGACTATAAATGAAGCCTATATTAAGTGCTCTAGAAAAGTACACTGGGTAACATTTTGCTACAATGGCACACAAAGATCACGTGCTCTGTTAGAGGCATTAATGACTTAAATAAATAATTTCTCACATACGACTGGGCTGTTATAGGATTTCTTCTCCATTCTTTTCCCCATACCACCTGCAGTCCCCATCTCTGGAGACCCCTATGTGGCTTGGAAAACCTGGCAGCAACCCCCATTCCTCACACCCCACCAGCCAGCCCAAGTCTCCAGTTTTTCACTTGCTCCACTGCCTGTTTGCAGGGGGTGACCTGAAATGGGGAAGGAAGAAGGGGAAAGGGCAAAGCAAATAAACCCTATTCTGTAGCTACTACAGGACCCATGATCTACTGACCCTTATCTTTCTCTTGAGTCTTCCACTCTCATTTCCCACCATAGCAATATAGTGGTAAAGAAGTCATTATTAAAACCCTAGGAGAGGAAAATCTACTTTGCTATCACTATTACCTATAATCTCAAATATTTCAAAACCAGCTTCTACCAACATCTGCAAAACTATGGATCTAGCTTTTCATTCCCAATGTCCCTAAAGGACTTATACAACCACCCTGCCACTTCTCCGCCCTCCCCATCACCAGCTTTGAACATGCAACTCACCAACAGTGATTAGATGCTAGAAGCCCTGTTCTCACTAGCTACAGCTTTTCTTGTCCTTACTTCTGTTCAATACATTTTACTTCTATTTTTGTGTTATCTTGGGTGTATACTGAGAATAAACTTTGAAGTAGGTCAAATATACTTGCATTTCATTCGTGATTTTTTTCCTCTACTGTGACTATCATCTAAGTTGCTATGAAGTATTTATAACAAATACATGTTTCTATTTATCCTCTTCAGTACAAACCAAAGTAAGGAGATAACTAAATACATTTAAGTTGGAGGAATTAAGTAAGAGTTTAACTCACTTTTACCTGTTTGAACTGAATCATGATGTCTTTAGAAAGTTCCATGTCTTTAAACATTCCTTCAAGTTTGCTGGTGAAAGCAGCTCCACATTCTATTAAAGATGTTTGTACATTTACAGTGTTTTAAAGTGGTAAAAACACAGAATTTAGAATTGAAAACATGAAATATGATCTGTAACTATTCATAAGACCAAAAAAATCCTTACCCCAAAGTGTATGCCCCACTAATTCAGAGTCAAATCTTTAATCCTGTAGTAACCTTATCTACTATTTAGGCATAAGATAAATGGGAAACTTTTATACAAATAATAAAAGAACAATGCTTTATTTTTTTTTAAATCACAACAGCTCTGCACATGTAAATAGGTTGGAAACCTAATGAGCTTACTCAATTTACGTTTTTATCATAAGAACATGCAATGATTGACAAAAGAGGCAACTGACTGAAAAGAGTAAAAACTAAGCTAACATTTTCTCTCAGAAATCAAAGAAGAAAAGGAACAGAAAGAATGACAAACATACCATGTTTAAGTTTGGACAGCATTGATTTTTCAGCATCCACAGATGCACTCTTCCCAACTAACAGGCGCTTGGCTAAATCTTTCTTATAGAAGGCCTCAAAAACATCCTTGCCTATGTTAAATAATAAAACACAACTCTCATAATATTCCAATATAAGGTTTTGACAAAATTGGCTCAAAGTGCTTAATAAATCGTACCATTACTCCAAGTTATTTAAATTTATAGATTTTATCCAAGCTTGCTAAATTCAAGAAACATTAGAGGTAGATTTTTGTGCCAAACCTTTCAAAAGTTCTTTGCTATAAAGAATTAAGACTGAATTAACTTTTCTTTAGAAAAGCTTTAGTCAACTAGTAGCTTTAGCATCAATACTATAGAGATTAAAGTAAGTAGCAAAATTCAAGGCTCTTAATAGTGGAAAAGTCAAAGCACAAGGCAATTAAGTAACATTCCTCAAGTACCCCAATAAATTAAATGCAAGGAATGTACAGAATTTGAAACAGCTAGCCCCCAAATAAATATACCTTCTAGGTTGGTTATACTCGCTAGTTTCTCTGTTGAGTGCTTTGTTTTAAAAGAAAAATATTAAAACAAAAATACATACCATAGATAAATCTAAATATAATCATAATCTTATCCAACATTTTCTCAAGTTCTTCATCTGTAGCTTCTTTGTTGCCTGCACGAAGCTTTGAATCTACATACTTAGCTAAAATGGAGGGAAAGTTTGTTGTTTAGTGATCATGGGTATCCATGAGGTACTGGTCACACTATAAATACCAAATAGGAGTATGATATGCTTGACTTTTTCAATGTTTCACATGTATACATGCATTTTTAAAACAGTCTCCAAAGTCAGGGAGATCAAGTGACTTGTTCAATGTCACAGAGCTAAAAAATACAAGAGCCTCAACTCAAACCCAAGTCTTCTGGCTCCACATCTAACGTACTTTCTACCATACTGATGCTTACTAAAATGGGATATGTGGGATATGGGTACCCCGGCGGTGGGGGGTGTATACAGCCCTGTGCTGGGGTCATCAAAGCCACTGAAAGACATGGCACATCTTCTGGAGTATTCACTTTACACTGATGGTAGGCAATCTTAAACCCTTTTCTATTAAAACAAACCAGATACATTACAGAGTAGGAGGCAAATTTTGCAAACATTTTAAGGGTAAGTAGTAAACCAACAAAATTTCATCCTTTTGGGACTTCCCTGGTGGCACAGTTGTTAAGAATCCACGTGCCAATGCAGGGCACATGGGTTTGATCCCTGTTCCGGGAATATCCCACACACCACGGAGCCACTAAGCCCGTGCTCCACAACTACTGAGCTGACGTGCCACAACTACTGAAGCCCATGCGCCTAGAGCCTATGCTCCACAATAAGAGAAGCCACTGCAATGAGAAGCCCACGCACCGCAACAAAGAGTAACCCCCGCTTGCCACAACTAGAGAAACCCCGCGCACAGCAACGAAGACCCAACGTAGCCAAAAATTAAAAAAAAAAAAAAATTCATCCTTTTGGCGAAGGACCTTCTCAGCTACCTCCTCCTCAACATTAAGGGGTACCCAGGTGGGAAAAACTGAGAACTGAAGTATACCACACCTTTTACTCTAAATGGGCCCAGATTATTAGGTTTATTTTCATCCTGGACATTCTACCTTGCTCACTGGCAACTGTAATTCTGTGCTATCCTTTCCTGTAGCCCTATGTGTGGGCCTCAAGAAATGGCACCCTGCCTCACCTCTAAATTGCAGGAGGCTTGTAAAACAGCTATCAAGTTTTTTATAAGTAAAAGTAAATAGGGTCTTACAAAGAACGACCATGTTTGACATGTGGGTTTTGAGATATTCTTTAGCATGAAGGACTTATTCCTTGCATCCAGCTTAGAAACCACAAAGTATGCAACTCCAAATAAATTAGGTGTTAATATACAAAACCTTGTCAAAATTTCAGGTTAACTGGAATTTTATGAGTAAAAGAAGAACATTAAGGAACTGGGAAAAGGGACTGGAGAAATACCTATAAGTTCAGCAGGTTTGTTTGGTCTTTTGTTAATGAATGTTTCAAATGCTTCTTTCATGGCGTTGATAAATTTTTCATTTTTCAGGAAACAGATATCAATTATATGATCAACCTTATCTTTAAAATCCAGCAATTCTTGAACCATGGTTTTATCCTTTTCAGGATTAATTACAATAGTGCTACCAAATGCCTAAAGAAACAAAAATGACTCTTTATTAGAATTTAATTATCTGCAATGAAAACAATCCCCCCAATCATATTTTAAGTAGATACACATACTTTAAAATCTCAAAAAATTAAGATAAAGCTGGCTTTGAAGTCAAGAAAATTAAAAAATAAGGTTATAAAACATCCAGACTGATACCATTCATCTATAGTAATAAAATAAGTAATGGCCACTGGCTATATAATATCATAATGGGGCATTATTGTAGAAGTCTCTAGGGTCTTTTTCCTACTTTTAAAGAAGTCGGGTTGAATTTTTAAAAAACAGCAATCTGCCTTCAGTGTAAGATCAAAGAAAGGAAAGAAATTTGGATCCAAAAAAAGCCCTCTTCCTTTTTCCAAATTCACTGCTATATTTTATTGGAGCTAGAAATCACATCAGACATCAAGAAGAGAACTGTTTCATTGCTAATTTGCCACACAGCTATCATTCTCAGGTTGACTGTTCTCAAAATGCCCATTACTTACAAAAAAAGGATCTAACAAATAAGAAATTCTTGCTGATATGTACTCTAGATGTATAGATTATAAGCCATGAGAGAAAAATAAAAACAGGTTAATGTTAATACCTTAATGTATTCAATCCATTGCTGCAAGAGAACCTGAACGCCACCTCGAACTCTACTGAAGAGTTGATACAGGAGAGATAAATCTTGAATTCGGTTTTCATCAAGGAGGTTATTTAAACCTGAATTTTGAAACATTTGGTATTAAAAAAGTGAACACAAATGTCAGATATTTTAATGAAAACTAAGTTATTATGATACTGGTCTGAACTATGACTAGTCTGTGATTTTAATACAGAGATGTGCTTTGAATTAAACTCAAAGAAACAATCACCTTTCCAAGTGAAAACTAACTATAGGGAACTTTATATAAAAACAAAAATTGTGTAATGGTTTGTACCATTTAGCATAGTAGATGAGATGTATAAACCAACTTATAAAACTTGGTTTACATAAATACACATTATAAATACCTCATATGTGCAATAGCCACATTATATTTGCATTAGTATACAATATATTTCAAAGTATTGGATATGGCCTGTGGTATATCAAAAACGATACATCAATAGGCCAAGTTTAAATGAAGTTCTAAAGTATTTGATTTTCAGAATGAAATAAAAGTGCAACTGCATTAATATGCTAAAATACCTTAAACAAAAGAAAAGATGGCTGGAGAGAAAGGTAAGACTTTTTTGCCTATATGTAGCATTGTCAAAGTAAAATTCAGGGTATACTCATAGATCACTTAGGATTATAGAAGTCCTTGGTTTTATATGCTAGAAACAAAAACATTTTAGTGCAAAAAACACATTTCCTTATTACTGCAGTCTTAAAAATTAAATCAAGAATTCCCCAATTCCCACTGTTTCTTTACTGGAGTTGGTAGTCTCCTCTCATCTCACTCCCCGTATCTTTAAGTTAAGGAAACAGGCACCTCCTGAAAGTTTACTGTGATGAATAGGGAAAAGGGGTTGTGTCCCTCCTCAGAAATGCAGCCACACACTACCAAACTTTTGAAAGGGCAATCTTTAAAAATTTTTCTACTTGTTTGCTGCTACCATTTTAAAAGTAATCTCCTATTTGTAAATTACCAATTACCTTTCTGAAGAATCGCTGTTAAGTGTTCACCTAGAAGTTGTTTTTCCACAGTAGCAATTAATGACTTTCTACAAGGAAAAAAAAGTTTAGAATTATTGACTTTGACTTTGCTGAAAATTTATAGTCTCTCCTGGGGGGAAAAATCAAATAGCTCATTATATGTTAATTTCAATATTCCTATTTCTATGTATAAATTTATTGTGCTCAGAGTTATTCTACTTTATGCCTAGAAGGAAAACATTGCATATTTCAGAATTTGTTACATCATGAAATAAATACTTTAAGGGTCTTGCTATGGCTGGCTTTTCCCAAATTTCTCTGCTTTCACTAGGAAAGTAAAGAATTTATCTGTGCTGCTTACAGGAACTCTTGGTTGGTAATATTTAGGAAAGCACAGAAATACTTTCTCCTATGAACACCCACCGAATTTTAATCGGCCTGAAGATTTTAAAGATCACATCATCTTGTAATACTATTTTTTAGTTACATCCTAAACACATATAGACAACCAATTATCAAATCCTTGATTAAAGCTAATTAAGTAGGGAAAATAACAACTTGAAGGTTGCATTATGAAAACAATTGTTAAAGACTCAAGACACCTGAAAATAGTTACTAACATGTTTGCGGATGCCCGAAGTGCCTTAAGTGATTCAATAACACAGGTTAAGGCTATTAGGCTGAGCATGTAATACTTACTGGGTGGTCTGATCTAAGTAAGTAATAAGTCTGTCTGCTTCTTCTTCTAGACGTTTGTTAACATGATGAAGATATTCAGGAACCTACAAAGATAGTTTTTTATATTATTGTTTTCCTCCCCATAACTCATTCAGAAAATGTCAAGTCCAAAAGATCCTGGGAGCAGCCCTGTCAAATGTGACAGGGTTGAATCATATGTAAAATTATAGGTAGAGTTTATGATCCAGAATTCTGGCCTTCAAGAAGAGAGAAAAGAAAGGAGCACCTAAGTGAGAGAAAAGCAGCATAATGTTGGGAAGATAAATGCAAAGGGCAGCTTATGTTCAATAAAGTAGGGTCTATTGTGAGACACAGTGGATTTATTAATCACGATTTTTAAATACCTCTCTTTCCTGCATTAATTTTTGGCCTTCAGCTGCGTAGAGTCGGTTAGTTTCTTCCAAAAATCGTTGTTCAAAAGAATCCTGATAAATCTGGAAAGGGGTAACAAAATAAAAGAGTTCAATTATCCAATAAATGTTTATTGAATGCCCTTAATGGGAACAGCACTATGAGTTTGGTTTTTATTTTTTTGGCCATGCCTCGGGGCTTGTGGGATCTTAGTTCCCCAACCAGGGAGCAAACCTGGGCCCTCAGCAGTGACAGCACAGAGTCCTAACCACTGGACCGCCAGGGAATTCCCTGAGCTTGCTTTTTAAACATCAAATTAGGGACAGCAATCAGCTCTGTAGTAAGTGAAGTAGTTGACTTACTTGCAAATCAGAGAGCATGCTTAAAAGGCTTCGGAGTAAACTTCTATCAATTGCTTCACCATTCCTTTCCCTCTCAATCAAAAGAAGAATGCCATCAATTGTCTTATTCTGGACTTTCTGATCACTTATAATATGAGCCCTAAATAACTCCAGTCCCATATCCCTAAAATAAAAAAAATATATAATCTAAATTAATTGACAACAATACCACTTCTGGAGAGGCTTGCTTAACTTCTCACCACATGTTAATTAGGGTTCCAGGCTTTGAAGCAGCAATTGTAAAAGTATAAAATCCACACATTTAATTTTAAATAACATTATTAAAGTATACAGGAAACTCATTTTGTCTTTAATGAAAACTGAAGCTAAATTCCCATCTTCCTCCATAACTAAGTTTTATTGTATTATTTTCTTTGGTGGATTTCTTACCTTGGTCAAATCAAGAGGCAAAATTAGTTCAAAGCTATAAAATGGTCTTCATTGTACTGGTAATGAAGGCTTAATTGCTCATTTGTCATCTGGCTTCAGTACTCAAAAATCAGTAAACTCTGATAATTGCTGTAGGTAGATGCTAGGCACATGGTGGGGGGAAGAGCTCATTATACTCTGAAGTTTTTGTGTATACATGGAATTTTCCACAATAATGTTAAAAGATAATGAGTGAACTCTTGATCAGCAACAAAATGATGCACACTCAGACAATCCAGAGCAAACTTTAATCCCCTTGGCCAACAAAGAAACTTCTTCATAAGTTATTATATGCCCAGGGAATGTTAGCTATCTCCAATATTAGCATAGGCAAAACATAATTAACAAGGTAAAACTGCTATAAACAGAAGTCTAGAAGCCAAATATGAATTTTTAGGAGAATATTCACAGTATCACTCTTTTCTATTAGTGTAATTAAGATTTGACTATGATTTGTTACAAATCTTTTCATAATTTTTTTCTGGTATCCTTACCAAATGGAGGGTAGCATTGAATTTTGAAGAACGTAAGTCCTATCCAGAAACAAAAAAATGCTCCTGATCATGATCTGCCAATGAAAAAAAGAAATCAAACCATTTGTTATATTTTGTGAAGCTGAAATATTTTATAAAATAAGATAGCAGAGTTTACTTGTATATATACTAGACTACTAGGATCAAACATACAGATAAACACATCTACCTGAGAATATGCCCACACCATTTTTATTAAACTATTAATAAACCTTAATTCTTGTAGTTTCCAGAAAAAAAAGACACTTAAAATGGTCTATGACTTCTTTGCAATCTGAGAAGCAACTAAAAATAAAAACAAAATAAAGGGGCATACAATTTTTCCTCAGCAACAGTGGTCAGGGTGAAACTGCCTTAAATTGTATACATGGGATTCTGGGTGGGTGGGATGGATTTTAAGATTTTTAATTTGCAGAATATAAGGTTTAAAATAATACCAGATTAGGGGAAAAGGAAAAGGTTGTGATCTGAATAAGCTAAAATGCAGAACCAAAAGGCACAAGTAACCAAATAGTGAGTGGGATAGCCATCAAGACTGACAGGCAAAATGTAACTTTTTAAATGAGATAAATACTTTTTGCTTAAGTGTTACAAAAATCAAAATTATCATAAGGTGCAAGTCATTCTAAAATACTGGTTTACCTGTAACTTGCAGTTTTAAAATAGAAAACTCAACCAAAATTAGTTTCAGTCCCCCCATTGCAAAGCTTTTAAAACTAGCATTCCTCTATTTGAAGAAACTTATTTTAACGACAATACTTAGCTGAAATGTAATGCTTTTTCCATCTTACCATTTGTCTGCAATGGTTTTGCCAACATCTATCGATCTTCTTTAGAAAAAGAACACTATCCAATGAATCCGTGAGATATACGTTAAGGATATTTTTAAAGTGCTTAGTACAAGTAATATATGCAATGTAAGAGCACATTTGTCTTAAATACAGAATGCCCTACAAACTAAATAAACTAAACAGCACTTAATTATGAAACAAAATGCTACTTCTTAAACTGTAAAAACATGTTAGATCCCACTAAAAAAAATACCTCTAAAAACAAGTCTTAGTAGGACTTCCCTGGTGGCGTAGTGGTTGAGAATCCACCTGCCAATGCAGGGGAAACGGGTTCAATCCCTGCTCCGGGAAGATCCCACATGCCGTGGAGCAACTAAGCCCGTGCACCACAACTACTGAGCCTGCGCTCTAGAGCCTGTGTGCCACAACTACTGAAGCCCACACACCTAGAACCCGTGCTCCACAACAAGAGAAGCCACTGCAATGAGAAGCCCGAGCACCGCAATGAAGAGTAGCCCCCGCTCACCACAACTAGAGAAAGCCCGCGTGCAGCAATGACCCAAAGCAGCAAAAAAACAAAAACCAAACCAAACAAAAAAACTGTCTTTAAAAAAAACGAAACAAATAAACAAACAACAAAAAAACAAGTCTTAGGGACTTCCCTGGAGGTCCAGTGGTTAAGACTCTGCACTACCACTGCAGGGGGCATGGGTTCAATCCCTTGTCGGGGAACTAAGATCCTGCAAGCCGCTAGGCCAAAACAACAAAAAACAAGTCTTAGACATAACTGAGCATTGTGTTTTCAGTTTATTATTTCCCAATTATCTTTCCTCAAAAAGAGTAAAGACATTTTATTTATTTACATTAATAGTACAATGTAGATTTGGACCCTAATTAGAGATAAAAAGTCAAATTTTGCATCTTCTTACTCTAGAGGCAAGATGAACAAAAATAAACCTACAAAACACAGGCATTCCATTTCAAGTTGGGTTTAAAAGTGAGGGACAGAGAGGGAGGGATAGATGAAAATACAAGGTTTTTTGTTTTTAAAAGGATATTCTCTGAACTGATGAATTTGTGCTTTGATGTGATCTTCACAAATCTGTCTCAGCTGTTTGTACAAGTTTGCAGAAATCTTGTAAGAACAGAGATTTTCCACAGCCTGCAAAATTAAACACACTTTCTTACAGAGTGAATGGGGCGGGGTGGGGGGATTTCTTGATTATTTACATCAAATTCCTATTATTTGTTATTTCTACCATGTCAGCTTATTAAAAAGGATTATTCGTCCATTTAAAACACAAGGTAAAATAGCAAAATATCAACATAGGTAGTGAACTTTTTTCATAACCAGTGTACTATACCAACACCCCCACACACACACAAATTAATACATTTATTGTGGCAGTACAGGTTAAGGATGGAGGGAATCAAGCCAAATTCTCACCTTGTGAAGACCAATTTGTAACAACTGCTACATATAAATTCTGTCTTGTTCTCAAAAATGTTAATTGTTTTCATAAGCAGAATTCCATTTTGAGTTTGAAAGTAATTTCACCAATTGTTTATTAGATGGGTTGGGTGGTCCAACCACCACTGAAATAAAATTTATTTACACTTTCTTTGGTTTTCCTGAACAGAGCAATGCAGAATTTATTGCTAGCAGTATTATAATGAGTATGATATAATTATACACAAGGATTTTTCTCCAACATTGCAGCTTAAGAATATTTAAATAAATAGAGGTTTTAAAATTTGCACAATGGGATAAACATTAATTACTAAAGAAATACTGAATTTTTACTTCATTCTAATAGTTGAATTGGTCTTTTATACTCAGATCCCAAAAGGACAAACTTGAGATTTCAGTGAGTTTCTTATGTGCATCAAAAGACTTTCAAATTTAATACAACAGGCATGGTAAAACTCTTTGGATGAACTCTGATATAATCTACAATTCCAACTAGTAATGACTTAAGTATAACACCAGGATTTTTTTCTCACCACAACAGAAGGCAAAAATTCCATTAAAATTGACTCTAAGGGACCATCCAAGTCCTGTTGGTTGGAGTGGAATTTTATAAATATGTAGTTGGAAGTCATATTCCCAGCATGCAGGTCCAGCAATAAACTAGCAAATGAAAAGAAAGCTTAAAGGAAACCACTTATACCAAAGGAGGAAAGGCACTACACCTTACCAGGAAACAGCAGACCACTCAGATATAGCAGCTAAGGAGGCTCTCTGCTGGCCACCACTTTCCATGGGGCCTTGGGTCAGACCACAAATGCCTAAGGGTGTGTTTATGTTTATTTCATGTGCCTGACTGGTTCACATTAGTCCTCTATGGACTCTCTCCCTTCCTCCTTTAGTAGTCTTCTCATTGTATCTTGGTGTTCCTTTTGAGTGACTAATTTTCTCAGCATTTCTCATTTTCCTGCTTAGATTCTGTCTTTGTATTTCACCTTCTCCACATTTCCCACCTGCAGTACTTTTCCAAGTCCTACTTCACCATTCCCTTCTGCTGTGTTATTCTTTCTTCCATATATTAGTTCTCATTGCATCATTTATCTTCTTACACAAGATACCATATTCCCTTACTACTCAGCTAGGTTCCACTTCTTCCAATAAGCTTTCCTTAATTGCCTTGACTACCAGTGACTCATTTGGCACTATCACCAATCATACCACACTGACTTGTCCCTCAGTCAATATTGTATCTCTTAATGTGTATATCCTGTCCCCCCAACTCTCCTTAATGACAGAAAGAGACCATGTGCTCATGCACCTATATGTTATTTAATACTTTTTGGGCTTTGAACCAGGTGAATATAGTAAATATTAAAAAACCTAATGTACCTATAACTAGCAATGTGTCCTGCACACAGAAGGTGCTTACAGCATAAGGAGAAAACTGGTCAGAAAACATATAATTACAATACACTGTGTTGGGTTCTATGATGGGGATAAGATAGAGGTGAGGTCCCTAACCCAATCTTTAGGGCAGAGGCAAGTCAGGAAAGGCTTCCAGAGCACAAGAGGTGGAGTCCCAAAGACCCAGGGGGAAATAAAGAGCTTATGGGAATAGTGAGGAATAAGAGAATTAAGCTGGTCTTCATATGCATACAGCTTCACCTGTGTTTAGTTGGAGAGTGGTTTAAGATATGAGAAGCAACAACAGAAGGAAAGGGAAAGGCAGGAGGATCTAAGGTGAGTCTTGAAGGTCAAGATGGAAGAGAATATCCTGCTTCTCTAATTTAGCCTTGACTGCTTAACATATAGATCAGATCTAGTAATTTCCATTCCTTAAGAACTTTTCCGTCAAGCTCTTCAGGTACCATTTATGGAGAAATCCCGTAAGTGGTAAAAAAAAAAAAAAAATACAAAGGACTGAATGGTGTGGTGCATGGTCTACTATCATTTATGTAAACAAAAGAGAAAGAAAATTAATTTTTAAAACTCCACACAGTTGTTTATACACACATGAATCATTTCTGGAATGATACTCCCAATTATGTTTGTCAAGAGGGGAATTAGCTTGGAGAGCAGGGTTGGAGGATGGAGTGGAAGTGAAACTTTTTACTACATGCTCTGTAATACTTTTGGGGCTTTGAACCAGATGAATATACTAACTATTCAAAAAACTTAAGTACTTGCCTCCCCCAATAAAACCCTATCTTCCCCACCACCACACTTTTTAGCATGGCATTCAAGGCTCAATATTACCATTATTTTACTCTCATGTCTGTCTATAATCTTCCACATACCCCGTGATCTAAATACTCTGCTTTGCTAACTTTCAAGCAAGGTTTGTTTGGAGCAATCATGTGTGCCTAAAACAGTGGCTTCCAAAAGTTTTTGACAAGCCACAGTAAGATACACATTTTATGTCACAATCCATTATACATAAAATTTATGTAACTGAAACAAAATCTTCATGAAACTGTACTTACCATTACTATGTGTGATGTACTCCAATATTTTCTATTTTACCTTTTTTAAAAAATGCTGGTCACAAACTACTAATTTCATGAGCCTCCTAGAATATAAGCGTCTTAGGGGCAAGGACTAAGTGATCCCTATATGCCCATGGCATTTGCCCAGCTTTGCACACAGTAAGAAGTCACGCAGTCACTGATTCAACAAGAATGGGGTGTTTACTAAGTACTCTGTCCTGTTAGGCGCTGGGATAGACACATGAATAAGTGTTAAATCACTACCGAGGAGCTTGAGGTAAACTCTATTTTATTCCAGATCTCTGAAAAGCACTTTTAGAAATGTATCATTTTACATTTGACTAAACACCCTGGAAATCCCTGGAAGTTTGATCTGGTATAATTATTACTAATATAACCTTGTTTCACAGGTAACTACTTGTATTAAACATTCTGGATAATTCTATAAGTCTCTTAAATCAAACTATATTTTTACTTAAGCTCCCAATCACTACTGGTTAAATATGCTGCCTTAAATCCTTTTTGCAGGTAGTCAGATATAAGATAAAAATATTCTAATAAGGTTTTAAATTTTATTCCTCCAAATCCCAGCCCCTTCCCTCCAAAATTCATACATTGCATCAAACCCGTTTGTCTGAAGAAAAAAAAACTCCTAAGAAAATATAAACGTGTAGCAAATGAAATAGCAAAACTATAGTTCCTGAAATTTGCAGAATATAAGATTTAGAAACAGCAAAGGCACATAAGCTTGCATTTGGGACAAGGAAAAGAGTGGAAATGAGGGTAAGAAGACTAGAATAAAAAAATGAAGAGGATTAAAATAAGGATAAAAAATACAAAAAAATTACAAAGCATGTGAAAATAAATGGTAAGGGAGGAAATCTGGAAAATTTTCTGATTTAGCAACAACAGACACTTAAGAAATTAAATTCCCACCAGGGTGCTGAACTCTGGTCACTGGCCTAACAGGTTGGGGCTTATTTTTCAAACCATAATGTTTAAAGAAAGAAAGAAAAGCATACCACAAAACTTTTCAACAACTGATACAACAATAAAACTCAAAATTATGTCTTTTTACATCTAGTAAAAATGCCTAAAATAAGATAATCAGGGCTTCCCTGGTGGCGCAGTGGTTGAGAATCCACCTGCCGATGCAGGGGACACGGGTTCGTGCCCTGGCCCGGGAAGATCCCACGTGCCGCGGAGCAGCTGGGCCCGTGAGCCACGGCCGCTGAGCCTGTGCGTCCGGAGCCTGTGCTCCGCAACGGGAGAGGCCACAACAGTGAGAGGCCCGTGTACCACAAAAAAAAAAAAAAAAAAAAAAAAAAAAAAAAAAAAAAAGATAATCAAAATATATCAAAAACTAAGAATTCGCAGAAAGGAAGCCGAACAATGAAACCTAAATTATTTCTCTTTTTACATCTAGTAAAAAGAGCTTAAATAAGACAAATTATCAAGAACTAAGAATTTGTAGTTGGGATAAATAGCAGGGATAGTATTAATAATTCAGTAAAAAGAGGAGTAATAGTAACATGACAGACTAAGCTTAAACACATCAATGGTTAAACTTACAGAACACAATACCTAGTCATCAACATAGAATATAATAGCTTGTCACCTCTGCTAAGAATCTCACTACCTGCTCTCCACTGACTGCTTAAGAAACCCGATTTTACAATGGAAAATAACCTATACTCAGATGGATGCACTATTTGCTTCCAGTCTTGCGGTCATGTACTTGATGAAAGAATCATTAATTGAAAGGCTCCGTTATTTAACATTTATTTCACAAAAAAGCTAACCAAACAAGAGTTCTCATTATTAATGATGAAATTATTTTCATCGGAATTGAAGTATGGACTAAGCTTACCTTCAAAGATAATAGCTAAAAATTTATACTAAGAATAATTGTAACACTCATACAGAAACCAACCAGCTCCAAAAAAGGTAGCTAATTTAAAAACACTATACAGCTATTCACACAAGGCTGAGAACATGAGGAAAATAATCCCATTACTTAAAATATCACTTAGTAAAAAAGTCACACGCCAAAACCAAGGTTCCAACTATTAAGATACCACATATAAAAACAAGACACATCCTTGAGCAGTGCAGAGGGACACTGTTCCTAGACAGTTCTCTTTTTCTATTATTTTTTCAATTTGGCTAATGATGTTTCCTGATGCATATTTGGGATGTAATCTATTTATCAGCCAGCTGTTCTGGCCCAGTGTGGATTTAGAATTTAAAAACATGTGTGGCTTTAGAGCTGTATAATAAAACATAATCTTAAAGATACCTTTTTTAAAGACTCAAATACTACTTATCATCATCATCACTGATGACACGGACATACAGCAGGCAGTGTTGTAAGTATGTTTTTGCAGTATTTTATTTACAACTAAACAACCCTGCCATATAGGTAGTCTCCCCATTTTGCAAATGAGGAAACCAAGGTTTAGAGAAGTAACTCACCCAAAGTTATCATGTGTGGCAGATCTCAAATCTAAGGCAGGCTGAACAACTCAAGAGTCAGTGCATTTGGGCTTCCCTGGTGGCGCAGTGGTTGAGAATCTGCCTGCTAATGCAGGGGACAAGGGTTCAAGCCCTGGTCCGGGAAGATCCCACATGCCGTGGAGCAACTAAGCCCGTGAGCCACAGCTACTGAGCCTGCGCGTCTGGAGCCTGTGCTCCACAACAAGGAAGGCCGCGATAGTGAGAGGCCTGCGCACCGCGATGAAGAGTGGCCCCCTCTTGCCGCAACTAGAGAAAGCCCACGCACAGAAACGAACACCCAACACAGCCATAAATAAATAAAAATTTTAAAGAAAGAAAAAAAAAGTCAGTGCATTTAACCATACTCCTATCTGTAGTCAAAAACAAACAAGCAAACAAACAAACAAACCCAAACCAACACGAACAACTGCCTCACTCTTAACAGGATTTCAAGGTTGTGGAGGAAAGATTTTATTTTATTTTATTTTTTTTTTTTTGCGGTACGAGGGCCTCTCACCGCTGCGCACTCTCCCGTTGCAGAGCACAGGCTCCGGATGAGCAGGCCCAGCGGCCATGGCTCACGGGCCTAGCCGCTCCGCGGCATGTGGGATCTTCCCGGACCGGGGCACGAACCCGCATCCCCTGCATTGGCAGGCGGACTCTCAACCACTGCGCCACCAGGGAAGCCCTAAATCACTTTTAAAAGACAACGTTTACTTACTGCAAATATACTCAGAACAGCACATTCTTTTCTAGAAATTAAAAACTTATGAGGTAGTATATGCAAACCACACTAGGCAAGACTTCCATGCTTAAGCCTTAAAGCAAAATGGTTTTTCACTCAAAGAAAAAAGTTTTGCATAGACATATGCCAAGTAAGTGTTTACTTCAGGGAAGGGGGGTGGGGGGGTGGGGGGTGATGAGGAGTTTGGAGAACTTTTGTTTGGTACACTACATACTTCTATATTGTTTCAATTTTAGAAGAGCACTTTTTTTTTTCCGGTACGCGGGCCTCTCACTGTTGTGGCCTCTCCCGTTGCGGAGCACAGGCTTCGGACACGCAGGCTCAGCAGCCATGGCTCACGGGCCCAGCCGCTCCGCGGCATGTGGGATCCTCCCGGACCAGGGCACGAACCCGTGTACCCTGCATCGGCAGGTGGACTCTCAACCACTGCGCCACCAGGGAAGCCCTAGAAGAGTACTTTTAAATTACATTTCAACCTTTTAAAAATCAAACAAGCACCTGAAATCCAGATGGTATCAAGTAATTTTACTCCCTTTATCCTTTTATCCTCTTTTTTGAACTTGAACACCTCAAAATAATCTTTCTGAGAACAATCCCAAGGAGCATTTATAAAATTAAGTTCAAAAACAGCGAAAGAGCTAGAAACAAATGCTTTGGAACTTATCATCACAGAAGTAATATATTATGAAAAATGCAGAGAGTGAAAAGTTGTAACACTGACTTTAGGCTAAAGAAATGCAACTGAACAACAGCAGGTAAAAATTCTGAAGTACAAGAAAGGAAAAACACAAAAATGTGAGCTATGAGCTCTTGAAACACAAAGGGATTTAACAGAATCAATTTATCAGGAAAAATATTTTTTTAACCCAAAAGCTCTAGAAAAATATTCAAGGTAAAGTAAATAGAGTTCATTAGCAACTACAATCAATGTTATAAATATGGGGACTTCCCTGTTGGCGCAGCAGTTAAGACTCCGAGCTCCCAATGCAGAGGGCCCAGGTTCGATCCCTGGTCAGGGAACTAGATCCCACACACATGCTGAAACTAAGAGTTAGTATGCCACAACTAAAGAGCCCGTGAGCTGCAACTAAGGAGCTCACCTGCCACAACTAAGACCTGGAGCAACCAAATAAATAAATAAAATTTTTTTAAAATGTCAGAAATATGAAATACGTAAAGTAACACATTACTGAAATTAAAGATGCTGTACACCAGCATATCCAAAGAAACACCATATACATGCACGAATGAAAAAAAATTACCCTCTTTTTAAAAATTAATTAATTTATTTATTTATTTTTGGCTGCGTTGGGTCTTCATTGCTACGTGTGAGCTTCTTCCTATTTGCAGCAAGTGGGGGCTACTCTTCACTGCAGTGCGTGGGCCTCTCATTGCTGTGGCCTCTCCCATTGCAGAGCACGGGATCCAGGCATGCAGGCTTCAGTAGTGGCACGGGGTCTCAGTAGTTGTGGCTCGTGGGATCTAGAGCGCAGGCTCAGTAGTTGTGGCACACAGGCTTAGCCGCTCCGCGGCATGTGGGATCTTCCTGGACCAGGGCTCAAACCCATGTCCCCGGGGCTTCCTTGGTGGCGCAGTGGTTGAGAATCTGCCTGCCAATGCAGGGGCCATGGGTTCGAGCCCTGGTCTGGGAAGATCCCACATGCCGCGGAGCAACTAGGTCCGTGAGCCACAACTACTGAGCCTGTGCAGCTGGAGCCTGTGCTCCACAACAAGAGGCCATGATAGTGAGAGGCCCGCACACCACGATGAAGAGTGGCCCCCGCTTGCCACAACTAAAGAAATCCCCCGCACAGAAACACAGACCCAGCACAGCCAAAAATAAATAAATTAAAAAAAAAAAAAAAAAACCCGTGTCCCCTGCACTGGCAGGTGGATTCTTAACCACTGCGTCAACAGGGAAGCCAAAAAAAATTACCTTCTTTGATGACAGAATTTTTTTTCCTAAAGTAAGACTATTTGCTTCAAATACTGCACTACAGAGGTATGTGAAGTGCTGTGGCATATTAGTGAAAGTGCACTGGACTAAAAACTTGGGCATCTCGGTTTAAGTCCCCTGCTCTGCCAATATGCGACTCTAGACTTTGGAGTCCCTGAGACTCCATTTCCTCATCAATAGAGTAGGGATGATAACTACTACCTTATTTACTTCACAAAGGGTTTCTATAAATGCTTAAATGAGATAATCCTACTTTGTAGGCTGTCACACTATACGAAGAAAAAATACTGGACCACATCATCGCTTAAGGCCTTTCCAGCTGTAATTCTACTTTTATTACTGTACAACTCAGGAGCCACATGTGTACTATACCAACATAGCCATATGAGATGGGCTTATCCTTAATACCTTAGTACTACTACTGACTACTACCTGACACTTACATAACATTATAATGCTTATAATATTACACAGCATCATTACTATGTATTCGGCACCGTTCTGTGTGTTTGGCATGCATTGATGCATTAAATTTAAACAGCAACAGAAACTGGGGATCTCAATTGACATATTACAAGTGAAAAAATCATACTGTGCCTTATGAAAAACTTTAACTAGAGATAACATCAACTTATATTTCTATCATAGTGCTTCAAGGTGCTTTTCACAAACATCTTATTTGAGTCTTATAAGCAACGCTGTGAGGTAGATAGAGCAGGAGTTCTTCCCCCTTATAAGCAACGCTGTGAGGTAGATAGAGCAGGAGTTCTTCCCCCATTTACAAAGGAGAAAACAGAAGCTTAGAGAGGTTTAGTACCTTGCCCAACACCACAAGGGTAATAGAGCCAAAACTAGATCCCTTTGTCTTTTGACTCCTAATCCACTATTTGTCCGTCACCATACTATCTCTACAACTAAAATGAATAGATGAAAACTACGAATTCTGATAAACTGAACCAACATAATTTCTTACAAAGTACTCATCAATACAAAAACTCAAGCCATTGGATTTTTTTAAAATATGAAACTGATGCTATAATGGAAAGTAACTTCTTGAATTGGTTGTGGCAAAAATACAGTAGGTCAAAGTATCCTGGTAGCAAGAAGTCTAAATCAGGAATCGTCCTTAATTGTATATTTAAGTTCAACACTTCAAATACAGATCCATTTGTTAAGCAAAAGAAACAAACCTGAACCTCAGACCAAGTTGCTGAACTACAACCTGCTGATCACCTTTGGGCTAAGGTATGTCTTGTAGACCAGGAGAAAAGACAAACATAAAGAAAAACAGAAAGAAATGGCAAAAGTATGCTAACAGCAAAGACGCAAAATAAAGTATATGGAGAATATCTGCATTTCTTGAGGGCTTTCCTATATAGGTAATACCACTTATCAATAAGTATCACAGGGCATCCCTGGTGGCGCAGTGGTTGAGAGCCCGCCTGTCGATGCAGGGGACGCGGGTTCGTGCCCCGGTCCGGGAAGATCCCACATGCCGTGGAGCGGCTGGGCCTGTGAGCCATGGCCGCTGAGCCTGCGCGTCCGGAGCATGTGCTCCACAACGGGAGAGGCCAAAACAGTGAGAGGCCCACGTACCGCAAAAAAAAAAAAAAAAAAAAAAAAAAAGTATCACAACAGAATGACATGTCACCAGAAATCATCTTTGGGATACAGGCTATAGGATTCTATTATAGGTCAAACTTATTACAGCAAGGTACTCCTAACTGTAAATCCTAATTAGAAGGGTCCAAGATAAGCCCAATTTATACCAATAAGCCTGTACCCATAGCTTAGGTCAGAATATATGGTCTGATTATAAAACAGAGTGCATATATTAATCAAGAAATCGTAATTAGAAGGGAACCAAAAATCTACATAAGCGCCCATTTCAGAAAGTAAAATCCATATACACTGCACCTCAATTTACGCTAACCAAATCTGGTAATCCAAGTTAATACATACCTGATAGAGTTCTTCTAAATTGTACTTAATCGAAGTACTATTCTGAATAGCTTCCACTGCTTCTTTCAGTTTCTGCCATGTTTCATCTGTGTAGTTTTCTGGTAATTTAGGCTTATCTAGATGATATGTAAAAGGTTGATAATCAGAATAATATGTAGGATATAGTAATGAAAAGAACCATAAAATACTAGTATTACTGCTCTTTAAGGATAAATTGTTATAAGTATTATATCTAACTATTAATCATTATTTTAGACTTAGTATAACGAATAAAATTTGAAATGCCAGAATACTGTGTAAGTCATTTTGACTCACTAATTAAAACTGAAGGTGAGGGGTTTTTTTCTGCTATTGACTGAATTGATTCAAAAAATAAAACTCAAGAATGACAAATAAAAAAATAACAATCCTGATTCTATTCCATCATGTGTAAACCAAAGTCAACATGAATTTTGTACCTGAAATTTAAAATACTGAGTGTCTACTATGTACAAGGTACTTTATAAACATCTTAATTTTCCTAATACTGTCCTAAGGAAAGTATTACTACCCCTATTTTGCAACTGAGGCTGGAAGACTCATTTAGTAAGGCTTGCCCAAGGTCACCATAGCTAGTCAATGGTAAAACTGGGATTCTAACTCAGGTCTGTTTGACTCCCTTATTTATGTAGCATCTACAGGAATGGAAAGAAACATCTTAATTCATGTTTTAATTTAAACTGCGTTTATAAGCAGAGTGAAATATAAAAAAATTAAAACATCCAAACAACTCCAGAACCTATGTAGCACTTTCTGAATGGAAAGGAACATCTTAATCCAGGCTTTAGTTTAAACTTCATTGACCAGTGATGAGTATTTTTTTAATTAAAACATCCAGATACCTTAATAATGTGTTTTTATTTTGGGAGGGGGAGAAAAAATCCCAAACAAAATCTCTGAAACCAGTATACAAATGCAATTAGGGTCATAGCTCATCTCTTTAAAAATCCTTGGCTATTAAATTAATATATTTTAAATAAAACAATAAACAAATTAGTCAATTACAATTCATATTTACTTCAGAAAGGTCTACTATTAAATCAAAGATTACAACACTTGAGAACCTGGAGGTGGGAGAGGAGTGATAGAAAAAAGAAAAGCTTAAAAATAAACAACACTATACTTAAGACAAAATAGAGCATATTACTGATTTCCACACTAATGTTGAAAATACAAGCATGGAGAATCTAATTTTCTCAATAGTAATATTTAGCCACAAGGCACTGATCTGGTAAATATTACTTTAGTTCATTCATTTTACTTGCCCATTTAATAAACATTTTAGCATCCACTACTTGCCAGTTAAGGGTGTCGAAAAATTCAGAGAAACAAAAACACACTCGAGAGATTAAAAAGTAATTCAGCTCAATTACATTTTAAAAAATTGTTGATTTTACATTTGCATCAATGCATTCACAATACTCTCAAGCACATATCTCAAAAACTTGAACAAATTTTCCTAAAAGCTGCAGGTCAGTACTTTAAGACCCATTTCAGTAATTAAAAAAAAAAGATGTAATTGTTCCTATCCTTAGACTAGTGTTACACAGAATTACTACTGTGTATACACAGTATTTTCACTTCCAAACCCTACCTTTGGAAAGAAATGAAGACATCATAAATACTTTTCTCCAACTATTGCTTCCACAATGAGTTTCAAGAGTGTAGTATTCAATGTTATAAATGTAATTATAAATCTTCTTTGAACATGAAAAAAATCACTAGTCCTACCTGCATTTCTAGGAACTAGATAACGTGGCCTACTGAAGGATAAAAATAAAAATCCCAGCAGTGCCAAGGTTCACTATGCACCTGAAATAAATAAACCTTTTTAGAATACAAATTTCTCACCTGTAAAATCCGGATCAATCATATCGATTGTCAATGTTATAAGGAATAACAGATTAGATACAATAGGCTGAGATAGACCTCAAAATACTGCACAGAAACACCTGGTGTCTGCTTCAGCACAAGGATACTAAACACCCCCGGAAAATGAACCCTCCACCCAAAAAGGACCTCCCTCCACCTCATTGATAATGCATAAAACATTAGGCCACCTCTATACTGTTTAATATATTAACATAAATAGAGCACGTGATCACTCAAGTGTCAAATCCTTAGGTGATTATGGATTTTGGCCTTGGTTACCTTTAAAGTTCTTGATCACTAACTTCTTAGCAGAGCCAGGCTTGCTGTTAGCAAAGCTAGAGACGGTGGTAGAAGATTTGGCTAGGCCGTTTGCGTGATGCACCGAAGCCACAGAAGAGATTAATATACTCTTATTTTTAAGTTGCTGCTGCTGAGATGTTGCAGCAGTTGGTGAAGATGAGGAGGAGGAGGAGGAGGATTCCTCAGCCATCTTCGCATCAAACCCTACAAACTCCAGGGCGTCTTCAAAACGCAGCTTCTTCTGTATCGGTACGTGGCTGGGAGCAGCCACTGAAACCCCCAGGCAGGAGAAGGACGAGGTTGAAGGGGATGCCGAATCCCTGGGTTGTAAAGGAGTGGAAGAGGAGGGAGAGGTGGAATCAAAGTCTTCTCTCTCGTTACTACTGTTACTGCCGCTACTGCTGCTGCTGCTGTTTAACTTTCTCTTCTTGGCAGAGGTGGGCGGAGTGGTGCTGGTATTACCATCAGTGGCAGATCTGACCTCCTGAGCAGCAGCAGCAGCAGCAGCTGAGGGATTGGGGGAAGAAAAACCTGTTGGAAACATGAAAATAGCGGGGTCAACAGGCAGACGAGCATCAAAAACCTACGTTTATATGCCTGAGTGCGTGTAGGAGAGAAGGTGGCAATGCTAGAGGGGGAAGGGAAGAAAGAGAGGAGAAACACAGAGGACGAGAAGGAAAGTGAAGGGGGGGCTCCACGGGGGGAATGGGAGGGTTTGGGAAGGAGGATAGGCTGACACCAGGAGTGAGCAGAACAAGGGGGGAGAGCGAATGAGGAGGCAGACAGGTAAACGGCCGTGCCGTCCCCCTCCCCTGCTTTTCGGTCTCTCTCCCCCCTTTCTGCAGGAGCGACTCAGTAAGTCTGTGAGGCTGCAGCTCCTCCTCCTTTTCTCCCTCTCTCTGGGAGGGGAGATGCCGTGGTTGGGGGGAGGGGGGAGGGGGAGAGAACCGGAGCTTGTTATTGTCAATAGCACAAGAAGCTAAAGATGGCGCCACTTCCGGTCACGCGGCGGCGAGGGAGGGGCGGTGTTAGTCCGCGAGAGTGGGGGGTGGAGAGCAGCACTGCAGGCGGCCGGGGGGCGGGGGAGCTGGCTTGCAGGGAGGCGGCGGGAAAGGGGCCGCTGAGGCGCCGGAGACGCTCGCGCTCGCTCTCCCTCCCCCTCCCTCTCCCGCTCCCCTTCCCAGGCAGCACTCTCCTCCCCCGGCCCACCGGTTACTTCCACCCCCTCCTAAATGGTCCCGCGGGAAGCTTCGCCCCGCAACGCCCTTACCGGAAGTGACTGAGCAGACACTTTTCATAGCGCCCAGATCCTGAAGCCCCCAGGTCCGCAGGACTTGAGTGGGGGTGGGGTGGGGGAGGGAGAAGGGGGGGCACAGAAGTGGAAAGGGAGGAGGGGGCGGGCCTTCGAGACACCTTCGGAGCTCCTGATTGGAGCTTCCCGAACGCGAGGCGGGCGGGGAGGGGTGGTGGCGGGAGAAGGAGCGGGAAGGAGCCTGAAGGGGAGGGAAGGTGGTGACGGTGAGGGGCGGGGTGAGCTAGCTGGGAAAAAAGAGGGAGGGAGTAAAAGTAAGGGAACGGAGAATGGAAACTTTGAAAGCGATAAAGGAATAAGGAGGGGTTGCAAGGCGAGAGGAGTAACCCGAAATGGAGGAAAACAGAATCATGCCATTATGCCTAATGCTAGGGAGGAATGTCATGATGTTAAGATAGGAAAGGAAAAGAAAAAGAGCTTATATAGAAAGAAAAATGAGTTTTTCATTCGGCTGAGTTATATAAATTGTTTCTCTTTTATGTCAAGGACACAGCTGACCCAATACTGAGTGTTTTGATACCCTTCTCAGTAATGTAGTTGCAAATCCTTTTACCTTCCTACCAGGAGCATTTTCTAAGATGGCTGGCTAGAGTTAAGGGTGCATTCTTTTTTAAAAATTAATTAATTAATTTTTTGGCTGCGTTGGGTTTTAATTGATGGTGGCTTCTCTTTTTGCGGAGCACGGGCTCTAGGCACGAGGGCTTCAGTAGTTGTGGCTCACGGGCTCCAGAGCACAGGCTCAGTAGTTGTGGTGCACGGGCTTAGTTGCTCCATGGCATGTGGGATCTTCCCAGACCAGGGCTCGAACCAATGTCCCCTACATAGGCAGGTGGATTCTTAACCACTGTCCCACCAGGGAAGCCCGAGTTAAAGGTGCATTCTAAGGCCAAGAAACAGGAAGGTAACTAACACTTCTCCCTAACACAATTCCCAGGACCAACCCCAACCCCCATCAGTCATTAACCCGGTAATTTACAAACTAAACAAAGCCACTTCTTTTACCATAACCACTATCCCACCAGGGAAGCCCGAGTTAAGGGTGCATTCTAAGGCCAAGAAACAGGAAGGTAACTAACACTTCTCCCTAACACAATTCCCAGGACCAACCCCAACCCCCATCAGTCATTAACCCAGTAATTTACAAACTAAACAAAGCCACTTCTTTTTACCAAATCCTGGTTCATACGTTTTGTTTCAAGACATTTTAGGAGAACAATATTGGCAAAAGTCAAATCTTTTCTACCAATATAGTACATGACTGCAAATTTTAAAATGAAGTAATCCTAAGAACAAACCTCTAAATTTGGTTAAATTAGCAACAATAAACCGTGTAAATCCCCTGTTAGGAGTTTTTATTTAACCTGAAGGTATTGGGGGGGAGGGGAGGTAGGAGAACACAATGTCAAATAAAACTAAATTTGCCAACCTGTTGATCTTTCTAACTGCAGAAACATTCAAGGAGCATGTACTGAAAGACTGTATGCCAGACACTATACCAGGTCCTGCCATCAAGAAGCCAGAGGGAGAAGAGTCTCAAAACTAATTTCTATAACAGTACTATAACTAACATACAAAGTGCTGCTGCAACAGGTGAAACAAGACATTTGAGAGAATTCTGGAATAGAAAGAGCTTCACAGAGGAATTGAGGTTTATGCTGGGTCTCAAAGAGGAAGTTTCCAAAAAGACAAGAGGAGAGAGGGTGAAAGGCATCCTGGGCAGTGGAAACGGGCAAAGCAGGGAGTTGTTAAAGGGCCTGCCTGTTATGGAAAAATGGAAAGTGCAGTGAGGCTGGAAAGTAGTATGTCTGGTTGAAAATAAGAAAAATGAGGCTCAAGGATGTCTGGAACGTGAAGCCAAAAATTTTGGAGTCTACCCTGTAGGCTAGAGTAGACAGTATGGAGACCAAACTGGGCTTTTAAAAGCAGGGTAGTGACAGGATTATGGATGGAGTAAAAGCAGTTTGTATAGTTTGAGATAGACAAATCAGAACCCTAAGAGTAAATCAGTTTTCTTAATTTTGTTTACACAGGTCCACTTTTCATTTTTTTGTCTTGAAAAGTCCTTGGTTAAAAAGCAAATCCTCCTAGAAAAGGCACCAACTTGGGCCACTATCAGCTTTGCGCTGTTTGATGACAACAGGCTGAAAGCAAGGCTCTAATGGAACTAAGGCCCCAGGGCCACAGAGAAGAGAGATAAGAGGCCTCAAAGGGGGAAGATGGACTCCTACCTGTTTTGAATGTACCGTGTTGTTGTTCCTGTCCAAAATGAGACTGTAAACTCTTAAGGCCAGGGAAGGTATCCGAAAATATTAAACCCTCTTTTATTGTGTCTCACATTTCACATGGTGCTGAACAACTGTGTAAATGCAGAATAAATACTTACTGAGTTGAGTATTTCATTGAATGAGAATAAAATAATGCCATGTCTTCATAAGGGAGGATTAACTGGCTAATTTTCAGGACAATGATAAACGTCGTTCTAATTCATGTACTTATATTCCTTAGAAGGGTGTATGGATGGGCCAGCTAATAATGGCCCAAAGTGGTACCCTTTCTAGGAGGATTTGTATTTTAACCAGGGACTTTTCAAGACCAAAAAAAAGAAAGAAAAAGTAGGCCTTGTTCTAATTCATGTAATTATATTCCTTAGAAGGGTGTATGGAAATGCTAGCTATTTTAAAAATTACAAAAATTAGTACCATACAAAGATGAACTTTTATACTAACATACAGGATAGCTGAATCCTGTTAATATTCAACTACATGGTAGTAATAATAGCTCCCAATCTGACACAGTTATCTAAGCCTTTTAGTCTTCCACATTACATGCTAGCTCTAAAAGCACAGGTACTTGACTCTTGAGCTCTAGCTCACTTTTTTTCCCCCCGCATGCGGGCCTCTCACTGTTGTGGCCTCTCCCGTTGCGGAGAACAGGCTTCGGACGCGCAGGCTCAGCGGCCATAGCCCACAGGCCCTGTCGCTCCGCAGCATGTGGGATCTTCCCGGACCGTGGCATGAACCCGTGTCCCCTGCATCGGCAGGCGGACTCTCAACCACTGAGCCACCAGGGAAGCCCTCTAGCTCACTTTGAATGACCCAGTAGTCTAACCTACTAGTTAAGTTTTCCATGAAATATCCTTAAGTGAGTTTTGTAGGAAAATATTTTTTTCTTTTTTTTTCTTAGTGATTAATAAAAATCTTCCTTTTGAGGACTTCCCTGGTGGTGCAGTGATTAAGAATCCACCTGCCGATGCAGGGGACACGGGTTCGAGCCCTGGTCCGGGAAGATGCCATATGCCACAGAGCAACTAAGCCAGTGCGCCACAACGACTGAAGCCCGCACATCCTAGATCCTGTGCTCCACAACAAGAGAAGCCACCACACTGAGAAGGCTGCACCGCAACGAAGAGTGACCCCTGCTCGCCGCAACTAGAGAAAGGCCGTGCGCAGCAACAAAGACCCAACACAGCCAAAAATAAAATAAATAAATACATTTCTATTAATTAATAATTATTTATTTTTAAAAAACTTCCTTTTGACATTTTACAGTCTTAATTTATTTTGTGCCAGGTCAATTCTCACATATTTAGCACATCTTAATATGGATATGTAATTTATATAATTTTTTTTTTTTTTTTTTTTTTTTTGCGGGCCTCTCACTGTTGTGGCCTCTCCCATTGCGGAGCACAGGCTCCGGACGCGCAGGCTCAGCGGCCATGGCTCACGGGCCCAGCCGCTCAGCGGCACGCGGGATCCTCCCGGACCGGGGCACGAATCCGCGTCCCCTGCATCGGCAGGCGGATTCTCAACCACTGCGCCACCAGGGAAGCCCCTATATAATTTTTTAAATGTAACATTTACATTTTGTGGCACAAACCAACTTAGGTATTACTATGTGATGTATGAAGACCAGGACTTTGTGTCTTTTTGGAACTTTGGACCAATTTAAAAGGAAGAAAAACCCACATTGCTTTGTAAAACATCTTTTACATCAAGAATTGACTAATTGGGGCTAGCTAAAACATAAGCTTATATTCTATATACCCAAATGTTTGCCAACCAACATTAAAGACATTCTCAGCATTAAAATACATTTTTCAAGGTTAACTCGATGAAACCACAATAATCAAGTCGTGCAATGTAGGACACCATACAATTATGGCCATTATCAGACTAAACCCGATTGGGTACTTAACATATTCCATATACAGAATCTTTCATCTGGTGAGTTCAACTCATATCTTAGAAACATTAATAAAACTTTACAGTGCTGCCAGATAAGGTACAATTATTATTGGCCTTCTTTTAATCAAGTAAATAAATAAATCTGTAGCTGTTTATAAAGGTAAGTATATGCATAAAGGAAGAGATACAAATAAAGACAGAGGACTATCTAATGTCCATTCCCCCATTTTTGTAGGCATCTCTCCAAAAAGGCAGAGTGTAACCAGTTTCCCTTTTTTGATCATGGAGATTCCCCCGGGTGCGTGGTTTGGGGTCTTCTCCAGACATCTCTGAGGAGGGGCTTGTCAGTGAACAGTCACTCCTTGAAGCCTTGTTATCCACGGGTGGGATTTTTCTTAAAAATAGGAGAAACTGCTTGCTCAGAAAGATGTACCTGCAGCAAGCATTGTTTAAGAATGTGTCCAGAAAAGACAACTGCTGGGTAAAAGCTGGTCCATGTTCTCTACCCACTTTTCGGAAGCACCATCTCTGAAGGAGGGAAATACGGAGGAGTCAAACCTAGCAGTGGTTACATAGTAAACATTATACCATAATAAGGGTTTTGTTATGCTATCAGTAGCAAGGGACTGCTAGGGGATGACCGAGGAGGCTAAAGCTTAAGCAATGATGATCCAGCTACACAATGTGACTTCACCCTTTGTCCATCCTGGAGTTGCTTTATAAAGCAAGGAACTTAAAAACAAATGCTGAGGGCTTCCCTGGTGGCGCAGTGGTTGAGAATCCCCCTGCCGATGCAGGGGACACGGGTTTGTGTCCCGGTCCCGGAAGATCTCACATGCCGCGGAGCGGCTGGGCCCGTGAGCCGTGGCCACTGAGCCTGCGCGTCCGGAGCCTGTGCTCCGCAACGGGAGAGGCCACAACAGTGAGAGGCCCGCGTACCGCAAAATAAAACAAACAAACAAAAAAATGCTGAACCTATGGCGTTCAGTAAAATGTAAATAAATAACACAGATCTCATGTTTTTAACAAAATCATTTCTCTTCTATGTAAAGTTATCTCATCAACTGAAGATTTACTGAGTTGGGTACATCAACCATTTAGAGTACTTATGTCCTTATCTCAGAGATTTTATCTACTGTCATAACCTGTGAACCATCTGGAAAGTAGATTTTTAAGGACCAACAGTTAGGGGCAGGCAGTTTCCCCTGGGGGTTTGGGAGTGGGGGACAGATCAGTCACAGATTACTTCTTCCTTTGGTGCTGCCAAGCACTTGCTTATTATGGAGTTGCTGGGCCTATTTTTAACCTTCTGTTCACTTTATCAATGACTCTCACAGCCCTTCCACCCCCACCCTGCTTTAAGGTTTGATCTTCCAATGGCTTCAGCTTTTCTTAAGAGCAGGGCCAATTTAGGTTTAAATCAGAGGTTCCCAAGTCTAACTGCACAACAGAATTGCCTGGGCAGTTTTTTAAAAAACACCTTTGCCCAGGTCTGCACCTAGTCCAACGGAATTAGAATCTCGGTGAGTAGGGCCTCAATTATCAGTTTTTTTAAGAAGATGTCTGGGTGATTCTACATAACTCCAGGGTTGAGGCTACAGCTGTAGGTGAAATAAGTACCACTGTGATCTGAATGAGGCTGATAAGCCTTTGTATTCCTTTTAATGCCTGAAATTTCACAATTAATTATTTATTCATTCCTTTTGATAAAAATAGCCGCCTTCTCTAAGAATCCTTTTTTCAAATGCAAATTAGCCAGGGAAACTTAGTTCCTGACCCTTTTAGGTGAATGCTTCTTGGGAACAAAGGATAATACAAAAGTCCTAAGTGCCTGGAGGTAAACAGAACTATGTGTAGGCACTGCAATGTGGGTAGGGGAGGAAAGTTACCATCAAGGGAGGAAAGATTTCTGAGAGTACATTTTGCTGACCTCACAGTATTGCCTGGGGGCAACCCTGCTTTGAGAGCACTGCATATTTAGCATCAAGTCAAATTTGACAGCTTATCTCAGCTGCCAAAATCATGTTAAAAGAAAATTTAAATTTTTAAAATAAGCAAAACAAAGAGCAGACATTGGGAATGTAGGTTTGGAGCTATCCATAAATGCCCAATTTTTGAATTATCACTCACCATATGGATGTTTCTATTGCCAAATGATCTGTTTTTCCTGATTCTATTAAATGTTCTTTATTCCCACAGATAGCATTATCTCTCTTGCCAATTCATTTGGTCATTCAACAAAAATGTATTGAGCAAACTACTCTGGTCAAGGCATGGTGCTAGATGTCATAAGGGAATACAGAACTAATACGAAATTCCATTTGCAGTTGATTTTATAGTTTTTCAAAGCACTTTCACACACAATCTTATTTTATCCTCATAACCACACTGTGAAATAGGTCAAGTGCCATCCCCATTTTACAGATGAGAAACATGCTCAGGGCAGGAGGTTAAAATGACTTGCCAAAGTCACAAAGCACAGACTTAAACCAAACCCAGCTTTTCTCTAACTCCAAATACAGTACTTCCCATAGTTAATAATTTAGTAAGGAGACATGCCATAAAAATGTTTCAAGTAATAGACAAGTTAGGAAAAAACGTTCAGAGCCCCACTCACCAGGAGGAAAAAATGAGGAATAATGAAACAACTCCTTTATGGAGATGAGCCAAAGCACAGTGCCCAAAAGGAGCCCAAGCTTGGATTTAGTTCAGGCCATCATCAAGCACACAGAACACAGCACCAAGCAATGCACCTTCAAAGAGAGAGTGGCAATTTGGTTATAGAAAATCAGTCCATTCCCTGGCTGGACCCTCAGCCAGTGGCTGGTCTTCACCAAAGGTTGAATCCAGCTCCTCCTAGCCAAATCCAGGCAAACACTGAACAAACCTTGCCCAAGGACCCATCATGATGCAGTCACTGAGTATACAAAGACAATCCTTGCCCTCAAACAGTTCTCAACTGGCCTAGTGGGGCGAGGCATACAACTACAGGACAGAGCAGATAAAGGCTGGTAATAGGAACACAGAGGAGAGACACCTGCACAGCCTAGGAAGTAGGGTGTGGTGGGGTGGAGAAAGGGTAGGGGTGGGGAGTTAAGAATAGCTTCCAGAGAAAGTGAATTTAAATCCCAGAGGGTAAGTGGGAATTAGCCAGGAAAGGGGAGTGGGAAGGAGCAGGGGGGGGCACAAAAAAGGAAAATGGGGAGCACAGTTAAATCCTGAAGGTGAGAGAGAATAAGGCATATTCAGGAAATTGCAAGGAGACTAGTTCTCGGGAGTAGTTTCAGTCTTAACCAGAAACCCTGGAGTGCTCAGGACAGAAATCAAGGCAGCATCCCAGTCTCAAATCTGGTACAGCAATTCCTAGGCCTCTTAGCACTGGGCCTTACTTCTATACCCTACTTGCTGTTGGAGCTGTGTCTACTGATAATAATTCTTGCTTTGAGCCACACTGGTTCAGGCATTGGACAAGTGGGCTCATCATTAGATACAGGAGCTTAGAATCACAAAGGGCAGGAGGAAGGGGTGATGAGGCATGGGAAATAAGATAATGAGAAAGAAATGAGATGATACAGATGCATGTATGACTGCAATATCGGACAGTGCTACAGGAATTCAGACGAACTAGAGCAGGGTTTGGGAAATGATGGCCAGTGGACCAAACTTAGCCAGCTGCCTATCTTTATAAAGAACGTTTTATTGGAACACTGCCATACTCATTCATCTACATATTTTCTGTGGCTGCTTTTGTGCTAAAACAACAGAGTTCAGTAGCTGCAGCAGACCATATGGCCGCAGAGCGTAAAATATTTCCTACCTAGCCGTTTACAGAAAAAACAATTGCTGACCCTTGCTCTTAAATATGCTAAGTGCTAAAAAAAGATACATGGAGAATGTTTAGTGGTGGCACAAAGGACGAAGTGATTCAAAACATGCTAAGGATTTTCTGTTCCTAGTCTACATCACCTTTGACATAGATTTATAAGAATGGCAAGAGAATATTCTTTGACAGAATGACTAAATGTATATTCACACAAGAAAATACTACACAGCATTGAAAAATAAATTGCAGTTACATGCATAAATCACAGAAATGTTACATGAGATAAGCAAATCACAGAACACATACATGCAATTTGGAAATTTTTTGGAAAGCTCAAAAATAGGAAAACTCATGGAATGTGATAAAACTTAAAATATGGAAGGGAAATAAGAAACACAAAATCCATGATAGGGGACTGCTTTAGGGGAAGCAAAGGGGGAGAATTTAGGTAGATTCAAAAGCATTGGTAGTGTTCTAGTTCTTAAGCTGATGATGGGTTCTTGGATTTTTGTTTTATTATTGTGCTCCATGAATTACATGTCACACATATTCTTATGTATATATTAAAATTATATAATAAAAATTTTTTAAAGTATAAAGACAGCAAGTGGTGATCAGTTGAATGCTAGAGCACAGCAGTTTGGAGAATGAATACCTGGAAGAGATGGCAAATGACAACTAGGACTGATTTTTGCAACATTTAAGCATTTCTCCTGGATTCCCTGAAATTACTCAGGAGCTGGAGGAATCACCCTCCAACCTGGTGGAAGAATAGACTTCCCATGGTCCACAAGATGGGGGCTTGGAATTGTTATTTGTATATTAATTATACAAATCTGAACTTAATTTGTAGTATCAGGATGGTGAGATCTGGAAATCTACAGGTTACCTGAAAAAGGGAACAATTGTGTACAAAGACATGGAAGTATGAGGAAAATCATCGCCCATTTAAGCAAATGCAAACATGACCATGCTGTGTGACTGACGTGCAATAGGCCTACAGGGCGGATGGCGGGAGACGAAGACAGGCAGGGTTCAGATCATGACGAACTTTGTACGTCATGCTCCAGAGTTTGGATTCGCTCCATTAGGTCATGGATACCCCACGGAAGGGCTTCAAGCAGTGAAGGGAGTAATACGATCAGCTGTACATTTAGAGATGTCCAGGTCTCAACAACCTTTGACTACAAAATGAGGTGACAGTTTCCCCCCAATTCCCAAAGGTGACCTCAGTTAACAGTTTGCTAATTAAAGATCTTTTTCTATATATTTAGCTATATACAGAGTTTTTGCTTTTTAAAAAAAATAGTTCACACTGTGTGAATTGTTCTGTGACTTTTATTTCGCTTAATATTATATCATGGACATCTTTCCATGTCAGTATTCATAGATTTACCTCACCATTTTTATGGGCAGCATAGTACATTTAGCCTTCTGTATCCACCAGTTCTGCATCAGTGGATCCAGAGGGTGGAATGTACTATACCATTTCAGGTAAAGGACTTGAACATCGGGGATTTTGTTATTCCTGCAGGGGGTGGGGGGGAGGTGAGGGCAAGGGGGAAGGGGGAGGTGGCAGGAGGGGGGAGGGAGAGGGAGGGGGAGGGGGCGAGGGGGTCCTGGAACCAATCCACCGTGGATACCAAGGGACAACTGTATATGGATGTACATATTCCTGTCATTTTAAAAAAATTCTATTTATCACACTTTCTTGTTGTTTCTTTTTCCCCTTTCCTTGCTTTTGCTGGACTGACTGAATTTCCTTTTATCCTTTTTTTTAAACTATTAGTGTCTGGGAAGTTCTATGAACTATTTATATTCTATTAATGGTTACCTTTCGGGTTTGTTTACATATACAAATGACACACAAACACATTTTTGTAAAAAAAAATACAAAAACAATATAGAAGAACATAGGATAAAAAGTGGAAGTGTCCCTTCACTGTTAAGTTTGCTGCACAGCCTTCCTCAGCATTTATGTACATATATATTTATATTTATACAAATAAGCTTTACTGTCTTTTTAAAAAATGGTATCATTACTGTATATATAGTTCTACAATTTAATTTTTAAAACTAATATAGATTGGAGATCTTTTCATGATAGTACATGGAGATCTATCTAATTCTTTTTCAAGACTGTGTACTATTTGGTAATAAAAACATACCACATTTTATGTAACCATTCCCCTATTTTGGGATGTCTGGTTACTTCCAATTTTTTGCTACTACAAACATGCAGCAATGAACATCCTGTAACATATATCTTTGTGCATGTGTAAAAGTATTTCTGAGAAACCATATGATCATCTCAATAGATGCAGAGAAAGCTTTTGACAAAATTCAACACCCATTTATGATAAAAACCCTCCATAAAGTAGGCATAGAGGGAACTTTCCTCAACATAATAAAGGCCATATATGCCAAACCTGTAGCCAACATCATCCTCAATGGTGAAAAACTGAAACCATTTCCACTAAGATCAGGAACCAGACAAGGTTGCCCACTCTCACCACTCTTATTCAACATAGTTTTGGAAGTTTTAGCCACAGCAATCAGATAAGAAAAAGAAATAAAAGGAATCCAAATCAGAAAAGAAGAAGTAAAGCTGTCACTGTTTGCAAATGTCATGATACTATACATAGAGAATCCTAAAGATGCTACCAGAAAACTACTAGAGCTAATCAATGAATTTGGTAAAGGAGCAGGATACAAAATTAATGCACAGAAATCTCTGGCATTCCTATCCACTAATGATGAAAAATCTGAAAGTGAAATTAAGAAAACACTCCCAATTACCATTGCAACAAAAAGAATAAAATACCTAGGAATAAACCTACCTAAGGAGACAAAAGACCTGTACGCAGAAAACTATAAGACACTGATGAAAGAAATTAAAGATGATACAAACAGATGGAGAGATATACCATGTTCTTGGATTGGAAGAATCAACATTGTGAAAATGACTCTACTACTCAAAGGAATCTGCAGATTCAATGCAATCCCTATCAAACTACCACTGGCATTTTTCACAAAACTAGAACAAAAAAATTCACAATTTGTATGGAAACACAAAAGAAAAGACCCCGAATAGCCAAAGCAAACTTGAAAAAGAAAAACGGAGGTGGAGGAATCAGGCTCCCTGACTTCAGGCTATTCTACAAAGCTACAGTCATCAAGACAGTATGGTACTGGCACAAAAATAGAAATATAGATCAATGGAACAGGATAGAAAGCCCAGACATAAACCCACACACATATGGTCACGTTATCTTTGATAAAGGAGGCAAGAATATACAATGGAGAAAAGACAGCCTCTTCAATAAGTGATGCTGGGAAAACTGGACAGCTACATGTAAAAGAATGAAATTAGAACACTCCCTAACACCATACACAAAAATAAACTCAAAATGGATTAAAAACCTAAATGTAAGGCCAGACCCTATCAAACTCTTAGAAGAAAACACAGGCAGAACACTCTATGACATAAATCACAGCAAGATCCTTTCTGACCCACCTCCTAGAGAAATGGAAATAAAAACAAAAATAAACAAATGGGACCTAATGAAACTTAAAAGCTTTTGCACAGCAAAGGAAACCATAAACAAGACGAAAAGACAACCCTCAGAATGGGAGAAAATATTTTCAAATGAAGCAACTGACAAAGAATTAATCTCCAAAATTTACAAGCACCTCATGCAGCTCAATATTAAAAAAACGAACAACCCAACCCCAAAATGGGCAGAAGACCTAAAGAGACCTTTCTCCAAAGAAGATATACAGATTGCCAACAAACACATGAAAGAATGCTCAACATCATTAATCATTAGAGAAATGCAAATCAAAACTACAATGAGATATCATCTCACACCAGTCAGAATGGCCATCATCAAAAAATCTACAAACAATAAATGCTGGAGAGGGTGTGGAGAAAAGGGAACCCTCTTGCACTGTTGGTGGGAATGTAAATTGATACAGCCACTATGGAGAACAGTATGGAAGTTCCTTAAAAAACTAAAAATAGAACTACCATACAACCCAGCAATCCCACTACTGGGCATATACCCTGAGAAAACCATAATTCAAAGAGTCATATACCAAAATGTTCATTGCAGCTCTCTTTACAATAGCCAGGACATGGAAGCAGCCTAAGTGTCCATCAACAGGTGAATGGATAAAGAAGATGTGGCACATATATACAATGGAATATTACTCAGCCATAAAAAGAAACGAGTGGCTTCCCTGGTGGCGCAGTGGTTGAGGGTTCGCCTGCCAATGTGGAGTACGTGGGTTTGTGCCCTGGTCCAGGAGGATCCCATGTGCCGTGGAGCAGCTGGGCCTGTGAGCCATGGCTGCTGAGCCTGCGTGTCCGGAGCCTGTGCTCCGCAGCGGGAGAGACCACAGCAGTGAGAGGCCCGCGTACCGCAAAAAAAAAAAAAAAGAAAAAAAAAGAAAAGAAATTGAGTTATTTGTAGTGAGGTGGATGGACCTAGAGTCTGTCATACAGAGTGAAGTAAGTCAGAAAGAGAAAAACAAATACCGTATGCTAACACATATATATGGAATCTAAAAAAAAAAAAATGGTCATGAAGAACCTAGGGGCAAGACGGGAATAAAGATGCAGACCTACTAGAGAATGGACTTGAGGATACGGGGAGTGGGAAGGGTAAGCTGGGACAAAGTGAGAGAGTGGCATGGACGTATATACACTACCAGATGTAAAATAGATAGCTAGTAGGAAGCAGCCGCATAGCACAGGGAGATCAGCTCGGTGCTTTGTGACCACCTAGAGGGGTGGGATAGGGAGGGTGGGAGGGAGCGAGTCGCAAGAGGGAAGAGATATAGGGATGGATATGTGTACATGTATAACTGATTCACTTTGTTATACAGCAGAAACTAACACACCATTGTAAAGCAATTATACTCTAATAAAGATGTTAAAGAAAAAACAAGGTATATTTAAATTTCGATAGACTGCCGTATTACCCTTAAGGAATGTTGCACATACACACCCACCTTCAGAATGACCACTGATTGCCCACACCATTAGCAACACTAAATATTATCAAACTTTAAAAAGTTTTTGTCAAAATACTGCATGAGTTCATTCTCACTATAAAACAACCACAACAAAGCAAAAGCAGAAGTGCCCACTTGACCACCATCCCCTGATCCCTCTCAGGAAACTGATTTCCACCTTGCTATTGAGGTTCGCAGGCAGTTCATGGAGGAGCTGAGGACCCTGAGCCTGTCCCTGAGCAGACAAGCAGCACAGTATGACGTCTACTCCATGGCAGTGGGGACCGTCCTGGTCCTGGAAGCATGGCTGCCTTTGCAGTGTTGCAGCTCAGCTGTTAAACTGAGCAGCTAGCTCAGCCAGCATTTGGTAGTTTAAAAGATGTAGAGTCTTAGTGTTTCTAAGAAAGAGAAAGGGGGATTGGCACCAGGCTCCCCACATGGCCTCCACTCAGCGGGCCAGGGTAGGAGAAGTGAGATGGCCGCCTTGAGGTAGCCTGCCCAGGGTGGCATGGGTGAGTGGTGGGGCACAGTTTTTCCGTGGCGTTTGGCTAGAGTACATCAGTTGTCTAAAATTTTCTGTCTTGCTAGGTTGGGCCTTTCCTCATCCTTTGTCTAGAGAGAGCAGAATTGGGGGGGCCCTTACTTGTCTTTGCTGGTTGACGTTTCACACATACCTTTTTCCAGTACTGTGAATGGGATACTTCTTTTTCCTGTTTCTATTTCTAGTATTGCTAGAATAAAAGAAAGCTGTTGGAATACAATAATAGAATGTTAATTGTAAAATCTACGCAGTGGGTATATTGGTGTTCATTGTGAAATTCTTTAAACTTTTCTGTATGTTAAAAAAATTTATATTAAATGTTGGAAAACAAAACAAAAGGGAACCACTTTATAATGCTTCAAAACATGGAAAAATGAAACCTATGGGATTCTGTACATTTATCTTACATCCAGCTTGTATTATTAGTTAGGACTCTTGTTTCCAAGTGACAGAAACCCAGCTTGAATAAGCTGAAGAGGAAAATGGAGTTTATTGGTTTATATAACTGGGAAGGACAGGGCAGATCCCAGACACACCTTGATCCAGAGACTCAAGTCTAGCCAATACCTAGTCACTCATTTCTTCATCTGTCTTCTCAGCCTCTCTCTTCTCTGTATTGCCTCATTCTCTAAGACTCTTCCACATGGTAGAGACACAGCTATCAACTACTCTGGGGTCTACTTATGGTTTAAGATCTGAAGAAAAGAGAAGGCTACTTCTTTACCTCTGATTTGGAATGTTCCAAGGAAGGTATTAGATCTCTGGTCTGGGTCATATACCTACCACTTGGCGCTGCCACAGTGTCCAGCAGGGTTTGATATTATGATTAGTCCATCCTGGGTTAGGTGCCCAGCTGTGTGTGCAAAGGGGGAATGGGGCAAAGTACTAACATTGCTCATCCCACCAGGCCTATATTGAAAGGACAGTGAAGGAGTAACAGATCTCCAAAGGAAGAGAAGTGCTATTACCAGGAGCAGGGAGGAAGGAATGCTGGGCAAACCAAAACAACAGATGTCCACTACATAGACTCCTCAGTTTTAATAGTTTTAAAATTGCATTTCTTGGATTCCCAATGCCTATAATCATATCATCTGCAAATAATTATACTTTTTTCTCTTTCCCCCTTTTTAGTTTTATACAGCTTATTTTATTTTCTTGGTTTATTACATTTTCAGAACCTTCAAAATGCTGTAGTGGGGCTTCCCTGGTGGTGCAGTGGTTAAGAATCCACCTGCCAATGCAGGGGACACAGGTTCGAGCTGCGGCCTGGGAAGATCCCACATGCTGTGTAACAACTAAGCCCCTGCACCACAACTACTGAGCCTGTGGTCTAGAGCCTGTGAGCCACAACTACTGAGCCCACGTGCCACAACTACTGAAACCCGCGTGCCTAGAGCCTGTGCTCTGCAATAAGAGAAGCCATGACAATGAGAAGCCCGTGCACCGCAACGAAGAGTAGACCCCACTCACCTCAACTAGAGAAAGCCTGCGCACAGCAATGAAGACCCAACACAGCCAAAAATAAAAACAAAATAAATAAATTAATTAAAAACAAAAACAAAAACAAAAAACGCTGTAGTGGACATCCATGCCTTATTCCTGCAGGGTTGCCACGATAATTACTTCTGGTAGATAAGCAGATGGCCCAGGTCGGGTGAGTGGGGTAGGTTGTGGGAGGAGGCACTGTAGCCTGGTCAGTACAGGCCTTGTCCCTAGTTCCTGAGGACAGCTCTTAGAGTGGCCCAGTGGTGGTTGATGGTCTCTGAGAGTTGTTGCTGGCATTCGCATTAAAGACCTTGCTCTTGGTGCTGAGGGTGGCTCTGTCTCCAGTGAGGAAGGCCTAGTCTCTAAAACCGGAGCTCCCCGATTGTTGGAGGCAGGATCTCTGAGCTGCAATTCAATGTTGGCTCTGCAAGAGCTCAGGGAGTTCAGAGGGCTGTCTCTTGGGACAGTGGGTAGTGGGGAGCAAAGGTTGCTGCCATAGGAGGCCCACTTGAGCAAAGTCTCTGAGCTTGAACCTGACCTCTCATCCCTGTGCATGGAATTGGGAGAAGCCCCAGATGGCAGAGGCCTTGTCTCTGGGCATTGTATGTAGCATTGGCAGAGACTACTATTTGCCTATATATGGTTCTGCAGGATATGCCCTGCACAAAGGTGTACCACTGAGGGGGTATGTGTGTTGGGGGTGGGAGAGGATGAAATCTAGCCCATACTCTGCTAGTCCACAAGCCTTGGGCCCTAATGCGGGGATGCCACTGTCAGCACAGAAAGGCAAGCATTTTTCTAATTGGCCTACCCAAAGGAGTGCCTTTTCCTAATCAACTCACCTAAAGGGGGCACTTTTTTTGTGTACAATTTTTCTGCTCTGAGGATCATGCCTGCTAGTTGTCACCTTGGCTCTCTCAGAAGCACTGATATGTAGACACTAGATTTCTCAATCCTAATGGACCTTTATTAGCAGTCCTGACTAATCAGAAGCCAGCACTGGAAGATGCCCTTTCCCCTGGCCTCTCAGAGTGAGTGCTGGCCACTATCCTTGCCTCAGTCAAATTGACATAAGAAAATGACTTTGGTCAGATTAGATCAAGATGGCAGCCTAAGTGCTTGTAACTTTGTCCCCATCCTCCCCTCCCCAAATCTCTTAAAACATCAGAATAGCAAAAGGACCAAGAGTGGTATAATTAAAGGAAAGTGTACCATCAGCAGTTCAGAAATTGTGAAGAATCTGTTGAGGATAGAAATCAGATATGATCATATTGATAAGAGAGGAGGAGGAGCCCAGTCCAAAACCTGCAAGAGAAAATTACTGGATTAAATATAGAGTAAATAAAATCTCAGAATGAATAAACGCAAAGAGCAGGGGCGGCTCTCTGGTCAATTAAAGAATTGTATTCAGAAAAGAAGGATCAGTTGGGCCCCTCTGTGATCAGTCCTACCCCTCCTTCCCCCAACCCATTCCAAGGTTAAAGGCTACAATTTCACACTAAAGAAAGTGAGCTATTTGCTTCCAAAAGTTTGCTAGTGTGAGTGTAGGATCCTAGAAAAAAACAGAGCAGACCGTGGTGTAATCTGGACTTCCACAAAATATATGGAAAAACAAAAAAAAGAGAAGCAAATTTGCACAGGAGAGAAATACATAAAGTTCTCCACTGTCAGAGTAAAATTGTTTTGGCAATTTGCGGGGAGTAGGGAGAATGGCCTTTCTGTCTCATTCATAGTTACTTACCTTAAAGGGAAGCCTGACAGGTCAGCACACACACAACCCACTGACACAAAGTCCTTCTGCTCAGGCGACAGGGCAGTCAGACACACATAACTGCAGAGGGAACCCAGGCAAGCTATCTTTGCTAATCAATGTGTCCCTTATTCACTAATATGCGTAGACAACAAAGGATTACCAGAAATAGTTAGAGAAAACCTGCAACATAAAAGAGAAGAACCAAGGGTTGCAATTCAACCAACCACAGATAGAAGATATTCTAAAAAGTTCCAAAAAGCAAAAGTGAATTTGCAGAGATGGCAACTATATACATAGCATTTACATTGTATTTACAACTATTTACAAAGCATTGACATGTATTAGGTATTATCAGTAATCTAGAGATGATTTAAAATATATGGGAGTTTTTATAATAACTATAAATGGAGTATAACCTTTAAAAATGTGAATCATTATATTGTACAACAGTAACTTATATAATATTGTACAACCACCATACTTCAATTTGAGAAAAAGTATAGAGGAGTTCATTTATTTTGTTTTGCTTTTTGTTTATTTGTTTTTTATATTCCACATATGATTAAAATCATACAGTATTTGTCTTTCTCGGTCTGACTTATTTCACTTAGCATAATACCCTCAGGGTCCATCCACATTATTGCAAATGGCAAGATTTCATCTTTTTATGGCTGAATAGTACTCCATTGTAACAAAATAAATGAACATACCAAACCAAACAAAAACAAAGACACAGATACAGAGAATAGAGTAGTGGTTACCAGAGGAATGTGGGGAAGATGAAATAGGTGAAGAGGATCAACTGGAAGGTTGTGGATGGAAACTGAATTTTTGATGGTGAGCATGTTGTAGGGTATACAGAAATATAATGTTACACACATGAAACTTATATAATATAAATCAATATTACCTCAATAAAAATAAATAAATACACCTAAAAATAAAAATATAATAATAAAGTATATGGGAGGATGTACATAGGTTATTTGCAAGTCTATGCCATTTTATATGAGACTTGAGCATCTGAGGATTTTGGCATCCATGGGGGATCCTGGAACCAATCCTCAGTGAAGTCCGAGGCACTACTGTAAATAGAACAATTGTCCCTGAGTAGGGAAAGGGAAGGAGTGAAGTAATACAAGGAACAAAACTCCAATTTTCAGATTCTAATTTTCTGACATATTCAGAACACATTGTAGGCGTATTCAGAACCTTTGTGAATTACTCAAGTAGGTATTACAGCAAAATGAAAGAAATGAATCCAAAAAAGAGGACGATGTGGAATATAAGAAATAGTGGTGGGCCTCCCTGGTGGTGCAGTGGTTGAGAGTCCGCCTGCTGATGCAGGGGACACGGGTTCGTGCCCCGGTCCGGGAGGATCCCACATGCCGCGGAGCGGCTGGGCCCGTGAGCCGTGGCCGCTGAGCCTGCGCGTCGGGAGCCTGTGCTCCGCAGCGGGAGGGGCCACAACAGTGAGAGGCCCGCGTACCGCAAAAAAAAAAAAAAAAAAGAAAGAAATAGTGGTAAGCAAAGAAACAGTAAAACTTTGAGTTGTCCAAATGCTAGCAAAAAAACAAACAAAAAAACCCCACTATTTGAATCAGACAAAAATAGAATTCAGAGCCAAAAATGTTAAAAGAGACAAAAGGGTATTTAATATTGTTAAAAGGTACACTCCACTAAGAACGTGTGACAATCATGTACCTTTATGCACCTAACAACATGAATTAGTGACAAAGACTGTTAGGATACTAACAGAATACAAATTTACAAATAACCAATCATAGGTGGAGGATCCCCTTTCTTGCTCTCCCTTTCCTCCTTTCCCTCTTCCCTCCTTATTCCTTTCCTGCTTTCTCCCCTACTTTTCCCCCCAAATATATATTTAGCACCTAATATGTGCCAGGCATTGTGTTAGGTACTGTGGGCATAGTAGCAAGCAAAACAGCCTTGGTGCCTGCCACATGAAGCTTTCAGTCTAGTCAGGGAGATAGACATTATTCAAATATTCATTCAAATACATGTAAAATTACAACCGTGATGAGTGCTCTGTAGGAGAGGTACACAGAGGTGTGAGAGGTCAGGGAAGGTTCCCTGAGCAAGTGAAACCTCCCCAGGGATTTGAAGTTAACTGAGTGAAGAGGGAGAAAAAGTATTTCAAGCAGAGGGAAAAGTCTGTGCAAAGGCCCTGTGACAGGAGGAAGCCCAGTGCATATAAGGGACAAAAGAGCTGGTTCGTCTGTAGACAATCAGCAAGTGGGGAATTTTATAAGATGAGACTAAAGGAGTAAATATTCAGGGTCTCAGAGGCTATGTCAATTGTGTCCTTATTCTAAGCACAATAAGAATCATTGAAAAGATTAAAAGTGAAAAAGACAATTCTGACTGTAAAAGGTATTGACTGGATAAAAGTCAAAGCAGGGAGCTCAATTACAAGGCTCTAACTGGGAATTCTCTGGCAGTCCAGTGGTTAGAACTCTGGGCTCTCAATGCCAAGGGCCGGGGTTCAATCCCTCGTCGGGGAAATAAGATCCCACAAGCCACATGGCGTGGCAAGAAGGCTCTAACTAGATGCTGGAAGATATCTTAGAGGTGGTGCAAGTGGTCAACATTGAGAGAGAAGAAGAGAGTTTTAAAAGATTTAACAGGCAAAATTGATAGGGCTTCAGAGTGGGTTGCACATGAAGATGAGAGAGAGGACATAGCAAAGATGACTCCTGGTTTCTGGCTTTGCAAAAGGCAAGTGATGGACGATGGTGCCATTCTTGGAGATAGGGAACACTGCAAGAAGACCAGGTTATTGGTTTTGGTTTATCGGGGGAGGTGGAAGAAAAGACTTTGGTTTTGAATATGTTGAATTGCAGGTGTTTTGAGACATGTAAGAGGAGATGTGTAGTGGGCGTAAAAATGTTTGGAGTTCAGAGAAAAACTGGGGACATCAGTTTGTGAGATATATGAACAGGGGGTAATTGAAGCCCCAGATATGGATGTGATTACTTAAAGAGAGATTGTAAAGTGAGAAGAGGGGCTGTAACTGAGTTAAATGTTAAGATTAAGTGGTTGAGTAAAGGAGGGTAAGGAGGTAGAGGAGCATAGAGAGGTATGAGGAAAGCCAGGAGAGTGATGTGTCAGGTAAACCAAGGGAAAAGAGTATTTCAAAAAGAGGCAATGGTTCCCTGAAAGAAGTGCTACTGACAGGTCAAATAAATGAGGATGAAAACATGTCTATTACATTTAGCAACACGAAGGTCATTTTTGACCATTCTAATTATTCTTTTCTTTAAAGTTAATTAATTTTGGCTGCCTTGGGTCTTTGGGCTTCCTCTAGTTGTGTCGAGCGGGGACTACTCTTCGTTGCGGTGCACGGGCTTCTTGTTGTGGTGGCTCCTCTTGTTGAGGAGCACAGGCTCTAGGCGTGTGGGCTTCAGTAGTTGTGGCACGTGGACTCGCGGGCTCTAGAGTGCAGGTTCAGTAGTTGTGGCGCACGGGCTTAGTTGCTCTGTGGCATGTGGGATCTTCCCGGACCAGAGCTCGAACCCACGTCCCCTGCATTGGTAGGCAGATTCTTAACTACTGCGCCACCAGGGAAGCCCCCATTCTAGTTATTCTTTTCTAGTTATTCTTAACACACAATCCCAAAATTTAGTGGCTTAAAACAAAAATGTAATAATAATTGTTATTATCTCTCATGACTATTTGGGTCAAGAATTTAGACAAGGCACATCAAGCTCATTTTGGCTTCTTGATGTCTGGGGCCTCAGCTGGGATGACTTGAATGGCTGAGAACTAGAATATTTGGGGGCTGGCTGGACATCTTTTTCTCCAGACAGCCTCTCTGCATGGCTAGCTTGGGTCTTCTCACAGAAGGACAGACTCAGGGTGGGCAGACACATTACATAGTGCTTCAAGAGCCCAAGAGTAAGTGTTCCAAGAGGCCTAGGTGGAAGCTGCAAGGCTTCTTATGTCCTAGCCTTATACATTGCAGAATATCACTTCTGCTGCATTCTTTCGGTTAAGGAAGTCACTAAGACAAGCCCAGATTCAAGGAGAGAAGAATTAGACTCCAGAGAGAGAGAGGTGCTGAAGAATCAAGAGAGAAACGGGATAATTGATAAGGCAAGGTTTCTGAGAAAATGGAAAAGAATGGAATTCCAAGGGCAGGTGGAGAAATGGGTCTCAGAAGGAGGGGTAGTTCTTCTATTGTTAGAAGAATGAGAAAAGTTAAATGGAACGGGATGAATGTAGACAGTTGTAAGTTGTATGTTTGGTACCAGGCAGATGAAGGCAATCCCATCTTCCTTTCTATTTTATGTATTAAAGTAGGATGTGATGGTTAGGGGAGGGGTGGCAAAAATTTGAGAAAAATGGAGAAGGTTTGAAATAGTTCAGAATAACTTAATAAGAGATAAGATTGGGGTTGCCGGCCAGACTTTCAGGCATATTTGAAGTAAAATATTTCTCTAAGAAATCATCAGATCATGTGAATAAGTAAGGATATACAGAAGTTCATAACACTACTCAACAAGGTTGAATATATATATATATATATATAATATATATGAGATTACCCTGTCCAAACATAGAATGTTTTCTTTGCAAATACCCATAGAACATTTTCCAAAATGACTCATTTATTAGTCTGCAAAAATGCAGAAATAATAGGAGTAACAGTCTCTGATCACAGTGCAATAACATTACAAATTAGCAACAGAAAGAGCCCCCAAAATCAACACACTTAGAATTTTTTTCTGGTTAAAATCCCTTAGATAACAGCTTTCTTGAGATAGAATTTATATGCCATAAAATTCACCCCTTTAAAGCATACAATTCAATGATTTTAGTATATTCACAGTTGTGCAACCATTGCCACATTCTAATTTTAGAACATTGTCATCACCCCATAAAGAAATCCTGTCCCTTTCCTCAGCTGCCACTTAGGTGGCTAAGGCCGCGTTGGGGTGAGGCCCTCACATCATCGGGCGACTAGAACCACGCCAGGCAGTCCCTGCCTAACACTCACCCGCACCATGGCCTCCATCTTAGAACTCGCCTGCATCTACTCCGTCCTCATCCTGCATGACGATGAGGTGATGGGTCACGGAGGATAAAATCAATGCCCTCATTAAAGCAGCTGGTGTAAATGTTGAACCTTTCTGGCCAGGCTTGTTTGCAAAGGCTTTGGCCAGTGTCAACATTGGGAGCTTCATCTGCAATGTGGGGGCTGGTGGACCTGCCCCAGCAGCTGGTGGACTTGCACCAGCAGGAAGTCCTGCCCCCTCCACCACTGCTGCCCCAGCTGAGGAAAGTAGAAGCAAAGAAAGAAGAATGTGAAGAGTCTGATGATGACATGGGCTTTGGTCTTTTTGACTAAACCTCTTTAGTAACATGTTCAATAAAGAGCGGAGCTCTTTGCTGACAAAAAGAAAAAGAAAAAAAAAGAAATCCTGTGTTCATTAGCTGACACATCCTATTCCCACCTTTCCCCATACGCTGGCAACCACTAATCTACTTTCTGTCTCTATGTATTTGCCTATTCTTGATGTTTCATATAAATGGAACTATACAATATGTGGTCTTTTGTGATTGGCTTCTTTTACTTAGCCTAATATTCTCAAGGCTCATCCATGTAGTAGCATGCATCAGAACTTCATTCCTTTTTACGGCTGAATCATATTCCATTGTATGGGTAAGCCATATTTGTTTATTTCACCAGTTGAAGGATATTTGTGTTGTTTCTGCTTTTTAGCTATTATGAATAATGCTGCTATGAACATTCATGTACAAGTTTTTGTGTGGGCATATGTTTTCATTTCTTGGGTAGATACCTACGAGTGGAATGGCTGGACCATTTGGTAACTCCATATTTAACATTATATGGAACTGTCAAACTGTTTTCCAAAGAGGTTGTACTGTTTTATCTTCCCACAGCAATGTGTGAGGGTTCCAGTGTCTCCACATCCTTGCCAACACACAATATTATTTGTCTTTCTAATTATAGCCATCCTGATAGGGTATTTTTTAAACATTTAACAAACTCTTTTAGGATAGTTTTACATTTACCGAAAATATATAAGAATATTACAGAGAGCTCCTATATACCCTGTACCCAGTTTTTCCTATTGTTAGTATTACTATGGTACATTTATCACAACTAATGAATCAATATCGATACACTATTAATAACTAATGTCCACATTTTCTTCGGATTTCCTTAGTTTTTACCTAAATGCCCCTTTTATCTCCTCCAGGATCCCATCCAGGACACCACATCATCTTTAGTCATATCTCTTTAGGCTCCTCTTGGCTGTGACCATTTCTTAGACCTTCTTTGTTTTTGACTACCTTGGCAGTTCTAAGGAGTCCGGTCAGATATTTTGTAGAATATCCTCCAATTTGAGTTTGTCTGATGCATTTTCCATAGTTATACATCATACCAAGGGTACATGCTATCAAGATGATTTATCATTGATGAGGTGAACCTTGATTGCCTGGCTGAGGCAGTGTTTGGCTTGTTTCTCTACTGCAACACTACTCTCTTTCTCTCTTTCCAAACTCCACTGATTTTAAGGAAGTCATTATGCACATCCTACACTTAAGGAGTGGGCAGTTTTGCTCCACTGGCTTGAGAGAGTATCTACATAAATTAGTTAGAATTTTTCTGTATAAGAGATTTGTGTACTCTCCTTTAATTTATTTATTCAATCATTTATTAATATCAGTATGGATTTGTTGATATTTATTTTATACTTTGAATTATAATCCAGTGATAATTTTGTTGCTCAAATTGTTTCAAATTGGGCCATTGGAAGCTCTTTCAGTTGGCTCCTATATCCCTTTGCCATACCTCTATAATTGCAGGAGTTTTTTGTTTTTATGTTTGCTCAGTTTTTTATAATTAAAAAAAATTTTATGGTGCTCCCAACTCATATTTTCCATGCCCCAGTCCTAGAGTCAGCCATTTCTCCATGGAGCCCCGATTCCTTCTATCGGAGAATGGAGGAAAATTTGGTGCTATCTACTAAATTAAATATCCACTTAACCCTCAACTCTGCAATTCTGTTAGGTATGTAGCTTAAAGAAATAATGGCATTTGTTTTGAAAGAGGTATGTGCAAGCAATTTTTTTGTGTGTAAGCATTTAAAACGCAGTATTATATGTATTGATAATTCACTTAAATATTTATTGCATGCTTATTATGAGTTCAGCCTATTCTAGGCCTTGGGGATATAGCAGGGAGTCAGACAAAGTCCCTACCTTCTTCTTTTATTTTATGTTTTCTAAATAAAATTATTTATTTATTATTTATTTTTGGCTGCGTTGGGTCTTCATTGCTGCACGTGGGCTTCCTCTAGGTGCGGTGAGTGGGGGCTACTCTTTGTTGTGGTGTGTGAGCTTCTCATTGCGGTGGCTTCTCTTGTTGTGGAGCACAGGCTCTAGGCACACGGGCTTCAGTACTTGTGGCTCGCAGGCTCTAGAGCACAGGCTCAGTAGTTATGGCACACAGGCTTAATTGCTCCGCGGCATGTGGGATCTTCCCAGACCAGGGCTCGAACCCATGTCCCCTGCATTGGCAGGTAGATTCTTAACCACTGCACCACCAGGGAAGTCCCAAAGTCCCTACCTTCTGTTTTATAAAATTTATTTTATTTTAATTTACTTTATTTTTGGCTTCATTGGGTCTTTGTTGCCATGCGTGGGCTTTTCTCTAGTAGCTTCATTGTGGTGCGCAGGCTTCTCACTGCGGTGGCTTCTCATGTTGCGGAGCATGGGCTCTAGGCGTGCAGGCTTCAGTAGTTGTGGCACGTGGGCTCCAGTAGTTGTGGCATGCAGGCTCAATAGTTGTGGCTCACGGGCTCTAGAGCGCAGGCTCAGTAGTTGTGTCCCACAGGCTTAGTTGCTCTGTGGCATGTGGGATCTTCCCGGACCAGGGATCGAATCTGTGTTCCTTGCATTGGAAGGCAGATTCTTAACCACTGTGCCACCAGGGAAGCCCCTACCTTCTTGAAGCTTACTGTCTACTGGGGGAAACAGACAATCAACAACAAAAAAATAATTTTAAGGTCAGGCAGTCCTGTCACTCAGGGTACTGGCAGAAAAGAGAGGTGCATTCAAACAGAAGGATTGATAAGCATTTAATGAAGGAGTATTTACAAAGTTGTAAACAATGTTAAGTGAAAGGACAAGAAATGATTCAGCAGCCACAGGTGGGAGGGGGATGAGAAGACATTACCATAGCTTGGCCCTGAGTCAACCTGGAGAGAAGTATGGCAATAGGAGAGAGTCACTGGACAGGAGTGTCACAGCTGCTGGAAAATCACAGCAGGGAGGGAGCTGGGAAATAAATGCTACAACTCCAGTCTCTCCCACCCTCCTGTCTCTTGAGGGTATCTCTCACAGGCAAAACCAAAGGGGAAACCAGAAGGCAAGAAAGGCTATTATTGCAGATTATAAAGATCTGCTGCAGGGCACAGAGCAGGGTGGAAAGGCGGAGGATGGATCCGGAGAGGCAAAGTGAGAATATTCAGCGCAGTAGTGATAAGTGCTATGGGGAAAAGTAAGGAAGAGTAAAAGAGAGAGTGTAAAATGGGGCACTATTTTAGATAGTGTTAGGATGAGGTGGCATTTGAATAATGGCGTGAGTGAAGTGAAGGAGGGAGTCATGTGGATATCTAAGAGAAGCACATTCTAGGCAGAGGGCAAAAGTGCCAAGGCCTTGAAGTGTCATTCATACAATGAAATATTATACAAGAATCAAGATGAATGAACCACAGCAACATGCAAATATACATGGGTGAATCTTAGAAAAGTAAATATGGAGGGGGAAAAATTAGGTTCCCAAAGAGTACATATAGCATACAGCTGTATAAAGTTAAAATACATTATAATAAAAATTATACTTTTAAGAAATATATATATATCCATACATGTATGTAGGCACACATATCTATATATGTATGTGTATATATATGTGTGTGCATATATATGTATGACATAAAATTGTATTAAATGGAGCACCACAAAATGATGAACACAGGATTCAGGATAATGATTCTTTGCCAGGGGGTGGGGGGAGGCAGAGGAATGAGATTAGGGCCATATGGTTAGATTTAGTTATTAGGTTCATGGATACTTATTACATTATTTTAAAAATGAACTAAAAATGAACCATACTTGTATCAATAAAGAGAATGTGCCATGAATCAAAGATTATGATTAATTTAATTCTATTCATCCAAGAACCAATGAAAAAAAATAAGACTCTGAGAAGCAAGGGACCATGCTTGGCATGCTTGTGGAATAGCAGGAAAGCCAATGCGGCTGGAGCAGAGAAAGGGAGAGTAGTAGTAGATGAGGTGGAGGGGTGGATGTGGGCCAGATTGTGTAGAGCCTTCAGGGCAGGATGAGGACCTTGGATCATATTATAACTGAGATGGGAAGCCACTGGGGGTTTTGCGCAAGGGAGTTACATGATCTGACTTAAGTATTAAAAGGTTCATCCTACCTGCTGTGTAAAAAATAGACTGTAAGGCAGCAGGCGTAAGAGTGAAAGCAAGAAGCAAAATAAGTAAGAGACGAGTTCGGTAGTCAAGGTGACAGATGATAGTGAATTTGACTAGAGTCATAGTGTTGGAGGTATGTGAGAAGTGATCAGATTTTGGATATATTTTGAAAGTAAAGGGAAGGGGTGGGGTGGTAGATGGCATTTAAAAATATTTATTTATTTATTTTGGCTGTGCCGGGACTTAGTTGTGGCACGCTGGCTTTTTGTTGCAGCATGCGGGATCTTTACATGCATGCGGGGATCTAGTTCCCAGACCAGGGATCAAACCCGGGCCCCCTGCATTGGGAGAGTGGAGTCTTACCCACTGGACCACCAGGGAAGTCCCTAGATGGCATTTTTAAATGGAGAGACTATGGCAATACCTTATTGAGAAGGTAACATTTGAGCAAAAGTCTGAAGGAGCTGAGGGAATTGGTCATGTGGAGATCTGGGGTAGAGCTTTCCAGGTAGAAAGACCAACCAGTGCAAAGACTTATGCTGAGCTGTCCAATACTTAGCCACTAGCCACATGTGACTATTGAGTACTTGAAATGTGCTTAATATGGCTAAGGAACTGGTTTTTCAAAGTCTATCTAATTTAATTATTTAAATGTAAACATAAGTAGCCACGTGTGCTAATGGCTAATGGCTACCGTTCTGGTGAGCACAGATTATAGAATATTTCCATCATTGCAGAGAGTTCTATTGGACAGCACTAGTCTAAGAATATATATTATAATTGCCAGGCAGCATTAAGGGCCCACTTGAGATTAGTGATCATGAATTTAAAATGAAGCTGGTTAGCATGGCTGTGTGTGTGTGTGTGTGTGTGTTTTGGTTTTTTGTTTTTAAAAAAATTTATTTATTTTTGGTTGCATTGGGTCTTCGTTGCTGCACGGTGTGCGGGCTTCTCACTGTGGTGGCTTCTAGTTGTGGCACACCGGCTCAGTAGTTGTGGTGCACAAGCTTAGTTGCTCTGGGGCATGTGGGATCTTCCTGGACCAGGTCTTGAACCCGTTTCCCATGCATTGGCAGGTGGATTCTTAACCACTGCGCCACCAGGGAAGCCCTGTGTGTGATTTTTTAAAAAAATTTTAATTAAAGTACAGTTGATTTAGAATGTTGTGTTAGTTTCTGGTGTATAGCAAAGTGACTTTATATATATAGTCCAGATTCTGGTACTTCATAGCTTGGTAATCTTGGGCAAGCTACTTTACCTCTTTTTTCCTGTTTTCTCATCTATAAAATGGAAATAATAATAGTATCTATTTCATAAAGTCACTCTGAGAATTAAATAAGCTAATACATGAAAGCACTCACAACAGTGCCTGACATAGCATAAGTGGTCAGTAGATGCTAGCTATGATTATGGTCATTATACTTCCATGTTGCTTGAATGTTATACAATGTGGGTGTATTCACGTATTTCCGCTGAAAGAGCTGAGAGGAAGGAGTCAGTAGAGAGGGAGAGGTTGAAGGTATAGGACAGAGGCAATGACAGCTTGAGTAAGGTTACTGAGGACCTGTACATGAAAGGGATCTGGAAGACAGATGGAGGAATTAGACCTAGCTTGGAAGAGGGCTCTCTCTCATCTTAACAGTGGAAGGATGGCTCTGAATATATTCCTAGTTTGGTAGTAGTAGGTAGTAGGAAGTTGGTTTCCCATATGGAGAGTTCTATCTTATCTTTAAGAGGTGAGTTATTTGGTAGATTGAAGGGGCTGTTGAGGTGTTGGAGTTTTGAGGAAAATGGGCAAGCTTTGAAAGAATCACTGGGGAGAATGAGAGAGTGACCTGAGAACATGAAAGGATTTCCCCAGGAATATTGAAGGTCCACTGAACTTGTACCACCCTACGAATTCAGGGTGGTACCTGTTTATTTAACTGTGATTTTTCTCTTGCAGTGTTTAACGACTCTAGGGTGGAGAGGAAAAGCTGTGAACCAGGATCTTCAATGAATGAATAGAGGACAGCAAAGAGGAAGTCGAGGTGTAACCAGATAGTATGAAACTTGGAGGAAGAAGAATCAGGGTTTTTGTTTTTTTGTTTTTTAACCTGAGGGTGAAGGAGGAATTGTCTAGAAGTTGTAGTGTGGCTGGAAGAGGGCATCACATCACCTCCTAACTCCCTAGTACATGCAGTGTCTTGGTGTAAATCACTTTCACTTGAAAGGGCTGTAAGGGAAGCTCCAAGCCAGGAATATCAGTGGACATTCAGGGATAAGTTGGAGGATGGGTAGGAGTGTTTGTTAATCATGGAATTGTGTTCCAGGGAGGTGTAGCAGAAGCACCTGGAAATTAAGGTAGAAATGAGAGGTCAGGTGGCAGGAGAAGAAGCACAGAGGAATATGGGAATGAGGTTAGAAGAGAGGAATAACAACAACAACAATAGTAATTTAATAATAACAATACTAATAATTTAACAATGCTTTGCCTGTATTCTCCCATTTAATCCTCATAACAACCTCATAAAGTAGAGCCTTTATTTTGCAGACGATAAGACAAGTGCACGAGTTTAAGTGACTTGCCCAAGGTCACATAATAATAGATTGAACTGGGTGCTTACATATTGGGCGATGACAAAAGAAAATAGGGATGTGAGTGAGGCACAGTGAGTTTGGCTTATCATAAATTTGTCAAGATGGTTACTTCTGACAGTCCTTTGACAAATAGGGGTCTCTCAGCTTTCTCCACATTTAGCTGTATTAGGGACTAGGGGTGGATGATGCTGTTTTTGGTTGGTGTTCCTTATATTGCTCTGTATGGAAGGATCCAGGCCGTGGCCAATGCATTTTCTCACCTGTGCTCTGCACAGTGATTGGTGGTGGGGGAAGTGGTGTGATTCTTAGGTAAGTCTTGACCTTGTGGGGGATATAAAGTCAGGCTGCAGGTGGCTCTGAAGTATAAGGCTGTAGGGCGGTTTGTGGGAAAAGTGACCTTAATGGAAGACTTCACAGGCTGTAGATTCTGAGAGATGAGAGACCCAGTAGGGGTCTGGCAGTGACCCAATTCTTTCTTGCAGTGAAAGCACCTCCTCCAGTGTTCAAAGCTATGGTCCACCTCCTAAAGAAACCATTTTTTTACTGGACACTCTTAAGGGTTTTGGTGCCATGCTTATTGCTCAAGGAAGCTTATGAAGAAGAAAAGGAGGTCTTACTGTAAACTTCCTTGGGCAGCATTTTAGAGTCTTATGTCAGGATGATCCTATAAAATTGTTTCCAAATTCTAAGATGGGAAATACAATCATTAAACGTTTAATGCTTATTATAGCTAGGTTACTTATTTTAGTAAACTGTATGCTAGACTTGGGTTTTCTGTGTCCTGTGCTGCATGTACATTGATGTCCCTTGTAAAATAAATTGCACAGAACATCTACGCATGAATTCTAGTATAGACAGCATATATGTCTAAAACATAAAGGTCCTTTATAACTATTGCATGAATAAATGAAGTTCATTATTTCAATTTTGGAAGAGGTTTATTTTTAGGTATTTCTTCTTTTATGACATATTGTTTGTTGTAGCAGTGATTTATTTGAAGATGAGTTCTGTCAGGAGTAAACCCCCAATTATAACCTTGGGAAAATGATCCTGTTTACAACACAAAACCAGAAACACATTACAGTGAAAAGTGGGCCCTGCTTATGTTTCTGTGTAGATGGGTTATGAATAAAGATATTCATGTACACATACGGAACTAAATATCTCCCTCGTTGATACTAATGACCTAACTTGGCATTTGTCATAATTCAGATTAAGTTTCTGTGATTATCAGAGTGTATGAAAGTGGATTAAAATATGTATGCACATGTAGCTATATATCTATTCCATGCATGTGGGATTTGTCATAATTTAGAGTATGTATAAATTTTATTTTTATTTTTTAAAACCTTATTATTTTTGGCCACCCCACGCGGCATGCAGGATCTTAGTTCCCCCACTGGGGATCGAACTGGCACCCCCTGCAGTGGAAGCGTGGAGTCTTAACCACTGGACCAACAGGGAAGTCCTTATGTATAATTTTTATAGAATTAAAAGTTAGCTATTATTTCTAGCACTGCAAATACTCAGCATAATACTTTTTAATAAGTCTAAAATTAGTAGGTTCAAGAAATTAGGAAGGGGGTTCCCTGGTGGTGCAGTGGTTGAGAATCTGCCCGCCGATGCAAGGGACATAGGTTTGTGCTCCGGTCTGGGAAGATCCCACATGCCGCAGAGCAGCTGGGCCTGTGAGCCATGGCCACTGAGCCTGTGCGTCCGGAGCCTGTGCTCCGCAATGGGAGAGGCCACAACAGTGAGAGGCCCGCGTACCACACACACACACACACACACAAGAAATTAGGAAGTCCATTTAGGTATTATTAATTTTGGAGTTCATCAAGTTAAATTTTGCTAGTGGAATACATTGTTATTACTAAGGTGTTATGTTTAGATTGAATACAAAATATTTATTTTCTCCTACCTCCAACTGCTTATTTATAACTGTTTATAGTTGTTATAATATATTTACTGTTACATGGCAGGCTTCCAGGGCGATGTGAGTTGCCAGCAAAGGAAAGTTCTCCTGTTTTGTAAGAAGCCTAACAGTGTAGCACTAACCACAGCTTGGGGTCTGGGCTTCAGTTTTGTATGTTCATAAACAATATTTAAATGTCACAGAGTTGACTGATGCTGGGAATGTGGATTCACGCTAAGGACGTTCTCAAGAAATTGATGTATAAACCAGAATGCCAATTTATTAATTTATAAAGACAGTTGTTCACGTGGATATGATTTGAAAATAGCAAGTCCTTTCTGGGCAGATCTTCATGGGAAGCTAAATTATAATCAGAAGATTGTTGCTACCATAGAATAAGGCAAGGTGAGTTAGCAGTACAATTCAAACACATAATACCATTTGCTGTCATTGCCAAGGCCCATCTCCCCAATATAGAGTATTTGCTCCCTGGAGAGACTGGTGTATTTGTTTTACAGATCAGTGCACACCCATCCCACCGCCTGGGTAGTGCCTGTTTAGGTTTTGCATTTTTCTATGCTTTCTTTGCTGATCAAAACCCTTGATTTGCTCTTTTTTAAAATCACGTAAGTAAAACGTGTTTCTTTAACTGTTATCTCTTCAATCGGATTAGTCTAGTATCAATCAGCTACAGGCCATTCTATCATTCAGGGAAGGTACCTCTTTATATTTATAGCTCAACTTATAGCCGTGGGGGTGAGGCAGGGGACAGCAACCTAGTGAATAATTCTTTGGGGGCACCGCACTGTGGCCAGTGAATATGGTTGCCAGATTAAAATACAGGACGCCCAATTCAATTCAGATAGCATGTACTTGTTTTTTTTAGTATAAGTATGTCCCAAATATTGGATGAGGTATAGTTATACTAAAAAAAGTATTCATTGTTTTTTCTGAAATCCAAGTGTCCTGTACAGGGCGTCCTATATTTTTATTTGCTAAATTTGGCAAGCCCACGAGTGCATAAACATGATGTCAAGAGGCTTGCTTGGCTTCAAGCTGGTCGGTAAGCACCAATCCATTCGGTTGTCTCAGGGAACAAAAACCATTCCCACTAAAAAAGAACTATAGGTAGCAATGAAACACGGAAGAATTTTGACCCTTTGAGGAACCCGTAGTGACGCAACGGCCTTAAGTACTGCCTTGATTGATTGCCCCGCCCCCTCCATCTTCTCTTCCTGCTCTTAGAATGATTGCTCTGTCTCTTCTTCCTTCTCAAGTCCCGCCTTTTCAGCTACCCGCTCTGGATAGGGATTGGTAAACCAAAAAGGGCCGGCAAAAGAGCCGACGGTTTTGAGGAGCGGAAGTAGTCAAATTTCTCTGAGAACCGTAAAGTGCGGCTGGCTGTCTCCCTTTCCGGATAACGACAACAGCTCCGACTGTCAGTGCCGGCCTTCCTCGTGTAAGGGGATCTGCCGGACCCTTGCTAATTCCATTTATTCCCCATTCCGGGCCCTTCCCTATCGTCGCCCCCTTCACCTTGGACCATGTTCAAGAAGTAAGGACATGCTGTGGCCTCCGTCGGCTGCTCACAAAGGTGGTGGGGTTGGGGGTGGGGAAGAGGGCGAGAGCAAAGATTCTCTTTCTCTCTCCCCCGCCCCTGCCATCCTTACTCCCTAAGGTTTTCTATAGTACTATTCTCTCAACTCGCAACTAGTAACACTTCTTTAAGCTTTTCGTCCCTAATCCTCAGTTGGGTTTGGGTCCTCCCACCCTCATTTTCTTTCTCCGTACCTCTTTCTCTTTTGCCCCCTTTCCTAGTCCTATCTCCGTTCTTAGGATTCTGCCAATCACATCCTTGCACTGTGATTTAGGGACATATCCTCTTTAGCAGAGAGGAGAGCCCTGCACTCACTGCCTTATGGTTACTAGTTATGAACTGAATAAGGGAAGGCTTGACTTCCTGGGTCATGGGAGTGAAGGAGTCTGGGTGACAGGAAGCTAGCGGACTGTGATACCTATTGCCTAGCTGCCAGATGAACCTTGTCTTGAAAATAGCGATTGCCCCATAGGCTATTCAGTGTGAGGAAGACAAAAATTCTTTGGACCTACCTAGTGCGTTTGCCTTCAGATTTGGTAGACGCAAAAAGGAAAGGGGGATCATGGGCAAAGGAAGGTGGGTTTTTGTGCATGACATTTTGAGCAAAAATAAATAGGGATGTTAAATACCGTCATCATCATCACTTAAAAAAAATCTCAGCAGATTACATAGCCTAGGAGGGGCCGATTTTCAGTGTTATATTTGGGTTGGTCTTTTGTATCTCAGTGCTTGAGGGCATTTTCATTTTGTTTTGTTTTTTTACACAGGTTTTGTTATAGGTGGGAATCTGTTTCTTCCTGGGTAGAGTTGAGTAAGATTTTCCAAGAGAGGCATTTGTGTAGCTAATTACAGATTATAATGTGAAATATGCCTCATATCCTTCCCCCCTTTCCCCCCCGCCCAGCTAATTGTGACTTTATGACAGCTTATTTTAATATTGTATTAAGACTTTGGTTTTGTGCTGGATACAATAAAAGGGAAATTGTATTTTAAAAAACAACTTATTTCATAATTATTTTAGACGTCTAAATATTTGCTTGGAAATAGATGACTAATTAAAACAATACCTTTAGCTATTCTGATATGTCTTCTTAGAAATGCCTTTTTTTTTCGTTGCAAAAATCATTTGGCAGATTTGATGAAAAAGAAAATGTGTCCAATTGCATCCAGTTGAAAACCTCAGTTATAAAGGGTATTAAGAACCAATTGTTAGAACAATTTCCGGGTATTGAACCATGGCTTAATCAAATCATGCCTAAGAAAGATCCTGTCAAAATAGTGCGATGGTAAGTCTTCATTTTTTTCTATGTAAAGCTCAGAGAAGCTGAATATTGTATGATTAGATTGCACTCATAATAAATGTAATTATCTTCACATTAACTATCTACTCTAAATGAGTAACTCTAAAACTTATCAATATTTGTATTTTCAAGTGTTCTTCTGTGTTTGTGAAAAATGTGGCTTTGTGTACTGATTGTTTTCTTAAAGAGTTAATTAAATGTTTTTATTCAGAGTTGGATTTATTTCAGTTTGTGCTTTAGAGATTTATTAATTATCTAAAAAGGAAATTAAAATAATAAAATGTGAAATAAAATTGTAGCAGGTCATATTTTTCCTTTTTCTCTACTGGACTGGTATGAATTAAAAAAAAGTGTTTTGTGTTTTTTTTTGCTTGGATCTTTATTGACTTTTTTAAAAAAGCTTACTGTATCTCTGTATATGCATCCTTCATATTATACATTATTTAAAGGATGTTTGTCATATTCATTTTTGAAAGAAAATATCTAACTTGGTACTTTGTGATATTTGTCTTACAGCCATGAACATATAGAGATCCTTACAGTAAATGGAGAGTTACTGTTTTTTAGACAAAGAGAAGGGCCTTTTTATCCAACCCTAAGATTACTTCACAAATGTAAGTCTTGTTAGAAAATATGTATTTGGGCATATGGAAAGACAAAAAGGAGTTGAAAGTGACTTCTGGTAGTTAACTTATTAGTACTAGGTTATATGGAATATAAAACTAAAAAAATTTCCCCCCTCCCCATCTTGTGGTAAATCTGAAAAATGCAGATTCTCTCATTATGCATTCCAGAAAGCCCAAGAAAGAGCATTCATTCATTCATTACTTAATTCAAAAAGGTTTTTTTTTTTTTTTTTTTTTTTTTTTTGCGGTACACGGGCCTCTCACCGCCGTGGCCTCTCCCGTTGCAGAGCACAGGCTCCAGACGCGCAGGCCCAGCAGCCATGGCTCACTGGCCCAGCCGCTCTGCGGCATGTGGGATCCTCCTGGACCCGGGCACGAACCCGTGTCCCCTGCATCAGCAGGCGGACTCCCAACCACTGCGCCACCAGGGAAGCCCCAAAAAGTATTTTTTAAACTTACTCTATGCCAGGCACTGAGCTAGGTACTGAGAATATGATAGGAAGCAAAGGTAGACATGGTCCCTGTCCCTAGGTAGCTAACAGTCTAGTTGGGAGAATAGACAACAATTAGATAATTACACAAATATATATTCACAAACTGTAATAAGTGCTGTGAGCATTTTCTTTTACATTTGTATCCAGATTTGCCTCATAGAGGTAATTCTGTATAAGGGAAAGCATGGAGTCCCAGTTATTGTTAGTTGAGTGCCAAGGTCAGGTGTTAAGAAACAAAATAATGTTTATTATGTACCCACATTTGCATGTTGTTAGATTGATTACATTACAAAAGAAAACCCAAAGGAAGATGCTATCCCAGTGTACAAGAGTTTTTCAACTCTGAAGTAAAATTTCTGCTTTTCAAACCAGTATGTGTCTGGCATGTGTGCTTATTTATGGTGAAGCATTGTGTCTGAAATGTCAAATTGTAGAGGAAAAAAATGTGTGTGTATAAATAGAAAGAGATAAAGTAGATATAGCAAAGTGCTAATGAACGATTGTTGAAACTAAGTGGTGTCCAGGTGCTCACTGAACTATTCTTCCAGTTTTTCTATATGTTAAGCATTTTCACAATAAGTTGGAAGAAAAAGATGTTCCTATTTAATAATATTTTGCTGGGAACCAACCTTTTAGAACATCTTAAAGTTATTCTTGTGCAAGAAGCAGGATGATATGGTGGTTAAAAGTGTGAACCTGGAGTTAGGCAGGTCTGGGCTCAATTCCCAATGCATGTCACTTTTGTCAAGTCACTTAAGCTTTGTTTCCTTATCTTTAAAAGTGGACGCAATTGTATGTTACATCTCCCAGGGTTGTGAGGATTAAATAAGATAGTAACACACGTGTAATGCACCTAACACAATGCCTGGGACATAGTAAGTGCTCAATATAGAATAGCCATTATTATGATGTAGTAATTGTTCAGTAAGTGTCCATCCACTACTACTACTTGTCATCATCCCCATGATCAGGATCATCATTATCATTATTATTAAAGGGCAGATATTAATGAGGATGGAGATATAGAAAACAAATTATGGCTTCTGAGTAATAAACACATTCATTCATTCAGCTTGCTTTTTTTCAGTAAGATGTTTAATTTGGAGCTGTGTTTAATTTCTAGTCTTGGTAGGAAAAAGACTTATTTGTTTTCTGACTAGTGGGAGGGCTAGTGGTAAGACATTAAAGTGAATACATTTTACCAATTATTGTTATTATTCCTAGAGAGCCCTGAGAGGCCTAAAAAGTTTTTCCCATAGATATTGTTTTAAATCCTTCAGGGATCCTTTAGTTGTTAGGTTATGAATTATTAATAGATACACACACACACAAATAATTTTTTTAAGATTACAAAAGGAGTATGTGTTCATTCTAGAGATTTGTAAAATATGGAAGTAAAATCACTTGCATTCCCATGACCTAGAGGTAACCATGGTTAGTATATCAGCGTACTTCCATCCCATTATTTCCTGTATTGTGTGTGTGTCTGTGTGTTACGTGTAAATGCATATTTTTTTCCTTTTTAAATTGGGCTCTCTGTTATATAGTTTTTGTTTTTTAATTAATAGACTTTCTTTTTTAGAGAAGTTTTAGATTTACAGAAAAAATGAACAAAGTACAGAAAGTACCCATATACTTCCTTCCCACCCTTCTTTTCTTATTAATATCCTGCATTGCCATGCTTCATTTGTTAAAATCGATGAACCAATATTGATGCAATATTATAATTAACAAAAGTCCATAGTTTACATTAGGGTTCATTCTTTGTGTTGTACATTCTGTGGTTTTTGTCAATTGCATATGTCATGTATCCACTGTTACAGTATCTTACAGAATAGTTTCACTGCCCTAAAAATTCCCTGTGCTCCACCTATTCATCCTTCCCACCTCCCCCTCTCTTGCAACCACTGGTCTTTCTGGCAGTTTTTATTCTGCTTTTTTCACTTATATATTTTGAATATTTTCCAGGGTATTCTCCCAAAACATGGTCCTATTATACAGGTATTATAGACATACTTTAAGTCATTTATCTCTTACTTTATTGTTGGACATTTAGGTTGATTCCAGTTTATTTCTAATATAAATATTAGTGCTATAATGAATATCTTTCTACCTAAATATATTGTACATCTCTCATTTTTTTCTTAGGATAAAGTCCTAGAAGTAGAATTACTGAGTCATAGTTTGAACCTTTCCGAGGCTGTTGATACATGTTGCCAAGTAGTCCTAAAGAAAGCTTGTACCCATTTATAAGTCTTCTAGCAGTATATGGGAATGCCAGTTTTCCTACACTCTTGCTAGTACTGGGAAATACTTTTCTTAAAAATATATACCAATTTGATAAGTGAAGGAGGTTGTTTCAATTTTATTTTGCATGTGTCACAGAGTACTGTAATTTGGGGAAATATTTGTTCATGTCTTTTGCCTTTTTCTGTTGAGTCATTAGTCTTACTAATTTATGTAATGTATTTCTTTTCTTTTAGATCCTTTTATCCTGCCACACCAGCAGGTTGATAAAGGAGCCATCAAATTTGTACTCAGTGGAGCAAATATCATGTGTCCAGGCTTAACTTCTCCTGGAGCTAAACTTTACCCTGCTGCAGTAGATACGATTGTTGTATCCTTCCCAGGCTCTAACTGTTGAAAAATGTGTTCATTGTATTCTTGTTATTACTGAAAGATCTGTCATCCCAGAGAACATTAGATGTACTTTTTTGGAGGTTACTCTTACTGTTATCTCATGCCTTTCTGGCTACATTTGAAGATGTGGGAAGCAACATTATTTCTTGAGACTAAATTATGTCCCATCTTAGAGGTTAAATGAGAACAAATAACAAAAGAGTCCCAGCTGCATTTCAGCTCAGTTAGGGACCAGTGTTATCAGACTCAGGACACAGTATAAAACTCTTAATTATTAATAGAGAGGTTGTATATGATATGATTGGATCACTTATTTGGACATCATCTTGCTACTTTTATGTTTGAATTACCCCAGATACCCTGGAATAAAAGCACTCAAAAGGGAAAAGAACTTAAGCACCAGGTGGAATGTTAGAAATGAGTAGTGGGAACCACTGGCAATCCCAGTGGTTTTATTTTAAAGTTCCAATGAACTTTTATTCTAAAGTTCATTTTTAAGTTGGTTGTTTGGGCCCCAGAACATGTTTTCTCAAAGAGAAACGATAAAGTCCCAGATAGTCATTAAGAATCTATTCAATTCATGATGAAGCTCAATAATTCTGCATTATTTCCATTTCTACAGTGCTGTTTCAGCTATATTCCAGATTAATTTTTTGTCACCTAGCCTGGACAGGAGGACATCTTCTCCTTTGTCATAGATAAAGTGGCCGTTTGCCTCAGGTTGAGAAAAGGAACCATACTTGGTGGGAATGGGGAAATCACTGGAGCAGAAAGGCCATTGGAGTGGGTTTAAGAGTGTGTCCTGTGCTCAAAAGGAGGGTGTTCTCTCTTGTGGCAGTTATATCTAAGGGGTAGTATAAGTTGTATCAATATATTTATATCTTAGGAACAGCTTGTGTTGATATAGATACTGGTCACATAATAGGTTATCAAATATTTGTGGAACATTGAATGAACGAATGACTTGAAAACCAATGGAGAAAAGTATTCTGTGAGGACAGGTTACCCTTTTATGTTTATGATTTTTCTGTTTTTAAAGTTTATAGTTCTGGGGTTTCCCCTAAATGGAAAATTTTCCTAATACTTAGCCTTTACTTTTTTTTTTTTTTTTTTTTTGGTGGTATGCGGGCCTCTCACTGTTGTGGCCTCTCCCATTGCGGAGCACAGGCTCCGGACACACAGGCTCAGCAGCCATGGTTCACGGGCCCAGCCGCTCCGCGGCATGTGGGATCTTCCCGGACCGGGGCACGAACCCGTGTCCCCTGCATCGGCAGGTGGATTCTCAACCACTGCGCCACCAGGGAAGCCCAGCCTTTACTTTTAAAATAATTTTTTATTTTTATTATTATTATTTTTGGTACCTCATTTTTTTAACATCTTTATTGGAGTATAATTGCTTTACAATGGTGTGTTAGTTTCTGCTTTACAACAAAGTGAATCAGTTACACATATACATATGTTCCCATATCTCTTCCCTCTTGCCTCTCCCTCCCTCCCACCCCTCTAGGTGGTCACAAACCACCTAGCTGATCTCCCTGTGCCATGCGGCTGCTTCCCACTAGCTATCCACCCTATGTTTGGTAGTGTATATATGTCCATGCTACTCTCTCACTTATTTTGAAATAATTATAGACTTTTGGAAAGTTGCAAAACTAGTACAGAGAGGGGCTGTGTACCTTTGAACCTTTACTTTTTAAAATATGTACTGCAGTGTTTAACATTCTAGACACTTCAAATGATAACCAAGAACATTCTGGTGGTTCTGGATAGATTGCAACTTACATTGGGCTCTTAAAGATTGATTGGGGATATAATTATTGTTTTAATGTGTCCTTTATATAAAACCACCATTTAGTGATTAAAGCACTAGAACAATTGATATTTATTTCCATTTTTAATATTTATATGCAAGAAATTTTGTCTCCTTTTTTGCATGACTTCTTTTTCTTCTCCTTCTTTTGTTGGCATTAGGTTATGGTATTATTGACATTTGACTTAAAAACAGAGAATGATTATTAGATTCATTCGTTTAGCTTGTATTGGGTATTTGCAGTCTGCCCATAAATTTTGCTAGGTCCCTGCCCTCAAGGAGTTAATGGACTAGGCGAAGATGCAAGTTGGGTTCACAGTGGCTTAAGTAGTAATGTGACACCCCCTCTCCAAGGCATTTTGATAGATAAATAGTTTTCTTAGCTGTGTGTTTTCAGGCAATCATGGCAGAAGGAAAACAGCATGCTCTGTGTGTTGGAGTCATGAAGATGTCTGCAGAAGATATGTAAGTCTCCTGTTAGGCCTCCTTAGCATTTAAGATATAGGTAACCTATGCAGGAAGAATCAGAATTACAGGCGAAATTTGCTCTCATTCATACCACATCTTATAAATATTTAAGCACAGAAGCCTCATTTCTGATTTTTCCTAACACTTAGGAAGCCATTGAAACCTATTTTGTCTCTGGGATTGCATTCTTCCTTTAGCATTCTGAAAAGAACCTGTGTGCCAACACAGCTGTATTATATGTATGTGTGTGGTATTTTAGGAATTTTTAAAATTTAGTATGATTTAGATTAGGTGTGGGGAAAGATATTTTGCCGCTAGTTTTTAAAAACAGTGATATAGGGCTTCCCTGGTGGCTCAGTGGTTGAGAGTCCGCCTGCCGATGCAGGGGACGTGGGTTCGTGCCAGGATCCGGGAGGATCCCACGTGCTGCAGAGCAGCAGGGCCCTTAAGCCATGGCCGCTGAGCCTGCGCGTCCGGAGCCTGTGCTCTGCAGTGGGAGAGGCCCACAAACCACAAAAAAAACCCCAAAACAACAAAAAAAACAAAAACAGTGACATAATTTAGTACCACACAGTATTTATCTTATATTTTAACATGGTGGTATAAAATATTAAGGAAATATTAAATATATATTACCAAAATATAGTCAGTATACTTAAAAACATTGGAACTCATGACCAAAATATTCCTATTAATTTTGTTTCAGGGTTAATTATAACACTTTGATGTTCTCCTGGTTTGGTGACATCATTTCTCTGTTTCTGTGGACCCACTAGTTAGATCACTAGAATCGCTTTGAGACATGAACTGCAGCAGAGTAATGTAGTTTAATGTAGATGATAATGTTAGTGTAATATAAATAAATTCCCTACATGTGGCTCAATAATTGCAAAATAGTAATGCACCCTGAATTATATTTACCATGAGTAAGCTTATAAAAATACTTAACAATATGTTTATGTGCTTTATTCCTTCTGCAGTGAGAAAGTCAACAAAGGAATTGGCATTGAAAATATCCATTATTTAAATGATGGGCTGTGGCATATGAAGACATATAAATGAACCTCAGAAGGAATGCACTTGGGCTAAAAATGGATATTGTGTTGTATCTGTGTTTGTGTCTGTGTGTGACAACATGAAGACAATACCTCTGTGGTTATGCTGAATAAATTCAACAGATGCTAAAATTATGTTAGCTTCAAAAATTATTTTAATTTTTCTTAAACTCAAGTTAAATTTGGGTTACAAACTTGGACATTAAAAGGTATCTGGTAAGTAACCAAACTCAGACAACTTAATGTCCTTTCTCAGGCTAATGATGTAAGATGAAGGGCAAGACTTGGTAAATGAACTTGCTAGTATATGGCTGACCACCCCCCCCCAGAGAATCTGACTACTTAATGGGGCTGGAAGCTAGACTGGGATTTTTTTTTTTTTCCTGCGGAATGTGGGCCTCTCACTGTTGTGGCCTCTCCCATTGAGGAGCACAGGCTCTGGATGCTCAGGCTCAGCGGCCATGGCTCACGGGCCCAGCCGCTCTGCGGCATGTGGGATCTTCCCGGACCAGGGCACGAACCCATGTCCCCTGCATCGGCAGGCGGACTCTTAACCACTGCGCCACCAGGGAAGCCCCGAGACTGAGATTTTTATCCCATTACCCCAAGGCACCTAGAAGTGCCCCTTCTCTTTTGTGTATGTTTTTTGTTTGTTTGCTGTTGCTGTTTTTAAACTTTTCATTATGGAAAATTCTGAGCGTATAGAAAAGTATGGGTAGAATAGTATAATGGACCTTTTCTGTATCCATCACCCAGCTTCGATTTGTGGCCAGTATTATTTCATCTCTATCTCACTCCTTCCCACCCCACTCTCTGATTATTTTGAAGCAAATCTCAGATATATCATTTCATCCACAGTTTCTTTAATATGTCTTTGAAATATGTATTTTAAAAAAAAATGTTAATATATCACACCTAAAAAATTTAGCTATTTCTTTTTTAAAAAATATATATTTTTTATTTTTGGCTGTGTCGGGTCTTAGTTGTGGCACATGGGAACTTCGTTGTGGCACGTGGGCTTCTCTCTAGTTGTGGCTTGCGTGCTCAGTAGTTGCAGCATGTGGGCTTAGTTGCTCCGCGGCATGTGGGATCTTAGTTCCCAACCAGGGATCGAACCCATGTTCTGCATTGGAAGGCAGATTCTTAACCACTGGACCACCAGGGAAGTCCCAGCTATTTCTTAATAAGGTCAAATATCTGAACTGTGTTCAATTATGTGACAGATGGACCCAGTTGTTTCTCTTTTTATTTTTTTAACCATTGGTTTGCTTGAAATTGGTATCTGACAAGGTCCATATATTGCATTTGGTTGTTATTTGTCTGTTTTAATCTCTAAGTTCCTCCTCCATTTTCCCTTTAAATTAATTATGTAAGAAATCTAGTTGTTTTGTCATATAGCATTTCTTCCCACATTCTGGATTTTGTTGATTGTATCACTGTAAAGTAATTTAACTTGTTTTTATACTCCCTGTATAGCCTGTAAACAGATCGGCTTGATCAGATTCCAGCTCAATTTATTTAATGCCCTCTCTTGAATCATACTACGCAGATGCCCAGAACTTCCAGATTTGAGTCTCCACTGTATTCCCCAAAGAATGTGTATCCTATCATAAGTGGCATATGAAGATCATGGACCTACTTCAGTAAGAACAGTAAGCTGTTTTGAGAATTAAACAGCAGTTATGAATTTATACAGTGATAACAGGTCTTTCTTCCTAATAACATTGATGTTATATTGGGTTGGCCAAAAATTTGTTTGGAAAAAAGTTTGTTACAGAAAAACCCGAACGAACTTTTTGGCCAACCCAATACTGTGTTTCAGCCATCTTCATTTGGTTGTTTACAAATATATGACATGTGATTTTATTTTTCAGATGGATACAGACATTTACAAGATTGTGGTGACCTGTGTTATGGTTAGAAGTTGGTGAGAAAGGTGAGGGTGGATAGTAAAAAGAGAGACACCATTTGCCTGGCTGTTGCAGCTGGGCCTCCCAAGATATAACATGGGTGAAGGGTATAGATCCAGGGTCTGACTCAGACTGAGAAACTATTTTCCAGTAACAAAACCTATAAGACTTGGAGATTCCCACGTTAGAATGTAAATGTATTAATTTATAGTGATAAGTCTGCTTAGGGTAAACGTTAGTAAACAGGAAGTTTCTTGGTGAAGATGGATAAGAGTAAAGGAAGGTTGATAATTTGGGGGAGTATTTCATCTGGGCTGGGGTAAGGCTTGGAGCATTCTTCCATCATCATCATTAATTAGAATGCTTATGTCTGCCAAAATCTTTCTTTCCTAGCCTGTAGAGGTGCCCTGATACTTTTCTTCCTATATCCTTTTTAAGTTCTATGTAGAATATTTTTCTTTGTTATGACGGTTATATTCTACAACTTACTATATTTTTATATTTTATTATTTATTCCTGGTGGATAAAAGTGTAAATAATCTCATCAGTAGCACAATTATAAATGATCTTTCAGGGTAGATTTCTTCAACACATAGTCTCATTTTATGCTGACTTACTAGTTTCAAATTCAGATGTTTCCCCATTTGGGGAAGAGGCAGCCTATTCGAGGTCTATAGCTCCTTATATGCTTAAAAAGAAAATAAGTCATTTATGTCAAAACCAAACTTTGAACCTTTATTTTTGGTACTAAGATAATGTTAATTGACCAAAATTGCCTATGGAGTGTTAGCAATGAAAAACAAAGCACACACATATATTAGAGAAGTTTTAATTGTGTGGTTTCAGAAATAATTTATCCATGTTTCTAACCACTGTTATGGTGGGTGTGGGGAACACTTTTAAAATATTCAACATCATCTGTGCTTGTTTTCCTACTATGTTCAGGTACATTGACTTTGTTGCCTTGGTAATATGGACTAAATATGTATATTTCCTGCTTCCCCTGGGTCTGAGACCTCAGGTTATAGAGTTAATCCGGGGTGTCACACCATAGGTTGGAGCCCAGTCTGTTTCTAAACATTAGGTCATGCAAGGAAGCCAATTCAAAGAGGTTGAACTATCAGCCTCTTTATGCACTATGCTTAAAGGCAACTTAGTTTTCCCATATTCCTGAGAGTAGGAATACAGGGAGAGTCTGTTTTTCTCACAGGCAATGTGTCTTCAGTTCATTTTTAGTTAGGGTGTCAAGCTTGACACATTTTGTGTCAAGCCAACCTACAGTCTAGTCATTTTTGTGCATCTGACACACTTTTCCTCAGCCAAGGTCATTTCAGCTCAATGGACATTTATTGAATATCCACTAGGTTCTAGGCATGTGGCATAAAGATGAATAATAGACAAGTGGCCCTTGCCCTTAAGGAGCTTCCAGTCTAGTGAGTAAATTTACGTTTAAAAAAATCTGGGTAATGGTGACAGCCCAATAGCAATTTTTAAAGCCAGTAGGAAGTTACTAATACATTTCCAATTTCAGTCATCAAAATTTGAAAATTATACATGAACCAGATATAAAAATATTCCTTAGATTATATCCAATGTGAGGTTAAGAAAAATCCAGATGTCTTGGAGTTGCAACAATTCAGTATTCCAACTCAGATTGTTGTCCCATTGTGTGGTAATATAAAGGCCTGATAAACCCTCTTCTAGCAGACTATTATAGTGGTTTGGTGGTGTTCTGTTGGCAGCTGCGTTTTTCCTTTTTTTAATGTTCTGGACGCAAAACAAGCAGCTGGATTTATCCAAAGGACAGCTTTGAACATTTCTAATTTGAGTGATTTGATAGTCCCCAAACATAAAGTCATATGGCATTTGTCAAATAATGATTATATCCAGCCAAGTTCCCCCTGCACATAGAAATCCACTACCGAGGATACAATATTTCTAAGCATAGTATTTCAGAAGATACAAGAATGGCAAATGACTAAATTTATAGATGTATTTCATTATAGTAAATATTTCACTCTTGTTCATGAGAATATTAATAATTAGCAATTATATATTAATGGGAATATGAAATGAATGTATGCTGAAACAAAATGTAAATATTTAACTTGTTTATCTAGGTTCCCTAATTTAAAAAAAAATTATTTATTTTATTTATTTATTTTGGCTGCGTTGGGTCTTCATTGCTGTGTGCGGGCTTTCTCTAGTTACGGTGAGCGGGGGCTACTCTTCATTGCAGTGCGTGGGCTTTTCATTGTGGTGGCTTCTCTTGTTGAGGAGCATGGGCTCTAGAGCGCAGGCTCAGTAGTTGTGGCCCACGGGCTTAGTTCCGTGGCATGTGGGATCTTCCCAGACCAAGGATCAAACCCGTGTCCCCTGCATTGGCAGGTGGATTCTGAACCACTGCGCCAACAGGGAAGTCCCATAGGTTCCCTAATTTTGAGAATATGTCTCTCAAGGCTCTTCAGGAAACTAAAAATGTTCAGATTTCTAAAGGAGTATCTACTAAAACTGATTTATAATGAGAGAAAAAACACAAAATGTATGTATGCATCCTGTGTCAATACAACCATCACTTCTGAGGTCTCAAGCAATCAGAAACTTACTCTAATTATTCAATAACCTGTAAGAATTAGGCCATTAAAATATTTTGAAAGCCCTTCAGAACACTTATGTTTAGTGTGTCATTAATTGCATTAAGGCAATAAAAATTACACTAAATATAATTATATTGTTTTTTAAAGACTTTTTTGATATGGACCATTTTTAAAGTCTTAATTGAATTTGTTACAATATTGCTTCTGTTTTATGTTTTGGTTTTTTGGCTGCGAGGCATGTAGGATCTTATTTCCCCGACCAGGGATCGAATCTGCACCCACTGCATTGGAAGATGAAGTCTTAACCACTGGACCACCAGGGAAGTCCATGTATTCTATGTTTTTACACGTTGTATTTATGCTTTATTATACTTTTTAAAATAGCAGGTAAAAGAATGATTAGATATAATGAACTCTAACACTAATTTATTTAATATTGTATTAAAACTAGTTAAGTACTTGTAAAGGACTACAACTCGATCAGAACAGGAGTGAATGAATGGGATTGAGAACCAGTTTTAAAATCTATGTTGAGACTACGCTAGTTGATTGGTTGGTTGGTTGGTTGGTTGGTTTAGGAGGCTGGCCTCTTGGAGAATATAATTTATAGATGGAAAGAGATATGGGAGATGATTCACTGGAATTTCTCCTAATAATATCATGTTCATTAGAACAGGTCATGAGGAGGAAAAATAGATAAAAACATCCAAACTAATTAGTACTATTAATATTTGCCTCTTGGAGTGAAAAATTAAAGAACACCAAATTTTATCCCTGAACATTTTGAGAAATAAAAGATCAATTAGTGAAATAATTTCTACTTAAAACCCTATTTGTTACAGAGAATGACATGCTTTACTATTGTCCAATTCTAATTAAGTCTTATAGATTTTATTTTTGGCTGTGTTGGGTCTTAGCTGCAGCATGCAGGATCTTCGTTGAGGCATGCGGGATCTTTTGTTTGGGCGCACGGGCTTCTCTCTAGTTGTGGCATGTGGGTTTTTTCTCTAGTTGTGGCATGCAGCCTCCAGGGCACATGGGCTCTGTAGTTTGTAGTGCACGAGCTCAGTAGTTGTGGCGCACAGGATTAGTTGCCCCACGGCATGTGGAATCTTAGTTCCGTGACTAGGGATCGAACCCGTGTCCTCCGCATTAGAAGGTGAATTCTTTACCACTGGACCACCAGGGAAGTCCCTATCTTATACATTTTTAAAATCCCATTTTAAAAGTAAAACAAATCATGATTTTCACATCATAATTTTTATCACTCTTGTTCCATTCCCTAATTTTAAAATACTTCAATTTTAGCCAATATGTGAATATAGAGAACTTCTAAGGCATAATCATTTACTTTAGTACCTTCAAGTTCATTGTAAATGTTCTCAAAAGTCTATTGTAGGGGGGAAAAGCCCTAAATTTAAAATATACAAAGTTTTACTTTTAAATTTTTATCACAATACTTGATTGTCAATAATAACTATTAACTTTCTTTTAATCTCTTATGGTGAAATATGTAATTTCTTCTGATTTTCACAAGCATGTGAGCAAAAGACTGTGTTTTAAGAAACAAATCATTTAAGCACTTAGAGAAGGTGCCATTTCTCCAAACATATGTCTTGAAAACAAATCAAACTCATTTACTTTTTTGTCTCAGGGAAGGCCATACTGGGGAGACTTTTGAGGTTGGGCAATCCATTTTTATTCTTACCAACTTCTAGTAAAAAAAGGAACACTTTCTTTGCCCCCAAATGCTGGGATTGTCCTTCTATGCTGATGTATGATGACATCCTGAGGCTTGGAAATTTGCAAACCAGTAAGATGATTTTGTGATGAAATTGCATGTTAGATTGATACTATTAATAGTCCTTGAATGAGCTTAAATTTGAGACAACTTTTAAAAGCAGCATGCACTTAACTTCTCGTTTTGTTTCCCTACCTGTGAGGTGTGAAATATCTGTTTCTTCATACCGATGTTTTTAAACTTATTTTTGGCCGCGTTGGGTCTTCGTTGCTGTGCGCCAGCTTTCTCTAGTTGCGGCAAGCAGAGGCTACTCTTTGTTGTGGTGTGTGGGCTTCTCATTGCAGTGGCTTCTTTTGTTGTGGAGCACAGGCTTTAGGTGTGCAGGCTTCAGTTGTTGCAGACGCGGGCTCAGTAGTTGCGGCATGTGGGCCCTAGAGTGCAGGGGCTTCAGTAGTTGGGGCGTGTGGGCTCAGTAGTTGTGGCATGTGGGCTCTAGGGTGCGCAGGCTCAGTAGTTGTGGCTTGTGGGCTCTAGAGCGCAGGCTCAGTAGTTGCGGTGCATAGGCTTAGCTGCTCTGTGGCATGTGGGATCTTTCCGGACCAGGAAATGAACCTGTGTCCCCTGCGTTGGCAGGCGGATTCTTAACCACTGTGCCATCAGGGAAGTCCCTTCATACCGATGTTTTAACAAATTTTTAGTTTTTCATGATCTGAAAAATTTGGTATGTACTTGTTAGTCTGGACACTGTTCTCATCAGTTCTAATGCTGTCCCATTCAGAATTCATTTTTTAAAGCCAAAATTCACTGTTCACTTAAACATCTGGATTAAATTGGGCAGGGTGAGGAGGATCGGGGGAGAGTCCTTTTTGCCCTGTAGGCTCTGGACAGCTTTCTTAGAGAGCTGACTTATTCAGGATTAGGAAAAAGAATGCTTTTGCGTGACTGAGATCTTTCTAAAGTTTGCTTGTGTAAGCATTTTGGATTTAAGAAAGTTCAACCTGGGACTTCCCTGGCGGTCCAGTGGTTAGGATTCTGTGCTTCCATTGCAGGGGGCACGGGTTTGATCCCTGGTTGGAGAACTAAGATCCCGCAAAAAGTTCAACCTGAATTGTATCTGAATATAGAGTAGAGACAGCTTCATTTGGTGGGATAACAGCAGTCTCTAACCCATCAAATTAATCTCTATCTCCTAAATCGCTTTCAAAAACGCACATGACTGGAAGATATTTTTCACTGGCAATGCTTTATTCTGTTTAAAAAATAGTAGGGGCTAAAATATAGTAAAAACTTGGAAACTTACACTGCACTTATTTTGTGCTTTACAAGATAAAAATTTTATATTTTGTAAAATGTTTTGAAAGGAGTCCACAAAGTAATTCTGCTTTCTTGCTCCCAAATGCAGAGGTCTGAGAGAAGGCACATGGCCTCGTGAGCTTCTGGGTGTTGTCAAATCCAATTCTCTCTCAAGTACCGAATGCCCAGATGCAAGAGTGGGGGATGCAAGAGTGTCACTTAAGCAGTGGTTTTTGTCAATATAAAGAGAAGCATCTTGATTAAAGTGTGAGGAGGTAGAAACCATACTGATTTGGGCAATTTCAGCTTCAGTAATGTCTGATTTACTGTGAAGGGGGAATATGTTCTAAGTTAATGTTCTTAAAAGCAACTTCCAAATTTCTCCTTAAAAAATATTTACTTTATTAAAAAGCTGCTTGAGGAAGAGCTGTTTTATTGCATGGCACAGATTCAGTGTACAGATGTTATCTTAGAACTATTAATTAAGGAGTTCCCTTGTGACTTTGAATATTCAATACCAGCTGTTATTCACATCAATATTTTAATATTTTACCAGAAAGATACTTAATAAAAGGATTGATACATATTTAACTGTGTAAAGTGCTAGTTAAACTTGTTCAAATGGGTCAGAGGGAAAGGGAAATAACATTCCTTGAGCACCTACTATACGCACAAGCTCTACTTATATATCTTGCTTAATCTTTATGACTATTCCATGAGGTAGATTTTAATTCTCATTTGATAAGTGAGGAAGGTAAGGCTCCAGAAGGGTTATGTAACTTTTCTGAAGATACATTGCTAATAAATGGCAGAGTTGGGATTTGAACCTAAGTGTCCCTAATTGCAAAGCCTGTTTTTTTTTAACATTATCATATATTTTTTATTTAAAAAATCTAATAGTTTAGTATTAAAATAAAATTTAAACACAGCATCCTTTTCTCACCATTAAAAGTAGGATAATTCTAGACAATTTTTCTGAAATCTATAAATGTGCTTATACAAATGCATTAAAAGCTAAGTATCTCAACATCAGTAAGTCCTTTAGCAAATAAGTATCAACCTTCAGGAAGATGAGAGGCCACCTGAAAATGCACCAAAATTTCAAAATTAAGCTTTTAATTTATTGATAATAAAGCTAAGTATCACTGATATGCAAGTAAACAGTTTTTATAACAAGCTGGAATTTTTCTAAAATTTAACCACGGTTGAATAAAATAGCAAGAACTTCAGGCAAGATGGTATGTAAATATGAAAAAATACATATAACACTTGGAATTAATTCAGAACTTGTAAAAATATTTGAGTGGTAAAGTGTTAAAACAGTCAAGAGAAATATTCTTTGACAAAGATTACATGCTAGAAGAGACTTTTTCTACCTTCCATTCATACTTGACGTATAAAGAATTTACACTCAGAATTTGCCTAAACCTCCCTACCTCCCTCCCGCAAAGCCTATTTTGCAGAAAATCTCCCCTCACGTTTCATAAAATGTTAATCTTGGCCCACAGTTGCATCACCATCTTTGTTTATGGGCTGTTGGAGAGAAGTGTAAGTTGGCCAAACCTCTGTTCCACAGTGGGAAAATATGGGTAGGATTAGAATGCAGTAAGACTGGGTTGCTTGCAGTGTGCTTCTAAGGATGTTCTGTTTCCCTCTTCATCAGTAGGGTATTCTGCGAGAATCTTTTGAAATTGAACTTAGTCCTGAGGTCGGAACTTTTTCTGTCACCTTCAAGCTAGGTGATTTGTGACCATTTAAAGGTTATGCCATTTAGAAGCCTTTCCTGGATTTTTAAAGAAAAGGATACAAGGGGGAGGGTTGGTTAAGTGGGGTAGATGAGGGTATAGAGTGTAAGTGCAAAGGCAGAACTAGCAGCTGCTTTGTGACTATCAATACATCCAAAAGATAGGTCGGGAAAAGGATTAGTGAATATTAAAATTGACAGGAGCAATTTGGTTCAATTATAATCTAAGGAAAAAGGCTGAGGGGTCTAATCGATATTTTACTCCAGATCTAATGAGTTAATTTTGAGAAGGAGGATCCAATGACTTAATTTTGAGAAGGAAGATCCAGTGATGGAACTCATGCAAGGAGATGTCCTGGGGCCTGCTAAAAGTCAGGTTGCAATTTCCGTAGCCTTCAAGACAACCAGAAAAATAAACAGGCCTTTTAGAAGAAACTTCAAGTTTTCTCCCATTCACATGACAGCCCCGGGCTGGGGTGTTGTCTCACACTTCTGGAATTGGTTAGATCTGTGCTGTAACTGTAAAATACACACTGGATTTTGAAGACTTAATTAAAAAAAAAGAATGTAAACTGTCTCATTTTTTCTGTTGATTACATGTTGAAATGACAATATTTTGGATGTACTGGGTTAAGTAAAATATAATACTAAAAGTAATTTCACCCCTGTCTTTTTTTTTTTTCCCCTGTCTTTTTTAATGTGGCTACTAGAAAATTTTAAACTATACATGCGGCTCACATTATATTTCTATTGGATGGTACTGGGATGGAGAACAGGCAGTATTCCCTGAAGCTTCATTCTGGAGGTGAATGCCTTAGAGTGGTAAATATGGAAAAGAAGATTCTCAGTGCCAGTATTTAAAGTCTTCCATTGCAGGGAGGGATAAGTTAGGAGATTGGGATGGACATATATATACACACTACTATATATAAAATAGATAACTAATAAGAACTTACTGTATAGCACAGGAAACTACTCAATACTCTGTAATGGCCTATATGGGAAAAGAATCTAAAAAAGAGTGGCTATATGTATAAGTGATTCGCTTTGCTGTACACCTGAAACTAACACAACATTGTAATCAACTATACTCCAGTAAAAATTAATTAAAAAAATAAAGTCTTCATCAAGTTAGGACCACTTTTCCTCTCAGATGGTATGGGGCTGGTGTTTTGACTGTTAGAACATCCCCATTTATTCAGCACTTTGAGTACCTTTGTGGATGTCTCTTATCAGTCACTCATTAGAAGCATTTTTTACTTTTTTCCAAACACAAGCCTGTCCCATAATTAATGGCATCCGTCCTCACTCCCATCCATCCATCCATTCATAGAAAATCTGAGTCTTATTTTTAGGCCCTGCTCTTCCTGCCAGGGCTTTCACTAAATTGCCAAAGCAATGGCAAAACCAATGTAGCCATTCTTGCATGGAATCAGTGAAAACTACCAAAGAAATGGGAATTATGTGGGTTAAGAAATAGCACTTATCAAATTGAGGACTTTTAAGGCAAAGAGGACCACCATATTCTAATAGTAAACAATGGCTTGTTTTATTGCTTGTGCAAAGCTTACATGAAATGATTATTTGACTCCCTGTATGAATCATGTGTTTGGGCTCTTTTTGCTTTCCACAAAATACCAGGTCTAGTGTTAAGCTCATAGATACTCAATATATACAAGGAGTAGTATAGTGTATAGATTCCACACTAATAAAAGTGGACTTTGGGCTTCCCTGGTGGTGCAGTGGTTGGGAGTCCGCCTCATGATGCAGGGGACGCGGGTTGGTGCCCCGGTCCGGGAGGATCCCACATGCCGCGGAGCGGCTGGGCCCGTGAGCCATGGCCGCTGAGCCTGCGCGTCCGGGGCCTGTGCTCCACCACGGGAGAGGCCACAACAGTGAGAGGCCCGTGTACCGCAAAAAAAAAAAAAAGTGGACTTTTCTTTCTATTATGCTAGAGACCCCAGACATACACCATCATTTCATACTTTCTAAATAAGTCATTTCCCCCATTACCCTTTGAATACTTTATAGTATTTTATCTTTGATGATATTGGAATTGAGTGTTTTTTCATTAGACTTTGGGGGACTCCTTGGTGGGAAGGTTGGCAAAACCTTCCCTGAATTTCGTTGAGTGCCAAAAGAAAGCTAAACTTTTACAAACAGGCTCTTCACATAAACACTCAGACATGCATTGAATGCATCAATCCAAGTCAGCTAGCACTAAAAGGAACACAATATTTTAACCGAGTGGAAAATTAGTGGTACACCATTACTGAACTCTGTGCTTTCAGTAACTTTTCTAATATAGGTGTTCCCTGAATCTGGGCATTATAAATCAGATTTGATACACAAGCAGTTTTTTAGCTACATAAAAAAAGAGCCAAGGGGTCTAATCTATATTTTGCTCCAAATCCGGTGTTTTTGAGAAGGAAGGTCTAGCGATTGAACCTGTGCAACGAGATGGCCTGGGGCCTGCTGAAAGTCAGGTTGCAGTTTCCACTGCATTCAAGAAAACCAGAAAGATAAATATAACTTTTAGAGGAAACTTGAAGTTTTCTCTCATTCACATCTCAGCCAGTGGGCCTCACACTTCCAGAGCTGGTTAGACCTGTGTTGTCCAATATAGTAGGCATTACCCAGCCACATGTAAAATATATTCACAATCATGATCAATTCCCATCAGACCTCCATTTTTCCCGACTCTCTTCCCAATAACAGAGTGGAGTTAGGGTTATAGTTTTTGGCTGTTGAATGCATGATGATCAAATCTGTAACCATGACTTCTGTAGCACAATTTTCTGTGTTACTGATTCCAATTTTATCTACAAGACTAGGTACAAATAAGTTCAAGGAGACAACATATTATTTAAGACAACTAACATTTTATAAAGGAATACTCGTATAAAAATACAATCAAGAGCATCAATTTGGTTTAAAAAGCAATTGTTACTTTAGTACCCACTAGGAAATCAAACAATGGAATGCATTTTCTGATATATGTATTACAACTATACCTTGATACACTAACGTAACTGAAGGCGATAAATACAGTAGAAAAAGTTTTAAGATACTGGTGTTGGGGGCAATGTGACACTTGTAAACTGGGTGTCACACTCTGAGATACTGTTTATCATTGCACTCACACTGAATATGATTTGGTTTGTAGTAATTACATCTGAGACCACATATTTGGGTGCTTGATAAAAGGGTTTTATTATTTTTCAAAATTAATAACCTTTCATTTTAATCAACAGCCCCAGTGAGGAAAATCTATAAATTAAAACAAAGGGTTTTACACACTACTCTGATGATCAATAATTTGAAGCCCGAGGCCCTCTTGAGGAAATTCTCTTTCTGGCTTGCCAAAGCTGTGGGAGATCATTAACATCATGAGGCCAGTTACAAGAAAAATTAACCTCTAAAATGTCATGGTTTCACACCCTATGGGGGCTTATGGATCTGACTTAATATGGCATGTGCAGGCCCGATTTTAGGACAAGTCAGCTCCAAGTATTTCACACATTTATAAACACAGAAGCTGTTGTATCCACCAACCATAAAGCTTTTGGGTAGCCACTGAAATCAGGCAAATGGCATAGTAATTCAAGGTGAATTGTGAGGTTGAGGCCTCCACACCAAAAACCGTTGGATATGGTACAATCATGAACATGGGAAAAATCTCAAAATTTGAACAGGTAAACAAAAGCCAGGACAGACTCAATTCAAGTAAGTGAAACTGCCAGACTTCCAAAAGGAGTTCTTCAAAGACTTCCACATAACTCGTTTGCTCTGCAGGAGTAAATAAATCTCACCTGATATATTTTTATCCAAGCCACAGCTGAGAGCTTGATTAACTGGGAAACAATACAGTTAAATGACATTACATTCTTTTTGTTTTTTCCGGTACGCGGGCCTCTCACTGTTGTGGCCTCTCCCGTTGCGGAGCACAGGCTCTGGACGCACAGGCTTAGCGGCCATGGCTCACAGGCCCAGCCGCTCCGCGGCATGTGGGATCTTCCCAGACCAGGGCACGAACCCGTGTCCCCTGCATCGGCAGGCGGACTCTCAACCACTGCGCCACCAGGGAAGCCCGACATTACATTCTTTATAGTCACCACTCCAACTTCAATATCTGCATAGAGAAGTACAGAGGGTTACACTGAAATTGTGTATGCTGAGGGATGCCACTAAATTAGCTCCCAGGAAAATTATTAACCTTTATAAGTAATTTTCACTTTTTCTCTCAGGGATAGATTTCAACTTTCACTTAACAGTGGTTGGGAACATTCCCTTTATTGCTTGGTTGTGTATTTTGAGAAAGCAAATCCATTGGCACTTGCGAAGGCTTAGAACATAAACCAACATTAGAAGTAACAGAAACACATAGCTAAAAGTTTTACTTTAATCACAAATTCACAACTAGAGATTTCATTTGCATATCTTGGAAAGCTAAAAAGACATGTTAAATTTTTTAACCAATCAGCAAAAACATGTGCCACACAGATTTTTAATGTTAATAATTTAGAATTTATCACATAAATATATTATTTATAAATATATCCTTTATTTGTAAAATTATTCTTAAAACATTTCTTTCCAACACAGTTGAAATTTTCATATATGTTTTAAGGAAAAAAACCCCACCCTATTTTAAAATGTATTACTAAACTTCAATGTGCGAATAAACCAGTGCCACCAAACTGAAAAAGAAAAAAAAAGAAACATACTGCTGTGTTGGATATGCAGTTGTTACTACAAATAACAACACCACATGTCCTTTACGGTGATCATATACATGCTCTTGTTTCACTTCTCAGTCATTATCAGAACCATTTGGAGGTAGGAAAACCAATGCATCATTGAAAATATGCCCAAATGCCCTAAGACGGTATACCCCGTACATCATTACGTGCATCTGATTAGGCGTCAGTCCATTAAAAGTAACAGCCATATCTGAACAACATCCTTCTACTACCTGGTTGGGGTGATTAGTCATTGCCTCTTTAATAAAAAGCCCAACAGACTTGGTGTTAAATACATCTTTTCCTTCAGCATCTTCTGCATTTTCTGCAAATACTCCAGCGTATTTCAGGCAGACTGCTAGCTGCTTATCTTCAGATATCTTCCAAATCATCCCTCCCTGTTCAGGACACTTTTCAGGAATACTGAGAAGGCTGTTAAGTCTTTTCATTGATTCTACACTTAAGACAATTCCTCCTTCCATACTCACATACTCGAGGTCTCCAGATTTTATAGTGTGGCCTAGATAGAAAGGTTGTGATGGATCCTTTTTTAACAAAAAGTACTTTAAGTTTTCAATAATAGCAAACGTAGTGGGGCGTGCAAGGAAGAACCAGTTGTATTGGTCTCTATATTTATCAAAGGCGTATTTGTAAGCTTTTCTCATCATTAACCACATGTCATTTGTTTCCATGTTAATTGACTCAAACACTTTAACATTTTCAGAACTGAAGAACTCTGCTTTGTCACAGTGTTTGGTCCAAGTCTCCTTCACTGCAGCCCAGAGACTCACATCTTTGGGTTTGACAAGGATGATACAGTATACTCGAAAGCTCTTACTGAGCTCCATGCGTTCATCCTCTGAAATTTTCGAGATATCTTCTTTATTAGGAGCTTGTAGGTGATGATGCTCATGGTGGTGCATTCTATTTCCATGACCAATCCTAATGTGTCCTAGCATAGTGATCAAGGCACCGAAAATGCTTCCAAGCATTACACCCTTCAAAAATGAACTGCTTTCAGAAAGCATTTTTCCTATAAAGAAGAAAAAGATCCTTAGGATACTTAATAGAAAAGGATTAGTCTAGTGATTTGATTTGATATTCCCCCTATACTTACATTTTGCTCTTAATGTTAAAAAAAAAAAAGTCTCCCAAGCTTGAAATCGAGTCAGTGCAAGAAGCACAAGAGAGTCTTAAGAATTTTTTGTTTCCAATGATACCTGATTACTGTTCGGTACAAAGTGGAACTTTGCAGCATCACCTTGCTGCCGTAGAATTTTCTGGGAGGCTATTTTTGCACTTCATCTATAGGGATTTAATTAACCAAATACTAAACCAAAGCACTAACCCCAGAAACTGATATTACAGAGGTTGTCTGTCCATCATTCTCTTTAAAGGAATTTCATTTCACAAGCTTGCATTATATTATTTAAACACCCCTGCAGATATAAATGGACTTTTACAACAAAACCTTAAATTGAAGAGATAAAACCACCTACAATTGGTAAATCACCAATGGTATCTGTGCTGGCCTGTTCTCAATCTAGTGCTTTATTTAACTGTTGGCTGCTGTCCTTAGGTGTTTTGAGTACATCTTGGAATTGATACCATATATGTTAATATTTACTCTTTTGTTCCTAAGACTAAATGGTTTCCAATACAGTATCTCAGTTAACTGATGTATAATAATAAAAGCCCATAATGAAAATAGCTAAATTATTTGGATGAGAACTGAGTCAATACAGGCATATCTGGCGACTATTAATGAACATTTTAATTTCCTCCAAAGGCATTTTCTTATTCTTTGGGGAAGTAAAAAGGGAAAAGTCTACACTTTTGTGTGTGTGTGTGTGGTACGCGGGCCTCTCGCTATTGTGGCCTCTCCCGTTGCGGAGCACAGGCTCCGGACGCGCAAGCTCAGCGGCCATGGATCACGGGCCTAGTCGCTCCACAGCATGTGGGATCTTCCCAGACCGGGGCACAAATCCGTGTCCCCTACATCGGCAGGCAGACTCTCAACCACTGCGCCACCAGGGAAGCCACTTTTATTTCAATTATAAATTAAAAGAAAACCCAACATTAAATACAACTGTTGAGATTTTCCCAATCTCCCTTCTATCTCCACAAGGAATGTTCTACTGAGCTACTTAGATTTTCCCTTTGTTTCTTAAAGTTGAATGTGGCCTTAGAAGCTATCTAATGTCACTTTTCTCATTTTACCGATAGGGAAACAGAGGGTCCACAGAGGTTAGGTAAGTGACCCAAAGTCACAGTCAGCAATAGAACTGAACTAGAAATCAGATATCCTGGCATCAGTTTAATGGTTTTTCTATTACAGAATAAAGATCTCAACAGTGCTTCCACCCATATTATTGAGAATTTAATAAAAAGTTACTGAATAACCTTGTTTTCCTACAAATGGAAAAACATGTAGAATCTGTTCACCATAATTGATATTTTGCATCCAGCATTACCGTACTGCTACAAGGAAACCATCCCTTGGTTTTCTTCTAGAGGAAATGGACTTTTACCTCCATTACCTTAGAAGGACAACGTGTGGAACAACTTGACACATGTAATTCGTAAGGAGGGGTGGGGAGTCGGGTGGGAAAGAGGCAGGACAGCTTTCCTGTATCACTCACAGAACTTGGTCAACAAACACAGCTCTAATAAGGAAAAGAAAATTCATAGGAAACAAGCTCTGCTTGTTTTAGAATTGTCAGATGCACTCCCAAATGAATTATTTTATATAGAATTTTGGTATTTCATATTACACAATTTTCAATATGTCTGGCCATTATATAATAATTCACTAGTGTCTCTTTGATTGATAATGGTTTATGTATGTCAGAATGCTTCCTGATGGGGATACTACTTATGAATCATTTGCTCAAATTTTTCTAAGGAGTAGCATCTAGAGATGCACATGATAGTATACTTGGTGCAGAGGCAAGGGAAACCTAAAACCGCATACGAGCACAAGCGAGGCAGAACGACCAGAGTGGTTTTTGAGATGAATCCTTTTAGATGAAGGCGGTTGGGGTGGAGTATGGAAAAGGGAGGAGGATGAAATGGAGAACAAAAGTGAGGGAGAGAACATGGTCATCTCAACACCCCAAGGAGGGGCCGAGGGAGCGCCTCTAGGAAGCCAGCGCTCTATCTACCCCCCTCACTGTTCCTCTCACTGCACCTGCCCGGACACCCCGCGTGTAGTACGCTGGGAGTGGGCCAGGGCCCAAGCCTTCCCCGGATAGGGGCGGGGTCAGGCCGCTCCGGGGGCTGCTCCGCGGGCAGCTCCAGGTGCGGGCCGATGCCCCAGCACTCACCCGCGTCTAGAGCGGCTCAGGGGCGGGAAAGCGCAGCCGCGCACGGCTTTCCTCTCACGTTCGCGCGCCACTCGGTTACGTTCCTGGTCGGGCTGCTCTAGATGCAGGTGGTTTCTTCTCGTTGGTTTCGCTAATGGTGGTGAGGGCCCGGAAGTAGACGCCACAATGGCGCGGCGGCAGCGGGGCGGGGCAAAGGAGCCCTAGGCCACGCGGAGCCGCCCGCCCGCGCCGACGTCTGAAGGTCCCGCGCGCACGTAGCGCGCCCTTTCTCTCCGCCCCGTGCCGAGTTCAGAGAAGCGCGTCCTGCTGGCGTGACCCGTACGCTCACCCGTACCCAATGGGACGCCCAGAGAGGCGGGCGTGCGTACGACCCACTGACACGTCTCACCGCTTCATTTTCCGGTTGCGGAAACTGCGAGAGGGAGGTAGAGTGTTTCACCTGAGATCATGTCAGGTCTCTCAATGGTTTCTCTGACAAGCACCTGCACTGCACCCTCCCATTGACAAGAGGGCGCTCCACCCAGTACTGGGCTGGGATTAAATTCCGGCTAATAGTCGTTGAATTATGAGGGCAAGGATCGCTAAGGTTATTGGAATGGCATCTGAAGCCCCACTGTCCGGTTTCCAATCCTGTCTTCACCGCGTCCTTTGGTATGCTGTGAAAGTTACTTCACCTCGCTATGCCTCAGTTCCCTCCTTTGTAAAGTACAGAAAGTATCACGGTAGTGCTATCATGGAAGATTAAATGAGATAGTGCCTTTGACTCCATTAGCAAAAGACCAAGCATGCAGTAAGCATTCGTTAACTGTTATATTACTCACCCCTGTATCACTAGCACTTAACCTAGTGCCGCACGCAGGGGACAGTACATATTTGTGGAATTAATGAATGTTAGAGCAACAGATGAGGAACCAGGACCAGAAAGGATAAGGAACTTTCTAAACGCCACACAGTAATTAATGGCATAGGTGGGACTAGATTCAGCTCTAATTATAAGTGTACAGCTCTCTTTCCGCTAAACATGTGATCTGTTCTTTAAAATTCATTTTTGTGGCAGAAAGGGTTTTTTGCGAAAAAGCACGAAGTCTTACAAATTTTTAAAATGTACTGTCACCAGTTTCCATCTAAATAACTTTGAGTGGTGTTTTACTCAGGCCTGAGTTCCTAAAGACAGGTACCTTTGAGTATTGGCAATGACCCAGTTTAAGTAGACTGAAGGTTTCAAGAAGCACTGAAACAATGAACAAATAGATTTTAGGCAATTACTGTACTGGCAGCACTACCCTAAATTCTGAAGATATAGTGGTGAACAAAATTAGCCCCCTGCCTTCAAGGAGCTCTCAGTCTAGCAGGGAAGAAAGACATTAAACAATTCATTACAAATACATGGTGGTATGTTCTCCAAAGGAATACAAAAATGAATTCTAGAACTGGAAAAGAACTTATGACTGCAGAGTATCTCCACTATATTTTCTTAAATAACATATATTATTTATTGTCACATATTATTTATAAATATATGTGTATATATGTATATATATATAGTTAAGTGAAACAAGTTGCAGAATAATGTGTATAGTATGATTATACTTTGGTGAAAACAGAATTTTACATATGTGCACATATGTTTGATCTGTTTGTATGAGCAAGGGGAGTTGTGGAAGGCTGCTCAGCAGGCTGTTAATATTGATCACATCAGGAGGTCAAGGTGTGATGATTAGCTTTGTGTTTATACATTCTCCTATTGCATTGTTTCACTGGTTATAACAAGCATTTGTGATTTTTGAATTTGAAGAACAGCAAATAAAAAGATCTTTAAAATTAGAGGGACGAAAGGAATAAGAGGAAAAGATACCAATAAAAATGCCTTTTAAAGAGTGTGGACAGCCAGTCTCTCCTTGCAAAAAGGGACCAAGGAAAGACAAATGGCACTCAGAATTCAGAGACAGTGGCAAGGAGTCAGTTTAAGATGCTGCTTCCTTCTAGTACAGGAAGGAATACCAAACTGGAAGTACTGATACAAGATGCTCTGAAACAGAATAAACCATGGAATTTTCAACCCCAAAAGTGCTGTCAATGAGAGATTGTCTAAAAACCCAGTTCTCTACTTAAAGCAGAGCTTAAACATACTTTGCATTTGAAGTGAGGTTAGTGAGATGGTTGATTTGTAGTCAGGTGATTCATTTTTAAAACGCCTTTCCACATCGTAGCCCTAATTTTAAAAATACATGCAATTAGTTTCTGCTAAAATTAAAAATATTTATAAATATTCTTTGGCCCAGCTAACCCATTTCTTGTAATCTCTCCCACAGAAATTAAAGCACCAGAATGTAAGGCTAAATGTATAAGGTCAAATGCATTGTTGTTGATAATAGTGGGAAATATCCATCAATAAGAGAATGGTTGAATTAATTATAGTGCATCCATATAGTATAATATTAAGCATAAAATAAGCAGCTTATCTCACCTGCACTAAACACTTCAGTAAACACACTAACCTGCTCCTTGTGTGTGTGGGGGGGTGAGGGTTGCTTTTGAATTTGGTTGCCTTCATGTACCCAGCAGGTAAGGCAAGATTGCATTAAAAGCTGACAACACTGCATATTTGGTAACTTCTGCCAAGTGCATGCATTATTCAGCATGAGAAGTCATTAATTTTTAGTAATTGGCGATCACTTGCATTTGAACATTCAAATTTTCGAAATCTGTCCAAAGGCCTTTGGGAAATTAACATGACTTTCTGCAACAGTTCAGTGGAATAATAAATATTGAAGAAAATCTAAGGTGGATTGTTTTCTGCATAACATCTTTTTAAAGGGTTAAAAATGTCTTCTGTGTTTACCAAAATTAGTAGCTATAATATATGAACCTCTTCTGTCCAGAATTTCACAAGTGTTCATCTTTAATAAACAAATTCCCTTGTCTGAGCAAATTCATTATTGTTTCCATTTGAGTATAGTTTGGTCCCTAAATGAATCTCATTTGTGTTTTCAGGCATATTCATGCTTGCAATCTCATTTTAAAATGTTTTTCCATTTGATGACCATCTGGAAGCTTTCCTTTTTTAAAATTAACAAACCTATTTGCCTGCCAACAAATATGTATTAAGTGTTTACAGTAGGTCAGGCTCTGTGTTAGGTATTGTTTTTTTCAAAAGCCTTTTTTTATTATGGGGAATTTCAAACATATACCGAAATAGAAAAGTATAATGAAATCACATGTACTTTTTAAGGAAGCTTCAACATCCTCAATTCAAAGCCAACCTTATTACATCTATACTCTTTCCACTTCCCTCCCTTCCATATTATTGTGAAGCACTTCTGGGGCATGTCATTTCATCCATAAACATTTCAAAATGTATAAGAGATAAGGGCTTCTTAAAAAACCCCACAATACCACTAGAAAACTAAAAAATGAATAATTCCTTAATATACTTATGGAATTACTTGACAGTGTTCAAATTACCAATAATATCACAAGTGTCATGGTATTTTAATAATCTGAAGCAGAATCTAAATAGTCTACACACAGTGATCGAGTTTTGTGTCTTTTAAGTCTCTTTAGTCTATAGGTTTCTCTTTTGCTCATTCTCCCCCTTGACATTTCTTTGTTAAAGAAGTCTGGTTGTTTGTCTTGTACATTTACCCACAGTCTGGTGCAGATAGCCTCATTCTGGTTCCTTTAATGTGTTTCTCTGCCGTTTGTGTTCCTTATAAATGGGTAGTTGGATCTAAAGTAGGGTTGCCAGATTTAGCAAATAGAAATACAAAGTTCCCAGTTAAAATTGAATTTCAGATAAACAATGAATACTTTTTTAGTATAACTGTGTCCCAAATTTAGTGTATGGGACATACTAAATATTGCATGGGACATGCTTACACTAAAAATATTAGTTGTTGTTTATCTGAAATTCAGTTTTAACTGGGCATCCTGAAATTCATCTGGTAACCATAACCCTAATCTAAAAGCTTTGTTTGATTCAGGTTCAGTTTTTTGGGGGGGAGGAAGCGGGTGCAAAATTACTTCATAGGTGGTGGCGTGTGCTTCCTTCAGGAACATTATGTCTGGTTGTCTTTATTTTAAATGTTTTATTTATTTTGTTTTGTTTATGTTTGGCTGCATTGGGTCTTCGTTGCTGTGCACGGGCTTCTAGTTGTGGCGAGTAGGTGCTGCTCTTCATTGTGATGCATGGGCTCTAGGTACGCAGGCTTCAGTAGTTGTGGCATGCAGGCTCAGTAGTTGTGGCTTGCGGGCTCTAGAGCACAGGCTCAGTAGTTGTGGCACACAAGCTTAGTTGCTCCGCGGCATGTAGGATCTTCTGAACCAGGGCTCGAACCCGTGTCCCCTGCATTGGTGGGTGGAGTCTTAACTACTGAGCCACCAGGGAAGCCCTGTCTGGTTGTCTTTGTGATGATAGCTGCCATTGATGCCTACATCCATAATTCATTAGGGTTGCAATATGGTGGTCTTCTAATTTTCCAAGGCATATTTTTGGTTTTTTTTTTTTTTTTTTTTTTTTTTTTTGCGGTACGCGGGCCTCTCACTGTCGTGGCCTCTCCCGTTGCGGAGCACAGGCTCCGGACGCGCAGGCTCAGCGGCCATGGCTCACGGGCCCAGCCGCTCCGCGGCATGTGGGATCTTCCCGGACCGGGACACGAACCCGCGTCCCCTGCATCGGCAGGCGGACTCTCAACCACTGCGCCACCAGGGAAGCCCTCCAAGGCATATTTTTAAGAGGAAGTTTGGTGTAGTGATTAAGAAGTCAGGCTCTGGCATAGGAAAGACTTGGCTTAAGCTCTGGCTCAGCTACTTTCCTAGTTGTGTGACCTAGGGCAAGTTAGGTCACTTTTCTCAGCCTTAGCTTCCTCATTGTAAAACAAGGTTAATAATAGTACCTATCTCATAAGATTTTTTTTTTGAGGATCAAATGAGTTAAGGTATGTGGAGGATTTAGAATGGTGTCCAGCACACAATAGATGCTCCTAAGAGCCGGCTATTATATCTAATGAGACTCTTGAAGAATTATGGCCTTTCAAATTCAGGATTTCTCAATATTAAAAACTTTAAATCCTCCACTCAGCAGTTATATTTTCACATAATTAATAAAAATAACAATAAGGATGTATTGAACGAACAGCCTCTCCTATTTGGACAGTGCTTTGCAGTTAACAAAGGCCTTCTTCACATGATTCCATTCTCATCTGATCCTCATAGCAGCTTGTTAATCAGGACTGGTCTTATCTGTTTTTAAATCTGAAGAATCTTGGGCTTAAGGAGGTGACTTGCTCAACTTGTAACACAGCTAGAAAGTCCCACCGTAGAGTAGGGACTGAGTCCTAGTACAAGGCTCTTGAGGGAAAACACTGAGTGAGGAAAACTGTGTGGTCCTCCCTCTGTGCAACACTTTCATTTCTTGGTTCTGAGGAACAACACTATCTTGTTTTCTTTTTCAACTTTTCAGCTTCTTGTTTCTTTCCCAGACTAATCCCTCCTCGTCCCCAACCTCTGTCTCTTTCTTCTCTTCAAAATGTAGTTGTTCCCCAGGGTTCTATCCTTGGGCCATTTTTATTGTTATATTCTTCCCCTTTAATATCTACTCAATAGCTTCATCTATTCAAATAGCTTCAACGATTCCCTCTGGGAAGATGATTTCCACATCTATATTTCTGGCCTCTACCTCTTGAATTTTGGACCCCAAATTTCAGTTGCCTGCTTGATATCTCCATATGGCTGTTTCAGACAGAATCTTACATTCAATGGGACTGCTTATCTGGATCCTGGCTTTAACCAATCAACTATATAAATCAAACAAACAAGGGGCCGATTGAGGAAGTTTGAATAATTACTGATGACATTAAGTATTTGATGACATTAAAGGCTTAATGTTGCCTTTTTAGGTGAGATAATTATATGTGGCTATGTTAGGAATATCTTTCAGAAATACATACTGAAGTGTTTATAGATAATATCATATGATGTCCAGGATTTACTTCAAAATAATCCCATTGGGGAGAGAAGGAATAGGTAAGGGTATTGATTGGCTGTGACTTGATAATTGTTGAGCTAGGTAGTGGGTATATGGGACTTCAATATCCTATTCTCTCTTTTCCTCTATGTTTTGAAATTTGCATAACAAAAAATTTTAAAAGCTTAAATAGGCCCCAAACTGAATTGATTAACCTTGTCTACATCCATCTCCTGACAATCATTTCCTCTTATCTTCCCAGTCACTTATTATGAAAACCAAAGCTCTTGGTTTCTTCCTTCTCCCTGACCTCTACACCCAATCAATTGCTAAGTCAGGCCGAGCCTCACTTCACAGTGAATCCTGCTTCTGTCCTCTCTTTCCCATTCAAACTGCCACCACTCTCTTAAGTCCCTAATTACTTCTTGCCTGCACTAGTTTAATAGCATTCATAAATTTCTCTCCATTTCCAGTCCCTCCTCACTTGTATATGTGAAGCATCTAGCATAGTGCTTGGTACTTAGTCCCTTCTCCATTTCTCCTCAATAGTGAATTCCTCTTCCTTCCTGCTGCCTGCTTAACCCTCTGATGACATCTCCCTACCCTGAGACTGCTCCTCACTCCCTTTCAGAATTGCTTTCTTCCCCATCCCTCCAGGATCCTGCACCCTCACTTCTGCCTCCAATCCACCCAGCTGCTATGCTTTGTGGAGGAAGCACGTGTCTGAATAAAGAATGATTTCTCAGTTCCAAAGTTAGAGCGGGGTTTTTCATAGCTGTAGGTGAGTGGAGTCTTTATGTACAGACAAAACAGGCATACTAAGTGTGAGTAAAAGAGAAGCAAGTTTTAAAGCTGCCTCTTGTCCCCTCAACTCATTGGAGAAGAGGCAAGATCTCTAGTCCAGAGGGATCGCTTTTAGATCCAGGCAGGCTAGGGTAAATGCCAGTGGCAAAGAAGGAGCTGGGTGGATATTATTCCAGCAAGCTGGGGACTTCTTGAGGAAATACCTCTTGCCTAGTCTGGCTAAGGGAGGAAGAGCAAGAACTGCCTCTGGTGGGTCTCATAGAGGCAGCATCAGCAGTATGGATTGGGTGAAGGTCCTGTTGCTCGGGGCTGTCCCAGAGAAATAGAACCCTTACTTTTGGTGGCCTGCCTAGGTGTAGTTCTGTCTGTTTTGGAGAGCAGCCAGGCATTCAGGAGCTGGGCTGACCAAGCACAAAAAACCCCCCTATCCTTTAAAAAAATTCTGTAAATCAATCACATTCTTGCATTTTAAGCATAACACTTGCAACTAAAACTAAACTGCTGTATTATAATCAAGATGCATCTGCCTGTTTTATATTTAAGGCCCACAGGCTTCAACTAATTTAGGGGACCATCTGGTGAGAAAGAGAGAAAGTCTTATTACAAAGTGGCATTTGTTTGCAGGCTCAGGCCTCAGAAGGGATTGTCCTGGGGATCCCAACCAATTTCCAGTGCTCCTGACTTAGATAGAAAGGCATGGCTCTGGAGTCAAATATATCATATTCAGTTCCTCCTGCAACATTAACAAACTGGTGTCTTGAGCCATAGGACTAATGAGGTTTGAATTTCCTCAGTTTCCTCATATGTTAAATGGGAATTAGATTATACTTGAAGTTGCTGGGAAGATAAAGGAGATAAAGTCTCCCAGAGGGAGCCTAGAAACATTGCTTCCTTTCCCTTGATCCATAACTTAATCTTCCCTCTTATTCCCTCTGAGCCTTGCTCTTCTTGCCTACTTTGTGTAATATCCACTTTCACATGGATAGACGTGGGCATGCTTTTACACTGAGCTTTGAACAAAAGTTCTGAAAAATAAGCTTTATTCCAATGCTGTTATTTGTTCACTTCTACAGAAGTTAAAGAATTGAAATGGAATTACCCTGGGATGCAGTGGTCAGAGGGCAATTTTGCCTCTTCTGCAGTATGCTAAGCAAATCTATTCTCAAAGTCCTCCTGTCCTACATTTAAGTAGTTAAAAGGATTAGACCAGTTAGCTGGGACAAGTGCCAGTTGCAGCTCAGGGGAGGGAGGAGAGGGAGTTAGAAAGCAGGTTGGTTAGAGATGGAAAATCTGGGAATGGGGATGCTCTTTGATTTTAACTAGATAACTGCTACTTAGGTGACAGCTTTATTTCAAGTGAGAATATGAATTTGGCTGTATTCCTAGTTAGAATCTAATGCTTAAAATTTCCTCTAAATCGAGAAACAAAATTAAAAAGTGATGATTGAGATAGGCAAATGTAATTGCTGAAGCTGAGTAGTAGCTACCTGGAACTTCATTGCACTATTTTCTATACTTCTGTGTGTGTTTGAAAATATCCGTAATTAAAAGTTTTTTGTTTATGTGACAGTTATGGGACAATGGAGGTCACTCAAAAACTGGGGAATTTGATGTCATGTCAGTAAAGCTAGTAGAGGATATTTGAACCAAAAGAACTCCTTAGAGGAAATGTGGTGATTTCTATAATTCTTATCTAGCTAAGTGGATTTATTTGAAGGATTAAACAGCATGCAGATAAGACATTTGATGGATATAATATAAATTGACCTCCAAAAGTTTTTGATAAGATCTTACGACCACTGTTTTGGGTTTGTTTGTTTTTTAGGTTTTTGTTTGTTTGTTTTGGGGTCATGCCACACTTGCAGGATCTTAGTTCCCCAACCAGGGATTGAACCCGGGCCCACAGTAGTGAAAGTGCAGAGTCCTAACCACTGGACCACCAGGGAATTCCCACGACCACTGTTTTTAAGGGAATTGAGTCACTATAGGACTGTGACCTTCTTTCCTCTCAGTAGATATCACCTTAGAAATAAGAAACATAGAGTTTAATGAGGCTAAGGACATTATTCTGACATTTTGAAAATATGATTTCTTAGGGATTGGTGGGGGGGGCTAGTTTAAAAAAAATCTTTATAAAAGATCCAAAGGAAGGAATGCACAGTGAAATCTCCAGGTGGAGAATTACAGAAACTTCCTGACAATAAAAAGCTTAGTTGATGGGAATAAACTATAAGGAAATCTCATGAATATGGGCATGGGTATATTCACTGGTAGCTATGAAGATTGGCTTTAGTTGTTGCTCTGAGTTGTTGCTAAACTACTTAGGGATATTATGAAAACCTTGCTTGGCAAGGCTCTAGGCATGAAGGCTCATTATAGAATGACTTAACAATAATTCACATATGTAAATGTACACATATGCATTTGATGCTAGAGTAGTGGCTGGGATTGATTGTGGATCACAGGAGAACAGATTTTTCTCCTCCTAGAATTGGCATGTTGGAAGGTAGGTACTCTATTATAGACACCTGCAATCCATCCTGTCAGGGGCTGGGAGAGAGTGTAAAACTAAAATCTAGTAGGGAAGAAAAAATAATCTGCCCTCAGAGGCTTTCCCTTCCCTTCAGGGAGAGGATTGATAGTCTTGCTGACAGTGGAAAAAATAGGTCAAAAGCCTCCTTGTTGAGAGGTATTACCCTTCTGCTTGAAGGAACAAAAATGAGAGTAGCAAGTTCTCACGTGGTGGTTGTAGAGCAACACATTTCCGGATGAGAGCTGAAGAGGCAAGCTATACTCCTGACAGGACCAGCAATGTAATTTGTAGGGCTCAGTGCAAAATGAAAATGTGGGGCCCCTTGTTCATGAATTACTCAGAATTTCAAAATAGTGACAGCAGAGTATTAAACCAAACATGGGCTCTTCTAAGCTTGGGACCCTGTGTGATAGCACAGGTTGTATGCCCATCAAGCTGACCTTACTCCTGGGCAGCAGGAATAGTGATAACAAAAATTCAGAAGACATAATAGAAAGGTATAAAGCAGAAAATCAAGATCATCTAAAACTCCCACCACATAGAAACAACCCTTGTTATTTTGGTGTATATATCTAAGAGATGTTTCTGTATACATATACATATATAGACACATATTTATACAGTTTTTTATACTATGGAAATTGTATGTTTAAAAGGAGATAAGGGGGCTTCTCTGGTGGCACAGTGGTTAAGAATCTGCCTGCCAATGCAGGAGACATGGGTTCGAGCCCTGGTCCAGGAAGATCCCATATGCCGTGGAGCAACTAAGCCCGTGCACCATGACTACTGAACCTGTGCTCTAGAGCCCGCAAGCCACAACTACTGAGCCCATGTGCCACAACTACTGAAGCCTGCGCTCCTAGAGCCTGTGCTCCGTAACAAGAGAAGCCACTGCAGTGAGAAACCCGCACACTGCAACGAAGAGTAGCCCCCGCTCGCCGCAACCAGAGAAAGCCTGTGCGCAGCAACGAAGACCCAACATAGCCAAAAATAAAAAAATAAATTAATAAATTAAATTTTTTTAAAAAGGAGATAAGGCCCAAAATGGAGTCACTTGTGCTAAGCCCATGTCACCAAATGGAGACTTAATACATACAAAACCTAATTACAGTTTCAGCCTCTCCTAGGAATGTAATCCTAACCAGTCAGTCTGGAATTTCCTGGTTAGCACTAAAGAGGTAATCTCCTTGATGGACCCCTGCTGTCCCCCCAGAGGAAGGTAACCTTGCTTGAAACAACCAGCTCTTTGCTAGAATAACTTCCTTGTTCTGCCTCCTTCTACCTGTAAAAGTCTTCCATTTTGTACAGCTCCTCAGAGCTTTTTCCTATTTGGTAGATGGTATGCTGCCCAATTCATGTATTGTTTAATAAAGCCAATAAGATGTTTAAAATTTACTCAGTTGAACTTTGTTATTTAACAGATTTGGTGGCAGCAGTGGGACTGAAGGAGACTTCTGATGGCTTCAGGGACAATGAGAAACACAGGAGTGATACCTTGTGAACCCCTTGAGTTCTCTTTCTCGCCATTTCTGAGGGCCATGGGTAAGTTCCTCGTGGTTCTGAGCTCCACTCTCTTTGCCTTGAGCTTCCAACCTAATTGGCTTTCTGCAGTTCCATGCTGGGACCTTCTGGTAGTTAGACCACAGTCCCCTATTTGACTGGAAAACCCCAGCCCTTAGTTCAGTCCCAAGATTCCATGTTGGGAACTGCTGGCGATTCTGTCAATAGTTCCCCATTTGTTTAGAATCCCAGTCTGTAGTCCCCACTTGTTGGGTCTGCTGGTTCAGTCCTTTCCTAAGTCCCAGGTTCCACACTGGGAATTGCTGGTGGTGTGTACAGGGCCTTCTCTTGTCCAGGCCACAGTAACATCTCTTGGTTACTGCTGGTGTGTTAAGGTGCACATGTTTGTTTATCTTGTTTTGTGTAGATAAGGGCTATTGCTAATGGGATTCTTGGAAGCCAAAAGTCGCAAAATTGGTGGGCATGGGTCGAGCACTTAAAAACTGATGGAGCACTTACCACCTAACTCTAAGATTCCTGTGTTAGGATAAGTTGATCACCAACCTCAAGAAAATTTCCATGCAATGAGGTATGCTGTAAAATGCCACACAATCCCCAATGCAGCAGCACACCCCTCTTAGGTTTTACAGTAGTCCCCCCATATCTGCAGTTTCACCTTCCATAGTTTCTGTTACCCCTAGTCAACCGTGGTCTGAAAATATTAAATGGAAAATTCTAGAATTAAACAATTCATAAATTTTAAATTGCACACCATTCTGAGTAGCTTGATGAAACCTTGAGCCCTCCAGCTCCATCCTGTCCAGGATCCCCAGCCAATGACATTGTCTGCTTCTGACATCCAGCCATCAACATCATGGCTCGATGATCTAGGATCACCCAAAGCAGACGATCCTTCTGACATATCATAAGAAAGTCAATAGTAGCCTAATGCTACATCACAATGCCTACGTCATTCACCTCACTTCATGTTATCACATAGGCATTTATCATTTCACATCATCACAAGAAGGGTGAGTATAGTACAATAAAATATTTTGTGACAGAGACTACATTCACATAATTTTTATTACAGTATATTGTTATAATTGTTCTATTTTGTTATTAGTTATTATTGTAACTCTCTTACTGTGCCTAATTTATAAATTAAACTTTACAATATGTATGTATGTTCATATAGGAAAAAATATATATAGGGTTTGGTACTATCCTTAGTTTCAGGCATCCACTACGGGTCTTTCTTGGAATGTGTCCCCTGTGATTAAGGAGGGACTACTGTAGTTTGCTCTGAGAGACCAAAAAGGCTTAGCTAAAAGAAATGGGATCCTTAAATTCCAAAGAGTTGAATGCACCACCTTTTGGCACACCTCCTTATTTTATGTCTAAGAACTATGGTCCCGGAAGCTATAAATATCTACAAAAATGGCAGAATCTTACTAAAAAATCCTAGAATTACAATGGCCATTATGGGGAATGTTCCAACTAGACAAGATCGTTCAGTTAAGAGGTTCACTAAAAAGCAAAGGTTCCCAAATCAAACAAACAGAATGGGATACCTATTTTAATTGGTATGTAGAAGCTTCCAAAAGGCTTCTAGATTCCAAAATAGCTTCAGTGAAAATTTTGTTATAAAAGGCTAATGGAAAATCAAAGACACAAAAGGTATCTAAAACAACACCAAGGCCTCCCAAATTACAGCCTCCTAGGGGTCCATCATCAAAATGCTGTCCTAGAGATTGATATCTATTGTAATCAACTGGGATACTGGAAAAGAGATAGTCCTCAAAGGTCCTATGCAAATTCTTCAACATCAGCTTGAATGCCCCCATATCTACCTTCTAAGGAGGGGCCCCTCCAGAGTTGATGAGACTCTGAGGGATTTTTCTAGTAAACTGATACTTTATTCCCTTAAGCAGCCAAGGGGAAACTAAAGTTAAAATCAATCAAAAACTTTGCCAAATTCTGGTAGATACCAGAGCTTACACTCTCTACTTTAAACCCCACTCAGAGCCTGCAGATGGGATCCTGGGAAAACTGGCAGAAACTGGCTAAGGGTAATAATTTTTGCTAGAGTTGGCTCTCCCAGATCTCTGTCTGTTGTATCCTGTAGAGAAAGGAAAATAAAATACCGTTTGCACCCTCTTTGGGGGCGCCTCTTTAGTTCAAGGAATTGTTCAATACTGCCAGAAATATTTACTGTTTTTCCTGGATGAAACCTGACAAAATATTTGAAAGGATTTTTTTTTAAAGTAGCTCTGCGGTCAGAAGTTGGCCAAGTTGAAGCTGATATTCAAAGCCTATTGGGAACTTTTTAAAAGGCCTTCTCCCCCAAGCTAAAATGAAAACTATACACCCAGAGGGAAAGAAAAACTTTCTGAAGCCTTTGTGGAAGGATTTACTAAAACATTTCAAAGACAAATATTTCTAAATCCAGAACATAGAAATATTTTGGTTTTCATCTTAGTTGGGAATCTTCTCCCTGATACAGAAAAGCAAATTGAAGATAATGTGGTTGGATGAGTGGAACAACCTATGATGCCCCTTAAGTTGCAACCCAATTTCTTGAGAAATTAAAAGCAACTGTCCTTATCTTACAGATCTTTGCAAAATCAGAAATGTGGCTCCAGAAAAAATGCAAAGTCCACCTATCCTTTTTACCTATCCCAAAACCTCCCCTACTTATCTCAGAAAGCTTGTAAGTATTGTAAAAATTCTGGTCTTTAAAGAACAAAAGTCCTTCTTGGAGGAACTTGCATTCTTTCCCTGAGCCTTTGAGAAGTAAACGTTTTACCTAGTCTTTCTCTGGGAACTCTTATCTAGACCATCGCCAATTCCTGAGAATGAAAGAAAAAAGTGGGGGGAAGGCTTTTAAAAAATGCAAACTGCTATAAAAGCTCTCTTGCCCTAACTCTGGTCCACAGCTTCTATAAGGTTACTTGTTAAGGACAAATACAAATCTTCAGTGTCTTCTCCACAAATATTGTTAGAAGAAGCTTTAGCCATAGCCATTGGAGCAGGTATACTTATTTCAACCGTTCTTTTATAAGCTAGTGAGTTTTATATTATCATATCTGTCTCATGGTTAAAATTTTAGGACAAGAACTATAAAGTCTCAACTATAAAGTTTGCATCTGTATGTTTATGTGTGTCTCTCTATATATGTTGTAGATGTGTGGTATATATATTTTTTTACCTCCAGATGGTATTGCCAAAATTAATTTGTAAAAGAGTTCTGTTTAATTGGCTTAAAGAAAATGAATGCTTATATGAATTAAATATTTATAAAATTCTCAAAAAATATAATAGAAACTAACCCAAATGCTTTTCAGGTTCGTGTGATCTAGGAAAATATTTGGTATTAAAGCTAATTTAAATCTGTTGGTTTAATTAAAATAGATATGTCTTTAGAGTTATCAACATTGAATATAATGCAGACATACAACTTTTATTCTACCTAGGTTTATTAGTCAAATAAGTTCATGTTATCTCTGTTATAAAACTTGTCAGTAAGAAACATAACTTGGTATGATGAAGTAATCTAAGCATAATTGTTGAAAACAAATGAATTAAATAGATGTAAGTGAGATAAGAGTTTTTAGGTGAACTTTTTAGCAATGATTATATTTTACAGTATATCTACTTAAGCAGTTTCCCCAAATCTTTTTGGTAACCTGAAACCTTAAAGTTTTGCTAAGTTAAATTAAATGATAGTCATTAAATATCTAGATAATTTCCAAATAAGATGAAATACTGAAACACTAATTACTGAATGTAGATTTATCCACTTTTGGTTTTGTTTTACAGAGCAGCTAAAGATATTTGGGTTCATTAGTAAACATGTTTTGTGCCACAATGAAAAACAATCACTATGAAAAAGCATATGTTTCTAGAAAATATAAAATGTTTATAAATTTGCCACAAAATGCTAATGTATAAAATAGTTCACAATTGTTTACTTATTTATTTTCAGTAGAAATTAAAGTTTTTAAGCGTTGAAAGTTATATGTAATTAAAACTACTAGAAATAATAAGGGAAAGTTTCTGTATGCAAGGAAAGTAGGATGTATGTTTTCAGTAAAAGAAGGTATGAGGAGTGGAAATGCATTTTTGTTGAGGGAAAGGAAAGTAGTTTTGTCCTAAGGCTGGTTATTTCAGAATGGAAAAGAGGGAAAACATAGGAGAAAATCTGAATGTAAAAAAAAAGTTGTAAAAGGTTTATGGGAAAGGAATCTTGGGAAATAATTTTCTGCATGGTCAAGCTGGCTAAGATTAAAATGAATTTATTTGAGTGAAAAATGAGTTTTACTATCAAAAGTAGCTGGTGCAATATTAGAATTTGGTTTTCTCTCTGTTAAAAGGACAAAGATTTTGTGCACTATTGATCTGCTCTTTTAAGAGATTGTAAATGGTTTTTCTTTATCTTTCAAGTAATTTGCCTAGAAGATAAAGATTTTGTGTCTTATCAAAATAATTTCCTGTTTCACATTGTCTTTATCAAGTCTTTGATTACTTAAGAAAATTGAGTCTTCTCTATTAAAAGAGCTAAGGTATTTGTTTGTTTACAAGTATTTAACTTTCTGTATTTGCCTGTGAAGTCTAATTGTCACTATGGATAAATAGATAATTAAGTATTGTTTCAGTGACCTATGATCCTATTTGACCAAATGTTTTTAAAGCCTTTTGATATTTTTGAAAACTCCCCCCTCCACCACCCAAAAAAAATCAAATTCTAAATGAAGTCTTTTTGATCTGGAAGTAACTTCGAGATTTTTCCAGAAGCCCCTGGAAAATCACAAAAGAATTATTACTTTCCTTAGAAAAAGAGAGATGTTAAACTTATTAGGCATATTTGATATGCAAAATTACATGGGAAGCATTGTCAAATAAGTAGTACTAAGCCTTCTTTATGTTGTATTTATATAGATATATGTGTTCCAGAAATTGTGTGAAATTCTTGGGAATTTGAAGTGTCCTGGTATGTTATCAGTAATAATTCCAGTTATTATCTTAAAATGTTGTATGTCACAGAAATAACCAAATTTCCTCATCAATTCCATTGTAATTAATTCTCCTCAGATCTTTAACAATGAGCATTTTTAAAGTCTTTTTACAGACAGTTACTGTTTTACTCTGATACTTTTGTAAAAATGTTCCTGCAAAGTACTTCCATCTTCAAGGAGATTCATGGAAAGAACTTTGTCAAGTACAGGTTTCTGATAACTTTAAGATCATAAAGCTGAACTCAGTGAGAATTTCCAGAGCTAATGGAAAAATTGGATTCAAGCAGAACAATTATTAATTACATGGGTCTGAATGAACTGAGGAGGATGATTATAATTTTTAATGACTTTTTGGTTGAAACATTGCTGGTTCCTTATGTTTTGTTTTTCCGGATTTAAGGAAACTTTTTCTCTTAAGCTAGCTATGACGTGCAGCAATTTGGTAAAGTATACCTTTGTAAGCAAAGATGAAACATGTACTTTTTCTCCCTACCCAATCCCTCCATAATTTAGAAACTCTTGAGTATTCTTTTCATGGCAATATAGTTATTTGAATAAGTTCAATAAGGATCTGTTTGTTCTCCTTGTAACAGAACACAATTAGAAACACTGGCTATATTACAATACCAAGGCTTTGACAGGAAAGTCATATTTGAGAGAGACATGCATAGACTAAGATATGACCAGACAGCTTTAAGGTACTAAGGTTGACTTCATGGAGCCAATAAAGCCTCTCAGAAACATCGACCTGGTAGTTTGCTTACTGGATTCCCGGCAGCCTTACCAGGTAGGTAAGGAAAGTCACTTCCTGGCAGGCTCAGAAAGCTCAGGATATTTGGGGGATCTGAAGAAGAGAGGAATTCACACAACTATAGGCAAAATCTTGACTAGGCTTCCTGTCCTCAGAGGCTTTTAAGAGTTCAAGCTGAGATTTCTTATGAAAAGTTCCAGCAAAGCTGTCTTAAAAAGAACTTATATGGTCAATCACTATTCTTGTTGCACTTATGTATAACAAGGCCAGTTTTAATGCAAACAAATTAGTTTTACTGTGATTTTCTTGGTAAAAAAATGGGGGTGATTGTAGAGAGAAAAATTATGTTTGCACCTTTGTAGATACTAGATTTTGGTCCTGTTAACTGTCTTAGAAGTTCTGTTATATACCTGTAAACTGGACTGGATCCTCAATTCTTTTAGTTTCGTCAAATATCTGGCTATAATTCTCCAAACTAACGTTTCCATTTTCTCCCACCCTTCTGATTTGGAATCACTAAGGATAAAGGCTGCTGTTAAATTTTCTTGGAAGGGACTATACCAGGTTTTCCTCATTTATCCAGATGGCAGCCAAACTTCAGGGACTTGAACCTTGGGTACACATCTCACAGCTAAAGAAGGCTGCACCCGACAACTGGTCCTGTGTAGACACTGGAGACTCCAAATCAGAGGAAGAGAAGTAGCTAACATTGATGTAGACTGCCAAGATGCCAGATCAAGACTTCATACTTTAGCTAAACATGAAACTCTCTCTCCTTCTCTTTCTTTCCTTTACTCTTCTAGGCCATTGCTAATAGAGTTAACCTTTCAGACTGCTGGATTTGTCATCAAAAATGCCTGTCTGTGATGCCAGAGACCCCCTGGTCCTCCCTGTGACCAATTTCTCTTCTATTCCCAATTGACGCCCCCCCCCCCCAGGAATCACTTAGAGTCTGACTTTCACGGCCAGAACATCCTGTGCCTTCTTTGACTTTTCTTCCATTATAACTGTACTTGCCCAATTAGATACAAATACCTGTGTAAATCATAGTACATATGCACCCCCACGCTCTTATGATTATCTAAATCAGATCTTCCCCCAATCATGAAAAGCTCTCACCAGCAGCACTCATCTTTGCAAGGAATTAGAACAACTTTTCATTTCAGGCTCAGAGGTTTACTTTCCAATTGTGCTGAAAACCTAACTGACCCCTGGCTTGAATGGACAAATGCAACAATCCATTAACAATACCACTTTGGTGGGAATGGTTTGTGCCCTGACAGGATTTATCTTTGTCTGTGGTTTTTGTCATTCTCCTTGAGCCTGTGAATGCCTAGATGGCTGGTGCATACCTGAGCAATCAATGCCACAGTTATCTAACTGTGCCCCTAGCTGTCCACAATCAAACTGAGACAGCTCATTGGTCAACTCCCCTGAATTTACATCGTCCAGTTAGAAAAGACCTCCCAGGAGGTGTTCATGATTCAGGAGTCACTTCCTTTGGCAGGTCCCTACTTCCCTGGTTAGGAGTGAATACAAGTAAGGCTATGATCAGGAACCTCTCCTTAACTCTTGAAAATACTTCAGAATCTACTGCAAAAGCCATAGCTGCCCAACAAAAATCCTTACCCTCTGTGATAAAGATTGCTCTTGATTAAAAGATAACCCTTGATTATCTTTTAGCTGAGCAGAGTTGTTTGTGCTGTGGACAGCACCATTTGCTGCACCTGGATTAGCACTTCTGAAGTTGAAACTCAGCTGTATAAAATCACAGAATAAGCCACTGGCTTAAGAAAGTAACACCTTCAACGGGTTCTTTCTTTGATGTAGTTGATTTTGATTGGTTTGGGTCTTGGGGACCATGACTCCAAAGTGCACTCCAGGCTTTGGGAATTATCCTGCTTACCACAGTCATAGTAGTCTCCCTGATGTGCTGTGTTCTCTCAAAAGCTTTAAATGCATGGTTGCAGCTGCTCACCACCAAGCAAATGTTCTAAGACTGGAATGTCAGGAAAGAACGAAGAGAACGACCAGCTAAAAAATTGTGAACCTGAAGTCATGACCTGTGAATGCTACAGAGGTTCAGCAAAGAAAGTCATGACCTGTGAATACTACACAGAGGATCAGCAAAAACTGTTGGAACTTCAGAGCGGTAGCTGAAAGTGCCACTAATGCCTTAAATTTTGATTACATCTCCCAGTTAAGCTGAGAGTCTGATCAGAAGGGGGGAATTGTTAAAAAAGAGACAATAGGCCCCAAATGGAGTCACTTGTGCTAAGCCCACATCACCAAACTGAGACTTAATACTTAACCTAATTGCAGTTTCAGCCTCTCCCAGGAATGTAATTCCAATCAGTCTGGAATTGTCTGGTCAGCCGTAGTGAGATGATCCACCTGATAGACCCCTGCTGTCCCCCAAAGGAAGGTGACCTTGCTTGAAACAATCCACTCATTGCTAGTAATTTCCTTGTCCCTCCGCCTTCTGCTTGTAAAAGTCTTCTATTTTGTACTGCTCTTCAGAGCTCTTTTCTATTTGCTAGATGGGATGCTGCCCAATTCATGAATTGTTGAATAAAGCCAATAAGATCTTTAAAGCTTACTCAATTGAGGGACTTCCCTGGTGGTCCAGTGGTAAAGAATCCACCTTGCAATGCAGAGGACATGGGTTCGATCCCTTGTCAGGGAACTAAGATCCCACGTGCTGAGGGGCAACTAAGCCCGCATGCCACAACTACCGAGCTCACGTGCAACTAGAGCCCATGTGCTGCAAACTACAGAGCCCACGTGCCCTGGAGCCTGTGCACCACAACTAGAGAAGAGAAAACCTGCATGCCACAACTAGAGAGAAGCCCATGCACCACAATGAAGAGCCTGTGCGCTGCAATGAAGGATCCTGCGTGCCTCAACAAAGATCCTGTGTGCCACAACCAAGACTTGACACAGCCAAAAATAAATAAATAAATAAATAATAAATCTTTAAAAAACAACTTAGTTGAATTTTGTTACTTAACATGTATATTTTACATTCTCTTTTGTCACCTTTTTAAAAACTTACTACGTTTTACAGGGTTTTCCATGTTGGTAAATATAAATCATTTCAATCCTATTGTATAGAGATTGCATGTTCTATTTAACCAAACCCTATTGTTGGGTGTCTGAGGAATCCCAAGTTTTTCATTATTACACATGATGCACATTGAATATCCATACAAGTTGAGTGGGGATTGAATAGCTCAATCAGTATAAAGCACTTCACAGAGTACTTGGCAAATAGTAAGCTCTTTATAAATGTTAGTGTCATTTTTACATTGTCAAATTGCCCCATATAAAGGTGAACTAATTTACATTCCTGATAGCAGGGTGAGAGGGCTTAGTTTCCCTAAATCCTTGCCAGTTCTTTCAACTTTTGCCTTTTGTATTTCTTCCTCTGTGAATGGCCTGTTCATGTTCTTTGATGGTTCTCCTGTTAGATTCCTCATGCTTTAAAATTTTAATGGGTTTCAGTACTGGGGCTGTTAAGCCTTTGTAATATGAATAACAGGTACTTTTTCTTCTAGGTTTTTTGTTTAATATTTGATTTTATTTGCTTTAACCACACAGATGTTTTAAAGTTTAATACAGTTAAACCTGTCCATCTTTTCCTTTAGGATTTTGGTCTTTGCTGTCTTCTTCTTCTTCTTCTTCTTCTTCTTTTTTTGTGGTACACGGGCCTCTCACTGCTGTGGCCTCTCCCGTTGTGGAGCACAGGCTCCGGACACACAGGCTCAGCGGCCATGGCTCATGGGCCCAGCCACTCCGCGGCATGTGGGATCTTCCCGGACCAGGGCACGAACCCATGTCCCCTGCATCGGCAGGCGGATTCTCAACTACAGTGCCACCAGGGAAGCCCCCTTCTTTTTGGGGGGGCCACACTGTGAAGCCCTTGGGATCTTAGTTCCCCGACAGGGATTGAATCTGTGCCCCCTGCAGTGGAAGCACAGAGTCCAAACCATTGGACCTCCAGGGAATTCCCTTGCTGTCATCCTTTAGAAAGTCTTTTGCTAAAGCATAGGTTTGAAGTTCAATGGGGGTGAAACGTCTCCTACCTTAGGTTAGGTCCACTGGCTTTCCTCTGAGGCTTCATTGTTCTGGGGTGTGGTGTTCCAAATTCTACAACGGAGTTCTAAACACTAGAATACTTTCAAACGTACATGGGAAGGGAATACTTTTATTAACTTTGAATGATACAAGGTATATTAAGAATGAGTGTTTTCTACCTTCTTCCCACACAGAAAACACTTCTGCCTTTTCATATTTTCTGCCTTGCTTTGCTTACTTCTCTTTTTTTGGCTGCACTGCGCAGCTTGTGGGATCTTAGTTCCCTGATCAGGGATTGAACCTGGGCCCTCGGCAGTGAAAGCGTGGAGTCCTAACCACTGGACCACCAGGGAATTCCCTACCTTGCTTTGTTTTCTAGGGAGAGTTCTGTCTTTATCAGAGCTATTCTTCTGGGGATCAAACCAAAGAGAAATTGAATTGCATATACATTTATTTGGAGTTAGCGGGATATACTTATGTGGTTTGCTATCACTTCTGCATATAGTTAAGTTATTGCTGGCTGTACGAGTGTAGGAATGACTTGTGGAAACATTTCTGAAGTGGTAAATCTAAAGCTTATTTAAGATTAGTTATTACTTAAAAAACTTGACATATCGTAAAATCTTACAGCTTACGTATAAAAGAAATGATAGAGGATTTCCCAAATTTTATAACAATCCAGAAAATTTACATGACATTGACCAGTGGTGGTGAGTTGTGAAACTGAAAAATACTTTTCAAACTCTCAGAAAAAAACAGAATTGTTTTTCTATTCTCTCTATAGAAACTGTACTACAAAAGGTGTATTGGATGAAGAGGTGATCAAAAGACATGCAACCAAAAAATATAGGAAAAAAGTATATATTTAAAGTGATGAAAGGAAGAACCTACAACCAAGATTACTCTACCTGGCAAGGATCTCATTCAGATTCGATGGAGAAATCAAAAGCTTTACAGACAAGCAAAAGATAAGAGAATTCAGCACCACCAAACCAGTTCTACAACAAATGCTAAAGGAACTTCTCTAAGTGGGAAACACAAGAGAAGAAAAGGACCTACAAAAACAAACCCAAAACAATTAAGAAAATGGTCATAGGAACACACCTATCAATAATTACCTTAAACGTGAATGGACTAAATACTCCAACCAAAAGGCACAGGCTTGCTGAATGTATACAAAAACAAGACCTATATATATCCTGTCTACAAGAGACCCACTTCAGACCTAACGACACATACAGACTGAAAGTGGGGGGATGGAAAAAGATATTCCATGCAAATGGAAATCAAAGCTGGAATAGCAATACTCATATCAGATAAAATAGACTTTAAAATAAAGAATGTTACAAGAGGCAAGGAAGGACACTACATAATGTTCAAGGGATCAATCCAAGAAGAAGATATAACAATTATAAATATATATGCACCCAACATAGGAGCACCTCAATACATACAGCAACTGCTAACAGCTATAAAAGACGAAATCGACAGCAACACAATAATAGTGGGGGACTTTAATACCTCACACCAATGGACAGATCATCCAAACAGAATTAATATGGAAACGCAAGCTTTAAATGACACCATAGACCAGATAGATTTAATTGATATTTATAGGACATTCCATCCTAAAACAGCAGATTACACTTTCTTCTCAAGTGCGCATGGAACATTCTCCAGGATAGACCACATCTTGGGTCACAAATCAAGCCTCAGTAAATTTAAGAAAATTGAAATCATATTAAGCATCTTTTCTGACCACAATGCTATGAGATTAGAAATCAATTACAGGGAAAAAAAAAACGTAAAAAACACAAACACATGGAGGCTAAACAATACATTACTAAATAACCAAGAGATCACTGAAGAAATCAAAGAGGAAATCAAAAATACCTAGAGACAAATGACAATGAAAACACAATGATCTAAAACCTATGGGTTGCAGCAAAAGCAGTTCTAAGAAGGAAGTTTATAGCTATACAAGCCTACCTCAAGAAACAAGAAAAATCTCAAATAAACAATCTAACCTTACACCTAAAGGAACTAGAGAAAGAAGAACAAACAAAATCCAAAGTTAGCAGATGGAAAGAAATCATAAAGATCAGAGCAGAAATAAATGAAATAGAAACAAGGACAATAGCAAAGATCAATAAAACTAAAAGCTTATTCTTTGAGAAGATAAACAAAATTGATAAACCATTAACCAGACTCATCAAGAAAAAGAGGGAGAGGACTTAAGTTGATAAAATTAGAGACAAAAAAGGAGACGTTACAATAGACACCGCAGAAATACAAAGCATCCTAAGAGACTACTACAAGCAACTCTATGCCAATAAAATGGACAGCCTGGAAGAAATGGACAAATTCGTAGAAAGGTATAAACTTCCAATACTGAACCAGGAAGAAATATAAAATACGAATAGACCAATCACAAGTAATGAAATTGAAACTGTGATTAAAATTTTCCAACAAACAAAAGTCCAGGACCAGATACCAAAACCAGACAAAGATACTACAAAAAAAGAAAATTACAGACCAATATCACTGCTGAATATAGATGCAAAAGACCTCAACAAAATACTAGCAAACAGAATCCAACAACACATTAAAAGGATCATACACCATGATCAAGTGGGATTTATCCCAGGGATGCAAGGATTCTTCAATATACGCAAATCAATCAATGTGATACACCATATTAACAAATTGAAGAAGAAAAACCATATGATCATCTCAATAGATGGAGAAAAAGCCTTTGACAAAATTCAACACCTATTTATGATAAAAAACTCTCCAGAAAGTGGGCATCGAGGAAACTTACCTCAACATAATAAAGGCCATATACAACAAACCCATAGCAAACATCATTCTCAACGGTGAAAAACTGAAAGCATTTCCTCTAAGATCAGGAACAAGACAAGGATGTCCACTCTCACCACTATTATTAGACATAGTTTTGGAAGTCCTAGCCATGGCAATCAGAGACGAAAAAGAAATAAAAGGAATCCAAATTGGGAAAGAAGTAAAACTGTCACTGTTTGCAGATGACATGATACTATACATAGAGAATCCTAAAGATGCCACCAGAAAACTACTAGAACTAATCAATGAATTTGGTAAAGTTGAAGGATACAAAATTAATGCACAGAAATCTCTTGCATTCCTATACAGTAATGATGAAAAATCTGAAAGAGAAATGAAGGAAACACTTCCATTTACCATTGAAACAAAAAGAATAAAATACCTAGGAATAAACCTACCTAGGGAGACAAAATACCTGTATGCAGAAAACTGTAAGACACTGATGAAAGAAATTAAAGATGATACCAAGAGATGGAGAAATATACCATGTTCTTGAATTGGAAGAATCAATATTGTGAAAATGACTATACTACCCAAAGCAATCTACAGATTCAATGCAATTCCTATCAAATTACCAATGGCATTTTTTACAGAAGTAGTACAAAAAATCTTAAAATTTGTATGGAGACACAAAAGACCCAAATAGCCAAAGCAGTCTTGAGGGAAAAAAAATGGAGCTAGAGGTAGCAGACTCCCTGACTTCAGACTATACTACAAAGCTATAGCAATCAAGACAATATGGTACTGGCACAAAAACAGAAATATAGATCAATGGAACAGGATAGAAAGCCCAGAGATAAACCCACGCACCTGTGGTCAACTAATGTATGACAAAGGAAGCAAGGATATACAATGGAGAAAAGACAGTCTCTTCAATAAGTGGTGCTAGGAAAACTGGATGGCTACATGTAAAAGAATGAAATCAGAACACTCCCTAATACCATACACAAAAATAAACTCAAAATGGATTAGAGACCTAAATGTAAGACCAGACAATATAAAACTCTTAGAGAAAAACGTAGGAAGAACACCCTTTGACATAAATCACAGCAAGATCTTTTTTGATCCACCTCCTAGAGTAATGGAAATAAAAACAAAAGTAAACAGATGGGACCCAATGAAACTTAAAAGCTTTTGCAAAGCAAAGGAAACTACAAACGAGATGAAAAGACAACCCTCAGAATGGGAGAAAATATTTGCAAACGTATCAACAGACAAAGCATTAATCTCCAAAATATATAAACAGCTCATGCAGCTCAATGTTAAAAAAACAAACAACCCAATCCAAAAATGAGCAGAAGACCTAAATAGACATTTCTCCAAAGAAGACATACAGATGGCCAAGAAGCACATGAAAAGCTGCTCAATATGACTAATTATTAGAGAAATGCAAATCAAACTACAATGAGGTATCACTGCACACCAGTTAGAATGGGCATCGTCAGAAAATCTACAAACAACAAATGCTGGAGAGGGTGTGGAGAAAAGGGAACCCTCTTGCACTGTTGGTGGGAATGTAAATTGATACAGCCACTATGGAGAACAGTATGGAGGTTTCTTAAAAAAGTATAAATAGAATTACCATATGACCCAGCAATCCCGCTACTGGGCATATACCCAGGGAAAACTCCAGTGTTCGTTGCAGCACTATTTACAATAGCCAGGTCATGGAAGCAACATAAATGCCCATTGACAAAGGAATGGATAAAGAAGGTGTGGTGTATATACACAATGGAATATTACTCAACCATAAAAAGGAACGAAATTGGGTCATTTATAGAGACATGGATGGATCTGGAGACTGTCATATAGAGTGAAGTAAGTCAGAAAGAGAAAAACAAATATTGTGTATTAATGCATTTATGGGAACCTAGAAAAATGGTACAGTGCAGTGGCAGGCTGCACAGGCTCCTGAGAGGGGAGGTGTGGATAGTGACCTGTGCTTGCATACAGGATTCTTGGTGGCTGCAGCAGGAGTGTTAGCGTTTCATGCCTGTCTCTGGGGTCCAAGCTGATAGCCATGGCTTGCGCCCATCTCTGTAGCTTGTTTAGGTGGTGCTCTGCCTTCTGTGGGCCGACAGGGAAGGAATCCCCTTTCCTCGTGCACCCCGAAACAATGGTCTCTTGCCTCTTAGGCAGGTCCAGTCTTTTTCCTGGACTCCCTCCCGGCTAGCCGTGGCACACTAGCCCCCTTCAGGCTGTGTTCAAGCAGCCAACTCCAGCCCTCTCCCTGGGATCTGACCTCCAAAGCCCGAGCCTCAGCTCCCAGTCCCCCGCTCACCCCCATGGGTGAGCAGACAAGCCTCTCGGGCTGGTGAGTGGTGGTCGCCCTGATCCTCTGTGTGGGAATCTCTCCGCTTTGCCCTCTGCATTCCTGTTGCTGCACTCTACTCCATGGCTCCAAAGCTTCCCTCATGCCCACCCCATGTCTCCGCCAGTGAAGGGGCTTCTAGTGTCTGGAAACCTTTCCTCCTTCACAGCTCCCTCCCAGTGGTGCAGGTCCCGTCCCTATTCTTTTGTCTCTGTTTTTTCTTTTGCCCTACCCAGGTACGTGGGGAGTTTCTTGCCTTTTGGGAAGTCTGAGGTCTTCTGCCAGCGTTCAGTAGGTGTTCTGTAGGAGTTGTTCCACATGAAGATATATTTTTGATATATTTGTGGGGAGGAAGGTGATCTCCACATCTTACTCCTCCGCCATCTTGAAGGCCTCCCCCAGCAGCTTTACTTTGATATGCAACATAGTTGAGGCCCAAGCACAGGTCTTCTGATTGACAGGCCCTGGTATTTTGTACAAGCCTTCCCCTCCTTCTTCAGCTCTGCTCTGCTTCTGATCTCAGGAGCCAGTTCACTGAGGTGTTTTGCAATCTTTGAACAGTCCTTCAGTCAGATCCTGTAGTGTCTACAGAATCCCCCCAGTGTTTTTAAATGTTGGGCCCTGGACATTTAGTCATCTTTCCCCAGTCTATGCCCAGCCCCTGTTGTGAGTTTATATGTCCAATGTATTTTATTGAGGTCTAGCAGGACTGGCATTTGTCAAGGGACAAATTTAGGCTGTGTTTTCCAGGCGATCCAGTAATATAAGGAGCCATTGTTCCTCTCCTCCAAAGCTCTGCCAAATGTAATTATGCCATCTAAACAAATAAGCGCCTCCAGGTAATTCATATCACCAATTGCTTTTTCCATCAAACTCCTCAAGGTGTCTGGGCCTCCAGAGATGTGTGGGGCAGCCTTTCAAATGGGGAAAACTCCACAGGGAAGACAAAAGCTGGCTTTTCTTTGCCCTAGTCAGAGGTAGGAATTCAACAATAGCACTTCTCAAATACAGCACTGGAAATTACTGATCTCTACCATGCAGTCTAGAGGTTAATCTGGACACAGAACTCTCTCTTGAAGGTGGAGAAGGATAATAGAACATCATTATCCACACCCCTGTTCTGAGTCTGCCCTCTCCTATCATGAGCTTTCCTTCTTTACATATTCATTTATTCAGCTGAATAGTAGTTCTCAACCTTGACTGCTTATTATAATCCATGGAGTTTCTCAGAGAACATCTATCCCTGGGCCCCATCCACCCCTAGAGATCCTAACATTTTCTTTTTTTTTTTTTTTTTTTTTTTTTTTGCAGTACGCGGGCCTCTCGCTGTTGTGGCCTCTCCCGTTGCGGAGCACAGGCTCCGGTCGCGCAGGCTCAGCAGCCATGGCTCACGGGCCCAGCCGCTCCGCGGCATGTGGGATCTTCCCCAACCAGGGCACGAACCCGTGTTCCCTGCATCGTCAGGCGGACTCTCAACCACTGCGCCACCAGGGAAGCCCAAGATCCTAACATTTTCTAAACACCTACTCTATGCTAGGTCCTGTGCCCTGCCTTAGGAGTAGAGGCAATTCAGTCATGATCCCTGCCGCCATGTAGTTCATAGTCGAGGGACAGAGACAGATAAATTAAAAAATATAATTCAGTGAGAAAATACAGTGTAACTCCATGTTCTTTTCTTAGTCTAACTTGTTTCTCATAAAACTGCCAGTATGGGTAAGGTAAACATGGATTTTTTTCAACAAGTCCTAGTATACAGGAGAAGGAGGTTTTCTTAGGTTCTTGGGTGACATAAATTGAGAATAAAAAAAATACTAAAATGTACATGAATGCCCATAGAAATTTTATTTGTAATAGCCAAAAACTGGAAACAGCCCACTGTCCTTCAGTGGATGAATGGTTGCACAAACTGGCACATCCATACCTTGGAATACTACTTAGCAAGAAAAAGTAACGAACTATGAATACATATGAGAACCTGGATGAATCACCAAATTATGCTTAGTGAGAAAGGCTACTCCCAAAAGGTTGCATCTTGTGTGATTCCATTTATATAACATTTTGAAGTGACAAAATTATAGAGATGGAAGAATGTTTAGTGGTTGCTAGGGGTTAGGGAATTGGAGAGGGAGGTAGGTAAGTGTGGCAACATAAAAGATCCTTGTGGTAATGAAAATATTCTATACCTTAATTGTTGTGGTTATGCAAGGCTATACATGTGATAAAATTATATAGAGCTAAACACCCACCCATACACATACTCAGACACAAATGAATACATGTATAACTAGTGAAATCTGAATAAGCACTGTGAATTGTACCAATGTCAATTTTTGGTTTTGATGTTGCATTATAGTTGTATAAGATGCTAATATTGGGGATACCAAGGAAACATTGCATGGGACTTCCCTATACATTTCTTGCAACTTTCTTTGAATGTATAGTGATTTAAAAAATAATAATATAAGAAGTTACTAACCAGAAATCAAAAGGATTAAAAGTGTTAGACACACTTATAAATGCAAAACCATAAATGGCTACATTAGGAGAAGCTGGGATTTTAGCTACTCTTTGATGTTATAAGGAAGACAAACAGTCCTCAGGGAATATTAAATTTAAAAAATAGATAAGTTTTATTGTTTTTTCCAATTAAAAAAGAATGTTTCTTCAGGAAAATTTAGAACATGTAGTTCAAAAAAAAGGTCTTTAGTAATCCTATCATTTTGAGATAATCATTTTTTTCAACATTTAGGGTATATATCTTTTCAATCTTTTTTCTATGCATAAAATTAAAAGAAAAAATTTCACACTCAGCAATAAATACATTTTTTCCTCTCTTTAAATATAGTCTTATATTAATATGACATTAATGTATATACAGTATTCTATCGTGTGGATGCAGAATGAATTACTTACCCAGTCCTCTATTCTGGATAGAATGTTTTCAAGTTTTTGGTATTATAAATAATAATCCTGCAATACACATCATTGTGCTTGCATCTTTGTATATATCTCTGGTTATTTCCTTAGTAGAAATTTTTAGGAGCAAAATTACTGGGTCAAGGATTATATAAAAATTTAAAGCTTTTGCTTTGTTTGGCTAAATTGCCAGCCAGAAAGGTTTTATGAATGTTCCATCTCTGTTTTTTCCTGAGCATGTTCTTTGTTGCTAATGTTAGCAGCTGGGTAGTAGGCTGGGTAGACCCACTGTGGCAAATCTTCTGTTCCTTGGTAGTGTTATAGGATCTAGCACAATGCTGGGTATACACTAAGCCCTCAAAAATATTTGTTGATTTAATATTCTTCATAATGCATTCTTTGAAACTCTTATCTGCAGGTCATGGAAACAAAATCATCAAAATATTAGTGTGCTTTAACCCCGAATTATATCACTGACATCTAGTAAAGAGTAAGGACTTGAGGAAACAAATAGGTACATTTTGATGGAGGGGAAGGACTTGGGAAAAGCCTGGAGGCTCTAAAGTGGGAAGCAGAAATCATCTGAGGTTTCTGGGAGCAGACTGAAGGGGTCTGAAAAACTGAGGTTTGAGGTTTGCTGGGAAGGGTAGTTGTTGGGAGGGTAGAAGAGACGAAAGCTCTTGCCTGTTACCTGCTTCCCACAAGTCCACTCCTTTAAGCATTCAGGGTGTTAATAGACCCTGGTGGCCTTTATGTAAAACAGTGGGCAAACTTCTCCCAGCAGAAGTCTGGGTGTAATTTATTCTGAATTGTGCTTTTATTTTTCACTTGTAGTGAGGAAGGTATGGGTTTCATCTGTCTTTCTAAGTTTCCCTCTTTGTGTCTTGCATGTGGCTATTACCCATGAAGTGGGACCGGTGGCCAGAGAGAGGTCTGGGCTTCCCATCATTGCTGTTCCTTCCACCCTCTGCCTGAAATACAAAGAGGGTGGACCACCTCACAGGCCCCAGAGCTCTCTGGGAGGAGCCCACCGTGGTTTCAGAAAAGACTAGGACACGGTCAGTTCTATTTAATCGCCAGATGTGATTAAATAATAACAATATGTAAGCACTCAAAAAATTATACCAGATTCTTCTTGGATAACTTTATGTCATCTTATTTAATCTTTCTAACCTGGTAAGATAGATCCTTATTATCCTCATTTCCGGAACTGGACTTAATTCCGGAAATGGACTTAATTTATTTACCTGGATCACCCAGCTAGTATGTTGTAGATCTAGGACTTGAAATTGGATTTGAAATCCCATCTGTCTGATTCTAAACACCTGCTCCTAGCCACTGCCTGATTTGAAGCACACAGAGTGATGTGCTCTTCCTGAATCTATTTCCTCCATTGCATGTCTTATTTTCTTAGATTCCACCTTTGTAGATTCAATGCTTTGCCTCATGAAGACTTTTCCTACCCAAAGATCCCTTTTAAAATGATATCTATTCAAAGGAGCAGCAGTGGCTTAAGCACATCAGATAACACTGGAGTGGAAGAAAATGGGCTGTTAGCTAATTCCCCCAAACAAAGGACATGGGAAATTAATTCAGTTTTCTCAAAGTAATCAGGGAGTTTTGAGAATCAGGGACACAGAGATCCAAAGTAGGATAGATTAGATCAATTATAAATTTTATATTGGTACCCTCAGAGGTTTGCTACCATTTAGAAAGCCAGTCCTTTGGGGCCTACTCCATTGTTTCTGCATTCCAGATGATGTTATTAGCATATAAAGTAAACAATACATTTTAATTCTCGGAGGCCCCAATTCAACCTTCTGTAGCTTTTCTTGCCTCTTTCAAAGTTCCCTTTATTTCTCAAGGTTACAGGAAGATTCAATCATGTTTGTATATCATGAGGGAGTTTTTTCCCCAGCAGGCTGAGACAGGATACTGTCACAGGCCCTTTGATATTCTGGTTTTGCTGTACATTTTAATGGGTACTTGCTCAGACTAATCAATCATCTGTAAGATGTAACAGTAATATTGTTGAGTGCATGTTATATTCAGACACTGTACTAAGCACTTTCCATGTGTGATCTCATTAAAGTCTCATGAGTCTGAGAACAAACACTGTCCCAGAAAAGGCCAACTTGTTCAAAGTCACAAAGATAGTAGCAGAATGAGGACTTAGTTCTAGTCTGACTTCAGAGTCTCATAACTCTGCCGGTGGTAACTATAGTTACATAATAATAATAGATCTAAATACATAGGGGCTCCGAAAAAAGGTGGTAGGATATTTGGAAGGGCTGTTAGAGGTCATCTTGTCCAACCTGCACATTTCACAAATGACAGAACTGAAGCTAGACCAAATTGCCTGCCCAAAGGCTACAGTTATTGGCAGACTTAATAGACAACGTTAGCTTTTATGGTGAGCATCATTCTAGCAAAATCAATGGAGATCTAATTTATTTCAATCTTGTTTACCCAATATCCGTTTGTTATAACCAGGTTAGTCTCATCACTGACCTGGGCACATGTTTTGCTCATTTCTACCTCAGTAGCATGACCTACACTGGTCCCTTTGCCTGGGATTTATTCTTTCTTTCCAACCTATCGATTTGATTAATCCTTCAAGCCCCAGCTCAGTTTTCACCCCCTCCATGCAGACTTTCCTGCCCATTCTGGCTCACTGTAGAGTCATACAACAGCCTGTATCATTCATTTGGCCTGTAATCACATATTAATGTATATTTTCATTTAAATGTTCTCAGGTGTGTTTTTTTCTTCCCCACAGACTGCCCTCCCCCAGGCTCATCAAGGACAGGAACCATATCACATAGTGTGCCTCTTTTGCAATCCTTTTGATTCCTAGAAAAGCACTAGACACATAGTGGACATTCGAAGAATAATTCTTGAATGAATGAATGATGTGAGCAAGAAAAAATGAAATGGTAAACTCTGCCATCTTGTGGCTATTGGTCTTTAGTGTTGCCATTGTCACAGTGTTTTTCAGTGTTGAAATTAGAAAAGTGGCACATGGCAAGAAACTAAGCTGATGGTGGCGAATTGGGGAAGGTGTCTTTTTTTTTTTTTTCTCAATGTATCAGCAGCATGGTCACTGAAATGTTTTATATGAGAAAACAGAGATGGAGGGAAACCCAAAACTAAATTAACTGTGTACCTAAGGACTGAACACAGACCCAGGGAATAGTGATTGGATTTCCTCCCTGCTTTGAAAGGGACAAGTAATAGAAACTGTCCCAACATGTTCAATAGTCCAGAGCACTGATCAGATGACCAACCTACTTATTTAGGGGATCTATGAATAGACCTTTCATAACAGTCATCTGGTGAAGAGAGTCTCTGCCTTGGAGTTAACCGTTCTAGGTTCCAGTTCTTAGTTCTGCTGAGCAACAACTTCTCTTGTCTCAGTTTTCTTATTAGTTAGTTTACCGCCCTGTTTAATCCTAGGGCTGTTGTGAGGCTCTGAGACTACAGGCAGGAAAATTCTTAGAAAAGTTTCAAAAAAGTGGTATATATGTTTAACATTTCCATAAAAGAAAAATAATGTTTATACTTTACATTTGTATGACACCTAAACATCTGTAAAGTGCCTTTACAGCCATTTATTTTCAGTCTAGGAGGTAGGCAGGCAGGTGGGCATTATTGCCCTCAATTTAAGATGAAGTTCAGAGATTCATGTTCAGAGTAAATAAACACATATTGAGGACCTGTTACATGCCAGGCATGGTGATCGGTGCTTTCCAACTTCAGTTAGAGAAGTTAAGTGAGTGGCCCAAGATCACCTGGCTGGTAAGTGGCTGAGTCTGTGCTCCAACCCAGGTCATGTGACTTCAGAACCCAGCGCTCAAGCACTACTGTCTTTCGGTCCAGTCTAATTCATCTCTGCGGCCATTTGCATTTCATTGTTCTCTCTCTTTTGTGGAATGAAACATTTTGTTTCCTGTTAAAAATATTTAAGGTCTCAAAAGCAGGTGCACCCAAAAGCACTTGGTATGGGTTACTGTCCTCTACTTCAGGCAGTGGTGCTCTGCCCTGGTTGTACATTAACACTACCTGGAGAGTTAAAGCAATTACCCATGTCCTGGCACCACAGCAGAGTAATTATTATACATCAGAGTCTAAGGGTGAAGCCTGGGAAAAAGTCTCATTTTTCTTCTCTTTTAAAGCTGATTCTAAGGTGCAGCCTGGGTTGAGAACCACACTGCTCTAGCAGAAAGTCAGTGACTCAACATTCTAAGAGTCAGTCCAACTTTCTCAGAGACTGGTCTCAAAGCATTCAATGGGGAAGAGAGAAGAGGAGTAAAAAAACATCTTAGAAATGTCATTTGTTGAGTCTGATTTTAGTAGTGCAAGCAAACTGAATAGCAGTGACAGAGGTAAATCATTAGAGCTAAAGAAGAACCAGGAAAGAGAAGGACATTGATCCCACTTTGAGGTAGAAAGAGGGATGGCAGACATCTCCTCACTTCAGAAGAGCAGACATTATGTCCCTATTAATTAATTAATTCATAAATCAAGTGTTTACTGGGCACCTCCTATATGTCAGGCACTATTCTGGGTACTGGGGGTATAGCAGTGAACAAGCCAGATATAGAATTTAGAATCATGGAAATTTCACCCTAGTTGTGGGTGCAGGGGAATAGTTCCTCCACGGTGCCTTGGTGACCTTGAATGTCTCCACACAGGCCACATAGCCAAGGCTCAACAATGGTCTGACTCAAGTCTTAGAGGAATGCCCTGTAATCCTCTCTGGAACATGGCAAGATAAGCAACATTGTGAGGAGCTGTTACAAGACCATTTCTTATCCACCTCCCTATCCTGTGGGAGGCTACCATGAAACAGTTTCTCATCTGCCTCTCTGGTTCTGGTAAGGCATAGAGCCTTCCACCATCATGGACACAATCACTTTCAGTATAGCTGCAGTATAAGCTGCTTGGCCGTAATTTAGATTTGGCTCCTCTGCAACAGTGACCCACTGCTCATGTCATCTGTCATCTGGCCCCTCCAATTCAATGTCATCCTGTGGAACTAGGGACATGGGGTGCCGACACCATGATGATCCTGCTTTTGCTGCCTGTGTAAGTAATAAACTGTCTGTATCCATTTGGGCTCGTTGTCTTCCAATTGGCTGAATCCATGAAAGTGTAGTCAGTCAACCTAGCAGCTGCCAATGCATTGCTGCTTAGGGACTGCTTGACTACTTGATAGTAGGGACAGACCCGTACCAATTACACAGAAAAGCAAAATTACAAATTGTGATGAATACAATGACCCCTAAGTGAGCTTAGAAATCACCTAAATATTGGGGAGAAGGGAAGAGCCTTACTTACAGATGAATTCCAAGTAAGAAATGTAGAAAAATGAGAAGAATACAAAATCACCATTAGACAAATATCATAATAATAATTGTTGTGGATAAGATAGATGCTAACGGGGCTTCCCTGGTGGCGCAGTGGTTGAGAGTCCGCCTGCCGATGCAGGGGACGCGGGTTCGTGCCCCGGTCCGGGAAGATCCCACGTGCCGCAGAGCGGCTGGGCCGGTGAGTCATGGGCACTGAGCCTGCACGTCTGGAGCCTGTGCCCCGCAACGGGAGAGGCCTCAACAGTGAGAGGCCCGCAAAAAAAAAAAAAAAAAGATAGATGCTAACATCAGTGGGCAAAAGTTTGAGAAGAAATGGGATATTTGTGTAGTCTCAAAGTACCTCCCCCAAGATACTTACTGATTGCAAGGGGAAAAATAGTAACTTTACAGTGGAGAAACCCAGTGCCCTTAGTTCGTTCGAGAGGGAACATTTGGGGGTCAGATAACTAATGGGGTCCTGGCCCAGGAATGGTTCATCATGGGTCTGCCGGGTGTATGGACCTACCTGGTGGTCATTTCCCTAGTCCCAGACTGTATAACTAGACTGGAGAAATTCAGCAGTTGGCAGAACTCTCACATTGGTTCCCTGACCAGTAGAGTAAGAACTATTGTGGTAGGAAAGGCCAAATAGCAGCCTCAGAAATTCCTCACTCCTGCATATCAAGATAGTAAGTTAAGTAAGTAAATAAAATTTAAAAACCATACTGCATCCCAGGGAGAATTGCAGAATTTAGTGCTCTCAACAACTTATACAGTGCAGTCCCCATCAGGTTCCTATTTAATTCACTAGTGTGGCCTCTGAAAAAAAAAACAGATGAATCACGGCAGGTGACAAAATGAAGTACTAAAAATTTTACTAAGTAGTAGTACCAGCTGCTGTGTCAAATGTGGTATCATCACTACAGCAGATTAACATATGTGGCTATTGATCTAGTGAATGTGTTATTTTCTATACCCATTAGAAAGCAGATCAGAAAGTTTGCATTCACACGGTATGGCTATCAGCACATGTGCTGAATGCTCTAATGTGCTGCCTAGATCTCCTTTCAGCAATGAAGATGTTATTCCCTCAGCTGCTGGGAGCGCATCTAGAAGATGGCCCTCAGGTGTCAGCTTTCCTTAGGGATTACCTCAGCTAAAGAAAAGTGCCTAACCCAAGGGAAGCCTACATCCGATGACTAATCAATGCAGGGGTGTAGAGGCCCAGGCCTCTTAACCCAGTTTGGGACAACCAGTTATTCTATTTCCAGAGCTTACCATGGGGTTGGCTGAGGCCTTTGTTAGGACTGCATTATAGCTTCACTGACCTATGCTGTTTCCGCCACTGCCTTTCCACAGGTGTTGATCCGAAGGGCACTCCCAAATTAACATCTCACGCACTAGTCCCTATCCCAGAGTCTGTTGCCTGGGGACCCCAGACTCTGTGACAGTTGGTGCCCGGAGTGGTCTGTGGAAGCACATGTTACGGGATTTTGGACCTGGATTACCCACTGCCTGGCTGACATTGAAGATGCCATACTGGAGGTAGATGGAGCATGGATATTCCCTGACACAAGGTCACAGTGCAGTTAAAACTTTTGTTGGTGCAAGGGAATATATTAGCTATTGGCTTATATATATTTGAGAAATATGGGGAGACTAGTAATCTGTAAAAGAATAGAATTTGGTGGTTATTCTAAGTTTGATTGACACTCTGGGAAAAGATTACAAAAAGCTGAAAGCGATTAGTTGGCAATTTAAAGTTAAGTGTGAAAGCCATAGAACCTCTTTGGTAGCATATAAAGAGGCTGTCACTCCTGCAGCAGGATGAGAGAGAAAGGGAAGGACCAGGCCCAAGACTTAGTCATAAGGGTAGTCAATCTCCAAAGGTAGTTAAAATCCCAACTAAGGCAGGTCTGCAATGCCAAGGTCAGGGCTGTGGTGGGGAAAGAATGAGACTGACATATGAGAAAGAGACTTCTGGGCCTTGAAAACCTTGAATTTCCAGATTCCCTTGACCCTTTGAGCCTGTAGAAGTGGCCCATTCCTCCTTATAAGAGCTAGCATTCCTCATTTGCTTGAACACAATACAGAGGCCTCTCCCTTACAAGATAATATGTGCCTGCCCCCCTCAGGGTTTGCCTCCCCACCTCCCCACCTTGCTCCTCCAATAACAAGGGTTAAATCACCATGTAATCCAACTGGGGATGTGCTATGCTGCTAAGATAGGAAAGGGACAATACCCTGATAAAACTGCAGCATCTGTCAAAATGTATCAGTGGGAGCTGGGACAGTAGGTATGGGCAAAGATTTTGCTAAACCATGGAGAGGTAGAACACAAGTTTGGATAAAAGATAGTTTATGAATATAGGAATATTCTCCTGTGATACAGGATTTAACACCCTGGCAAGGACCCTGTATAACAATACAAACACACCTAGAAGGTTGGATCCTAGAAGCATGGAAAACATGTTGGTTGATATTAACTTTGGGTAGAAATGCCTGAACCGCCATGACAGACAGTGGCTTAGAAGGCTCAGAGTGGACCCTGGGAGTGGATATGTTATGTGAGGCCAGAAGATCCACTGGAGGACTGTGTTGCACGTGAGGGCTCAGGGAATAAACACACTGTTCACCAAGGCCATGAGGAATGTGCTGGTGAGAGGGCACCAGCATCACTAAGAAGTTCATGTGCAGGCCACATGCAGGCCAGGGTGGATAGTAGGAGAGGCAATCACAGAGTTAGGCTCATAACTAGCAAAGGGGGTGATGGGGAAACTGAAATAATAGAGGCCAGGTGGTTATGCTCAACTGCCAGAAGCTAGGTGGATGCAACAATCATAATAAGGAACTAGGTCAGAGTGACAGCCAAGGGGGCCTGACCCAGTGGGAGTTGAGGAGGTGGTGCATATCATATGATATCCCTAGGGGCAAAATAGATGGGCAGGCAACAAGGACACTGCTCAATCTGCAAAATCAAGAGCAATCAAGCTTGAACAATCGGGATGCTGAGAGCAGTTGCTCCAATACAAAATCATGCCCTCTTGCTGAGTTTCTGGACATGAGACAGTTTTCAGACCTGGAACCCATGGACTAAATGGGGGTCCAAGTCTCCAGGTAGAAAGGACCCTGCAATACCAGTGCAAGGTATATACATACATAAACTGCAAGTATATGTAGTAATGATTCCTTCCGTCCTTTCCCAAAGGGACCCATGGCCATTTATTTGGTACACTGGAGAAAGGGAACTCAGACATTTTGAGAACTGTTGGACTGATGGGCGTGGGGTTACAAAAGGCCCTTTCCTCGAGTTGGGGGAGGGGTACTCTGTAGTGCAATGTATACTCCAGAGGATCTCTGTGGGGTCAGGTTGAAGCTAGTCTCCGGCTAAGACCAAATTCTTGCCTAGCTTTCCCCCCTGGTTCTCTCTTGCCTGCCTTACTCCCTTCTCCTGAGAGCACCTCTCCAATGAATCACGTGCACAAGAATCCTTGTCTCAGGCACTGCTTCCAGTAAACCCAACTTAAGACAAACTGTGTCCATTCGTACAGGAAAGATTCATAGTAATCCACAGGATGGTTGTGCCCGGATACATTTAACCATTTTCCAAGTGATGGATTTATCTAGTCTTTTTCTATTACAAACAATGCTTCACTGAACATTCTTGCATTTGACTCTATATGTCCCACATGTTCTCAAACCTCTTTATGTAACTTATCTTCAGAAATGCTCATCTAGGATTTCAGGTAGTCCCAAGAGAGCTATGAACATTAGTTTTGTGGACTGTGGCTATATTCCAGGAAACTAATTACCTAAGGTAAATCATAAAAGAGTCCATGAATTATGGAGCTACACAAAGGTATTCACAAAGCATCACAGATTAAGGAAATGAAAAGGAAAAAGGATGGCTGGAGAAATAAGTTGAGTTAGTGAGAATAGTCCAGATAAGCTTTGAGGAAGTGGTTAGATTTACATAGCATTTAGGAGTACTCTTACTAAAGGAAAATTAGAATATTGAGGTTAGGTAATATTAAGTGGCAAACACATGGTTGAATGTTCTGGTTAATTAGGAGACTGGAGAGATGAGGCAAGGGACTAAAGTGAGGATCTTAAAGTGCAATATTGGAAATTACAACCAAAATGGCTAAACTGAACAGGTGTGCCTAGGAATGAGCTATTAATGAATACAAATGCCGAAGAATCGTTTTTCTTGAACTTATTTCCTGTAGCGTTTTTCTGAAAGAACACCATGCTCTTTTCTAAGCTTATTTTTTCTTTGTTTTGGTCATCATTCTTCCCTTACTTCCTGCCGTCATTGCCAAGATCCAGGAGGCAAAGATAGGCAAGAGAGCATGTCATGGATCATAGGACAAGCTGTGTGACTCCAAACAAAGGTTGGAGCACAGAAACCCTGCCTTGGCTATGCTCTTACACAAATGGGTCACCTGGCCTATTTTTTAAAAACTGGATCCATTAATATGACAATGTCCATTTTGTGATTGTTCCACTTTATGGTGTTCCTATGACATGCTGCTTTTACTCCCATAATATCACTGTTTTCATTCTGATTTGCATTATAGTTAAATTATTTACTATTCTGAGGTCACAAAGTGGTGGCATATGGGACACCTTTGGCCCATAGATGTGCCGTATTAAGCTAACATGTGTTCACATTTAAAAAGATAGTTGCCAATATTTCAAAAATAGGAGGGTTCATACAAAAACATGGATTCCTTACTTCTGCAAAAACGGAATCTGGCACATAGAGCCCCCATTTTCTCATGACAACAGCTGACTGGAACTGAGCAGTGGCTGCCCTTATTATCAACTTGGCATTGAATCTGAAAGTCTCTTACTGTTTTTTATAGAACAGAACTGGCATTGTTGTTCTTCTAGCAACATTAAGAAAGTGAAATCTTTTTCTATATCCAGTTTCTATAAAAATTGGGAAAACAATAGCTAGACTGAGAGGGGAGAGGACTGTTGATTCAAGAAATAAAGGACAGAAGTGGGCTGAAGACTAGGTTAGGCTAGGAATGGAGAACTTGGACAAAACTGCTGAGATGGCAGAGGGAGAAAGTAGAGAAGGTAGTTGGGTCACTTCTCTTACCAGGCTTCTCATGGGGAAACCACTCCTAGGGTATATTGTACTGTTTCTCTGCCTTCAGCTGAAATTTTCATTGAGTGCCCGCATGCTACCAGGCACTGGGGATATGGTCATGAATAAAGGACACATAGCCCCAGCTCTCCTGGAGCTCACTGTTGACTTGGGGAGCCAGACGTTAATAAATATTATGAGGGAAAATAAGAGGGTGCTAAGAAAACAAACACTAAGAAACTTTTCCTCAAGGTCCATCCATGTTGTTACAAATGTCCTTCTTTTTCATGGATGAATAATACTGCATTGTGTGTGTGTATGCACACACTGTTGTATGTATGTATTTATATATGTGTGTGTGTGAGTGTATATACATATATATATATATATACAGTCCCATTGTATGTATGTATGTATATGTATATATACACACACGTGTGCATGTGTGTTTTTGTGTATATATAGCGCATCTTCTTTATCCTTGAGGACATTATGCTAAGTGAGAGAATTCAGGCAGAGATAGAAAAATACTGTATGATCTCACTTATATGTGGAATCTAAAAAAGTCAAACTCTTTTTTTTTTTGGCCACGCTGTGAGGCATGTGGGATCTTAGTTCCCTGACCAGGGGTCAAACCCGGGCCCCCTGCATTGGGAGCTCAGAGTCTTAACCATTAGACCACCAGAGAAGCCCCTCTCTTTTTTTTTCTTTGATTCAATTAATCAATCGTATGGCCGATCACAAGGGTGTGGCTGTTCTTTTTTAATTGAAGTATAGTGTTGTACAATATATCCTTGTAGCTTATTTTATACCTAATTGTTTGTACCTCTTACTCCCCCACCCCTCTATTGCCCCTCTTCTCTTCCCTCTCCCCACGGTAACCAATAGTTTGTTCTCTGTATTTGTGAGTCTGCTTCTTTTTTGTTATATTTACTAGTTTGTCGTATTTTTTAGATTCCACTTATAAATGATAGCATATGGTTTTTGTCTTTCTCTGTCTGACTTACTTCACTTAGTATAATAATCTCTAGGTGCATCCATGTTGTTGTAAATGGCAAAATTACATTCTTTTTAATGTCTGAGTAGTATTCCATTGTGTATATATATATATATATATATATATATATATATATATATATATATATATATATCACATCTTCCTTATCTGTTCCTCTGTTAATGGAAACTTAGGTTGTTTCCATACCTTGGCAATTGTAAATAATGCTGCTATGAACACTGGGGTGCATGTATCTTTTTGAATTAGTGTTTGTGTTTTTAAAAAAGCCAAACTCTTAAAAACAGAGAGTAAAATGGTGGTTACCAGGGGCTGGAGTCGGGGTGGTAGGATAGGAAAGATGTTGTTTAAGGATACAAACTTGCAACTAGTAGTAAATAAGTCCTGGAGATTTAATGCATAGTACAGTGAATATAGACAACAAGACTGTATTATAATCATTACACTTGCTAAGAGACTCGAACTTAATTATTCCAACCACTAAAAAGAAAGGATAATTATGTGACATGATAGAGGTACTAATTTTTGCTACAATGGCAATCATACTACAATATATAAATGTATTAAATTAACATGTTGTACACCTTAAATTTACACAATGTTGTATGTCAAATATATTTCCATTTAAAAAAAGGAAAATTTTCCTAATCTAGGGGAAAGTTTCCCTGTGTAAGTGACACTTAAATTGGGGCCTGAAGTAAATAGGAATTAGGCAAATAGGAGGGGATAGAGCTTTATGGACAGAGGGAACAGCATGTGCAAATACCACAAAACAGGCAGGAGTTTGGCACCACTGAAGACCTGACAGAAGGTCTTGTTGTTTCAGAGAGGAGAGTGGCTGGCAATGAGGCTGGAAGCATCCACGAGGCCACTGCACAGCCTTGGATGCTGTGGGAAGGAGTCTGGATCTTGTCTTCAGAGCAGCAAGAGTCACCAACAGGTTTTAAGCAAAATGCGCCATGATACAAATTTTGTTTTAACGCTTGCTTCAGCCACCCAGCAGTGAGTCCTTGTCCACAGAAAGCTTATCATTCTCACTGTTCTCTATGGTTAAAGCAGCTAAAGGTTTTTCCCACATTTTTTTCATCAGAAATAATAATTGCAGCACAAATCTCTGACAACTGTGGTCAATATGTCTTTCAGGAGATCTAAAATAAGTCTAGGAAAAAACTCCACTCTTCTCTGGCTCACTGGCCGTATTGAAACCAATGGGAGTGAGGAGAGGTGTATTTTTCAATCATGCCAATTAATTTTAAAATTTAGAGCAGTACAAACAAAAATCATTTTATTAACTAAGTCCTGCTCATTTGCCCTTGGATGTGTTTTTCCTACATGTCTCTGCCATTCTAGTCTCACAGCTACTGGCCTTGTTCAGGCCTTTATTACCTACATGTGAATCATGGTCCCCTCACTATGCTCCCTACCCATCTTCCAACCATTACGTGCTTGAGCTGGGACCCATCCGTCAGTTTTCCTCTGCTGGCAGGCCTGCCAGTCCCATCACCATGTCACCCTGCAGCTCAGAAAACCCTAACAGCTCTCCCACTGTCTACAGCAGGGTTTCTAGAGTGTGGCTCATGACTCTGGTCAAATATATGTATTTGCTTTCATTTGCATAAAACATCTCTGGAAGGAAATGTAAGGAACTGATAACATTGATTGCCTTCAGGGAAGGGAATGAGTTGCTGGGGTCATGGTGGGAAGGAGACTTCTCTTTATATAATCCTTTATAGTTTTTGAAATTTGAAATCTGTGATTTTTAGTATCTTTTTAAATTAAGAAGTATGGTTCAGGGCTTCCCTGGTGGTGTGGTGCAGTGGTTGAGAGACCGCCTGCCAATTCAGGAGACATGGGTTCATGCCCCGGTCCGGGAAGATCCCACATGCCGTGGAGCGGCTGGGCCCGTGAGCCATGGCCACTGAGCCTGCGCGTCCGGAGCCTGTGCTCCACAACGGGAGAGGCCACAACAGTGAGAGGCCCGCGCACCGCAAAAAAAATAAATAAAAATAAAAAAAATAAAGAAGTATGGTTCAGGAATGTATTAGTTTTCTAGGGCTGCTATAACAATACTACAGATTGAATGGCTTAAACAATAGAAATTTGTTTTCTCATAGTTCTAGAGGCTAGAAGTCCAAGATCAAGGTATCAGCAGGTTTGGTTTCTGCTGAGGCCTGGCTCCTTGGCTTGCAAATGGCCATCCTCATATGGCCTTTCCTCTGTGTGTGCATATTCCTGGTGTCTTTTTTGTGTGTCCAGATTTCCTCTTCTTATATGGACACTAGTCAGATTGGATTAGGGCCCACTCTAGCAGCCTCATTTTATCTTAATCACTTCTTTAAAGGCCCTACCTCTAAATAACAGTTACATTCTGAGGTACTGGGGGTTAGGGTTTCAGCATATGGTTTTGGGGGGGGGGCATTATTCAGCCCCTAACAATGAGCCATGTGCACTAGAAACATCTGTAGTACTTGTTGAGAATGTTGAGAATCCTGTGCTCCATCCCAGATCCACTGATTCAGAATCTACTTATCATGAGTCTGAGTTCACATGGGTTGTTTGACTCCAGAAGCCCTCAGTTTGGCAGGACTTCACATTCTCTCCTCACCGAAGTACTTGTGTCTGAGGGGAAGTCATGCTTCCTCCTTTGTTCCTATCAATCCTTGGATGGAGGAATTCCACTCTCTCATTCCACTTCTATTAACCACTTGGCCCAGGTCTTTGCTCCTGGTATGCACACTACCTCTGCTTTATAACCCTGGATGTATCATCTTGTCCAACTTCCACAAGATCAGAGGCATGTACTACTGTCCACTCTGTTTCAGTTGCTTTAAATGGAACTCACATTTTTACATGTGTGGGAACATCAATAATAATAGGAATAGGACTACTATCCAACATTTATTGAATGCTGCTATGTTTCAGGAATTATGTTAAAATTTTATATTATCTCATTTAATCTTTACAATAAAGCTATGGAATTAGTTACAGTCATCTCCGTTTTATGGGTGAGAAACAAGATCAGAGAGGTGAAGTTGGTGAAGATGGCATAGCTAGTAAATGGCAGACTCTGGACTCTAACCCAGGCCTGTGTACCTCTAAAGTCCATGTTTTTCTATTACCATGATGGAGATTTTTGCCTCTAGGTTCATGAGAAACATTGGTCTGTAATTTTCTTTTTCCGTACTGTTTTAGTCTGGTTTTGGTACCAAGGTAATGCTGGCCTCATAAAATGCACTGGCAATTGTTTGTTCCTCTACTATTTTTCTGATAGAGATTGTGTAGAATTGATGTTATTTATTCTTTAAATGTTTAGCAGTGAAATCATCTGGGCCTAGAGATTTCTTTTCTGGAAGGTTTTAAAAATATGACTTCAATGTCTTTAATAGTTATAGAAATATTCAGGTTATTTCATCTTGGATGAATTTCCATAGTTTGTGTTTTTTGTGGAATTTGTCCGTTATATCTAAGTTGTCAAATTTATGTGCATAGAGCTGTACTCCCTTATTTTCCTTGTAATGTATGAGGCATTTCTACTGATAGTCATTCTCTGATTTCTGGTATTGATAATTTGTCTTATCTTCCTTCCTTTATCAGTCTTTGTCAGGTTATTACTTCTATTAATATTTTAAATTAATTAGCTTTGATTTTCATTTATCTTCTCTATTATTTTCTGGTTTTAATTTCATTAGTTTTTCCTCTTATCTTTATTATTTCCTTCCTTCTGTTTGCTTTGGATTTATTTCATTCTTTTTTTTCTAGTTTCTTTTTCTAGTTTCATTTTCTTTTTTCTAGTTTCTTGGGAGCTCATATTATTGATTTGAGACTTTCCTCTTTTCTAATGTAAGCATTCAATGATATAAATTTCCCTCTAAAGATTGCTTTAGCAGAATTTTGATGTTTTACTTTCATTTTCATTGTTTTATTATTTAATAACCCTAGTTAAATTTTCCATCTGTTTTCTCTCAGTATACAGTTTTGAAAAAAATCTATTGCTATTTCTTCAAATTTACTCCTCTTCTGCAATGTCTTATTTGCTTTTAATCTGTCAAGTGCACTTTTCATTTCAGATGCTGTAATTTTTCATCTCTAGAAGCTCCTTTTGAGTCTTTTTTATATCTTCTATTCCTCTTCTCATTGTGCTCGTGTTTTTCTCTACCTTCTTAAACATATGCAGCATATTTATAACAGCTGTTTTAATGTCCTTGTCTGCTATTTCCATCATCTTGGTCATATCTTGATCTCTTTCTATTGACTTTTTTCCTCATTAAGGGTCATATTTTCTTGCTTTTTTGTATGCCTAGTAACTTTATATTGAACACCAGACATTGTTAGACTTTAGCTGTTGGTTGCTGGATTTTGTTGCATTCCTTTAAATAGTGTTGGATTTATTTTTCTGATACACAGCTAAGCTACTCAGAATTAGTTTGATCCTTTCAAGTCTTGCTTTTAAACTTTGTCAGGACAGGCTCAGAACATCCTTTAGACTAGGGTTAATTTTGTCCCCCTACTAAGGTACCATCCTTCTGAGGATTCCACTGGATGATCTGTGTATTAGGAGATCTTTCTATTCTGGCTGGTTAGGACATAGAGTGTTACCAGCTTTATGTGAGCTCCAGGAATTATTCTAATTACTCTTTTCTGTGGGTTTCTTTCCCTGGCCCTGGGTATTTTTCTCTCACATCTGTGCAGATCGATACTCAGCCAAAGACTTAAGGGGACCCTTCTGCATATCTCTAGAGCTCTTTCTCTGTGTAGCTCCTTCTTTTCTGATAGTCTACCCTACAAATTATAGCTGCCTTGGCCCCCCTGAACACCAGTCTCTCTGTCTACTCAACTCAGTGAGACTGCTGGGCTCTGTTTGGGTTCCTTCTCCTTGCACTGCATCCTGGAAACTGCCTCAGTGCAGTCACCTGGTGCAGTTGTAGGGCTCACTTTGTTTCTACACGCTTGGGACTTGCAGTCCTTCACTGCTTGTTGCCCAATGTCCAAAAAACATTCTTTCATGTATTTATACAATTTCATAGTTTTTAAGGTGGAAGGGTATCCAGTTCCTGTTAATCCATCTTGGCTGGAAGCAGAATTTAATTAACTCAATTTTAACTTTTGTTTTTCTTACCTTGCTATGCTTAGCTTTTAGGAGAATGAAGCAAAGAATACAAAAACAGGCTGTATCCGAAATTTATTTTAAAAATTAATTTGTATACCATGTCCTAGGCTGAGTCCACACTCAGCTGATCTGAGAACTATATTCCCTAGATGTCCCTAATTTTTCATAATTGATAGCAATGACCCTTAGGCTCTTGGCCAGTAGAAAAATACTGTGTCTCACCCAGAGTCTGCTTACTAAGAAAGGATGAGCTCAATTTTATAAAAAGACTTTCTAAGGGGGGTGTGCTTGGTTGTGGGGAATAATCCAAAGGGGTTTCTGCTTAACACTTAGTTGCTAGAATATTCTATTGCCCAAAAGAATTGCTCCAAAATTCCCAGTTAGTACAGGTTTTTCCTGTACTTGACATTTATTACCTAGTTTATCATCTCCACATACAGTTGCTTCTTACCCTCTACTGTTCTTCCTCACCATCAGTGCCCCATCCCCACAGACACCATCTTTTTCCTGGCCCCAACATGTCAGAAGCTGAGCTATGTATCCCTAACTCCTGTTAGGCATTAATCTTAATATAACCCTAGCTGTACTTTATGCTGCCCTCTGCCATGGTCCCTCTACAGGCTGGTTTTCTCACTGAGTTTCTTTCTTTTAATTAATATTTATTAGAGTATAGTTGCTTTACAATGTTGTGTTAGCTTCTACTGCACAGCAAAATGAATCAGCCATACATATACACATATTCCCTCCATTTAGGACACTACAGTGCATTAAGTAGAGTTCCCTGTGCTATACAGTATGCTCCCATCAGTTATCTATTTTATACATAGTATCAATAGTATATATGTGTCAGTCCCAATCTCCCAATTCCTCCCACCACACCCCTTTTCCCCTTGGTATCCATACATTTGTTTTCTATGTCTCTGTCTCAACTTCTGCTTGGCAATTAAGGTCATCTATCCCATTTTCCTAGATTCCACATATATGCATTAATATATGATATTTGCTTTTCTCTTTTTGACTTACTTCACTCTGTAGGACACTCTCTAGGCCCATCCACCTCTCTACAAATGACCCAATTTTGTTCCTTTTTATGGCTGAGTAATATTCCATTGTATATATGTACTACATCTTCTTTATCCATTCCTCTGCTGATGGACACTTAGGTTGCTTCCATGTCCTGGCTATTGTAAATATTGCTGCAGTGCACATTGTGGTGCATGTGTCTTTTTGAATTATGGTTTTCTCTGAGTATATGCCCAGTAGTGGGATTGCTGGGTCATATGGTAGTTCTATTATTAGTTTTTTAAGGAACCTCCATACTGTTCTGCATAGTGGCTGTATCAATTTACATTCCCACCAACAGTGCAAGAGGGTTCCCTTTTCTCCACACCCTCTCCAGCATTTGTTGTTTGTAGATTTTCTGACGATGCCCATTCTAACTGGTGTGCAGTGATACCTCATTGTAGTTTGATTTGCATTTCTCTAATAATTAGTGGTATTGAGCAGCTTTTCATGTGCTTCTTGGCCATCTGTATATCTTCTTTGGAGAAATGTCTATTTAGGTCTTCTGCCCATTTTTGGATTGGGTTGTTTGTTTTTTGATGTTGAGCTGCATGCTCCAGCTGCTGGCAATGGCCGGGTATGGGCCCGATGCTCCAGCACCATCCATTTTCAGGGCTAGTTGATTTAGCATGTGAGTTGTTATGCACTCCTTAGCAGATTCCGACTTCCATGGCCACTGTCCTGCTTCTCACTGACTTTGGAATATGTTTTACTCATTTGGAATTTTAAGTCTATCCCCATGCTATTGCCACTTTCTGCAGTCTCCTTTGCCACCACCACTTTTGGCCATCCTTCAAAGGTCAACACAAGTTGCACGCAGCAATCTTTGCCTTCAACTCCATCAAGTGTACCCTTTCAATCTGAATCATTCACTTAGGGACTTAATGCCTTGCCAGGGTTCCTGACACTATTGCTCATGCATACAGCTTGTCTCCACAATTACAATGTAAACTCCTGGCAAGTAGAAATTGTTTGGAGGTGTTCTTATCTCTCTTTGTACTCCAACTCCAGTATCTAGTATTTTGTTATGCTCATGGTAAAGTAAGCCCCCAAACAATAGTTTTTTTGAATGAGCAAATGAATGGAGAAATAATAGAGCACTCTGAAATCTTTAAAATGAATAATAACAAAAGCCAACATTTATTGAACACTTACTCTGTGCCAGGCTTTTGCTAAGGACCATACAAAGACTATCTTATTGAATTTCTCTCTCATTTTAGAAGGATCAGCATTTCTTTCTTTTTTATTGAAGTATAATTGACATACAGCATAATATTAGTCTCAGGTGTACAACATAATGATTTTATGTTTGTATACATTTTGTTTTTATTTATTTTTATTTTTTTATTGAAGTATAGTTGATTTACAATGTTGTGGCAGTGTCTGCTGTACAGCAAAGTGACTCAGTTATATACATACAGACATTCTTTTTTTAATATTCTTTTCCATTATGGTTTATCACAGGATATTGAATATAGTTCCCTGTGCTATACAGTAGGACCTTGTTGTTTATCCATTCTAAATGTAATAGTTTGCATCTACCAACCCCAAACTCCCAGTCCATCCCTCTTGTATACATTTTGAAATGATCACACAATAGATCTAGTTAACATCCATCACCATACAAAGTTACAAAGCTTTTTTCTTGTAATGAGAACTTTTAATATTTATTCTCTTAGCAACTTTTGAATATACAATACAGTATTATTAGTTATAGTCACCATACTGTACATTACATCCCCTGACTTATTTATCTTATAACTGGAAGTTTGTACCTTTTAACTCCCTTCACCCACTTTGCCTGCCCCCCCCCACCAATCTGTTCTCTGTATCTATGAGATTGGTTATTTATCTACTTATTTAATTATTTAATTATTTGATTCCTAAAGGGATCAGCATTTATTTCTTTTAAAAATGTTACAGTAAAGTCAAGTGGGATAAAATGGTTTTAGCAATTAAATATCTATCTCTATATCTATTTCTATCAGTACATCTACATCTATATCTTTCTATCTATATCTGTATCATCTATTTCTGTATCTATCCAGGATTTGCCATTATATGTTAATTACAACAAGGGGGGAAAGAGATAACAAGAAATTGTTTTACACTAGATACTTTCTTGCCCCTTCCCCAAAGCCTAACCACTTCCCTATCATGTCTAAAAACACAGAGTTGATTTTCACAGTCTGGAGGCATAAACTTAGTGATGGCCAGTGCTCTAACTCAGAGACCCTGGGAATAGCACAAGAGGCTAAAAATTCAACATGGTGTGGCTGCTCAAAGTCTAGGCACTCTACTGGCTTAGGGGCTTAGTGGGCAGGCTAAACAAAACTTACCAGGAATAGAAGTAGGGAGGAAAATCAGAAATTGACCTCTGCAGGTGTAGAGCCAGAGAAGGAGGTGAGGACACGGACAGGAGAATTTTACATCCCTAAACTCACTTGGGAAATGGAGAGACCATTTTCAACTGTCCTTGAGGAAGGAAGGCCAGATGGATAATGGGAGATGTCTCAGGAAGGAGAAGGGGGTAAACGTGGCTGGGAGGGGTCAGCAGTCTGTTCCATTTTTAGCATGAGGAGAAAGCCAGAGCACCAGGTTTGGCCAGTGACTCTACAACTACAGGACAAATTGTTGCAGCTTAGAAATCAACTGTGTACCCCTACCCCGCTCCCTGGCTTTTGGTGTGGGTGCTGGTCTCCAGCCTGGACAGCTCTTGGCCTAGATCACTGTCTCTTCTTTTGTGTCTCTGCCACTACTGGCAGAGGTAACCTCTGCCTGGGATTCCTGACTCTTGGGATGGGAGTGGTGGTGGTCGGCTTTTCTTCCTGGCCGACTGCTTAATACTACCAGCCTGACCTTCTCCTTCTCCTAATCCCCTTGGTGAGTGAGGCAGAAGACACAACATCTTCAACCCCTTTCTGGTTTCTTTTGAAGGATGGGCCTCTATTTGAAAGGCTCCTGTAAGGGAAATTATTTCTTCTCCTTCTCTTCCTCCTCCTTTCCATCTCTCTTCCCTTCTCCTTCCCCTCGTCCTCTTCCTTTCTTCTTCTGAGTCTCTTATGGGCTCTCTCTTGGACTCAAGACTGGGAGATACTGAGTCAGTGGCACCTCTGGTGGTCTGGGCTGCCTCCTCTGTCCTATTCAGTGAGGAGACTCCCCTTTGCCTATAGATGTTCATCTTCATTGCTTTTCAGGTGGCCATTCTCTTGTCCTTTGGCCTTGGTAGTGGGGTGGGGGTAGAGTAAGTGTTCACATTGCCCTAGGGCACCTACGAGCTCTGGGTGCTCATACTGAGGCTCATGCCCGGGAGGGAGTCCAGTGCTAGTGGAGTGGTGGGCCTGCATTCTGAGGGAGTGGCATGCCACGGGAGGAGCTGCACCAGAATCTCTCATTTAATTCTTAAACAACTCTAGGAGATACATAACTCTCATTATCCCGATCATGAAACAGTCTCAGAGGAGTTAAGTAACTTGTCCAAGGTCCCACAGCTACTGAGTAAGAAGAGGTGTCTTAAATTAAAACTCACGTTTGTCTCCAGAGCCTGGATAGGCTAGGTTAGGTTAATTTGATTTTAAATCAGTAAACTATGTGAACGCTGCTACTGGCAAATAGGACTTTTTTTTTTTTTTTTTTTTTTTTTGCTACTGACCGTGGGCGTAAGAAGGTTTCTAAGAGGTATTATTGTCCCCTGCGAATCGTGTACCTTTGTGGACAGGGGCTGGACCACCTACTGTTCAGATATCGTGGCAGATGTAACTAGGGCATCTGAAGGGAATTGGAGTAGTTGCCAATTGGCCAAGTTCAAGTCACTGTGTCATGGTCAACAGAGCCATTGGAAGTGCTAAAGAAGGCACAGTTAGTAGCGAGTGAAAGAGAATCACACATTGAAGCAGAGTTCCTCTCATTTGCCAGGCTTCTTACCAAAGCATTTCCTGATGAAACTTGTCTGGACTTTGCTTCTTTTCTTGAATGAGTCAGAAGTTTAGAATGCGGGCACCTGGCTGCCAACAGAGTCCTTCAGGCCCCTATTGGAAGGTACCAGTCAGAGCTCTCCTGTGAGCACAATAATTACCAAGCTGTTATTGGAACGGGCTTTGGAAGAAAACATTTAAAGGGTTATATCCTGGGAATTTTTACTCCTCCAATGTTATTAAAACCCAGTTGCTGTTTTCCCAGTTAGGCAAATGTTAGAGGAAATGAAGTATACACAGAAATTAATTTCTTCTCTCTGACATTTGATTTGCATTAGTTCCAAGTTATACTGTGTTCCTTTTAAAGCTCTGTTTTACAAAATTAAATATATATGTTTTTTCTTTTGAGATTGATGATAAACCTTAAAACTCATGTTTCTAGGAGAGAGCTTTGATGTGACCTGCCTTTTTGGATTTACCCAAGTGGTATTCTTGAATTTGTTTTGAGGGGACAGAAAATAGCTACCATGTAGATCCCTCCATGCAGGGCTAGGCAGAGTTGTGAAGGAGGAGGCAAAAGCTGCTGTTGGTGGCCCCCCCACTTCTTCAGCCATTTTCCTCCACTCCCTCCATTCCTGCCTCAGCCAGCTTGTGCCCAGATACTGCTCAGTCTGCCCCACCTCCACTGTAGTGTGCCCACCCTCTTCTCCCTCTCTCTTTTAAGAACTTAAATCTCATCCAGGTGTCCACCCTGCAGACCTCTTACTCCATCCCTTGGCTTCATCCTACCATCCTCTTGCTTTTATTCTGGACTGGAACTGATGCCTCCTTACTGTTTCTCCTGGTCTGACCCCTACATGAGTCTGGTTTTAGCCTCTCTAGACTCTACACTGTGCCAGAGGTAACAATAAGTATTTATTGAATGAATAGGTAAATGAGTGAATTTCAGGAATTGTGATACCCAAACAGCATGTGAGATCCTCTATTTTATTTATTACTTTGAAATCATTTTAGTATGAAAAATTTCAAATATACAGAAAAGTGGAGGGAGTAGTATAAAGAACTCTGATGTACTCATCACCCAGTTTCTGTAGTTTTCAACACATAGCCCCTCTTCTTTCATTTTCACCCCACCTACCTTTTGCCAGACCCTTTAACTGAATGCAGTTCAGCCAAACAAGTGCAAGATGGGAACACTTAAAAAGCCACTATAGGTATCTGCTCTTCATCATCTGAATTCATTTAGAACTCCTTCTCACCCCTTCTGTGACTCTTTGTTCTTAACTTTTCATTATTTCTTCTTTGGTCTCCTATTTTTCACTTCTCCTAGGGGTTCTTAATGTGGGTGCACAAGTTTCCAGGGAGTCCATGGATGAAAATCAAGGGGTCATTAAATTTGCATGGGGAAGAAGAATACAGTTTTGTTTTCACTAACCTCTGATTTTTTTTTTTTTTTTTTTTTTTTTTTGTGGCATGCGGGCCTCTCACTGTTGTGGCCTCTCTCGTTGCGGAGCACAGGCTCCGGACGCACAGGCTCAGCGGCCATGGCTCACGGGCCCAGCCGCTCTGAGGCATGTGGGATCTTCCCGGACCAGGGCACGAACCCGCGCCCCCCGCATATGCAGGCGGACTCCCAACCACTGCGCCACCAGGGAAGCCCCTAACCTCTGATTTTAAAAAAAATCTTTTGGCCGCACCTCGCGGCATGTGGGAGGATCTTAGTTCCCCGACCAGAGATCAGACCGGCACCACCCCCTGTGTTGGAAGCACCGAGGCTTAACCAGTGGACCACCAGGGAAGTCCCTCTAACTGATATTTAGCGTTTTCTTCTATCATGAATATAAGCAATGAGCCACAGTAGTATTCACAGTACCTGCAACTTTGAAACCAGTAGGAATCCTTTTATATCATATTACAGAAGTTGTAGAGATTTCCAAATACCTTTTATGCCCATCACTGCTTTTGAAATTATGGTAGTGATTACACCCACCACTAGATCTTATTATTTAATGTGTTAATAAGAAAACGCACATATTACTATGTCATGTATAAAATATTCTGCAGTTGTGTAGCGGCATATTTGGTTTCCTTTGTAATCCATTATGTTTTATTTCATGCATTTAAAAATATTATTCGGAAAAGAAATCCATAGGTTTCACCAAACTGTCACAGGAGTCTATGGGTCAAAAAAAGGTTAAGAACCTCAGGTCTAAACACTTTGACTGACAGCACATTTGAACTCCCTATTCTAACTTTGACTTGCTGTCTTCCTCCCCACCCCATCCCTCTCCCCTTGCCACCATACTGTTTATTTATTGTTTTCTGCCTGATACAGGAAAGAAGAACCTCTCTTCCAAACCCTGCCCTCAGGGCTAACTACCCAGGGACTGCTCCTTGTACTCTCTGCCAGAAGAGGAGCCTGAGCAACCTTGGCTGGCAACCCCAGAAAACGGATTCAGCCAATTATCATTTACTAGCAATAGGAGGGCCTGATGGATGACTTTAATATATTTCAGTTTTCTACTGCTCAAGTAATTCTCAAAAATCAGCTAGTTTCACATTATAATCTATTTTAGCCTCTGACTGATGGGTAAATATTTAATCCTTGACTCTTCTGGGATTCTGGCAAGGCACCCCCCACCCCCAGCCCCCAGCCCCACCCCAGCCCTTGAAATTGTAACGGAAGAAGCAGGCTGGGTTCTATGCCCCACCACACTTTATCAATGCTTCCCCTCACTTTTCTATACCTTCTCTGCCTCCTCTCCCTTTAGTTTTTAATTTTTTATTTACTTTTTGCCTCCTCTCCCTTTATATTCAAAGACATTTTCACTCCTTCTGGGCCCAGATCTCTGCTAGGTGGCAATAGAAGAATCTAGTGAGCCTCATGATTTGATCGTCCCTGCACTGAATTGATAAGCATGGGCTGTAGGAGCACTGCTGAGATGGAAAGGGGCAGCCTTCCCAGTTGTGTAATAAGTCTCCTCTACCGGAAGTTTTGTCTCCCTCTTTGCCTCAGCTCCACTCAGCTGTCCTCATTTTCTCTACCTCTTACCACTCTTAGCCTTTAGCACACTGATCTGACTTGGACAACTAGCTTGTGGGTTTGGTCACTCTGGGGGTAGGGCTTCCATAGCAGGTACTAACACCCCAGGAACATCTGTTTCAGGTAGTATCCACTTTCCAGTATCCAATATCCAATTGTCATGCAATAGACAATTGTTATCCCTTCGATTTTTGAAGTCCCTGTGCCTACAATGAAATGTCCTCTATGTTCTTTTATTGCATCTGAGGGATGCCGCTCTTTCTATAGATCATTTGCTGAGGAGAAAAGATTTACATACCCTGATTCTTCTCTTCTCAGGCTAACAGCTCCTGTCAGTTTCCCAGGTAACTTCTCTTTTTAAAAGGTAATGTTCTTAAAAGAATCTAATAATTGTGGTTTATAATGTCAAAATACCTTCAACTTCCTGTTCTTTTCAGGCCTTTAAATGCAAAATCAGGCATGAGAATCCTATAAAAAAATCTGAAGCAGACAGCTCAGGATTAATTTAGGCCCACCCTAACTCACTTCCTGGGTTAGCTTCCTGGCATCTCTCCCATTTTTGCTTTCATATCATGATTCTACATTTCTGCTAGGCCCTCAGACTGGGTGATCTATGTTTTGGGCTCTATATCAGCTTGCATCGTGGCATCTTCAGGACTCTACATTTGGAATCTTCTCCTTGGTTCTGTGCCTTGTAACCCTGGGCAGCAAACATGTTGGCTTCACCCACAGTTGTTGGAACACCCCACCCCATCCCCGCCTAACACAAGTGTTGAGATCATTCCATTTCCAGGGCCTCCAGAGATCTCTTGTATAGAGTCATGGATCATGCATCCTACCTGCAGCTCAGCAAAGCAGCATCTGATGAGAATGGGGATGGCTGAGCCAGCACACTGAACTACCACCATCCTTGTGCAAAAGCAAGGTTGGAATTGCCGGCATGGTCCTCTCAGGCCCCCTGTCAAAGTGCCCTTGAGCTGCTTCTGCTTCTGTTATGGCTTCTCCTTTCAAATAAACAGAGACATGAATAAAGCAATTGCTTTTTAAAAATTGTCATAAAATATATATGATATAAACATTGCCATTTAAACTGTTTTAAGTGTACAATTTAGTGGCATTAATTACATTCACAATGTTGTGCAATCATCACCACTATTTCTAAAAAGTTTTGTCATCCCCCCCAAAATTCTGTACCCATTAAACAATAACTCTCCACTCTTTCATCCCTCCCATTCCTGGCCCCTGCTAACCTCTAATCTATTTTCTGTCCCTATGAATTTGCCTATTCAAGATATTTCATATAACTGGAATTATGTAAAATTTGTTCTTTGTGCCTGGCGTATTTTGCTCAGAATAATATTTTCTAGGTTCATCCACATTGTAGCGTGTATCAGTATTTAATTCCTTTTTGTGGCTGAATAATATTCCATTGTATGGGTATACCACATTTTATTTATCCATTCATCTGTTGATGGACACTTGGGTTGTTTCCACCTCTTGGCTATTGTGAATAAGGTTGCTATGAACATTGATGTTCAGATATCTGTTTTTTGAGACCCTACTTTCAATTTAGAAGTGGAATTGCTGGATCATATAGTAATTCTATGTTTAACTTTTTGAAGAACTGCCACACTGTTTTCCACAGTAACCTCACCATTTTACATTCCCATAAGCAATGCATGAGGGCTCCAATTTCTCCAACTTCTCATCAACACTTGTTATTTTCTGATTTTTAAAAGATGATAGCTGTTCTAGTAGGAGTGAAGTAGTATCGTTTTTTTGGTTTTGCTTTACATTTCCCTAATGCCTAACGATGTGGAGCATCTTGTGCTTATTGGCCATTTGTATATCTTCTTTGGCAAATGTCTTTTCAAATCCTTTGCTCACTTTCATCTTTTTTTTTTCTTGTGGTACGCGGGCCTTTCACTGTTGTGGCCTCTCCCGTTGTGGAGCACAGGCTCCGGACGCGCAGGCTCAGCGGCCATGGCTCACGGGCCCAGCCGCTCCGCGGCATGTGGGATCCTCCTGGACCAGTGCACAAACCTGTGTCCCCTGCATCGGCAGGTGGACTCCCAACCACTGCGCCACCAGGGAAGCCCTGCCCATTTTTAAATTGGGTTGTTTGTCTTTCTGTTGTTGAGTTGTAGGAGTTCTTTATATATTTTGGATGTTAAACCCTTAGGAGATATATGATTTGAGAGTAGTTTTCTCCCATTCTGTGGCTTGTCTTTTCACTCTCTTGGTGTCCTTTGATGCACAAAAGCTTTCAGTTTTAATGAAGTGCATTTAATTAATTTTTTTCTTTTGTTACCTGTGCTTTTGGTGTGATACTTATGGAAACATGCTTCAAACCATGGTAATGAAGATTTGCTCTTATGTTTTCTTCTATGAATTTAGGGCTTTGATCCATTTTGAGTTAATTTTTATACATGGTCTATATTAAGGTCTACTGCTTTTTTTTTTTTTTTTTTTCAGTACGCGGGCCTCTCACTGTTGTGACCTTTCCCGTTGCGGAGCACAGGCTCTGGACGCGCAGGCTTAGCAGCCATGGCTCATGGGCCCAGCTGCTCTGTGGCATGTGGGATCTTCCTGGACCGGGGCATGAACCTGTGTCCCCTGCATCAGCAGGCGGACTCTCAACCACTGCACCACCAGGGAAGCTCAGGTCTACTGCTTTTGACAGTCTTGATTCATAAATTCTCTTGGCTCCTTCTCCAAATTTGGCTTCATACCATTGTTCCTACCATTAAAAAAAAAATCTGGGGCTTCCCTGGTGGCGCAGTGGTTGAGAATCTGCCTGCCAATGCAGGGGACACAGATTCGAGCCCTGGTCTGGGAAGATCCCACATGCCGCAGAGCAGCTGGGCCTGTGAGCCACAACTACTGAGCCTGCGCGTCTGGAGCCTGTGCTCCGCAACAAGAGAGGCCGCGATAGTGAGAGGCCCGCGCACCGCGATGAAAAGTGGCCCCTGCTTGCCGCAACTAGAGAAAGCCCTTGCACAGAAACGAAGACCTAATACAGCCAAAAATAAATAAATTTTTAAAAAAACCTGCACTGTTGGATTGGTTACACAGCTAGGACATTGGCCCCGTCAAGTCTCTGCAAGTAAGAGTCACTTAACCTATGCACTCTATGCCACTGTGTCAGAGAAAGATATCAGATATAAACATAGAGTACCAGAAAACTGGTCACCAACTCTAAGAGAAGGATGATTTCTTACATTATTATGCAGGAGAACCATGTACCTACCACATGCCTAATCAAATATAAAATAATACAAGTATAAGGAGTATAATATATATAATTGTGTAATAATATCATTTATTAAAAGTATAGAAGGATATTATAATACAGAATTCAGAAGGCTTGAAGAATCATAGGTTGCCTGCAAAAGAGCTACAAGAGCTGAGATCTGGCTCTCTCCATGTTAATCAGATGACCCAATCTCTGCTGTGTTTTTTAAAAAAACATTATTTATTTGGCCACGTGGCATGTGAGATCTTAGTTCCCTGACCAGGGATAGACCCATGCCCCCTGCAGTGGAAGCTCAGAGTCTTTTTTTTTTTTTTTAGAATTTTATTTTATTTTATTATTTATTTATTGGCTGTGTTGGGTCTTCATTTCTGCGCATGGGCTTTCTCTAGTTGCGACAAGCGGGGGCTGCTCTTTGTTGCAGTGCATGGGCCTCTCATTACTGTGGCTTCTCTTGTTGTGGAGCATGGCTCTAGGCACGTGGGCTTCAGTAGTTGTGGCTCAGGGGCTCTAGAGCACAGGCTCAGTAGTTGGGGCCACATGTACTCCACGGCATGTGCGATCTTCCCAGACCAGGGATCGAACCTGTGTCCCCTTCATCAGCAGTCAGATTCTTAACCACTGGACCTCCAGGGAAGTCCCTCTGCTGCATGTTAATTCTTGACAGTATAAAGTATATACCCTACAGTATAGGATAAAGGATAGTATATAGTATACATCTTAACCCTTTAAAGAGTGAAGAATGTACTGAGAAGATAAGGCAGCATGACAGGCCAGTGTGCGGGATCACTTTGGGTAGGAAGCACTTTCAGAGCTGCACTTTCTGTTCACAGCACCATGCTGCTAGTGGTTGATGGTGACAACACAGGAGGCTGAGGCCATTTCGAAAGAGTAATGAATTTGCATCTAATGTAAGAGAAAGTGACTCTGGAATGAAAGCCTTGCCATGTCCCCACTCATGCTGTGGGTGACAGTATCTCCCTCTCAGTTCGTCTACTGCCCAATGCTGTGATACCTGCTAGGGAAGGTTGAGAACTGCTTCTTCCTTCTCTTCTCATGCAGTTCAATGAAATTTCACTGAGCATCTGCTCTGGACCAGGCCCTGCACTGGACTGAGGATTGACATATGAAAAAGACTTGGTTCTTATTCTTGGGAGCATTCTCATCAGTCTTGTTTCATTGCTGCCTTGCCATATTACTTTATGGAAATTTGAGTGCTTTGGTCTATATTGGTAACTGAGGACATTTGAAGGGGCCTACATGGCAAAGAAACTCAAGATATCACACTCAGGTTTCCACAGAGGAAATGGGCTTTGAGGATACATGTGAGAAAGGTATAGATTTGAATGAAGGAAATGGGGTGTGCTCCTATAGGAAAATCTTCCATCTGCCAACCACTGTATGGTTGGATCTTGATAGTTTGTTTGGCTTTGATAATGTCTTCCATTAACAACAAAAACAACAATAATAATGGTAAAAATAGTTAACAGTGAGCACTTACTGTTGTCAGGCATTGTACTAAGCATTTTACATATATGAACTCATTAAATCTTTGCCTCAATCACATGAAGTAGGTGCTGTTATTATCCCCATTTTACAGATGAAGAAACAGAGGCACAGACTGATATGCTGATTTTGCTGTTTATAGGTTGTTTAGAAAATTAATTAATTAATTTTTAACATCTTTATTGGAGTATAATTGCTTTGCAATGGCGTGTTAGTTTCTGCTGTATAACAAAGTGAATCAGCTATATGTATACATATATCCCCATATCCCCTCCCTCATGTGTCTCCCTCCCACCCTCCCTATCCCACCCCTCTAGGTGGTCACGAAGCAACAAGCTGATCTCCTTGTGCTATGTGGCTGCTTCCCACTAGCTATCTATTTCACATTTGGTAGTGTACATATGTCAATGCTGCTCTCTCACTTCGTCCCAGCTTACCATTCCCCCTCCCCATGTCCTCAAGTCCATTCTCTACATCTGCGTCTTTATTCCTCTCCTGCCCCTAGGTTCATCAGAACATTTTTTTTTTTAGGTTCCATATATGTGTTAACATACGGTATTTGTTTTCCTCTTTCTGACTTACTTCACTCTGTATGCCAGTTTCTAGGCCCATCCACCTCACTACAAATAACTCAATTTTGTTTCTTTTTATGGCTGAGTAATAGTCCATTGTATATATGTGCCACATCTTCTTCATCCATTCATCTGTCTATGGACACTTAGGTTGCTTCCATGTCCTGTCCTGGCTATTGTAAATACTGCTGCAGTGAACATTGTGGTACATGACTCTTTTTGAATGATGGCTTTCTCAGGGTATATGCCCAGTAGTGGGATTGCTGGGTCATATGGTAGTTCTATTTTTAGTTTTTTAAGGAACCTCCATACTGTTCTCCATAGTGGCTGTATCAATTAACACTCCCACCAACATTGCAAGAGGGTTCCCTTTTCTCCACACCCTCTCCAGCATTTATTGTTTCTAGATTTTTTTTTTTTTTTTTTTTGTGGTACGTGGGCCTCTCACCATTGTGGCCTCTCCCGTCGCGGAGCACAGGCTCCGGACGTGAAGGCTCAGCAGCCATGGCTCACGGGCCCATCCGCTCCACGGCATGTGGGATCTTCCTGGACCAGGGCACGAACCCATGTCCTCTGCATCGGCAGGCAGACTCTTAACCACTGCGCCACCAGGGAAGCCCGTTTCTAGATTTTTTTGATGATGGCCATTCTGACTGGTGTGAGGTGATACCTCATTGTAGTTTTGATTTGCATTTCTCTAATGATTAGTGATGTTGAGCATCCTTTCATGTATTTGTTGGCAATCTGTGTATCTTCTTTGGAGAAATGTCTATTTAGGTCTTCTGCCCATTTTAGGATTGGGTTGTTTGTTTTTTTGATATTGAGCTTCATGAGCTGCTTGTAAGTTTTAGAGATTAATCCTTTGTCAGTTGCTTTGTTTGCAAATATTTTCTCCCATTCTGAGGGTTTATTCACTTTGTTTATGGTTTCTTTTGCTGTGCCAAAGCTTTTAAATTTCATTAGGTTCCATTTGTTTATTTTCGTTTTTCTTTCCATTTCTCTAGGATGTGGGTCAGAAAGGATCTTGCTGTGATTTATGTCACAGAGTGTTCTGCCTATGTTTTCCTCCAAGAGTTTTATAGTGTCTGACCTTACATTTAGGTCTTTAATCCATTTTGAGTTTATTTTTGTGTATGGTGTTAGAGAGTGTTCTAATTTCATTCTTTTACATGTAGCTGTCCAGTTTTCTGAGCACCACTTATTGAAGAGGCCGTCTTTTCTCCATTGTAAATTCTTGCCTCCTTTATCAAAGATCAGGTGACCATAAGTGCATGGGTTTATCTCTGGGCTTTCTATCCTGTTCAGTTGGCCTATATTTCTGTTTTTGTGCCAGTACCATACTGTCTTGATTACTGTAGCTTTGTAGTATAGTCTGAAGTCAGGGAGCCTGATTCCTGCAGCTCTGTTTTTCTTTCTCAAGATTGCTTTTGCTATTCGGGGTCTTTTCTTTTGTTTTTCCATACAAATTTTGAAATTTTTTGTTCTAGTTCTGTGGAAAATGCTATTGGTAGTTTGATAGGGATTTCATTGAATCTGCAGATTCCTTTGAGTAGTAGAGTCATTTTCACAATGTTGATTCTTCCAATCCAAGAACATGGTATATCGCTCCATCTGTGTGTATCATCTTTAATGTCTTTCATCAGTGTCTTATAGTTTTCTGCATACAGGTCTTTTGTCTCCTTAGGTAGGTTTATTCCTAGGTATTTTATTCTTTTTGTTGCAGTGGTAAATGGGAGTGTTTCCTTAATTTCTCTTTCAGATTTTTCATCATTAGTGTATAGGAATGCAAGAGGTTTCTGTGCATTAATTTTATATCCTGCTACTTTACCAAATTCATTGATTAGCTCTAGTAGTTTTCTGGTAGCATCTTTAGGATTCTCTATGTATAGTGTCATGTCATCTGCAAACAGTGACTGCTTTACTTCTTCTTTTCCAATTTGGATTCCTTTTATTTCTTTTTCCTCTCTGATTGCTGTGGCTAAAACTTCCAAAACTATGTTGAATAACAGTGGTGAGAGTGGACATCCTTGTCTTGTTCCTGATTTTAGAGGAAATGGTTTCAATTTTTCACCATTGAAACGATGTTGGCTCTCAGCTTGTCATATATGGCCTTTATTATGTTGAGGTAAGTTCCCTCTATGCCTACTTTATGGAGAGTTTTTTTATCATAAATGGGTGTTGAATTTTGTCGAAAGCTTTTTCTTCATCTATTGAGATTATCATATGGTTTCTATCTTTCAATTTGTTAATATGGTGGATCACATTGATTGATTTGTGTATATTGAAGAATCCTTGCATTCCTGGGATAAACCCCACTTGATCATGGTGTCTGATTCTTTTATGTGCTGTTGGATTCTGTCTGCTAGCATTTTGTTGAGGATTTTTGCATCTATGTTCCTCAGCGCTATTAGTCTGTAGTTTTCTTTTTTTGGTGACATCTTTGTCTGGTTTTGGTATCAGGGTGATGGTGGCCTCATAGAATGAGTTTGGGAGTGTTCCTCCTTTTGCTATATTTTGGAAGAGGTGTTAGCTCTTCTCTAAATGTTGATAGAATTCACCTGTGAAGCTATCTGGTCCTGGGCTTTTGTTTGTTGGAAGATTTTTAATCACGGTTTCAATTTCAGTGCTTGTGATTGGTCTGTTTATATTTTCTATTTGTTCCTGGTTTAGTCTCGGTAGGTTGTTCTTTTCCAGGAATTTGTCCATTTCTTCCAGGTTGTCCATTTTATTGGCGTATAGTTGTTTGTGGTAATCTCTCATGATCCTTCATATTTCTGCAGTGTCAGTTGTTACTTCTCCTTTTTCATGTCTAATTCTAATGATTTGAGTATTCTCCCTTTTTTTCTTGGTGAGTCTGGCTAATAGTTTATCAATTACGTTTATCTTCTCAAAGAACCAGCTTTTAGTTTTATTGATCTTTGCTATCGTTTCCTTTATTTCTTCTTCATTTATTTCTGATCTGATCTTGATGATTTCTTTCCTTCTGCTAACTTTGAGGTTTTTTTGTTCTTCTTTCTCTAATTGCTTTAGGTGTAAGGTTAAGTTTTTTATTTGAGCTGTTTCTTGAGGTAGGATTGTATTGCCATAAACTTCCTTCTTAGAACTGCCTTTGCTGCATCCCACAGGTTTTGGGTTGTCTTGTTTTCATTGTCATTTGTTTCTAGGTATTATTTGATTTCCTCTTTGATTTCTTCAGTGATCTCTTGTTTATTTAGTAGTGTAGTGTTTAACCTCCATGTGTTTGTATTTTTTACAGATTCTTTTCTGTAATTGAAATCTAGTCTCATAGTGTTGTGGTTGGAAAAGATGCTTGATACGATTTCAATTTTCTTAAATTTACCAAGACTTGATTTGTGACCCAAGATATGATGTATCCTGGAGAATGTTCCATGAGCACTTGAGAAGAAAGTGTAATCTGCTGTTTTTGGATGGAATATCCTATAAATATCAATTAAGTCCATCTTGTTTAATGTGTCATTTAAAGCTTGTGTTTCCTTATTTATTTTCATTTTGGATGATCTGTTCATTGGTGAAAGTGGGGTGTTAAAGTCCCATACTATTATTGTGTTACTGTCGATTTCCCCTTTTATGGCTGTTAGCATTTGCCTTATGTATTGAGGTGCTCCTATGTTGGGTGCATAAATATTTACAATTGTTTTATCTTCTCAGATTGATCCCTTCATCATTATGTAGTGTTCTTCTCTGTCTCTTGTAATAGTCTTTATTTTAAAGTCTATTTTGTCTGATATGAGAATTGCTACTCCAGCTTTCTTTTGATTTCCGTTTGCATGGAATATATTTTTCCATCCCCTCACTTTCTTTCTGTATGTGTCCCTAGGTCTGAAGTGGGTCTGTTGTAGACAGCATATATATGGGTCTTGTTTTTGTATCCATTCAGCCAGTCTGTGTCTTTTGGTGGGAGCAGTTAATCCATTTACATTTAAGGTAATTATCAATATGTATGTTCCTATTACCATTTTCTTAATTGTTTTGGGTTGTTTTTGTAGGTCTTTTCTTTCTCTTGTGCTTCCTGCCTAAAGAAGTTTCTTTAGCATTTGTTGTAAAGCTGGTTTGGTGGTACTGACTTCTCTTAATTTTTGCTTGTCTGTAAAGGTTTTAATTTCTCCGTCAAATCTGAATGAGATCCTTGCTGGGTAGAGTAATCTTGATTATAGGTTTTCTCCTTTCATCACTTTAAATATGTCCTGCCACTCCCTTCTGGCTTGCAGAGTTTCTGCTGAAAGATCAATTGTTAACCTTATGGGGATTCCTTTGTATGTTATTTGTTGCTTTTCCCTTGCTGGTTTTAATATTTTTTCTTTGTATTTAATTATTGATAGTTTGATTAATATGTGTCTTGGCATGTTTCTCCTTGGATTTATCCTGTATGGGACTCTCTGCACTTCCTGGACTTGATTGACTATTTCCTTTCCCATGTTAGGGAAGTTTTCAATATAATCTCTTCAAATATTTTCTCAGACCCTTTCTTTTTCTCTTCTTCTTCTGGGACCCCTGTAATTCAAATGTTGGTGTGTTTAACGTTGTCCCAGAGGTCTCTGAGACTGTCCTCAATTCTTTTCATTCTTTTTTCTTTATTTTGCTGTGGTAGTTACTTCCACTATTTTATTTTCCAGGTCACTTATCTGTTCTTCTGCCTCAGTTATTCTGCTATTGATCCCATCTAGAGTATTTTAAATTTCATTTATTGTGTTCATCGTTGCTTGTTTCCTCTTTAGTTCTTATAGGTCCTTGTTAAACATTTCTTGTATTTTCTCCATTCTATTTCCAAGATTTTGGATCATCTTTACTATCATTACTCTGAACACTTTTTCAGGTAGATTGCCTATTTCCTTTTCATTTGTTTGGTCTGGTGGGTTTTTATGTTGCTCCTTCATTTACTGCATATTTCTCTGCCTTCTCGTTTTGTTTAACTTACTGTGTTTGAGGTTCTTTTCGCAGGCTGCAGGTTTGTAGTTCCCGTTGTTTTTGGTGTCTGCCCCCAGTGGGTGAGTTTGGTTCAGTGGCTTGTGTAGGCTTCCTGGTGGAGGGAACTGGTGCCTGTGTTCTGGTAGGTGAGGCTGGATCTTTTCTTTCTGGTGTTCAGGGCTGTGTCCGGTGGTGCGTTTTGGGGTGTCTGTGAACTTATTATGATTTTAGGCAGCCTCTCTGCTAATGGGTGTGGTTGTGTTCCTGTCTTGCTAGTTGTTTAGCATGGGGCGTCCAGCCCTGGAGCTTGCTGGCCATTGAGTTGAGCTGGGTCTTAGTGTTGAGACGGAGATCTTTGGGAGAGCTCTTGCTGATTGATATTATGTGGAGCCAGGAGGTCTCTGGTGGTCCAGTGTCCTGAGCTCTCACCTCAGAGGCTCAGGCCTGACACCAGGCTGGAGCACCAAGACCCTGTCAGCCACATGGCTCAGAAGAAAAGGGAGAAAAATAAGAAAGAAAATAAAATTTAAAAAAAAATAATTAAAATAAAAATTAAAATTATTTTTAAAAAAGTAATAAGAAAAAAAGAGCACAACCAAACCAATCAAGAAATCCACCAGTGACAACAAGCGCTAAAAACTTTACAAAGATAAACATAAAAATCAGAAAGAAGTTACTCTCAGACAGCAAACCCCAAGTCTACAGTTGTTCCCAAAGTCCACTGCCTCAATTTTGGGTTGATTCATTGTCTATCCAGGTATACCACAGGTGCAGGGTACCTCAAGTTGATTGTGGAGGTTTAATCCACTGCTCCTGAGGCTGCTGGGAGACATTTCCCTTTCTCTTCTTTGTTCACCCCGCTCCTGGGGTTCAGCTTTGGTTTTGGCCCCACCCCTGCATGTAGGTTGCCCTCAGGCTTCTTCTGTTCCCACCCAGACAGGATGGCATAAAGCAGCGGCTGATTAGGGGGCTCTGGCTCACTCAGGCCAGGGGGAGGGAGGGGTATGGTAGTTATAATTGGAATGCTGGGCGAGCTTGCAGCGGCAGAGGCCGGCGTGACGGTGCAACAGCATGAGTTGCGCCGTGTGTTCTCCCGGGGAAGTTGTCCCTGGATCACGGAATTCTGGCAGTGGTGGGCTGCACAGGTTCCCAGGGGGGTGTGAAGAGTGACCTGTGCTTGCACACAGGCTTCTTGGTGGCTGCAGCAGCAGTGTTAGCATTTCATGCCCGTCTCTGGTGTCCGAGCTGATAGCTATGGCTGGCACCTGTCTTTGGAGCTCGTTTAGGTGGTGCTCAGAATCCCCTCTCCTCGTGCACTCTGAAACAATGGTCTCTTGCCTCTTCGGCAGCTCCAGCCTTTTTCCCGGACTCCCTCCCGGCTAGCCGTGGCACACCAGCCCCCTTCAGGCTGTGTTCAAGCAGCCAACTCCAGCCCTCTTCCTGGGATCTGACCTCTGAAGCCCGAGCCTCAGCTCCCAGCTCCCCGCCTGCCCTGGCGGGTGAGCAGACAAGCGTCTCCGGCTGGTCAGTGCTGTTCAGCACTGATCCTCTGTGCAGGAATCTCTCCGTTTTGCCCTCTGCACCCCTGTTGCTGCGCTATCCTCTGTGGCTCCGAAGTGTCCCCCCCGCCCATGCGCCATCTCTGCCAATGAAGGAGCTTCCGAGTGTGTGGAAACTTTTCCTCCTTCACAGCTCCCTCCCAGAGGTGCAGGTCCCGTCCCTTTTCTTTTGTCTCTGTTTTTTTTTTCTTTTTTCTTTTACCCTACCCAGGTACGTGGGGAGTTTCTTGCCTTTTGGGAAGTCTGAGGTCTTCTGCCAGCGTTCAGTAGGTGTTCTGTAGGAGTTGTTCCACATGTAGATGTATTTTTGATATATTTGTGGGGAGGAAGGTGATCTCCACGTCTTACTCCTCTGCCATCTTGAAGCCCCCCCCCCCCCCTCGTGTATAGGTTTATATAGATAGTGCAGCAGCCTTGGGGATAGCTGTTTCCTTTCAAGGGGGTGGCAGTACAGTCAAGCTCCACCAGAATTGGGGCTGTATTTATTGCCTAAGAATCTCTGGCTACCATGTTGATCCTGTTGGCATGGATGATGTCCTGAAGGCTGCTGGAGCCCTCTTGGGAAACCACGTTCTTCTGCCATCACCAGGGATGCTTCTGCTAAAAGGGGCTATGAAAAGTCAGAAACATGTTGGTTAATTTAAAAATGTGACCAGAAAGGTGATGTTAATGTCAAATCTTGGGAGAACAATCTGAACTCCACAGCTTGTTGTAACTGACTTAGCATCAACTGAGAGATCCATGACATGAGGATATTTTTATACATCTTTATTGGAGTATAATTGCTTTACAGTGTTGTGTTAGTTTCTGCTGTACAACAAAGTGGATCAGCTATATGTATACATATATCCCCATATCCCCTCCCTCTTGCATCTCCCTCCCACCCTCCCTATCCCACCCCTCTAGGTGGTCACAAAGCACAGAGCTGATCTCCCTGTGCTTTGCAGCAGCTTCCCACTAGCTATCTATTTTACATTTGCGTGACATGAGGATTTTAAAATCATGGGGACTGAATTCCCTGGCGGTCCAGCAGTTAAGTCTCTACGCTTTCACTGCCGAGGGTGCAGGTTCAATCCCTGGTCGGAGAACTAAGATCCCACACGCTGTGCGACCAAAGGAAAAATAAATTATGGGGACTAACTCTGTAAACCCTGATTAACCAAGCAAAATTTCCCCTAATTGTGCTTTGGAATTTCTTACCTCAGTCAGATTTCTCTGACTAGTGAACTTGTTAACTGTTAATGTTGAGTCTTTTTCATGTAACCATAACACTGTAAACTATATAGATACCATGAAAGCTTTTTGCAGGTGGGCTGAGTAACAAATCAAAACATCCCTGGGATAGAGTATTCTTTCTTTATCTTCTTCCTCCCTCTTCTCTTTCATACAAAGGCTCTCAGTCCAACACTCTCACCAAAATATACAGTCTGTCTTGCAAGTGGATAAAAAGAAACTCTGTTTAGATAACCCCAATCCCCTCTTCAGTTGCAATGTGAACAGTAAACTAGTTTTGCAAATTGTGCTTATTATATTTAAAAACACCAGGTAAACTACTTTTAAAGTGGAACAGAAAAAAGTAATTTTATTAAATCTCTGGTGTTTGGAATATAGTAATGGTCAGCAAGTATGTATATTTCCCTCATATGCAAAGCTCTTTGCTAGATGCTAAAGTGTAGGCGATAAAAGAGGAATAAGACACAGTTTCTGCCTTCCTCCAGAAGCTTAACCCCAGTCCCCACTGTTCTTCTTCACATAGTCTCTGATTCACCAGTTCCACTTAATTCTCACTGCCCAGGTGGTAGTGTGGGCTGCTATTCCACTAGACCTGCTTTGCTTCCCATAGTCTCCCAGCCCACTTTCATCTCACTTCCACCTCACCTGTACACCGTTGCCAGATGAACAGGACTTCCTAAAGTCGTGTTTCCCAAATTGTGCTTTGAGGAACATTAGCCCCCGTTAAAAAGAGGATTTTGTGCTAACGCAAGTTGAGAAACCAGGGAATGTTCAAATTTGAAAATTCATGATGTACAACATGATAAGCATGTTAAAGGGTCTGAGAAGTTCTGTGATAAACATTTTTAACTTTCTTTAACCCAGCGTTTCCCATGCTTAGTTGACCACAAAACTTCTTTTTCACGAAACATCAGTTAATATTACATACAAAACTTCTTCAGAAATGTTGCCCTGAAGCATCGTTTTGATCATGCCATTTTCCCAGTTTAGAAATCTCCAGTGGTTCCCCATTTTCTCCTTGGGGAGGGATGTCCACCTTGCCAGCCTTCTTTCAAGGACCTTTGCAACCTGGTCCTAAGTTAACTGAGCCTGATTTCATTTCCCACTGCTTCCCTACGTGGCCCATTTCCCCCTAACTATATTCCCCCTAACAATAGATTGCTCTGCTCATCATTCTGTGCTCCTCAGCTATTAAGGACCAAAGGAGGAAGTAGGCCAAGAATGGGTGGGGACCAAGATCAGAGGCTTCAGGTAGTGGTTATTTGTGAGCAGGGAAGGCCCAACTGCAGAAACCTGGTAGTGGGGCAACTCAAGCAGGATGAAGTGGAGGTAGAGTTCAGGATGAGTATGTGTGGGAATACTAATGGCTAAAGATAGCTTACAAATTGAGATATAACCCTGAGCATGCAGTGCAAGGCCTGATAGCTAGAGAAATGAACATTAGGACAGGGCAGATTCTAAAAGTAAATGCCAAAAAAAAAAAAAAGAAAAAAGAAAGAAAGAAAAGAAAAGAAGCAGTGGTGAGATCAGATCAGCTATTTTTCATATGCAGAAATAGCTATGGGGTCTGCCGGCATGGGATCAAAAACTAAAACATCCCTATAGACAGGATGTGTGTGTGTGTATGTGTGTGTGTGTGCATACGTTCACACGTGCACATCTTTGTTTAAGATAGTGATTGTTGATATTCTTTGAGAATCTGATGGAAGTTATGAGACTTCTTCTTAGAAAAATGCACGCACACAAAGAATTTTGCATAGAATTTTAGGGGTTTCATAGACTCTGAAATCCATGGGCCTAAGTTTATTGAAACCATCTTATCTAATGTTTAAGAGGAGAGATACAGATAGACAGAGAACTTTCCAAACAACAGAGATGCTACCCAGGCTGATCTCTTAGGTGTGTTTTTCTCCTTTATTTCTCCAAAGCAGCCCCAATTTAAAAGCTAGCTGCGTGACATCAACCAAATTGTACTTTGCTTCTGCTTATTGACTTACTGATACCACTTCTGGAATTGATTCAGTGACCTGTCCTCTGTTACAGTTTTCTATGTCCCTGGGAAATCTATTCTCTGTGACCTTTCGATCTGTGAAACACACACACACACACACACGCATGGCTCACACAGAGTTGCTTAGATACCTCCATGTCCATTTAGTATCCTGGAGAGAAGGAGACACATGAAAGAGGACAAGGGGGTGTATAAATCAAGATCTCCAGAGGCTTTAAGACAGGGAGATTTCAGTGTGTGTGAGGACAGGGCAGGGTGTGAATGAAGCTGTTGTTCTGGGTGAGTGATTATAGTGGTGATACTTGCTTCAAGGAACAAGTGGGCTTTGAGTGCTGTTCACACTAAAGCGTGAGCCTTGACTTTCTATTTCTTGTTCTATTTCTTGTGCTTTTTCATATAAGTTTTTGAATTAGCTTGTTGAACTCTACAAAATATCCTGCTGGGCTTTTGATTGGAATTATATTTAAAGTATAGATCAATTTGGAGAGAATTGACATATTAACAAATTATTTATTTCTTTATTTATTTATGGCTACATTGGGTCTTAGTTACAGCACACAGGATCTTTCGTTGCAGCATGAGGGCTCTTCGTTGTGGCGCGCGGGCTTCTCTCTACTTGTGGCGTGCGGACTTTTTCTCTTCTCTAGTTGTGGTGCACGGGATTTTTTCTCTTCTCTAGTTGTGGTGCATGCAGCCTCTCTAGTTGAGGCACATGAGCTCAGTAGTTGTGGCACATGGGCTTAGTTGCCCTGTGACATGTGGGATCCTAGTTCCCTGACCAGGGATCAAACCCATGTCCCCTGCATTGGAAGGTGGATGCTTTACCACTGAACCACCAGGGAAGTCCCACAAATTAAGTATTTCAACACATTAACATGGTATCTCTCTCCATTTATTTAGCTTCTCTTTAATTTAGCACCATCAGCACAATGTTGAATAGGAGTGGTGAGAGCAGATCCATTCCTGTTATTGTTTTGAGTCAAATAAAAGATATTGTATAATTTCATCTATAACTATGACTGTGTATATTTGTAAAAGAAAAAGGATAAAAACCCACAAAGTGTTCAAAATACATCTAAATTAATGTCTTTAATTATAATAAAATATTCATTCATGTATAAATTTTCAGTTGTCTCATAAATGTCTTTTTTTCCTGTTTATTTGAATCAGGATGCAAATAAGGTCCATACACTGTAATTGGTTGATATGTCTTTTACATTTCTTTTAATTTATAGGTTCCTCTCATACCTTTTTATTCTTTGCAATTTATTTATTGAAGAAACAGGGTTGTTTGTCCAGTAGAGTTTTCCACAGCCTGGATTTTGCTGAAAGCTATCCCACGGTGTTTAACATGTTCCTCTGTCTTCTGTATTTCCTATAAATTAGTAGTTGGATCTACATGCTTACTCAGATTCAAGTTCAATGTTTTAAAAACAGTTTCATTTGTTAACTACTTGGATCAAATCATAAGCAATATTATTGCAAAAGAGCCCACTACATGTTCTAGTACTGTAATTGCTACCCAACAACTCATTAATATACAGAAACATGCATCATGAGGAGCAAGAACCACCACACATCCATTCTATAGGTTAGCGGTTTGCCACCGTTGAGCCACAGTGCTCCCTTCATTAATCTGGGTAGTCACTCTTCACACTCATCTTGAGTGAATGGTGGGATGATGTAAGCTCAAATGCAACGTATAAACATTTCATTGTAAAAAAAGTCATGAGTTGTAAACAAGATATCTTGCATAATTTACTATTAAACACAAAAACTGCCTTAACTTAAGGTCTTTCTCACTCTATCCAGCAGGCTAACAGGGCATCTTAGGGCATGACAGAGACTCTCTTATCACAGATGACTCACAGGTTAAAATCTTCAAATAAAACCACCCTGTATGCTTCACTGGCTTTCTGAAGTACCCTAAGGCTGTATTCTGGAAACTCAAACCTATTTCGAAGGCCTGGACAATTTCCCTTACCACCTTCTGGAAAGAAAGCTTTTGGTTCAGGAGCTCTATTGATTTCCAGCTTGTAAGACAAGACTTTTAAGCCGTTGGCAGACTTAGTAGCCAGCTAATTTCATGGGGCCCTTCCAGTCAGTGGGTTTGCAGGCAGAGTGCTTTGTGTCACCCATTTCCTTTAACCCAATATCAAAGTCTTTAGTTGCTTCTGTGTCTGTCTCTGCTGTTATGACACTAATGTGCTCTAGCAATCAAGCGAAGAAAAAAAAAAGCTGCTCTTTCAACCAATACTTAACCTTTCTACTCTTAGAGTCAAAGTCTGTTTAAAAAGTTACTACAAATAGAACTACCATACGACCCTGCAATCCCACTACTGGGCATATACCCTGAGAAAACCATAATTCAAAAAGAGTCATGTACCACAATGTTCATTGCAGCTCTGTTTCCAATAGTCAGGACGTAGAAGCAACCTAAGTGTCCATCGACAGATGAATGGATAAAGATGTGGCACATATATACAATGGAATATTACTCTGCCATAAAAAGGAAGGAAACTGAGTTATTTGTAATGAGGTGGATAGACCTGGAGTCTGTCATACAGAGTGAAGTAAGTCAGAAGGAGAAAAACAAATACTGTATGCTAACACATATGTATGGAATCTAAGAAAAAAAATGTCATGAAGAACCTAGGGGCAGGATGGGAATAAAGATGCAGACCTATTAGAGAATGGACTTGAGGATATGGGGAGGGGGAAGGGTAAGCTGTGACGATGTGAGAGAGTGGCAGGGACATATACACACTACCAAATGTAAATTAGATAGCTAGTGGGAAGCTGCCGCATAGCACAGGGAGTTCACCTCTGTGCTTTGTGACCACCTAGAGGGGTGGGATAGGGATGGTGGGAGGGAGGGTGACGCAAGAGGGAAGAGATATGGGAACATATGTATATGTATAACTGATTCACTTTGTTGTAAAGGAGAAACTAACACACTATTGTAAAACAGTTATACTCCAATAAAGATGTTAAAACAAACAAACAAACAAACAAAAGTTACATATATATGTATACACACACACATATATATAATTTACCCTGCTTTTTAAAAACTAAGGACTTATTTAATATATAACCACAATGATATTATCACTTCTAACAAAATTAACAGTAATTTATTAATACCCAGTTCATATTTGAATTTCCCTGTTTATCTTAAGAAATGGTTAATTTGAATCAGGATCCAAACAAGGGCCACACATTACATTTTGTGGCTGTGTTTCTTAAGTCTTTTTTATTCTGTAACAGTTTCCCCTCCTCATTTTCTTCCCATGTGTTATGGGCTGAATGTTTGTGTCCCCACCCTCCCCAAATTCATATGTTGAAATCCTAACCTCCCCTGTGATGGTCTTTGCAGGTTGGGCCTTTGGGAGGTGATTAGGTCATGAGGGTGGAGCCCTCATGAATAGCAGTAGTGCTTTTATAGAAGCCCCAGAGAGCTGTCTTATCCCTCCCATCATGCAAGGGCACAGCAAGAAGACAGCTGTCTGCAGCCAGGGAGCAGGCCTTCACCAAGAACCCAACCATGCTTTCACCCTGATCTTGAATGTCCAGGCCCCAGAAATGTGAGAAACAAATATCTGTTGTTTATAAGCCATCCAGTCTGTTACATATTCTGTTACAGCAGCCTGAATCGGCTAAGACACTATACTATTGGGGAAATTGGGTCATTTGTTCCTTAAAATGCTCCACTTTCTGCATTTGGCTGATTACCTCCTGGTACCATTTAACTTGTTCCTCTATCTCTTTTATTTCCTATATACTGGTATTTAGATCTAGACTAGAGGATTGATTTGTTTCAGGTTCATTTCTTTTGGCAAAATACTTTGTAGGTAGTTCTGTGTACATTTAATTGCATCAGTCAGAAGGCACATTGTATCTGTCCCAGTTTTAGCCATGAGATTGATTTCATTATGAGGTGTGTTTGGCCTGTTCCTTGTTAAGCTTTCACCTAATAGGTTTAGAATTCATTGATGACCTTTGTCTAAATCCATTATTTCGTTTGAAGTTGTGAAATGGTGATTTTATCATCCTATCATTCCTTTTGCATTGATTAGTGGCATTCTCCATGATGAAGAACTTTCCTTCTCAACTATTTTAGTGACCCTGAAATACTGTTTGACCAGGAAATGCAGAATCAATGCTTACTTCTTTACCTTTATTAATTTTTAGCTTAATGAGTTGTTGCTCTAGAAACCTCCAATGATAATCAATGAGTTTTTTTTCTTGAGTATAATAATGAAGTTGTAGAATTTTATAAATTTGATGTGCTTGAATCAACCACAGTCATTTTTTTAATGCTCAATTAATTTGACAATCTTTGGTTGGTAGAACCCCTTTCAAGTTAGCTCCTCCATCTTTTTGACATGTCTTCAGTAGTCTTTGATAGTGTCCTTGTCTTCTGGTGTGACAAGATGCCCCAGTCTCATCTTGAACATTTTCTACTTTAGATCTGGAAACAGCCATTTCTCCAGGGAGCCATGGATCCCTTTTTTTAAAAAAAAATTATTAATTTTATTTATTTATTTTTGGCTGCATTGGGGCTTTGTTGCTGAGCGTGGGCTTTCTTTAGTTGTGGCGAGTGGGGGCTACTCTTCGTTGTGGTGCGTGAGCTTCTCATTGCGGTGCGTGAGCTTTTCATTGCGGTGGCTTCTCTTGTTTCAGAGCACGGGCTCTAGGCACGTGGGCTTCAGTAGTGGTGGCATGTGGGCTTCAGTAGTTGTGGCTCATGGGCTCTAGAGTGCAGGCTCAGCAGTTGTGGAACACAGGCTTAGTTGCTCCACCGGCATGTGGGATCTTCCCGGACTGGGGCTTGAGCCCGTGTCCCCTGCATTGGCAGGCGGATTCTTAACCACTGCGCCACCAGGGAAGCCCCCATGGATCCTTTTTTTTTTAAAAAAAATTTATTTTATTTATTTATTTTTGGCTGCGTTGGGTCTTCGCTGCTGCACACGGGCTTTCTCTAGTTTCAGCGTGTGGGGGCTACGCTTCGTTGCGGTGCATGGGCTTCTCATTGCGGTGGCCTCTCTCGTTACAGAGCATGGACTCCAGGCACGCGGGCCTCAGTAGCTATGGCTCGCGGGCCCCAGAGCGCAGGCTCAGCAGTTGCGGCACACGGGCCCAGTGGCTCCGCAGCATGTGGGATCCTCCCGGACCAGGGCTCGAACCCGTGTCCCCTGCATTGGCAGGCGGACTCCCAACCACCGTGCCACCAGGGAAGCCCCCATGGATCCTTTTTGATGAGAAATGCAATCAGCATAAGTAATTTTTTTTGGTTTTTAAACAGACTATTTTTTAGAGAACTTTGGGGTTTACAGAAAAATTGAGTCCAAAGTACAGAGAGTTCCCATATGTCTCCTCTCCCCGTCTTCCACAGTTTCCCCTTTTATTACCATCTTCCATTACTCCAGTACATTTATTACAATTAATTAACCGGTATTGATACATATTATTAACTAAAGTTCATTAGTTAATGTTCATTGCCAAGTTCATTGCCAACTACTTAACAGGCTGTTGCCATCAACCAGAAAGTGCTCCCTCAGCTCCTGTGATAACTAGGATTAAGAATGATACAGTTGCTGTGAACTCTTACAGGAGGTGTCTCTAGGACAAGTGGCTCATAGACTGATGTCTAGGTCTGGCCAGTGAAAGTTGGGTAGGCTGTGTAGGAGAACCATTTTGGAAGGAAGCATCTGAGTAGAAGCACATTGAACTCCAGGTCAGGCTGGGATGAGAGATGTTCAAAGTGTTAGTGAGATGGGGATCTAAAGTTAACCCTGGGATATCAGTCTGCAAACTTAGGTTAGGACTCCATTACAGGCCTCAGAGTGATGGGCTTCCAGTCTTAGGTCTTTATCTCTCTCTAGACTAGAGATTTTGTGTTGCCTCAGACTAGAGAGGGGTCAGAGCTGAAGGTCAAGGGACCAGGCTACCAGGATTTAGAAATCTACAGGGAGGAAGCTAGGTAGGCTTGAACCTAATCTCTTTGGGCATGCTTCAAGAAGCATTTAAGTGGCCCAACTGGAATCCTGAAATCTAGACCCCCTTCTGTTACCATCTCTCCCCACTTTTCTGGACTAGTTATTTTGCAATTAACAATGGGTTAATTGCTTGGAAATGTTTACTTGACTGAGCTAAGATTTAAACTTGCTTCAGGGAAAGTATCTTGGAAGGGTCAGAAGGCTGCAATGGGTAGTTGGTTGCAAAATGGGAATTAGATGGAGAGAGGATCCATCTCTATTAATCTCCACTTAGGTAGTGATTAGACTTGTGAAGAGAGCTGAGAACTTAATTGTTCAGTGTCATAGGGAAGTCAATTATTTTAATCTTTCTTCAATAGTTAGCTATTAAATGGGAATAAAGAGGAGAATAATTGGAGATGGATTTGCTCAGACTAGCTTGTGCCTTGTAGAGTCAATATTCTTGGCTGTTAATGAGATCTTGGATAAAATGAAGTAGGCACAAAGGGAGGCAACCAGCTAGAGGTGATGCTTGGCTAAGAGCAATATGACGGACTAGATGGATTCAGAGTATCCTGCACCTTCTCCCAACTTTTTCAGCAATCTTTTCCCCAAGGCTCTACACAGCAGTCCCAACCCTGGGTCTATGCCACTGTAGACAGAGCCCCAAGGTTTCACATGCAATGATTAAGAGTTTGGGTTTGGAGTTGGATCTGATCTAGAATCCCATCATGGCCCCTTATCACCTATGTGACCTTGATTGAGTTACTTAATCTTCTGTTTCCTCAGCTGCAAAATGTCAGTAATAATAATACTTACCACATGACTGTTCAGAGAATTATATGAAATTAATGCACATAAAGCACTTAGTGTAATGCCTGAAAAAAAGGTACTCAACAATGAATATTTGTTTCCTTTCATGCTTTTCCAGACCACGAATCTTTTGTGGTGGAAAATCCCAAGTGCTCTGATATTTTACACATACTTCTTCCTATAAGGCTGCTACCAATGAAGGCTTGATAAGACCTTTGGGCTCTGCTCAGGGCTGTGGGCTGGCAGCCCCTCTGTCTTTGACAAGCCCACCTCTACCCTTTCCAATGTGGTATAATGTTTTTGAGTGTGGGCTCTGGAGTGTGGACAGATCTGTGCTGGAATCTACAGCTCAACTACTCCCTGACTGTACAACTTCGGACAAATCATTTAACCCTTCTGTGCCATGCACACTTTCCTTATCTGTAAAATAGCAATAATAATATTGTTATCTCATGAGATTGCTGGGAGGATTCAATGAGCTGATCTATGTATAGTGCTCAGAACAATGTCTGACACATGGTAAGTGCTCAAAAAGTGGCAGCTATATTATTATCTATATTGTTCTCTCCATCCTGGCTACCATTCTCTCAGGAACCTGAGGGGTATCAAGAGTTCACCTGACAAAATCATATAAGTGGACACTTAATGGGTTAAGTGTCCCCTACTCCACCACCATGAAACCAAAGACACCATTACCTAGTGGCAGCTTATGGGTTCTAAGCTGTGTCGTTTTAAAACATGGCCCCCAAATTTTTGACACTCCTCCCATTGAGAAGTGATGTCTAATCCCCTCCCCTTGAATGCTTGACCAATAGAATATGGCAGAAGTGGCACTGTGCCAGTTTCTGGGCCTATGCCTCAAGAAACTGGCAGCTTCCACTTCCTATCTCTGGGGGTGTTCACTCTTGGAACTCGGACACATTCTGTGACAAAAGGCAACCAGCCCGTTTAAAGGCCCTTGTGGAGAGGAAATGAGGCTCCTGGCCCTCAGCCCCGGTTGAGCTCACAGTTGACAGCCAGCGTGAACTTGCCAGTCAATGTGAGTGAGCCATCTGGGATGTAGTTCCTCTAGCTCCCCACTGATCCACCCCAGCTGATGTCACATGAAGCAAAGATCAGCCCACTTTGCCAAACCTTGTCCATTGTTGTGACCAGCATACATGTTGCTGTTGTAAGCCACTAAGTTTGAGGTGATTTGTTACACAGCAATAGATAATCAGAACATACATTGCGGGCAGCTGGCCAATAGGTGGGGGAGATCTTCTGGGGCAGATGGGTCCATGTATTCCCAACTACATCATGCAAGTAGTGACTGGTCCTATCCATGTGTAGGGCTGGCCTTTGAATTATGGAATGGAATTGTCCTGGGATGTGGTTGTTAAGTCTAATGCTTCAGTCTTAAAAAATAAACCCCAAACACAAAATGTTTTTGATCAAAATGTCAACACTATTACACTAAATATCAATCCCCTCCCTGACAAAACTACTCCTTCTCCATATCCCATATCTCAGAAATTATATCTTGTACTATCCAGTTATTCAAGTAAAACATGTAAGGGTCATCCATGAATCCTTCCTTTCCCTGACCCCTCACATCCAGTTCATTAGAAAGTACTGTTGACTCTATGTTCAAAATGTATCCTAAATCTGTCCTCTTTTCTCCAGCCCCAATGTCACTACTCTAGTCCAGACTATCATTTTGTCTTGCTTGGGCTAACCTGTATTGGACACAAACTTATGTGCCTTCTTGGATTCTTTTCTGAGATGCTGCCCACTTTCCCAATTGTTCTGCCGTCATTCCATTTTGGGAGCATCCCTCCTGAACTTTCAGAGCCACAAGGTAGTCTAAGTTGATGCCCTACACCTGCATGACCCTCATGTTCTACGCATTTACCTGTGAGTGCCAAGTTATCACTCCACTTCCACACCTGGGGAAAATGCCATACCATGGGAATGGGATCTGGCTTCGTGAGAAGCTGCCAAGGGACCAGATGATGTAACTGGAAGTGAAGGGGAATGAGTACCCTGGGGTAGGGGACTGACTAGTGGAAATGAGGAGGCAGGAGGGAGCCAGGCAGATCAATTTCTCCTACTTTCTCCCATTGTGTACAACTCTGAAACGTGTATGCGTGTTTTCCTTTCAACCATTGTGAGCAAACACACCTGGCAAGTGACCTGCAGTTTTCTGACGTGATGGCCAGTGAAGTAATGCATTGTGTCACATTGTTTTACATCTTTCCTTGCCTCACTTGCCTTTTTTTCTCATCCTTGTTGCCTTAGATTAGCACAACTCCCATATGGTTAGTACTTGATTTGCTGACTGAGGCTCTGTTTTTTCTTTAAAAAAAATATAAATTTATTTATTTATTTATTTATTTTTGGCTGAGTTGGGTCTTTGTTGCTTTGCAAGGGCTTTCTCTAGTTGTGGCGAGGGGGGGCTACTCTTTGTTGCGGTGCACAGGCTTCTCACTGTGGTGGCTTCTCTTGTTGCAGAGCACAGGCGCTAGGCGTGCACCCTTCAGTAGTTGTGTCTCATGGGCTTAGTTGCTCCGCGGCATGTGGGATCTTCCCAGACCAGGGCTCGAACCCGTGTCCCCTGCATTGGCAGGTGGATTCTGTTTGTTTTTTTTAAACATCTTTATTGGAGTATAATTGCTTTACAATGGTGTGTTAGTTTCTGCTTTATAACAAAGTGAATCAGCTATACATATACATATATCCCCATTTCTCCTCCCTCTTGCATCTCCCTCCCTCCCACCCTCCCTATCCCACCCCTCTAGGTGGTCACAAAGCATCAAGCTGATCTCCCTGTGCTATGTGGCTGCTTCTCACTAGCTATCAGTTTTACATTTGGTAGTGTATATATGTCCCTGCCACTCTCTCACTTTGTCACAGCTTACCCTTCCCCCTCCCCGTGTCCTCAAGTCCATTCTCTAGTAGGTCTGTGTCTTTATTCCCATCCTGCCCCTATGTTCTTCATGACCAATTTTATTTTATTTTAGATTCCATATATATATGTGTGTTAGCATATGGTATTTGTTTTTCTCTTGCTGACTTACTTCACTCTGTATGACAGACTCTAGGTCCCTCCACCTCACTACAAATAACTCAATTTTGTTTCTTTTTATGGCTGAGTAGGCATGTGGATTCTTAACCACTGTGCCACCAGGGAAGCCCTCAGGTTCTGTTTTATAAGACCCTGGCTAAGACATTTGATATTAGAAATGGTTCTAGAAAACAGACTATCAGGATGGGGTTTGGGAGCTGTGTTGTTCTCCTGTCTAAAAGCAGTAGGTATCATTTCTTTTTTTTTTTTTTAAGATTCTGCATATATGATATCATATGATATTTGTCTTTCTCTGTCTGACTTACATCACTTAGTATGATAATCTCCATGTCCAATCCATGTTACTGCAAATGGCATTATTTAATTCATTTTAATGGCTGAGTAATACTCCATTGTATATAAGTACCACATCTTCTTTATCCGTTCATCTGTTAATGGGCATTTAGGTTGCTTCCATGTCTTGGCTATTGTAAATAGAGCTGCAACGAACATTGCAGTGCATGTATCCTTTCGAACCATGTTTTCCTCCCAATATATGCCCAGGAGTGGGATCTCTGGATCATATGGTAGCTCTATTGTTAGTTGTTTTTATTTTAACATCTTTATTGGAGTATAATTGCTTTACAATTGTGTGTTAGTTTCTGCTTTATAACAAAGTGAATCAGTTATACATATACATATGTTCCCATATCTCTTCCCTCTTGTGTCTCCCTCCCTCCCACCCTCCCTATCCCACCCCTCTAGGTGGTCACAAAGCACAGAGCTGATCTCCCTGTGCTATGCGGCTGCTTCCCACTAGCTTTAGTTTTTTAAGGAACCTCCATACTGTTCTCCATAGTGGCTGTATCAATTTACATTCCCACCAACAGTGTAGGAGGGTTCCCTTTTCTCCACACCCTCTCCAGCATTTGTTATTTATAAACGTTTTAATGATGGCCATTCTGCCCGGTGTGAATTGGTACATCATTGTAATTTTGATTTGCATTTCTCTAATAATTAGCGATGTTGAGCATCTTTTCACGTGCCTCTTGGCCATCTGTATGTCTTCTTTGGAGAAATGTCTATTTAGGTCTTCTGCCCATTTTTTTGACTGGGTTGTTTGTTTTGGGGATATTGAGTTGCATGAGCTGTAAAAATGATACAAATGAACTTATTTACAAAACAGAAACAGACTTACAGATTTAGAGAAGGAACTTATGGTTACCAGGGGGAAGGGTTGGGGGGAGGGGTAGACTGGGAGTTTGGGATTGACATGTATACACTTCTATATTTAAAATAGATAACCAACAAGGACCTACTGTATAGCACAGGGAATACTGCTCAATATTCTGTAATAATCTAAATGACAAAATAATTTGAAAAAGAATTGATGCATGTATATGTATAACTGAATCACTTTGCTGTATACCTGAAACTAACACAACATTGTTAATCAATTATGCTCTAACATAAATAAAAATTAAAAAAAATAAAAACAAAGGATAAATTATCAAAAAAAAAAAACCCCCAAAGGATAAATTTTAAAAAAATAAAAGTAGTAGGGACACTATTGCTGGTGTTAAGTGTGTGAAGATAACCCCTGCCACGAAATGGCATTGCAATCACTAGGGCTTTCACCTGTGCTATGTGGTATTTTATTGGTATGATATGGAGGTACAAGGCAAGATATGGGGAGGTCAAATGGCTGTGGCACTTAATCGATATATGGACAATGTTATTTATAAGGATCTTGGAGTAGAATGGTTGCTTTTGACTGCAGGAGGAACTCTGCCTCTGTGGAAGATTTAAAGGAGATCCTTATCTCCTGCAGCTGCAGGACAGACTATACTAAAAATCAGGCTCAGGATCCGATAATAAGGGTAGCAGAGGTGCAAAAAAGACTAAATGTACAGCCTTGTCAGGGCATTTTTTCAAGATCAGATAGGGAAAACTTGGAACATGGAGATCTGGAGTGGTTATTTGGATAGATGAATCCAAGTATTATGAACCCTCCAGTTTCCCCGAGCTTTTCTTGCTGGCAGAAGCAGCCGCTTTTCCCTTGCCGGAGGAGAGTAAGTTTCCTTTTCATGGAGATTATGTAATGATTTCACCTGAAGCAGTTGCCTTGTGAGATGACCTTTTTTCTCAAGATGCATCCCACCATCCTCATTACCTCCAGTAAATAACCAGAATTACATCTTGGCACAGCTTTGAAAGAAAAGTACACACCCTGCTCTAAAAATTTTTTATGCTCATTCATAGGGAGAATTGAAAGCAGTTCACAATCTCAAAAACATTATTTGCATGCAAGAAGCCAGATATACCCCAAAATACATACTGCATGATTCCATTTAAACGACTTCCAAGAACAGACAATACAAATCTATGGAGAAAGAAAATCAGAAAGTGGTTGCCTCTGGGTGAGTGTCAGGATTAACTGGAAAGGGCAGGAGGGAACTTTCCAGGGTGATGGAAATGTTGCATATCTTATTTTGAGTGGTGGTTACATGAGCATATACAGCTGTCAAAACTAAGAACTGTATATTTTTTGTATGTAAATTATACATCAATAAAGAATTAACAATCAGTTCACCTTTATATGGCAAGGACACGCTCACTGTCTTACCTCAGGGCTATTTTAACTCTCATACTTTCTATAATAATATTGTATTCAGGGCTTATACATCTTGACACTGAAGAATATCACGCTAGCCCACTATATTGATTAATATATTTACATCATGAATTTCTGCAGGTTTGGGGGTCTGGGGCAGAATATACTTTCAAAGGTAAAGGACAAAACCCTGTACTTTATACCTCCTACCACTAAGAAAGAGGCACAGCACTGATAAATCTTTTGGGATTTTTGGATACAACACATGGAACACACCTCTGACTCATTTATTTGGTAATCTAGAAGGCTGCTGGGTTCACGTGAGGCCCAGAGCAAGAGAGGGCTCTGCAGGAGGACTAGACCACCTGACAAGCTGATCTGCCTTCTGGGCCTTATGATGTATCAGATCCAGCAGTGCTAGAATAAGCCTCTGGCAAACCCCTAGGAAAGTCACAGTGCAGATCTCTAAGGTTCTGGAGCAGGGTCATGCCCTTGGTGGTTGGTGTACAATATTATGTTAGTTTCAGGTGTACTACATGGTGATTTGACATTTGCATGCATTATGAAATAATCACCATGATAATAATAGTATCCATCTGCCCCCCCTATAAAATTATTACAATGTAATTGACCATATTCCTTATGCTGTATATTATAGCCCCATTGTTTATTTATTTTATAACTGGAGGTTTATACCTTTTAACCCCTTCACCTATTTTGCCCCACTGCCACCCCCTCACCTCTGGCAACCACTTGTTTGTTCTCTGTATCTATGAGTCTGTTTTCATTTTGTTTTTGTTTGCTTTGTTTTTCAGATTCCACATATAAGTGAGATCATATGATATTTTTCTTTGTGTCTTATTTTGCTTAGCATAATACCCTCTAGACCCATCCATGTTGTCACAAATGGTAAGATTTCATTTTTTATGGCTGAGTAATATTCCTGTGTGTGTGTGTGTGTGTGTGTGTGTGTGTGTGTGTGTGTGTGTGTGTGTGCCACGTCTCCTTTATCCATTTATCTACCAATGGACATTTAGGTTGTTTCCATATCTTGGCTATTGTAAATAATGCTGCAATGAACATCGGGGTACATATATCTTTTTGAATTAGTGTTTTCATTTTCTTTGGATAAATACCCAGGAGTGGAACTGCTATATTGTGTGGTAATTCTAATTTTTAATTTTTTGAGTACCCTCCATACTGTTTTCCATAGTGGCTCTACCAATTTGCATTCCCACCAGAAAACTGTTCTTTTATAAACATCATCTAGTGTGCTAGTAAGACTGAGGAGCTCTTCATGGGGCACTGTATTAGTTATCTCTTGCTGAGTTACACAATTGTCAAAAACTTTGCAACTTAAAACACCACACATTTATTATCTGGTAGTTTCCATGTGTTGGGAGTCTGGTCTTGGCTTAGCTGAATCCTCTGCTCAGGGTCTCAGAAGGCTGCAATCAAGGTATTGGCCAGGCTGCATTCCTTTCTGGAGCTCAGGGTCCTCTTTCAAGCTCATGTGGTTGTTGACAGAATTAAGCTCCTTTCAGCTGTAGGACTGAGGTCTCTGCTTGCTGGTTGTTGACCAGGCACCTCTCTTAGTCTCAGGGACTGCCCGTGGTTTCTTGTTACATGGACCTCACACAGGTCCTCCTACAACATTGCCGTTTTGTCCTTCCTCTTCTTCCTCTTTCTCTTCTTCCTCTTCTTCTTCTCCTCCTCCTCCATCTCCCCCTCTTTCTCCTTCTTCTTCTTCTTCATATACATTGTAGAATGATTGCCAAGATTAAGATAATTAACACATCCATTACCTTACATAGTTAACTTTTTTTCTGTTTTTTGGTGAGAATGTTTAAGATCTACTCTCAGCAACTTTCAAGTATATAATACCATATTATTAACTATAGTTGCCACGCAGTTTAGTTCTTAGAGGCCAGGAGGAGAAGCACTCCAGTCTGCCAAGGTGGAGTTTATATAATGTAACATAATCACTGCAGTGATGGTCCTGTCACCTTGGCCATCTTCTGTTGGCTAGAAGCAAGTCACAGGTTCTGCCTACACATAAGGGGAAGGCATTATATAAGCCTGTGACTCATTGGGAGTCACCTTAGGTATGTCCACTGCAGACACCAACTGTGAAAACGAGCTCCTCATAGTAAAGTGGGTGTTATATGACATACCGAGTTGTAAGGTTGGGCATGAACAGCAACAGTCTATTGTGTGATGGAAGCGATACAGTTGGGACTGGCTCAAGCAGGTCCAGCAGGTATGAACAAAGCATCAGAGCAGATGGCCCAGACAGGTGTCACCTGTTTCTGCGGCACCACCCCTCTTTCAAGCCACACCTGTGCTGCCTGATGTTGTTGTTGGTGGTGGCGGTGGTGGGCTGTCTGCTGCTATTAACTGACAGAGGAGGAATGGATTCTGGCCTGATTAGCAGACGGGTCAGGGCAATATGTTGGCAACGTGTGGAAATGGATTGCTGTCCCATTCTAGCTCCACTCAGCAGGGGCTCTGAAGGACAGTGGAGAAGGAAATACACCCAGGGGGTAGACTTCCTTTCACTAAAGCTGATCTAGCATCTGCCACAGCGAGGTGCCCAAACGGGTGGCAGCCCTCATACAGCTGGTGTCAGCTACCTGGTGTCAGATCAATTACTTGGATCTTGTCTATCCTGAAGAGGGCAGTGATCCTTCCTCAGCTGAGTGGTTTTCTACTCTAGACTCGCCTTCTCTGCCCACATTGCCCACACTGGCACCACTGTCTGAGGGCTTACAGAATGCCTGATAGAACAATAGAATGGGCTGTTGAAGGCTCCACTAAGGTTCCAGAAAGAGGGTTGGCTGCTGTATATTATATGCTAGGATGTAGTATATGCCTTGATACTCTGATTGATATAGAGTACTACATCCCTTATAGTTAGAATACACAGATCCAGGAATTTGAGTCAGGATGCTTGGAAAAAATCCTGTAAATACTGCAGGAGGTGGGAGTCTCCTTCTCATCTTGCTGACATAACAGCAGTGATAGCATTGTTTGTGCTGATGGCAGCCATAGCTACTGCCAGAGACAACCAAGGGTTTTAAACAAAGAATGCCATGGTCAGAAGCAGCTGGAAAAGCTCAGTGACAGATAAGGAAAGTGGAAGAATCAGGTAAATGGAAAGAATTTTGGGGTTTTGGCTGTGGTGAAACAAGTTAGAGTTCTGGGATCATAGAGACCTAACTTTAAATCCTGCCTCTACAACTTATCTACATGACCTTGGGCAAATAGTTTTATCTTCTGAACCTCACTTCCTATATTTGTAAAAGAGATAATAATAGTATCTGCCTACAGAGTTATGGTGAGAATTAATTCATGCTTGTAGTAGTATTTGTAAAATTCCTAGAACAGTGTCTGGCAAAGATCAAGTGTTCAATAAAGTTATGTGTGCAAAGGACATACTTCTCATTTTAAGACAGACGTGGTATGACTCTAAAGACAATGAGGCGGAACTGTCCCAAAAGCCACTTGAAGGAGCTTCTTTGATGGTACCCTCAGAAAAGTGCCAATGCCTGTGCCAAAGATAGATTTGCCTTGACACCAATGAAGCTTGAGCTACAGGGTCCTGTATTTCCACCAGCCCCTTCCGAAGCTCTGAGTGTGGCCCTAGGAATGTGTTCATATAATCATGTGAACTGTATTTAAACTATATACAGTTAACTACATTCAACTATATTCTGAAGTTCCTTTTAATACATTTTCTCCAGAAATTCCCTTAAAATAACCACTGATTTTTTTTCTTTTTCATTTCTGCATTTTGTTTCTGGTGTTCAGTAGGAAAGGCTCTTTCAGTGAGCTATCTGCAAATGATCTATTGGTTTTATTTCCATGTTTCAAGTAGCCCTGCTCTGGCCTCATGCACAATTGCATTCTGGGACCTCTCTCTGCATCTCTTCTACGTTCCGTTTACTGTTTCCTGGATTTCATACGTTCCTCTCAAGATGTTTCCTAAGAAAAGATGCATCGGAAGTAAATTGAGAATTTGAATATCTGAAAATGTCTTTATTCCTTTCTAGAACTTCTTCTTGTTTGGCTGGGTGTGTATTTCTAAGTTGGAAAAAAAAATCCCCAGTGTTTAATTTCCAGTGTTGCTGTTGAGGAATTGAATGTGATTCTGATTCCCAATCAGTATTCTTGATCTCTCTTTGTGTCCTGTTATGATTATTCCCCCTCTGGAAGCTTAGAATAACTTATCTTTAGCACTGATTTTTCCAAATGTAATGATGATAAGCCTTACTGGGGCTATTTTTTTCATTCATCGTGCTGGTCACTCAGTGGGCTTTTCTATCTGGAGACTCATCTGGAGTCTCATGTCCTTTAGTTCTGGGGAATAATCTTGTATTCTTTCTTTAATATTTTCCTTCTCTCCTTTTTACTGATGTCTCTTTCTAGTACACCTAATAGTCAGATATTGGATATCATGGACTGGTGCATTGATTTTATTTTTTTATCTCTTTCTTCTCCATGTTTGATGAAACCAGGCTTCATCAGTAACTCCTAACCTCAGTATATGGGGAGGAAAAGCATATGGATGACTGGTAAATGACTGAACAGAATGGAGGAAGGTCTCATCCCAAGTGCTCATAAAAGAAGACCAATGAAAAGCAAGTTGATTCTCCCTTCAAAATTCCAGGTAAGCTTGGGAATTGGAGGAACCACGTAACTTTGACAGTGAGTACAGGGTTGAGAACTTGGAGGTAATTTAAAAGTCTGTTTATGACTACCAAATGTAAAATAGACAGCTAGTGGGAAGCTGCTGCATAGCACAGGGAGATAAGCTCGGTGCTTTGTGACCACCTAGAGGGGTGGGATAGGGAGGGTGGGAGGGAGGGAGACGCAAGAGGGAGGAGGTATGGGGATATATGTGTACGTATAGCTGATTCACTTTGTTATACAGCAGAAACTAACACACCATTGTAAAGCAATTATACTCCAATAAAGATGTTAAAAAAATAAAAAGTCTGTTTATGGAACAGTTTTCATGTGCCTAATGCACAGTGAGGCCAAAGAAACTGGAACGTTAGAGTTTGGAGCAGAGAAAGGTTTATTGCAGGGCGAAGCAAGGAGAATGGGTGGCTCATGCTCAAAATGCCCAAACTGCCCGGCAGGTTTCAGGGAAGCATTTTTTAAAGGCCAGGTGAGGGAGGGGAGTCACAGGGTTGTGTACAATTCGTGTGTACAGTTCTCTGATTGGTTGATGGTGAGGTAACAGGGTGGTGTCACAGGGGTTAACATTATCAATCCTTAGACTCCAGTAGGTCTGGGAGCTTGTGTTCATGGTCATCATGTAGTTAACTTATTCCATTTGGTGGGGATTTTAGCATCTGTAAAACAACTTAGGAAATGTGCATCAGATACTGTTATCTAGGTATTTCAGGGAGGAACTAAAGATTCTGTGACTGCCATATGTCTGATTTACCGTTTAAATTCTTATCCGTTCTCCTGGCTCAACTGCTACTTTTGTCACTACATGTTTACATCTTTTCAATCATTAATTCTCGATCCAGGCTTTTGTGACTCAGGAGAGGCCTGGGAGACTACAGCTCTTCTACAAACAAGAGGTAGGCAGAGGACATGGTATTGGTGGTGATGGGGGGTCCTGTGTCCAGAAGGCCCCATACAGTCCTGCTTGGTTACAAGGTGACTTTGGAACTCATTCTAGAAGACAATTTTGGTTTTTGTCTTCCAGTTGTACATATCACGATGGAAGGTAAGAGTGCACAGTTGTGAGCCTGAGTAGCATACTAAAAGTAGGGGAGGTGAGTGACTAAAATGTATACTGAATGTGATATGAAAATACATTTCTATGTTTTCTCATGTCACAAACAATCCACGTTGTTTAATTTTCTTTACATTATATAAGAAAAAGTATACATTGGGGGACTTCTCTAGTGGTTCTGTGGTTAAGACTCTGTACTTCCAATGCAGGGGGTGTGGGTTCGATCCCTGGTCAGGGAACAAAGATCCCACAGGCTGCACAGTGCGGCCGAAAGATTTAAAAAAAAAAGAAAAGTATACATTGTCAGCCAGATATAGCACTTAGGGCCTTCTCAGCTCCCTTCTGAGTATGCACCCGGTCCTGGGCGTGAGTGTGGCCTTCTAGATTCCCAGGAATATGTGGAAGCTTTTCAAAGCCCTTATTCCCCAAAGCATCTCATTGCCCAGCCTTTCCAACCAAGATTTTTGCTTAGTCTTTTGTTTCCCCAACTGTTATGCCTTACCCCAGGTGGCAGCTACTAATGTTTGCCTTCAAATGATTTTAGCAGTTGCCCCCCTGGGTAGTCACCTCAGCCCTGGGAGAGTTCTGAGTTAGTGTAAATAAAGGTAAGCCCTTTGAGTTGGTCTTTCAGGAAGTCTCCAGGCACGTTAAAATAAACAGACACAATTCTTTGAGAATAAAGTCTGTTCTGCTGTCCTGGGTACTGGGTACTTATACCAGTAATGTGGGCTGCTGTTGTCTTCAAGGTCACTGATGAGCTGGGGAGCAAGGAATAGGTCCAAGGTAAATTAAAACGCCACAAATCTCTCTTAGCAAGATCCAGCTGCTTTCTCTTGGTTGAGCATACCCCTGTTTCTGCAAGCTTTTGATTAGTATCCAGAGTTCTGAAAAAGTTAAATCTGATGGTTTTTGGCAGTTTATTCATAGCTTTTGTGGAGGGATAAACTTTTGGAGTTCCCTACTCTACCATTTTCGCAGATGTCACCTGGATTCTTCCTTGTTTTTGATGGCCTTGACAGTTTTGAGGAATACTGGTCAGGTATTTTTTCAAACGCCCCTCCAATGATATCTGTCTGATGTTTTTGCTCATGATTTGCTGGGGTTATGGATTTTGGGAGAAACAACACAGAAATAAAATCTCACCACATTATATCACAGGTATATACTATCAGAGTGACTTATTACTGGTAAGAAGAGTGTAAGTAGAGTGTAGTGCTTTCGAGGTTTGGGCTCTCAAGTCAAACACAACTGAACTCAAATCCTGGCTCCTCCAGTTGCTTGAGTAAGTGACGGAATTTTACTAGGCCTCAGTTTTCTCATATGTAAAGCAGGAGTAATAATAGTAGCTACCTCATAAGGTTACTGTGGGGAATTGAATGAGAAAATTCATGTGAAGTAATTAACATGATGTCTGGCACAAAGTGAATGCTCAATACATGTGAACTAGTACAATGAGAGGATGTGTGTGTGTGTGGGGGGGTATACACAAGAGCAATTTTAAAGATAATATCAAGAGAATCGGAAGTGCTTTTCATTATATAAAGTGCCATAGTTTTCCTTAAAGAGTTTTTTTTTTTTTTTGTGGTATGCGGGCCTCTCTCACTGTTGTGGCCTCTCCCGTTGCGGAGCACAGGCTCCAGACGCGCAGGCACAGCGGCCATGGCTCACGGGCCCAGCCGCTCCGCGGCACGTGGGATCTTCCCGGACCGGGGCACGAACCCGTGTCCCCTGAATCGGCAGGCGGATTCTCAACCACTGCGCCACCAGGGAAGCCCTTTCTTAAAGATTTGATGGGAAACCCAGAGTTCAATGGGGTTAGATATATGTGGAAAAAATGGGAAATTTCACGCGTGAGGCATTAGGCCTGAAGGCAGGCCAGATAGCTACTGTAGCTAGAGCTCCTAGGTAGCCAGGAGCTAGTATAAAGCCTGGCATTTGTGGTCAGGGACCGACCCTAGAAGAAAAGGAAGGGGTGAAAACTATGTAGACATTAAAAGCACTACTGTTGGACTCATACAAACCAGGGATCAAATCCCGGCTCTCTTTTCACAGGCTCTGTGACCTTGGGTAAAGTGACTAAACTTCCCTCGGCTAAAGTTTCCTTATCTGTAAAATGGGTATGATAAATTGAGGTTAAATGAAATAACCCAAGCAAATGGCCCAGAACATTCCCTGTCATGTAGTTAGCTGCTCTTTATTACATACCAATGGTGACTTGGTCGAGAGACACACCATAGCAGTTATAAGTCTTTGAGTCAGGGATGACGTTTTGTGCTAAGAGGAGGGTTTAGGAAGCTTTACCTTTCAGTATGGAGCTTGTTTTGGGCTCCTCCCCTTCGTAGTGGGCTCAGTTCCTTGCTCAGGCCTGCTGCAAGCTGCCCTAGGAGCAGGGTGCCTTTGTGATATTTGTGGTGTCTAAAAAAATCTTAAAAAAAGAGATTTTCCGTGTACAATCAGAAAGAAAATGAAAACCACATGGAAAATTCAGCTCCTTCCAATGTGTTCTTAGTCTCCCATTCTACATCCTGCTAGGCCCTCTTCTGCAGATGATGACTGAGAATATCGTCTTTAGAGTAATAAATCACAGGAACATTAAATGTGTCCTTGCAGCTGCACTAGGGCTAGTTAGAGGCCTATTCAAGAAAAGGGCTTATGTGGAGGAGTTTTTCCCCCCTCCTTTTAAAAAGCCACCTGTACCATTTTTGTCTTGGTTTTTAAGTGGAAATGATTTTAAGATGTAATTTTCTTCCTCTACTTGTGTTTATGATGTACAGATAGTTCTTTGTTAATAGGGAAAGAAAAAAAAAACCAAACCCAAATGCTAAACCTAATTAAGTCTCTTTAGAGAAAGTGTGCCTCTTTAACTTTCCAACTTCCTTTCTGAGTTAGTAATTTCAGGGCTGGACAAGATGCAGGTGGAAGGAATTTCTTCACTGACAGCTGGCCCTGAATCTCTCACATTCCTGGAAGTGCACCAGTTCAGGGTACAGAGCTATCTGGGAGAACTAGGGCTAGTCTGCAAAAAGCACGTACTGTAATCTAAATCCTTTTCCTGTTCATTGGCAAAATCCCAAAAGTTCTTTGAGGCTAGGAGAGATAACTTTGAGAAGAAAATTGGGACCAGATCATCTAATCCAGATGTGGAAAACCAGGCCTTGAGGAGGGAAGAAACCTTTTATTATAAACTAGGCCTTGAGGGAAAAAACATCTCTTCTTTATAAACTAGACCTTGAGGAGGGGAAAATCTTTTCATTGTAATCATATCAATTCTAGTTAGTTTCACATAATGAGGTTAGCCATGCAGTTTGGCAAAGATGATGATCAGCCATGTAGAATGATTTAAAGAGTTCCAGAAGGGCTCCCTTTGCCATAAAATCATCCCTAGTCAGGTTCATAATGCCTGATAGCCCTTCATTAGTGATTCTTAGCCCTTTTTTGGTCAAGGACTTGCTTTAGGATCTGGTGAAAGACCTTTCCCTGCAGAAACACACATGTGTGTGCACATGTCAGCCTACATTTTTATAAGGGTTCACAGACTCCTGTGAACTACTGTGGGGAGTCTTTGGATGGTTAGTGTTTCTCATAGTTGATTTTCAAGAGCCACGTAATGGGCAGCCTCCTCACACATAGACCACTGTTGAGGTAAATTGAAAAGAAACCCTATCGCATTTTTATCACCATTATATTAAAATATTATTTAGAATAATATATTTAATAATAATATAAGGGAGAGGGATGAGATTTAGGGGCAATATTTCACCGAGGTGTATAGGTCTACCTTGGTGATGCACAGCTTGACCACAGATCAACTTCCATATTGAACTGGTTTCTTTCCTTCCTATTTCTACTAAATTAAAAAAAAATCCAAACTTTAAAATACTTTAAATGCTTTAAAATACCCCAAGATAGATGAAATAAGAATGGTAAAATTTGATAACTTATTTGTCTTAGTTAGGTTTCCCCAAAGCAGAGTCTGAGGCAAGGACTTGGGAGTAGTTGGGTATATTTGGGGTATTGTCCCAGGAAGCAGGAGTGGGGTATTTGGGAGAATTAGAGAAGGCGGAAAAGTCAATGTGAGGGTGCATTGTGAGGTTGCTACATTGCGCCACAAGGGCTTGATTCTGGTTGGGCTTCCTGAGAAGGATACCGAACATCTCCCAGAAATGTCCCCCTGATGGATGAGCGGTGGTAGTTCTCATCCACTCGTTCCTATCCCCGCCCCTCCCCCCATTCAAGGTTATCCCCAAAGGGATTAGCATTCCCACTCTTCCAGGCTGTGCTTTGATGTGGACTGGCTTTGGAGAAGGCACTGGGGCAGAAGAAGAAAGAGAGAAGCTTGATCTTGAGGTGGGATGCTCTTGGGGTGATATGAGTCTGAGCTTGCACAGAACTGCCCATCACAGCTCTGGCTGAAATCAGAGGTGGATGGAGGGACTGTGATGTAGGGCCCCAGAGGCATTTGCACTAATACTGAATCTGAGTAGTGGGTACATGGAAACTCATAGTCCTATCCACCCTAATTTTGTGTATATTCGAGAATTTTCATAATAAAAAGTTAGAAATCCTAACTCAGAATCATAGGTCATTGGGAACTGCCTTAAGAATTTAGTGGCTTCCTTGTATAGTTTTGGGTGTTTGGAACAAACATGGGCCCAGAAATTACAATGAAAGCTCCCTGCTGACACGTTGAAGCACTCCATCAGATGCTAAAGTCCTTGAACAAATCACACTCAAAGGCTGGAAGGCTGAATAGTTAAACCAGGAAGTAGATGGGTGTGGATTCACTGATCACTTCTTTGATTGATTCTTTTCTACAAAGTGTGGTAGCAAGTTCTACTGAAAGACTTGGATGTGATGTTTAAATGTCCCCAACAATATGTAGTCTAGGGCTTCGCTGGTGGCGTGGTGGTTGAGAGTCCGCCTGCCGACGCAGGGGACACGGGTTCGTGCCCTGGTCCGGGAAGATCCCACATGCCGTGGAGCGGCTGGGGCCGTAAGCCATGGCCGCTGAGCCTGCGCATCCGGAGCCTGTGCTCCACAACGGGAGAGGCCACAACAGTGTGAGGCCCGCGTACTGCAAAAAAAAAAAAAAAAAAATGTAGTCTATTTCTTTCTGTGAGAAGTGAAGAAATCTCCACATGTTGGGGCAGAGTCAAATTCTTAGTAATAAAACTGCCCCATAGTTTGGTCTTTTTAAAGAAATACTCTCATTTCATCTTTAACATTAAACATAGTGATATTTCATCACTGAAGTAATTACTTGCAGCCTCTTCGAGATTCTGAATATATGTCTATGAAATACCTCTTGAGCAAGGCATTTAAAGTCTGAGAAATTATCCTTAGTGTCATTATCAATGTCATAAAGTCTTCCCCCCTGCCACTATCCCTTGTTTCAATAACTTGCAGGAAAGTGATTTCTCTCAACAGCTGGCATGCTTAGAGTAGAATAGTGGAGTTGGTATTTGCTGCATTTCTTTGTACAGCATGCTGGGAAGACATACCCTTAGGGACCACAATTTGATTATATTCACAATTTTTATGGTTTTTTTCAATACTGAATGCGATCAAGGGACATGTTACTGATTGCTAACTGTTATCAGCGTATCAAGCAGTGAGTAGCTTGGCATTTGGGTGCCACCTCTATTATTTGCTTAGCAACATATTTCTGGACTGTGCTTATGGCTAATGCTCTTTGTGAGTCACAAAAAACACTAGATAACTGAATTAAAAATCTTTCTTCTTAAAAAAATGCTGTATAATTGACATTTAACATTATACTAGTTTCAGGTGTACAGCATAATGATTCAAAATTTGTATACACTGCGAAATGATCACCACTATGAGTTTAGTTAACATCTGTCACCATACAAATTTAAAACATTTTTTTCTTGTGATGAGAACTTTTAAAGATTTATTCTCAACAACTTTCAAATATGCAATACAATATTATTGACTATAGTCACCATGCTGTACATTACATCCCCACGACTTATTTATTTGATAACTGGAAGTTTGTACCTCTTGACCCCCTTCAGCCATTTCACCTACCCCCAAACTCCCTCCCCTCTGGCAACCACCCATCTGTTCTCTGTTTCTACGAGTGTGGTTTGTTTTGTTTTGAAAAACCTTTCCTCTTATGTGGAGAAACTGGATCACTCTTACATTGCTGGTGGGAATGTAAAATGGTACAGATTCTGGAAAAGAGTTGGACAGGTTTTTATAAAACTAAATATGCAACTACTCTACAAGCCAGCAATTGTACTTGTGGGTGTTTATCCCAAATAATGAAAACTTAAGTTCACACAAAAACCTCTACACAGGGGCTTCCCTGGTGGCGCAGTGGTTGAGAATCCGCCTGCCGATGCAGGGGACACAGGTTCGTGCCCCGGTCCGGGAAGATCCCACATGCCGCGGAGCAGCTGGGCCCGTGAGCCATGGCCGCTGAGCCTGCGCGTCCGGGGCCTGTGCTTCGCAACGGGAGAGGCCACAACAGTGAGAGGCCTGCATATCACAAAAAAAAAAACAAAAAAAAAAAACAAAAAAAAAAACCTCTACACAAATGTTCACAGCAGCATTATTTGTGATAGCCCCCAAATGGAAACAATCCAGATATCCTTCAACAGGTGAATGGTTAAACAAACTGTGGTATATCCATGTCATGGAATACTATTCAGCAGTAAAAAGGAACAAATTATTGCTTCACACATACATCTTGGGTAGATCTATAAAGAATTACACTGAATGAAGAAAAACAATGCCTAAAGGCTACATACTGTATGATTCCAAATGTGTAACATCCTTGAAATGACAGACTTACAGAAATGGAAAACAGATTAGTAGTTGCCAGGATTAAGGTGGGGGTAGTGGGTGTGGCTATTAAAGGATCCCACATGAGGGATCCTTGAGGTGATGGAAATGTTCTGTGTTGTGACAATATCAATGTCAGTATCCTGGTTGTGATATTGTACTACAGTTTTACAAGATAATCTTATTGGGGAAACTGGGTAAAGGATACTTGGATTTCTCTCTGTATTATTCTTTTTTAATAGAATTTTTTTTTAAAAATTATTTATTCCATTTATTTATTTTTGGCTGCATTGGGTCTTTGTTGCTGCGTGTGGGCTTTCTCTAGTTGCAGTGAGCCGGGGCTACTCTTCATTGCAGTACACAGGCTTCTCATTGCAGTGGCTTCTCTTGTTGCAGAGCACAGGCTCTAGGTGCGCAGGCTTCAGTAATTGTGGCTCACGGGCTCTAGAGTGCAGTCTCAGTAGTTATGGCCCATGGGCTTAGTTGCTCTGCGGCATGTGGGATCTTCCTGGACCAGGGCTCGAACCTGTGTCCTCTGCATTGGCAGGTGGATTCTTAACCACTGCACCACCAGGGAAGCTCTCTCTCTGTATTATTCTTAAACTGCATGTAAATCTACAATTATCTCAAAATTACAAGCTTAATTTCAAAAACTCCTTTCCCCTTATGGCGTGGGATTTCAGGGTCAAAAATGCAAAAACGTCGTGGAGCACTTCTCCCTGTATATATACCACTGCTATGCCAAGAGTCTGCATATCAGTGGTTTTGTCGGACTCCATAGTAAAAAAAAAAAAAAAAAAAAAAATCTTCTAGCACCCACATGTGTTAGTAATTGCCCTTCTCCATTGTGTGCTATAGCTGTTATGGATGTCCCCTGATGTTGTTTGTTACAGGAATTTTGCCAATAGCTCGTTCTGCTTTCTCTAAGTCATTTGTCATTAAAGTTGTGCCTGGTTTTACAAGCTTCTTGACAGTAAAGTGATTTGTACTTGTTTTGCCAAGAGGCCTAACAACTTTGAAGGATACTCCTATCACTTCAGTATCTTCTCTGCCTTAGTCACAATATTCATCAAGTTCATACAACAAGGAATTACTTCATGCTTCTTCTCAAAAAATGCAATTGGTTTATCACAGGGTTCACTGTACTTTGTTTAGTAATTATGTAAAAGCTTTGATGACTTCATGCTTCAATTTGATAGATTTTACTACAAACAGCATGCTGGAAACTAGGGGCAAAGGTAACAAAATCAGATATTCAGATATTTATCTTCTTACTTCACATTTGCATTTTTGGCTGCTTGTGTGCTATTGTCACATGCACAGATTTATTTGTCCCAGCACATACAGATTCATATTTTGTATTCATACTGGAGTCCTGTTCACTATTTATGTTCATGATGTTTACTGAGTTGTAGCATTTAATTTACTATTTTTATTGCTACTTTAATATTCAGTGAACCTCTTTTGAGGTTTATTAGTTTGGGGATGTAATGGTACGCAAGAGCTATAACACAAAATGCAAATTTAACAAACATAAGCAATAACATGCAAAAGGCACAAATATATGTTAACAGAGATGAATTGTACCCTGACCAATGAGTGTTGACAGATACAGCTCTTATTCATGCCCAATCTTGAAGAACATAAGGATTGTTAAGAACGTAATGTGATTGCTGTGAAAAATCATAATTAGCCTTACATCTCAAATAAGTGGAAGGTATGTGAAGAAATAATCTCATTGCTTTTTCCTCTGACACTTGCTAGATTTCTGGGGAAATTAGTGACCCTGGACCACCCAGAGTCTATGCACTATACTTTAAGAAACCATGCCTAAGGGAAAGGTGTATGCTACATATTAAACACATTTATTAATACATTAAGTTTTAATTCTGTTTAAGTTGGTTGAACTTGATTGAACTGAATTGTCAAGTTTCTACTCTGGGTAGGAAATTGTGACAAAACAGATGCTTTTTCCTGACAGGAAAGAAGGTATGGCATCTTCTATAATAATGGAATTGTAGCTGGGATGAGGCTGTCCAGCTGGGAACTACATTTCCCAGCCTCCCTTGTGGTCAAGTGTGTCTGTGTGAGCAATAGAATGTGAGCAGAAGTGATGTGTGCTTATTCTCAGACCAGCCCTTTACACATGTGCTCCTCTATGCTTTCTTCCTGTTTCTGTGAGCAGAAACATGGTTGTTCCTGGAACACAGCTTCAATTGGGCAGATGACACTGTTGCCCTAGAGGAGGGTGGAGAAACATGATGGGATGCAATGAACCCAAGTCCACGAATGACTGAATGGAGCCAAGTAGCTCACTTATGTGCCTTGTATTGTCATGTGGAGAGAAACTTCGTTGTTCTTTTTTCGCTGCACTGTTGGGTCTTTATGTTATAGCAGCTTAACCCTTTAACCCTGATAAAGAAGGGGAAACCCTGGAGGTCTGAAAGCCCTAGTTGGTAGGTTGTGGAGAAGAGTGGCTCTTGGTGGCACCGGGCAGGTAGGAGAACATGAGAGCCAGGACTTGGCACAAGACTAGTCACTATGGTAGGTGGATATTGGCAGGTGAGTGCCCCCCTGATTTCTAATGCCGATTCTGATGGTACTGCCAGGTTGGGGAGATGAGAAGGAAGGGATAAGCTTGGTCATGAGTCATGCAGAAATGTAGTAGTGTTCCTATAGTAAAGATTAACTGACCCAGGAACTGGTGGCACTCAGAGTCACCCTGTTTAGGATTAGAAGGAAATGAAACCAAGGGAGCCGTGTTAGGCCTAGGTCATCCCTGGGCCATGTGATGCTAGATCCAGGAGAGTAGCAGTTCTAAACTCCCCAAAGGGTAACTGGGAATCTTGATTTACTTCAGTCATGGTTAGTATAAGAACTGCTGCAGATCTTAATCTACAGGTGTGGCTTTGTTTGTAGTTTCAGCTCTAAAGATTTGGGGCTAGGAGAAATCAGAGCAAAATCTCATTTACCTCACAATTTGACCTACAGCTGATATAGTGCCTTGGCCACGGCTAGGGCACTTTTGTGTAAACTAGAAAAAGTGCCCTCTTTTCTGGGCACATGGCCTGGCAAACACACAATGTACCAAGTTAGGAAAGAAAGCATGGCTTGGTGAGTGCAGTGCATTTTGGATTTCAGCTCCCATTTGCCTCCATGACTGGGCATCTTTGTGCAGTGAACAACATGCACAACTGTACATGACGGCCTTGCAGACTACCAGAAGTACAATGAGAGTGAAGAGTGAAATTGGAGAATGAAGGACCAATTCAAATGTGACCCACTGACTTGGAAATGCAAAAGGAAACTATTTTGGAAAAGTGCTACCAAATGAATGCAAGTGTGTGTGCCCAATGCACAGTGAGGCCAAACAATACCAAAACGTTGGAGTTTGGAGCAGAGAAAGATTTATTGCAGGTCCAAGCAAGGAGATGGGTGGCTCATGACCCCCCAAACCCCAAACTGCCCAATGGGTTTCAGGAAAGCATTTTTAAAGGCCAGGTGAGGGAGGGGAGTCACAGGATATGTGATCAGCTCATGCACAATTCTGTGATTGGTTGATGGTGAGGTAACAGGGCAGTGTCACAGGGGTCAACATTATCAACCTCAGGCTCCAGCAGGCCTGGGGGCTATACTCAGATTCATCAAGTAGTTAACATCTTCCATTCAGTGGGGGGCTTTCATATCTATAAAACAACTCAGGAAATGTGCATCAGATACTATTATCTAGGTACTTCAGAGAGGAGCTAAAGCAGAAGACATGGGGGAAGGGCCTGCCGGGGGAAGGCCACATAGGGTCCTGCTCGGTTATAGAACCAAAAGGCAAAGGGTGATTTAACAAGTTTTAAACTTGATATGCAAAGGGCTATACTCAAATATACAATGTATTTTCTTGTATCAATAACTTTTGCTCATGCTGTTTCCCATCTGAAGCATCCTCTCTGGTTATATAAGTCTTATACATGCTTGAAGGCTCAGCTCTAGCCTCAACTCTCCAAAAAGCCTTTCATGACCTCTGTAGAGGGTCCCTCCCTCCCTCTTGCTGCATAATTGTAGGGCCTTAACTATACTTACACCCCTACTTCCCTATCGATACTTTTGAGCTTTAAGCTTTTTCGGCTGGCAATAAGATACTGGAATGTCCCCCCTGGGCAGAAACCGTTCCGAGCAAACAAGTATGGCGGGGGATGAGACCTCGAGCAAACCAGTATGGCGGGTGATAAGAATGATTAAGCCAGAGTTTAAAGGTCGCCCTAGCCAACCATAACTCATGTGACTCAACCCCCCACCACAAAAACACGAAAATGTAAAGTAGGCATCCGACAGCTAACCAATCAAGGAACTAGAGCCAAGACCCCACTCCGGTAAATGTAAAGTAGGCATCCGACAGCCAACCAATCAAGGAACTAGAGCCAAGTCCCCACTCCGGTCCGGAACAAACAAACCAATGAGAAAAAAACCTTGATATATCCACACTTTGCATAATGAAAAATGAAAGCTATAAAATGTATGTGATTCCGCTTGGGGGGGGGGGTTCCTCTTCGGCCTCCTGCGTGAGGACCAAGGAACCCCGGTGCACCGGCTCCTAATAAACCTCTTGCGTGTTGCAGCGACTCTCGACTCTTGGCGGTTCTTGGGCGAGCTGGGATCCCTCGGAGACCGTTCAGGTCTAACATAATCAAATACGTAAGCCATGCTCAAAAAGATGTCTATTTGTTTGAGTGACTGAGAGTCTGGAAAACTTCTTCTCCAGTCCAAAACAATGTTAAATTCCACGTAGGGAACCTCCAACAAGCTCCCCATGGTAGGATATGGGGACCACGTGGGACCAATCAACTTAAAGTCTTTCCCCTGTTAAAACACTATTTTAACAAATTCTTGTAGTGAAAATAGCACTAGGCTCATTGCCTAGTTCTAGTTCTAGTCCAGTTTTGCTATTAATTAGCCACATGACTTTGACCAAGGTGAATCACCTCTCTGGCCAGCCTTAGTTCCCTACCCTATAAAATGAAGAAAGAGCTTTATTGGTCTACCATGTTGTAAAGCAACAGGATAAACAATGTGGTAATTGAGCTGAACTGTGAAGATGTATTAATATCTATGTTAATACCTAACTTCTAGCTCAGCCTGAAGCGACTTTACTTTGTTGGTGAAAGGTCACAAGGTGTTTTATGTGTCTGATGACCAACAAACAACTATACAAAACTCGAGGAAACTATAACTCTCCCTCTTAGCGTGTGTAATTTTACTTTCCTTGTTGTTATTAATGGGCTGCCACTACATCTTTCTCCTGTAGGAAGTTCATTCGTCCATTCTATTTAGGGTTGCTAGATTCATCAAATAAAAGTACAATAAGATTCCTCTGTATTTGTTTAGTACTTCACAGGTTATGAAGAGGCAGGGCAATGGAATGGAATGGAATGCACTATAGAAGCAGGAATAGCCTAGCTATCTAAAGCGTGTCCCTCCACTGGCTGCTCCAGAATTACCTGGGAGCTGGTTAGAAATGCAAACTCTGTGCCCCATCACAAACCTATTGAATCCAAATTTGCATTTTAACAAGGCCCCCAGGTGATAAGTTGTATGTTAAAACTTGAGAAGCCCTGGGCTAGCTGCTGATTTCCTCCCCCATCTGCTCCACAGCTGTCCCTAAACTCTGGAATTGGGAAAGGGGAGGAGGGTTGCCTAAAATGGGAACTTTCCATTGGCCCCTGCATCATAGGGACTGTAGCAGATTCGGTGGTTTTGTAGGGCAGTGCTGCATAAATAGCAGGTAACGTTGAGTTTTCTGTCTGGGCCGTGTGCTAAAATGAAGTCAGAAACCATAACCACAGTATGATGAGAGCACCATGTCTAGGCAAGCCTTGACCTGGGTCAGGCTGTCATCTCTGCCTGGTTGTGACATTTATGCCTGTGAGTACTCCTGGCTCCCCTTTTGGCTCCACTTCCTCACCTATGAGGCCCTCTCCCTTTTCCTTTCAGGTCCTAGGTGTGCCTCCCCCCACCAACCAAAGTGAACACCTGGGAAAGCAGGCATGTACTCTGCTGTGCGGCCTGGTTCCTAACAGGCTGCGGACCGGCAGCGGTCCGCGGACCAGGGGTTGGGGACCCCTGATCTAGTGTGAAATTAAGTACATGTTTCTCTTCCCCTGGGATTGTTGCTTTCTCAGTTGGCTTCTTCTTTCTGAACCCCCTTTTTAAAGGGATATCAGTCCTCAGCTAGCTATTGGACTAGGGTATTGGGGGAGGGGCTGGGTCATACATGCCTTCTTAGAATAAGGACAGCTCTCTTTGTAGGCTCTTGACTCCAGCCCTACCCATATTTCTTAGTCTCTCCACTTGGCCAGCCTCTCACACAGTTGCCCTTCCTGCCCCACCCCACCCCGCCCAGTCTGGGCTTTGTTGGGCTATGGGTGAGGTTAGACTGGGGATGGCTGTACCCCAGAGACCAGTCAGAGACACAGAGGCACTAAAGCAACCTGGGGAGGCCTAGGAAAACAGAATAGGAAGGAGCGCAGAGAGGTAGGCATAGTATGGTGCCTGTGGGTCTGATAAGAGGGGACTGGGGACTGGGATTCAGAGTCAAGAAAGGCTCCAGTTTTCAGAAGAATTAGGGAGTTGACCTCAGATCTGGGAACCTGACATGCTGACCAAGGATCCAGGGAACAGAGAGAGTCATGACTGGGCACCAGTTATTGGCAAGAAACCAGGGACTGGACAGAGGTCCTGAGGTCACAAAGGGCCAGAAGCTGGGAGAGATTTGGACCTCTAAGTGGGGTTGGTAGCTTTAGGAGCAAAGGTTCAAGTCCTGTGCTAAAGTCCCACCATTTGCTTTATTCATCTGTGTTAGAGATTTGGGCATTATAGAGTGGGGGTTAAGAATGTGGGTTCTGGATCCAGATGACTAGAGTTTAATTCCTGGCTTCACCACTCACCAGCGGTGTATCTTTGGATAAGGCACTTAATTTTCTTGTGCCTCTGTTCTCCATTGTCTCATCTGAGGGACGCTGTGAGCATCAACTGAGACAACGCACAGCAAACACTTAGCACAGCACCGGCACTCAGACAACCTAGATAAATGCTGTGTGTTATTATGATTAACTTTTTTTTAAAGCTATTTTTTAAAATTTATTTTTGGCTGCGTTGGTCTTTGTTGCTGCATGCCAGCTTTCTCTAGTAGCGGCGAGCGGGGGCTGCTCTTCGTTGCAGTGCGCGGGCTTCTCATTGCGGTGGCTTCTCTTGTTGCAGAGCGTGGGCTCTAGGTGCGCGGGCTTCAGTAGTTGTGGTATGCCAGCTCAGTAGTTGTGGCTCGCAGGCTCTAGAGCGCAGCAGGCTCAGTAGTTGTGGCGCACGGGCTTAGTTGCTTCGAGGCATGTGGGATCTTCCCGGACCAGGGATTGAACTCATGTTCCCTGCATTGGCAGGTGGATTCTTAACCACTGTGCCACCAGGGAAGTCCCTATTATGATTAACTTTTGTCAGCCTAAATAAGGAGGTAAACTGAGGCAAGCTCAAATTACCCAAAATTTGGGTTTGTTTATTTAGGAATAGCAGGGGAAAGTACAATAGCAAGCTACAGGTGAGTCCCTTGAGTGTTTGGGGAGGGCTGTATTTATAAGCAAGGAGCGCAAAGAGGGGGAAGTCCAGCCAGAGTCCAAGCAGTAAGTTCACTGGCTTGAGGATGGGGAGAGATGTTCATTGATTAGGAGATAAGTCTCTGTCCTCTTTAAATCAGGCATTTAATGGAAATCCTTCTCTCGGTTAAGTTCTGTTCTTCTGAGGGTGCATGTGTGAGATTCTCCACTTTCTATCTTCCAGTTCCATTTTAAATTGAAACCCTCAAACTCCATGCTTCCAACCTGCTGCTCCTCAAACTCACCTATGGTCATCGGTACATGTGCCCTCTGCTTGGAACACCCTTTTTTGGTTAATTCCTTTGCATCTTTCAGGCCTCAGTTCAGAAATCACTTTCTGTGTGAATTTCTATGAGAAAAATGCACTGTGTTTTCTTTTGTTCTCACACTAACAATACTTTTGACATCAAATATGTGGATTTTCCACACCTCACAATTCTCTGACATTAGCTGGGTGTCCTACAAGTCAATTCTTTTCCACACTAACCGGAGTTATTGAAGACATCACAGGTTAAGGGCCCAGTCCCAGAAGACTGCCACCCACTGAGATGCCAGTTGAAAGTCCAGGTTGTCACCTGTGCTTCTCACCAACTGTCTGTAAACTGGAGGTTCCCATGACCCGCTCCTCAGGTTTGACCATTTGCTGGAGCAGCTCACAGAACTCAGGGAAACACGTTTATTGGTTTATTATGTAATAAAGGCTATGATAAAAGATAGAGATGAACGGCCAGATGAAGAGGTACGTAGGTCAAGATCTGGGACGGTCCTGAGCACAGAAGTCTTTGTCCCCATGGAGTTGGGGTGCACCACCCTCCTGGCATGATGTGTTCATCAACGTGGAAGCTCTCTAAACCCTATACTTTTGGGGTTTTTATAGAAGCTTCATCACATAGGCATGATTGATCATGAACTCAACCTCGAGCCCCTCTCCCCTTCCCAGAGGATGGGGGGCAGGGTTGAAAGTTCTGAGTTTCTAATCATAGCTTGGTTTTTCTGGTGATCAGCCCCCATCTGGAAATTATCCAGAAGCCCACCCAGAGTCACCTCATTAGATCAAGAGACACTGCTATCACCCAGGAAATTCTAAGGCATTTAGGAGCTCTGCATCGGGAGCCAGGGTCAAAGATCAAATGTTAGAACCAAAGACGCTCCTACTGCTCTTATCACTTAGGAAATTACAAGGGTTTTAGGAGCTCTGTGCCAGGAACCTGGGGGAGGGGGAGTGGCATGCAGAGACCAATGTATATATTTCTATGATCTCACAGGGTCCCTTCCCAGACCCTCTTGGAATGGGTGAGATGCCCTCCTTCATTCTCTCATAGCACTTGCTCTTTCACATCATGCATTGTAATCGCTCATTTCCTTGTCTGTATCTCCCATCAGACCCTCGGTTCCATGAGTTTTTAGATTACATCGTTTTTTGTTTTTTTTTTTTTCCATTGCTGTCTCAGCAGTGCTGACACATGTTAGAAATTCATTAAATGTTTGTTGATTAAATGAATAAATGGTGAGAGACTCCAGGCATAGATCCTTTGGGGAGCCATAGCCAGACAGGATTTCTCTGTTAAAGCTTAATCTACCGGCAGCTGAACAACGTAGAGCCAGAGCCCCAAGTCCTGAGGTCCCTTTCAGATGAAGTCCCACTCAGGAAGTGGCAGTGAAAGCCACCTGGCCCCCTCCCCCTTACCTGCTTCCTGTGTGTTGTATGGGCCACAGTGGCGTTGAGAGGAATAGCTTTCAATTTGAGGGGGGTCCCTACACATCATCCAAGCTGCTTTGGCAGCCACCATCTTTCCCAATCTGGTTTGTGTAATGATGCCTCAAGGCTGGTAAACAAAAAATTGTCTAGGGCTTCCCTGGTGGCACAGTAGTTGAGAGTCCGCCTGCCGATGCAGGGGACACGGGTTCGTGCCCCGGTCCGGGAGGATCCCACGTGCCACGGAGCGGCTGGGCCCGTGAGCCGTGGCCGCTGGGCCTGCGCGTCCGGAGCCTGTGCTCCGCAATGGGAGAGGCCGCAATAGTGAGAGGCCTGCGTACCGCAAAAAAAAAAAAAAAAGTCTAATACCATTCAAAGCATTCTGGGAAGTATAGTATGTGTGCTCCTGCTTGTGGCATATGAATCTGTCTTACATCATTCAGATGCTGCTTTCCCAAGTGTTCATAACTCTTAACTTTATTTTCTTTTAATAGACCTCTCAGTCTGTCTTTGTGAGGAAAATGATAGCCTCCACCAGCAGAGCTGCTGGAGCCAGGACTGGGGTTTAAAGGCTGTGGGGGCCTGAAGAGATGGGCTTAGAAGTCACAGGGGACAGGCTGGACAATGGGCCTCTTCTTCCTCCTCCTGAACTCTGCCACTTTCCTGGGGAGCAATCACAGAACATTTTCAGGGACCTCTAAGTGACCATCAGAACTGCCTAGACACTTGTAGAGAAATTCTACACATTTCTCTGAAACTTGCAGGTGGTAGAGTTCACCTGGGGAGAGTTCATTTTGTGTGAGAAAAGTAGACAGGTAACACAGAGCAAGTGAGAATTGGAGCCAGGGAGGTAGCCACCAGCTGCTCTCAACATGGCCACACTAGCCATGTGTACTGATTGCAGGTTTGGAGCACTGGGGTTAGGACTGGAGAGTTTGGCCCCCTTTAGATAATTTGGAAAAAAGCACATTTAAGCTTCGGAGAGCCTGATTTCTTGCCCCATTATCAAAGGGCAATTTAGAGTCACATTGCTGTCTGTGGGGTTCCAGGGTAGGGTTTTGCTAAACCTGCTAAATTTTCTCCTTGGTGTATGCCTTGAAAAACCCTGCTATAGTTGGCCTTCCGAATTGGCAGTTTCCACATCCGTGGATTCAACCAACCATGGATCGAAACTATTTGGTTAAAAAAAAGTTCTAAGGGTATATGCCCAGTAGTGGGATTGCTGGGTCGTATGGTAGTTCTATTTGTAGTTTTTTAAGGAACCTCCATACTGTTCTCCATAGTGGCTGTATCAATTTACATTCCCACCAGCAGTGCAAGAGTGTTCCCTTTTCTCCACACCCTCTCCAACATTTATTGTTTCTAGAGTTTTTGATGATGGCCATTCTGACTGGTGTGAGGTGATACCTCATTGTAGTTTTGTTTTGCATTTCTCTAATGATGAATGATGTTGAGCATTCTTTCATGTGTTTGTTGGCAATCTGTATATCTCCTTTGGAGAAATGTCTATTTAGGTCTTCTGCTCATTTTTGGATTGGGTTGTGTTTTTTTTGTTATTGAGCTGCATGAGTAGCTTACCTGGAGTCTGTCATACAGAGTGAAGTAAGTCAGAAGGAGAAAAACAAATACCGTATGCTAACACATATATATGGAATCTAAGAAAAAAAATGTCATGAAGAGCCTATGGGTAGGACGGGAATAAAACACAGACCTACTGGAGCATGGACTTGAGGATATGGGGAGAGGGAAGGGTAAGCTGTGACGATGTGAGAGAGTGGCATGGACATATATACACTACCAAACGTAGGGTGGATAGCTAGTGGGAAGCAGCCGCATAGCACAGGGAGATCAGCTAGGTGGTTTGTTACCACCTAGAGAGGTGGGATAGGGAGGGTGGGAGGGAGACGCAAGAGGGAAGAGATATGGGAACATATGTATATGTATAACTGATTTACTTTGTTGTAAAGCAGAAACTAACACACCATTGTAAAGCAATTATACTCCAATAAAGATGTTAAAAAAAAGTTCTAGAAAGTAACAAAAAGCGAAATTTGAATATGTTGTGCCAGTAACTATTTACATAGCATTTACATTGTATTTACAACTATACATTGTATTAGGTATCATAAGTAACCTAGAGCTTATTGTAAGTATGCGGGAGGATGTGTGTAGGTTATATGCAAATACTATACCATTTTATATAAGGGACTTGAACATCTCTGGATTTTGGTATCTGGAGGGTTGCAGGATTAATCCTCCATGGATACTGAGGGATGACTGTACTTCAGTGTTCTCTAAACCTCTTTTCCCAACAGGGAACCCAAATCAGTTAAGGCTCTTGACACTTTTAGCCTAAAGTCAATTTATCCTCATAAACAGAAACTATAGGATTCCAAAGGAAGCCACTGCTTGTGGAATATTCAATAGGAGAAAAACCAAAAAGGAGACTTGCTTAGAAGCCCCATGCCTATTCACATGGGAAAAAGAATCCAAATCTGGGGATCTGAGAGGACCACCAGCAGGGCTTTCCTCAGATATTTAAGTGAGAGAAATGATGCAGATTCAAGTGAAAGACAGCTTGAACTGGAAGCAGCAGTGTTTGGCTGGCTTTTGGACAGTGAGCTGTAAGGAGTTTGTTTCCCTGCAGATGTCTTGCAGGCACTTGTAAGGAAAGAGATGTTCCCAGGTGTTTTGTGGAGTAGGGACTGGGAGGGTTTATTGCTAAGTGACCCACCCTATAGCCTGTTCACAGCACAGAAGGGCAACTTGTCCCACTTGAGACTGTACTGTCTATACTAGTATTTCCTTAATATATATATATATTTTATAAATTTATTTGTTTTTTGGCTGTGTTGGGTCTTTGTGGCTGCTCACGGGCTTTCTCTAGCTGCGGCGAGCGGGGGCTACTCTTCACTGCGGTGAGCGGGCTCCTCATTGCGGTGGCTTCTCGTTGCAGAGCACAGGCTCTAGGCACCCGGGCTTCAGTAGTTGCAGCATGCAGGCTCAGTAGGTGTGGCTCGTGGGCTCTAGAACGCAGGCTCAGTTGTTGTGGCGCACGGGCTTAGTTGCTTCGAGGCATGTGGGATCTTCCCGGACCAGGGCTCGAACCTGTGTCCCCTGCTTTGGCAGGCGGATTCTTAACCACTGCGCCACCAGGGAAGCCCCTCCTTAATATTTTTAAAATATTTATTTATTTATTTGGCCACGCTGGGTCTTAGTTGTGGCTCGCCAGCTCTTTAGTTGTGGCTTTCTGGCTCCTTCATTGCGGTACGCAGGCTCCTTAGTTGTGGCATGTGAACTCTTAGTTGTGGCATGCATGTGGGGTCTAGTTCCCTGACCAGGGATTGAACCCGGGCCCCCTGTGTTGGGAGCGCGAAGTCTTAACCACTGCACCACCAGGGAAGTCCCCTCGTTAATATTTTTGAGTCAACTTTTTTATATTTAAACAAATTTTCATTAAAAGGAAACTTTATAGCACTATCGTACATTGAAATCCAGTATCAATACCCTAAATAAAAGTGTAATAACTAGCCTGTAACTGTTAATTAAAAATGTTCATCTGTGCATGACTAACAATCATCTCGCATCTCACTGGTGGTTTGCCTCACACACTTTGGGCAAAACTGTATTGTTCCAAGCAATTTCTCCATCCTCAGGACTACAACGGGCCTTGAAGGCCATCTAATGATCCTCTCTCCCCCATCTCATCCTGAGATAGTCTACACAGTCTTTCGTCTGATAGCTTCCTGCTTCAGCTTGAATTTTTTTTTTTTGGCCACACTGCATGGCTTGCAGGATCTTAGTTCCCTGACTGGGATTGGACCCAGGCCCTGGCAGTGAAAGCGCGAAGTCCTAACCACTGCACCGCCAGGGAATTCTCTTGAACTTCTCTTATGAGGACATGGGAAACCTTTTGCTTCTGACCAGAAACTGCCATTGCACATTCTTCTTTGCCCTCTGATGTTGACATAAGTATATAGCCTTTGAAGGACTTTTACTGCTAGTGGAAACCTGACATAAGGCCACTTGGGTGTCCCCACCTTTGCACTCTCCCTCTTTCTCTCTTCTCTTTTAACTTAGCCCTTGTAGGGAGGAGGACCAAGGAGCACGTAGGTGATGCTGGAGGGTTGGAGAGAATACAGAAGATTGATGTTTGATTTATGTGCATTACTCTGAGGGAAACAAAAACCAAACACAGTGAGCTGGTTCCAGTAAGAAATCCTTAGTCTTGGGAGAGAAGGGGAAAATTCTGAATGCAGATGTGTGCATCTCCTGGTCCAGCTGCCTTTCAAACCATCTCTGAATCTTTTCAGAAAAAAAAGATGGAAGAGAAGCGGGGGTGGGGGGGGTGTCTCTAAATAAATAAATAAAAGCCTTGGTAGGACGTCAGCACTTAAGCCTGCTTGGTTGTTCCTCTAAGAAAGGGTATCACAAAGGGAAGAGGCGTTATCTCCATCCATAACAATACATGGCACGGTGGCTTTGGCATCCCAAGGGCCTCCGTGCCTCAGTGGTAGCTGCAGATAGGAGTGCCCAGCAGACAGAGTTCGTTAGCACAGGTACCAAGGAATAAACAGGGGGGCAGTGGCAGCAGCCCCTGGCAGGAAGCAGCAACTCCTTATGCATTCAATTATTATTCAGGGGTCTTTTGTTAGAGGCTAAGTTCCCTGTGAGAGATAAAGGCAAGAGCTGGTAAAATTTGGGCGAGGACTGGTAGTGTGGCCTGGCAAGGCCTGAGAGAGCTCAGGTAACAAACAGCTCAGAGGAAAACTCTGATGAAACCAGTTCCAGCCATCACAGAACAAGGGGTACATGCCCTTCTAAAGAAGGCCTTTTTCAAAACTCTCAGAAAGGCCTTTAAAATATAATACATGGACGCAAAGTCTGCAACAAAAAGAGGAGGTGTCCTGCTGCATCATTATTGTGAATTAGCCACTTGATCACTGACCATCGCTTGAACATACAAGCACTGCAGCAGCAAATGGGTCTGGGTGATTGGAGGCCAGCTATTTGTCCTCTAAAGAGACAGAGCTATTAGGGCGATGTCTGGGTGAGTTATTGAAGGGGAGGGAGGCACTCATAGCACAAAATGGGTCCTCGAAATAGTTTCTTGTGCGATGGCTCAGAAAGAAAAATGGGACTCCAGCCCCATTTGCTAATGTCTGCTGCATCTAGGCGCGGAGTGGGGTCTGTCCATGAGCTTCATGTTGACACAGGTGCTGGGGAGACGTTGGAGAGGAGAAAACAGGCTGGAAACATTGCTGTCGGGATCACCACTGGGGTGGGGAGTGGCTGCAGGGAAAGCAGCTGCATTTGGGTGGTGGAGGTGGGAGGAGGAAGAGCAGAGCCTTGCTGGGTTTCGAGCATCCAGCCCAGTCTGTCTGCCCTTCGGGCCCTGGATCAGGTGGCCCTGGGCAGCGACGGGGGGGAGGGAGGAGGGAGGGCGCTCCTGGGGTCGGAACCACTCATCTGAGACTGGCTTTGCAGTGGATATCTTCATGTGTGAGGGGTGCACCAAGGTCATAGACTGGTGTAATGCCAAGTTCTTTTTTGTTTGTAGTATTTCAAATTCCTGGTTCCCAGGTACTGATCACCGAAACAATCAGGTGGCAAGGACCTGTTTACCTCATATCTGCTTAGGAAAGGAGGTTTTTGCTGGCCTCCACCCTCACAGGAGCTGCCAAGAGCCTCTTCTTTTCTCCTGCAGCTCTCTCTTCCCTCAGCTCTTACAAAGCACACCAGGAAGTCACTTTCTTGCCTCCTTTCCATGGGAGAAAGAAGGAGGAATAATAATGAAAGTCCATATTTGTTGAAGACTTTACATGAGCCAGGCATTCACAATGATCCTGAGGTGTAGCTGTTAATACTGGCCCCATTTTACAGATGAGGACACTGAGGTTCATTCACCCCTGCTTATTTCCTTCACAACGTGGATCACCACCTCTATTCATCTGGTTTATTTGTACCTTTGTCTGCCTGCCCGCATAGAGCACACACTCTATGAGAGAGGACTTTTGCCTGTTTTGTTCACTGTGTAATGTCCAGGGTCTAAAAGTATGTGTGGCATATCACAGCTTCTCAATAGGTTGTATATTTTGTCACATCTGGGATTTGATTTTACCCTACTTACAAGCTCATAATTCAGCCTGTTATTGTTTTTGTGGGTGCTGGAAGGAAACACAAGACTCCCGGATCAGAAACAACAAACTGTATGACTCACAGCACGGCAAGTCGTATGAACATCAACATGTTTGCCTCAGTTCTCCGTATCCCTAAGTCCCACAGGGCAACACAGAGGGATGCAGATGCATGCTTTATACATACTGGGTTTATATCACGGCACTGAGCTTGGGGAACCCAGCATTTTGTAGCAGGCAGTAAGTGTGCCTACTCTTTGTCCCAGAGGTGACATTAATTCATCCCTCAAGATTCCTCACTGCAAATGTAACCCTGAGAAATGTCCCAGGTAAAGAGCCCTCATGGTCTTGCATTCTTAGCATGGCCAGCAACAAATACAGGTGCACAAGAGACCCATGGAGGAATGTCTCCCAATATCCTCCCCTCTCTGCACTTCTGAACTGCACCTGGGTACTTGGCAGGGCTACCTTGTATTAGTTTCTCTTTAATGCATAGGCCTTGCCTCCTTATCTAATCTAGACTATGAACTTAATGGGGACAATCCCCCCTGCATAATTTGTGGTCCTCATAACTGTCCAAGTTTGTTGCACACAGCAGCTGCTTAGTAAACAACGAAGACAATGACAGTGACAGCAGCAGCAGGCTTTGGAGTCAGAGACCTGGGTGTGAACGTCAGCTCTGATTCTAACTCATGTTGTGACCTTGGGCAATTTGCTTCACCCCTCTAAACCTGTTTCCTCATCTGTAAAATGGGCACAAGACAAGGTATTTATTTCAGAGGGTTCTTGTAATTTCAGTAAATTAATCCAAATGTGGCAAATAGAAAAGTGCCTGGCATGTAATAAATATTCAATAAATGTTAGCTATTTATTATTGCAATTATTATTACTGAGCCCTGATGTGCCAGGGACTTTAATGATCAGTTAAAAAAATATAATCGTCATTTTATTTGAGCATAATAGATGTTATTATCCCTTTTTTGTACAAAAGGAAACAGGTTCAGAAAGATTAAAGTAACTTTTACACAAAGTGGCAGAGTGGAGTTTTGAGTACTCTGCTATTTCTGAATGGTTTCATCCTTTCTGAAGGAGTGGAATTGGCGACACCACTTTTTTTTTTTTTTTTTTTTTGTGGTACGCGGGCCTCTCACTGTCGTGGCCTCTCCCGTTGCGGAGCACAGGCTCTGGACGCGCAGGCTCAGCGGCCATGGCTCACGGGCCCAGCCGCTCCGCGGCATGTGGGATCTTCCCGGACCAGGGCACGAACCCGTGATCCCTGCATTGGCAGGCGGATTCTCAACCACTGCGCCACCAGGGAAGCCCCACCACTTTTTTTTTTTTAACATCTTTATTGGAGTATAATTGCTTTACAATGGTGTGTTAGTTTCTGCTTTATAACAAAGTGAATCAGTTATACATATACATATGTTCCCATATCTCTTCCCTCTTGCATCTCCCTCCCTCCCACCCTCCCTATCCCACCCCTCTAGGTGGTCACAAAGCACTGAGCTGATCTCCCTGTGCTATGCGGCTACATCCCACTAGCTATCTGTTTTACATTTGGTAGTGTATATATGTCCATGTCACTCTCTCACTTTGTCACAGCTTACCCTTCCCCCTCCCCATGTCCTCAAGTCCATTCTCTAGTAGGTCTGTGTTTTATTCCCGTCCTACCCCTAGGCTCTTCATGACATTTTTTTTTCTTAGATTCCATATATATGTGTTAGCATACGGTATTTGTTTTTCTCTTTCTGACTTACTTCACTCTGTATGACAGACTCTAGATCCATCCACCTCACTATAAATAACTCAATTTCTGGCGACACCACTTTTAAATGAAATGCTTGGAGACCCTCCCAGCCACCAAGCCACCGAGAACCTTACCTCGACTTTCCCCAGAAACTGGCCTGAGGAAATGAAGCTGGGAGAAGCTGAAGGGGAGAGGTGGGGTTGGGGCTGCCTTTTTGAGGAGCCGAGGGTGAGAACAGTGTGTTGAAGGAGGGCCAAAGCAGAATTAAACCCAAATGCAGGTGATTTCACTGTGGTTGGGAAAATAACAGCTTTCTGGCTAGAGAATGGAAACCCCTCCCACCAGAGGCAGTGGGGCCCAGGCTCCCAGCAGCTGGGAAGGCTCCTGCACTCACCACAGCAAGCAGGTCTCCCGGATCCAGTGTTTTCTTCCCTTTCTCCTGGGATTTATGCAGAGAGGACTGCAGAGCAAGAAACCATCAGAGACCAAATAAAACCAATTCAAGGCCAAAAAGATGCTCTCTTCTTAAAGGTGCTCAGGGTGACTTAATCTGCAACAGAGCTGCTTGTCACCCCTCCCTAATTTGGGGGCCTCCTGCTGGGGAGAGTTCATCCCCTAATCTTGAGATATGAGCCAGCTGGGATAGATGCTTCACTCAAAGGCACGTGTGCATTTTGTCCCAGATCTGAGCTCCCTGCGAAGGGTCTTTGAACTCATCAAGCAACTCCAGGAAGTGGAAGAGGATCAAAGAACACAAGAGAATTGCCATTTAAGGGTCTTTGAAAGTCTAGTTGGATGTGCTGTGAAGAGGGAAGAGGCAGCTTCCTTGTCCAAGGGCTTCGTACAGAGAGAAGAGCTGTGAGGCCTCAAAAAGGACCACTTGCACCATCGTTCCCCGGGCATAGGGGTGGGGCTTATAACATGCAGATTAGTGGGCCCCCTCTCAGACCCTCCACATCAGAATCTCTGGGGCTGGGTCCCCACAGTTAGCATTTCGAACAAGCTCTCCAGGTGAGTCACACATGGGTTCTAGAGGGCTTTAGCCTTATCTCTACTACACACTGGCTGTGTGATCTTGGGTAAGCTATTTAACTCTTCTGAGCCTTAGTTTCTTCCTTATAGAGTGGAATAAAAATAGTACCTCCTTCACAACACTATTGGGAGGATTAAATGAGATTTTTTATCTCATTCAACATGGTAGTTTTTATTAAACTTCTTGTCCCCCTGCCATGCCTTTTTTTTCCTGCTGCTTCTTTTCAGTGGGAAATGCAAACTTATTTTTCTCTATTTGATGCACCCCCTTTCTTCTCACTGACAGGTGTTTGGCCCCTCTAAACACTTGTTAAAAACAGTGTTAAAAACCTGGGCAAAGAAGAGGCTCCGTGTGTAGTGGCTACAGATGGCTACCACATGGTATGCTTCTCTTGAGAAGTGCCTATCTGGCAGTGCCCCCTTTCAGATTGCCTTCTCATCCCTCCCCACTGTTAGAACTTAGGCATCCAGCGTTGTGTCTCTGTGTGGCCCTCCTCTCTGTCAGGACTAGGGACCCTGAGTTAGTCTTGTGGCTGCATAATGTTTCAGCCTGTGTTATCGATCTCTTGTGAGTTTGGTGAATGGGAGTTAATTCCTCAAGAATATTCCCCCCTGTGTGGGCTGACAAAATACAGTCTGTTAATTTCTGAAACTGAAAGCTGGCTCCCAGACCCAAGTTGACTCCACAGAGGAACAGGTCCTGTCTTTGATGATCATTTGAACATGATTTCATCCAGATTCTTTCTTTCGAGGTAAGAGGGGTGCAAGTGGTTCCCTCTGCTGAGGTGTTGTCCCAGAGATTGCTGTTACTCATAAGACAGGAAGAGTTATTTGACTTTTGGAAGCAGGGGGTAATGGGGGCTGCACATTCGGATCACCTGGTTAGTTTAAAAACAGATTCCTGGGCCCTGCTCACAGAGATTCTGATTTAACTGGTATTAGCAGGTTTTAAAAGCACCCCACCCAGGCGATTCTAAAGTAGAGTCAGGGTTGGGAACCACTGCTTTAAACTATGTGAATTTGCTCATTCCACAAATATAGGCATACCTCATTTTATTGTGCTTTGCAGATATTGTGGGTTTTTTTAAAAAAAAAAAATTGAAGATTTATGGCAAGCCTGCATTAAGCAAGTCCATTGGTGCTATTTTTCCAACAGCATTTGCTCACTTCATGTCTCTGTGTCACATTTTGGTAGTTCTCACAATATTTCAAACTTTCCCATTATTATTATATTTGTTATGGTGATCTGTGCTCAGTGATCTTTGTTACTGTTGCAAAAACATTACAACTTGCTGAAGGCTCAGATGATGGTTAGCATTTTTAGCAACGAAGTGTTTTTAAATTAAGATATGTGCATTGTTTTATAGACATAATGCTATTGCATACTTAATAGACTACAGTATACTGTAAACATAGCTTCTATATGCAGTGGGAAAACAAAATTAATGTGAGTGACTTTATTGCTATATTTGCTTTATTGCAGTGGTCTGGAGCTGAACCCATGGTATCTCCTAGGTATGCCTGTACTGAGTACTTATCATGTATCAGGCACTCTTACAGGCCCTGGGAATACAGCCATGAACAAAAGTGACAAAAATCCTTACCCTCATGGAGTTGATGTTTTAATGGGAAAGACAGATAATAAATAAGATAATTATATATATTATATATATAAAATGTTAAATGATGGTAAGTACAATGGAGAAAAATAAAGGAAGTTAGGAGGGAATGGCAGGAGTGATGTGTGAGGCACTTTGAATTAGGGTGGTTGTTTTAGTCTGCTTGGGCTACTGTAACAGAAATACCATTGACTGGGTGGCTTAAGCAACAAACACTTATTTCTCACAGTTCTGGGGGCTGCAAAGTCCAGGATCAAGGTGCCAGCAGATTTGGTGTCTGGTGAGAGCCTGCTTCCTAGTTCGGAGATGGCTGTCTTCTCCTTGTGACCTCACACAGCAGAAGGGGTGAGTAGGAAAAATTCATGGAGAAAGGGACAATTAAGGAAGACCTGAAAGAACTTCCTGGGTTGAGCCATGCACATTTCTGGAGGAAGAGTCTTCTTGGCAGAGGGAATAGCCAGTGCAAAGAGCTCAAGTCAGGAGTGTGCTTGGTGTTCGAGGAAAGACAAGGAGCCTGGTGTGGCCGGAGGGAAGTAAGGGAGAGAGTGGTAGATAGAGAGCTCATGGTGGCAATGGTAGCAGGTGGACAAGTTGCTCAGGGCCATGTAGGCCCTTGTAAGATAGATTTTTACTTTGAGTGAGATGAAAAGACATTGGATGGCTTTGAGCAGAGGAGTGGCATGATCTGACTTATGAAGGTCACTCTGGCTGCTGTGGGGAGGCTAGACTATGAGGAGCAAGGATGGAAAGAGGGAGGCTGTGGGGGGGGGGTTAGGGGAGTGTTCGGATTAGTCTGGGTGTTCTTGTCCCCTCTTATTGTCTCCCCTTGTGGGAATGGCAGTCGTCGGGGGAGTTCGTGACCCTGGACTTTGTGCTACAAGGTTAAAGGGAGAAATAAATCAGATACGAAAGTGTGCCTAACATTTGCAGATGTGGCTTCTCTGGATTAAGATCCAAACAAACACATCATGGCAATTTCTCTTCCTCTTTTGTCTCTTATTCCGCCTCAGATTCCCCTCCCAACCTATTCCTTGAGGATTCCTAGACACATTTTTTTCCCTGCAGTGACCTAGGTCTCATCCTGCTTTACCTCCCGCTTTTTTTTTTTTTTTTTTTTTTTGTGGTATGCGGGCCTCTCACTGTTGTGGCCTCTCCCGTTGCGGGGCACAGGCTCCGGATGCGCAGGCCCAGCGGCCATGGCTCACGGGCCCAGCCGCTCCGCGGCATGTGGGATCTTCCCGGACCGGGGCACGAACCCGTATCCCCTGCATTGGCAGGCGGACTCTCAACCACTGCGCCACCAGGGAAGCCCTACCTCCCGCTTTTGACAGAGAGATAAAGGCTTCTGCATTGATGTGAGTGGAGATCTTATTATAGCGCCACCTGTGAAACAGCAACGGGCAGTAGAGATGCGTAACGTGTAATATGTTCATTGCGCTGGGAGAAATCAATACCATAAATGTTGACTTAACGGGACCCCTTGGGGAAGGGGACTCTGTGCAATGTAACATTCTAGTCGATTGAAACGTAACCCACTCCTCACCCCTGCTTTTTTTCCCTCCCTTTTTTTTTTTTTCGCATTAGTTCTTGTTTCTGAGTCTAAAAATAATGGGTTTTACCGTGTGCTTATCAGGTGCCAGGCACTGTGCTAGGTGTTTTACAGACCATTGTCTTATTTAATCCCAGCAGCAACTGATGATATAGACGTTATCATTATCCCCATTTTAAAGTTGAGGAAATTGAGGCTCAGAGAAATTAGTCACCCAAGGTGGCACAGCTGGTAAATGGCTGAGCCCATCTGATACTGAATATCAGCCTATCAATCAGTGTTTGTCCCTCATGGACTCTTCCTGGGCTCCAGGCAGGGTCTCAGTGCTACTGTGTCGGCCACCTGGGAGATGCTCAGGGTCAGTGATGCAGGCAAGGAGGGAGCTCTGGGGCATGGGCTGTGCAGCGGAAGGCCTGGGAACAAGGTCCATTGATTATTATTATTTTTTAAAATAAAAGCCCCAACATCAGCTTGTTTTCTTGTTATTAGGCTCTTCTAGTGGACTGTGGAAAAGCAATGTTTAGTTCATTGATTTAACAGTTAAAATGTTACTATAAGTGGTAAAGCTCCTTAATTTGGTATACCTAACTTTTATTTTTTGCAGGGGGTGGGTAGTGGTGGGGTGGTAGGCAGTGGTGCAAGGAAACCAAACTGAATTAGCTATAAACCTGAAATCCAGGCTCTTTTTTTTTTTTTTTTTTTTTTTTTTTTTTGCGGTATGTGGGCCTCTCATTGTTGTGGCCTCTCCCGTTGCGGAGCACAGGCTCCGGACGTGCAGGCCCAGCGGCCACGGCTCACGGGCCCAGCCGCTCCGCGGCATGTGGGATCTTCCCGGACCAGGGCACGAACCCGTGTCTCCTGCATCGGCAGGCGGACTCTCAACCACTGCGCCACCAGGGAAGCCCACAGGCTCTTTTCAATACGCAGTTTCATTCCTTTCAGTCACAGTTGGTAACAGGAGCTAATGTTACCAAAGTGAGAACCTATTTTAATAAATAGATAAGAAAAATCATTCATTGTTCTATGCAAATGGATTCTTCCCTAGTTTAAAAATGTCTGGGCTTCCCTGGTGGCGCAGTGGTTGAGAGTCCGCCTGCCGATGCGGGGGACGCGGGTTCGTGCCCTGGTCTGGGAGGATCCCACGTGCCGCGGAGCGACTGGGCCCGTGAGCCGTGGCCGCTGGGCCTGCGCGTCCGGAGCCTGTGCTCCGCAGCGGGAGAGGCCACAGCAGTGAGAGGCCCGCATACCGCACAAAAAAAAAAAAAAAAAAATGTCTGAAAATGTTTACTTTTTCCCAAAGAATAAAAGCTCTCCTTGCCATTTAGTTTATCCTACTCCTTTGCTTACCAAGCCCAGTTTTCACAGATCAAAGCACAAGACACTGATCTCAGCTCTGGTCTGAATTCCTGCAAAATCTGAATGAGAACTTCTGTTCTGGATAGCTTCCACGTGCCCCTTCAGACCCTCTCCCCATCCTTCTCCACCCTGCACTCTGCCTCGGGAGGGGAGGCTGACCTGTAGGGATGACATCAAAGGCCTGACCATCTTTAGTCAGGCCTAGAGATGGTAAAGGCATCCCCCACTCCTGTTACTAGCCCTGGGTACCCTGCCCCCACCTTTATAAATTGTCCATTTATTAACCTTTACTCTCCAAACTACCCATTTTGAGTGTGCCATCTACTCCCTGCCGAGACCCTGACTGATACAGGTTTTGAGTGATGTCTCTATCTTTATCTTTATCTTTACAGGTCTGAGACATCAATTTCAGGGTGTTACGACCACACTACTAATTTAAATGTACAAAGCTCCATACAAGTCCAATGATTGGGTAGTGTCAGGGAACACAGGGACAAAGGAACAATCATCACCTGGCCATCAGATTCCTGTGATGTGGGTTTCAGGAATCTGGGTATGGATAGATCATGGCTGGGCAAAATCTAGTTCCAGATCAAGGGGTAATGGTAAAGTGTCTGGCCTCTTTGCTTCCCTATCAAGATCTTTCCGGCTAGGCCTTGGGTCTCAGGCATGGGGTTAAGGCAGGAGACCCCTGTGGACTGGATTCAATGCCCACAGTTGGTCCAAGGAGCAGGATAGGAACACCTGGTTCAGTAAGGGACTTAGGAAAAGAGTTTGAGTCAAGAATCAGACAGTGTGACCCAGGAAAACACTAGTTTGTGAACTCTTTGAGGGAAGACATTGTGTGACCACCTTGCTCACTGCTGTACTCTCAGGAGCACCCAGCCGATAGACTGGCAAACAGTAGGCATTCTATAAATATTTGAGTGAATGATTGAATACAAGATGATGAAAGAACATGCTGACCAATGCACAAAGAAGTTAGGGGGTTACCTTAGGGAGAATCCTATCCCAAGTAGGGAGGTCAGTGTTTGGAAATGAGAGCTGTAATTTACCTTCCTTGGCTATAAGAGCCCCAGCCATGCACTGCACACAATCCTTTGGGCAAATTAGCCTACCAAAGCCAAGGACCAGAACCCATGGTCAATATGCCCACTGCAAGTTTTTTTTTTAACTTTTTATTTTATATTGGAATATAGTTGATAATGTTTTGTTAGTTTCAGGTGTACAGCAAAGTGATTCAGTTATACATATACATGTATCTATTATTTTTCAAATTCTTTTCCCATTTAGATTGTTACATAATAATGAGCAGAGTTCCCTGTGTTATACAGTAGGTCCTTGTTGGTTATCCGCTTTATTTTATTTTTAAATATTTATTTATTTCGCTGTGCCGGGTCTTAGTTGCGGCATGCGGGATCTTTTAGTTGCGGCATGTGGAATCTAGTTCTCTGACCAGGGATTGAACCTGGGCCCCCTGCAGTGGGAGCGCAGAGTCTTAACCACTGGACCACCAGGGAAGTCCCTGGTTATCCATTTTAAATATAGCATGCCCACTGCTAGTTTTAAATAAAGAAGATTTTGTGAAAATGGGGATCTGATTTGATGAAGGTTTTCTTGGAGCTTAAGTAGCTCTTTGAAAATGCAGGGATATTTTTTTCTACTGAAAACAAAATGTGCCTGTAAGCTCTCTTTTACTAGAAACATGGGGAATGCCTTTTTCAGGCATTCTTGTTGAAGAACACAAGGTCACATAAAAGATCTAGTGGCAGGGCTTCCCTGGTGGCGCAGTGGTTGAGAATCCGCCTGCCAATGCAGGGGACACGGGTTCGTGCCCCGGTCCGGGAAGATCCCACATGCCGCGGAGCGGCTGGGCCCGTGAGCCATGGCCGCTGAGCCTGTGCGTCTGGACCCTGCGCTCCGCAATGGGAGAGGCCACAACAGTGAGAGGCCCGCGTACCACAAAAAAATAAATAAATAAAAAAGATCTAGTGGCAAATCAGTGCATTATAGTTCTGTTGACACTTCGCTGTCAGGGCTAATAGTTTTACTTAAGAGTACAATGTGCAAGTGGAATGTTTTAGGTTTTAAAAGTGAGTCTGTATGTATTTAGGGTATCTTTGCTTTATTATTTCTCCCTAGACAGGCCTCCCGAGGACTTCTACCTGGCAATGATTGATGGGGAGCAGGGCAATTAAAGTCAAACTCTGTGCTTTCAATTAAGAAGACAAGTTACAGCTCTGGAAGGCTGGGTGTTTGGGATATATCAGATCATTCATTTGGGGAGCCTTTTCAAATTTACAGACACCTGTACCTCCCCATCCCATGTTGATAACAGTCAGTTGGGAATCACCAAGTTAAACTTTGTATCATTTTGAACCAGCCTTTCCCCTTCCAAAGATCTGAAATGGGAGGTTAGCCTGAATTCCAAGAAAAGCACGAACAATGGTGTGGGAGAAGTTGGGTCAGTGAAGTTTTAGGCTCAACCAACGGTAATGGATTATGGCGATCCAGAGTGAATGTCCTCCTTTCCACTCAACCCCCAAGCTTTTGACATTGCAGGTCAGCCTAGGCACTTGGAGCTGGTGGGAGAGAGCACCTTCACAGCCCTGCTGAGCACCAGCAGACAAAAAAAAATGAGGTCATGCCTTTCTTTTACACAATTTTAATGTAATCCTCACCAGCATTAGCGAAAATTGCTTTTTGGTGGCTGGAGGGAAGCAAAGAGCACTTGACTGTCTTAACATCCTCATCCCTGACAGCCTCTGTTAAAATGGAAAATTGTTGAGATGGGAAGATCAGCTTCAGAGACTCTGACGGGGCAGCAGGTTCAAATCAACCTTGATTAATCCATCTTCTTTGAAAATTGGTTGTGTGAAATGGTCAAGGTCATAAGGAGACACTTCAGTCCCCAAATCCTGTTCACAGAATGATGGTTCTGTCTCGTTCATGTAGACACTAAATGTGCCATAATTATGGTGGGGGGAAGGGATTCAGAAAAGGAAAAGGAAGGTACAGAAGGCAGGGAGGGTGGGAGAAGAGTTTAGAGAGCAGGGATGAAAGTAAAAGAGGGAGGGGGTGGAAAAAAGTGAGGAGAAAGGAAACGGAAGGTGGGGGAGGGGGGTTATAATTCAGCCCTAGCAGGTGCTGATAGAGCCACAAGAGCAAGCTGGGAGCAAGCTCCGGGGAGCTGAGGAATAAAACCTAGATTAGGAGGAAGGGAAAATGGCATAAAATCCAGGTGTGTGTGTGGGGTGGGGGGACCAACAGTCCAAATACCAAGTCCCAACAAGAAGGGAGCAGCTTTCATTGCCCGTAGGCTATGGGGCTCTGTACTTACGGAAAGGATGACAGGAGTGCAATTGTGGGGTGCATGGCAGAGATGGTGACAATGGCCACTTCTATACCTGCCTGCCTAGGAGTTCCTCAGAACAGGGCCCACTGTAGCCCCAAGATTAGCATCATGTAGGTTGGGGCCTAGTGGGGACAGAAGCTGCCAGGGCCCACAGGGCCTGGATAGATGTGGAGAGGCCAGTGGCGCAGCTGTTTGTGCTGTTTAGGAGGCCTTCCTGCCGAAGGGCTGCAAAGAGGCCTCGCTCTGGCCCCAGACAGGATGAGCGATTCCCAAAATCCTGGCAGCTGTGTGGGCCGCACCTAAACAGCACTGGCCCTGCTTTCCCCTCGTTTGCCAGGAGAGGGAGGCACAGCCTGCTGACCTCACCCAAATCTCAGACTCTTGCCTGGGCCTGGGACAGCACGAGGACTGCAGTTGGAGGAGAGGGAGCCTAAGAAACACAGGTGGGTGGGGCAGAGAGGAGAAAGCCTGAAAGAAGGGAAATAAAAAAAACAAGGTATAAGCAGAAGTTGTAGTGTCACAGATTTAGGAAGTTAGAGAAACGGAAGGATCCTTATGGCAAGAGAAGGAAAGAGCAGAGTCCCTCCTTCTGTGTCTCTCCCACTTTGAACCTATTATCAATTTCTGAACAAGAGTCTTATTCTCTAGTGATGATTTATGAGCAGAATGGTTTTATGGATTCTCTGCTAATTTGACCCTGAGTAATTTCTTTTGCCTCAATGATGGTAGATGGCATACTCTAGTTGTAATTGTTCTAAAAACGCTGTTTCTCAGATCCATCCAATGTGTGGCACCTAGGATTTTTCTGGATCGTGGTTGTAGTGGTGATGGTACTGGAGTGCTGAAGACATCAAGTGAATGGTTTCTGAAGCCTCATCCTTTCACATACATTAGTCCGTTTCAACATGATCAAAGCAGCCTCACCCTGCCTATATATGTGGGTCCCCAGCTGCTCCACTAATCAGGATCCTTTTAAAAGATCTGGCTACTCAGTTACCCTGTTCTCCAAGGTGGGGAGGTGTGGTTGGCTTCTCTTGCCAGATGTGCTAGCTGCTTCTTGCAGTGCCCCAGGGAGCCAGGCGTCAGTGGCTCTATTTACTGTTTCAGAAAGGATTGGATACGTCTGTGCTCTGTGCTTTGCGTGTTGCTTCTGGCTGACTGCTTGCAGCAGGCTGAAAAAGCCAAACACCACAAATATTTGTCTGAGGTGGTTGTTATTTAGAATCTCTGATGTCAAGGGAAGCAAAATTAATGCTAAAAGCAGGAAGAGTCTCTCCTTGGCCTTGGGAATGCACGTGGCTGTACTTGATTAATCCCACATGTTTGGTAATGATCCTGAGTTTACTGGAACACTTAATAACATTTTAAGCTCTCTCTTAGTAGAAAGAAGAGGTTACTGCCCTTTCCATTGGTAGTCAACAAGCATGTCTCTGGAGCTACGTGGTATATTAGAAGGAGCCCTGGATTGAGGGTCGGAGCGCTGGTTCCATCAGGTGTCAACTTGGTGAACTTGGACACCTGGGTCTTAATGTTCCCATCTGTAAAATGGCATTGTTGGTCTAGTGCAGTGTTTCTCAAACTTTCACATGCATTGGAATCACCTGGAGGGCTTGTCAAATCGCAGATCTTTTTTGCTTTTCCATTATGGTTTATCACAGGATATTGAATATAGTTCCCTGTGCTATACAGTAGGACCTTGTCATTTATTTTATATATAGTAGTTTGTATCTGCTAGTCCCAAACTCCTAATTTATCCCTCCCCCACCCTCTTTCCCCTTTAGTAACCATAAGCCTCAGAGTTTCTGATTCAGAAGCTGGAGCCTAAGAATTTGCATTTCCATAAATTCCCAGGTGATGCTGATGTGGCTGGTCTGGGGACAACACTTTGAGAATCACTGGATTAGATGATCTCACCAAGATGGTCTCTTTCTGAAACGTTGCGATTGTGTGACTGTGTGGAGTGTGGAGCATGGCGGGGAATAGTCAGAGGAAATGGAAGCCCAGCTCTGGGCCACTATTTTAGCCAGGGTTAGAGGTAGCATCCAGTGTGTGACCCAAGGGGCACAGTAAATGAGTTCCTTTCCTAGTGTACCACATGCCTGAAATCTTTACCACAAGTTTCTTGGTTGGCTTAAGGTCCCTGTTAGAATATAAATATGCTCCCTGGGAAGAGAAGGCATATACTGTCAACAGTCATTAGTTTCCTGAATCCACTCGCATTGTTCAGCAGGTCCTGGAGGCCTGGGATATAGGACAGATAGGTTTTGCATAGGTAAGACAAGGGCTGTAGCAAGGCTTGCTTCTTGGAGAAGGTCTGCCTAGATAAGGTATCATAGTGGGGGCTCTGGCTAGCACGAGGACAGTGGGTACCTAAGACCTTGAATAGTGATAAAAACCAACCTTTTAAAACCAGATAATCTTTGAAGCAGTGTATATTACGAGAATGAATATAAATGCTGATAAGCATTGACAATGGAAACTAACAATTGCCATACAGTATGCAAAGTTCTAGGAGAGAAAAAAACACAGAGGCCACAGAGAGTGACCATAGGATCTACAGAGGGCGTGGACTTTACTGCCCTGTATGGCAATGGGATACAGGGACTACCCATGACAGAACTGTTTCAAAGTTAAAGTTTGTCATCATTGCTGTCTTTACCCTCTTTTATTTATTGAAAACTCAATACATGGCAGATATCATACTATACTATATGCTTCATGTGAGTCATTACATCTAATATTCATGAAAATTATACAAAGTATTATTGACTTTTACTTATGAGGAAACAGATTCAGAGAGGTCAAGTGGCTTGCTCATGGTCACACAGCCGATAAGTAGCAGAGTTGAGATTAAAACCTCTGCCTACCTAATACCAAAGATAGCACTTAGGAAATCAACTTTATTTAATAACAATTTACATACAATAAACTGCACCCATTGAAAGAGTGCAATTCAATGAATTTTGACATATGAATATACTTATGAAACCAACACCATGACCACGATATAGAACATATCCATCACCTCCAAAAGCTTCCTCCTTCCCTTTTGCTGTCAATCTTTGCCGCCTGCCCAGCCTCAGGCAACCACTGATCTGCTTTCTGTTGCTCCAGATTAGTTTGCATTTCCTAGACTTTAATATAAATGGAATCTTGCATTACGTAGTAATGTATCGTCTGTCTTCCTTCACTCAGCAGTCTGAGATTCATCTATAATGTTGCATGGATCAGTAGTTCATTCCTTTTTATTGCTGAGTAATATTTCATTGTAGGGATATATCACATTTTTAATTCATTCACTTGTTGATGGACTTTTTTTTTTAGTTCTTGGTTGTCATGAATAAAGCTCTGTGACTATTTGGGTACAAGTCTTTGTGCAGACACATTTTCATTCTCTTCGGGAAGTGACTTTTGATTTCAGCTCTGAACATATAAAGAGATTGGAAATCATCACTCCCGTCAGAAGGCAAACTGCCATCCGCAAATCTGCAGAGACAGGTACATATAGAGAGATACAGCATTTGAGATTTGCTGACGTGGAGCGGAAGTCACTGGACTCCATAAGCAGTAAGCTCACTTACTTGGCTAGTAATTTGGACAAAGTACTAGAGACTGTATGTGGGCTAGCATGAGAGTGAGAAACTCCTGGGGGGCCACAGTCCAAGTGGGCCCCCCCATGTCTACAGGTTTTTCCCCCAGGAACTCCACCAGGCTCTCAAAGTGAGGATCTGAGAAAGATGCTCTCCTGGCCCTGACTGGGGAAGGGGAGGAGGAGCTATTGCAACACACACCTGAAGCTTGATCCATGACAAAGGCCTCCTCTTTTGGAAAAAAACACCTACCATTGGGTGATACTGAAACTTTATCCCACTTGGGAGAAGGGGGTTGCTTTCTACCCCCATTCCAGCCAGCTCCAGCATTCCTATCACACTTTAAAACAAAACAAAACAAAACCCGAAAAGAACAAAATAGCCAAGAAGGGACAGGTTTTAAAGGAAATAGATTGGGAATGCTGCAGCTAGGGAAGGGGGTTGGGGACAGGATAGAAAGACTGCTATGCCCCTGGAGGAAGGACAGAAATACCTGTGAAGACCACATCCTAGAGATGCAGGCCCACTAAAAGACTGAGACTTAATCAGGGGATTATAGAATGCTCCCTTCCCCCACAAACTACCACCACACCAACCAGTCTCCGGTATACTATCAGTGGGTTATAGCTGAAAGAGCTGTGAGACACAGACATTCTCTAAGGAGGCATACTTGGAGAAGACCAAGGTCAAAAGGAAACAAAAACAAGGACACTAGAGGAATTTGAAGCCCCATAAATACACTAATAATCTATTTACTTTAGTTTCTATTGACACAACATGTCCGGTGGTCAATAAAAAATTACACAGTATGCCAAAAAGCAAGAAAAAAAAGTCTGAAGAGACAGGTCAACCATCAGAACCAGACTCAGATATGACACAGGTATTAGAATCATCAGACAGAGAATTTAAAATAACTATGATTGATATGTGAAGGGCTCTAATGGAAAAAGTAGACAGCATGCAGGAACAGATGGGTAATACAAGCAGAGAGATGAAGATTATAAGAGTCAAAAGGAAATGCTAGAAGTAAAAAACAGTAACAAATGAAGAATACTTTCAGTGGGCTTGTTGGCAAAGTCGACACAGCTGAGGAAAGAATCAGTGACTGTGAAGACAGCTCAGTAGAAACTTACCAAACTGAAATGCAAAGAGAAAATAATTACTACTACTACTACTACTACTGGTGGTACTACTAGTACTACTACTAGAACAGAACACTCAGGAACTGTGGTACAATATCAAAAGGTGTAACATTTCTCTTAGGTAAGTACCTGTGGTAGGCAGAATTCTAAGATGGCCCTCAAGATTCCTACTCTATGGTCTACATGTCCTGTATAATTCCCTCCATTGAATGTGGGTGAGAACTGGGAATATGATGAGAGATCACTCCTATGATTAGATCACATTTTATGGCAAAGGTGAAGGGATTTTTCAGATGTAATTAAGGTCTCTGGTTGACTTTCAGTTAATCAAATGGAGATTATCCTGGGTGGGCCTGACCTAATCAGGTGAGCCCTTAAAAGAGAGTTTATAATAGAGAAGCAACTGCAAAGATATGAATTCTGTAGACAACCATATAATCTTGGAAGAGAACCCCAAACCTCAGATGAGACTACAACCCTGGTTGACACTTTGATTGCAACCCTCTGAGACCCTGAAGAGAGGATCCAGTTAAGCCACATGCAGACTCCTGAACCATGAGAAATGTGAGATTATAAATTTGTGTTGTTTTCAGCCACTAAGTTTGTAGTAATTTATTATGCAGCATAGAAAGATTAATGCAGTACCTATGGATGAAATCCTGGGGGTCAAAGGATAATTGTATATTAACTTTGTAAGAAACTGCCAAACGATTTTCTAAAAAGGTTATATCTTTTCACATTCCCACTAGTGATGTATGAGTTTCATTTGCCAACATTTGGTATTGTCAGTCTTCTGAATTTTAGCCATTCTAGTGGGTATGGAGTGATATCTCATTATGGTTTTCTCCCCAAATTAATTAGTTAATTAATTAATTTTTGGCTGCATCGGGTCTTCATTGCTGCATGTGGGCTTTCTCTAGTTGCGGCTAGCGGGGGCTACTCTTCATTGCTGTGCGTGCGCTTCTCATTGCGGTGGCTTCTTTTGTTGTGGAGCACAGGCTCTAGGTGCATGGGCTTCAGTAGTTGTGGCATGCAGGCTCAGTAGTTGTGGTACATGGGCTTAGTTGCTCCGTGGCATGTGGGATCTTCCTGGACCAGGGCTTGAACCCATGTCCCCTGCATTGGCAGATTCTTTTTTTAAACATCTTTATTGGAGTATAATTGCTTTACAATGGTGTGTTAGTTTCTGCTTTATAACAAAGTGAATCAGTTACACATAAACATATGTTCCCATATCTCTTCCCTCTTGCATCTCCCTCCCTCCCACCTTCCCTATCCCAACCTTCTAGCTGGTCACAAAGCACCAAGCTGATCTCCCTGTGCTATGCAACTGCTTCTCACTAGCTATCTATTTTACATTTGGTAGTGTATATATGTCGATGCCACTCTCTCACTTTGTCACAGCTTACCCTTCCCTGTCCCCATATCCTTAAGTCCATTCTCTAGTAGGTCTGTGTCTTTATTCCCGTCTTGCCCCTAGGTTCTTCATGAACTTTTTTTTCTTAGATTCCATATATATGTGTTAATATATGTGTTAGCATACGGTATTTGTTTTTCTCTTTCTGACTTACTTCACTCTGTATGACAGACTCTAGGTCCATCCACCTCACTACAAATAACTCAATTTTGTTTCTTTTTATGGCTAATATTCCATTGTATATACGTGCCACATCTTCTTTATCCATTCATCTCTTGATGGACACTTAGGTTGCTTCCATGTCCTGGCTATTGTAAAGAGAGCTGCAATGAACATTTTGGTACATGACTCTTTGAATTATGGTTTTCTCAGGGTATATGCCCAGTAGTGGGACTGCTGGTTCGTATGGTAATTCTACTTGTAGTTTTTTAAGGAACCTCCGTACTGTTCTCCATAGTGGCTGTATCATTGTACATTCCCACCAACAGTGCAAGAGGGTTCCCTTTTCTCCACAGCCTCTCCAGCATTTGTTGTTTCTAGATTTTTTGATGATGGCCATTCTGATTGGTGTGAGATGATATCTCATTGTAGCTTTGATTTGCATTTCTCTAATGATTAGTGATGTGAGCATCCTTTCACGTGTTTGTTGGCAATCTGTATATCTTCTTTGGAGAAATGTCTATTTAGGTCTTCTGCCCATTTTTGGATTGGGTTGTTTGTTCTTTTGATATTGAGCTGCATGAGCTGCTTCTAAATTTTGGAGATTAATCCTTTGTCAGGCAGGCGGATTCTTAACCACTGCGCCACCAGGGAAGTCCCTCATTATGGTTTTAATCTGCATTTCTTTGTTGAGAATCTTTTCATGGGCTTTTTGGCCATTCATATATCTCCTTTTTTGAAGTGTCTGTTCAAATGTTATGCGCATGTCTTAACTGAATTTTTTCTTACTCTTTTTGTACTTTGGGTAAATGTCCTCTGTCAGGTTTGGTTATTACAAATATTTTCTCTCATTCTGTGCCTTGAGTTTCCATTTTCTTAATGGGGCCCTGAACCATATGAGAGTAAGTTATATATATCATCATGATCATGGCCTCTTAATACTTCAGTGGATACTTCCTAAGGATAAGAATATTCTCTTACATAACCACAGTATAATTATCAACTTCAGGAAATTTAATACAGGTACAACACTTTATCTGACCCACTGACTATGCCAGTTTTTTCAGTTGATTAAATAGTGTTTTCACAGCATTATTTGACCCTCCAGTACAGGATCCAACCTAGAATCAGGTATTGCTTTTCGTTGTCATGTCTCTTTAGCTTCTTTTAATCTGGAATATTTCCAAAGCCTTTGTCTTTTATGACACTGACATTCTTGGAGAATAAAGTCCTTTTTAAAAAATATAACATTCCTCAGTTTGGGTTTGTCTGACGTTTCCCCATGGTGAGATTCAGGTGATGCATCCTTAGCTGGAAAACTACCTGAGCGATGCTAGGTCCTTCTCAGGGTGTCACAGAAGCACATGATAGCTATCTGCCCTTCATTGATAGTGCAAATCCTGATCACCTTGACCAGGTGTTATCCATTTTTCTACTGTATGCTTACTGTTATTTCCCTTTCAAATCATAAGGAATCCATGGGAATAGTGTTCTATGTGCAGGGCATAGAAAGTACAGAGCCCCGAATCAGGAATATACCTGGAGTGTTGGCAAAACAGCACGGAAGCAGGGTGGCAGCAGTGGAGTGGATGAGGGTGAGGCCAGTAGGAGAAAAGGTCAGAGAGGTAGAAGGTGGCAGACTGTGAGGGCTTCTGAGGCCATCGTAAAGAATTTGGCTTTATACTGACCCAAATGGGAAGTGACTGAAGGCCGAGAAGGAGCTGCCTGTCATTATTTGTTTTTTTGTTACTTTTATTATTTAAAGGCCCCAAGTTTGGAGGGCCTGGGTTTCAGTGAAGGAACCCATTCTCAGAATTGGGCAGCAAGTGGGGACTTAAATTAAGGGACAAGGCAGACGCCTGAAGAAGTGCTGCGGCCCAAGATCTTTAGTAGACCAACAGGATGTGGTGGTGAACCCCCGAGCACTGTTAGAGGTCCCTTTGGACTTCCTGCCACTGGTCTGCATGAGAGTTAGAACCTAAGTGGGGCTTAGCCTGGTGGTGGGGGCAAATGAGCCATTTGTGAGGAGAAAGGAGCTGCAAGGACCCAGAACCAGGCAGGTCCCAATCCCTAGCAGCTGACTCTGTTTTCCATGGTAAGAACGCAATAAATTTGATAAATAAATCCATCCTCGTGATAGAAGTCCAACCACCTCTCTCATGTCAGGCACCCATTCCCACTTTCCACTCCCTCCCTCAATTGCCAAATGTGTAATAAGTACCACTTGTGTACCAGATGATACCTACCCATGGAAGCAGGTCCTTGGAGGCAATGACTTGCAGTTGTTAGTTAACCTTAAGAAGTGATTCAGGGCTTCCCTGGTGGCGCAGTGGTTGCGAGTCCGCCTGCCGATGCAGGGGACGCGGGTTCGTGCCCCGGTCCGGGAAGATCCCACGTGCCGCGGAGCGGCTGGGCCCGTGAGCCATGGCCGCTGAGCCTGCGCGTCCGGAGCCTGTGCTCCGCAACGGGAGAGGCCACAACAGTGAGAGGCCCGCGCACCGCAAAAAAAAAAAAAAAAAAAAAAAAAAAAAGAAGTGATTCAATGATACTAATTCCAGGATCAATTAGTAACTAGTGACAGTCATATTTTTGGGTGGAGTAGGGGGTGAGAGGGGTGGGGGAGATGAGGAGTTTTCAGTAGATATATTGATAGTATAGGGTGAAGATTAAGATTGTAAGCTCTGGAGTTAGACTGTGTTCAAATCCCACCTCTGCAGCTTACTGGCTATGTGATCTTGGGCGAGACACTTAACCATTTTGTTCCTGTGTTTCTTCATCTGTAAAATGGCGCCAATAATAGTACCTGTCTTATAAGATTTTTGTGAGGATTAAATGGGTTAATATATGTAGTGCACATAGAACAGAGCCTGACATAGTTACTACTCATTAAGTATTAGCTATTAGCATTATCATTATTAGTGCCCATCTTTGAGGGAATGATTCAGATGAAAGTGATCCCCAGCTATTCCTTGTCCCTCATTTTCTTCCATTATACTGAATTCAGATTCTTGAACCTTGAATGAGAGCAATGAAAATTGCTCTTCCTCTTCATGCATTTGAGGTAAGTTTAAACTGTTTTAAGAGACAAACACAATAAAACAAAGAATTCAGACCTTGTATGGAGTACATATTTGCTAACATTATCATTCTAATAATTATTCTTTGTGTTTAGAGTAATTTATGGAATCCAAGTGCTCATGTTTATAATTTGATTAAATATTCACAAAATCCTATGAGTTGGGCAAGGCAGAGATAATTAGCCCCATTTGACAGAAGGGAAAACCGAGGCCCAGTAAGACTGTACATTGTAGTATCCCAGCTCTAAATAGAACAAAAAGAATAAGAACTTGGACCTTTTAGTTCCAAGCCTGTGTTCTTTCTACTGTACTAGGCAATATCTAGCCAAAATTTGTTTTGGCTCCTTTCTGTTGCCAGAATCCTATTCCAGAGTCCTGTTTGGGACACTTGACACCATCTCTTTCCTTTATATGTCCCTCTATTCCAGGTGAAAGGCTAGGTTGAATATTCCTGAGACACTTTTTAAGGCTGGGGGAACAAGACAGATAAAGAGTCATCCTGGGTTGAAGAAAGCATCAGCTCTGCATCCAGGGCCAATGTGCATCTTGGGAACCCAGCGCCCACTTGGCTGAGTGAGTCCTTAGGAGTAATTGTATGGTAGGTTCAACTGTACCATAAGTGTGGCCATCTACTGTGTCTATCCTTAGGAAGAGTCCTGGGACCCAAGAGCTGGTGGGCTAGACTGGCATGTCCCTCAGTCTCAAGTTGTGTGGAGCAGCTGGGGCCATTGAGGGTGTGCAGTGCTCAGGAAGCCTTGCCAAGGATACAGACAAAAGATATGTCAGTGAAAGCATCACTTGTAAATTACATCAGCTGTAGATCCCTGGGTGAGTTCAAAGGGGAAAAAAAGACTCCATCCATTTGACCGCTCTCTCAGTCTACTCAGATGGAGTAATCTCACTTCTCAGCACAATCACAATGCATTTGTATCTCTTTATAGCTCAGTCCTAAGGAAGTGAACTTGGCATTCCCAAAGCCCCAGAGACCTTCATGCTCTTGTAGTCAAACCCAAGGCCAAAGTGAGGAAGGCCTTCTTCCCTCTGGCTACCCTTCCTGGATGGGATAAAGATGGAAGAAGATATACTTTATTTTTTGTTTAAGTTGTTATCGTGGAAAATATCAAACGTATACTGTAGCAGATGATACTCCCATAGCATATCTTTGGTCCATTTCTGATCTTAGCCACAGCTCTAATGGACAATTCCATGCAAGCTGAGACTCAGCTCACAGTGAAAGTATCCTACCTTTAATGTGTTCCTCTTGTCTTTCTACTTTTTGCCTCAGGAACTTTTCCCATCCTCTGGGTGGGAAAAGTTGAGGATGGATGAATGAATGTGTTTTTCTACCGTATTTTAGGCAGTCAATTTTGGTAGGCATTCTGTATGCATCTCAGGTCATCCTGGAAGATTTGAGCTCCCAATACCCATAGTGGTGACCTGAATAACATTCTTGTATTGGAGTTTCTACCTTCTCTATTTTATTCTTCCAACTCCTTTACTCCTGCTCCCTGGAACTGATTCCCAAATAAACTACCAGCACACACATCTTTGTCTCAGGCCTTGCTTTTAGGGAACCTAAACTAAGAAATATGCAGAAGTAGATGGAAATGTATCATGAATTCCCATGTACCCATCACTCAGCTCAACAGTGATCAACTCAGGGCCAATCTTACTTCATCCATACCTCACCCAGCCCCAGATTATTTTGAAGCAGATCCAAGACATCACATAAAGATGCACTTTAAGCTGCCTCGAACCTTTTCCACTCTGGAAGGTGAATTTTAGAGGGTAAAATGATCAGATTAAGTTGTAGTCTTGTATTTGTCTTTTAGTTTGCAAATATTGTCACTATAACCAGATTTTATTCTTAGTATAGAATAATAATAGCCATCTCCTAGCTAAAGATTCTGAAAACCTTAACTTTATCTAGTTGCTCCCCTATTCACTGATTTCTGTGGTTCTCCCACTGTCCACACCACAGTTTAAAGCCCAAATGCCTCAGCCTGGAGATACTCTGGTATAGTAGAGCATTGAACGAGGGGCCAGAACATGTCAGTTTCTAATCAGCAGTGTGTCCTTAAGCTAGTTACTTGATGGATCAGAGAATCCACTTCCTCATCTGCCTGCCCTGCCAACTTTATAGGGCTGTTGGAAGATCAAATGAGATCAGTATTTGAAGGCCTATTAAACTGTAGAACACTCTAATAAATGTAAGGATCCTTGCTCAAGGCCCTCCATAGTTTGGCCCTACTCAGCTTTTCAAGTCTTATTTCCCATTGTACTCCAATAGAAACTTTCTGCCCCGTACCTGCTGGAGCATTCGTTCATTCACTTGTTCATTCAATAAACATTTACTGAGTGGCCAGACACTGAATTTATGGGTATGAATTAGAAACAATTCCTGAATTATAGGAGTATGCTGACTGGGAAGGGAGGCAGACAAGCAAACAATGACAAGAGGGTGTGTTAGTACACAACGAGAAAGGTAAGCTGAAGGTGCTGCTGAGCGCAGCTAGCTCAGGGAAGCTGAGCTGAGGAATGGATCCGGGAAGGCTTCTTGGAGGAGGTGCTAGCTGAGCTAAGAATTAAAGAAAAGTAGGAGTTCACCAAGGAGATTGGGGAGGGAAGGCATTACAAGCAGAAGAAACAGTATGAGCAGAGGCACAGAAGTGTGAAACAGCTCCATGTATTCAGGGGAACCACAGCTGATTTGGCAGAGCTGGAGCATGGAGTGTGGGTGGTTGGAGTAGAGTGGAAAGTGTCCAGTGATGCAGCTAGAACAGTAAGCAAGGGTCAAATCAGAAGGATCCTTCTTGTCAAGGACTTTACCTTGAAGGCAATTGGGAACCTTTGGAAGGTTTAACTCTAGGTGTATCAGCAGGGTCTATTGGACCCAATTTTATTTTTTAAGTGTCTATTTTGAACAGTTCTAACTTGTAAGAATTATTTTTTTAGGAACAGAATACAACTTATCCTGTCTTGAAATTACTATTTTAGTCCATTGAACCCTTTTATAGTTAAGATACATTATGGTGTCCTACTGATCTTATTTTTCTTATACAGATGGTCCTTGACTTACGATGCTTCGACTTTACGGTGGTGTGAAAGTGATATGCATTCAGTATAAACTGTACTTCAAATTTTGATCTTTTCCTGGGTTAAGGATATGCTCTAGATACTCTCTTGTGATGCTGGGCAGCGCAGCGAGCCGCAGCTCCCAGTCAGCCGCGCAATAACAAGAGTAAACCACCGACACACTTACAACCCTTCTATACCCACACAACCGGTCTGTTTTTCACTTTCAGTACTGTGTTCAATAAACTACATGAGCTATTCCACACTTTACTATAAAATAGGCTTTGTGTTAGATGATTCTGTCCAACTGTAGGCTTATGTAAGTGTTCTCAGCACCTTTAAGGTAGGCTAGGCTAAGCTATAGTGTTTTGTAGGTTAGGTATATAAAATGCTTTTTTTTTTTTTTTTTTTTTTTTGCGGTACGCGGGCCTCTCACTGTTGTGGCCTCTCCCATTGCGGAGCACAGGCTCCGGACGCGCAGGCTCAGCGGCCATGGCTCACGGGCCCAGCCGCTCCGCGGCACGTGGGATCTTCCCGGACCCGAGGCACAAACCCGCGTCCCCTGCATCGGCAGGCGGACTCTCAACCACTGCGCCACCAGGGAAGCCCTAAAATGCATTTTTTACTTAATATTTTCAGCTTATGGTGGGTTTATTGGGACATAACCCCATCATAAGTTGAGGAAGATCTGTATCTTGAAACACTTTGCTATTTCAGTGTCCCAGGAATTATTTCATTATTACTCGTCAGTTATTCTCAGCTATGGTGGAAAAAAACTATAAAATGATAAGAATATAATAGAATCCTGGAATAGCCCAGAAGGATAATGCAATTCTGGAATAAATCATCACCATTACACCACTTTCAGTTTTTTTTATTGTGTTGCCCAAAGTCGTGCATCGTCCTGCAAAAATGTATAAAGAAATCTGAAAACACATCTTTATAGGTTTTTATAGGCTTTTATTAAACACAGATGAAAATGCAGAAATTTAAATTTTCTAGTAAGAGAAGAAAATTGACAGAGGATGATGTTTCCCAATTATTAGATAAATCAGAAGATGAATTGAAAGAGACGGCAGCACTTTAGACTAATGGTGATGGTGAAATTGATTATGTAAGTGAAATCTCAGACTGTGAGTCTACAGATGTAGATATCCTGGATATCCTAGATACAATTTTTCAAACTCAAGCATCTATGAGGAAGCAGTGTATTTCCAAGGACAAAAAGGAAACATGATATTCTTACCCAGCTAGTCATTCAATAGGAAAGACTTCATCAGGCAATATTTTGTGACATGAATCTGGACTACCCTGTTTTGCTAAAAGGACATGTGGCACTATTCTTTTTATCTTTTATAATATTTCTGCATGAAAATTTACTTGATATAGTTCATAAGTGGAGACAGGCTGAAAGCAGATGTAATGTATATCCAAAGGTGAATGGATGGAAAAAGATAATGTAGAAATGAAAAATAAAACATCATTGAATTGGTCATACTAATCAGTGTTTAGAATTCTAAAAATGAAAATGTTAAAAGCCATCAAAGTTTTCAAAAGTATTACATTTGACATTTTAAGTGTATGAAGAACCAGAAGCAACAACAAACCAGAACTTCTTAGAGATGTGTTTGAAATCTGGAGTCAGTATTTATAAGGTGATATGTTCCAGGTTTGTGCGTGACAGTTGTTGAGCAGTGAGTTATATTAAAAGAATATTGCCCATTTGGGGTAGATATACCTTCAAAACCAGGAAAATATGGAATAAAATTTGATTTACTTGCCTAAATTCCTATTAAGCTTGCTAATCAAATTGTTTTTCATTACCCCTTTATCCTTACTTCTGTTACTTATTTGTAAAATGAGTTAAAATATAAAACTATAAAAGGTCCATAGATCCAGATGTTAAATGGTTATAACTATTTTTCCTGGTACATTGAGGGTTAAGCAGGAGAATCATCTGGTTTCAAAGTTAGTAAATGACATGCATGGGGTTTAACTCAGATTCACCAATCTCCACTTAAAAAAAAAATTATTTATTTATTTGGTTGCACCGGGTCTTAGTTGCAGCAGGCAGCCTCCTTAGTTGTAGCTTGCTGGCTCCTTAGTTGCAGTATGTGGGCTCCTTAGTTGCGGCAGGTGGTCTCCTTAGTTGTGGTACATGGGCTCCTTAGTTGAGGCAGGTGGGCTCCTTAGTTGTGGCATGCAAACTCTTAGTTGCGTCATGCATGTGGGATCTAGTTCCCTCTCCAGGGATTGAACCCAGGCCCCCTGCGTTGGGAGCATGGAGTCCTATCCCCTGCGCCACCAGGGAAGTTCCCCAATCTCCACTTTCTATGTTATGATATCTTTGAATAATCCTGAATTGCTTATAGTCCCTGTGAGCTGGGCAGCCATAACAGCACTCTCTGAATGGATGAGTTGGTCCTAGGACTTACATTTGGGAGCTGAGGATAACTGGTACCTCCCAGTATTTGTATGTAACTGTTGTGTGCCTGTGGTTCATCTTATCTCCCAATATGGATGTAAGCCCCTGGAGAGCACGGACAATAGTGTCAATTTCTTTTGAATTACCCTCTGTCTCTAGCATGTAGCAAATATATCTGAAATCTTTCCTGAATGGACAACAATAAACCTAAGCAGAAAACAAAATCAAGTGCCTCCTTGTGATAGAATAGGTAGAGGTTGGTTCAGCCAACATTCATTGAGCCCTAGTTCTGTGCCAGGCCCTGTGCTAGGGATTGGGGACGTGCTACTTCTTCCTGTCCTCAAAGAGCTCTTGGTCTAGCAAATCAGAGAACACAGGGAGAGCAACAGAAATACATGTTCTCTAGCTGTCCGTGGCATTGACATACACATGGGCTGGAAATCTCACAGCACTAGGTTCTATTATGCTATGTGCTTTATACATAGCAGGCCTTTGGTTCAGGGTTCAAGGCTAACTATGTCCTCAGTTTCCTAGCACTGCCAGTGTCAGAGTTCCTTCTTGACTCCCATTTCTTGTCTTTTGGCTCTACCTCCTGACTATAGATGATCTTTTATGTCACGTTTTTCACTCTCTGAGGTGTAAATATTGCCAAAGATCTCCTAATTAATAAGGGCCTGGAGCTCTGGCCTTGGACTCGTCCACACATCCTCAACCTAATATGTGACCAGAAAACAAAGCAGCCCATCATCTGCATAGAGATTTGAGTGAATGCGTGAATGAATGAACAGATGGAGAGGCAGTATTTCTAGGTATCTGGTCCATCTATGGCTCAGAAATTTATTATGATTATTATGATTTTGGTTCAAAGGCTCCAAGCCATAGAATAATACTCATCCATTGAAATTTAGGCAAGCTATGGAGGAGTCAGCTCTGCTTTGCTTCAGGGCTCAAGTGTGGACTGAGAAGCAATAGCTGCAAACTTTGAGCATTGGCACCTCAGTCAGATAGATCTGGATTCAAATCTGTCACTTATTGTATGGCCTTGGGTAGGTGTCTTTAACTTTTCTGGTCTGTCTCATTTTCCATATCTGTAAATGGGGTAATAATTGTACCCACCTCAGGGTAGTTATGAGGATTAAATGAGATCATGTATATAAAGCACTTAGTACAATACCTGGTATGGGGTAAGCTCTCAAATGAGAGCTGCTGCTATTAGTATTTTGGGCAGCCTAACCCCTGAGCCCTCCTCTGAGGGTCAGAGTGGCACGGTGACCTAGAGCTTCACTGGGGCTTCTGGACAGTTCTGGCAGGAGTTTTGCTCTCCAGGTGTTCCCTCTAAGGTTGATGGAAGCTCCAGGCTCAGAATCAGGACAAGGGCAATGTCGTGTTGTGCAGTGGCTCTGGGCCAGAGGCTGCAGGGCTGAGGGAGCCTGAGAGGAAACCTGTGGCAAGGCAAAGACATTGCTAGGGCCAGAGGGGCTAAGGCATTCGCATTCCTCTGGCTTTGACTCTTTCATATGCAACACCAGATGCCTGGCCAGAGGATGACTTGCGTCCTGCTCTGCCTGTGTATATGCCATCTGCCATCTGCCTGGCATTTGAAATGCACTTGGGATTTTACTTAAGAATCCGAGGAAGGTATTTATTTTCATCAGAAATTGTTTCCTGTTATACATCCGTTCTTACTGAATAAAAAAATCATAAAATTAGAAGTGTACAACATAGGTAACATCCATCCTCCCCATTTCCACTTTCCAGAGATAACTCCAGTTAAGTTTGGTATATAGTCCTCCAAGTGTTCTACCTAGCAGTATTCAGGGCATCTGTGTTTTATGCAAGGAATGTGTTCCCAAGGGCCCAACATAATTAGAAATTTGCATAATTCAAGACCAGTCTTGACAAAGGAAGACCAGAATTTCTGTTTATCAGCTAAAGTGGCGCCACCATGTGGCAACAGTGGAAATATACCTTACCATTCACTTGGCCTTCAGGTTTTGAAATTATGTGATTCTTGATGACGTTTTAATTTGGGGAGATTTGCATTATTTCAAATATTGTGCATAAACCGGGACTGAAATATTTTTATATCAAAATACAGTAAGTCCCGTACATATGAACCTTCAAGTTGCAAACTTTCAAAGATGCGAACGTGCATTCCCATGTCCAATCACATAAGTTAGTTCACGTGTCTGGCATACATTGTCACGTGCGTGCATCCTCTGCAAGTTGTCGTGCTTTTGTGTATTTTAGTGTACAGTACTGTATAGAGTACAGTAGTACAGTATCTTTATTTCAAGCCCAGGATGGCTGGAAGAAGTGTAAAAGCAGCGGTGATGTAGCTGGTACTGTACTACCTAGACATCATGGATTGTTTTTTCAAGAGGGTAGACAGAGTTGAATCCAGCAAGGAACCAAAACCTGTGCCATCAACGTCAGGCATGAGTGAAATTGCAGTTTGCCCTCCATCTCCTGTTGCTGATGATCCTTCAGCTCTACCATCTCCCACCTCCTCTCCCTCCTCCAGTCAGTAACTCTTCTTGCCTCTTCACTCGATGCCAGCCCCTGGATGCCAGCTGTTGGACTGTACTACTGTACTTTTCAAGGTACTGTACTGTAAGATTAACAATTTTTTCTTTGTTTTTTATGTGATATTTGTGTAAAGAGTATTATAAACCTATTACAGTACAGTACTATATAGCTGATTGTGTTAGTTGGGTACGTAGGCTAACTTTGTTGGACTTACAAACAAATCGGACTTACGAACATGCTCTCGGAATGGAACTCATTCGTATGTAGGGGACTTACTGTATTTCAAATTCTTATACTCTAAATTTATTTAAAATGGGACTACACTGTGTTAACTTTAAAATGGCATTGTATTACAAAAGCTGTTCTAAAACTTGCTTTTTAAAATTCAGATAACAATGTATTTTGAACACTCATGTCAGCAAATATACTTTTTATTCTTTTTTTAATCTTTATGGGAGTATAACTGCTTTACAATGGTGTGTTAGTTGCTGCTGTATAACAGAGTGAATCAGCTGTACGTATACATATATCTCCATATTCCCTCCCTCTTGCGTCTCCCTCCCACCCTCCCTATCCCACCCCTCTAGGTGGTCACAAAGCACCGAGCTGATCTCCCTGTGCTATGCGGCTGCTTCCCACTAGCTAGCTATTTTATTTTTGGTAGTGTGTATATGTCCATGCCACTCCTCCGCCATCTTGAAGGTTCCCCCCACTTTTTCTTTTTAAGGGCTGTGGATCATTCCAGGATAGCAGTGTATCCTAATGCATTTAACCAGTCCTCTATATTGATGGCTAATTCTCCCCAGGGATAAGACTTCCTCCCCCTGCCTTTCTGTCATCAGATTTATCCTCAATAACAGGGACCTGGACAAATCTGTGTACATAGTTCTGAGTGCCAGAGATTTACTTGAAGCCAGAGCAAAGCAAACTTCTGCATCTTGGGGACCACCAAGGTAGTGGCAGCCCTGACCAAGGGCCCCAGAAGTCCCTTGCTTTTTTCTCTTCCAAGTACAGTTGGCCTTGTCACTGAACTGGCCTGGCCTGGTGTCACAGGGTGGATTGTCTGGAGGCAGATGCTGAAACAGTTTGAGGTGCAAGCTATTTGTTAGGGATTTAATACCCATGAAGTGAAAGGAGAGAAGCAGGATTGGGAGATAGGGTGGTCAAAGCGTTAGCCAACTTGGTGGGGAAGCTCTGTAATAAGGATTGTCCATCAGAGCTGTCCTATGTAGACCTGCACTGGCTTGGCCTTTTTCCACCACTGCCTTGCAGTCATTGGATGCAGGTTGTCCCTGGACAGATGTGATCTCAGGTGAGGCCATCCTGCAGCTGAGGCACAACCGAAAGGTGCTGACAGCTGGAGGTTGTCTGCTGACCTCCTTCCTGGGAACTGGGCAGTAGGTCCTTCTTTGAGGCAGGAGCTGGGGAGTCCACCCCTGTGACCAGCACATCTGGTCTCCGGTCTCCTACAATGAACATAGCAGGCTCCTCTGGAGGCCTGGCAGCCTCAGGGATTTTATATGCGAGGTCCAGATAGGATTTTGGAGGTTTGCAAGCAGAAAGGACTTGCTGCCATGTAACATAAGGGTGGCCAGGCAGAGTGGCAAGCAGTTCTCTACTGGGACACAGACACTAGACTAGGGACTCGGCTTGCCAGCAGGGTACCTACCTGTGTGACATGTGAGGATGACTCTCCATTTGTGCATGTGTGGGAGCGAACGTGGGTATTAACTTCTACCGCCTGTGTGAGGCATGTGGTGGCACTCAAGGAATTATACTCGATCAGTTCTTCATAGGATTGCAGATAGATTATTAGGGTTAGTTTCTGTCACTCACTAGTCCTTCCAGGTTTGTTTCCTCTGCAAATTGGGTGAATATGCCCTCTTTGTTGGCTCGTGATCTGCCATGTTTGCCATTTGGCCTTGCTTTGAAAACGAGGTGTTAGGAAACCATAATCTCATGTTCTGTCCACAGCATTAATAAGCCCTAAAAGTTGAGAGTTATGTTTTATTTGGCGGGAATTTTTAGGACTTAAAGCCTGGGAGGCAGCATCTCAAGTAACCCTGAGAGAACTGCTCCGAGGGGGAGAGTGGGGGCGCCAGGATATATAGGAGTTTTGCAACAAAGGGCAGGTAGTTGGGAGCATCAAAAGATTGTTGTTAATTAAAGAAAACCAGATATCCCAAGTTAAAGAATTTAGCGCTTTTCTATGTGTGGGAAGATGCACGAGTCTGGGCTCACTGAAATCATTCCTTTGATATGCACCTCAGCTATCTGGGGCCATTGTTCTGTATTTCCACATCCTGAGTTTTCTCAGGGCTCACCATAGGGAGTGGCTGCAGTCTGATGGCTGCTAGATGGCAGGTGTTCTTTCCTTCCTGAGTTACCTTAGGGCTCACCAGCTCACTGTCTGGTGGTGGCTGCAATTGCTGATGACTGTGACATCCTTTGTTTACTGATTTGGCAGGAAATATTCCATTTCTCACTAGTCAGACTCCCTGGAGCAGCCAGATCTCTGGAGATGTGGCTGGGGTACCTGCATTTGAACAAGTCCCCAAGATGATTCTGATGAACAGCCAAAAGAATTGACCACTGGGTAGCACTTGTTGCTTTAAGTGTTCCCTCAGCTCTTCTTGTGTGCGTTTTACTTCTCCAGTCAGATTGTTTGCTCCAGGAGGAGTATTATGTGTTCTAATGTCATGAGCTTGTGGGCACATAGTAGGGGCTTAGTTTGCTGTGAGTTTACTGTTTGTGTGTCTGTCTGTGTGTGTGTGCACTATCCCGTAAGCCCTGGTGGGAATCTCTAAGACCAGAGATGAGGGAATGTGTGTGTGTGTGTGTGTGTGTGTATGCGTATGCATTGGAGAGGAGAATCAACTATAGCAATGATAACTTTTAACTGCCTTTTGATATGTATAGAATCTCACAACTTTTCCATGCAGTTCGAAATTTCAAAATATAACTACTGAGCCTGAGCTCTAGAGCCCACGTGCCACAACTACTGAATCTCATGTGCCTAGAGCCCATGCTCTGCAACGAGAAGGCACTGCAATGAGAAGCCCGTGCACCACAACAAAGAGTAGCCCCTGTTTGACACAACTAGAGAAAGCCTGTGAGCAGCAACGAAGACCCAAGGCAGCCAAAAATAAAAGTAAATAAATAGGGCTTCCCTGGTGGTGCAGTGGTTGGGAGTCCGCCTGCCGATGCAGGGGGTGCTCCACAATGGGGGGGGGCACCACAGCAGTGAGAGGCCCGCGCACCGTAAAAAAAAAAAAAAAAAAAAAGTAAATAAATAAATATCATGACTTAAAGCAAATCAAAGCAATTACAAGAATGTGCTTTTTCAAATTATAATTTGGATGTTTCTCATCCCTCCAAAATGCCAGAACTATAATAAAGTATCACTAATTCAGTCAAAAGGTGGGGATTTTGGAGGAGTGAAAAATCTAAATTGATTAATACAGAAATTCAGATTTATATCTTATGGTAACTCAGACTACCAATAATATGCCATCTAGAGCACCTCCCCAACTTTTTATCAGTAGGTAAGAATTATTTTTAATTGATAACTGTGTTTAAAAAATGAATTTGCCAAATTTCTAAAATACAGTTTATTTTCTTAGACAGGTTAAACATATCCCAAGACTTATTAACTGTATGGCCTTGGGCAAGTTGCTTTATTTCTCTGAGACACTGTTTTTCATCTGTAAAATGGGAGAGATAATAATACCTAATCTACAGGATGATTATATAAATTAAATTCAGTAATGCATGTAAAACAGTTAATAAAATACCTGTTACATAATTACTGGTCAATACATACTAAATGCTATTATTGTTTATAATAATGATGATGACATTGATGACGATGATGTCTGTGTCCTTATTTACAACCCAATCTGTGTAACCTGGAGCTTGTCACCTTACCTTTCTGAGCCCCAGTTCCCTTGTCTGTAATATAGGGACAATAAAACCTGTTTCATAGGATGATTATGAGGGTAAAATGAGGTGTGTGTTGAGGGAACTTTTTAAACTGGAGCTCATGAAGCCCCACACCCAACTTACTTGTGTAATGAACTTACTATTTATTTGCTCAATAAATCCTTCTTCCAAAATAGGAGCAACAGGTACTCCATTGCAGTTTAGGTCAAATCAATATAGATGTTGACTGAACAAAAGGTTTAGATGGAAGAAGGGAGAATTTTCAGAATGCTCAGTAGGGACATTATTGTGGGGCCCTTGCTCTGTAGGCTCTAAGGAAGGTCTGCTCTTAAGCTAGTAAAGATAACTTATCTCAGTTGTTGAGCAAATACTCTAACAGACAGGAAGGAGATAAGCTGTGCTGTGACCTTCAAATTTGACGAGGTCACTCCCTGGGAGAGAGGATGGTTTTCCTCATCAGGAGGAGACTAGCTTCTTGTCTTAGATGGACTTGGGCTGGGTGGCCAGTGGGCTTTGGCCGAAAAGCCATTCAACATGAAGATAACCTCCATGGTGACCCTCAGACAGCCCCTAGAAGCCTGTGAATACAAATCCTCCTCCTAGTTTTCTTTTAGCATTTTTGGGTTCAGAGAGTTTCCTGTGGGAAAATGAATGAAACTTTTGAAAGGGTTAAGTGAATGATTGGTAGCAATATTCATCCAAAGATAAAATGTCAGGCAATTCATGCTTCAGAAGACATTTATATCTATAGATCAGCCAGGGACATGTGCAGTCAAGTTGGTTCAATTTCATTATTTATTCATTTAATAAGCATTTCTAGCAAAGCCTCTTTTAAACAAAATGCTCACAGAATGGAATTTTCTGGCTAACTGCAGACTGACCATGTATACCTGTAACCGTGAAAATGCAACTGTTACAGCTGATTTTCAGATTAGAACCTTAAAAGCCTTAAGGAAAAGGATGTTTGTACATTTAAAAAATGATCTTTTTAAGCTACAAATTGGTATTGCCAATATTTTTCTCCCTTCTCAGAGAAACCTTAAGTTTTAAAAAATCCATGGCAAATAGGAAAAAAGTAACAATTGCATGAATTCCTCAGCTTGCAACTCCTTCTACATACATGTCTTAAATATTTTCATATTTTTCTGGAAATATTTATCTTTTAAGACGGGATTTAATTTACAAAAGAAAACACGACAATTTGTATTGTAGATATGATTTGTCGATATTTTGCACTTTGGAAGGTTGAGGTTTGCATCTTGATGGTTCTTTTTGAGTGCTTCTGGTCTGTGTTCCCTTAAGAGCAAAATGTGTCAAGGGGACCCTGGCTTTTTTGGAGGGCTTGTTGGTGGTTGGCTTCTCACATTTTGGTTAGAATAAAAATGAGATTCAAGAATGCTCCATACCTGGAGGCTTTGACACAGGATGAAATTCCAAGCTTTATGGCTCATTATGGCTGTAATCAAGATATGTCATTACGGCTTTCAAAGTGACTTGCTCACGCTTTTTTGCTCTTGTCTGAAACCTTCAGTCAGGCAGCTTTTAGAGTGAGGAACTTCACTTCTTCCTTTCTTCTCCAGAGCGTTAGTTATCTTTTCAGGCAACTTCTACTCTAAAAACAGATGCTATTTCAGGGAATTTGTATTACTATAGATTTTGCTCCTTAAGCATCTACTTCGTGAAAAGCCTTGTACACAGCCTTTTGGAGAGCAAGCAAGGACAACACAAGGAGTACCACCACCTGACTTGGCCCTTCTTCTGTCCTCAAGGCCTGGTTGAGACTACCAGGGATCACTAATGTCTGTGTCTCTTCTTCCTGAGCACAACACCACACGGCCCTTCCCTGCCCTCCTGCTCTAGATGGGGCTGCATCAATCACAGTTCTCACCAATGGCATGTGACCTGAAATGATGAGTGCCACTTCTAGCCCTGGCCTGCCGAAACCTCCCTCATAACCTTCCATTCACCCTCTTTTCACAATCTGCCTGCTGGATGAATAGGATCTAGTGGAGGACTCAGAGGCCCTAAAAGATGCCACACAGTGGAAGGAGGCTGGATATCTGAATAACTGCCTGGAGCAGAGCCCTCCTCCCACCCCACCCCACCCCACCATCCATATCAGACCCCACAATCCATGTCACTCATGTTTATTTCTCACCATTGAAAGAAACCATTAAACCCTTTTATGTTAAGCCACAGAGATTTCTTTTAAAGTAGTCAACCTACCTTTACTAATAAACTTCAGGCCCGCTTCTCCTTATTGGACCAGGGATGAGTACCTGACCCTTCAGGCACAGCAATATCCTCACTGGCTCATGACCCTATGGCCTAGCATGTAACTGGGGCCATCAGATTCCTTCCTTTATGAAGACCCTTAACTGGAAGCAAATATAGTACCTATGAATCTCAGTTTGTTATAGAACCAAACTTGGGTCTGCTCACCCACACATTGTAAAGCCAATCTACTGACACCAGGTTGTGGTGAAGGAAAGTGTAGGGTTTATCACAGGATGCCAAACAAGGAGTTCAGGGCAGCAAATGCTCAAAACACCCAAACTCCTCAATGGGTTTCAGGAAAGCATTTTTAAAGGCAAAGAGAGGAGGCGACTTGCAGGGCAAGGGATCAGCTCATGCACAATTCTCTGATTGGTTGATGGTGAGGTAACAGGGCAGTGTCACAGGGGTCAACATTATCAATCCTCAGGCTCCAGCAGGCCTGGGGGCTGTGTGGGCAGGGTCATCAAGTAGTTAACCTCTTCTATTCAGTGGGGGGCTTTCAAATCAGTAAAACAACTCAGGAAATGTGCATCAGATACTGTTATCTAGGTACTTCAGAGAGGAGCTAAAGCAGAGGATATGCGGGAGGGGCCTGTCTCCCCACCCTCCTGCCCAAAGGCCCCATGGGGTCCTGCTTGGTTACCAGTCCATATTACTTATATGTGCTGGAAATGTAACATTTTTTCCTGTATTTGTTTTCAGCTTCCGTTCAGCCAGTTGGCAGAAACTTATTTTCAGTCTTCAGTCTTTTTTTCTTTAAGCAGTTGCAGTCAATTCAGGGTTTCCTGAGTGAATTCAGAGTACCAACTCCCTCCACCCCAGCTGCAGATGACATCTATGTTTGAGGTGTTTCTTCTTTCCACTGTGGTATCCATCACTGTTGAATTCTTCTTGTCCTGATCACTAAGTCTCTCCAAGTTCAGCTCTCTCTCAGCTACTTCTTTGCTCCTCTGGATACATGGGAAACATCTGGCTGCATCTCACAGCACTCTGAGGAAGTCCCACGAGGCTCTCCCAAGGTTGTTTGTGTAGATTCATCACACAGCCATCTCTATTTCCCCTTTTACATGTTGGTGAGGAATAACTCTGCAGGGCTTGCCACTTCTCTGGGCTCCTCCCAGGAAGTTTGGCACAGGCCTTGTTTACTTTTGAGCCCCCAAATCTATCTGTTGGGTTCTCTGGTTGTCCCCAAGAAATTGGTTCAGGCTGGTAGGGCACAGGATTCCCATTAGCATATAATTCTCTTGCTTCTCATCTGATTCATCCTCTCTGTGGCCCAAGGAGTCCTCTAGTATGGGTGGGAGTGATGAGGAAAGCAAAAGAATAACAGGAAATAATGGGATGGGAACCACTATGGTTAATATGTCAGTATCATCCTGCTTCCACAAAGAAAGAATCTGCCACTGGTCACATGACGAAAAGAATCAGACTTGAAGAATAGAACTGAGTGGGGTGAATATGGCAGAATGGCCAGCAACAGCGCATCAAGTCCTTCTTGTATTTCAGGATCTCAGACTTAAAGACTCATGTCATAGGTCAGGCCCACTCAGATAATCTCCTTATTTTAAGATCAACTGACTTGGAACCTTAATTATATCTGCAAAATCTCTTTACGGCAGCACCTAGGTTTGTGTTTGAATAACTGCCTTATGCTTTATACGTGAAATCTTGTCTTCATATGTATTATTTCATTTTTTATTTATTATTTCATTTTTTCAACAACCATATTAAACTGGCAGGATGGTATTATGACTACTTAAAAAATACATGTGAGGAAGTTGGAGCAGTGAAAAGCAGTCAGTTGATGATAGAGAAGGAATTAAAACTCTTTCTCGTTCAGTGCTTTGTCTTTTAATGCCATACCCATCATTGCATTCAAAAAAATGTATAATCCAATTTGGATATAATAGAAATGAAGAGCAATCACAGTCTAATGTAAGTAGATTTGCTTCAGTGTAGGAAGACTTACATTGTATTCAATGTATTCTAATCCATTTGTATAAATGTTTACATTAAGGAAGGATTAATCATGTTATAATAATGGTTTACAGCAGAACCCTTTAAATTGTACCCATTATCACCCCTACCTGCTTAGTGAATCATGATGATAAGTAGTATTTGTTAATGTTTTACAGTTTGCAAAGTATTTCCACCCATGCTTTTGTGTCCACTGTCAATGAAAATTATATTTATTGTAATAAACCCTTGTATGTATGAAAATGATTTAGGAAAGTCGTTTGTTTTTATTTGTTCATTTTTTAAAAAACATTCTTTTATTTATTTATTTAGGCTGCTCTGGGTCTTAGTTGCGGCACATGGGATCTTCGTTGCAGCATGCGGGCTTCTTAGTTGTGGCATGCATGCAGGATCTAGTTCCCTGACCAGGGATCGAACACAGGCCCCTGCATTGGGAGCATGGAGTCTTACCCACTGGACCACCAGGGAAGTCCCAGGAAAGTCCTTTAAATTGAGTTTAAATTGATTTTCATCTATAAAAATTTTCATATTTACTGAATTTTCAAGACTACCCTTTTGTGAAAAGTGAGATGTCCCTGTAGGAGGTGTAGGTGTAGGGGTGTGTGTGTGTGTGTGTGTGTGTGTGTGTCTGAGTGTGCACATGTACAACAAATGCAAATGTATGCAAATGTAAACCATATCTATGGTATTTCTTTGTAGTTGCACTGGCACATTGGAAGTCATATTGACATAGTGGAACCAGGGACAGAAGCTGTGGAGCAGGACGTGTATGTGAGCCTGTGTGTGGTAGGGGCACAGAAAATGACTAAAAACAGTGAGAAGAAAAATTGTAGGGTGAGAGGACCAAAATGGAGAGAGCACTTAAGTAACTGGTTGCAATGGGCATGAATTCTCCTTTGCTTGACTCTGATGGGAAAGCTAGTTTTTTCATACCTAGCCTACCTTCTGCCTCCCTTTCTCAGTTCTGATAGCTCAGCCACCTGAAGGAGAGTAGCTTGAGAGGGAGGTGTTTCTATGCTGCTGAGAACTCTCTTTGCCTCTTTCCTATCTCTCAGTGAGGCCATATCTGGTTTCCCACTAAGAAGAGAATCATTGGCTGCAAGGGAACAGATTTTAGGCTCTTTCATTCCCTTCCAAAAGTAGTAACATGTACTGATGAGGGCTGTTTGTCACTGATAGCAATTTGATCATGGGTGGCTGGGAAGAAGGCTTTGTATTTGGGGGGACTAAAATGTATTTGGGGGAGCGTTTTCAAGATGTATACTGAAAAGGAGGGGAGAGGACTGAAGGATCTCTGAGTAGGGCACAGACTATCAGCGTTGCTGATCTCTATTTCGTTACTGGGGCTAAAAGATAGAAATGTGAGCTTTGGAGATGAACCAAGAGTGAGATTCCACCTCTGAGAAGGAAATGGGTGCTGGGTAATCTCTTCAGATGTTCACTTTAGAGGGAGAAATTACTTCTTTATATTACTTGATAAAAAGACAATAGTTCTAACACACTGATTTGTGATTTTGACACACATCAGTTAGCCAGGCCAGAAATCTACCATGCCTCTAATTCGCAATATTTGCTTCCTGAGGCCAATTAGACTGGAAAATAAAACCCTCTTCTTTTTTATAGACAAACAAACAAAAAATCCCCCAAACCCACACATAACACAAACACAATTAAATACAAGTCCAATTATACCTCTTCTTTTGGTCTTGACATTAGAGACTGAGTGGTTAAGTATATCAACTTTGGAGTCAGGACAGAACTGGATTTTATTCCCATCTGTCACTTAATAGCTAAGTGATTGCTGGCAAATCATTTTGCCTTTCTGGCCTCAGTCTTTTCATCCATAAAATGGGGTATAAGAATAATTATTGCCTTACAAGGTTATATTGAATATTAAATGAGATAATGAATTTAAAGTATGTAGTACAGTGCTTGGAACATAGTAAAGTGTTCAATAAATGTTAGCTGTTATTATTATTACAAGCAACCTGTTGAGGAAGTTGATGTGTATTGCTACTTTAAGAACAAGAAGACCCCTTTGCCTTCAAAAGACATTCACGGCCTCTGCCTTTCCCCTATTGAATGCTTTGCCCATGAAAAGAGAATTTCTTTCCAGATCTAATTTTCCAAGCAGTCTCACTGTGAGTTCTACAGGACATTAAGCAAGATAGGGAAGCAGTATAAGGCACGCAGGGCTGTGGGCTTGGATCTTGGATCTTGGGCTGAGAAAAGGCTTTTATTTCCACCAAGGAAGCAGTATCATAAATTGGGTGAGCTTAGGAGGAAAAAAAACAACCAACAATTTGGGCCATGCAGAAGAGCATTTGTGGGACCTCCTTGGTGGTGCAGTGGTTAACACTCAGTGCTCCCAGTGCTAGGGGCCCGGGTTCGATCCCTGGTCAGGGAAATAGATCCCAAGTGCATGCCGCAACTAAGAGTTCACATGCTGCAACTAAGGAGCCGGCGAGCCGCAACTAAGGAGCCCGAAAGGCGCAATTAAAGGAGCCCGCCTGCCGCAACTAAGACCCGGCACAACCAAATAAATAGATAAATAAATATTAAAATAAAAAAAGAAGAGCATTTGTTTTCAAGCGGATTAAGGGAGGATATTGAAGAAAGATGCTTAACAAGGAGCACAGTGAAAACAGTCATGGACCTTTGTATTCATAAATGTTGATAATAGTAGTATTGAACCCTTATGAAGGTTGTTGTGAGGATTAAATGAGATAATACACGTAAAATGCTTAGCATGGTGTCTGGTACACATAGCAAATTCTCAACAGATATTAGCTATAATACTTATTAATATCATACAAGCTCTGTTACCACTCCTTGGAGATTCTGACTCAGTAGATTTGAAGAGGGACCTAGGGATCTTCTTTTTGTGAAATTTTCTCCAGTTGATTCCTAGGCCTTAAATGGAAGCATGTTGTCACATGTCCCTGCTGTGACATGATCGTGTCTCCTCTACTTCCACAAGGCCCTCTAGTCACCCTACTGCAGGGTAACACTCAATACTTCAGTAGTGACTCTTAACGGGGTAGTCTGTACCAGAGAACTGCATACTGGAGTAACATAGCCATGTCCTGGAAGCTATGTTACATCTCTGTATTGATTACATCTCTGGAAATTTGCACCATTCTAGATTAAGAAGAACGTCTTCTGTTTGCTTACCAATAATAGCCATCTACTTGGACCAAATCTGAAAACAAATCCCTTAATGAGATTATTTTCTCTTGATAGCAGACTGACTGTTCTTTTTTTTTTTTTTTCTGGAAGTATCCAATCAGTGCTTTCTTTTCACTGGCCTCTTTTCTTTATGCTTAGACCAAAGTGTTTTTGTATGTTGTAGACTACTAAAGGGAGTGGAAGTTCATTTAGAATGGCAAGGCAGGTGGATTAGTTTTGGCACCCTGGATTTGGAGCATGAATGCAAGAGAAGGGTAGAAAGGGCAGCCTGGCACTTGGGACCTTTCTGGCCAGCTGTGTGGAGGTTTGCCCAATTCTCAATTCATTCCACACCCTTCTTACGCTCTGACATTAGGCAGCCAAGCAGGCCTTTTGATACTCAAGGAATTAAGGGCAAATAGTGTTTTACAGTTATTCATCACTACCAAAGTCCTAGAAGGACTAGAAAGACAGCTTCTCTTGAATGGCCCCATTTTGAAGCAAAGTAAAGGCAATAGAGATGGTTGTGGAAGCAACTGAGGCTTCAGTGAAACAAGTCTCATTATTACCATTTGTTAATTGCAAATCCATAGACACAACATGATTATTTACCCCTACTCCCATCTGGAAATGTGAGATGATGGATCAGAGCCATCTTTTCCTTTACTTTACCCATTGAATCAAGTTCCAGGAAGGATCACCTCTTGCCAAAGTCTCCTTTTATCCTAGTTCTCAGAAAAGCAGGCTTTACAACAGAGCCACCATTCATAGATGAGGAAACTGAGGCTTAGAGAGGTCAAGTTATTTTTCCCGTATCTTGCCCAGTGGTGGAGATATTCAAACCCATGTAATCTGGCTCCAGAACCCCAACTATTAAGGTTAAACGGCCTCTGTGTATTTTGCCAAAAGCTCTATAAGAAATGCCTAGTTAAGAACTCGATTTATTTTTTGAATCTTTAAAAATTATTTGAAGTATTTTAGTAAAAAAGTAATACATAAACACAGTAACAAGTTCAAGTTATACAAAAGATCATATAGTGAAAAGTGAGTGTTCCTCTCCCACCTACCCCAGTTCCACAGTTCTCAATCTTCCCCTCTCTAGAGGCAAATGTTATTTTTTTACATGTCCTTCCAGAAATAAGCTGAGCATATACTACTCCATATATACCCTTAAAAGATAAGTGGAAGCGCATGATACATACTGATGCTTCCAGTCTAACTGAGAAATCCTGCCTTGGCAAATAACACTATCTCCAAGATCCAAGAAAGTCTACTAGCCAAACACAGGTGAGGACAGGATGGATATGATGTTTTATATACCCATGAAAAACCTGGTGATGTAAAGAATTCATCCTGTAGTTGCAAGCAGTTAATCTGGATAGGAAGTGACTCCATCTGGAAATGTCTGTTTTGAGGAGCTTATGCTCACTTGGGTTCATGCTGGATGGCATTGCTCCCTGAGTGCAGGGATCACCTATGTCTTATAGAGGGTTGTATCCTGCTCAGTATCTAATGAGCTTAATTTCTTGTGTGTATACACTGGGTGCTCAGTCAATCATGGCTGTATGTATGCCTGCAAAATTTGTTTTGTTTGCTTAAAAAATATATCCTTGCAATGGAGTGTGGGTTACTCGTATGATAACTCCTTTTGTTCTCCACATTTGCTTTTCAGTATCAAGGGGCTCTGCACTCTTAATGTGTACAAATTTTGAATCATGCTGAAAATCTTGTTTCCTACACGCTGGCAAAGAATTGCTGGTATGGACCAGAATTGTACAAAAAAGAAATCCTGACTACTATTTTTACTTTCAGAAAAGCATTGACAAAATATTACCTAGCACCTGAGGACCACAGGAACACAAATAAAATATCACCTATTTATTTTAAAAAAAGATGTTTTGCTCTAAGTTATAAAGAATTGGTGTTAAATTTCTAAACAACAACTACTGTCAGTTTGGGAGGGGATAAAGTTTATGATAAGGATTATGGATGTGGGAGATAAAGGTAGTATATATATGTGCATAATCAAAAGTAAGGCATTGAACAAAACTAAAACATGAACACTAAACTGGAACAAATCACACTAATTAGCTAAATATGGGGGGCAAATGGTTATAGCAGAAAAAGCAGAGATTTTGGAGTTGAACAGACTTGGATTTCAATCCAACTTTGCTCTTAAGGACCCTGAGCAAGTTCTCTCAGAGCCAGTTTCCTCATCTATAAAATGGGTATGATCAGGATTAAAATCTTTTTTAATACATTAAAAAAGTTGAAGTATAGTTAATTTACAATGTTATGTTAATTTCAGGTATACAGCAAAGTGATTCAGTTATACATATACATGTATATATATATATACACACACACATACATATATTTATGTATGTATTCTTTTTTAGATTCTTTTCCATTATAGGTTATTATAAGATATTGAATACAGTTCCCTATGAAAATCTTCTTATTATAAAATGAACTTAAGCAGGTTAAACATTCATCAAAGAAAAAAAAATCCTTTTATTATCATTGAGGGAAAGAAAACCTCCAAAACACCTAGTAATATTTTTCCTTATTAATTGTTCCCTTAATAGCCTATACTTATTTTCACAATTCACTTTGAATCTTAATTTTATACACCAAAGCCCTTTAAGAGTTTCTCCTCGATTCTTTTTTAAAAAATATTTTAAAGAGACCATGAAATTTATTAGAATTCCTAGTATGAATGCACAAACCTGAAGTAGCAAAAAGAGTACATCTAAGTATGAAGAACCATGTTTTATACATTTTGACTCTTGATTTTTTTTAACCTTTCTCAGTGTGGAAGGCAAACTTCTAAGGTGACTCTCAGTGATTCCCACCTCCTGGTAGTCATGCCCTTGTGTAATCCTCTTTGGGCTGGATCCAGCGACTTACTTCTAAGGAATAGAATACAGCAAAAATGGTGGAATATCACTTCTGTGACTAGGTTATAAGACTGTGACTACCATCTTGCTAGCTGACTCTCTCTCTTGCTGGCTTTGCAAGATGCCATGTTGGAGAGGCCCATTTGGCAAGGAACCAAGGGTGGCTTCCAGCCAATAGCCAGTAAGGAACCTCGGGCTGACAGCCTGTACAAGACCTGAGTCCTGCCAGCAAGCACACAAATGTGCTTGGAAGAGGATCCTCCCTCAGTCACGTCTTGAGATGTGACCCCAGCCCTGGCCAACACCTTAATTATAGCCTGTGAGAAACCCTAGAGCAGAGAACCCCAGTTAGTCATGACCAGATTCTTGACCCACAAAAACTGTGAGATCGTAAATGCATTATTGTAAGCTGCTAAATTTTAGGGTAACTTGTTATGCAATAGGTAACCAATATGCCTAGAATGGACTTTCTAGTACTATTTCCTAGAAGTCAAAAGAATGATCCACGCTGAACTTTCAATAGAAAAATATAACAATAATAACATTATAAGTTATTGAACATTTTATATGCGCTGGGTATAGTATTAATTGCTTTACTGTACTAAATTCATTAACTTATTTAATTCTCATGACAACTCTGAGGTAGGCATTATGATCTCCATTTTACAGATTAGGAAACTGAGTCTCAAAGTGCTGAATCAACTTATCCAATGTAAAACAAATAGTGGCTTGTATTACTTCAAAACACGTGCTCTTAATCAGATAAATATAATTGGCTTCATCACAATATGATGACTTAAGATGTACTCTGTGCTTAGCTCAGTGCTTGGCACATGGGAGGTGCTCAATATAGGTGAGCTATAATTATTACGCCTTGAACTCACAATAAAGAGCCTCTGTGTCAGTCTGCTTCAAAAACCAGCTCCTCACACCCTGCTAGGGTACACGGTCTTACCCATAGTGGTCACAGTGGTCCACACATCCTGAACAAGTTTCCGCTTCACCAAGTGATCTTAATAACCCATCCCAATATGTCCTCTCAGGAGGCTCATCCAGCATGTTGCAATGTGCTGAACTCATTTTCATTCTGCTTGGATGCTGCCGTTGAGCTCTGGGGGCTCTCGATCTGTTCATATGGGTTACCCACGCCCATATACAGATGCTGGGCTATTTAGAATAGTGACTGAATTTGAGGCACCAGTTGCCTTCTAATGGTCTGTTGCAGCTGAAATTAAATACTCCTTTCTTTTATACCTCTACAAGGCTTGGTTAACTCCTATTTACAGATGGAATTTTACAGCTAGCATATTTTATGGAGCAGTTACCCTAGTGATAATAACAGAAACACCTTACAATTGTGTCAGCTTGACTGTTTATAAAACACTTTCATGTGCATCTCATTTGATTCCATGGCACTTCGTCTATGCCTTATGAGATGAATGACTTTCTATCTTGTATTATAGCTATTTATATACATGAGGCAGTATGGTCTGGTGGAAAAATCACAGATTCTGGCATCGGATAGACCTGGATTTGAATCCCAGTTCTACCACTTACTAGATGTGTGGCTTGAATAAATTTATGATCTTCTCTGAGCTTCTGTTTTCCTCATTTATAAAATGTGCTTAGTCATGCTCATAGGGCTATTGTGAGGAATAAGATAACATGTAAAGTGAAGGACAATTAATAAGGACTCAACTAATATTTTCTCAAAAATATGTTAGTTTGCATACTGATACCTAGCATAATCTGTGACTGTTCTTTACATCTGCAACAGGCCTGGCACTGTGTCTTCTGTCTTTTAGAAAGAAGCTCAATACATACTTCTTGAATGGGCAAGCCTGGGGGTAGTCAGGAAAGTTATTGTTATCCTAGTAGGTGGAGGTTAAATGGCCTTCCCAGGGCTCACATGGCTGATAAATGATAGAACCGGAATTTGAACTCTGGTCATTTTCTGCCTAGTCCAATGCATATTCCCATGGTCTTTTGGATTGGTTTGCAAGAATGATGTACTGGGAATAAAATCTCTTGTAGAAGAGAGCCTACAGAGAGCCTATGCTGGGTTCTGCACTAGGATTCAGATCTCTTTGGGCATGCTGTAGAGAGCCTTCCATCCCACTCCTCCATAGGTTACCAAGGAGACTTCTGAGAGTCATGTTCACATGCTAGGTCCAACAATAGTGCCTTAGTTGTTAAGAGGGTTTGGGCAAATCTGAGTATAGTCTATTGCCTACCATTCAGATTTACCCATTGGCCTAGTTCCCCAGGGATCTGTGTCTAACCGGACACAAAGTGTTGAGGATAGTGAAAGTAAAAACAAGATACAAGCAGGAAAAAAAGTAGTTTCTCTAAAGAGCTTTGTGAAACAATGGAAAGGAGATAAGGCAGCACAGCTTTTATGCTGACCTAATTGAGAGTTGGCTCAGAACATAGCCAACCCTGGCACACGGGGTTTCCAGGGAACAGAACTCAGCTTTGGCACTTGGAGGGCTGTGGTACATCAGAGACACCAGGGGCAGCACAGAGCTGTAGATGCTACCTGGCTTCCAGTCATTGGCACAGCAGTAGCACCTGGGGCCTTTTTTTTTTTTTTTAATTTATTTTTGGCTGCATTGGGTCTTCGTTGCTGTGCACGGGCTTCTCATTGTGGTGGCTTCTCTTGTTGCAGAGCATGGGCTCTAGATGCATGGGCTTCAATAATTGCAACACGCGGGCTCAGAAGTTGCAGTGCATGGGCTCTGGGGCGTGTGGACTCAGTAGGTGTGGCTCTTGGGCTCTAGAGCGCAGGCTCAGTAGTTGTGGAGCACAGGCTTAGATGCTCCACAGCATGTGGGATCTTCCTGGACCAGGGCTCGAACCCGTGTCCCCTGCATTGGCAAGCAGATTCTTAACCACTGAGCCACAAGGGAAGTCCTAGCCATTTTGTTTTAAGACTAGTGCAAGGCAGCATCAGTGGCTTGATGTAGCTCTGGAGGCTTTGGGAACAGGCGCAAGCAGCATCCTTGGTACAAGCATTAATGCCCTTGTTATTCATGGTGAACACTGGTAGCAGTGATGAGATGCCTGTGATGTGGCTTCTATAGGTAGCGGAAGCCTAAGAAGTCCATAAGGTTGAGAAGGCTTCCTTATGAATAGACTTGAGACAACCACTGGGGAGTATGAGAAATAGTGGAGGACCTAGAGGTACCATAATAATGGGTTTGGGTGAAAACCAGATAAATGCTATTTATGATGATTAATTTTATTTTAACCTGTAGCTTGGTATGATTTGGGGAATTCCAGATTAGACACCAAAAGTCGGATGGATAACAATTTACCCTGTAATCTGGAGCCCTTCCTACTCCTGTTCCCCAGCGTGAGAGGTGCTAATTGTCAAAGGTAGAGTCCTCCCTCCCTCCTCCTGCTTCAACACCCTACAAGTTCAATACTCTATGCTATCAAGCAGAATTCCTGGGAGCACAGATATTTGAAAGAGAGGTTTCTGAATGTCGCTCCAAATCTCCATCTGACTATTTGGAGTAACTCAAGCTAATAGGCTAAAACTTCCAGGATGATTTGGATGAAGGTGGTAAGCACTCTGGAACTTCTGAGGTGGGTGGGTGGGGACACTGCCCATCATTAACAATGTGCACAGAGACTGCTAGCCATTTGTCTTGCAGTGGGTGGCATAGCTGTGCTTCCCTCTTACAAAGTGTTGCCCTTGCAAAGGGCTGAGATGGTGGCATCACGCCTTTGCTGTCAGTGATACAAATTACATCTGCCTACTCTAAGAGAAATAAAACAAGCTGCTTTCCCTCATGATGACCTAATTGTCTTTCTTGTACTTCAAGGTTAGCCAAAGATGTGGTAAAGACGTTAGGTATGTGTCAAGAATGACACCACCACCACCAGCAACAAAAGTAAACATACATGTTCTACGGTACACACACACACACACACACACACACACACACACACACACACACACACACACACACACACACACACTTTTTTCCCCCATTAGTCCATCTGCCTTCTCACAGTGGCTTAAAGATTGGGTGAGAGAATTGTCTTCCTGACCAAACTAGGTTTTCCCAAAATGTGTTTCTAAGACCAGTTGTTCCAGGGAACTTTAGTACGTGGTAGACAAAAAAGGGTTCCCTGATCAAGTAAGTTTGGGAGACATTGGGTTATACAATGGATTATACAATGCAACTGGGTTATACAGTTTCTCTACTCTAGGACTTCCCGGTGGGCTAATGTATGGAGACTGGGAGGGGGAAATAATAAGTGAAATATGAAGAATTTCCCAAAGAGAGGCAGCAAAACATGGTGTTATGCGTGGGGGGCTCTGGCAGCAGACGTTCTGGGTTTAGAACCCAGCTAGGATCTGTCACTTGCTACTTATGGGACCTTGGAAAAGTTTATTTCACCTTTTTGTGCCCCGACTGTTTTTGTCTGTTGAATGGGCATGATAATGATGATACTTATGTCACAGGGTGGTTGTAATATATAACGTGCTTAAAAGAGTTCTCGGCTCTTAGGAGATGCTCAATAAACACAAGCTAATATGATTTGACTCTGTAACTTTTCCTGCAAACCTGAGCTGGGTTCTTCTGGTATAAAGACTATAGGGGGATGGCATGAGGGAAGAAAGCAAGTAAAAGGAGGTCAAATCAAGCCTGAGCTGAAGGACTACAGCTCTGAAGTCCAAATCTCAAAGATTATTTCCTTTCCCCCATCTCCAGATTTTTTTTTTTTTTTTTTTTTTTTTTTTTTGTGGTACGCGGGCCTCTCACTGCTGTGGCCTCTCCCGTTGCGGAGCACAGGCTCCGGACGCGCAGGCTCAGCGGCCATGGCTCACGGGCCCAGCCGCTCCGCGGCACGTGGGATCCTCCCGGACCGGGGCATGAACCCGCGTCCCCTGCATCGGCAGGCGGACTCTCAACCACTACGCCACCAGGGAAGCCCATTTTTTTTTTCTTTTTAAAGAGATAATCACTTACCAGCCTCAAATTGGTTTCGTGTATATTTCTGGAGGAAGGAGGATGGACTAAATGACTGAGAGGTTTTGTCAATTATCCAATGACTTGAATGGCTTTGATTTCTGCATCTAAAAAATGGATCTACTGTTACTGAACTGTGTCCTGGAATTTTGGTAGGACTAAGGAATGATACCAAAACATCCAAGATTAATCCAAGCCCACAGTCAAATTGAATTACCTTCTCACAGTTCAGTTTCATCAGAAAATGGCAAATGGCAAGAAATCAAGCTGCACCCTGACTGGGCAGAGTGTTCTTTGTGAGCTGATGTTCTACACCTGCAACTAACTTTTAGAGACAGGTGTTATCATATAGAACAGTAATTTCTCAAGCTATCATGTGTATCAGAATCACCTGTGTGGCTTGTTAAATTACAGAGGGCTGGGCTCCAACCTCAGAGTTGTTGTTTCGGTAGGTCTGGTCGGGGGCAGGTGTGGCTAGAGAAGGCTGAGGATTTTGTTCCCAAGTAACGCTAATACTGCTGGTCCAGGGACCACAGTTTGAAAAACACTAACATAGAGGTTAAGGGAATGGGCACAGAAATTGGACAGACCTGGATTTAATTTCTAGTCTCACCACTTAAAAGATGTAGAATCTTGGTTAAGTTACTTACCTGTGTGCCTCAGCTTACCCATCTGTAAATTGGTGATCATAGCACCTACCTCATGGGGTTGTGAGGATTAATGAGTTAATATACATAAAGCCCTTAGAATAGTGCTTACTGTATTAGTGTTAGTTGTTACTATTGTTGTTATTATTGTTATTAAGAGGTCAGGCCACTGAGTTGGCACAGGATCCCTAGAAGTGGGATAAGAGCATTGACATGACAAGCTGTATCACTCCCTTTTAATTTGCCATTTTAAACGGACATTAACGGTAGGATTTGACACCTTAGTTTTCTAGAGATGGAGCTGCTTTGGGGCAGAGTGATCTAAACCCCAAGGGTTGACTTGCACTCCCGGTTGTCTGGTTGACTAGTCTCTCTTACTTCCTATCTCCACCCCACAACATACTTCAGTTCCTCTCCTAGCAAAGCGGTAACAGTACACGTTTGGCCACAGGCCTCTAAGGCAGATGCTCCATGCCTCTTTGGGAATCTCATGGCAATATTTTCATTCCAGAGAACATTTATGAAGTGCTCACTTGTGTTCAGACCTTCATGGTTTGATCTCTCTTTTTTTAGAGTCCCGGCTAATTATCCTGTTAAAAAAAAAAAGTCCCAGTTTAAAATTCTGAAGCCTTTGGTAAGTTGCGCACAGAAGAAATGTGTAAGTTTATAATCCATTCACCATGCCCTCAAGTGTGCCTCCCCTGTATACCTCTAGTTTTGATGATAATTAGGAAGCTTGTTAGCATCATTAGGATGCAGCTCTGTGCCCTGGTTGGGGGAAGGTGCATACATCTGGGCATAAGGTAACCAACTCTCAAGCTCTTTGGATGACAGTCCAAGGTGTTTGTAAAGATCAATCCTTGCACTTCACTGTGGTGGCAGATTCTGGTAGGCTGGAGGGGAAGGTTAATAATGCCTATTAGCTTCAGGCAATTCTTTCTCGATGGACTAAAATGGAGTGTGGCTATCATCCACTGTGGCTTTCTCCCTCTGCTCAATAGTTAATGTCAGGGCTTTAACAGTGCAGAGCAAAAGGAAGGCTGTGTGTGTTTGTGTGTCCCCATTTGCCTTTTCCCTCACCAGCTGAGAGTAATTTATTTCTTTCCACAAAGGGAAATATGCCTTAAGGATAAGAATCCTGGCCTGTAAATTGGAAAACCTTGATTCTAGAACTAGCATCACCTCTGACTTGCTCTATGACCTTGGATGTACTAGTTAGATTTTCTGGGCCTTTGTGTCCTTTTCTGCAAAATAGAATGATCCTGATTCCCCCCTCTCAGAGCTGTTGAATATCTAAAGAGGTAATATAACTGGTCATGCTTTGGAAAGTGATTAGTGCTTTATGGATATAAGATATAATTATGACACCCAACAAATTCAGATTAGAGATCCCGTGCTTTTTTCACACACCTGCCAAGTCTTTTTAAAAAAAATTTATTTTATCTTTGGCTGTGTTGGGTCTTCGTTGCCGCGCGGTCTTTAGTTGCGGCGAGCGGGGGCTGCTCTTTGTTGTGGTGCGCCGGCTTCTCATTGCGGCGGCTTCTCTTGTTGTGGAGCATGGGCTCTAGTTATGCAGGCTTCAGTAGTTGTGGCACTAGAGCTCAGTAGTTGTGGCTCACAGGCTCTAGAGGCAGGGTCAATAGTTGTGGCACACGGGCTTAGTCACTCCACGGCATGTGGGATCTTCCCAGACCAGGGCTCGAACCCGTGTCCCCTGCATTGGCAGGCAGATTCTCAACCACTGCGCCACCAGGGAAGCCCTGCCAAGTCTTATTTAATGAGAATGACAACCCTTATAACTTTTTAAAACTAAAAATATAAATTGAATAACTGTATTTTTACAGAAATAAAAATTAAATTATAGTTCAATATTTTCCAAAGGGAAAAAGAGGAAACATCTTTCACAATAAAAAGCATAGGGGGGGGCTTCCCTGGTGGCGCAGTGGTTGAGAATCCGCCTGCCAATGCAGGAGACACGGGTTCGTGCCCTGGTCCGGGAAGATCCCACATGCCGCGGAGCAACTAAGCCCATGAGCCATGGCCGCTGGGCCTGCGCATCCGGAGCCTGTGCTCCGCAATGGGAGAGGCCACAACAGTGAGAGGCCCGCATACCGCAAAAAAAAAAAAAAAAAAAAAAAAAAAAAAAAAAAAAAAAGCAAAAAAAAAAAAAAAAAAAAAGCATAGGGGGGATTTATCTACTTGGTGCTTCCAATGGAGCATTTTCAGAAATTTAAAAAAAAAAAAAAAAAAAAAAAAAAAAGTTTCAGAACTGACCACTAGATGTCAGTGTTGGACAAGCACAGAGTTATTGGCAGAGACTCCTGCATTAGCGTCTGGCTCCATTTCAGCTCTCAAGTTTCTCTGCAAAGGAGAGGGAGTTTGTGTAACTGAAGCAAAGATTTTGCTTTCTCACTTCTCACCCCATCTTGCGGAAAACAGCCTGATGCTCTGGGTAAGTCGCCGTTATCTTCACTTTCAGTGATTCCCTTTATAGATCTGCAGTCTGCTGAGAAGTTTAAAACACAAAATTAAACATGTGCTTAGCTCCCTGAAGGCCACATACTTGTTTTTCTTCACAAAGGTGCTTTTCTTTTTCCAGACCAGCCTTCCTGGCCTACCCTTTGTGTAAAATTAATCACATCTAACAAGGAAATACTGCTCTGGGGCACCCAGGTTCCAAAGCTCTCCAATCAGGGTCTTTCTTTATTTTTTTGCTACAGAATGACACTTGCTGTGATTTCAGATCGCTTTCTAAAAATGGCAGCTACTTGGTGTGTCACACCGAGAAAACGTTTCAAGAAAACGTGGTCACATTGTAGCTGTGCTAAACAGCCTCTTTCAGTCCTCTTTCATTTTACACTTTTACTGGAAGTCTTGAAAAGAGGCGATGTAATTAGGTTCCAGTTGTCTCTGTTGAGCTCAGAGATGCTCACCTTTCCTTGGGGGAAGATGAATTCCTGTTATGTTGGTTTCTTATCACATCCTAGATTATGGAGGAAATGTGCAGCGAATGCAGACTAAAGCTCGTGATAAAATCAACTTAGCTCTTTGAAAAGGCCACCTGCTCTGGGTTTTAGAATTCACACTTGTGGGGCTACTCCTCTTGAACAATTTTCAAGGGTGGGTAGTCAGTTTTTTGTGCCCCTCTTGCCCTTTATAGGAGGCCGGCTTGGACGCATTTAGAAAGCATTTTGTGGAGGAATTTGGAATTGCAACATCCCTTCCTTGGTTTACTTTTGTCCCTTTTGCCCTCCAGTTGGCCAACAGGAAGAAAATGGTTTGGTGACACAAAATCAAAGGTGGCTTTCTTTTTTGGCCACACTTACTGGAGACCAGTGGAGGGGGGCTTCCTGGTGCATGGTGCAGCATCCTGAGTGGCTGCTGGCCAGGAGCTGACCTTGTCCTGGGGAATGAGTCATCAGGCATAGCCTTGCTCTTGGAGGCAGGCCTGGCGTTGGTTTCAAGGTCCTCTTAGATCTGGTGCCTGTCTGCTCCCACTTCACTTCGTCTCAGCATCCCTGGGTCTCCTCAGCGGTGTTTGGAGTCTTGGAGGAAGAAAGGCCCCTCACCCTCTGGCAGGCTCATTTTCCATCACTTTGCCACTTCCCTGCTTGTGCCTGAGGCCTTGTCCCTTCCCAGCTCCTGAAGGACCTTGTTCCTGTACACCTCAGCTTCCAGCCTGGCACTTTCAACCTCTTCCTCTTCTTGCTGCTTCCCCTCTGCCTTTCTGCAAATGAGGGAGTTAAGAGCAATAGTTTTGAGGTCAGACATACCTCAGCCATTTGCTACCTGTCTGACATGAGGCAAGTTCCTTCATTTCTCTGAGCTCTGGTTTCTTAATAACAGTACTTACCTTGTGGTGTTTTGTGAGGATGAAATGAGGTAAAGTATGTATGTAAAGCAACTAGCACTTTGTTGGAGTTAGGGGATCCATAGCTGCTGCTGTTAATTTTCTTGTTTCTGACTATTCTACTAATTGTCTGCCTGCTCCCTTTTCTCTCTTCTCCCTTTAACTGTTCAATATTTCTAATGACTGGGTTCTCCTTACATTTGCTCATTTACATTTACTCACTGTTAATTGCCTCTTGTTTTGGCAATTATATTTTAAATTCTCAAGCTTTTTCTTGTTCTCGGTTTCTTGCTTGTAGTAATCTGTCCATGTTTTATAGATGCAAAGGTCATCTCCAATCACTCTAAAGAAAACAATTAAATTTTAAAAATTCTCTTTTGTTTCCAGAATTATCTGTATTCCAGGGTCTTTTAGTTTTTCCTGTTTGCTCAATTATTATCCCTTCTGTGCTTATTGAAATTTTATCTGTTTTTTTCTAGGCCCACCTCAAATGCCACATCCTCCATAATGTCATCCTTAATCCCCCAAATTAGAAGCAAATTTTCCTTTCCTCCTTCACTTCTGTAACCCTTGGTTTGAATCTTTTTATTACATAGCACCATATATTGTATACCTAAGTGCTTGTTTTTTGTGGCTCAATTTGACTTTCTTCTTGGAGTATAAATCCCTGGAGGTCAAGAACTGTGCTATACATGCTAGCCTCCCTGTGGGTATTTTGTATGGGGCTCCTTGCCTTTATGGGGGCAGGGAGGGACTTTACTGGTCACCACCACAGTGTGAGACTCATGTAAGAATGAAGTAAGAATGTCCTGGTAGATCAAGGATTGCAGTGGTTGATGGAGAAGGTGGTAGATCTTTTCTAGAAATCTTTACAAGTGGCTGTGTCCTCACTGGACTGAGATGAGTGGAGACTTGCCACAAAATGAACTGTAGCGATTCTCTAAGGATAATGTCTGTGGGTCCCGAGCCTGCATTGCTGGGATGCCCTGCCCCCCTGTAGCAAACGGCCAATAGCTTCAAAGTACATGTGTCAGCAGGGGCCTGGCTGAGTAAGGCCTCAGCAGTGGGTTTGGACCACATCAGGTTTTCTTCAGAGGGGATTAACACGTATCTGAATGTTTTCACCCAAACTACCCCGCAGGGAAATCCTTCACAACAAACATCATAGTACAAATGACAAGCTTGCCTTTTTTTTTTTTTCTGAGGCCTGTCAGTCTCACACATACAACACAAGGCAAGGCCAAGGCCAAGACCTGACTGATTCGACTGCTAAGAATACAGTGAGCCACTTTTAGATTTAGACAGTTTAGTACTTACATGGGCAGTGAAAAGAAGAATAAGCTGAAAGTGCCAGCTTTCTGTGGTCATCGCTCCAAACACTAAAAAGGATGACCCGGAAACAAGAGGAGGCCTATGACTGCAGTGCAAGTTGGGCACCCCATTGCTGAGAAGCCCGATCTAGGCTGCCACAAAGTAGTTTTATATTCTGCATAATATATATTTATATAAATTTATATTAGAAATTATATTTTGGGACTTCCCCTGCGGTCCAGTGATTAACACTCTGTCCTTCCACTGCAGGGGGCGCGGGTTCGATCCCTGGTCAGGGAACTAGGATCCCACGTGCTGCATGGCGTAGACAAAAAAAAAAAAAAAGATTCTCGAAATTTTATTTTATATTTATATAAAATTTATATTTTATAAATGTATGTTTATATATTATATATTAAAGCAGTTAGATATTCTGAGAAGGCAAGGCAGAAAACTCCATACCTCACTGGGGCCCGGGAGGCAAAAAGAAATAGTCTCATGATAGCCTCCAGGGCGGGGGGTGGGGTGGGAGGGGAGTGTGGGGGTGAGGGGTGAGGGGGAAGGTACACCAGTGGGAGACGGCCTCATAGTAGCTCCTTACAGGCCTCCTCCCATCCTCTCATGTACCAGGAGGATCACAAAACATTGCACAAGACTCAGGCTGCAGTTCCACCCTTTGCCTGCGTGATGTATGTGAACGTGCTCAAGGCTACCAGGGTGCCGTGGCAGAGCTGCTCCCCAACACGGCTCATTGGTGCCTTCTCTGGAGCCCAGTCACATGTTGGCTGATAGTAACTTTGGTTTCTGCGTATAGAAAAGTTCTGAAGAGCACCCACCCACCTCCCACTGCAGCCCCCCCCCCCCCCACACACACACATACCTTCTTTTCTAGATTCAGAGTTTAGGTAGTTGCCAGAAAAACTATCTATACATTATGCCCTCATTCTTATTTTTCATCCTGACCATTATGCTCCCTACTCAAGTTAGGCTGATTCACTTCCTTGCTTCCTCATCCAGGGTTCTTTCATCATAAGAAATATCTAAGAATCTTCCTAATCAGGACAGGGATTGGCCTCTGAATCCGGGTCTCCTTGAGCCTGGCCTCTCTGGTTTGCTCTCTTGCTCACTTTATCCTGAACATTTGCTTTCCACAGATCTTCAGGAACACACATATGGCTTTTGACCAGAGGCCTTTCCCTACACTTTGTCACACATGTCCTTGTTGTTCCTGACTGCTTTGCCCAGCCTTGGAGCCCCAGCTTGACTGGGCTGTCAAACTGAGATCCTACAGCTTTTCACTCTCCTGCCTGGTTTCTGTTCCGTTGTTCTACCTTGACCTTGGGCTCACATGTGTTTCTTTTAAAATTTAATTTAATTTAATTTAATTTGTTTTTTTATACAGCAGGTTCTTATTAGTCATTGATTTTACACACATCACTGAATACATGTCAATCCCAATCGCCCAATTCATCCCACCACCATCCCCACCCCCCACCGCTTTCCCCCCTTGGTGTCCATACGTCTGTTCTCTACATCTGTGTCTCAACTTCTTCCCTGCAAACCGGTTCATCTGTACCATTTTTCTGGATTTCACATACATGCGTTAATATACGATATTTGTTTTTCTCTTCCTGACTTACTTCACTCTGTATGACAGTCTCTAGATCTATCCACGTCTCAACAAATGACCCAATTTCGTTCCTTTTAATGGCTGAGTAATATTCCATTGTATATATGTACTACAACTTCTTTATCCATTCATCTGTCAATGGGCATTTAGGTTGCTTCCATGACCTGGCTATTGTAAATAGTGCTGCAATGAACATTGGGGTGCATGTGTCTTTTTGAATTATGCTTTTCTCTGGGTGTATGCCCAGTAGTGGGATTGCTGGGTCGTATGGTAATTCTATTTGTAGTTTTTTAAGGAACCTCCATACTGTTCTCCATAGTGGCTGTATCAATTTACATTCCCACCAGCAGTGCAAGAAGGTTCCCTTTTCTCCACACCCTGTCCAGCATTTGTCGTTTGTAGATTTTCTGATGATGCCCATTCTAACTAGTGCTAGGTGATATCTCATTGTAGTTTTGATTTGCATTTCTCTAATAATTAGTGATGTTGAACAGCTTGTCATGTGCTTCTTGGCCATCTGTATGTCTTCTTTGGAGAAATGTCTATTTAGGTCTTCTGCACATTTTTGGATTGGGTTGTTTGTTTCTTTAATATTGAGTTGCATGAGCTGTTTATCACATGTGCTTCTTGATTCCTGCCCAGATGCCAACCTATTGCCTCGTCTAGAGACTCATTTTGATGTATTGATGGTTCTCTGGATCTTGGGTTTCTGCCCTGGGTCTTCCTGCATGTGTTCTCAGGTTACCAGCTTTCATAAAGCGACATGTTGAAAGAGTCTAATCTAGTACAGTGAGGCTATGAACCATGTGTAAGTCCTGACCAAAATCTGTGCTCTAATAGGACACCACTGTATTTGTATTATTGCTTTAGCGTCAATCCTATGATGTAGGACTTCCTCTTTCTGTTAGATACTGCAGTTAGGGCTGCTTAAAATAAGTAGGGTATACTCCAGCTCTGCTCTCTTGGAGGTCATACCCTGACAGACAGTACTTAGTTAGGACAGGGGAGTTTGGTATGAAGAGTCACCAGGTTTTCACTCCCTCTACTATGAATGAATGGATTAGTGGTGATTCTTTCCAGGGATGGCTATCTTTTTTTAAAGACTTAATTTCTTTAGAGCAGTTTTAAGTTCACAGGAAAATTCAGAGGGAAGTGCAGAGAATTCCCTTCCCATAGACCTCTGTGCCCCGCCACATGCACAGCTTCCCTCCCCCGTCAGCATCCCCCACCAGAGGGGTACATTTGTTACCACTGATGAACCTACACTGACACATCACAATCACCCAGAGTCCATAGTTTACCTTAGAGTTCACCGTCAGTGTTGTTCATTCTGTGTGTTTGGACAAGTGTATAGTGACATGTATCCATCATTATAGTATCAAACAGAGTATTTTCACTGCCCTAAAACTCCTCTGTGCTCCACCTATTCATCCTTCCCTCCATGTCTCCCTGCAACCCCTGGAAACCACTGATCATTTGACTGTCTCTATAGTTTTGCCTTGTCCAGAATGTCATATAGTTAGAATCATACAGTATGTAGCCTTTTCAGATTAGATTCTTTCACTTAGTAACATGCATTTAAGGTTCCTCCATGTCTTTTAATGGCTTGGTAGCTTATTTATTTTTGGCTCTGAATAGTATTTCCTTGTCTGGATGTACCACAGTTTATTTATCCATTCATCTACTGAAGGACATCTTGGATGCTTCCAAGTTTAGGCAATGATGAATAAAGCTCCTATAAACATCTGTGTGGAGGTTTTTGTGTAGACATAAGTTTTTAACTCCTTTAGGCAAATACCAAGGAGCACAATTGCTGCATTGTATGGCAAGAATATATTTAGTTTTGTAAGAAACCACCAAACTGCCTTCCAAAGTGACTGTAGCATGTAACATTCCCAGCAGCAGTGAATGAGAGTTCCTGCTGCTCCACATCCTCACCAGCATTTGTTGCTATCAGTGTTCCGGATTTTGGCCATTCTAATAGGTGTGTAGTGGTATCTAGTTGTTTTAATTCACATCTGTCTGATGACATATGATGTGGAACATCTTTTCATACACTGAGCAGATTATTTAAAAACAATCTTGGGGGCATCCAGTTATGGTTGGGGTTGAGAGCAGCGACTCATTATTCATCTATCCATCCATTCATTTATTCAACAATATTTACTGAGTATTTTCTATGGACCAGGCACTGTTCTAGGCCCATAAGTGAATGAAACAGGCACTATTTGAAATTCTCATGAAATTCTAGTTGGTGATATGGAGGGAAGAAAACATTAAACAAGTAAACAAAAATAAATCAGATGAAATCAGGTACTGACAAGTATTATAAAGAAGGTAAATTGGCGATGTGCTAGAGTAGACACATGCTAGATAGGAAAGGCCTGTCTGAGAAGGGGTTATAGGATTTATATAAATTTCAAGAGGAATAGCATTCTAGGCAGAGGAAATAGCTAGTATTGAGGCAACGAGCTGGGACTCAGCATTCTAGGCAGAATATAAATAAAGCCATGGTGTCTCAGTCTTCACAGAAGGCTGTGGTTGTGGGTTTTGGAAGGGGAGGAGATGGCACTGTGAGGGCATCTCAAATAGACTTCCTTTCATCAACATCCCTCCAAACGTATAAGGACTCGGATAGCTGACAGGCCCCTTGCCCAGACACAGAGGAAACTGAAAGTGAGGCTTTCAGTTTCCGACATCCATTCTGATGTTCAGGAGTTGGCAGAGATGATTGTGAATCCACTTTTAGGAGTCAGGAAAGCATGACTTTTATTCCTTTCCTCCATCTCTCTCTCTCTCTCCTTCTCTCCCTCTCTCTCTCTCTCACCCCTCCCTTCCCTCTTCTCTCTTCTCTCTATATACATTTAGTGAAAGAAGTTGACAGGTTAATTCACACTAAAATGTTAGTGGTTGTATGTGATTCCTCCTGTGGGTATTTGCCTTTTTAAAGAAGACTCCTGGGGAAAAGGCAACAAATACAGGAATGCATGAATGAAATGACTGTCATTTTCTCAAAACAAGGTATGTTGGAATTTCAAACCCTGGGTTGGCTAAGTAAAGGAGAAATCCCCTTTAAATCTATTAACATCTCTCATGTACATTTTCCAGATTCAAGATGTCTCATGTCTGTACCTGCAGCAAGACTCCTTGCTAACATGCTGTCCTTGTCCTAGATCGGGAGGTGGTTCTAGATGTGTGCATAGCAGCCTCTGGGGATCATCCACATTTTCCATCTGCTGCTGGAACCCTTTTTAAAAAAAATATTATTTATTTATTTTTGGCTGCGTTGGGTCTTTGCTGCTGCGTGTGGGCTTTCTCTAGTTGCGGCGAGCGGGGGCTACTCTTCGTTGCGGTGCACGGGCTTCTCATTGCAGTGGCTTCTCTTGTCACGGAGCATGACCTCTAGGTGCATGGGCTTCAGTAGTTGTGGCACATGGACTCTAGAGTGCAGGCTCAGTAGTTGTGGTGCATGGGCTTAGTTGCTCCACGGCATGTGGGATCTTCCCCGACCAGAGCTCGAATTCTTAACCACTGTGCCACCAGGGAAGCCTGAGCCCCTTTTCTTGAACCTTGGTTTCCTGCCTGAAGAAAGGAACAATTTCTACCCTCTCCCCATGAGCTTGGAAGGCTGACAGAGAAAATTAAGATCATTGCCATCAAGTTTTTATCTGCTCTAAGCAAAATCAGGAAACCAAGAAATAAAGGCACAGCTCAGCAATAGCTTCTGAGTGGGTAACATGGGAGAAGTTTTTCTTAAATCCTTTTCCCATGTACCTTCCCACCCACATGTTCTTAGTCAGATTTATTTTTTGCATATCAGTTTCTGAGGATGACAAGAAACTTGCCCTTTTCTTAACTATGGTTTTCAGAAGCAGATTATGCTGCACTTAGTGGAGACCTCTTAATGGAACCCTCAGAATAAATAATACCCTCCGCTCAGGGAGTGGGTGTTGAATAGAGATTTTAAGACTCATAATGGAGTGTCAAAATAGCCATTGCTGATGTATGGGTCCTTTGTCAATTTTGGAAATGTCACTGGGTAGAGCCACACTCTCCTCTTGTATTAAAATGCCATGATTGAGAAAAGTTCTAAGAAGAACATTCAGCATCTCTTGATATTTAAAAGTCCCACATGGAATGGTGGCCTTTTTCAAAGGTGACTTGGGTTTAGCCTGGAAAGGCAGCTGTCCTCAGAGGAGGGGAGCAGGGCATTTCTCTGGGAGGTGGGTAGGGGGCAGCTCCAGGATGAAAGGAGGAAAAGATTGGCATTTCCCTGGCCTGTGTCTTGAGGTGCTTGTTCTCAAAGGAGCATAGGGTCAGGGTTTTATGATTTCCCTAGAGTAGATGGAGAGACCTCATGACATCAAGCCGTCAGGCAACATTTCCAGGGCTCAGACCTCTGCTATTCTCTCTCTCCTGTTGGAGGAAATTAAAAGTGTGGTCCTCTCACTAGGCCCATGGGCCTGAGGGCAACCTTGCCTTGAGCTGAGCCCCTCTCTTTGGATATTATCTCAATGGCCACACTCAGCAGAGGCCCCCTTAGTGCAACCTTCTCATGAGCAGTGGTTTTGTAGTAATGAGGTTCTGTGATGTGCCTCTTGGGCTATTTAGTGCTCCGTGTAGATCCCCTTTGAACAACAGATACTTATGAATACCCACCCTGTTCATGATACAGTGGGCTAGTTGAAAACCGTATGAAATCTGTTCTTGCTCCTCATGAGTTCAAGAGCCTGTTGGGGAGATTAAAAAACGTGGAATAGAGAAAAATGCAGGTCAGCATAAAATGGGGGGCTAGATCACATGAGTCTGGCTATAGGGCTTAGTAGGGAAGACGAGGGAGAAGTGATATGGGCTGGTGAGGCTAGGAAGGTCTTTCCAGAGAATGCAGGCCTTAAAGCAGGAATAGAACCTGGTCGGGTGAAGAGAAGTGAGTGCATGTGATGCAGAAGGGCCAGCAAAGGCACGGGGGACCGGCCATGGTGTATATATGCATGGGGGCAGTCCGTGGCGGTCCAGCAGTGTTGATGTTTCTGAAGTGGAGTGTCCTCATTGAGGAGTTGTGGGACTGGATACGCATAGGTGTGGCCAGATAATGAGCATCTCAGAAGCCAGAGAAGCTTTGATTTGAACTGTGTTCGTTAAGTTCTTTTGTTTGTAAGGGATAGAGACTCTTTCAAATGATCTGCAGTAAAGAGGTAGGGGATATTGTAAAAGAACTGTAAAGGAGAAAGGGAGTTTAGGGGACTCAAAAATCAGGAAGCAGAGTGCAGTGGAACCTCATGGGAACTGTACTTGGATCCATGGCAGCTTTGGCGACCTCAGCAGCAGGATTTGAGACTTGTCACTGGAGTGTTGTACTAGTAACACCACTCAGCCCTGTTCCCCCCCATTCCTGGCTGCCTTCCTTTCCCGCTCAGCTCAGGTTATTATCCTTTCTATAGTTCCCAGTTTTATTTTACTCATCATCTCTGCTTCCTTATAATTTTGGTTTGTATAGCCCACCAAGGCTCCAGCTTTCTACTTTTCCCCTTAAAGTTCTGACTCTTCCTCATGCCTTCTCTCTAGGCATCCTTTCAGCCTCAGCTCTTGCTTCTCTCCCCACCCCCTCTCCTTCCCTTCCCCCTCACTCATCTCTCTCTCTCCCTCACCCCCCTCCCTCTCTCCCTCTCCCTCTAGTATTTTTAGGCCAAATTTCTTTTTTATTTTTAAGGGAAATATCCAGAGATTTTATTCACGTGTGATTGCATAATCCTTTGAATAGGAATGTGGCGCAAGGTTAGAGGTCAACATTGTTAGGATTACATGCTACTTCAAAAATTCTTGTTAGGCCAAATTTCTGAGAGAGAATCTGACTGTCCTAGTTCATATGTTTGTACCAGGCTCTGTCAGCAGCCCTTGGACCAGGGGCCTATCCTTGGTCCTTTCAGTCCAGGCTTGGGGAGGGGAGGTGATGTCAGAGAAACCATATAAGAGATTGGTCAAGCAGGAGGTGATGGATCCTGGATATGGGTTCTGGCAGTGAGAATGAAGAGGAAAGAATGACTAGAAAAGATATTTCAAAAAAAATTGGTAGGAATCAGTAGCTCACTGACTGCAGGGTAGGTAGAGAGAGGGGAATTAATGGTAAATCCCATGATTTCAGGTCTGGGTGACTAGGAGAATGATAAAGCAAGGAATAAGTGAGCTGGGTCAAGGAGTTAGTTTAGGGGGAAGACAGTGAGTTCTGTTTTTGCCATGTTGAGTATGAGTCAACAGTGGACTCTATTGGCCAACTCGGTGGCCTGTGTTGTGTCCTGTGCTTGGTGACCTCCTTTCCTCCCTAACTTGGACACCCAGTTAGGGTAGAGTCCTAAGTGGCTCAGGTGACTTAAGCCAGGGTCTAGAAGGTATGTGGAGATCTTCTCTGAAAGGGTCTACTTTACTCATTTTCTCCTTCACCCTTAAGTAGCTAATTGGTCCCATGGAGCAATGGTTTTTGCCAGGAGGGCAGAAAGGAAGGCAGATGTGAGGAGACCTTTCCAGTCCTGTGTGAAACTTGATTCTGTTTCGGTTGCTGTTTTCTAAGTCTTCAGAAGGGAGAAAATGAGTAAAGATGTAGAGAAATGAGGTGAAGAAATGGAGAAAGCCTTGAGCAAGTTGGAAACAAGCTACATATTCATGGCTGTCCCATACCCATTTCGAGCAAAGCAGTTCAGAGGAACATGCCAAGTAGAGAGCACACAAGCATGTGACAAGAGACCCAAGTGGAACGAGCTGAAATTAGTTAGGAAGGGTACCCGATGGCTCACAGGTTTGGAGAAAATGCTGAGCAGCCAGGCCTTGGGAAGGACAGGAAATAGGGCAGCCTTGGTGTTGGCCTTCAGGACTGAAAACTAGAGGCTCAAAAGCTGTCAGGATTCTCTCGGCTTCTTGTCTCTGCTTTGCTCTCTGTGTTGGCTCCATTATTATACTGAAGACAGGATTCCCTCTGTGGTGGAGGACATGGCTGCGCTAGCTCTGAGCTCACATACTCACAGCTCTTTGACCAGAGAGGAAGGGATCCTTCTTTGCCAGCTCTAGTCCAGCAAGACTCGGGGAAGTGCTCTGATGGATTTGTCTTGAGTTATGTGCCTAATACCAGATTAATCCCCATGGCCAAGAGTATGGGACCCTATCCATGACCAGTTTTGGAGCAAGCCAAGTTCACTTCTCAGCCAGTTACTATGGCCAGGGATATTGAATCATGTAAAAAGAATGGCAGCTATAGTTTGAGTCACATGCCTAGAGCTGGAGGGGAGGAGGAGTGTTTCTCCAAAAGAAGTGAGGAGAGAAGCAGCACAGATAGGGCCACGGGGGCATCTTTGTGAACCAGCTAGTCACCCCAAATTGTGTTTTTCCATTGCAATTTGTGTTTTTCCATTTAGTAACCTGATGATAATGAAACAAAGTTATAAGGTAAGAAGGCTCACACAGAAACGAAGGTATTAAGGAAGTAACGTACATTTTTTCAGTATCGTCACTTGCCTTCCCTTCCATTGGTGGTCCCACCCCACCAGCACATGCTATGCTCCAGTTATATTGAAATTATTTCAATTCCTTAAAACCACTGTGTTCTTTCTGTTGTTCCTGCAGCTTTACTTCATCTTTCGGGATTCATTTTGGGTGACACTTTCTTTGGGAAAACTTGGCTGTCTACCCCCATCTTCAAATCTGGGTTGGGTGCTTCTTGTATGTGATCTCGTTGCACCCTGCACAACTTCCTGTATTTTGTAATTGCTCTGTTACTTGTCTGTCTCTGCCACTAGACTGTAAGCTCCACGTGGGTGAGGCATTGTCTTTCTCAATCACTACTCTACCTCTACTGCCTAGTGATGTTATCAGATGTGCTGTTGATGCTCAGTGAACATTTGCTGCATGAAATAAGGAAGGAATGACTCCAGTTTCCAGGCTCGAGTGGCAGGGCCGAGTACCCTGAAAGGATCCCAGAACAGTCCAGAAGCAACTAAGAAACAGAATGGCCTTTTTGAAGATGTCTCTTCTGAAATAAAGAAGAGAAAGGAAGGAAAAAAGAAAGTCTTTAGGTGAATAAAGTTTATTACAGCATTTCAGTAAAGGCAAAGGTACTTAGGAGTTTCTAATTCTTTTAGCTTTTGCTTTTGCTAAGTAATGATTTCTTATGATTAAAAGTAAGGGTTGGGCTTCCCTGGTGGCGCAGTGGTTGAGAATCTGCCTGCCAATGCAGGGGACACGGGTTCGAGCCCTGGTCTGGGAAGATCCCACATGCCGCGGAGCAACTAGGCCCGTGAGCCACAACTACTGAGCCTGCGCGTCTGGAGCCTGTGCTCCGCAACAAAAGAGGCCGCGATAGCGAGAGGCCCGCGCACCACGACGAAGAGTAGCCCCCGCTCGCCTCAACTAGAGAAAGCCCTCGCACAGAAACGAAGACCCAACACCCCCCCCCAAAAAAAAGTAAGGGTTAAACTAAATATTTTTATTTTCTTGCTAAATTAACAAGTTAGTAATACATTTTCCCAATAAAACAATTATATCATTATTAGAAAGTGAACCTGCAGGTAAATTGTGTTACAACCCTTATTTTAGTTTTCTACATCTGAAGAAAGCTCATGTGTTGGGTCTAAGTTAGCTTAAGCACCAGTTTTTATGTGGTGGCAGTTGACTGATGTGTCCAAGATGACAATATATTGAAGTGTGGGCCACAGACCGTCTACATCAGGGGTGGGGAGAAGCTGATTGCCATGCTGGTATGAATGCCATGGGGACACTGCCTGTGAGACTCTGGGGATGGTCCAGCAATCTGTGTGCAGCAAGTCCTTCAGGTGAGTGCTGCAGATTTGGCTGTCTTGGTGGTCTCGGTCATGCCCTCATAGGGTTTGCTCAGTCCTGCATGAGCAAGATATGGCACTGGAGTGCCAGGTAGAAGTGAGGTTACCTATGTCAAGGGTTGTGTCTAAATGTGCAAAAGAATTTGAAAAGAAACGGTTAGTTCTGTACCCCCACTAAAATGGCCAGGGGAACCCCCCTGATTGTTTGGCTGACATTAAGCATTCTTTAGAAAGCTAGATGGCATGTGTAGACACAGGCATTGCTTCCAGAAAAGCTCCACGACTAGGCCCATTCCAGGCTGAGGAGCTACTGTCGAAGAGAAGCATAAGGTCATCATTCTAGAAGGTACCTTTTGTCAAGAAGCCTCTTAGTTCCTTCTTGATTTTTGAATTTCCGTTTGTGTGTTAGATTTCTAACAGAAACATTTCCGCTTTAATTTCAAGTCTAGTACAATCGTAGCTGGCATTTTTTTGAATTTTTAATTTAACTTAATTTATTTTTTTATAAGCAGGTTCTTATTAGTTATCCATTTTATAAATATTAGTGTATACATGTCAATCCCAGTCTCCCAGTTCATCCCAGCACCCCCCCCCGCCCCACCTCTTTCCCCCCTTGGTGTCCATATGTTTGTTCTCTACATGTGTGTCTCTATTTCTGCCCTGCAAACCAGTTCATCTGTACCATTTTTCTAGGTTCCACATATATGCGTTAATAATATACGATATGTGTTTTTCTCTTTCTGACTCACTTCACTCTGTATGACAGTCTCTAGATTCATCCACGTCTCTGCAAATGACCCAATTTCGTTCCTCTTTATGACTGAGTAATATTCCATTGTATATATGTACCACATCTTCTTTATCCATTCATCTGTCGATGGGCATTTACGTTGCTTCCATGTCTTGGCTCTTGTAAATAGTGCTGCAATGAACATTGGGGTGCATGTGTCTTTTTGAATTACGGTTTTCTCAGGGTATAGGCCCAGTAGTGGGATTGCTGGGTCATATGGTAGTTCTACTTTTAGTTTTTTAAGGAATCTTCATACTGTTTTCCATAGTGGCTGTATCAATTTACATTGCCACCAACAGGGCAAGAGGGGTCCCTTTTCTCCACACCCTCCCCAGCGTTTGTTGTTGGTAGATTGTCTGATGATGCCCATTCTCACTGGTGTGAGGTGATACCTCATTGTAGTTTTGATTTGCATTTCTCTAATGATTAGTGATGTTGAGCAGCTTTTCATGTGCTTCTTGGCCATCTGTATGTCTTCTTTGGAGAAATATCTATTTAGGTCTTCTGCCCATTTTTGGATTGGGTTGTTTGTTTTTTTAATATTGAGCTGCGTGAGCTGTTTATATATTTTGGAGATTAATCCTTTGTCCATTGATTCATTTGCAAATATTTTCTCCCATTCTGACGGTTGTCTTTTCATCTTGTTTGTAGTTTCCTTTGCTTTGCAAAAGCTTTTAAGTTTCATTAGGTCCCATTTGTTTCATAGCTGGCATTTTTAATTTGGTTAGGGAAAGATCATGGAGCACTTTGTGAAGCTCTCTAATGATACTCTTCGAAACATTCTGGGGATCTCCCACGATCTCTCAGGATTAAGGACAAGCAGTAGGTAGAAATGATAGCACATTCTAATAAATAGTGATTAAAAAATAGCACTGTACTGTGCATTTCTGTGAAGCACTGTTTCTCAAATGATGTTACATAAGGTGTTCTACAAAATGGAAACAGTGGTTCTGCTAACAAAAAGCGTTCTGTTGTTAGAGAAGTTTGCGATGCTGCATACTAGAAGGCCCGTTTAGAGATTTATGATTCATGTTAAGGCTCTGATAAGTCCTGCCATACAGTCATCTGTTTAACTTTGTGTAATCTGTTTTTTTCCTAAATTTAATTAGCCTCTTTCAGTTGACCAGCTTCTTCAAATGGAAGCAAAATGTCCCAAAGGATCAACTAACCCAGATAGGTTTATTGAGCTCAGTGTTTCCCTTCAGACATACAGATCAGGAGGCAGTGGCTAACCTGGGCAGCTCTCCCTCTTACAAGGTTTATGAGCCCAGATGCTATAACTACAGAATCTTCCTTAACCATTGGGGCCAGCTTGAAGGATATCACATTATACTCAGACATGGCCTTGATTTCCAAAGCATCCTTGTAGTAAATAATACCTTACTTTGGTAGAACTTTTAAAAAATTCATTATTACATATAATCCTATCAACATTTATTTGAGGAAGGTATTATCATTCCATTTTAGAGGGCTAAAGAGCTTAAGTATCTGCCCAAGCATGGTAGATATAAGGGATGGGATTTCCCTCCACAATGTGGGTGAGCCTCATCCAATCAGTTGAAAGCTTTAAGAGCAAAAGCTGAGGTTTCCCGGGGAGGAGGAAATTCTGCCTCAAGACTATGATATAGAAATTCTGCCTGAGGATATTCTGCCCTATAAGTTTTGGACTTGCCAGCCTCCACAGTCACTTGAGACAATTCCTTTAAATCAATCTCTTAATATACATATACATGTATATCCTGTCCTGTTTCTTTGGAGAACCCTTATTGATACAGTATCTAAAGTCAAGCTGCTGTCATGCAGTCAGTTTGTATCAGCAGGCTTTCTGTCTGAGGCCTATAGGCTTTAACTACTCTAGGGAACAGTCTGGTGCTGAGAGAAATTTTCCTTATGACATGAGTTTTGTTTGGAAAGGCCTACATTCCCCTTAAAGGGGATTTTCCCAGGGACCCCTACCAAACACTACTTCACTTACACATTCTTATTTGGGAAAGAGAAAACAATGGTTTGTCAGATAGAGTTTTCCTGCCCCAATTCAGGAGAAAATGTCCCAGAATTCCCAGAGGGTTATCTAATATTTCTCTGGGGACTGACAGGGCAACTTGCTCTACCTGCATTATATATATACTGCTTTTTACTGTATTTCAAAGTGCTGTCACAGACGTCATCCTGAACTTTTGACGTAGGTGTGGCAGAGGCTGCTATTTGTGTTCTAATACCAGTTCCCCCTTTCTTCCCTAGTAAAACCCCTCAATATCTTGCTGAGTTAATTGCTACCCAGTTAAGACTACTAGCCCTCCTTCAAGCCAGGGGAGGCCTAGCTTGTTTTAGCAGTGTATGGAGCACTGTGGTTAGGCACACACATTCTGGCATCAGGCTATGTAGGTTTCAGATCTCTGCCTCATCTCTTACTAACTACTAATTTACTTCTCTGTGCCTCAGTTTCTGCATCTGTAAAATGATATGATAACAGTACCTACTATATTGAGTTTCTATGATGAATAAACGAGTTTGTATTGGTAATACCTTTAGAACAGTGCCTAGCACAATAGTAAACACTCTATTATTTGTATTGTTATTTTGGCCAACAAGATGTAGGTGGAAGTGTTGTGTGAGATATCTAGGAAGTGGTGCTCCTTCCTGCTTCCTCACAGCTGGAATGTGGTTGGAGCTTGAACAGTGATCTTTGGAACAGGAGGCAACAAGCTAAGGGATCATGGAATAGCAAGACAGAGCCTGGGGCCCTGATGGATGTGGAGGTACTGCAACAGTCCTGGACTGCCTTTCTCCAGACTTCTCTTCATGAGAGAGAAGCTTCTACTTGTTTAAGATACTGTTGTTATTTTTTGTTGTTATAAGCAGCCAAACTTAATACTGATTCTGTAAGTGTGACAGGAGGTACTACCCTCTTTTTACTGTTGAGAGATTATATACAGTAAAGTTCCCCAGTAAGAGTCAGAATACTGGATTGAGCAGAGGCAGTGGTTAACTTACCCTTATGTAGTCCAGCTTGTGACCTGGTATGAGGGAAATTTGCCAGGCCTGCTTTTGGAGAGAGGTGTCCCTTTTTATCCCAGTCCTGTCCTCACCTTCTTCCTCTAACCCAAGCAGAGCTGCTGGGTCATTAGCTGCCTTTTCCTTCTGTGTGGAAGTCATAAGAAGACTGGGACCACATTGATAATTGTATTGAAGAGGAAGTTAGCACCCTTTGTTTTCCAAGGCAGAGTTATTTTCTAGACTCATTGACCATTTCTATTTCCATTTTTCTTCCTGGAATCTTTCTTTCCCATTTCCCACTACACATTGACTCTAGTTGGCCCTGTCAGGTCCAACCTCCAAATCCATGTCCTTCAGACAACCCTCTCTGATTATTCTAGCTCTTTTTAAACAGCTTATTCTGTGGTTCTAGCAGGGAGATCCAGCTTCTTGCTGCTCCCTGATGGAAGGAAACGTGAGCCTTCATTACCTGGGAAGGTTTGAAACCAACATCTGTGAAGCAATGAAGAAAGAAGGGGTCTCTTCTATGCAGCCAAATTAGCTGAATGAAACATGATGATGAGTGGAGTGATGTGGCACAGACCACCTCCCATCTTAGCTGCCCTTCTTATGTATGGTATCCAGATATCAACTCAAGATTTGGGTTGATGGAGAAGTATTATATTGCCATGTTAACTGAGAACAATTTGGCTTTCCAATTCTTATTGCCTAGGGCCTCCTTTCGCATATCCAAAATATCTTTTGTTTCATAGTCCATCTTTTCTGGAATCCCTTACTTTAGTAGCTCAAAAGAACTGGCAGAGGCTATGAAATGTATTTTTCTTCTCCGTTCCCACCAGCCTCTGTGAGGGGAAGGGAACATATCATTACTGGTATGAAATATGCCTCCTTCTTTAGAATGCAGAAACAGAAAAATTAATTTTGCGTTTAAAAAGGTAACATAAAATCAGTGTTATACTAAGAACGCTTGCTATTTCATGTTTGCTATGGAAAACACTACGTGAAATCCTTTATGTATATTATTTTGTTTCATCATCTCAGCACCATGGGTAGATATTATTACTGTACCTACTTTGCCGATAAGGAAAGAAGCTCAGGAAGGTTAAGTAGCTTGCCCAAAGTCACACAGCTGATATTTGAACTCAGGTCAGTCTGACTCCAAATTCCATGATTTCAACCATATGCTGTACTGCCTCTATTGTCAGTATTCCTTACTTAATCTGTATGATTTAATTAATCATTTGGCAGTGTGATATAGTGGAAACAATGGCTCTGGCATCAGACCTGAATTTGAATCTGAACTTGTTCCCTTGCTAGTGGTTTGACCTTGGGCACACCTACATCATTTAAATAAATGGGTGAATAAATGAATGAATGAATAAACAACATATCTTGCAGCAGAGTGGTGAGGATTAGACGTGAACATGCCCAGCACATAGAAGATACTAGATGAAAGTTTTCTCCATCTTTTCTTCCTTCTCTCACGTGGCTAGCTTGTGTTTTTCCAGTGAGACTCCAAATACCTTCAGGACAAAGGCCATGTCTTTTGTGTCTTGTATAGACTCAGTATAATATACAGTGCTAGGCACATTATAGGAAGTCAATTAATAATTTTTTGTATTAACACTTTTTGTATTTATGTAATACTTTAAAAAATGAATTATATAAAATATTGTATTAGTTTCAGGTGTACAACATAGTGATTCGATATTTTTATACATTATGAAATAATCACCACAATATGACCAGTTACCATCTGTCACCATACTAAGTTGTTACAGTATTATTGACTACATTCCCTATGTGTACATTACATCCTGTGACTTATTTATTTCATAGCTGGAAGTTTGTACCTCTTAATCCCCTTCACCTATTTTGTTCTTTCTTCCTCTCTGGCAACCACCAGTTTGTTCTCTATATTCGAGTCTGCTTCTATTTTGTTTTGTTAGTTCATTTGTTTTGATTTTTAGATTCTATGTATAAATGAAATCATATGGTATTTATTTTTCCTCTGTCTCATTTATTTCACTTAGTATAATACCCTCCAGGTCCATCCATATTGCCACAGATGGCAAGATTTCATTATTTTTTATGGCTGAGTAATATTCCATTGTATATATATGCCACATCTTCTTTATCCATTTATTTATCAATGGACACTTAGGTTGCTTCCATATCTTGGCTATTGTAAACAGTGCTGCAATGAACATAAGAGTGCATATATATTTTTGAATTAGTGTTTCTGTTTTCTTCAGGTAAATACCCAGAAGTTAAATTGCTGAATTGTATGGTAGTTCTGCTTTTAGTTTTTAAAGACTCTCCATATTGTTTACCATAGTTGCTGCATCAATTTACATCCCCACCAATAGTGCATGAGGGTTCCCTTTTCTCCACATCCTCACCAACGCTTGTTGTTTCTTGCCTTTTGTGTTTTTTTTGGTTTTTTTGTTTTTTTTGCGGTACGCGGGCCTCTCACTGTTGTGGCCTCTCCCATTGCGGAGCACAGGCTCCAGACGCGCAGGCTCAGCAGCCATGGTTCACGGGCCCAGACGCTTGGCGGCATGTGGGATCTTCCTGGACCGGGGCACGAACCCGTGTCCCCTGCATCGGCAGGCGGATTCTCAATCACTGCGCCACCGGGGAAGGCCCTGTTTCTTGCCTTTTGGTTAATAGCCATCCTGACAGGTGTGAGGTGGCATCTCATTGTGGTTCTGATTTGTATTTCCCTGCTGATTAGCAATGTTGAATACCTTTTCATGTGCCTGTTGGCCATCTGTATGTCTTCTTTGGAAAAATGTCTATTCAGATTCTCTTTGCATTTAAAAAATTGGATTGTTTGTTTTTTGATATGGAGCTGTATGCGTTCTTTATATATTTTGGATATCAACCGCTTATCAGATATATCATTTGCAAATATATTCTCCCATTCAGTAGGTTGCCTTTCCATTTTGTTGATGGTTTCCTTTGCTGTGTAAACACTTTTTAGTTTTGCTTCTGCTGCCCTTGCCTGAGGAAAGAGATTTAAAAAATATTGATAAGACTATGTCAAATAGTGTATTGCCTATGTTTTCTTCTAGGAGTTTTATGGTTTCAGGTCTTACATTTAAGTGTTTCATATATTTTGAGTTTATTTTTGTGTATGGTTTAAGAAAATGGTCCAGTTTCATTCTTTTGCATGTAGCTGTCTAGTTTTCCCAGCACCATTTATTGAAGGGAGTGTTTTTTCCCTATCATATATTCTTGCCTCTTTTGTCATAGATTAATTGACCATATGAGCATGGGTTTATTTCTGGACTCTCTATTCTGTTCCATTGATTTATGTGTCTGTTTTTGTGTCAGTACCATACTGTTTTGATTACTATAGATTTGTAGTATAGTTTCAATTCTGGGAGCATGATACCTCCAGTTTTGTTCTTCTTTCTGAAATGTTACTTTGGCAATTCAGGGTCTTTTTGTGGTTCCGTACAAATTTTAAGATCATTTGTTCTAGTTCTGTGAAAAATACCATTGGTATTTTGATAGGGATTGCATTGAATCTGTAGATAGCTTTGGATAGTATGGACATTTTAATGATACTGATTCTTCCAATCTATGAGCACAATATATCTTTCCATTCATTTGTGTCATCTTCAGTTTCTTCTATCAGTGTCTTTTAGTTTTCAGTGTATAGCTCTTTCACCTCCTTGGTTAAATTTATTCCTAGTTATTTTATTCTTTTTAATACAATTGTAAATGGGATTGTTTCCTTCATTTCTCTTCCTGATAGTTTGTTATTAGTATATAGAAATGCAACCAATTTCTGTATGTTAACCTTGTATCCTGCCACTTTACTGAATTCATTTATTAGTTCTAATATATATATATATATATATATATATATATATATATATGTATTTCTTGGTGGGGTCTTTGGGGTTTTCTATATATAGTATCATGTCACCTGCAAAAAGTGACATTTTACGTCTTTCTTTCCAATTTGGATGGCTTATGTTTGTTTTTCTTGACTAATTGCTGTGATTAGGACTTCCAATACTAAGCTGAATAAAAGTGATGAGAGTGGGCATCCTTGTCTTATAATACTTTAAAAAATTAATTTCTATTGGAGTATAGTTGCTTTACAATGTTGTGTTGGTTATCTATTTTAACTATAGCACTGTGTACATGTAAATTGCAAACTCCCAGTCTATTCTTTTCCCCCATCCTACCCCCCAGTAACCGTGAATTCATTCTCTAAGTCTGTGAGTCTGTTTCTGTTTTGTAAATAAGTTCATTTGTATCAACTTTTTTAAGATTCTGCATATCATATATTTTTTTTCTGATTTTAGTCTTTTTTTAACATCTTGATTTGAGTATAATCGCTTTACAATGTTGTTTACAATATCAGAATTGTTTTTGCTGTATAATGAAGTGAATCAGCTATATATGTACATATATCCCCATATCCCCTCCCTCTTGTGCCTCCCTCCCGCCCTCCCTATCCCACCCTTCTAGGTGGACACAAAGCACCAAGCTGATCTCCCTGTGCTATGTAGCTGCTTCCCACTAGCTATCTATTTTACATTTGGTAGTGTATATATGTAAGTGATACTCTCTCATTTCGTCCCAGCTTACCCTCAACCACCCCACCCTGTGTCCTCAAGTCCATTCTGTACTTCTGCATCTTTTTTCCTGTCCTGCCCCTAGGTTCATCAGAAAAATTGTTTTAAGATTCCATATATATATGTTAGCATATGGTATTTGTTTTTCTCTTTCTGACTTACTTCACTCTGTATGACAGACTCTAGGTCTATCCACCTAACTACAAATAACTCAATTTAATTTCTTTTTATGGCTGACTAATATTCCATTGTATATATGTGCCACATCTTCTTTATCCATTCATCTGTCGATGGACACTTAGGTTGCTTCCATGTCCTGGCTATTGTAAATAGTGCTTCAGTGAACATTGTGGTACATGACTCTTTTTGAATTATGGTTTTCTCAGGGCATATGCCCAGTAGTGGGATTGCTGGGTCTTATGGAAGTTCTATTTTTAGTTTTTTAAGGAACCTCCATGCTGTTCTCCATAGTGGCTGTATCAATTTACATTCCCACCAACAGTGCAAGAGGGTTCCCTTTTCTCCACACCCTCTCCAGCATTGATTGATAGTAGATTTTTTGATGATGGTCATTCTGACCAGTGTGAGATGATATCTCATTGTAGTTTTGATTTGCATTTCTCTAATGATTAAAGATGTTGAGCATTCTTTCATTTGTTTGTTGGCAATCTGTATTTCTTCTTTGGAGAAATGTCTGTTTAGGTCTTCTGCCCATTTTTGGATTGGGTTGTTTGTTTTTTTTTGTTTTTTTGATATTGAGCTGCATGAGCTGCTTGTATATTTTGGAGATTTATCCTTTATCACTTGCTTTGTGTGAAAATATTGTCTCCCATTCTGAGGGTTGTCTTTTTTTTAACATCTTTATTGGAATATAATTACTTTACAATGGTGTGTTAGTTTCTGCTTTATAACAAAGTGAATCAGTTATACATATACATATGTCCCTATATCTCTTCCCTCTTGCAACTCCCTCCCTCCCACCCTCCCTAACCCAACCCTCAAGGTGATCACAAAGCACAGAGTTGATCTCCCTGTGCTATGTGGCTGCTTCCCACTAGCTATCTATTTTACATTTGGTAGTGTATATATGTACATGCCACTCTCTCACTTTGTCCCAGCTTACCCTTCCCCCTCCCTGTATCCTCAAGTCCATTCTCTAATAGGTCTGCATCTTTATTCCCGTCTTGCCCCTAGGTTCTTCATGACCATATTTTTTCTTAGATTCCATATATATGTGTTAGTATATGGTATTTGATTTTCTCTTTCTGACTTACTTCACTCTGAATGACAGCCTCTAGGTCCATCCACCTCACTACAGATAACTCAGTTTCGTTCCTTTTTATGGCTGAGTAATATTCCATTGTATATATGTACCACATCTTCTTTATCCATTCATCTGTTGATAGACACTTAGGTTGCTTCCATGTCCTGGCTATTGTAAATAGAGCCGCAATGAACATTGTAGTACATGACTCTTTTTGAATTATGGTTTTCTCAGGGTATATGCCCAGTAGTGGGATTGCTGGGTCATATGGTAGTTCTATTTTTATTTTTTAAGGAACTTCCATACTGTTCTCCATAGTGGCTTTGTCAATTTACATTCCCACCAACAGTGCAAGAGAGTTCGCTTTTCTCCACACCCTCTCCAGCATTTATTGTTTGTAGATTTTTTGATGATGGCCATTCTGCCTGGTGTGAGATGATACCTCATTGTAGTTTTGATTTGCATTTCTCTAATGATTAATGATGTTGAGCATTCTTTCATGTGTTTCTTGGCAATCTGTATATCTTCTTTGGATAAATGTCTATTTAGGTCTTCTGCCCATTTTTAGATTGGGTTTTTTTCTTTGGGTGGTACGTGGGCCTCTCACTGTTGTGGCCTCTCCTGTTGCAGAGCACAGTCTCTGGACGCACAGGCCCAGCAGCCATGGCTCACGGGCCTACCCGCTCCACGGCATGTGGGATCTTCCCAGACCAGGGCATGAACCCGTGTCCCCTGCATTGGCAGGCGGACTCTCAACCACTGCGCCACCAGGGAAGCCCTGTTTTTTTGATATTGAGCTGCATGAGCTGCTCTTAAATTTTGGAGATTAATCCTTTGTCAGTTGCTTCATTTGAAAATATCTTCTCCCATTCTGAGGGTTGTCTTTTCATATTGTTTATGGTTTCCTTTGCTGTATAAAAGCTTTTAAGTTTCATTAGGTCCCATTTGTTTATTTTTGTTTTTATTTCCATTTGTCTAGGAGGTGGGTCAAAAAGGATCTTGCTGTGATTTATGTCATAGAGTGTTCTGCCTATGTTTTCATCTAAGAGTTTGATGGTGTCTGGCCTTACATTTAGGTCTTTAATCCATTTTGAGTTTATTTTTGTGTATGGTGTTAGGGAGTGTTCTAATTTCATTCTTTTACATGTAGCTGTCCAATTCTCCCAGAACCACTTATTGAAGAGGCTGTCTTTTCTCCACTGTATATTCTTTCCTCCTTTATCAAAGATAAGGTGACCATATGTGTGTGGGTTTATCTTTGGGCTTTCGATCCTGTTCTGTTGATCTCTATTTCTGTTTCTGTCCCAGTACCATAATGTCTTGATGACTGTAGCTTTGTAGTATAGTCTGAAGTCAGGAAGCCTGATTCCTCTAGCTCCGTTTTTTTCTCAAGATTGCTTTGGCTATTTGGGGTCTTTTGTGTTTCCATAAAGATTGTGAAATTTTTTGTTCTAGTTCATTGTGAAAAATGCCATTGGTAGTTTGATAGGGATTACACTGAATCTGTAGATTGCTCTGGGTAGTAGAGTCATTTTCACAATGTTGATTCTTCCCATCCAAGAACATGGTATATCTCTCCATCTGTTTGTATCATCTTTAATTTTTTTCATCAGTGTCTTATAGTTTTCTGCATACAGGTCTTTTGTCTCCTTAGGTAGGTTTATTCCTAGGTATTTTATTCTTTTTATTGCAGTGGCAAATGGGAGTGTTTCCTTAATTTCTCCATCAGATTTTTCATTGTTAGTGTATAGGAATGCAGGAGATGTCTGTGCATTAATTTTGCATCCTGCTACTTTACCAAATTCATTGATTAGCTCTAGTAGTTTTCTGGTGGCATCTTTAGGATTCTCTATGTATAGTTTCATGTCACCTGCAAACAGTGACAGTGTTACTTCTTCTTTTCCTATTTGGATTCCTTTTATTTCTTTTTCTTCTCTGATTGCCGTGTCTAAAACTTCCAAATTGTGTTGAATAATAGTGGTGAGAGTGGGCAACCTTGTCTTGTTCCTTATCTTAAAGGAAATGGTTTCAGTTTTTCACCATTGAGAATGATGTTGGCTGTGGGTTTGTCATATATGGCCTTTATTATGTTGAGGTAGGTTCTCTCTATGCCCACTTTCTGGAGAGTTTTTATCATAAATGGTGTTGAATTTTGTCAAAAGTGTTTTCTGCATCTATTGAGATGATCATATGGTTTTTATTGTTCAGTTTGTTAATATGGTGTATCACATTGATTGACTTACATATATTGAAGAATCCTTGCATTCCTGGGATAAACCCCACTTAATCATGATATATGATCCTTTTAATGTGCTGTTGGATTCTGTTTGCTAGTATTTTGCTGAGGATTTTTGCATCTATGTTCATCAGTGATATTTGGCCTGTAGTTTTCTTTTTTTGTGACATCTTTGTCTGCTTTTCGTACCAGGGTATGGTGGCCTCGTAGAATGAGTTTGGGAGTGTTCCTCCCTCAGCTATATTTTGGAAGAGTTTGAGAAGGATAGGTGTTAGCTCTTATCTAAGTGTTTGATAGATTTCACCTGTGAAGCCATCTGGTCCTGGACTTTTGTTTGTTGGACGATTTTAATCACAGTTTCAATTTCAGTGCTTGTAATTGGTCTGTTTATATTTTCTATTTCTTCCTGGTTAGTCTCGGAAGATTGTGCTTTTCTAAGAATTTGTCCATTTCTTCCAGGTTGTCCATTTTATTGGCATATAGTTGCTTGTAGTAATCTCTCATGATCCTTTGTATTTCTGCAGTGTTAGTTGTTCTCCTTTTTCATTTCTAACTCTATTTTTTTTTTTTTTTTTTTTTTTTTTGGTACGCGGGCCTCTCACTGCTGTGGCCTCTCCCATTGCAGGGCACAGGCTCCGGACGCGTAGGCCCAGCGGCCATGGCCCACGGGCCCAGCTGCTCCGCGGCATATGGGATCCTCCCAGACCGGGGCCCGAACGCGTGTCCCCTGCATCGGCAGGTGGACTCCCAACCACTGCGCCACCAGGGAAGCCCTCTAACTCTATTGATTTGAGTCTTCTCCCTTTTTTTCCTTGATGAGTCTGGCTAATGGTTTATCAATTTTGTTTATCTTCTCAAAGAACCAGCTTTTAGTTTTATTGGTCTTTGGTATTGTTTCCTTCATTTCTTTTTCATTTATTTCTGATCTTATCTTTGTATTTCTTTCCTTCTGCTAACTTTGGGTTTTTGTTGTTGTTGTTCTTTTTTCTCTAATTGTTTTAGGTGGAAGTTTAGGTTGTTTATTTGAGATGTTTCTTGTTTCTTGAGGTAGGATTGTATTGCCATACATTTCCCTCTTAGAACTGCTTTTGCTGCATCCCATAGGTTTTGGGTTGTTGTGTTTTCATTGTCATTTGTTTCTAGGGTTTTTTTTTTTTGCGAAACACGGGCCTCTCACTTTTGTGGTGTCTCCCGTTGTGGAGCACAGGCTCCAGACGCACAGGCTCAGTGGCCATGGCTCATGGGCCTACCCGCTCCATGGCATGTGTGATCTTCCCAGACTGGGGCACGAACCCGTGTCCCCTGCCTCGGCAGGTGGACTCTCAACCACTGTGCCACCAGGGAAGCCCCGTTTCTAGGTATTTTTTGATTTCCTCTTTGATTTCTTCAGTGATCTCTGTTTATGTAGTAGTGCATTGTTTAACCTCCATGTGTTTGTATTTTTTACAGTTTTATTTCCTGTAGTTCATATCTAGACTTATAGCATTGTGGTCGGAAAAGATACTTGATAGGATTTCAATTTTCTTAAATTTACCGAGGCTTGATATGTGACCCAAGATATGATGTATCCTGGAAAATGTTTCATGTGCACTCGAAAAGAGAGTGTATTGTGTTGTTTTTGGATGCAATGTCCCGTAAAAATCAATTAGGTCCATCTGATCTAATGTGTCATTTAAAGCTTGTGTTTCCTTATTTATTTTCGTTTTGGATGATCTGTCCATTGGTGAAAGTGGGGGTGTTAAAATCCCCTACTATTACTGTGTTACTGTCGACTTCCCCTTTTATGGCTGTTAACATTTGCTTTATATTTGTAGTACCTTTTTAAAGAAGTCTCTTATATTAGAATTTGATGCCTATAAAATATTTTAAGAGGTTTCTCTCCATTTTGGAAGCAAATAATTAACTGGAAAGTGCTGTCTTGGTCCTCTTTGTAGTGTGTGAAAATAGCATAAGCTTGTTTCTTTTTTTTTTTTTTTCCGGTATGCGGGCCTCACACTGTTGTGGCCTCTCCCGTTGCAGAGCACAGGCTCCGGAAGCACAGGCTCAGTGGTCATGGCTCACGGGCCCAAGCCACTCCGCGGCATGTGGGATCTTCCCGGACTGGGGCACGAACCCATGTCCCCTGCATTGGCAGGCGGATTCTCAACCACTGCGCCACCAGGGAAGCCCGCATAAGCTTGTTTCTAAATGCTTTATCAATTTATTTTCTAATTTATAACATGGGAGATGAGTAATTATTGTCAAAAGCATCTCCATTTAGCTTACATTTTTCATGTGGTCTCCCAAAATGAGAGTTAGTTTTTGGTTTGAGAATAACTTTGGAAACCCTTGGATAGTCCATTTTCTTTATGGCCATCTTTAGGGCATTAAAAACAGTTAGTTCACTCAGATGATTAGTCACATTAAAAAAAAAATTAGCCAATCTATTTGTCTGAGTGAATCGTCTCTTTCACTAGGTTAATTCACAGAGTGTTTAATTAAAGTTACTGAGGGCATACATCTTGATATTTTAGCGTCTTGTGTTTAAATCAGTAATATGAGATCTTTAAAGAGAGGTTAAGAGACATGGAGGATAGATTTAAGGAAACCATAAACAAAATGAAGAGACAGCCTACAGAATGGGAGAAAATATTTGCAAATGATGTGACCGACAAGGGGTTAATCTCCGAAATATACAAACAACTCATACAGTTCAAAATAAAAAAAAAAACCAAACAACCCAATCAAAAAATGGGCAGAAGATATAAATAGACATTTCTCCAAAAAAGACATGCAAATGGCCAAAAGGCACATGAAAAGATGCTCAGCATCAGTAATTATTAGAGAGATGCAAATCAAAACTACAATGAGGTATCACCTAATACTGATCAGAATGGCCATCATCAAAAAGTCTACAAATAATAAATGCTGGAGAGAGTGTAGGAAAAAAGGAACCCTCCTACACTGTTGGTGGGAATGTAAATTGGTACAGCTACTATGGAGAACAGTATGGAGGTTCCTCAAAAAACTAAAAATAGAGCTACCATATGATCCTGCAATCCCACTCCTGGGAATATATCAGGAGAGAAAACATAGTTTGAAAAGATACATGCACCCCGATGTTCATTGCAGCACTATTTATTATAGCTAAGACATGGAAGTAACCTAAATGTCCATGGGCAGATGAATGAATAAAGAAGATATTGTACATATATACAGTGGAATATTACTCAGCCATAAAAAAGAATGAAATAATATCATTTGCAACAACATGGATGGACCTAGAGATTATCATAATAAGTGAAGTAAGTCAGACAGAGAAAGACAAATATATGATATCACTAATATGTGGAATCTAAAAAAATGATACAAGTGAACTTATTTACAAAACAGAAACAGACTCACAGACTTAGAAAAGAAATGTATGGTTACCAAAGGGGAATGGGGGGAGGAGAGATGAATTAGGAGGGTGGGATTAACATTATACAGTACTATATATAAAACAGATAACCAACAAGGACCTACTATGTAGCACAGTGAACTATACTCAATATTTTGTAATAACCATAAGGGAAAAGAATCTGAAAAAAAGTGTATGTATGACTGAATCTCTTTGCTGTATACCTGAAACTAACTCAACCTTGTAAATCAACTATACTTTAATAAAAATACTTTTTAAAAATTTTAAATTTTAAATAAATAAAAGGTCCAAATTATGTCTAAAATGAGTTCTAAAAGGAAAAACTAGAGAGAATGGGGGGAGAGGCAATTTTTAAAGAAAATGATTGAAAATTTTTCAGAATTGATGAATGACATGAGCCTTTAGATTCAGCAGGCAAGAATCCTGAGTAGAATGAATAAAAAGAAATTTGCTTTCTAGACACACCATGGTGAAATTGCAGAACACCAAAGACAAAACCTCTTAAGATTAACTTGCTCAAGATCATAGAGCTAGTAAGTGGTGAAGTCAGTATTCAAATCGAGTGTTTTCAATCACTTTTACCAAATCGTTTATTCACAAGCTCTCATTTACAGATGAGGTAATGGAGGTCAAAAGATGGCAGAGATTTGCCTTGGGAGTTTAATGGTAGTAGGTTTTGAAGTTACACTGGCCCCTTTACCTCAGAAGTCGGAGAATCCTCGTTGTGAGTGGTAAGAGGAACCATGCTGTTCCTTGCAAACAACAAATCATGAATTTTGTACTGTTGTTTCCAGTATGATCAACAGACACTACACAAGATAGTTAACAAGAACGTCTGGACCGTTACATAGTGCTTACCGTGTGACAGATGTTTTTCTAAGTTTTTAGCATATATTAACCTGTTTATTTCTCATACCAACTCAATGAGTCACGTACTAGTTTTATCACAGTTTTTGGGATGAGGAAACTAAGGCTCAAAGGGGAAGTGATTTGCCAAGGTCATAAGACTAGTAAGTAGAAGAGCCAGGACTTACATGCTACATTGTTTGGCTGCAGAGTCCTAAACCTCTACACAGTGTAGCTCAACAAAATAAATAAACAAAAAATAAGTCAGGAACTGTCTCTCTCTTGTTCACTGCTGAATCCCTATCACCCAGTAAAATGACTGGCTGATAATAGATACTCAATAAATATTCATTACATTAATACAGGAATAAATAAGTGAATAAACATTGGTTTGCAATGAATATCCAGTGTGGCTATATGGACTGAACTGTCCCATTACCAGCTAGCTAATTAGTAATGGTGAGATTTCTTGAACATAGGACAAGTTTATTTCGTGTGATGCCAAGAATCTTGGCAATTAGAGTTGTACTTTAATACCCTTGCTCACAACATCAGCTTTACCTGGCTTTGGTGATCTGCTAAAGTGGATCCCCTGGTTCTGAGTCCCAGCTCTAAATTGTAGCTGAACCCTAGATGCCACCTGCTGACTTGTGACTGTTTGGGCCCAGAGGCAGCAGGACCCTAGGTGGAGAGCATCCCAATTATGATTTAAAAAATCTGTATGATTATCCATACAGATATGGATCTGTAACACAAAGGCAACAAGAAGCAGCTGGAAACTATCCATATCGTGCATGTTCTCTGGAGAACTGCCTGATCATGTGATCACAGAGCATACGGATTCTTAGCAGAATGAAATAATCAACATGCTTATAACATAAAAGCATCTGAGAGGCAATGAGAAGCCATCTGTCTCTCAGCTCTGAGACCAAACTCAGGGCTAGTATTAGGCCTCTTGTGTGTTATAGCTCCATTTTATTCTTAATTCAAACCAGATTCCTATTAAAACAGACTCCTAAAAATGCCTAACAGCCTAAATGGGTAATCACTCTCTTAAAAATGCAATCTCTCTGCCTTCACTCTGAGGCCCTTATGTGGCATTAAACAATTTTTAAAGTTTTAAGAGAATAAATTTTCACTTAAAATATGGCAGAGACCGGCTTGTCTGTCTTATGCCTCCGAATACAGAGCTACATCTACAGTTTAATCATTGGAATTCTTGGGTTGATAATGCAACTTGATAGCACTAATGTATTATTCACTGTTTAATACAATTATACCTACTCAGGACCCCTGGTCTGAGCACTTCACTTGAAGTGATGGGTCTCTTCAGTAAAGTAATCAGTAAAAGGCTAATTTAATAATGCAGCTGGCTTTGTTAATTTCTTCCTACACTGGACAAACCAGTTGCCTTTTTCGAATTGTTTGCCCCAACCAGTTGTTTTGGCATTCTGTATTGAATTTTGTCTTTGAAAAAACCTGTCTACAAGTTAGTCAAGGCAGTGTAAACAGTTGAATGGCTACAGGCATGACCCTGTACAAACATTGGCATTCTGTTGTTCTCTCTTGCTCAGAAATAGAAAGATTTGGCCATTCAACCATGCTAAAAAAAGATAATGGCTGTGTAAATTGTTAACAAAAATGTTGTCAACACATACCACTTCCCTCACTAAAATGTGACTATTTGTCAAGGGTGTAGTTACCTAAGAAATCAATGATGTGGGAGGCAAATTGGTAATAATATACTCATCTTTTTCTGAACTAGAAGACTTCAACTAGGTTTGGGTATGATTGGTAAATGCTCCTTCTGCTCTGAATGAACCCTCCAGTCTGCATCCATCACCACATATTTCCTAAGACAAGAGCTGGTGATCTTTTGATTTCATGAAATATTCTTATTCCTAATTGTCATTAATTGAATAGAGCTGGACCTATCCTCTTTTCCCTGAATTTCTCTTACCAGAACATGATTATTCTGCTTTCTGAGGTATATAAGTGAAAAATAGATAAATCAAAGAGGTAGAAGAATTACCTTTGATTGAAGGAGGTGGAGGGGCTATAAATATATGTCTAGACATCCCTTTTTTAACTCCCATCTCTGCATCATTAATAAATTCTTTATGAGGGTCCTGTTCAGAAATCTATTATCAACTCTAATCATTTGTGTGTTTGAATCAAGGTCTTCTGCCTTCATTAGTGTCATTAATGCCTGTCAGCAAATGATAATGTGGGAGAGTCTCACAAATTTATATGCATTCCCAGAGTGGAGACCCAAACCCAGTCAGTATTCTTGCATGACAGCAGCTGTAACAAATGGCCATCCTTCCCAGGAGAAGTGTAAACAGGTCACTAATTAATGCATTTACCATTAGCCTCTGTTTAGTCTTCAGTCATAGCATATTCATTCATTATGTTGGGACACCAAGTACAATGTTGTTATGGAAATGAGGTATTTGTACAGTCTCCTTAGATCCACATGATGGATTGAGTTATCTACCTGTTTTTCTCTCGGCAGTTTCCCAGATATCAGAGTACACAAATGACCTTGAAGAAGGTCCTTCTGATGTAAATTGCATAATGGGTTGACAGTTTACTTAAATACATGCAGTGAAAATCAGTGTGTGGAAGGATAAAGTTGGGGGATATTAAAGAGGAAAAGGGAAAATAAATTCTAACTTTTAGGAGATATGATATAATGGCAAGGAATTGAAATCAAAATTAGAAGTGGAGTGGTACAATGAGAGGTTTGTTGCTGCTGAAAGACTGAAATATAGACTTATGGTCAATCCCTTTCCCTCATATCCACAAAACAATCAACAGTTCTCAAAGGAAGATATAGTTAGGACAAACTTTTCTTTCTTCCAGCTGGCAATTCTAAATTCCCTAAATCCTTAGGTAAAAGCTTCAAATAAAGAGTGGGGGCATCAAGGAAGCCTAATCATGCCTTATTTATTGACCATATAGGCTGTATGTTGACCATAAATAGTAGTTCTTATCATAAGTCATCCATTCATTTATTTAACAATATTTATTGAGCAACATTTGGGGCCAGGTACTGTGCTATATATTTGTGATACGAAGATGAAAATAATTACAGCCCTCCCTTCAAGAAACTCAGGAGATAAACTGACAATACAGTATGGTTATCATAAGGAATATAAATACTATGATGATTTTATGTCCAGGATGCTATGAGAGCATATAGGAGGGATTCTTCATGGAAAGCTTAGTGATGTTTCACAGAAGAGGTAACATTTGAGTCGAGTCTTATAGGATAAGTAAGAATTTTTGAAAGGGGAAAGGAGGAGACATATATGTCAGGTAGAGGTAGAAAGACATTAAACATTATACTGTGTTTATAGAATGGGAAGAAATTCAAGGTGACTGAAGCATTGTCTGCATGGGAGATAGGTTATCAGGAGGAGTGATAGGAGATGTTAAGCTGCATAAGAAGTAGATGTTGACTAGGAGTATGGGATTAACATATACACACTACTATATATAAAATAGATAACCAACAAGGACCTACTGTATAGCACAAGAAACTGTACTCAATATTCTGTAATAACCTATATGGGAAAAGAATCTGAAAAAGAATAGATACATGTATATGTATAAAACTGAACCACTTTGCTGTACACCTGAAACTAACACAACATTGTAAATCAACTATACTCCAGTATAAAACAAAAATTTTAAAAAAAAGTAGATGATGGCCAGACAGAGTCTTATTTGTTATACTAAGAGGTTTTGGACTTTTTCAGGGAATAAAGAGTTAATGGAAGCATGACATAGCTAGGTTGGGTGTTTTATAGATTACGTTGGTGGCAATGTGGAGGATGGCCTGGAGTGGGGAGAGATTGGGGGCAAGGAGAGTGGTCAGGAGCTTGATGAAGTAATCTAAGCAAATGATAGGAGGGTCTGAACTAAAACAGGAATATTAAAGAGGGAAAGGAGGTTTGAATTTAAGGGATACTTGAGAAATCCAGTTAACAAGACTAGTAACTAAGTAAATGGCGGGGAGGGGGGTAATGAGAATTAAGAGTCAAGATGTCTTTATGGTTCCCTTTCAGAGATGCTTGAGAGCTATAGTACTATTGTATGTAGTTATCAATGTGCAGAGGGAGAAACTGAGGCATGGGGATTTTATAATTCATCTAAATCAAGTCAGAATTAATAACTGTCAGGATATTAGGGCCTTTAATAGACCTACTTCTTTCCTAGAAGAGCTGCCTTTTCTAGGGTTATGAGGGAAACTTAGTTTTCTTAAGGTCATAGACCTACATCTCAATTTATAGGTGTGAAATGGGAAATGCCTGTTATTTGGTCTTTTCTGTTATTCTTTTCTTTCAGGAATAGGGTCATTTTTCATGTTTCCTGTTTTAGCCACATCTGCCTGATGACCAAACATACAATTAAATCGTGATAGATTCAGCCAATGAAGTGGAAAGAGCACTGGCTTGGGAGCCAGGGGACATAAAGTCTAATCCTAGTTCTTTCACTAAACAGCTGCTTGAGTTTAAGGAGGTCACTTAACCAATCTGAGCCTTAATATTTCCATCTCTGATATAATAATCAAGCCTTAATATTTGGTTTATTTCTGTCTCTATGATTCATTCTGTGATCTGTGTGATGTAATGCTAAATAACTTGCTAGACAAATATTCACCCACCAAATCATCCATCCAAGAAAATAGCCCTGTTGTTTTACTGAAATGACCAAAACATTCAGTGATTTGGGTGATGGCAGTTCAGAGTTGAGGTATTCCATCACTCTGATATAGAAGTCCTCTCCTGGTTTTCAATTCTTAATCCCAATTTCTATCTCCAGATTCAACCTGCTGCCTTTTTCATATTGACTAACTATTAAACACGGGGAGGTTGTTAAGAAGAAATCTGTGGATTGGCCTAGGTCCCTGTGGTCCCTCCAATCGGCTGCTCCAGCCAGTAGAAGGGTAAAGAAAGCTGAAATAGTACGAGCTATCCCCTGGCTACTTGTAGGCAAAGACTTGGTGCCATTTTTCCAGTTCTAGACAACTTTATTCCTGTTGTATCAAGGACAAAAATGGTGCCAAACCCTAATTACCCAGGTGCTTTTGAGACACTTGCTTCCGTCTTTGGGTCTTGGTTTATCATATCTGTATAAGAAAGATAGTGATATATGTCTGCTCTTTGTTACCCTGACAAGGTTATGATGTTGAAAGAGATCATATGGATGAAGAAATGAGAGATGAAAACAGGAATGGTAAATGGATTTCAATTCCTGTGCCCCTTGGTTCTCTGGGCTCAGTTGGAAAGAGTAACTGCTGTGGGGATAGGGTGGGAAGTGGCTGAGCACAGCTCCTGTGCCAGTAGTAGAACAGGTAAGTTATTGGAAGTGAGGAAGTAAGCTTCAGGGGGTCTAGAAGCCCAAAGGCAAAGGATACTTAGCCTGGTCCCCTTTATCCTCTCCTTCACAAATTGCAGTTCAGTTTAATCACCACTCAGCATTTTGCCCTCAAGAGTCAGGTGCTGTGTGAAAAAGCTAGTTTTGACTGCATCACTTCCTCTGGTCAATAGGAAAGACTCTCAAAAGGGTTGTTAGAAAAATGAACTACAGTGTCTTTTTTGGGCGGGGGGAGGGCACGGGATCCAGTCTATAGGGAACCAGTCAGAGCACTTCTTCCCCTTTGGCTCAGAGTAAGACAGGGCAGCAAAGGGGTTAGGGATTTGCTGACCCCATAGTGTCCCCATGAGAGAAAGAGACAAATTTAAGGCAGTAGATGGTGGTTTAGGAAGGAGAACTCCAAAAGGGTTTGCAGGTGAAAAACCATACCTGTTTGACTCTAGGGCATAAAGGCTGAATGCATGGGGCCTGCAAGGTCTGAGGATCAGTCTACACAGGAAAGCACACTTTCAGGACAGTGAGGGGAGAAGGGTGTTTTGAAAAACTTTTATTGAAGTATAATATACATACAGAGAGAGTGTACATGTCATAAGTACACAGCTTGATAAACTTTCATGAACTGAAAACCAGCAATAAGAGTTACTGTTTTGGATTCATAGTCAGAGTGCTCTTTGGGAACCATGCTGAGTCAAGTGACTTAATTCACCCTAGCAGCCCCCACTGTGGAGTTCTATGGCTGGTCTTTGAGTGTTAAGGTGTTACACAGTTGAAACTAAAGAGGGATTTGGTATCTAAGTAGGAATTGATTTATGTGTGTGTTTCCCCCCCTACTCTGGGAGACCAAGAACTTGTTTCATTCACTGCTTAGAAATTTTTCTGCCATGTAATAGATACTCAGTAAAAATAAATAAATAAATAAAGTGGGATTTGGTGTCAGGAAACCAGGGTCCAGATTCTGGACCCACTACAACGTTGCTTTGTGACCTTGGGCAAGTCTTTTCACTTCTCAGAGTCTTAATTTCCTTATTTGTATAAAACAGTCAGTGACAATTCCTACATTATCCAGGAGGTCAAATGTAGTTACAGTTGTGAAAGCACCTTTTAAAAATTTAAAGTGTCATTTCCCCAGTGCCTTGCCCAGTACCTGCCACGTGGTAGCAGGTACTTATGCTACTTATATGAGTAGCGTATAAGAAGTCTCAAAAATGTTTGCCAAGGGCTTCCCTGGTGGCGCAGTGGTTGAGAATCCGCCTGCCGATGCAGGAAACATGGGTTCGTGCCCCGGTCTGGGAAGATCCCACATGCCGCGGAGCGGCTGGGCCCGTGAGCCATGGCCGCTGAGCCTGCGCGTCCGGAGCCTGTGCTCCGCAACGGGAGAGGCCACGACAGTGAGAGGCCCGCGTACCTAAAAAAAAAAAATGTTTGCCAAACATTTTTCCCAAAATGTTCATGCCAAAGGTACACAGTGTACACCTAAGGCTGTCTTTAAGGTAATTTCCCTCAAGGACATTAAGGTCAATTCAATCACCCTGGATCTTTCAGCTTTAGAGTCCTCTTTGCTTAAAGGGGAGGAAATTTATTCAGTGGGAATAATAAAAGCACAACAAGGCAAGATCATAGAATCCCATGGTGTTATGGTAGGACTATAGTTTGAGATGGCTGGACATGTTTTTCTTTTTACTTTATAGTATTCCCCTGTGGACCTTGATGCTTATCTGTAATACCTTGTAGTATAATGTTTAGATAGTTGCTAGGCCCCGCTGTCTCCATGGAGACAAGGGTAGATTTGTGAGTGTGCTGGTTGTTCCAAGTGACTAACCACAGCAGACAGTTTAGCCAACATTTTCTCTCTCTCTCTTTTTTTTTTTTTTTGCAGTTCAGAAGTCTTGAAAAAGCCTACTGGACTGCATGACTTGTATGGAATTCACTTTGTAAAATATCTTCCTTCCTGAATTTAGTTTACTTTGCCTTAGGGAGAGTGCAATTTGTTTATAGGAATTATAGCTTCTTTCCTGGAAATAATCTCTTGGTAAAATGAAACTATTTGCATATAGGAGGATTTCTAAGCCTCACTGCCCCTCCAAGCTCCTTCAAGAAGATGTTCAGTAGAACAAAGGCAAATGAGAAATGTGCTTGACTAAGAATTGCCCCAGTACGCAAGCTACTCTGGAGCCTGGAAAGTCTTTCCCTCATTAGAGTAAAGCAATGGACCAAAGCCATAGTCCCACATGGGTTCTACATCTAGCTGAGCTTATTCTGTCCATGAGAAAGTGGCCTACTTATGATGGTGGTTGACAGCACCAAAGCAAGATAGAGAATGTAGGACAATTTCTCTCTATGACAAATCCCACTGAAAGTGGGAAGCTGACAGCAGGTGATGCCATCAAAACAGCCTTTGGCTTTCAAAGGTAGCCCTTAATCTCCTGGCCCAGTACCTTCTCTTTCCCTTCTCCCAGGTTTCTCTTCATATTTTCACAAGAAGCAGAACAAGTATGGCTCTGTTGGATCCCAATTACCCTTGCCTTGAGCTTGAATATAGGCAGGCTGAGTTTGGGAGAGTGAAGTTCAAGGGTCTGGGAGCTTTGGTAAAAAATTTTTAATAGAGTCAAAGCTCTAATATTAATCCCAGTAATTTCAAATTTGTAATAACTCAGAGGGCTGGCTTGAAAGTTACCTTTGTTCAGCAATGTATTAAAAAAAACTTTATTATGGAAACTGTTAAACATGTGCAAAAATAGAATAGTATAATGAACCTCCATGTACCCATCACCCAACTTCAACATTTATTACCATTTTGCCCATATTAGCAAAATGTTTCCTCATGCAGAGTTTCATCTTGGTTTCATATAGGACTGTTTAATGCCCTTAAGACTTTAAACTATCTTAAGAAACTGTAAATACTTTAGTATTTACTTTACATAGCAGTAACTGATCTATCAATTACAAGTAATTCCTAATTGTTCATTAGATAGGTCTCTTGGGGTCATTCTGGAACAACACTTCCTTAAAGCATTTTGAGTCCAGCTCAAGTTGTTTTTCTTTGGGAGTAATAAAACTGCATTTCTTTTAAATGTTCCTATTTGGATTTTCCCCTGGTTCACACTGACCTTATCCTTACCATCTTCCCTAGGTAATAGCAATTACCAAAGAGGGCTGATAAATTTAAGGAAGAAGGTGTTTGCAGCCCTGAGTTTTGTGTAATAGCTGAGCTCTTCCTGTGGAGGCACAAAATCACTTAAGGCCAGCATTTCAGGCTGGATCACAGGAGGCCATTGGCTAGTTTGTCCATGAATAAACAAAGAGGATTATGAATGGGACCTAAATGAGATAGTAATTGTCCATTAGCGCTCGGAGAAAGGACTGAGTCAGGCTGTCCAAAGGGCATAAAATCAATCTGGGTTTGTTGGAGTGGATGATTCACTTCCAAGCTGCTTAGATGAACAACATTATTATTTCACTGCCATCAGCCACGCTCATTATGCTTTGCATGAAGCAAGACTATTATGCTTGAAAGCACTTGAAAGTGCTTGAAGCTTTCCAAGCTCCTAAAAATGCATACACAACCTGGTATAAGTGCTTGGTCTATCTGAGAGCTATCAACTCTTTGCCTATAGAAGAGAAAATGTCACCTCCCATCTTTTGCTTCATTAGCAAAGTGGCAGAAATAAACTAGGCAAACAAAGCATTTTATCAATTCATTTGACTTTTCCAGAGTTCCACTCTCTCTGGCTATCATAGGCTGCTGTATCACATTTCTAATAGAGTCAGTTTCCCTAAGCCTGCATAAACGATGAGAGAACTGTGGTGTTCCCCCGTCCCTCTTGAAGGAGGAACTTTGGGTTATCATAATACTTGACTGTGAAACCCATCTACAAATCCCAGGGGGAAAGTCTGCTTCCCATGGGCCCTGGGTATGATGGGATATATAATTGGTGCCTCTGGGGTCTGAGTTAGTGCAGCTGCAAATCAATTAAGCTCAACACTTTCAAAACCATTTTCTCTCATGCAGGTGAAAAAGAATCCCAAGTGTGATTTGAGTTTGAAGGAAAAAAACGTCTGTGTAAATTGGGTCTTGGAGGGTCCTCTAAGACCATTATTTTGTGGAGATAAATTATTCTGTCATTGCTCCCTACCCTCTCATCTTTTCCCTTGTTTGGTACTGGCTGAATGTGGAAATAAGACAAGGCTATCAATCAGAGACATGTAATTCCCTTCTGTTTGAATGTGTAAGTCTCAAGATAAGAGCAATACTCAACTGGAATGCTTGCAGGTTTCTTTCTTTCATTTTGTTTTTCTTTGAAAGAGTTTGACTAGTAATGACTGTCGGATTCAAAGCCATGTTTTACAGCATCTCTCTGTTCAGATTTCTTTTTTTCTTTCTTTTTCTTTTTTTGATAAGTAAGAAGTGGACTTATTTAGACAGAAACACACTCCACAGACAGAGTGTGGGCCCTCTCAGAAGGCGAAAGGCCCAGAAATGTGGCGTGGTTAGTTTTTATGGGCTGGGTAATTCCATAGGCTAATGAGTGGGAGGATTATTCCAACTATTTCAGGGAAAGGGTGGGAATTTCCAGGAATTGGACCACTGCCCACTTTTTGGCCTTTTATGGTTAGCCTCTGAACTATCATGGCACCTGTGGGTGTGTCATTTAGCATATGCTAATGTATTACAATGAGCATATAATGAGGCTCAAGGTCTACTGGAAGTCGAATCTTCTGCCATCTTGGACCTAGTTGGTTCTAACCAGTTTTTGTCATATCCTATGGCTGTCATTCCTTTAAAGGTTGTGCCCTGCCCCCTTCCCTCCTGTTTCATTCCCCCCTCAAAGATTTTACTCCCATATTCTTATGGGAGGCAGAGGGGTGAAGGTCCATCTTCTGTAACTGCTTCCAGGCTGAGTAGGGGCATAGACCCTGCCTTTCAGGGAGTAAAAATATGTGGATGCCTGATCTAGGGGCCCCTGGGGCATGACAGCTCCTTGTTTCAAGTCAGTATGGGCTGGAATCCTTGCATGGCCATCATCTTGATGTGGAACTGTTGTATGTTCAGATTTCTTTTTTTTTTTTTTTTTTTGCCGTACGCGGGCCTCTCACTGTCGCGGCCTCTCCTGTTGCAGAGCACAGGCTCCGGACACACAGGCTCAGCGGCCATGGCTCATGGGCCCAGCCACTCCGTGGCATGTGGGATCTTCCCGGACCAGGGCACGAACCTGAGTCCCCTGCATCGGCAGGCGGACTCTCAACCACTGCACTGCGCCACCAGGGAAGTCCTGTTCAGATTTCTTGATGGGCTTCATCATTTTCATGTGGCAATTGTTCCCCATCTTCAAAAAATATTTTTAGGTACCTAGGCCCAGACACTTCTTATTTCAGGGACTGGAAAGGGAGGGGGAAAACATATTGGGAATGTGATGGTCCTGAGCTTTTATTTTTCAGTTCTGAGATTCTCCTCTACTTTCTTCTCTCCATTTTCTGACAGCCTCCAAAGGATGGCTGGGACCCACGGGAGGAGGATCAGGCCAGGCCTCATCCCTGTACTTCTTTGTTTGCCCATGTCAAGTGCTCTCTGTGGCCCACAGGGTGCGTTCTACTTCTCCTCCACTGCTGTACAGGATGAATCAACATTTCCCCATCCATCCCATCACGTGACACAGCCCCTCTGAAGTGAGAGAGAGTCTTGGGAGTTGCACTTGTAAATTTATATTCTGTAACAGCCTCAGTGCATCAGTGTACATTAGCTGAGGTATGGTCTATTGGTGGTGGTGGAGGAATACCCCTAAAGGAAGGGATGTTTCTTTTAACATCAGGGCCTCTCTCATTCTTCACATGTTGTGCTTCAGTATAAATGAATAGGGTTGTTCCCAAAGAGAGCAATCCAACACAGCTGTCTTGTTTTTCCTCCAAGCTGGAGGTAGGTATTGGTATTTGTTTATGTTGGGGGTGTGGGATGAGGGAGGAATGTAAGGAAATCTGGAAGTTCCTTTAATGAAATCCAACCCATTTATTTTCCAGGGTTAGTACTGGAGGGAGGATTTCCATGTGGGGTGGGCCACCTGGGTCTTAGCACCCTCAATTTTCTTTCTCTTAGGAGAGCTCTTGCTCTCTTAGGATCTCTCTTGTTCCTACATTGACCTGAATCTTAGGTTCTCAAACGTGGTTGAGAAGCCTGGATTGCAGTTTCAGTGCTCTCATTAACTACCCATTAGGCCTTGGGTAGCTTCCTTTTCCTCAGATGAGCAATCTGTAAAATTAAGGGGTTGACATAGATTCCAGATCTCTAAGATTCCTCCAAGCTTTCTGGCTCTGGCTCTCTGGTTCTAAATTTGTGAGTCTTCTGATTATGTCCTATGGAGGGCATCATTGAGTCCCCAGAGACTGGTGCAACAGGTATTCTGTATCATTCATGCAAACAGTAAGGCCTTTTGAGCTTGTTTTCTCTATTTTGGGGTTGTAAGATATAATAAGCAGAACTAATTATTTCAGGTCCCTAACTGTAAACTTAGTTTCCTAAATGAAGAACAAACCACCAAGTTTTGGAGGAAAAGGGGAAAAGCACTGGGGTCTAATAGTGTGAATCTGATTCCTTGGGGAATGGCATCCCAAGGGAAATGTCTAAACCCAGCACTGAAATGAACAGGAGCTCAGAAATCACTGTGCTTTCCTTCTGGGACCGAATGGCTTTACCTCCAGAAAGTCCTGGGAAGAGGGAGTCCTCATCCTGGGCACATCAGGGTGTTACCCCGTGAAACCATTGTTCTGCCGTAGCAGTTGTGGAGTAAGTGGAATTGCGTTGGGAAAGACAGGCTAGGAAACATTGAGTGAGAGGCACCTTCCTTTGTGCTTCCACATCACACTTTATGTTCAGCCTTTTTCCTTGGTGTTATTGGGCAGATATGTCTCCCTTGAGTCCCTCATGAGCTCCTAGAGTTCCTAGAACATGAATGAGTGTCACAGGCATCTCTGTAACTCCAGCATCCAGCACAGGACCTGGCACACGGTGGGTGTTCAATGAGTCTCTTCTGAAACACTTACTCTGATTTGGCAAGCTGGCATCCCACGGCTCCCACAGCACCCTGCCCTGCCTTTCATCTGTGAGAGTACTGATCACACTGTATTCTAGGTGCCAACTGACTTACATCTCTGCTCCACTACCTTGAGGAGATATTATATATCACTTTGGTTCATATCCATTGGGCAAAAATCAATCATATGAATACAGCTAACTATAGGGGATATAGTAAATATGGTCTAGATGTATGCCCAGGAAGAAAAGGAAACATATTTTCACGAACACATAATATTTATAACAAATACCTCCAGGGAGACCACTAGAAAGCTAAACCATTCCTTCTATACCTGTCTTGCTCCACTGGTGCAACGGAACCACTGGGGAACAGATACTTTGTTTCCCACTTCTGTCATCTTTTGAGATGTGCCCTTAGCTATCAGGTGCAAGGAGCTAGACCCTAACCTGATTGATTGTAAAACATGACTGATCCAGAAGTCAAGAATCATTCGCTGAATGCCATCTTAGGGAATGATAACTCTCTAAATGAAATTATGCCACCTGCAGTTTTCCCTTTACCTTTTCCTCACAGGTTTGCCTAGAGGTGAGGAAACTGGGATCGCTCTCTGGTTCTTGCTGAAAGGAGACACCTAGATGTGTTTGGAATGATCAGCAAGGCAGAGCCAGGACCTATAGGTGGCATAATCAGAAATGTTTACCAAGCGATTAACATGTGCCAACTACTTGCTGGTAGCTGGGTATATAGAGATGAATAAAATGGTCAAAAATAGCAATGAGATATCCTTTTTCTCTGATAGTATTTGCAAAATTT